>NC_140487.1:101563545-102978545 GCF_964271855.1 Acomys minous | reverse complement strand
CTGCCTCCCGAGTGCTGGGACTAAAGGCGTGCGCCACCACCGCCTAGCCATATACAGCTGTTTTGCCTGCATGCATAGCTATGCACCACATTCATTCATTGTGCCTTTGGAGGCCAGGGAAGGGCATGAGAACCCTGGAGCTGGACTTGTGGATGGTTATGAGTCATTGTGTGGGGCGTGAATTTTCATCTCTATCATTATCTAACTTGTTCATTTGTAAACATTTTTTATTATGTTTTTTTTATTTTCAAAGGAAGGCTTGTGCATCCCAGGCTGGCCTTTGCTTCATATGTCGGTTTGATTGTTTTGTTTTGTTTGTTTGTTTTGTTTTGCTGCTGTTGTTTTAAGGGGAAAAAATAGACTCCACTTTATTTTCCATTGATCTTGGCAAACAGTGCCGCCTGAGGGATTTTAGACCCATCCTCCCGACTCCCCACCCCAAAAAGAGTTTTAAGATAAGCTTGGAAGCTTCAACTCTGACCAGTCACAGCCAGTCACAGTCACTGTTGTGGGGTACAGTGAAAGGGACCCTCCCATGTGGCAGGCAGAATAGGGCAGGTGTGGGAGGGTGGGGAGAGTGGGGGAAGAGGTGCTGTGAGGGGAGGGTGCACATGTGTGTATGTGCATGTGGAATCGAGAGGACAACCTAAAGTGTCATTCCTCAAGAGCCATTGACTCTTCTTTTGAGACAGTAACTCCATGACTTAGAACTTGCCGTACACACACACACACACACACACACACACACACACACACACACACACACGCACACACATACCAGCAAGACACAGAGGTCTTGCTCTGATCCACATGTACACCTGCTCGAAAGAAGAGGGCATCAGATCCCAGTAGAGATAGCTGTGAGCCACCAATGTGATTGCTGGGACTTGAACGCAGAACCTCTGGAAGTGCAGAGAGCAGATAGTGTTCTTTTTTTTTTTTTTTTTTTGGTTTTTCGAGACAGGGTTTCTCTGTGAAGCCTTGACTGTCCTGGACTCACTTTGTAGACCAGGCTGGCCTTGAACTCACAGCGATCCACCTGCCTCTGCCTCCCCAGTGCTGGGATTAAAGGCGTGCGCCACCACGCCCGGCTGCAGATAGTGTTCTTAACCACTGAGCCATCTCTCCAGTCTGGCTTTAGTTTTTCTTTTTTCTTTCTTTCTTTCTTTTATTTATTTATTTATTTATTTATTTATTTTGATTTTCAAGACAGGGTTTCTTTGTATAGCCTTCGCTGTCCTGGACTCACTCTGTAGGCCAGGCTGGCCTCGAACTCATGGAGATCGCCTGCCTCTGCCTCCTGAGTGCTGGGATTAAAGGCATGCACCACCACGGCTGACTCAGCCTGGCTTTCTTAACATGGGTTCTGACGATCTAACTCAGGACCTTGTACTGGGATGAATGAGCCACCTTTCTAGCAGCAGCACCCCCTTTTTCAGGCTGGGGATCAAAAGCAGTGTGTACTTGCTCAGTGAGTATTCTACCACTAAACCACATACCCAACCCTGGACCCTCTTTTTGAAAAATATTCTCAGGCCGGGTGGTGGTGGCGCACACCTTTAATCCCAGCACTGGGGAGACAGAGGCTGGTGGATCTCAAATTCAGGCCAGCCTGGTCTACATTCAGAGTTCCAGGATAACCAGGGCTACACAGAGAAAACCTGCCTCAAAAAAAAAAAACCAAAAAGAAGAGGAAGAAGAGGAAGAAGAAGAAGAAGAAGAAGAAGAAGAAGAAGAAGAAGAAGAAGAAGAAGAAGAAGAGAAAAAGAAGAAAAAGAAAAATTCTGTGTTCTTCTCATGGAAACATGAGCACTCCTGTTACGGAAGAATACAAGCTGGCAGCCCTGTTTGTTTAAACCTGTCTCATCTTGTGTTGACAATAGGTTTTTCAGAATGGCCATTTCCCTGAATTGGCTTGAGGAAGTTTTGTTGTTCTTTTTTTTGTTGTTGTTTTTTTGTTTTTCCCCCAGTGCTGAGGACCGAACCTGGGGCCTTGTGCTTGTTAGGCAAGCGCTCTACCACTGAGCTAAATCCCAAACCCCTTGTTGTTTTTTAAGCACAGCCTTTGTTTTAGTTAAAATTCACAATGCACAAGATAAATTACAGTGCAGGATCTCAAACAGTCTCCACTTGTGACATTTGTGCTGATAATTAGTTTCTCCTTTTTGTTACGTTCCATTGTCTCTGTTTCACTTGAGGGGGAAAAAAAGTGTGTGTGTGTGTGTGTGTGTGTGTGTGTGTGTGTGTGTGTGTAAATGCATCTTACCTATCCAGATCCCAGTTTTGCTATCTGCTGTATAATCTCATGCTTGTCCTGAGCCTGTATCCAGAGCTTAATGCCCATATTCTACACTCTGCCAGCATGCATTTTATACTTACAACCCTGTAGTAACAAACAAATCTTTTAGAAGACTAAAATTTTTAAATAAAAAATTTAAAAACCTTCAGGATAATGAGCATTTGACCTTCAAGCCTTAGCGCCATCACAGCCGTTGGGGTTACTACCCGTAGACGCCCTGATAAACTCAAGCACTATGTGAGAGGCCAGATGAATGCTGACTCTTTTGCAGCTAAAAAAAAAAAAGAAAGAAAGAAAGAAAAGAAAAAGAAAAAGAAAAAAAACTGGGCTTGTGATGGGTCAAGCATTGCCAAGGGCTCTGCCGGGACATGGT
This sequence comes from Acomys minous, assembly GCF_964271855.1. NCBI lineage: Eukaryota > Metazoa > Chordata > Mammalia > Rodentia > Muridae > Acomys > Acomys minous. Next base: position 102,975,873 of record NC_140487.1, on the reverse strand, counting down.
GAGCTGTGAGTTTTACCCTGGGTCTTTTATTTCTAGATGCTGCACTCTTTTCTATATGTGTTCCAGGCTTTTGCCATGACCTGATTTCCCAGAACTTGGCAATCTAAACAACAACAAAATTTTTTTTTAACTAAACGGAATATTAGACTTTGTATATATATATATATTATATATAATACTATTAGAAATGATATATTACATATTTATATACTATTTTTCCTTAGCTGAAAATTTACAGTTACCTTCCAGCTTGGCTTGCCCCTGACCTATGAAACAGTAACTATTCTTTGAATTGAGCTTTAAGGGAGCCTATTCTATCTCGATTTCTCTCGAAAACTCCAGGACAGAACGCTGGCAGTCTATAGCGTAACTGAAGAAGGCATGTGACCAGCCAGACTGCTGGATGCTGCAGCTAGTAAAATATCTGAGGCTTAAAAAAAAAGTCTTGTTTGTTTCCATCAGTACTGAATGGTAATGATTTCTTCTTTCTAGATGTCTCAGGTAAAACGTTATAATGAATCCAGGCATGGTGGTGCACACCTTTAATGCCAGCACCTGGGAGGCAGAAGCAGGCAGATATCTTCAAGTCTGAGGTCAGCCTGGTCTACATAACAGGACTACATAGAGGGACCCTATCTCAAAAAAAAAAAATTTAAAATTTTAATGCAATATAAACTCCCTGTGTTTACTAATTGATAGATTTGCCTCTAACAATAGTCAGTTAATTTGTTATATACTGTTGTTGTTGTTGTTGTTTTGGCTTTTTAATTTTATTTTTCAGTGTGTGTGTATGTGTGTGTTCACACCCCTGCATGCACAAGCTGCAGTGCATATGCAGAGGTCAGAGGACACATTGGAGAAATCCGTTCTTTTCTTTCACTATGTGAATCTCAGAGACCAAATTCTGCTCATCGAGCTTGGTAGCACATGCCTTTACCTGCTGAGCCATCTTGTCAGCCCTATTTTGTTTTTTTTGAGACTGGGTCTTTGGTAGCCCAGGCTGCCCTCTGACTGGACCACCAGGTTGTTTGGCTGTAACAGGTTTCTGAGAGGGGATGAGAAATAAAGAAGACAGGAAAATTTGAGATCAGGAGGTCCTGCACAGGCTGATGGTTTGTGCAAGCCAGTTTAGTAAGAAATACAGCATCAGCTGGGGGCGGTGGTGCACGCCTTTAATCCCAGCACTCGGGAGGCAGAGGCAGGGGGATCGCTGTGAGTTCGAGGCCAGCCTGGTCTACAGAGCGAGTCAAGGGCAGTCAAGGCTACACAGAGAAACCCTGTCTCCAAAAAAAAAAAAAGAAAGAAAGAAAGAAAGAAAGAAAGAAAAGAAAAGAAAAGAAAATGAAAGAAAGGAAAGGAAAGAAATTTAGAATCTTGCCGGTCATGGTGGTGCACACCTTTAATCCCAGCACTCAGGAGGCAGAGGCAGGCAGATCACTGCAAGTTCAAGGCCAACCTGGTCTACAAAGCAAAGCTAGAACAGCCAAGATAACACAAAAGAAACCTTGTCTTGGAAAAAAATTTTTTAAAGAAATACAGCATCTTATATACAGTTTTCAGGGGAAACGGGACAGAATCAGCAGAACGCTATTGTACAATGGGACAAGGTCAGCAGAAAGCTGATCAAGCAATGTTGCACAAAGAGAACACAGGGTGTCTTGAGTGTGTCACAGACAGCACACAGCAGCCTCAGGGCTGACATCCATAGCCCTCTGCGGGGGGAGTTGGCTTAACAGGATTTAAAGTTGAAGCTCCCCCCAAGGCTCTGGCCCCAGGCTGTCACCGAGGGAGCTTCAAGCCCTTGTCAATCATGTTCCTGGTTTTAGACAGGGAACTGCACTCCCTCTCCATCCACCAGGCCTCTGGAAAGGCCTCGGGTGAGCCTGCTCCCACCTGTCCTCAAGCCAAGGATGATGTTGAACTTCTCATACTCCTGACTCCACTTACGTGCTAGGGCGTGAGCATGCGTCTCCATCCCAGAGAAGTTAGCTGGTTCATTCATTTGTTCTTTCTTTTTCTTTTCTTCCCTCTTTCCCTTCCTTCCTCCCTCCTTGTCCTCTTTCCTCCCTTTTTTTCTCCCTCCCTCTATCCCTTCTTTGCTTTTTTCTCCTTCCCTCTCCCTTCCTTCCTTCCTCCCTTTCTAGACGCCTCCATTCCTGCCTCCCTTCCTCCCTCCTTCCCTCTCTCCTTCCCTCCCTCCCTCCTTCTCTCCCTTCTACCTTCCCTCCCTCCCTCCTTCTTTCCCTTCCACCTTCCCTCCCTCCCTCCCTCTCTCCACCTCTTCCTTCTTCCATTTCTCATACTCGGGATTGACTACAGACTTTGCACACACTAGGCAAGTGCTGTATCACTGGGCTGTATCCTTGCTAACCTCAAGTACATAGGGTTTGGACTAGGATAAATTATACAAGAGTTAACTCTATTTACTGCCTATTACCCTGCTGTGAAAGAATTCTGCCAAACTTACATTCTCTGTAGTTCTCAGGTCATTTGATTCCCTTTCATGACTTCCAATTCTCTGTTAAAGGTATTTATTTTCGTTCGTTTGTCCATATTTTCTTTGATACTTTTAATTAATTGTAGTTGTTTAGGACCCTTGTCTTTTTACTCCAATAACACCATCATTCCTGGGTCTGTTTATATTGTCTATTTATTCCCTTGACTGACAGCACCATTTTTTTTCTACTTGTTTGTATACCTAGAGACTCTGGTCTCTGTCATATAGTACAAGTGCTTGTAGAATCTATTTTAAAAATCCATAAGCACCTGTATAGAAAAGACATTCAGAGACTGGAGAGATCACTCACTTGGTATAGGGCTGACTCTACAAGCACAGAGACCTGAGATCAGATCCTCAGCACCTATATAAAAAGCCAAGTGTGATGGCGTGTTCTTGTAATCCCAGTGCTGGGGAAGAGGAAACAGGAGGATCCAGTAGGCTCTCTGGCAGCCAATAAAGCCAGCCGGTGAGTTCCAGGTTAAGTGAGGGGCCCTTTCTCAAAACACAAGATGGAGACACTGACCTCTGGCATCTGCTTATATGTAAGCAGGAAAAAAACTGAAGCAGACCTGGGGTGCAGGCTTGGGGGCATCTGGTTGGCCTCTAACGCATTTCTGTTTTTAGGCTGGTGCCTCTCTGGGTTTTTGACTGAGAACCCAATGGTTTCCTGTCTCCCTGCAGAATATTCAATTCTACTCTTTGGAGGATCTGAGCTTCGCAATCAAGCTCTCCCCCTATCTCTCTTTTGACCGCAGCTTCAAGCTGGCAGATACATCTGAGGAGAATGTCAGTGCTGTGTTTGCATCAAACTTCACGTCACTCCATTCTGTGCCTAAACATCTAAACTTTCCAGAAGATCGACATCTGCTTTTTTGTTGTTGTTGCTATTTTGCTTTGCTTTACTTCTTTTGCTTTCTTTCTTCATTTGATTTGTTTTGTTTTTCAAGACAAGCTTTCTCTGTGTAGCCTTGGCTGTCCTGGACTCCCTTTGCAGACCAGGCTGACCTTGAACTCACAGAGATCCTCCTGCCTCTGCCTCCCGAGTGCTGGGATTAAAGGCGTGTGCCACCACCACCGCCCGGCTTTCTTTCTTCATTTGAAACAGGGTCTCGTGTAGCCCAGGCTGACCTTGAACACTGTGCTAGAGAATGATCTCAAACTTCCAATCCTTCCACCTCCACCTCAGAGGTGTTAGGCTTGCAGGCATGCAGGAAGCCCAGGCCTTCCTGCATGACGCACTCTACCAACTGAATCCTTTGGTAATTTTTGGAAGCCCAGAAGCTTGAGAGACAGCCAGCCCGGCATGCCAACAACAAAGAGGCCCTGCCTCAGATGAGGAGAGGTGGTGACTTTGTCCTCTGACCTCACAAATATGCATTCCTGGGTGAGCATGTGCAAATTCACACACCAAATTTTTTCAAAAGAAAAGAATATGCAAACAAATTGATGTTCCAATAAAGTATTAGGCAGTTAGAACAAAGAGGAAATGGTTACATGACAAAGAGTGAAAGTCATACATAGGCCAGGCGTGGTGGCACACGCCTTTAATCTCAGCACTTGGGAGGCAGAGGCAGGCAGATCACTGTGAGTTCAAGACCAGCCAGGATTGCCTAGTGAGCACCCAGAATAGAAGCCATGGCTTCAAACACTCTACCAACTGAACAACATCCCAAACCCTCAAACTAATTTCTACAGAGACTATAGATTGAGGTATAATCTTGATTAAAGAGAGATTTGAACAGTTTAGTAGTTAACTGTCATTTGCTGACATATATAAAATAGTTCACTGTTGAAATTTTTGAAAACTGATCTGGAGACATTTTGTATGAATATAAATGTGGCTTGAAGGAATGGTTAAAAAAAAACTCACATTATGAATGATAGTGACTTAGACGATGAAATTAAAATGTTATATTTTCTGTGATAATACTTTATCACATCCAACCCACATACAGTGCTTAAACATAACACGTAAAATTGAATTCAGTCATCTTTGATAATTTGTTGACTTTCAGCTTGAAAACTACAGCTTCAACCCATGTTTCTCTAGTTTGTCATTACTAAGGTGTATTTGTCAAGTAGGGATATGGAATACACTTTAACTAATAATGTGTCCACTTAACTTATAGCTTATAAGTGCTTACGCATTGGGGTGTGAACCTCCACTGTTCTTTTGCCGAGCATCATCCCATGAGCACCCAGACACAGGTGCATTCCAGAACCAGGCACCTGTCAAGAACTACAGACAAAGAAGCCTGGCTTAATGACAAAAGCCTGTTAGAACTAGGTGGTTGTCACAAATGCTACACTGAGAATAGGAGAGCCAGCTAGGGGGACTGCTAGACATGATCCTTCTGGGAAGGACAGTCCTAGTTCCTGAAGCTGGAACTTCCAAAAAGGTGGCCTCAGGGTCAGCGAAGGACAGTTGCAGCTACAGGCCTGCAGGTTCAGAGCAGGAGACACCCCCACTTCTCAGGCCAGAAAAGAGGGAGACAGGTGTCAAAAGTAAATAATCAGCTACAGGAGCTGGAGAGATGGCTCAGCGGTTAAAAGCACTGACTGCTCTTCCAGAGGTCATGAGTTCAATTCTCAGCAACCACATGGTGGCTCACAGCCATCTATAATGTGATCTGATGTGCACTGTATACATAAGAAAAATAAATAAATCTTTTAAAAAAATAAACAAAAAGAAAGCCAAAAAATAAAATAATAATAATAATAATAATAATCAGCTACAGCACATGGTGTCACACACCTTTAATCCCAGCATTCAGGATACAGAGGCGGACAGACCTCTGTGGGTTCAAGAACAGCCTGGTCTACATGGTGAAGTTCTAGGACAGAGAAGGCTACATAATAAGGAGACGCTGTCGCGGGAAAATAAGAATGAGGTGCAAGAAGAAAACCTTGGGGCCTAATGACAAAAGGAGAAAAACCAAGCTGGCATCCCTACTGAGGCCAGAAAAATGGGTGGAACCCAAGCTGGAAAGGAGAGACTCTAGCTGCAGAGGTCAGGGTCACAGAGGATCCTGGCCTGGCAGACAGGCCCAAGGGATCATGTGCAAGCAGGTGCCGGCAGGGCAAGAGTAGTGTTGGGGACAGGCAAGGGGGCGGTGGGCAAAGCGCTTGTTTCACAGACCTGACAACTTGTTAAATCCTGGGAACCCATATAAAGCCTGGGCACGAGGGAACCGGCTTCACAGAGTTGTCCTCTGACCTCCACATGTGTGCCACGACACATCTGCTCTCACATCATACACACACATAATGTTTGTTTTTTTTTTTTTAATTTAAAGAAAGGATGGCGTTGGCCTAGCGTAGGCACTTGGGCTGTGGTTGAGCTAAAGGAGAGAAGGGGGTCAGTAAACAAGAGGAGCCCCATTCACTCTCTGAAAGAAAAACGAGGACATAGCCGCTGCTGGGTAGGGTCAAGGAGCTTTTTACTGTGAATATAAGGGGAGAGAACAGCCAGAGGCTTCTGGAAGAGTCCAGACTGAACATGGCCTTCAGAATAGACCAGGACATGGTGGGGAGAAAGGCAGAGGAAGAGAAGGCCCGGAGACAAGAGAGGGGACAGGGAGAAGGAAAAGAAAGAACCAAGAGACTGTATGGCCCAAATGGCTGCCTTGTACGGGAGACGGAACCTGAGGGGAAGGGAAGGGAAGCTCAGGAGATGGAGAGATTTAGGTTAGGGAGCCAGGACTCTGTGGCAGCTTCCTGCAAGCTGGAGAGCGCCTGGCAGCCAAGCGGCATCCGCATTGATTTGTTTTTTCAGTTGGTTGGTTGGTTGGTTTAGTTTGGGATTTTGTTGTTGTTTTTTGGTTTTTTGGTTTTTTGTGGGTTTTTTTGTTTTTGTTCTTTTCTTTTTTTTTTTTTTTTTTTTTGAGACAGGGTTTCTCTGTGTAGCCTTGACTATCCTGGACTTGCTTTGTAGACCAGGCTGGTCTCTAACTCACAATGGTCCGCCTGCCTCTGCCTCCCAAATGCTGGGATTAAAGGCATGAGCCACTATAGCCGGGCTGTGGGTTGGTTTGTTTGTTTGTTTGTTTGTTTGTTTTTTAGACAGGGTTTCTCTGTGTATCTCTGGCTGTCCTAGACTCACTTTTGTTTTGTTTTTTGAGACAGGGTTTCTCTGTGTTATCTAGACTCCCTTTGTAGACCAGGCTGGCCTCGAACTCACAGCGATCTGCCTGCCTCTGCCTCCCGAGTGCTGGGATTAAAGGCGTGCGCCACCACACCCGGCGGGTTTTCTTTTTTCTTTTTTTCTTTTTTTTCTTTTCTTTTTCAAGACAGGGTTTTTCTGTGTAGCCATGGCTGTCCTGGAACTCACTCTGTAGCCCTGTCTGGCCAAGCGGAACTCAAGAGATCCACCTGTCTCTGCCTGGGATTGAAGGCTACCACAGCCTGCTCTGCTTTGCTAGGTTAGTAGGCACCTCAGCTAGCCTTCTGTTCTGGGTTTTGTTTTTTTTTGGGGGGGGGGGCGGAACTTAACACTCTCTGTGCTAGGAGCAGCTTCTCCGCACCATGTCCGCTCCCACAGCCGACTGCAGCCTGGGTGGACAAAGGCAGGGGGAATGAAGATTCCTGGCTTCTTCAACAGAGCAGGAGACCCGACCAGCAGCTACCCTGGAAGACGTGGGCAGGTAAGTTTTCCCTGAATTCTGTGGCTTCAAGTCAAACAGCAGCTTTGACTCCCTTCTCCTCCTTTAACTGAAGGAGGGTCTTGGGTCAAATTTTTGAAAGTTTGAAAGAAGTCTGGGAAGTAAGTCCCAAAGGCCTGGTAGTGCATTGTGGTCCACGGTCTGGCATCCTCTGTATCTTCTTCTCATTCCTTCTCTCCTGAGCTGACCTGGAGGGAGGAAGGGAGCCACACACACTGTAATTCTAACCAGAGGATTTCTTTCCATTGTGCCTGACCTCCCAGAGGCAATTGACTCTCAAGTTCTTTTTCCCTCCCCGGGGTCAGACACAGAAGACTGAGTTGGACATTTCCCAACGGAAACTGACTACCTTGCTGGAGGAAATGTTACATCAAAAGCATCGTAGTACAAGACCACGGGTGGGGTGGGGTGGGGGGTGGATGAGGCCAACGGGAATCATTTTTTTTTATTCGGACAGAATTGAATTCAGCCTCAGGAGATTCAACTGGCCCTGGTGTGGATGCCAGGTCATTTCTCAAAGACCCAGCCTTGCGTAGCCTGTGGGGCTGAGCAATTCATCCGGGCATGAGCAAGTGAATTCAGGATGTTAGGGGCCTCCGCTGTCTCTTGGCCTTGAGCTGAGATGCTGGGATGAGCCAGCTTGATTCCCATGGAAGCACGGAGAAGTAACAGTAGTAACATGACCTGGTGGTGTGCTTTTGGACTCTCATTTCATTCCCCCAACAAGCAAGGTAGGCTGCTGTGAGCGGCACAGATGAGAGCTTTCCTTTTCCCGCTCCTGCTTAACCAGGTTCCAAATACACATCAAAGAGACGGAGACATCCTCAAGAAAGCAAAAAGAAGTAAGCCGGGCATCTTGGCGCACACTTTTAATCCCAGCACTTGGGAGGCAGAGGCAGGTGGATCTTCTTTATGTTCAAGGCCAGCCTGGTCTACATGGAGTTCCAGGACAGCCAGAGCTACATAGGGAGATCCTGTCTCAAAACAAAACAAAACACCCAAAAAAAGAAAGGAAGGAAGGAAGGAAGACAGAAAGAAAAAAAAAAAAGACAGACAGAAAGACAGATAGACAATTAACTCTGTTCAGAGCTTGGAGGTAGATGTATTCAGATCTGTGTAGAAGAATGAGACACTGGGGACGGGAGAGATGGCTCAGAGGTTAAGAACACTGGCTGTTCTTCCAAAGGTCCTGAGTTCAATTCCCAGCAACCACATGGTGGCTCACAACCATCTACAATGAGATCTGGTGACCTCTTCTGAGCTGTAGGCATACATGCAGACAGAGCACTGTATAAATAGTAAATAAATAATTAAAAAAAAAAAAAGAATGAGGCACTGCTACAGTTTGGACCTGAAATGTCCGTCCAAGACCCCAGGCTAATCTTGGTTGTTAGCTTGCCACACCTAGGAAGAAAGAACTTCAACTGAGGAGTTACGTGTCCTGTGGGCACATCTGTGGGGCATTTTCTTGATTGCTAGTCGGTGTGGGAGGGTCGAGTCCACTGTAGGCAGCACCATCCCTAGGCAGCAGAGATTGCTCTGTAGCTATGAGCTCACTGCTCTCTCAAAGCATCCACGGGGCCACTCCCAACCACCTGCAACTCCAGTTCCAGAGGATCCGACACCTCTTCTGACGTCGATAAGCTTATACACACATGGTACACATATGTACACACAGACACACGTGCTTTAAACAATTCTTGTAAAGGGAACGGAGAGTTGGCTCCGCAGTCAAGAGCACAGCACCCATAGAGTGACTTGCAATCATCTGTGACTCCAAGTCCTGAAGATCCAAGGGCTTTGTGGGTACCAGGCAGCCACATGTTGCGCATACATATATATACAGGCAAAATACTCATACGTGTAAAAATAAATACATGCTGCCTTGCAATAGACCCAAAAGCAACAGGCCCACCAAGCCATGGACCAAAATCTCCAAACTGTGAGCCAGAGTAACCCTTTCCATGTGTAAGCTGAGTCGCCCAAGCATTTTGATACAGTAAAGGGAAAGCCAACTCACACAGAAGGTGGTGAAACCATTAAGAAGTGGGGTCTGCCCAGGGTGGTTGATCTCCTGGTCATTAAGGGGAAGATGGAGCTCCAGGAAACCACAGAGATGTGGAAGCAGAAGACACACATTATGCGGTTCTTCCATGAAACAGAAACACCAAGGCCAAAGGATTTCCTGTCCAAGTTCTATATTGGCCATGACCCATGAGGTCACCCAATGGGAAGGTGCATGTTAATATTTAATTAGAGTAGTAATAAACTCATTGATGGTTGCTTTATGATTTAAAAAAAAAAGAAAGAAAGAAATGGGGTCTGATTTCTGTTTGCTTCCTGGCCATGAGTTGAGTGGTTATCCTCTGTTGTATGCTCCTCCATGACACGCTGCCTGCTCACAGCCCTAGGTGCTAGGGGCCAAATCAGTCATGGGACAGAGCTTCGAAACGTGGGAGTCAAAATTAATGTTTTCTCCTTCTGAGTTGGCTGTCTCAGACACTTGAGATTTTTGTTTATTTCTTCTTGTTTTGTTTGATGTCCTAGGGAGGGACTCTGAGGCCTTGGGCGTCCTAGGCAAGTGTGCTCTGCCGTGCAACCATTTCTCCAGCCCCGGGTATTTGATATAGAGACAGAAAGTTAACACATAGCACTGATGATTGGAGAAAGCAGGTGGCATCACCTAGTGCCGGGGAGGGTCCACACCCTCACCAATGCAGGGACCATTGCATACGGTTGGTGGGGGTGTAATTGTGAGTGCATTTTCTTTTGGAGGCAGTATAGTGATGTTATTAAACAATTCAATTGCACACATATACTCTGTGACACAGCAATTTCCTGGCCAGGAACTCAGGCTATAAATTTACAAGTATGCAGAAGTTCGTGAGCAAGGACATTCGTTGCAGCATTGCTTATAATAGTAAAATAACGGAAGCAAATGTCCATCTGCAGGGGCCAGCTGAGTAAGATCGGGACTGCAGGTAACAAAATGTGTAGCTATGGGGAGCTGCACGAGATAAACTGAAAGCAAATTATAGGAAAGTCATGTGATCCTATCCCGTTTGTAGCTTTCTCATTAAAAAATGGCCCCTGTGCATCTGATCGAAATGGCAAACATCTGGAACGATGCACACACACACACACACATGAACCACAAACTCTGGCTACCACCGGGGGACCGTTACTTTGCATTTTTACACTTTCTTTGTTGCTTTGAATTTACTTTCACGAACATGTGTTACTTTTAAAAACATAAAGAAACAAGCTAAAGAAGGAATAAGGGACCGATGAGAGCCATTTATCAAAAAGGGAAGAAGGAATTTCCCAGAACTTATCTCTAGAAGGCAAACTCAGTGTGAGGGCCCAGAGGGTGGTCGGGGGTGGGGGAGGGGCTGGTTGCTGGACCTTGCCAATGAAGGCTTTGGCTGCCAAGCTGGGACTCCTTGGGACTTAAGTGACTTCCCAGAAACATGGTGAGCAGTAGGGCATGGTTTCCCTTCCTACTAAGAGCAGATGGCTCGGTCATCCAAGCACAGAGAGATGGGGGGTGCATTAGAGCCAGAGCCGCTGGCCGGGATCAGCACCCTGAGAAAGCCTCCGGTCAGCTGAAGTTGAACGTAGCTCAGCTGGCCAATCTCGGTCCAGCTAACGACAGGCTACAGCTCCAGCTTGATTATCACCAAGTCCTGGCACAAGAGTGTTGACGCCGTGGAGGCGATGCCAGCGTTGCAAGTATCCAGCGAGAGTGAGAGAAGCAATCCTAACTCTGGGTCAGGAACGCACCAGGGAAAAACAAGCTTGTACAATCCCAGAATGCTTGAGGGGAAGTTACTAGACACCAGAATATCAGAGTCCTAAGTTTTCAAATTAACAGTATCCAGATTTCATTCACTCATCTGAAACTGAGTTCTTCCACTGTGCAAGACACAGTATGACGCATAGGAACTGATACACCAAGCAAGATGAACATGGGATTTATTAGGTTGGATTAAATTAAAATACAATTGTCAATAGCCAACATTTGAGAGCCCACAAAAAAAGGCAATTCCTTATGGATTGACATAAACATATTCTGACAAGAGAGAAAAAAAATTTTTTAATCTATTACCCAGTTAATGGCTTAATTACAATAGTGAGAAAGAGTAGTAAAGAAACCATGAGATTGGATCCAGGTTTGTGCACGTATGCATGTGCCTGCGTGTTGGTAGTCAAGAAAGGTTTGCCTTTAAGAGTTAATTCTGGATACCACCAGGTACTACCAGGTAGTAGTGGCGAATGCCCTTAATAGCAGCACTTGAAAGGCAGAGGCAAGTGGGTCTCTGTGAGTTCGAGTCCAGCCTGGTCTACAAAGTGAGTACCGGACAGCCAAGGCTACACAGAGAAACCCCATCTTGAAAAAACTAAAAACTAAAAAAAAAAAAAAAAAAGTAGTTGAAGTCTGGTAATGGTGCAAGTCTTATTTACATTACCAAGTTCAAGACCAACCTAGGCAACTCATCAAGACTTTGTCCCAGAATAAAGACAGCTGGGGTAAGGTTCAGGGGTGCTGTGCTTGCCTATCATATGTGACAATGTGAGTTAAGGCTCCAGAGCTGCAAAACGTAAAGCCTTTTTCCTATCTTCTCCCATGGGAGAAACATCACTTCCGAAAAGGACTCCAGTGAACTCAGGCAAAAATGGTTTGAGAACATGACACTAAGTGCCCTAACATGTGCGCTCATCCCCTTCCTCTCTCCCCCTCGCTCCCATGATCTAATTTAGACACTGCTAAGTCACTGAGCATTCCCAGGAGCTGGCTGTCTCCCAACCTCCACTCAGGTGTTGAGGGACACTGGATTAAGTGCCACACCTCGCCGTTCTAGCAGATGTCAGCTGTACAAGTGTAAGAGACATAAATGTCAAGAAGCCTCTCCTGGGAGCCAGGCGAGCACGGGCAAGGACCAGACACTTACACTCTGCAGTGTCAACTTGTGGGAGCTGGGTGAGCAAGGGCAGGGACCAGACACTTACACTCTGCAGTGTCAACTTGTGGGAGCTGGGTGAGCAAGGGCAGGGACCAGACACTTACACTCTGCAGTGTCAACGTGTGGGAGCTGGGTGAGCAAGGGCAGGGACTAGACACTTACACTCTGCAGTGTCAACTTGTAAATTTTACAGCGTGCTTCAGGTGTGTATGCTTTTTGAAACAGCACCCTTACTTCTGTGGAAATATGCAGAGGTAATTTACTGTGAGCTTTACATAGACACACACAGACACACACAGACACACACAGACACACACAGACACACACAGACACACACAGACACACACACACACACACACACACACACACACACACACACACACACACACGGTGGGGGGAATGACCCAGATATTCCTCATGGACAGAAAGAAGTGGAGTAAATACAACACATCGTTTAATAAAATAATTTTATTTTATGTGTATGTTTTGTTTTCATGTGTGTGTGTGTGTATATGAAAGTTGTATTAGTTGTAATATAACATATATATTACATGTATGTACCATGTGCATGACTGATGCTCCAAAAGGCCAAAAGAGGGCGCCAGATCCCCTGAAACTGGAGTTAAAGAGCCTGTTGAACCCTAGCCCTCTGCAAAAGTACCTAGTGCTCCTAGCACCTCAGGCCACCTTCCCTCCTTAGCTCGATGCATTCCTAGAATAGAGTACTTAAAGCCGTTAGCATTGATGAAGTAAATGGACAGGCAATAAGGCTGGATCTTAACAGTAGGCAATAAGGCTGGGCACGGTGGAAGTGGATCGCTAGGAGTTCGAGGCCAGCCTGGTCTACAAAGCAAGTCCAGGGCAGCCAAGGCTAACACAGAGAAACCCTGTCTCAAAAAAAGGGGGGGGGGCAATAAACTAGACTACACTCTCATTTTCACTAAAGAACAAAACACCTGTATACAATCAGAGAAAGTCAAGAGGCACTTTACACCAGAGCATGAAATGACTAGCCGTGTGATATTAGAATTTGGAGTGGTTTTAGTTTTTCCTTTTTTCCTGTTTCCACATGACATGAAGAATGATAATGCCCCCTTCAAAAGGGGGCAACATAGGTTATTAGGGGAGACTGTGGGCCTGACACAGTGGTGGACACTGTGCTGAGACTGTTCCTGTGTGGTAACTGAGGGACACGAAGACTCAAGTCCCAGGGTTGCTGAGTGCACCAGGAGGAACCACTTCCTTAGTCCGAGCTAAGAACTGGAAGGTGTCCAACAGCAGCAGGAGCCCCAGACAGACGACAGCTGGGATGTACGTCCTCAGCGACTCTCTCAGAACCACCAAGGTGAAGATGGCCCCTAGAATGGAGAGGAAGAGCACACAGGAAATCCAAGAACTCAGGGGTTCCAGCCCAGGCTCACCCACTCCAGCTCAAGCCCGCCCATAAACATCCCTCCGCACCCCTCTTCCAGGAAGCAGGGCAAAGAATTAGAAGCACCTTGAACGAATCTACCCCTGGAGTAGGGGAGAGTCAAAGTGGAATGAGGATGTGGATACTAGCTTTCCCTCAACTTTTTTTTTTAAGGATTTATTTATTATGTATACAGTGCCCTGCATGCATGTACACCTGCAGGCCAGAAGAGGGCACCAGATCTCATTCAAGATGGCTGTGAACCACCATGAGGTTGCTGGGAATTGAACTCAGGACGTCTGGAAGAGCAGCCAAGTGCACTTAACTGTTGAGTCACCTCTCCAGCAGCACCACCACCACCCTCAGCTCTTTTTTAAATAATCTAGTGAATGTACTGGAAGATTCAAAACGGGGCCTGCAGTGAAAGTGTGGTAATGACCTGAAAAGGGGGAAAGCTTTAGAAATGGAAAGACTGTTTGAGTGGCCATAACTGTGACACTGGCCAGGGGATGCAAAACACCCTTTGGAGCAGCAGTTGTCCTGTCGGTACACTGGCACGTCTGTGGTCAAGGGGGCTCCAGCTTTCCTGCTGGCTGTCACCACACCCTCGAGATCCACCATACACTAAGAGGCAGCTGATGTTCCGCACTTTCCAGAAAGTGAGCACTTGTGGGAGAGAGGAGCTGGAGGTTGCACCACCTGCTCATACTGGGACACTATGAGACCACAGAGGTGATGGGGAAAGCATGTCACAGAATTCCAGTGGTCAGGATGTGGTCCACAACTTCCAGCAATACCTAGTTTCAGTATTGTGGAAGCTACGGCAGAGCAGGAAGTGTGCCTGGTCCCAGAGGAAAGGCAGCAGCAGAAAGGAAGAGCAGCTAGGTTCTTTCATGACGCCCAGGAGAGCCCCGTTGCCCCCTTACCCATCATGAGCAGGATCAATAGCAGGTTGCTGAGCTCCTGTAGCACAGGTGGACCCGCGACCAGCAGCAGCCCAGCCAGCAGTTCCAGCCAGCCCACCACTGTTTGGTAGTTTATAGGATCTGGCTGGTAGCCGAACAACTTCAATGGAAACACTTCAGCAAACTGCTCGAACAAGGCCTTCTGCGAGTGGCAGGGAACGCCTGTCAGCTGTGTTTCTCAAAGACGCAGTGCCTGAAGGCACCACAGAGACCTCCTCTGCTGGTAACCAGCTCCTCTCACAATACCATGACAAACAGAGGCCAGAGCCAGGCTGAAGAACCTAGTTTGGAGGGGCCACCTTTGGGGCTGACACTCCCGAGTGAAAAGGCCCACAGGTGTAGCAATGGCTCTGTCTCACTAGACCTTTCCATAGATAGCCCAGTGTCAAATCCCAGGAAAAGGGAGCAGGGCTTGGGCCTTTCCCTCTAGGGCCAGGGCCAGGGAAAGGCCACAGGTTCTTGGTGCTAAGTCTAGTTTCCCTTCAAGGTTTAGAGGTTGGATGGAACGGCTCCTCAGAAAATGGCTTCCATCTCCTATTCAGGGTCTGATGCCACTGTGGCAGCTGAGGGGGGTCTAAAGTAACGAATCTTTGAGACAGGGTCTCTCTATGTAATAGCCCTGACTGTCCTAGACTCACTTTGTAGACCAAGCTGGCCTTGAACTCACAGATATCCGCTGGCCTCTGCCTCCCTAGTGCTGGGATTAAAGGCATGCGCCACCACACCCGGCTTAAAGTAAGCATTTTACCCTCACCTCTCCATCCTCGGGGCTGTTTCCTATGGTCCGATAGCAACCCTGCCTCTCCAAACTGCCAGGTAATCCAGTCTCCCTGTTGTCATATACAGAGTTGCTCCAGAACTCCAGAACTTTTTTTTTTTTTTAAGTCACTTGAGTTTTAATTTTACGATTTTGTGCTAGGGCTACAACGACAGCTGTCCTGACTTTTGCCATATCTGCCCCAAAGTAAGCCACCACCTTCGGCTAGGGGGAAAAGAAGAGTATGCAGTCTTGGGAGGAGGCAACAGGGGTCCTCCGCAGAGCCCGGCTTCTCTGAGGGCCTGAAGTGCGGCTGGACCCTCACTTCGCGGGGTAACAACTAGTCAGGTGACTTCTAGGTTCCCTGGACGCTGTAGAGTCCTGGTTAACTTACTCTACTTTGGGTCCTGCTTGACTACCTGTATCATCTTTTGGCAAATTACATTTTACCCTCAAAGCTAGTTTCCATGCTTAAAAAAGATGACTTCTAATGTGGTGCAAGATGTTAATCCCAGGACTCCGGTAGGTAAATCTCTGCAAGTTCGAGGCCAGCCTGGTCTGTGCAGAGCTACATAGTGAGGAAACCGTCTCAAATCAATCTGCCTCGCCAACCTCCCCCAAACTGGAACAATGGGTGGTGGGTGTGGGATGCGGAGGTGTGCTCGGTCCCTTTCTCACTTCCCATTTCTCCAGCTCCAAGTCGGCCTGGGCACAGCCTGGCCAGTAGTGTAAGTCCCGTCCCCTCTCACCAGGAGAAGGTGCAGAAAACTCAACGGAAAGCCCGGCGTCCTCGTGCCTGGAACCCGAGCACATGCTGTCTTTCCCCAGCCGCAGCTCACCATTTGTTGTGACACGGGGGCCGACACCTGCAAGAGCTTGGCAGCCCCGGTGAGCACGAAGAAGACGCCGAGCAGGACGCGCAGCGCGCAGAGGATGAGCGCCATAGCAGCGCCAGCCTCCCCAGATGCCTCTTCTTCCGGGAGACCACAGTCGCGCCGCCCCGCCCACCCTGTCACTCCCAACTTCCAGACCCGCCCTAGGTGGCCCCCGACCCGCCCACTGAGGCCTCTCCACACACACAGTAGGCGGAAGCAAAGAGGGTGGGGGGGGGTGGGGCGTCTGACCACGTGACCAGGCCTGCAGGCCCACCTTGCTGAGGAAACTGACACCGTCCAACCCCGTGTGCCTTTGGGTTTGCATTGGTAAGGAAGTTGCCCTCTGGCCTTCAGAGAGTTACTTGTGAATTAGTACAACTATACAATTAATGAGCAGCGAAGCAGTAACCAGTAACTATTAGTTTTTCTTGTCTACCTACTCCTCCCATCAGTTGAGAAAAATGAGAAAGATTGTTTAAAAGATTCACTTACTTGCCAGCACCGGCAGCAAACAAAGGGACAAATTTGGCCAGCTCTCCAGTTGTTTGTTTTAACACACACCAAAAAGGAAATAATAATAATAATAATAATAAATAATAATAATTCTAAAAATGATTAAACAATGTTCAAGGAATTTTCACAACATTTGAAAAGTATATAAACATCTTGTACATCTAAGTGTACAAGGCTAAAAGTGTTTACCAGCCATATGTTTGTAGCCCTTTCATGGCTGAACCACAGAATACACTCGGACCGTTTAGGAAAGGTGGCTCCAGCCAAGCATTTTGGCACACACCTGTAATCCCAACCCTAGAAAGGACGAGGCCTGAGGATTGCCCATGACTGCAGCATGGGTCCCACAGCAACACCCAGGCCACCCACTGACGCCTCTGCTCTCACACATTGCAAAGCCCAGTCTCCAGTTAAAAAAATAGTACTTCCCAAGCCTTGATCTAGAGGTCCAAGAGAAGCCCAAAGTTACAGTCTCAGCCTCCCTGCTGCTCATACTTGCTGCTGGCCACCTGATGGCCTCTGCTTGCCGTCTACACGTAACTTTCTGAGCACTGGTGATTTAGCCAGTGACTAGAACGTCTCATGTCTTACAGTGTGCCTGCCGACTCGGTCATACAAGAGGGCACTGGCTGCTGGCCTAACCTAACGGTGGTTTGTCCTCCTTTGGCTCTATTTCTCCACTTCTACCCCCTCCCCCCCACCCCCGTCACTTTTTTCTGTAAATTTCCTTGGACTCTAGCAAAGACAGAACTGACCCATAAGCCTATAAGGTACAGTGAAGGGCCAAAACCAGCCCCAAGGCGCAGGGTGGTGGTGGTGCACGCCCTTAATGCCAGTACTCAGGAGGCAGAGGCAGGTGGAGCACTGTGAGTTCGAGGCCAGCCTGGTCTACAAAGCGAGTCCAGGACAGCCAAGGCTACACAGAGAAACTCTGTCTTGAAAAACAAAAACAAAACAAACCAGCTCCAAGCAACAGGGGCCTGGGCAGAGGAGAGCACCCCTTAAATAATGGCAGTTGCTGTTACGGTGAGGCCGCACCAGTAGCAGTCACCTCACAGAACACAGACTGCTCCCCTAAAGCGATGGCAGTGGAACTTCCCCGGAACCATTTGCTAAACCAGAGCTGGAAGGATGAGGCCTTCCTGTGACCCAATGGCAGGCACACTCCAACGCTCCAATGTTTCCTATGATAGTCCAAAGTCCCTGTTAGTCTCTTCAAGGCTAAGGTGACATTGTGTTGAACAACTTTATTTTTTAGTTTTTTGAGACAGGGCTTCTCTGTGTAGCCTTGGCTGTCCCGGACTCGCTTTATAGACCAGGCTGGCCACGAACTCACAGCGATCCGCCTGCCTCTGCCTCCCAAACCCTGGGATTAAAGGCGTGCACCACCACACACAGCGCGTTGAACAACTCTAATCCCAGCAGTGAGGAAACAGAGGCAGTCCAACCTCTCTGAGTTCGAGACTAATCTGGTTTACATAATGAGTTCCAGGGCAGCCAGAGCGATGTAGAGAGACCCTATCTCAACAAAACAAAAAACTGTTGAAGTGGAATCGCTGAGTCACAGCTGCTCTTCCCAGTCTGGTTAAGCGGACCGCCCTCTCTCTACCCTTCACACTGCTCACCTCTCACTGGTGTACTGGGACAAGTGGGATGGCCTGGTCTCTTGGGGAATTCCCTAAGCAAAGCAGTTCCTCTGAAACCCCAGGAACAATCACCAATATAAAGTCTACATTTTCTCCCTTGCGTTATTAAAATTACATATAATTATGCTTAGGTCCCACAATTCTTAGATCCCTGTACAACAAAGGGAAAAATATTAAAACATTTAATCACTGAAAATATAAATACATTAGCAAATTGTATTTTAGGATACTTATACAAAATTTAACACAAAATTATACACTCTGATGATAAACAATAAGGATACTACTCTTTCTCCTTTACTAACTTTTCTATCCTCGGAACTAATGATGTAACAGCAAGTCTGAGAGCGGGGCCACAAATCAACAGGTTTCTTTGCTTCAATGCACTCAAGGCTGCAAAGGTGGCATCGCACAAACAGATGGTTGAAAAGGGCAGTAAGAGTTTCATTGCCTTTTCATGGAGTTCTGGGTAACTTGTCTTTGTGTTTACCCAAAACTGAGTTACAGACATTGATTTATAAGCGGAGACTAATCTCATATCTGAAGATAATGCTGCTAGCTGTTCTTCTTCAGAGTCAGTGAGGCTCCTGTTCTGGCAACTGGCAAAGGGATCGGTGAGCCACAGATTTCCTGAGCGCAAGTCCTTTTCTGGTGGGTAGCAGTCATGGAACATCTGAGAAAGTCCTTCCAGGTGCTCAACAATAATGCTAGCGACATTCCTCCCGCTCACATCCGATGAGTCTAAGAACTCAGAAAATAAAGGGAACATATCGTAATCCCCCTCTTGTGTGTGTTTCAACCACGATTTTAGCTTCTTCTTAAATATGTCAACTTTATTATACAAATTGAAAAAAGTAGTCACGGTTCCTTGGAGACTTGAATTTAATTTATTGATAAGTGAAAGTATATCTGCTAAATAGGCTAGCTTGGCAACCCATTCCTTATCATGGAAACACCTGGCCAAATCTGACTGCTTTTGATTTAAAAATATTTCAATTTCATGTCTCAGGTCAAATAATCTTGTTAAGATCCTCCCTCTCGACAGCCAGCGCACTTCAGCATTAAGCGGTAAGCCTGCATCCTCAGATCCCACCTCTTCACACAGCGCCCTCAGCATTCGTGGATCTGAGGCACTACTCTTGACGAAGCTTAAAATCTTTGCTGACTGCAAAAGAACCGCATATAAGCATGGAGATAGCTTTTCCGCTGCTAAGTATTCACGGTGAATAAAGCAATGTGTAAATGTCACCGTGTTCTTAGTAATTTCTTGAATTTTTGACCTTAAACGGGAACACCTGTCAGTCATGCTTCCAGCCCCATCAGTACAGAAACCAACACAGTGGTTCCAATTCAGAGATCTACTATCAAAATATTTATTTATTAGTTCAAACACTTCAAGATCTGTGCTCGGAGAAGGCATTTCAGTGCAAAATAATAACTCTTCTTTCACATCGCCATAGTCATAATCGATGAAACGAACAAAGCAGAGGACACGGGTGACATCTGAGGTCTCTGGTGACTCGTCTATCTGCAGAGCAAACCACTTGGACTCGCGGAGCTTTTGAACCAGCTGTTCTTCAATGTCCGCAGATAGTTTGTTGATCCTGCACCCAACTGTGCTACTAGAAAGAGGGATGGCCTTCATTTTGTCTCCAGCACTTGAACCCAAAACTTCTGAGCACATTTCTACTAAATACGGTTTAATTAATTCTTCAGCAATCGAGAACGGCTTCTTCCGGGCAGCAATTTGGAAAGCAATTAAGTAAGAAGCTTTCACAAGTGACTCTTCAACTAGTAAACATTTTCTTAAAGAACTGTTTTGACATTCCATTTCAAGTGATTTTTCCTCAAAAAAGTCTACTGGCTTGTTCTCTAACTCTGAGTGCTTTGTCTTCAGATGGTTACAAAGGCTTATTGGCATCACACTTTCACTAGGTAGGATCTCTCCACAAATGACACACTGTGGTCTTGGTGAACTTTCCTTTGATCCAGAATGGATAATGAAACCAAATTTTATATATTCTGTATCATAAGACTGGGAAAAGCCGGTTCTTTTTTTCTTTGCAGGTGGAGAATCAGGCTCTTCATTTTTCCCATTTGGCAGAAGTAAATCTGAAGGAAAGATTTGAATTGCTGTTATGAACATGTATACTAGGATAGACGGGTTATGAAAAACTGGACAAAGATCCATCAGCACAGCATGACTCAATGCTGCCTATAACTTAAAATCAAGTTGAAAACAACATTTAGGGGTAGAGCACCTTAGCTGGGATGTATGAATTCCACATGTCAGCAACACACACACACACACACACACACACACACACACACACACACTTTGGGCAGAGCTGGCTATTAAAATAATTGAAAACATAAGGAGTATGGGATTAAGGCATTACCATTGATGGGGCAATGCTATACAGCTTTCCATGTAGGAGTTCGCACAATTTTCTATCACCAACACCCCAGATCTATTATGTATTCTTTCAGTAACTTATAATTAAATAATTAAATGCAGAGTCTAAAAGAAGGAGAGAAGGAAAGAGGAAGAACTAAGGCTCAATCAGTAATGCCTGTAATGGAAGTTTTGGTTTCTTTATAAACGCAGTTGTATTATGTAAATATGTTTTTATTCTAATCCCAAGTGTGGGATTTCAGTTTGAGCTTTAGCTTGTCCACACCTTATTGCCTCCTGAGGGGCGTGGCTTTTGCTAGCTGGTAACAGCCTTCCTTGCAGCATGCAGAGAGGTGTAGTCTAGGATTCTGAGGATATAATAAAAGCAGAGAGAGAGCACTGTGTGGCATGCAGTGTGGTGTGTGGTGTGTAGCAATTTGAAGAGACTAGAGATGACAGTATTGAGGTTTGGAGTCGACAGATGGTGAGAAACGCTTTGGAGAGCAGCGGCTTGGAGGAGACTGCTGGCTGTATCTGCTGCTGGCAGAGACAGGTATAGCCCAAAGGAACCCAATTGCCCCTAAACAGCCAAAAGAAGTAAAGGGGCCCCTCTCCCCACTGACGTTCTCTCTCCTATGTAAAGTTGGGAGGTTGGAAAGGAGGCTGAGGCTAAACACCCCAAATAAAGAAGAGTTTAAAAGAAAGAGTACTACAAATCCTTTTTTAAAAAAAGATTTATTTATTTATTATTTTATTATTACATATACAATGCTCTGCCTGCATGTACAACTGCAGGCCAGAAGAGGCCATCAGATAACATTATAGGTGGTTGTGAGCCACCATGTGGTTGGTGGGAATTGTACTCAGGACCTCTGGAGGAGCAAATAGTGCTCTTAACCTCTGAGCCATCTCCCTAGCCCTACAAATGCTTTTAAGCAAATAGTATGTCAGTAATTATAATGGTTTCTCTATAGATTTGAAAGAGCAATGCACACATATATGAAATGTTTAACTCTAAATACAAATTCTATGTGTGCATATGGATTTAAATGACAGCATCCAGGAATTAATATTTCACAATCAAGGACTACTGTCTTTACCTTTTTATAAAAAAAACAAAGCAGAAAACCAACCTCCATGGTGCCAGGACACTTACCTGTCTGGCATGCAGCATGGTAGGTGTATGGCCTGCAAGCCGTGGCCTTGGTCTGAGTGACTGGCTTGCACAATATGCCTTTGTTCTTCAGAAGCTTGGGAGACTGGGAAGACTGGAGTGTGTCAGCAGCTGCCGGTGCACTTCCCTAGTGAGAAACAAATCCACACATCAGAGTGGTGGGGTTTTTGTTTTGTTTTAAATCAGAGTAGGTTTTTTGTTTTCTTTTTTTAAAGAGTGTTTTTAGTACCTTACCGATGACTATATTGCTATCATATGAAAAGCAGTGTTGCCAGGCGGTGGTGGCACACGCCTTTAATTCCAGCACTAGTGAGGCAGAGGCAGGTGGATCCCTGTGAGTTCGAGGCCATCCTGGTCTACAATGCGAGTCCAGGACAGCCAAGGCTACACAGAGAAACCTTGTCTTGAAAGACAAAACAAAACAAAACAACAAAAGGAGTGATATGCTCTGAAAGAGTAGTTACAGACAGAAAGCACTCTGGGGAAGAAATTACAAATACCACTAACTCCTAATTCC
The DNA here is from genome assembly GCF_964271855.1 of Acomys minous. Taxonomy (NCBI): domain Eukaryota; kingdom Metazoa; phylum Chordata; class Mammalia; order Rodentia; family Muridae; genus Acomys; species Acomys minous. The sequence continues at coordinate 102,953,495 of NC_140487.1, read as the reverse complement.
CCTAATCAGCATTGACTCCATTTATTGACTTTTTAGAAAATAGTCTGGAAGATGAATATGCCTAGCATGGGCAAGACCCTGGGTCAATCCCTAGTAACACACACCTTCACATACACATATACACACTCACATCACACATACACACATATACACTCACACACACATTTTCACACACCCACATACATACCATATGCACAGCACATATACACACAACCACACACATATACATATATGGCACACATACATACTCACTATATATAACATACATACACCACAACATACCATATATACTCACACACATACACATCACCCACACAAAAACACCACACACAAAACCATACACACAAACACTTTTACACATATACACACTGCATGCACACACACATATAACATACACACACTTAAAAGACACACACAAAAATTAGTCTGCCTAAATTTTGAGCCAAATAGCCAAATAAAAAAAAATTGGGGCTGGAGAGATGGCTCAGCCACTAAAGGCTAGGTTCACAGCCAAAAACATAAAAATAATTTTGCTGATAATGATAATTATTCAAAAAACTACATGCACATTCCACAAATATATATATACATATATAAAATACATAAAATACACATATGTAATGATTGATTAAAAGATCTTAACTGGAAAACATAAAACAGGGTAGAAAAGCCTAGAGAATTTCATTTATTTATTTATTTATTTTTGGTTTTTCTTTGTTTTTTTTTCGTTGTTGTTTTTCAAGACAGGGTTTCTCTGTGTAGCCTTGGCTGTCCTGGACTCACTTTGTAGACCAGGCTGGCCCAGTAAGAATTTCATTTATTTAAAAGGTATTTATTTCATTCAGAAAAATTTACTGAATGTTTACTGTACACTAAGCAGTGTCGAAGCCCAGAAGATACAAGGGGGGAAAAAAACCAAACAAGAGTCCTGCTCTCATGTGCCTTACATCAGAGAGGAGACACAAAAACACACAAGTAAAACAATCATATAACAAGCATGTAAGTCTAAATAGTGGCAGGAGCTGTAGAGGGTTAAAGGAGAGGTAAGGAGCAGAGAGTGACTCCTTGGAGAAAGGGCAGTGTGGGAGTGTCACCTGACTTCCTGAAGAACAAGCCACGTTGGATGCAATGGCTCAGCTACTCAGGACCCTGCTGTCCAGCCTGACCACCTGACTTCAACCCACTTGGCCTCTGACATCTCTATGGCACAAGGAAGGAACAGGCCCTTGCTCTGGTTTTGTTCCCATTTCCCACGGTCTCATCCCTGTTTACTATAACAGCTGAACATGTTTTGTCACTGTTCTTGATGACTTTTTAATTTGGATTGCTAATAGTTTTACTTTCATGGTTTTTACTTTGGTTGGTTATCAGGATTTTCCTTGAATTTCCTGGAGGTTTTGTTTGTTTGTTTTTTCTTTTTTCCAAGACAGGATTTCTTTGCGTAGCCTTGGCTATCCTGGACTCACTTCGTAGACCAGGCTGGCCTCGAACTCACAGAGATCTGCCTGCTTCTGCCTCCCGAGTGCTGGGATTACAGGTGTGCGCCAATGCCGCCCAGCTGAATTTCCTGTTTATAATTTTCCATCGATTGATGTGTTGAATTACCTTTTTCTTAATGTTTTTAGGGAATGTTTATATACAGTAATTTCCTGTTATCCATGACTTTTGTTTCCATAGTTTCAGTTACTCACATCAGTTGTGATCTGAAAAAAATAACAAGAGCAGAAGCCGGACGTGGTGGCACATGCCTGTAATCCCAGCACTTGGTAGTGATGACGAAAGGGATCAAAACCACCATAAGCCTTGCATGTTCCGTAACTGCTCTACCTCTGAACACCTTGAACACCCTTAAGCTGCTGACTTTCTCTTTCCCTCCTTACTTCTTTCCTTCGGGGCGTTAATATGTAGTCCAGCCCTGCCTGGAACTTGGGACCACCCTCCCACCTCTGCCACCCAAATGCTCAGAGTACATGTGGGTCACCATGCCCAGCTCCTTTAGGTCTTTTTAAAACATCATATAGACAAAGGCTGGTTTCCAGATTGGTTTTTCTTACTCAAAACCTTGGCCCCAGACTTACTTATCCTCTTGTCTATGTGGTACTTACTCTTGGATGACTAATAAGCTGTCTCAGTATGCTTTTAAAAGAATCCTTAACTGGAGAGATGGTACAGCAGTAAAGAACACTGGCTGTTCTTCCAAAGGACCTGGTTCAATTCCTGGTGCGCATGTGACCATTCATACCTGTCTCTAACTCCAGTTCCAGAGAATCTGACACCCTCACACAGACATACATATAGGCAAAACACCAACGAACATAAAAAACAAAAATAAACTTAGAAGGAAGATAATTTTTAGCTGGGTGTGGTGGTGCAAGCCTTTAATCCCAGCACTCAAGAAGCAGGTGGATCTCTGAGTTTGAGGCTGTCCTAGTCTACAGAGTGAGTAAAAAAGCAGCCAAGGCTACACAGAGAAACCCTGTCTCAAAAAGAATCATTTTGTTCCGGTACCCTCCTGTGCAGTGCTTCCTGCAGTGTCTTCCCACATGGCTTCCTGTGCAGTGCTCCCTGCCTCTCAGTCCGTTTTGTTAGATACGGCAGCAGTGACTTCCCACATGCCTTCCTGTGCAGTGCTCCCTGCCTCTCAGTCCGTTTTGTTAGATACGGCAGCAGTGTCTTCCCACATGCCTTTCTGTGCAGTGCTCCCTGCCTCTCAGTCCGTTTTGTTAGATATGGCTGCAGTGTCTTCCCACATGCCTTCCTGTGCAGTGCTCCCTGCCTCTCAGCCCGTTTTGTTAGATATGGCTGCAGTGTCCACATGGCTTCCTCTGCAGTGCGTCCTGCCTCTCAGTCCGTTTTGTTAGATACGGCAGCAGTGTCTTCCCACATGCCTTCCTGTGCAGTGCTCCCTGCCTATCAGCCTGTTTTGTTAGATACGGCTGCAGTGTCTTCCCACATGCCTTCCTGCAGCTATTTCTGCTCTTTGCAAGATTTTCCTCCACAAGAAGTTGCTAGATTTCTTTCTTTTTCTTAAAGTGAGACAAAGATGTCCTACAACTTGCTATGTATCTGAGGATGTGTTAAGCTTCTCATCCTCTTGCCTGCTAAGTGCTAGGGATCAGACCCAGAATTTCATGCATGCTAGGAACATGTTCCACTAGCTCCTCTCTCTCCCTCACAAAGACCTTTGAAAAGCACAAATCAATACGGGAGGCTGAGGCAGGAGGATGATAATTCAAGGGGACTCTGAATTAAGACATTTTATTAAGCGCTGGAGAGACGTCTCAGCGGTTAAGATGACTGACTGCTCATCCAGAGGTCCTGAGTTGAATTCCCAGCAACCACATGGTGGCTCACAACCATCTATAATTAGATCTGGTGCCCTCTTCTTTCTGATGCTCTGTCAGGCAGTCATACATACAAATAGAGTGCTTATATACACAAATAAATAATTTTAAAGACAGTTTATTAAGTGAAACAAAACAAACAACAAGAGCCAACCACCCTGCCTCCCATAAATCAGATCATGTAACTCCTCTGCTCCTAAATATTAAATAAAACCAGGAAGGTAGAGAGAAGCTTGTTTCCAAAATTAACCCTTCCCTCAGTTGTTTTTTGTTTGTTTGTTTGTTTTTGGTTTTTCAAGACAGGGTCTCTCTGTGTAGCCTTGGCTGTCCTGGACTCACTTTGTAGACCAGGCTGGCCTCAAACTCACAGGGATCCGCCTGCCTCTGCCTCCCAAGTGCTGGGATTAAAGGCGTGCGCCACCACGCCTGGCTAGTTGTTTTTTTTTTTTTAAGATTTATTTATTTATTATATATACAGTGTTCTGTCTGCATGTCCATCTGTATACGAGAAGAGGGCATCAGATCACATTATAGATGGTTGTAAGCCACCATGTGATTGCTGGGAATTGAACTCAGAACCTTTGGAAGAGCAGGCGGTGCTCTTAACCTCTAAGCCATCTCTCCAGCCCCCCTAAGTTGTTTTTGATTGTGGTATTTTATCACAGCCACAGAAAAGTAACATATGGAAGCAAATAGCCTAACCTAACTCTGGGTGATGGAAACACGGTAGATCAGGGTTTGGCAGAGTGTGCCTTCACTTGCTTTGCACACGGTGCTACTGGAAATGTACTTGCCCACGTGGCACACGGTCAGCAGAGCATGCAGCTGCAACAGAGACCATTCAATTTGCAACGTCTAAAGAATATGTAAATGTTTGCTGACTTAAGATTTGCTTCCATGTAGTTCTTTCCTTTTTTTCTTTTTCTTTTTATTTTAAGACAGGGTTTCTTTATGTAGCTTTGGCTGCCCTAGAACTCAATCTGTAGACCAGGCTGGCTTCTAATTCACAGAGATCTGCCTGCCTTTGCTTCTCGAGTGCTAGGATTAAAGGTGTGTGCCACCACTTCCCGGCTACTTATATTTTTTAACATTTCACCAAATTCAATTACTTAAATAACTTCAGGAAAGTTCATATTAACATTTTCAGAGAAACAAGACAAGACACTCTAAAACTGTTAAATCATATAAGCATTTTATAGACTAAAACTGAATCAACCAGAGCTATTTGGTAATAGATTCTTAAAATATTTTAAAATTTACTTTTAAGTGTATAGATACTTTACCTCCACGTATATCTGTGTACTATATGGACATCTCATGCCCATGAAGGCCACAGAGGCCAGAAGATCAGATCAGATCTTCAGATCTCCTAGGACTGGAATTATAGATTGTTTTAAGGTGCTATGTGGGTGCTGGGAAAAGAACCTGGGTCCTCTGGAAGAGCAACCAGTGCTCTTAAATGCTGAGCTATCTCTTCAGCCTCTAGTGACACAGTTTAAATACAGGTAAATCACAGTAAAATATTCTACTTGGGGAAAACATATATAGAGCAACTGTATTAAATGAGGTATATATTCCTAAAAACCTAAATAATTCAAAATAGTTGTCCCATATACATAAAGTAGAAGGATGAATCCTTAAAGTACATAAATTTATAACCAGTGCTGATCTGTAGTGAGAGTTTTGGTTTCTTTAAAAGCCAGGTTGTGTTATGGGAATGTTTCTGTTTTAATTCCAGGTGTGGGATATGGTGCTGCTTCAGTTTGTCCACAGCTGCTAACTATGACTGTCCTGTGCACTAGCAGGATCGTGATCTTTGCCAGCTGCAGCTATTTTACTTCTGGAGACTCTGAGAGGATATAAATGCCAGAGCCCAGAGAGGGATAGGGTACTCTGAGAAAGATGTGGCGGCGGCAGCTGCCCACTGCTGCTCCTAGTTGCTGTTGTTGCAGTTTGATGGGAAGAAAACATTGGAGATACCCTTACTATGAAGACAGGACTTGCCCCAAGGAACTATATCCCTAGTCAGCAGGAAGTAATCTAGACATAAGCTCCACCCTTTTCCACTAACTTTTTTGTCTTACATGGTGTTAGGGTGTTGGAAGGGATTTGGTGGATAAGGACTGGAAGAGAGGTAGAGGTACGAGAACCCAAATAAGGGCTGGAGAGATGGCTCAGCGGTTAAGAGCACTGACTGCTCTTCCAGAGGTCCTGAGTTCAATTCCCAGCAACCACATGGTGGCTTACAACCATCTATAATGTGATCTAATGCTTTCTTCCTGCCTATAGGGGTACAAGCAGGTAGAGCACTGTATGCATAATAAATAAATAAACCTTAAAAAAAAAAGAACCTAAATAAAATAGCTAAAAACTACCTGCCAACAAGGGGTGTCCCATGTTGGGTACCTCTTGTTGGCATACTTGTCTTATCTACTTTATTGGAGCTCTTATCTGTCTATCTCCCTTCTCTACCCCAATTACCTCCAACACCCCAACAACAGGTAGGAGAGACAGAAGGTTAAAGGGGAAAGGGGGTAGCATATGTCTCTTTAGACTACTTCCTGCTGTTTAGAGTTGTTGGGTTCCTTGGGGCAAGCCCAGTGTTCATAGCCTAAGGATATCTCCAACTTCTTCTCTGGACCACATGACAAACCAGCAACAGCAACAACCAAGAGCAGCAGGGGCAGGAATCAGCAGCAGCAGGCAGCAACAGTGGAAGAGCAGAAGCTGCTGCAGGACCTCTCAGGGCTCTCCGATTTATACTGACTCAAGAGTTCCCAGAATTAAACTATCTGTAGCTGGCAAAGATCATGCCCCTGTCAGAGCACAAGATATATAGTTAGCTGCTGTGGACAATCTGAAGCAGCCTATATTCCACACCTAGGATTAAAAAAAAAAAAATGTAATTGCGTTAACATAACTGGGTTTTTTGAGAAAACAGACTCCCACTACAATAGATTGTTAGAAATTGTAGTTTGAATAAAAATTGCCCTTATAGGCCCATATGGAGCAGCACTACTGGAAGTAGCACCTATTGGAGTAGGTGTGGCCTTGTGGAGGAAGTGTGTCACTGGGGGCTGGCTTTGAAGCATCAGATGTTTAAACCAGGCCTAGTGTGTCACTGTCTTTTCCTGCGACCTTGCTGATCCAAATGCAGAACTCCCAGCTCCGTCTCCAGCACCATGTCAGCCTGCACACCACCGTGCTTCCCACCATGACAATAATGGACTAAACCTCTGAACTGTGAGCCAGCCCCCATTTTAATCCTTTCCTTTATAAGGGTTGCCATGGTCATGGTGTCTCTTCGCAACAATAGAAACCCTAAGACAAAAATATATAGACTATTTTGTAGATATATGTTAATAATACTTATTAATTATATATAGTAACATCTTACATGCACAAGCATCTTTAATGACATAATTATTAATAGTGTAAGTGATTAATCACAACTCAAAATATGATTTAGTGCATAACATGCAATATATTAAATGTGTATAAGTTAATTTTATGACTTTCATTAATAACTACACTGTCTGAAAATAATTAAGTAGATATTATCATCTTCCAATATGTTAAATACTGAGAGAGTTAGGAGGACTAAACTGGACAAGCTACCTTCCTACAATAGTAACTCCAGGTAAGACTTCTCAAGCCAGGTGGTGGTGGTGCAGGCCTTTAATCCCAGCACTCGGGAGGCAGAGGCAGGTGGATTACTGTTGAGTTCAAGGCCAGCCTGGTCTACAAAGTGAATCCAGGGCAGCCAAGGCTACACAGAGAAATTATCTCAAAAAAAAAGTCAGGCAGTAGTGGCACAGGCCTTTAATCCCAGCACTTGGGAGGCAGAGGCAGGCGGATCGCTGTTCAAGGCCAACCTGGTCTACAAAGATAGTCCAGGACAGCCAAAGCTACACAGAGAAACCCTGTCTTGAAACAAAACAAAACAAAACACAAAAAACAAAACAACAACAAAAAAGAATAGAGTAATAACTGCTTAGTTGTTATACCATGAAGCTTGATAAACAAATAATATAATAGAGTCTCAATTATTTGGGTGAGAGCCAGGTTAAGAGAGAAACCAAAAAAACAAACACAATTTTATAGAAATAACTAACATTTGGCATAGCAAGTGCTGGAGAACTTACACTGATCTAGCAAGAACTTACATAGTAGCTAAGCTTAAAGCATTTTCTTTTGTTTGTTTGTTTGTTTGTTTTTTCGAGACAGGGTTTCTCTGTGTAGCCTTGGCTATCCTAGACTCCCTTTTGTAGACCAGGCTGGCCTCAAACTCACAGCAATCCACCTGCCTCTGCCTCCCGAGTGCTGGGATTAAAGGCGTGCACCACCACCGCCTGCCGATGCCTTCCAAGTGCTGTGATTAAAAGCATGCACCACCATGCCCAGCCTAAAAAATATTTATCTTAGAAAATAAAAGTTTTTGGGCTGGAGAGATGGCTCAGCGGTTAAGAGCACTGACTGCTCTTGCAAAGGTCCTATGTTCAATTCCCAGCAACCACATGGTGGCTCAAAACCATCTATAATGTGATCTAATGTGCACTGTATACATAATAAATAATAAATAAATCTTTTTTAAAAAAAGAAAAGTTTTACAATTTTAAAATAATTCATAAATAATATTCCTACAATAGTAACTCCAGGTAAGACTTCTCCTCAAGCCAGGTGGTGATGGCGCACCACCAGAGAAATAGGCAAAAATGTCTATTCACCAAGTGTACTGAAGATGCTTATGTGACTCTGCTATTTCTTCACCTCTGCACAAAAGCATTACTGTAAAGCAGCTAGGATCCCAACAAAAGCCCGTGAGATTTAAAAAACAAAGGCTATTTTTGTCACCACCTGAGTTTCCACTTTTTCGTTTTTTGAAACAGGGTTTCTCTGTGTAGCCTTGGCTGTCCTGGACTCACTTTGTAGACGAGGCTGGACTCGAACTCACAGTGATCCACCTGCCTCTGCCTCCGAGTGCTGGGATTAAAGGCGTGCATCACCACTGTCTGGCTGAGTTTTCGCTTTCTAAAGAGTTAAGTAACCGGCGCACGCCTTTAATTCCAGCACTCGGGAGGCAGAGGCAGGCGGATCGCTGTGAGTTCGGGGCCAGCCTGGTCTACAAAGCGAGTCCAGGACAGCCAAGGCTACACAGAGAAACCCTGTCTAGAAAAACAAAAAAACAAAAAAAAAAAAAAAAGAGTTAAGTAACGTTTATACCCTACTGAAAGACAATACTGGGATTAAAGGCTTGCGCTACCACGCCTGGCTTAAAGCACTTTCTTAATGCTGTTTCTTAAGGAGAAAAAGAAACAGTTTTTCAGGCAAAATCTCACAGACACCACTTAGCACAGCAAGACCTTCTACTGGCTACAAGAAAACAAAAACTGAAACAAACCCCAGAGAGGCAGTTCTTTTAAGGAGCCATTGTTGAAGGGGGAAAAAGTGGCTCTTTAACACAAGCAAGTTTCTCAAATTAAGACTTTCCTAAGAATAAATTAATAAAGGAAAAAAAATTCAAAAAAAAAAAAAAAGACTTTCCTAGCCAAGGCCAAAAACTAAATCCCTTTGAGGGGCTCTTGCTGGCCTGTCTCCTGCTGGCCAGAGGAGCAAACACCTATGAACTCAGTAACTTCCCAGAGTTGGGGAGGGGTCAGGATCCCTAGAGGGAGGTGGAAAATCCTCTCTCTGGAAGAAGAGCCAGAGACAGACTGAGAAGCTTCAAGCATCTAAACTGTTAAGGTCTATAAGGGAAGCTGGATCTAAGAAAATTAAGTCCTTAGGGAGAGGTTGTGAGACTAAAGATTAGTTGAAAAAGATGAAAGACACAGTGACACGGTGCTTCTGGAATCCACCTGAGTTTGTTTCTCTTAGAATACAAATAATTTTTTCAGTGGTGGTAACAGTTTTGTATATCCTCTTTGGAAGAGATCAGGATAAGAAAGACTTGGTGAAAAAAGAGACTGAGAAATTACATGCTAAATTAAAGGTCATAGAATAAAGGTTGGAGAAATCTTTGAATCAAAATAGGGACCCTTAGGAGAAATCCAATCTGGAACTTACAATAACACCAAAAAAAAAAAAAAAAAAGGTAGTTCCAGATGAGAAAAATCTACAAAGGCTTGATGAAACTGCAGGATGGCAGCCGTTGATATGCTGGATAGAAAGGCTTCAGCTACAGGCCAACATGGTCAGACAGGATATTGTGTGTGTATCATCAAGGTTCAATTGCTGGATAAAGGTGGATATGCTAAAGTAGAAATGCAGATCCTGTTTAGTGTTGCCTTGGAACCAGGTCATCCTGTGGCGTGTGTGCTCTATTTTGCAGAGTTTAGAGAAGTGAGGTGTTTGCACCATAGGTTCATAATCAGGATTTCAATGGGCAAATTGTGCTTTAAGTTCTGAAAGAGCTGATTCTGTAATTACACATTAGTAGAAGAAATGGAAATTATGGGAATACCTGTAGAAATTATGGCTGACAATGCTCCACCATATGTCTCCAGTAAAATGAAGCAATTTTTCACATATAGTAATAAAAATGATATTACAGGTATACCACACACTCCTACAATCAGTTAGAGAGATCCAATTGTACTTAAAAGAAGATGCTTAGCAAAAAGAAGTTGCAAAGACACCCAGAAAAAGACTTTATTGTGCTTTATTAACTCTAAATTTTCTGAATGCTAGTAGATAAAAAACAACAGCAGCTGAGAAACATTGGATTACCGGGAAAAAACTGCTGAACTAAATTGTGGGGAACTGCAGCTGTGCTGGTACTGACCATTACTTGTTTTTCTCTGCAGTTGAAACATTGTGCTCCATTGGTTGCCTTCATTTTCCTTGTTTTGAGACTCATTATTTGGCCCTTGGTTTGCCTCCTCTTGGGGACTTTCCACAGTGCTGCTTGATTGCTGGTTCCCCCCCTGTATAAGCAGCTCTGTTACTCCCAATAAACGGCATTCTCTTAGCACGGCTGTTGTGTCACAGACCCCTGCGGTAGCCTCAGCTAGCAGCTGCACTAAATCAGCCTGCTTATATTAAGGTGTCATAACCTCAGAATGGACAGCAGGAAATGTGTTCAGCTGGAGGAGGTATTATGCATTAGTTCCTGCAGGAAAAGGAAGATCTGTGGATTCCATCCAAATCGATAAAAATCAGATTTGAAAAGGGGAGCCCTCCTAAAGGCCTTGGCTGCAGACAAAAGGAAAGAAATCAAGAAGACCAAACAAAACAGGTAACATCATTTGCTGATCCCTCCACATGGAAACAGCTCTGAGACTGACTGAGATATAAAAATGTCTCCAGGCAGGACTTCAGCTATGCATGACCAATAAATCTTTATACAAAATCTTCAGGATTTCTCATGCTGTTCTTTAAAATAGCATAAATAAAAATTTATAAAAATTTTTGGTTATACAGTCCAAGCTAATTTATACAGAAAGCCAAATGCCTTACCTGCTTGAACAGAGAGCAGAGAATTATCTTTAACTGAACTGTGCCCAGTGCATAGCTCATAGAGATATTAATAAAAAAAAATGTATAATACCTTTGAAAGTTAATCTTTTGCAGAGCAAGAGGATCAGACACCAAAAAAGACAAATAAGTAGCCCAGGTGATCCAACCTCACAGACCATTTCAAAATGACTAGCTAGATTGTTCAGCATCAAAGACTGTTCTAGTCAAGACTTGACTTAAGCTCTGAACTTTCATAGCATTCTGAGACTGGACAGCAAAAGTTACAGCTAGCTTTCCTAAGACTGGAAAGTGTCCCAATTTTCTTAGGCCCCCCAAAATAAAACTATATCCCAAATCAACAGGAGGCAATTTAAGAAAACTATACCCCATTCCCATGGGAGATGGGGCTTCGTCATTCTACGGGTGATGGATGTCTATGTTTAAAAGAGGTTGGTTAGAGGATGAGAGTAAAATAGTAGATTATTGAATCTATTTTTAGACCAAAGAGCACTAACAAGCAAAAAGTCTTATATTGGTATAAATCTTTGTACACTGACACAGATTTAGGATTATTTTGGTTACAACATGCTAAGGTATTTTACCCATGTAATTCTTAAAACTGTAATTTTAAATTCTGGTCCTTTTGAAACCTGCTATTACCAACTGTTTAGGGTAAGTAAGAAATGCATATTAGCGGGGCTGGAGAGATGGCTCAGTGGTTAAGAGTGCCACCTGCTCTTCCAGAGGTCCTGAGTTCAATTCCCAGCAACTGCATGGTGGCTCACAACAGTCTATAGTGTAATCTGATACCCTCTTCTGCAGATAAAGCACTCATATGCAATAAATAAAATAAATAAATCAGGAGCTGGAGAGATGGCTCAGAGGTTAAAAGCATTGGCTGCTCTTCCAAAGGTCCTGAGTTCAATTCCCAGCAACCACATAGTGGCTCACAACCATCTAATAATGAGATGTGGTCCCTTCTGGCCTGTAGGTGTACATGCAGATAAAACACTATATACATAAATAAATAAATCTTGTTTAAAAAAAAAAAAGAAATGCATATTAGCAATCAAACTCATGGTCATGTTAGATGCCGTATTTTCCAGTGTATAAGATGACTTTTAACCCCTAAAAAATCCATGCCAAAGTCAGGGGTCATCTTATATGCAGGGTATTTACCTGCAGCTTGCTTTATATGTCCAGCACCTATAGTAGGGGAGTGCCACGGCCTATTCTCTACTCTGTGCAGGGAGTATGAAACAGGGAGGAGCAAGCTGCACACATTTTCCTGTACCTCGAGGAGGAGAACATGAGTGTGGATCGGCTCTCCAGCAGAACCCACCTATTCAACTTGGAGGGCTGCAGGTTGAGTGTGGACCGTGTCTTAAAGGGGCACTGTAGGTTGGCACTTGCTGTCTGCTGGTATTTAATAAAGCGCCTGGCTGTCTGTACCCTGCCTGCAAATAGACACATGCTCGAGTCTGTTACAAAGGGTGTGCACTGGAAGAGGGGTAGTCTTACATGGCGAGTACATTCCAAGCTCTGTATTTTAACTGGAAAAGTTAGAGGTCGTCTTATACACCCAGTCATCTTATATGCCAAAAAATACGGCACTAGTTTAGTTAATTACAAAAATATGTTTCCTAGATTGACAAATTAAAGAAATAGCTAGAAACAAAAAACTCAGATAAGATAGATAGTCTTCAAAAACTTCCGAGATCTACAATATATGACATTTAAAGATTTTACTAGTTTAAGGTTTTTCTGACCATGAAGACAGGTCTGCTCCTGGCTGTGGGAAGCCGCGCCCACATTCGCCATTACAAGATGGCGCTGACACCCTGTGTCCCATGCTGACAAACAGCTAATCTGCGCATGTGCGAAGGGATTTTCCACTCGGTGTGCTCTGCCTCTCCCGTGGCATCATCTCGCCCGATGAGCAACAGCCAATCAGGGACTGACACGTCCTAAGCGGGGGACAGTTTCCTATATAAGGGAGGGGTTTCTGCTGTTTGCTCTCTCTCTGTCTCCGTTTTTCGTGTTGTAAGCTTATGCTCTTCCTCTCAAGAGGCAGTAAAGCTTTACTGCAGAAGGATCCTGTTTGTGTGTGCAGCGTCGTTCTTGCTGACGAGACGGTAACGCTAGCCACACCTGGCAGCACCATTCTAAGTCAAAGGCATCACATATGGCAAGCTAGCCACTGGCTGATAAAATATCCTGTGTCAATGACAAACAGAATATTGTCCAAACTGGACAAACTGGATGAGAAGCAGGAATCAACTGCCAAGCTTTGCAAGAACAAGGTAGGCAAGTTCTTTATAATTCCTACTTCACAAAATAGTCCATCAAATATTCTGAGCCAGAAGACCAAAGATGGCACTCCAACGTTATAGAAAAATTTGGGGGGGGGGGACTGTCCAAGCAGCCAAATATCTTTGTCATTTCCATACTTTTGGAAGCTACTTCCTTGCACTTCCTCCATATTTATGTATTATTTATTTCTTCTTAAGTCTCTAATGGGATTTGAAGACTAGGTATTTATATTCTTACAGTTAAACCTAAATTGTTTAGAATGATAAAAGTTGATAGATTACTTCATCCAAGGGTGCCAAATATACAAATATAAGTCTTGCCTAATTATTTTCATAATTGTCACTATTATATAATTTGTCATTGAACGGAAAGAGCCTTTTATTAGACTAAAAGGGGGAGATGTAGGCATAAGGTTACTGCGTAATTCAAACACTGATTTCTGTACCCCCATATCTGGTTGCAATCCTTGTTCTGAGAATCTCCTGTCTCAATGTTGAGTAAACATTGGCCTCCAATTGTACTGTTATGCCAATAAAGCAGCATATAGAAAATTGCTGGACGAGGAGAGAATAGGTCTGGACTTCCTGCTCTTCAGGGGAGGAGTTATAGGAGGAAGAAAGGGATTCAGCAATGGGTAAAGGTCCAGGAGACAATAGGAGAGAGGACAGGAGGAGAGAATGCCATAAAATCCAAGTAGTTGGGGGATTTACACTGGGAAGAAGCCAGACTAGCATACAGAGTTAAGAATGGAGTAGTAACTGCTCAAGATTGTGTCATTAAGGTTGATAAACAAATAATATAATAGAGTCTCAATTATTTTCATGCTGGCTGGGTTAACAGAGAAACTGAGAAACAAGCATAATTTTATAAAAATAACTTTTACAGGTTCTGGGAATCAAACACAGATGGTCAAGCTTGTGTGGCAAGCACAGCACCTCTACCTGATGAGCCATTTTGCTGCTGTACATAGTTTCATTTCATCAAAAATAATCCATGCAGGAATAAGCCAGGCAAGGAGTTTGCCTAAGCTACCATGCTACTTTGGGGTTTTAAGTATTAGCTTTCAAACGGTGTAGGCTACATTCTCTTAGTTTAACAGTGTGAAATACCACAGAAGTAGTTTAGTCATCTTATAGATTTTCATCAAAGGTACTGAATTTCAGTGAAGCACACTTTCTGCCCTAGCAACAGCATTTTATAACACTTGACTGGCATTGCTACATAAGAAAAGACTTTTAATTATATCAAGAACAAATGGTTACTAAAATCATCAAATCTATGTGATACTGACAAAAGATTATGGGGAATTACTTGTTAAGAGATGATTGGCACTGGGCAAAAACAACACAGTGTAACCCTTATAGCCTTCCAGGTCTCAAATTATGCATTCTTTGAATTTTTTTTTTAATCCCAGCACTCAAGAGGCAGAAGCAAGCAGATCTCTATGAGTTCAAGGCCAGTCTGGTCTACAAAGCAAGTCCAAGACATTCAGAGCTCTGTGACACAGAGAATCTCCTTCTAGAAAAACAAAATAAAGCAAAGAAGAATTGGGGCACAGTTTCACATTTTTCAAATTTGAGGCATAAAGTGAGAGGTTACATAAATACACACTTTGTACTATTTTCAGCCTCAGACAGTTCAAAATTACAATACCACACACTGAACTTTCCAAAGCCTTTCTAGTGTAAAATAAAAATACTTAAATACGGGCTGGAAGAGCACTGACTGCTCTTCCAAAGGTCCTGAGTTCAATTCCCAGCCAACCACATGGTTGCTCACAACTATCTATAATGAGATCTGGTGCCCTCTTCTGGCATGCAGGTATATATGCAAACAGAATACTGTATACATAATAAATAAATCTTTTAAAAAAATACTTAAATGCAGTAAAAGGAAATATAAGCAGCCAAAAGAAGTTAGCAAGCACTTAAGCAAATTAAGGAACCTGAATATAAATAGTAAAATAAATCAAGAATATATCCTTATTAATGATCAAGAATCCAACAATATGATTCAAAACATTGTGTTACTACTCAGCCTTCTGAAAAGAATAAGATGTAAATAAAATATATGTATATAATGTATGTATCTCTGTATGTATGTATATGCATATATTTGTACACACATATATGTATTAGATTATAACCAAAATAAAAACCCAAGTAAGTAGGGATTACCAGATAACATTTAACAATAAACTCACATTTCCAATGGTTTCTGCTGCCTCTTTAGGATCCGAACCTGTTAGAAATCAAAACATACATTAGCATTCCCACAATATACATAAGTAAACATTGAAACTAAGGTTTTTGCTTTTCTCTCATTAAGGGAAGTTAGGAGTCTGGACCAGAATTCCTCAAAATAAAAAAAATAATGGTCCAAGGGGAATACCTGTGAGACCTAGTAAGAGTAAGGATTGCCTACCTAGGCCCCTACTACTTCATTAGAATCCTGGCAACAAAGAAGCAAGGGGTGGGGCTGGCAAGATGGCACAGTGGGTCAGGTGCTTTGAGTACAAGCATGAGGCCCTGAGTTCAGATCCCCAAGGCCTATGTTTAAAAACAAACACACCAGGCACATCTCTGTAACCACAACTGAGACAGGAGGATTCCTGGAGCACACTGACCACTCCAGTGCAGCTAGTCAGTGAACTCCAGGTTCAGTAAGACCTTGTCTTAAAAACTAAGGTGGATCTGGTAGGTTAAGGTGTTTGCCACTCAAACCTGAAAACCTGAGTTTGATCTTCAGCTCATAAGTGGAAGGAGAGAACTGACTCACAAAAGTCCTCTAACCAAGCCAGGCATGGTGGCACATGCCTGTAATCCTATCACTCGGAGAGGCCAACACAGGCAGATCTCTGTGAGTTCAAGGCCACCCTGGTCTACAAAGTGAGTCCAGGGCAGCCAAAACTACACAGATAAATCCTGTCTTGAAAAACCAAAGGGAGAAAAAAAGTCCTTTGACATCCACAAACAAAGCCTGGCATGCCTACCCACACTTGGGCACATATATCACATATACATACAACAAGTACATACACATATATAATACCTAAACAGAGAGCAATGAAGATACCTAACATCAACCTCTGGCTTCTATGCCCCACCCATACAGAAATAAGTATATATTTACTTATACCACACATATGGAAGGGTATATATTAAACTGATTAAACTGTTCAAATTCTTTTTTATGTATTTTATGTGTGAGAGTGTTTTGTCTACATGTATGTATGTGCACCACATACATTTCTTATTCCCATGGAACCCAAAGGGGGACATCATATCCCCTTGGAACTGGAGTTACAGATGGTTAGAACTTCAGTGTAGCTGCTGACAGCTGTACCTAGGTCCTCTGCAAGAGTAGCAGGTCCTCTTAACTACCGCGCCATCTCTCCAGCCCATTAGAGTCCTTTAAAAAGTAATTATGCACACTCCTTCCTTTCCAACTCACGCTTCTTCGTTTACTAGCCCATCCCACACAGTGGGGAAAACATCCTCTTATAAACAAAGGCATTACCAATGAGAACTCGAAGACTAGGCAGTATTTGCTTTTTAGCTAAATGCCTCTGCATCAAGTCATACCTGTTAAAACACCATCAGTGGGCTGAAGAGCAGGTATTTTTGCCAATGATATCACACTGGTTATAACTGGTGTGGTAGCTATCTTTGGAGAGAGGGGTGTCGTCAAAGTAGTTTGTGCTTTAGGAGTAACTGCTGATGTTGGCTTTGGGAGCACAAATACTTGGGGGAAAAAAGCATAATGATACAAATTAGCTTGGTCCCTGAGGCAAAGGATATACAAATTGATGAATTGTTCCATAAAAATAAAGAAACAAAGTTAAACACAGTAAAAGGGTTACACAGGAATAGAAGCAGTACAAAGCTCCAACAAAGCCCTGTAACAACAGCTTGGATGGGTCTTATAAAGTCAGTGTTCACTAGGACTTAAAAAGAGCCTGAGTCTATAGAATTCTAGCTTCAAATGACAATCTAAAACTCATATAAGATATACCAAAATCCTTTATTTTAATATCTAACAGGTAAAATGCCAGGTGTCATCAGCTTGGGAATGATTGGGAGTTCCTGTGAGTGGGCCTAAGGCCCCACTTAAGCTTATTTCAAATAAAACTTTAACATGACTATTTTTATAAGTCAATGAAGAAGCTGTCCCTTCATGTAACACTGATTTTTCTTTTACATTATCATAAAAAATGATAGGTTTCATTTTCAAATTGTGTATCATTATATTTTGCTAACATTCATTCTTATGACCTCATTATTCTCCCATGTACTCATCCTCCTGTCCCCTTTCTCCCTGCAATAGTTCCCGTTCTGCTATATGCACATGTGAAAGAAAACAGACAATATTTATTTGTCTTTCTTTTTTCCCTCCTATTCCTTAGGCCCCTTCCTCCCCTAACATAGTCTCCCTTCTAATAGCATTAGTTTCCCTCAATTATATTATAAAACGAATATCCCACTATTAACCTGACTAGTTCTAGGACAGGCTGGCTAATACAAAAGTTTAGAATAGACATGTATAAAGGGAGTACAAGCTAAGTAAGAGCCAAGCCGCAGGAAGCAGCACTTCAGGCTCTGACAGGGAAGATATATCAAGTGTTTCTGATGCAGAAAGTACTACAGAGAGGAGACACTTTCAGAACATTCCACACATCTATTCTTCTGAATTTTTTGACCACATTAGTTGTCCTACTTGTAAGGCTATTATTTTATTTTTCAGGAGAAAAAACTTGCTACCCATGAAGAACTGATCTACTTTATTTTTTCTGAAATAATTAATGTGTTGCTCTTTTTTCTTTAGCTACAAGCAAGTTCTGCATCAAATTCTAGACAGCAACAGCAACCATGTTAACACACACACATTCTCTCCTTTGTTCATCCTCTTTTTAATTTTTCAGTTGTATTAACTTAGTAGCACGCTCCCTTTGTAGTACATTCACACAAGGTTAACCAAAGCAATCAAGTTAAATTTTTCTATGAAATGAGTATGCAATTTATTAATTTCTTGCTTTGATTATGACAGAAAAAAATCAGAATTAGTTTTCTCTCAAGAACTGTGTGATGGCTTTTTATCCACTTGACACAAGTTCAGGTTATCTGGGAAGAGGCAATCTTAATTGAGAAAAATGCCCCCATCAGCGTGCCTGTTGGCAAGGCTGCAGGGCCTTCTGATGATTAACAATGCATGCGGGCAGTGCCACCCCTGGGCAGGCGGTCCGGGGTTCTATGGAACAGGCAGTGGCAGCCTTGCTCTACGGCCACGTCTCAGCTCCTGCCTTGGGTTCCTGCCTCAAGCTCCTGCTGACTTCCATCAGTTATGCAGTGTGACCTGAGCATTGTAACATGAAATAAATCCGTTCCTCTCTCAGTTGTTTTTGGTCACAGTATTTACCACAGCAATAAAAATCAAAGTAGGGCCAGTATGGTGGCACATGTCTTTAATCCCAGCACTCACTCGGGAGGCAGAGACAGGTGGATCTCTGTAAGTTCAAGGCCAGCCAGATCTACAAAGTGAATCCAGGATAGGTAAGGCTACACAGAGAGCCCTATCTCAAAAAAGAAAAAGAAAAAAGTAAAACAGACTGTCATTAAGGAGCCCTACAGAACATGTTAAGGCAGTCTAAGCTGTCTGAACGCAGTGAGACTTTGTTTTTATTATAGTATTTTAATTGTATGTGCTGACTGTATATCCTAGCACTGACCTAAAGAGCCCAGCAACCAAGCTTCATTTTACCTTTTTTTTGTGGAATTGGGTCATTCATACTATACTGATGGCAAAACTTCAGGACACAGAACAGGTTACAGAAGTATTTGATGTTGCCTCTCCATTTCAAGGACTCACTTAGCTTACCCTGACGCTTACAACCATCACACCTGGCTGTCTGAGAAGCAGAAGAAAGACAGAGAAGAATCAAGTTAGAAAAGACAATACTAACCATAAACCAGAGATACTGTGAAAATGGAGTATTAGAATTAGTGCAATTATAAAACAGAGGAATCCGTAATTAAAATACAGTAGCTAAAAACATTATTTATTCCATAGAAGATGTCCTAACAATTGACTTTTTGTTTGTTTTAGTTTTTCAAGAAAGGGTCTCCTCTCTGTGTAGCCCTGGCTGTCCTGGACTCACTCTGTAGACCAGGCTGGCCTCAAACTCACAGAGATCCTCCTGCCTCTGCCTCCCAAGTGCTGGGATTAAAGTAAAAAGTAACTTTTTAAAAGTTGTTCTTCCTGTTTCCAAAATGACTAAGGAAGGGATGTAAGGACAAGCTGTGCTGTGAGAGTCAGAGGGCAGAACAGAGAGCACCGGCTCTGGAGTCCTAAGGACTGAGTCACTCAACAAATATTTACATAAGTACTCTTTTCTCTTTTTTCCTTTTTCCTTTTTGTTTTTTGAAACAGGGTTTCTCTGTGTAATAAGGCCTGGATGTCCTGGAACTAATTATGTAGACCAAGCTGGCCCTGAACTCACAGAGATCCATCAGCCTCTGCCTCCCAAGTGCTGGGATTAAAGGCATGCACTACCATGCCCAGCCTAAGTACCCTTTTCTTAAGCTCTACGATTGGTCCTTCAAAATATAATGGCTAAAATATATAATATTCCTCTGTAAGAAAATTGCATTTAGAAGTGAGGCAGTTAAAACCCGGCGTGGTGGTGGGCACCTATAATCCCAGTTTTCAGGGAGGCAGAGGCAGGTGGATCTCTGTGAGTTCAAGGCCAGCCTGGTCTACAAAGTGAGTCCAGGAAAGCCAGGGCTACACAGAAAAACCCTGTCATGAAAAAATAAAAAATGGAAAAAAAAAAAAAAAGAAAGAAATGAAGTAGTTAAGTAAATAATGGTTTCACTATACTGCTGTGCATACTATAGTTGTACCCACCAGCTTCGTCAAGGGCATGTTACAGTGTTTCAATTTATAAACTGGCAATCACACATCTAAATCTCAGGACTGACACTGGGAATACAGCAATCAATAAGGAAAGAGTCTCAGCTTTGTGTTACTGCATACCTAATTATAGCCACCCCTACATGCCTTTCAAAACTAGGAAAGTAGGTAAGACTGACATCACTTCTCCTATGATGGGAGGACAAGGTCTGACTTTAAATTCCTCAGAGTAACCTGAATGAGAGAGCTACTTAAGGCAAAATTATGTAAATTTCTAACCTAAAAGCTACAAACAAGGTCATCACATTTTGTAAGAAAAAAAGAACTAAGAAAGGTACACACATCCTTACTAACAACAAAATGTGTGGCTAGAGCCACACCTCAGTGGTAGAGAGTTTATCTAGCAGGCATGAGGGTCTAAATTCAAGCCCCCATACCAAGATAGTGAGGAAAAGACCTCCAGAAATCCTAAGCTCTAAATACATTTTTCATGTAATTTGAATATATTTTAAACTGAAATGACTAGCATTTTTATTTCATAAAAACAAAGAACACATCCCATTTACCTGATGAAACAGAGCTGTAAACTTGGACATGCAATCCTCACAACAGAACACCTGGAGCTTCCCGTCCAGTCGGTTTTCCACCAAATTTGCAGATGTCTGTAAACAGTAACTGCACATCTTACAGTAGTTTCCCCATCTTTCCCCAAAGTCTCGAGTAGAGAGGAATTTGCAAACTAACCACAGAGAGGACGAAAGGGAGAGACAAATGCATATTAGCTTCAAGGAAGTGAGACAAAGTATGTAGTATTTGAGTGATCTAGCCAGATATGACACTACAGCCTATAAGCCCAGCACTTGGGAGATGGAGGCAGGAGGATCACAAGTTCCAGGCCAGCCTCAGTTACATATCAAGTTCAAGGCCAAACTGAGCTACTTGAAATCCTGCCTTAAAAGAATTGGAAACCAAGCGCGGTGGCACATGTTTTTAATTCTCAGCACTCTACTAATGCTACTAATTTAATTATAGTTTTTTTTCCTTTGTTGAGATTATTCAAATGCTTAAAAAGACAAAAAGATTTTTTAAGATTTATTTATTATGTTTGCAGTGCTCTGCCTGCACATACACCTGCAGGCCAAAAGAGGGCACCAGATCTCATTATAGATGGTTGTGAGCCACCATGTGGCTGCTGGGAATTGAACTCAGGACCTTTGGAAGAGCAGCCAGTGCTCTTAACCTCTGAGCCATCTTTCCAGCCTAAAAAGACAAATCTTAAGGTGTATAAAGTATAAACTGTATAAATTCAACTTTTTAAAGAATGTTCAAGCAGCTGGGCAGTGGTGGTGCAAGCTTTTAATCACAGCACTTGTGAGGCAGAGGCAGGTGGATCCCTAAAAGTTTGATGCCAGCCTGGTCTACACAGCAAGTTCCAGGACAGCCAAAGCTACACAGAAAAACTGTCTCAAAAGAAAAAAAAAAAAAGAATGTTCAAGTAATGCTTCATAAGAAAAGGTTTTGAAAATCAAAACATCATAAATATGAATTCCACTACCTATGTGTGAGTAATACGGAACCTCTTTTTTACCTTCACTACAGAATGGCTTGTCAACCCCTGAGAACCGCACCGTATCCTTTATGATTTTCTGTAGCTTACAGTAGTCACACAATGCCTTTACTTTATTTCTCATTTTGTATTCATCAGAGCAAGCCTTGCAACAAAACAGAAACATTCTACCCTGCAAAAATAAGCAAACAAACGGTCATTAAGCTCTAACCAAACAGGGAGCTGGAAACATGGCTCTTGCAGAGGCCTGAGTTCGGGTGCTGCCCACAATTGCCTGTAACTCCAGCTACAAAGCCTGTGGCCTCCATAGGCACTCATGCTCATGTGTATGTACACACACACACACATACACACACACACACACACACACACACAGAGTGAGTGAGTTAGAAATAAATCTCTCTCTCTCTTTCCAAACCGGTGAGATGGTTCAGCAAGTCAAGGCACTTGCACCCAAGCCTGGCAACCCAAGCTCTATCCCAGGACCCATGTGATAGAAGGAAAGAACCACTCTTGCCAACTGTACTCCACATGCACACCACGATGCCCACTTCTGTGAATACACAAATATACACAAAATAAGTTTATAGTTTTAAGTCAGCACAAGCTGAGGAACTGTCAAAGATGAAAACCCAGAAATGCTCTTAAGGAATGGTTTGCCCACTTCTCTTTCACGCTGTCCCTTTACCTTGTAGAAAAGCAGCTCTGGTTTGGTGGCAAATAGAAGGTTACACTGCTGGCACTTGAGTTTCATAAAGGAGTGGACCAAAGCGATCTCCTGGGACTGGTTAGCCAGAGTCTCCAGCGCAGCTGCAGCAGGGCTGCTGACGGAGCTGCTGACAGAAGAGGCAGGGGCCCCCTGCCCTGCGGACGCCTCAGACTGCGAGGCTGTGCTCGGCACCTCTTGGTTCTGAAATACAGGGGCCAACGAAGGCTTTCTTCCCTTTGGCTTTTTAAATATATTCTGAATGAATACAAAGCAAAGATTTTACCATGTAAGGAATGATGTAACAAAATTGTTTTAATTTTCTCATTTTAATAAATTCACTTCACAAACTTTTTTTTTTTTTACTTCTAATAGAAAGATGTTTCAGTGGCATACCTTCCAGAGCAGAAGGGTTTAAAGAAATGAAACACTTACAGGTGACAGACTACAATAAAGGCTCCTGCACACATTCCCTGAGATGCCTTCCACAAGCCCTACACATATCACGAACCAAGCCCTGGTGGCTAGGGTGATAGCTAGGAGGATAGTGGACACACTAGGCATTCTCACACCAAGGCATATACTGCACAGAGAGGGCAGAAATGGGACAAGGGCAGCTATGACTCCATGCCAAGACTCATTACGTTTCTGGCCCGATGAGCTTTTGTTCTTCACCATTCCACCTCTCAAACCACATTCCAGATCCTATTCTTTTACAAAGAGAGAGAGCCAACATGAGTGTGGTAGTGCACATCGACAATCCCAACACTTGGATCAGGAGCATAAGGCCATGCCTGGCTACATATCAAGTTCCTAACCTAGACTACAGAAGGAGTCCCTGATTTAAAAAAAAAAAAAAAAGCCAAGGGGAGAAAGTGGAAGGGGTACTTAAGTCAAGGACCATGAATATGAAAGTCCAACATCTGGGCTCAAACATTTGTATAAATTTGTGATTTTGTTTTTGTGTTAGTCAAGGCGTGAGCCACCCCTCCCTGGATCTACTGTGGAGTTTTGGGTGTTTTGTTTTGTTTTTTTTAAACCCTACACTCAAAAATTTAACACTAGCCAGGCAGTCGTGGCACATGCCTTTAATCCCAGCACTCCGGAGGCAAAGACAGGCAGATCTCTGAGTTCAAGGCCAGCCTGGTCTACAAAGTGAGTTCCAACAGCCAAGACTACACAAAGAAATCCTGTCTCAAAAAACTCAAAAAAGAAAAATCAACACTAACCATGCTTGTAATCCTGTAACTTGGGAGATAGAGACAGTATGACTGCCTCATGTTCAAGACCAGCGTGACTTTCTACGTTTGAGTTCTCAGCCTCTTTGGGGTATGTATGTAGCAAGACTCTCAGAGAAGGAAAAAAGAGGGGGCAGACTGGCAAGATGGCTCAGTCATGCTATTATGACACACAAATATATACTAAATAAATGTAATAGAAAACAATTTAGGCTGGTCAGTGGTGGTGCACGCCTTTAATCCTAGCACTCGAGAGGCAGAGGCAGGTGGATTGCTGTGAGTTGTAAGTTCAAGGCCAGCCTGGTCTACAAAGGGAGTCCAGGACAGTTAAGGCTACACAGAGAAACCCTGTCTTTAAAAAACCAGAGGGGAGAGGGGAGAAACTTAATCTGTTACAATGTTTTGCCATAGATCAATACCTCAGAGAATGAGAAAGAAGAAATAGCACCTTGCATCATACCTGGAAAGCCAACACACAGTTGGAACTACAGAAACTGCAAATAGTTCCATTTGACATGGCTAGGTGATATTGAGGAACTGCTGCGATTTTACAACTCTGACACAAAACCTGGAGACCTTAATGACAAAAAAATGAAAAATACAAAAAACAATGACTGTTACATACATGCATAAATGATTCAAAAGTCTAGTAGTTAAAAAAAAAAGTCAAATACTCAGCACAGCCTCTCCTTGTGTTCCCCAAGGATGTCCAGCACCTGCAGACAGATGCTCATGCGCACTGTATAGAATGCTACCACAGCACTGCACCATCTCTGTACATTTAAACATCCCCTTGCAGATGTGCCCTAGTTACTATAATGCCTAATACAATGCAAATACCATGTAAAGAGTTGATTATTACTTTCAGAAAAAGAATTTCTTTGTGGTTTTTTTAAGACAAAGTTCCTCTGTGTGTAGCCCTGGCTGTTCTGGAACTCTCTTTATAGACCAGGCTAGCCTTGAATGCAGAGATCTGCCTGCCTCTGCTCCTCAGTACAGGGATTAAAGGCACATGCCTTTAAAAATGTCTATAAAACTCAATTATATTTGATGAGGGTTTTTGAGGTTTTGTTGCTATTTTTAGACAGGGGTCTCAGCAGTAGCCCTGAATATTCTGGAACTTACTATGTAGACAGGCTAGCCTCAAACTTGCAGAGATCCCCTTGCCTCTGCCTCCTAAATGTTGGGATTCAAGGCGTACAGCACCATGTCCAGCATTTGCTGAATACTTTTGAGGTATAGTTGGTTGAATATAGAACTCATGAATATGGAAGGTCAACTATAATATAAAAATTAACACAGAACTTTACAGTGATCTCTAAATCTAACTAAAACAACTAACTCCTACTCGTCAAAACCTAACTTGAAGGATCGGAGAGATGGCCCAGTGGTTAGAGCACTGGCTGATCTAGAAGACCTGGATTGGATTCCTAGCTCCCACAAACATGCTGGTTCACAGCATCTGTAACTACAGTTCCAGAGGGTCCAATGCCCTCTTCTGGCCACCCTAGGCATCATCAGGCACACACACAGTGGGCAGACATACATGCAGACAAAACAGGCACATAAAAAGCAATAATAAAATATTTTTAAATATATTTTATTAATTTATTCATATTACATTTCAATATAAAATATTTTTTAAAGGGGCTGGAGAAATGGCTCAGCGGTTGAGAGCACTGACTGCTCTCCCAGGAGACCCAGGTTCAATTCCCAGCACCCACAAGGTAGCTCACAACTGTCGGTAACTCCTGTTCCAGGAGATACAACACTCTCACACAGACATACATGCAGGCAAACACCAATGTACATAAAACAAAAACAAAAAATATTTTTAAAATAAAAAACTTAGCTTAAAATTTAATAATTATTTTTTCTTGTAATGAAACCATAAAATGTATTCTATAAAAAAAAAATCAGTGAAAATCTATTTTCCTTTATTATCAGTTCTTCATAAGTAAATCAGTCTTGGGTTTTTAGCCATATTAAATAAAATTAGTCTAAAACAAAATTAAATAACAGTAGTTATGGTCATCTTTAACATGTTACTAAATCTATAAATTTATCAAATTTAATCATTACCTGAAGAAATAACAGTCTTAATTCTGTAAGCAGACAAGCAATTAATAGAGCAGAACAGCTCTGCTTTTCCTGGGTCATTTGTAGTCTTGATTATTTCAGCAGACAGCATCGGTGAAGTCCCCAAGGCATAGAGTGGCTTCTGGGCCAAATTCTATTAGGATGGCAGTAACATAAGATGCGTATAAGCATAAGCTCAGACATAATTACATTATCGTTCCAAGTAAGAAAGGGCAGAGAGATGGCTCAGTGGGTAACATGCTTGTTCTGCAGAAGCAGAGGACGTCACTTCAGACATCCAGATCCCACACACAGCAGAGACAACGATGCGCACGTGTAATCCCAGTGCGCCTACGGCAGGATGGAGGCAGAGACAGAGGACCATCAGAGCTTCATAAGTCGGCCAGCCTGACATACACAGCTACAAATAAAAAGAAATCTTGCCTCAAACAAGGTAGAAAGAGCAGACAACAATGTTGTCCTCTCACAATCACACATATGCCATGGCATGCACACTCATTCACTAACACACACACACACTCTCTCTCACATACATACAGATTTTTAAAAGAAACCAAAAAATAAATAAAATAAAAGCCCAGCCAGGTAGATGTCCCAATGAATTGGAAGATGGAGTCAGAGGGTCAGGAGCCTAAGGCCAGCCGTAGCTACAAAACTGAAAAAACCCAGTAACTGCTGAATTATCAACAAAATACACTGAGAGTAATGGATGATGTACTGGTGACACACTTTCCTAATGATAAACAAACAGATATTAGATAATCCATCCCCAGTAATGATCTGAATGCAGTAGAGGAAAGTTTATCACTTTTAAAGCTACCAAAATTAGGTGGCTCCTCAGTAAGAGACAGAAATGATGCTTAATTCATATTGAGAGAGCCTACAAAACCATTTCTTTCTTTTTTTTTTTTTTTGGTTTTTCGAGACAGGGTTTCTCTGTGGAGCCTTGGCTGTCCTGGACTCACTTTGTAGACCAGGCTGGCCTCGAACTCACAGCGATCCGCCTGCCTCTGCTTCCCAAGTGCTGGGATTAAAGGCGTGTGCTACCATGCCCGGCCAAAACCATTTCTTTATCGAGATCAGTGTTACAATAAGTAGGGATAATTATATAATGAACTACTGAGTCTATCCATGTTTTAACAAATAATAATGACTATTACTTACACAGTATTAGTTTCTGGATGCTTGTCATAAGCCAAACTCCATGATAAGGAACTTTTATAAAACTGTCACTAACACAACAGCAAATCTTTCAGTAAGGAAGTAGATGGTAAGGAAATGTACATTATGAAGTTTCACACAATCTGCTTAGTAAAAATGGGCCTCACAAATCTGGAAGTCCCAATGTCAGTCCCAAATTAAGGAAAGAATTTAGGGCATAGATAAGCAGCAGTAGTTATCTTCCTATGCTAACTGGACTGCCAAAAGCAGTCCTAAAAAATTCCTAAATTCCTAAAAAATAAAATACTTTTTAATGATAAAAGACCATTTCCAGGGGGCTGGAGAGATGGCTCAGTGGTTAAGAGCACTGATTCCTCTTCCAGAGGTCATGAGTTCAATTCCCAGCAACCACATGGTGGCTCACAACCATCTATAATGTGATCTGATGCCCTCCTCTGGCCTGCAGATGTACATGCAGGCAGAGCACTGTGTATGTAATAAATAAATAAATCTTAAAAAAAAAAAAAAAAAAGAACCATTTCCAACTGCCCCAAGGAATTAACAAAATCAAAAATTTGCTAAGTAAAGGAATTATATGTTTGTGTATGCAGGTGCAGTGAGTGTGTCATGAACATGTGTGCACATTTGTGTGGGAGTCAGGGTTAACCTTGGGTATAATTCAGGTGTCATCTTTTTTTTTTTTAGACACAGTCTCTCACCGTCCTGGAATTTGCCAAAGAACCAATGCAAGGTAGCCAGTAAGGCCCAGAGAAACCCCTTTCTCCACCGGGATTGTATGTGCACACCAACACAACCAGCTATGGGGGTCACAGGGGTAAAATTCAAATCCTCATGTCTGCAAGCACTCTACCAACTGAACTATCACCTTAGTCCCTAAAAAAGTATCATTTACAATGGTTAAAGCACTTGCCACACAGGCAGAAGGAGTAGCGTTCAAATCCCTAGAACCCACATAAATGTCAAGCAGGCTCAGTGGCCCTGCCTTTAATTCTAGCATTGCAAAGGTAGAGACAGGGTATCAGGACAAGGTAGCTAATCAGACAAGCGGAATTGGTGAGTTTTGAGTTAAACTGAGAAACTTTGCTTCAGTGAATAAGGTACAAAGCAATTGATGAAGACTCCTAACATCAATCTTAGACCCATATATGCATGCCCATATACATATAAATCCACACAAAATAAACAGAATTCTCAACCAGTAAAAATTAAAACTGAAATAGATACCATATTTAACCAGACTATTATTTATTACAGTAAATAATACCTAATAAGTACCTAAAGTATTATAATAGGATGATGGTGCCAAATCAACTAAGAATCCATTTCAAAATACATCTTAATTTAAAAAAGCTGGGTGTTGTGGCCCATGCCTTTAATCCCAACATTCTATCAGGCAGAGGCAGGCCGATCTCTTTGAGTTCAAGGCCTGCCTGGTCTACAAGGCAAGTGCAGGACAGCCAAGGCTACACAGAGAAACTCTGTCTCAAACAAAACAGAACAAAACAAAATAAACAACAAACAAACAAAACAAGCCCAGGGGCAGGCAAGAGGTAGCCAGGCATGTAACCACCTGAGCCCCGCCCTGCTGAGCCCTGCAGATGGATGATGTCTGTGGCACAAGTTTCCACTGAGGCCATGCACCAAACAGCCTGCAGCCATGTTGAGGTCCAGGAGCCAGGCTGCCATTGGGGGCCAGGCTGCTAAGAGTAGCCTGAGCTGCCACCTGAGACCATGATGATGTCAGGGCCCTTGCTGCCACCGAGTGCCAAGGCCCTGCTGTAGCTGAAACTACATAGATGTCAATCGGCTGTGCCACCACTGGGGGGCATATCGAAATGAGTGGCTCGTGCTGCTACCTGAGGCCATGTTGATGTCCCAAGTCCAGGTAGCCTCCAAGGGACTTATCTGGGTCTGGGTCCTTGGTCCTGCTGCAACGGGGGGCCATGTTCATGGTCTTTGCTGTCATTGGAAACCATGTGGAGGCCCATGACCCGTGCTCCCACTGACTGTGAAGAGCAAGGAGGCTGCTTTCGCTGTGGTATCCCTAATTGCAGATGCACAGTGGAAGAAATATGGATGGCTTATGTGACAAGCCCTACCCCACCACACACACCCCAAAAGGAACAGCCTAGACAGGAAGCCACCAAAGAGAACTCCTAAAAAGTGTAAGGGGGACACCGAGGAAAAGCTCTCCACGGGAGGTGGCTTCTGGTGGAGGTGTGGGAGGGGAGGGTCTCAGTTCTACTTCAAGGGGCAGGCCACTAAGAATCTGACCATGCTCCAATAACACAAAGCGAACCTTTTCCCCCTTCCTTTCCATTTTTAAATTGTTTTCATCTTTTACTTCTTTAGGGGGAGACCACAAAGGATTGGGAAGGGATTGTAATTGGGGTACATGATGTGAAACTCTTAATAGGATCAATAAAAATGTTATTTGGAGAAAAAAATGTTTCCTTTAGTTTCAATCAGTTTTTGGCTTTTAACTTTTGCTCTGTAAAAAGTTTTCACTATCAATATTCAACAACAAATCATGAAGTTACATCCATTAAATTCTGAGCCTTGAATAAAATTTTTAAAGTGGTCTATTTTGTCTTAATCATATTACTATACAACCATCCCTAAGTGGAATCTCTTAATTTCCCTATAGGAAAATCACATCAAGATGAACATTTTGCAGCTCACCCTTGCACAGCCAATTCAGAAGGAAATCTACAAGCTCAGATCTACACCTGCTTGTACCCCAGGACATCTGTTGAACTAGACTCTTCAGGGACAGGAAGGTCAGAGTCACTGTAACAATAGCTCTCAGAGTTCTCACAGCAGTTCACAGTGAGATGGTGAGCTGTGTGAAATTCTGAAAAAACAAGCATCACTACAAAGACCTCATACCACATTTTAAGTCACCTGTCTTTCCAATTATCTTTCCTTATTTTTCTTCTTCCTGTTCCTCCTTTTTATTTTTTTCAAGACAGGGTCTTACTATGTAGCTGTCTTGTCCTGGAACCCACTATATAAACCAGGCTGGCCTTGAACTCACAGAGATCCACTCTGTGATCTTCACTCTGTGATTTCTCCCTCCCAAGTGCTAGGAGGTATGTGCCACCACACCTGGCTTTGATATTTAATTTCAAATCTAATCTAGGACATAATTATAATGGTGGCATTATAATCTCTACATTTGGGACATTGGAACAGGAAGACTGCCTCAAGGTTGAAGCCAGACTGAATTACATAGCAAAATACTGTCTAGAGAGAGAGAGAAGGAGCAAGAGTAAGAGAGAAAAAGAGCGAGAGAGAGGGAGAGAGAGAGAGAATACATCATCTCTGAGTAGAATTCCAGTGAAAGTGAAGTGTAACTTAGACTTACATCAATGTTCTTCTGACACATAGTGCACTTGACTGAAATGCTGCGAGTATACACGGTAACAACAGGCTTCGTTAGCTCATAAGAAAACAGGCATGACTGGCTGCAGAAATCTTTGCAGAGAGAAGAATTTTCCAATTGGGTTGTGATCCCATTCATTGGATTTAAAATGTCTCTAAAAACAAATAACAAAGACAAATGTGTGATGATTTTTACCTTCTTCCTCTCCAGGAGACAAAATGTATTTTAGCTAGGAGTAACAACTGCATAGTAGAAAAAGACTGCATAAATTATCTGAAACACAGCTTTAAGGATTAGTTCTGTTACTTCTCAGTTAAATGACTGTGAGTGAAGCAATTATTGTCTCTATTACCTTATGTGCAAAGTGTGGGTGATAATATCTAATGTGTGCATCTGTACAAGAATTATATTTAACAAAAATAAGACTTCCGGCTCTCTGCTGGAGTCAGGGAGACTAGATTCTGTACCTATCCCATAACCCGAAACCATGGGACATGTGTCCTCTACTCAACAGCTGTCAATAGAAGAATCATGAGTGAAATCATAAAAGAATTTTTTAAATTAAAATTTCCAAGATGAACTATGAAGACAGTAATATAAATACTAGCATACTATATAAAGCTTAGCTATTGTGGCCCAGTGTGGTGCACACACCTTTAATCCCAGCACTCAGGAGACAGAGGCAGGCGGTTCTCTCTAGGTTCTCTCTAAGTTCTAGGCCAGCCTGGTCTACAAAACGAGTCCAGGACAGCCAAGGCTACACAGAGAAACCCTGTCTCGAAAAACCAAAAAACTAAAAACTAAAAAATAAGAAATAAAGCTTAGCTATGTTAGGAAGAACACAACACAAATAACAGCAGTTCTGGGAGATTTATAGGGCCATTTTATAAGGCAATTATTGCAATAAGCATTGGAAGCAGCTAGGCGAAAGCCAGGCCACGTAGCACACATCTGTAAGGAGGCAGATACAAGCAGATCTCTGTGAGTTCAAGGCTAGACTGGTCTAGAACTCAAGTTCAAGTACAGCCAGGGATACACACAGAGAAACTCTGTCTCAAAAAAAAAGCAAAAAACAAAACCAAAAAAAAAAAACCCCACAAAAAACACCACCAACTAAGGTAGAATGTAAATACTGTTATTTTTTTCAAAAGTATAAAAATTGAAGGAAATATTCAAAATAGAAAACTAGAGGAAGGAAGCCACAAAGTAAATAATGACTATAGTATTACATATGTAAATATATTGAATTATGACTATATGCCGGTCATTAAATATCACAGAAAATACTGAGGAAAGTATTACTGTTACTTCCACCTTCAGACAAAGAGGCTAAATGACAGCTTAACTTGCCACTCACGTCATACTGACACTAGAATTCCAATCTATAGAGTCCAGAGGGTTTTTTGTTTTGTTTTGTTTGTTTGTTTGTTTGTTTGTTTGTTTTGGTTTTTCAAGACAGAGTCTCTCTGTGTAGCCTTGGTTGTCCTGGACTCACTTTGTAGACCAGGCTGGCCTCCACGCCCGGCTTAGAGTCCAGAGTTAATCACTCTACTAGCCTGTACTTTGTACACCTTTGTTTTGGTTTTATGTTGGGCACGTATGTGCACATGTATGCAGAGGCTGGAGTCTTCCCTCCTCAGGCACCATCCACCTTGTTTTTCATGAGTTCTTTCACTGGGACCTGAGACTCTCCAATTACCATATGATGTCTGGTCATCTAGCCCCAGGGATCCTCATGTGTCCACTTCCCCAGTGCTGGGATTGCAAACATTCACCACCATGCCCACAATTTTAAGATCTTTTAAACAGGAACTCACTGTGTAACCTTGGCTGGCCTGGAACACACTATGTGGACTAGGCTAGCCTCAGGTCAGAGAACCAGCACCTCAGCCTCCATCTCCCAAATGCTGGGATTAAAGGCATGAGCAACTATGCCAGGTAGTATGCCCAGCAATTTATGTGGGTGCTAGGGATCAAATTCAGGTCCCCATGCTTGCAGAGCAAGCTCTTTAACAACTAAGCCATCTCCCCACCCACATACATTTACTATTCACAACTACTACATGGTAAGCTATGAAAGAATAATAAAAATTATCTCAATTTCACTTGAGCTTAAAAATATATGTGCTTGGCCGGGCACAGTGGTGCATGCCTGTAATCCCAACACTTGGGAGGCTGAGTCAGGCGGATCTCTGTGAGTTCGGGCCAGTTTGGTTTAACAAAGTAAGTCCAAGACAACCAGGGCTACACAAGGAAACCCATCTCAAAAAGATATATATATATGTATGTAATATATATATATTATATATAATATATATATGTGTGTGTATATATGTGCTTCTACAGGGTGTGGTAGTATATATAACACTTAAGAGAGAAAGACAGGGGCTGGAGAGATGGCTCAGAGGTTGGTTAAGAGCACTGTCTGCTCTTCCAAAGGTCTCGAGTTCTATTCCCAGCAACCACATGGTGGCTCACAATCATCTGTAATGAGATCTGGTGTCTTCCTGTGGCAGGTAGGCACATAGGCAGGCAGAATACTCTATAAATAATAAATAAATCTTTGGAAAACAGAGAGGAGGGGCAAGAAGATTTGGAGTCCAAGGTCAGGGCCTAGAGAGATGGCCCAGAGGTTAAAAGCAATGGCTACTTCTTCCAGAGGTCCTGGGTTTAATTCAACTTATGTGACAACTCACAACTATCTGTAACTCCAGTTTCAGGAGATCTAATAATCTTATACAAACATACATGCAGGCAAAACACCAATGCACATAAAATAAAAAAATTTTAAATCATTTTTTAAAAAATAGTTCAAGCATCCCCAGCTACAGACCAAGCTCAAAGCCAGGCTAAGCTAAGTCAGATCCTGTCTCACAAAATATTCATAAAATGCTAGGGAGATAGCTCAGCTGGCAGAGTCATATGCTGGCAAGCTTGATCACCTGGTTGAATCAACGGGGACCCGATAGAGGAGCCAACTCCCAAGTTGTTTTCTGATCTTGTGTGCATTTGCATGCACACACACATGTACACATACGGGCGGGGTGGAGGGGGAGCATACAAGATAAACATAAATATAAAAACATTTTCCAAACCAGCTAACTGTGAAACCTTGGGAATTAGTGGATATGCTTGCCTACAGATCAAGCAGTGGTTCTGAAGAGGGTCTTTTCACTAAAACAGGGGGAGATTATACTCAGCTAGGTGTGTTGGCACTTGTCTGGAACTCTAGTACTTGAAAGGTAGTGCCAATGAGGGTCAGCCACATAGTCAATTCAAGGACAATCTGGGCTATAGGAGACCTTGTCTCAAAAACAAACAGAAAAACCCTAAAAAGCAAAAAACAAAAAACTGTGGCTGAAGAAATGGCTCCTAAGTTAAAAGCATTGGCTGTTCTTCCAGTGGCCCAGGTTTTATTCCTAGTGCCCATCCGGCAGCTCACAACCATCTCTAACTCCAGCTCCAGGAGATCTGAAGTCCACTTTGGCCTCGCCTGGCACCAGACATGCATTTGGTACACAAGCATACAAGCAAGCAAAACATTCACATACATAAAAATTTAAATGCACTGATTTGCCAAGTTTAAAAAATAAAAAACACCTGCATCCTAGACAGACATGGTAACACACACCTTTAATCCCAGCTCTCTGAGAGGCAAACGCAAGGGGATCTCTATGAGTTTGAGGCCAACCTGGTCTACAAAGTGAGTCTGGGACAACCACAGCTACACATTCTTATAAACAATTATAATTATAATATCATATATAAATATAATTACAAAAATATACAATTACTTAAATTCTTTATTAATAAGATCCCATTTATTAAGCATTTACAATATGCTAAGTTATATGTTAATACTGCCTCATTAAAAATTCTAGGAAGTATATATTACCTAATGAAAAACTCCCGATTATAACAACAAAAAAACAAAATACAGTTAAAATAGCTAGCCAATGTCTGTAAGTGATAGAATCCCTATTTAACCTCCTCCTTCGGCACTGGAAATGGCCCTAGGACCTTATCATGTCAAGCAAGTGCTATTCAGCTGGACCCCAGCCTCAAAAACAAGCTATTCTTTTTTTTTGTTTTTGTTTTCAAGACAGGGTTTCCTCTATGTAGCCCTGGCTATCCGGAAACTCATTCTAAACTGAACTCAAAGATCCACCTGCCTCTGCCTCTCCAGTGCTGGGATTAAACCTTGTCTTAAAAATAAAAATTGAAGCTCATGGAGCCGGGCGTGGTGGCGCACGCCTTTAATCCCAGCACTCGGGAGGCAGAGGCAGGCGGATCGCTGTGAGTTCGAGGCCAGCCTGGTCTACAAAGTGAGTCTGGGGCAGCCAAGGCTACACAGAGAAACCCTGTCTTAAAAAAAAAAAAAAAAAAAAAAAAAAAAATTGAAGCTCATAAATTCCTGTGTTATCTGCTGCTAGCAAGTGGCTACACAACTTTTTTGTTTGTTTTTTTGCTTTTTGTTTTTTGTTCCTCAAGACAGTGTTTCTCGTATAGCCATGGCTGTGCTGGACTCACTTTGTAGACCAGGCTGGCCCCAAACTCAGTGATCCACCTACTGCTGCCTCCTTGAGTGCTGGGATTAAATGCGTGCACCACCACGCTCAGATGACTGCACAAACTTTTGTTTTGTTTTGTTTTTTGAGACAGGGTTTCTCTGTGTAGCCTTGGCTGTCCTGGACTCACTTTGTAGACCAGGCTGGCCTCAAACTCACAGTGATCCGCCTGCCTCTGCCTCCTGCCCCTGGCAGCTGTTGTCTCAAAAAAGGACACAGGTCTCAAGGTCTAGAGCTATGGGATGGCCACTGACTAGGGTCCCATTGATTCCAGAGGATGAAACATGGGTAAAAATTAGAAGCGTCACACTATATTCATAAAAATAAACCACCGAGAAACAGGCAAAAATGTCTATTCACCAAGTGTACTGAAGATGCTTATGTGACTCTGCTATTTCTTCACCTCTGTGCTGCATTACTGAAAAGCAACTAGGATCCCAACAAGCCCATGAGATTTATAAAAACAAAGGCTATTTTTGTCACCACCTGAGTTTTCACTTTTTTGTTTTTGGAAACAGGGTTTCTCTGTGTAGCCTTGGCTGTCCTGGACTCACTTTGTAGACCAGGCTGGACTTGAACTCACAGTGATCCACCTGCCTCTGCCTCCCTGAGTGCTGGGATTAAAGGCGTGTGCCACCACTGTCTGGCTGAGTTTTTGCTTTCTAAAGAGTTAAGTAACGTTTACACCCCATTGAAAGACAGTCCTGCCAGGCAGTGGTGGCGCACGCCTTTAATCCCAGCACTCAGAAGCTAGATAGATCGCTTGGGTTCCAGGCCAGCCTGGCCTACAGAATGAGTCTAGGACAGCCAAAGCTACACAGAAGAACCCTGTCTTGAAAAACCAAAAGAGAGGCTGGAGAGATGGGCCAGAGGTTAAGAGCATTTCTGTTGGCTGCTCTCCAGGTCCTTCCTGAGTTCAATTCCCAGCAAACACATTGTTGCTCACAACCATCTATGATGAGAACTGGCGCCCTCTTCTGACCTGCAGGCAGAATAATGTATACATAATAAATACTTTAGAGAAGGCTACAGAGAGAAACCCTGTTGGGGGGTGGCAAAGACCACCAGGCAGGACAGTGCTCACCTTAAATCCCAGCACTTGAAGCAAAGACAGGTGGATCTCTGTGAGTTCAGGGCCAGTCTGGTCTATATAGAGAGTTCTAGGAGAGCCAGGGCTACATAGAGAGACCTTGTCTCAAAAATCAAAAGAAAAGTGAAGTAAAAACTTAGGGACAGTACCTGGAGCAGTGCTTGCAGGTTCTCTTGGGAAGAGGTGGCACACTGACAGCTGAGGAGTGTCGGCTGATGCATCCTGTGGAGCAGAAAAGCTGAGCAGATCCTGCCTTGTGATATATAGGTTGCCCCTTATGAAGTAGTTTTTTACAACCACAACAAAACAGACAAGCAGCTGGAAGTGAAGGAAATGATGGCTGAAAGCCTAGCAAGACAAGAACAAACAAAATAAAAACAAAAAAGAAAGCAATTTCAGTTTCCCTAATGCACATATTTTCTTTTTAAAGAAAAACCTTGTTAGTTTTGAAGGCCTCTATACAAAGAAAGTAATAGCCACTCTTTTCTTACCACACCCTTAATATGTACTATATATTAGTTAGAAACCAGTTCTCATGTTCACATATGCTAAATAAGATTTTTTTTTCCCCACTGGGCGGTGGTGGTGCACGCCTTTAATCCCAGCACTTGGGAGGCAGAGGCAGGCAGATCGCTGTGAGTTCGAGGCCAGCCTGGTCTACAAAGTGAGTCTAGGACAGCCAAGGCTACACAGAGAAACCCTGTCTCAAAAAAAAAAAAAAAACAAAAAAAAACAAAAAAAAAAACAAAAAAAAAAAAAGTTTTTTTTTCCACCTGCTTCTATATCCCCAAGTGCTGGGATCACAGGCATGTGTCACCAGGCCCAGCTAAGATTCTTTTTTTTTTTTTGACACACAGTCTTACTATATATAGGCCAGGATGACTTCAAACTTATGATTCTCCTGTCTCAGACTCACAAATACTGTGATTACAGGTCTGCACCACTTTCAGCCACCTGTATGCATATGTTTGTGCATGCATAACTTAACAAAAAACAGAAGGGTTTTCGTTTGGGTGGTTTTTGTTTTGTTTTCAAGACAGGGTTTCTCTGTGTACCCTTGGCTATATCAGAACTCACTATGTAGACCAGGCTGGCCTGAACTCAGAGATCCACCTGCCTCTGCCTCCCCAAATGCTGTGATTAAAGACATGTTCTACCATACCCTGCTAGAACCAGAAGTTTTATGAAACATATATTTGCTTAATACATGCATCATTTTCTGGTATAATCTTAATGCCTTTTCGTGTGTGTAGGGGGGGGTCTAGACAGGGTTTCTCTGTGTAGCCTTGGCTGTCCTGGACTCGCTTTGTAGACCAGGCTGACTTCAAACTCACAGAGATCTGCCTGCCTCTGCCTCTGGAGTGCTGGGATTAAAGGCGCGCACCACCACCACCCTGCCCTGTCTTTCATTTTTTAAAAGGTCTGTGCCGATCGGTTCCCATAGTGAAAGACATACTCTAAAGGAGAGAAACTTACCAGAAGAGGTGCTTCCCTCAGATCTACTAAACAATACAGACTGTATGTAACAAACTTAGCTAGTCATATTTCTTACCAAGAGAAGTGTCACTAGCTGAAAATACAGCACTAATTTTTAGTTCACTTTCTTGAGGTCCATATTCCTTAAAAACAAGAGAAGAG
The DNA here is from genome assembly GCF_964271855.1 of Acomys minous. Taxonomy (NCBI): domain Eukaryota; kingdom Metazoa; phylum Chordata; class Mammalia; order Rodentia; family Muridae; genus Acomys; species Acomys minous. The sequence continues at coordinate 102,915,997 of NC_140487.1, read as the reverse complement.
AGGAGGAGAGAAATAAATACAGTATGCATGAATAAACTAGAAATTCAATTTAAAAATCTGATTCTGGCACATACAGAATTATACATCTTTGATATATCCTAATTATAGCCCCTTCCCAAATACCTAAAAAATCAGATTAGACCAGATACAATCTTTACAAAGACCATCTTTCAAAATTAAAAAACTGTGCAGTTATACCTATATTCCAAAAGTAATCTTGACAGATGAGAATAATACGCAGCCATTCCAATCTTGATCACTACTTATTTGTGAATGAGCATGTGTGTGGATAAACATGTGCTAGACACCAGCACTCGGTACAGGTGTTTTCCTCAATCACTCTACACTTACCTACACCTCTCTTCAACTTTTTAAATTTGCTACCAAAATTTTTATTGTAGGAAATACAAACAAGCACGGCCTTGGAGGCACACAGAAGAAGGGAAGCAGGCTATGCGGATGACACCTGATAGGCTGAGGTCAAACGGTGGGGAGGAGCGTCCCCATCAGAGGTCTGGGAGAGAGCAACAGGGCAGAAGAGGAAGAGAGGGTGGGAACTGGAAGATGAGAGTGAGAGGATAACAATCTGGACACAATGTGAATAAATTATAATATAAATAAATAAATAAAGAGAAATACAAAGGGAGCCGGGCGGTGGTGCCACACATCTTTAATCCCAGCACTCGGGAGGCAGAAGCAGGCAGATCTCTGTGAGTCTGAGATCAGCCTGGTCTAAAGAGTAAGTCCAGGAAAGCCAGGGCTACCTAGAGAAACCCTGTCTTGAAAAAAAAAAAAAGAAGAAGAAATAAAAGAAAGAAATACAAAAGTTATTATAAATGTACAAACCCATTTTCTAGTTTGCTTCAATCAGTTTAGCTGGGAAACAAGTGAATCCACTGAATAGTTACACTTGAACACTGATTTTGAAAATATCAATGAACTGAAGTCACTCAACAATAAACATCTAAATTTGCATTCTAGCACCCAGTAAGACATCTAGTTCCAAGGTAGAACAAGTGTGGTTGCACTGACACTGACCAGTACATAGGTGCGGGCCAGCAGGTCCTTGGGCTAGAGAGCAGGGCATCTGTCTTTGGGTCGTAACATTTGTAGTGTCTACCAGCCCAGAGTAAATTAAAAAATGGTGATGTTGAGAAAGGCAAGGAGATTTTTGTTCGGAAGTATGCCCACCGCCATGCTGTGGGAAAAGGGGCAAGCTTAAGACCGCACCAAATCTCCATGGTCTTTTTAGGCGGAAGACAGGTCTGGCCACTGGATTCTCCTACACAGATGCCAACAAGAACAAAGGGAGAAGACACCCTGATGAGTATTTGGTGAATCCCAAAAAGTACATCCCTGGAACAAAAATGACCCTCGCTGTAATTAAGAAGGGAGAAAGGGCAGACCTAATAGATTATCTTAAAAAGGCTACCAACAAGTAATTCAACTGCCTTATTTATTATAAAACAATGTCTCATGGCTATTAATGCATACCATAATTTACATCATACCCCCAAATTCAGATCATGAATGGCTAACAATGTTTTTGTTGGACAGTCCTAATTTAAGTAAAACTGACTTGTAGTTTAAAAAAAAACAAAAAACAAAGCCGGGCGTGGTGGCGCACGCCTTTAATCCCAGCACTCGGGAGGCAGAGGCGGGCAGATCACTGTGAGTTCGAGGCCAGCTTGGTCTACAATGTGAGTCCAGGACGGCCAAGGCTAACACAGAGAGACCTTGTCTCAAAAAATAAATAAATAAATAAATAAATAAATAATAAAAATAAAAACACAAAACACATCTAGTTTCCAAAGAACTGCTGATCTGTAACCCTCCCAGTTTCCTGACCAGCTCCCTCTGCAGTGGCAGCAGAATGGCCACTGTAGCTCTTCCTCTCCAAGGGAAGTCTGAGTTAAGATGCCTGTAAGAAGCCCAGCCACCCCTCCCCAAGCTGCTTCTAGCTGACTTCTAGCCATAGGGCATTTCATAGATGATCGTTGGGTATGTTTCAGGCTCTTAGATGGATACTGGCAATCTGATCTCAGATCAACATACTTGCAACTACTTATTTCTCCTGATGTATTCACAAGAGAGTGATAAATGAGATTAATTTTGAGTGCATAAAGAAAATACTGTCTTATCAATGAAAATGTTAATGTAAGCTACTTTCATGCTGAAGTAAATTACCTTATATGTTTTTATTTTTCTTGGCTAAATGACTTGTTATATTTCAAACCAGAAAGGTGGTTTGTTTGGTTTTTTCGGGGGTGGGGGGTGTCAGACATGAGATGAAGTTCAATTGACAGAGTGAGTGCCCTGGGTTCCATGCCTGTTATCACATAATATAGGTATGATCATCATCTCAGCTGTCAAGAAGAGGAGATGGGAAGATGAGGTTATTTTTAGCTATAGAGTGCAGGCTGATGTTTATTTATTTTGGGGTGTTTCTGTTGTTATTTTTTGGTTTTTGAGACAGGATGTCTCTGTGTAGCCTTGAATGTCCTGGACTCACTTTGTAGAGTGAATGCTGGGATTAGAGGCATGTGCCACCATGCCTGGCAGGCTAATTTTTTTTAAAGATTTATTTATTTACATATATAAGCACTCTATTGCATGTATACCTGCATGACAAAAGAGAACAGCAGATAAAAGAGAGCATCAGATTCCATTATAGATGGTTGTAAGCCACAATGTGGTTGCTGGGAACTGAACTCAGGACCAATGCTCTTAACCGCTGAGCCATCTCTCCAGAGCAGACTAATATTTATTAAACTATGGCATGGTGGCCCACACCTTTAATTCCAAAACTCAGAAGGCAGAGGCAGGTGGATCTCTATGAGTTCAAGGCCAGGCTGGCCTACAAAGGAGTCTAGGATATTCTTGGCTACTACACAGAGAAACCCAGTCTCAGAAAACAAAAAAAGATTAAGCCGGGCATGGTGGTACACACCTTTAATGCCAGCACTGGGAGGCAGAAGCAGGCAGATCACTGTGAGTTCGAGGCCAGCCTGGTCTATAGAGTAAGTCCAGGACAGCCAAGACTACACAGAGAAACCCTGTCTCGAAAAAGAAAAAAAAAAGCTGCTGCCCTATTAGCCTGTAATATTATCTAATGGTCCAGATATACCTCCCTGGAGTTTTGTTTTGTTGTTGCTTGGCTGGAGGGTGGGGTAGTGGTGAGGTTCTCTTTAGTTGGTTGGGTTTCTGTTTTGTTGAGACAGGGTCTCACTATTTAGCCTTAGCTTCCTATATAGACCAGACTGGCATCAAGTCCTAGAGATCCACCTGCCTCTGTCTGGGATTAGGATATCTTATTTCCCAAGTGGCAGTGGTGGTGGTTTCTGTTTGTTGGGCTTTTTTAATTTCCTGAGTTTTACACTTTCATGACTCGTAGTGCCTACCATCACACTTCCTATTCACTGGTTTCAGTTTCACGAAGTGAAAACAAGCAACCATCTTTTTTCTCCCTTCCACTCTATCCACAAACCACTCAACAAACTGTCCTCTTAACCTCACAGGAAATAGCACCCCTTTGAGTGCTGGGACTCCTTTCCTTCTTCCTTATCACTCTATTCAGTCCCCGCTTACCTTCCACTTCTCTCCAATCTCCATCTTGGTCTCTTCCTCTCTATTTCTATGTTAATATGTTCCTTTACAAGCTGTTACTATTCTCCTTTTCCCTCTCTACAGTCAAACTTTGAAAGTATTTCATTCTTGGGCCTGTGAAATGGTTCAAAGGATAAAGGCACTTGCTGGGCAAACGTGATAATGTGAGCCATCCCCTGATCCCATAATGGGAAGACTCAACTCAGGAAAGCTGCCATCCGACCTCCTCACAGCTGCGATGGCACACACAAGCCCGCACTCACACATCTCATGCACCCAGTCTCACTTTGATTCCTTGTTGAACTCAAAGGATTCTGGCTAAAACTTTTAAAACAGCAATCATTTCAAAATTGCTAACCTAAGAGAGATGCTGGCTCAGTGGTTAAGAGCACTTGCAAATCTTCCAGAAGACCGAGTTCAACGCCCAGCATCCAGAGGCAGCTCACAACCATTTCTAACCAATTCCATGGGGGCCCTAGGTCCTCTTCTGGCCTCTGTAGGCACCAGGTATGTATGCATGTGGTGCACTTACATACAGGCAAAACACCCATACACCTTTTTTTTTTTAATTTATTGTGATGATTTCATACTCTTCCCACCCTGCCAATTCCCCTTGAACTCAAAGAGATCTGCCTGCCTCTGTCTTGAGTTCTGGGATTAAAAGCATAACCATCACAACAGGCTTGTCCTTTTGTTTACATTTCATGACCCAGTGAATTTCATTAGTGAATATTCATAGACAATGTTTGTATCTTTGTGAGGTCTTCTGCAAAGTTAAGTATGAAAGTGGAGCCCTAATGAATTGTATCAGTATCTACAATAGGTACTTTACTCCTTGTTGTGGCTAAACAGCTGAGAGAGTTAAGAAAAAAGATGCTTATATTGGTTCACAAGGATACAGAGTTCTTCACATGGGTTCTAGGGATAAATTGAGCTTAGAGGCTTGCTCGGCCAGCACCTTTACCCACTGGGCCATCTCACCGGCCTGGTTTATAATAATCCCACGAGTCCATGGTAACTGTGTAACAGCAGGAGGAAATGACTTGGATAGTAGTATGTATGCTCTGTCCCATCTCAAACTCATGCTGAAATCTGATTCCCAATGTTTACATGGAAGGGTGAAAAATTAATGGAATGTCAGCCCAACACAAAAAATTATCTGTAATTAAGGACTGCTATAAGACATAATTATCCTCTCCCAGGAATGAGCCCCTTTATTGGCTGTCCAATGCAGGAGGTTGTATTTCTATATTTCTGTGTATATACACACACACACACACAAAACAATAGTCTATCAGCTTGGAAAGGGACACAGGAGGGGCTGGAGGGAGGGAGTCTGAAGGAGACTGAAAGGAGGAAAAGGAGAGCAGAAAGTGATATAATTCTATTTCAATTAAAAAAATTTTTTTGAGGCCAGGCAGTGATAGGACACGCCTTTAATCCCAGCACTTGGGAGGCAGAGGCAGGAGGATCGCTGTGAGTTTGAGGCCAGCCAGGTCTACAAAAAGCAAGTCCAAGACAGCCAAGGCTACACAGAGAAACCCTGTCTCGAAAAACCAGTGTGTGTGTGTGTGTGTGTGTGTGTGTGTGTGTGTGTGTGTGTGTGTATTTTTTGGTATATATACATATATATTTTTTGAGCCAGGCATGGTGGCACACACCTTTAATTCCAGCACTAGGGAGGCAAAGGTAGGCGAATCTCTCTGAGTTTGAGGCCAGCCAGGTCTACAGCTCTAGGACAGCCTGGTTTGAGGTTCTGAAACCTGAAAGCCCACTTCCCAGTGACACACTTCCTCCAACGAAGCCACATCTCCTAACAGTGCCACTCTCTATGAGGCTATGGAGACCATTTTCATGCAAAGCGCCACAATCACACTGAAATGTTTAGGCTTTCCCACATAGGAGGAAACTGGCCAAGGATGGCAGTTTACCTGCCTAGCATGTGCAAGGCCCTGGGTTCAAGCCCCAGTACTGGGGGAAGGGCCAGAGTAATATTAGATCTGTAAAGAATGCAACGGCACCACTAATCAGTGAGTTTTGTTTATTGGTTTTTTGGGGGAGTTTTTCGTTTGTTTGTTTTGTTTTTTGAAACACCGTCTCTTTGTGTTAGCCTTGGCTGTCCTGAACTCATCAGGCTGTCCTTGAACTCACAGCGATCCACCTGCCTCTGCCTCCACTAATCAGTGTTTTGAATAACTACATGAGTGAAGCTGTAAACAGTTCACATGAGAAATAATGAAATGAGGAAATGGAAGACAGACTCAAAATATATTTAAAAAGCAGAATCCACAGAACTTGGCAAACAAATGGTTATACTGGGCAAGGCAAGAGGAACAATTAACCAGCTAAAGAGAAGGGAAGTATACTGAAAGGAGACGTAGTAAACTGGAGACCTCTCCCACTCGCTCCACATACTGCACCACATACTGCACACGCCATCTTCGAACCTTCTTAGCTCACTCCTAGAGCACAGAAGGCATGGGATTCAAGAGCAGGACAAAAGCTGTCTAGCACTCTTGTCCTAGGATAACACTGCTGTGAGACAGTGGGAGAAGGTAAATCTTACTTTTAATTTATTAATTTTCAGTACATTTAAATACTATTACTTTGTCTCTACAATAAAGTCAGTAACAGAGATCATAAATGAACTGCTAAAGAAAGTTTTAAAAAATTCTTGCCAAAATAACTGACTCTCCACAAATTATTTTTGTTTCTGATCTCTAACTTTAAGGGACAGCCAGAATGATCTTTCCAAACACAAATCTGTTTCATATTACTATCCCTACAATGAAAATCTGGCATGGAGGCACACACCTGTGAGCTCAAAACTTGAGAAACAAAGGCAAGAGGATCAGAAGTTAAAGGTCATCCTCAGCTATATAGTAAATCTAAGGACAGCAGCCTGGGTGACATGAGACTGTCTCAAAAAGAAGAACGGGGGGGGGGGGGGCAGGGGGGGAGAAGAAGAAGGAACAACTAACCCTGTAATGTCTTTCCACTGCTCTTAAAATAAAAATCAAAATTCACAACAAGGTTCTGTTCTGCTTAATCTTCTCAAGCTCTATATGGAGGGGTAGACTGTGAAATCGTGTGATCTGGGTTTGAGTCTTGTCTAGTGTTTACTAACTGATCTATACACGCTGCTTGGCTTTTTTGAGGTCTGATATTCTCATGTATAAAGATTATCATAGAAGTGAGAATGATAATGGGCACAGCCTTAAGTTTGCATTGATATTAGTAATCATATTAATCCACACACTATTATATGTTACATATTACACACTACACCATTAGTGTTGCTAATCATCATCACCATTTATAGTATTTGTTTCAACAAAACAAATATCACACTTACCACGACCTTTTCTCACTAAAAACATTGAAAACCTGATTAACCCCTTGTCTTCAATCTTTTCATAGCGCTTCAAGAGAAAACCATGCAACGGGCCATTTATAAGGAAAAGGATTTTCTCACAGCTCTAGAGGCTGTGAATTTCAAGATACAGAGGCTGCATTTAGTCAAGTCTTCAAGTCACATTACGACGTGGCAAAGGGTGGGAGAGTGCCCAAGAATGAAAAGGACAGGAAGCAAAGAGCTCAGTTGGCTTTTACAACAAACCCTTTCCTGGTAATGACAGAGCCTGCATCTAGGACCATTGCCCCTCAGGGTCAGCAGCACTCCATCAGGTACTAAGCTTCCGATGAACGAAGTCTAGAGGGGACATTCATTGTGGACCAGCACTGAGAAATGAACACAGGCCCTCACCGTGCTGGGAAGGTGCCCTATTACTTAACTGTACATCCCCCAGCCTCACAGCACTCATCTAATGGATGAAGAAAAAAAAATCACTTGGGTTGAACCAACTTATAAACCAGAAACTGTGTTTTGAAAGTCAAAATAAAAGCCGGGTGTGTTGGCGCACGCCTTTAATCCCAGCACTCGGGAGGCAGAGGCAGGCAGATCTCTGTGAGTTCGAGGCCAGCCTGGTCTACAAAGTGAGTCCAGGACAGCCAAGGCTAACATAGAGAGACCCTGTCTCAAAAAACCAAAAAAAAAAAAAAAAAAAAAAAGGAAAGTCAAAATAAAAGCTTACTTGCGCATCATCAGGCTCTTCTTTAATTCTATCCAGAAGCCCTTGCTGTGCCACTGTTTTGTCACATCCATCATCCAAAGGTTCTTTCATGCTAATTGTTTACGCAGAGTTCTCTCGTTTAAAACTATGATTTCTTCTTGCCAATGGACAACTAGACTCCTAAAACATAATATAAAGGATTGGTACTCGGACTTTGTTTTCATTCACACTAGCATATTAACAGCTTCAGAATGGAGCGTTTGAGCAACACCCTTCTGGGACTCCAACTGTTCTTTCTGCTCCTGGATTAGCTACCTTCAATTGAGAAAGGACTTTCTGGCAGAGCTCTCACTTCCCTAGAGTCTTAGACAAGCACTATGGTCTTTGGTATGTTGAAGGTTTTTGAGATGTACACTGGCTGAGCAAGCCACGGAAGGCAGCTACCAAGCTTTCGGAGGCTTGGCCTCAGCACAATTTCTGACAGCCAGGCCAGTGGCTTGAGACCCACATCAGCCTCGACTTCTCCAAGTGAAGCAATTGCCTCACCTTGGCCTCTAACTCGGCTTGTGCTGGAATCAAAAGCTCTTTTCTCAGCCTAAACTCCTTGAGAGCCTCGGTGTGTCATCCCAGGCGGAACACTAGGCTCCAGTGTGCAGGTGGGTCTACTGGACATTCTGGGGCTTCCACGGAGTGCGTGAGAGCCACTTCCTTAAGGTCTTCCTATAAACCAGGGCTCGCACCCTTCCTACACTCACACCCTTGTGTTGTGGTGAGCCCAACCATACATTTTTTTCTTTGCTACTTCGCAACCATAAGTTTGCTACTGTTAAGGAATCATAACGGAAACATCTGATATGCAACGCAAAGTGGGGGGGGGGGGGGTTGCGACCCACAGGTTGAGAACAGCTGCTATAAACAAACGTCTGGACGGTCTTGACATTCCCAAATTGTATTAAATTTGGTAAATAAAAAAAAAAAAAGGAGACCCTCGCTAAGGGTCTCTCATCAATCCAAGCCAGCCATAGAAACAACAGGGTTTTTTTTTTTAAGCCTGCTGAGAAGCGGGTCCGGAACTTTGCCCCACTTGCCACATTTGTAACAATTTACAGACGTTTGTATCCCTCCTCTGAATGTCGCCAGCTCTCCCGACGTTCCGGTTCGTAACCAGAATTCCTCCGCCTGTCCGTCCCCCAAGAGCAAGCGGAGAAACTCGGTCTCCAAAGTGAGCACGCGAGCCACCGACTCCACTCAGCCTCAGGATGCCATGGCACCAACGCCCCTGCAGCCCGCCGAGGGTCACGTGAGGAACTGCCACTCGGCCCGCGCCCGGGGATGCCCGGCCCTGTCACGTGAGGTTTCCCAGCTCTACCTGCGGCGTCTGGTCACGTGGGGGCCACGCCCCCGTCCGAATGAGGGTGCGGGGGGCCCCTCCCACAAGCCCGCGGGCCGACTGGCTTCCAACAGCCCCCGCAGAGCACCTACCTCTCTCCAGTCGCCTAGCTGCCTGCGAAGTGGCTCGATCCGGAGAACGCACAATGGCATTCCAGGTCCCCCGTGACGACAAGTTCCTTGACTTGGAATCGCCTGAGCCAATCGACGCGCCTTACCAGCCGCGCGCGTGCGCACTTCTGCTTATGTCCTAGACCGGAGGTAATTGGACGGTCCCAGCCCAGATTCCCGCCCTCTTTTCCCATCATGCCCTAGACCTGGCCATCCCAGCATTCTCACTTTAGTTATGAGTGGTTTCTTAAAGAGACGGAGATTGGGCTGTGAAAGAGGAGAAAGAGAAATTTGAAAGAGATGGTCGGTTCTATTTTTTAATGAGCATCTCCTTACAAAGGTACTCCTAAACAATTATGTATCATTTCACTTAATAGTGATGGAACCCTTAATATGGCATAAATTTTTTGTCTGGAAAGATTAAAATATGTGACTTTTAATCCAATATTGTTTTTTGAGATACATCCATGATTTGTGAAGCTGCTCCTTATTTTGACTGCTGCATAGAATCCTGTTTTATGAGTGTTGTCCTTCTGCTCTAATGGAAAAGTATCCTAGGACTTAGAAGCCCAGGAATCACACAGCTCTGAGGTGGGACAATGTCCTAATAGAAGGGCATCCCTGAATCGCCGGGCGTGGTGGCGCACGCCTTTAATCGCAGCACTCGGGAGGCAGAGGCAGGTGGATGTCTGTGAGTTTGAGGCCAGCCTGGTCTCCAAAGGGAGTCTACGACAGAGAAACCCTGTCTTGAAAAACAAAACAAAAATTAAAAATTAAAAAGAGAACGGCATCCTGAGCCAGGGGATCCCAGGAACCACACAACTCTGAGAGGAAACCCCCATTGCAGCGCCAGGGTGGGGTATCATCAGCTGGGCTGAGGAGCTCAGGATCCTGGTTGCCTCTGCTCCCAGGAGAAGGAAGCAGGGGACCGGGCAGGACAGCCTTTATATAGGATTTCTTAAGGGCGGAGCTTTCTAGGCAGAGATTTCCAGAGTGAAGGTTGGTGGTATTTCAACTCCTGAGCTTAGGGAGTTCAGGATTGGTGGGCTTTCCTGTAAAGGGATTGGTGTGTTCTCCTGCTCAGTGATTGGTGGAGTTCCCTCCAGACTTCTCACCTCAAATAAGCATATTCTGGGATGAGTCCTATTGAGGAGCTGGAGATGACCTTTGTGACAGTTACAGAGGTCTGGGGGCCAGGGCAGGCTGCTGGAGCTTCCTCAGGCAGGGGTCTGGCCATGTTCCTGTGAAAGGACCAAATTTCATTTTGAAAAAGGAACTCCATTTTGTGTTAAACCTAGCCAAGGGCTGAACCCAGATTCCAGAAAAACCACAAACTAGTCTAAACAGAAAAATATTCCCTAGCAACACAATCGGCTCACCTTGGGAAAGTCTAAATATACTCTCTTGCTGGTCAAGCTGACCAGCAGGTGGTCTGGCACACAGCAACAACCAATTAGGAGAAGTCAGGCCAAAGTTCCTGACGCCCCATGACTGCTTCAACCAATCTTTTCTATAGGCCAACTTGCCCCTACACCTGTTACCCAACCATGAAAGGTCAAGGCTTGTAAATCCTGCTTGCAGCTTTTCTGCCCAAATGCCATCCAATCACATACTGTAAAACCCGTTTCTTTGTCTAAAACCTATTTTAAAAAAAATAAAAAATAAAAAACTCTGTGCCAGTGCATGGGAGGGGTGGCCCAAGTTCGAAAATGCAATAAAGACTTCCTTGCCCTTGGGTGGTCTGTTTGGGGAGTCGCTCAAAATTTGGGCATAACACCTGCCTTGATGAGGGTTTATAGTTTAGAAAGGGAGTCCAGAGCAGGGAAGTCTTTCCCTGCAGCAGGAATAGCTGACAGAGGGTGGGTGGTGGTGCTGCCATCATGGACTACTCCCTCAATGACAGTAGGCTGAGGAAGGAAAGGCCACCTTGGACGGTTCCTGCTGAGGAGGCATCACTGCTCTGATAGGAGCTGCCATTTTGGGTTGTTGTTGTTTGCTTGCTTGCTTTTGAGACAAGGTTTCTCTGTGTAGCCTTGGCTGCCCTGGACTCTGTAGACCAGGCTGGCCTCCAACTCACAGAGATCCACCTGCCTCTGCCTCCTGAGTGCTGGGATGAAAGACATGTGCCACCATGTCCCTGGGCCATTTTGACTGTTCCTATAACAGCTGCCTGGTGGTGGGAAGAGGAGGCTCTGACAGCTCTTGGTGGCATGGCAGGTGCTTTGATCACCTCATCAATGGAGGTGGCGGGGCTTTGATCACCTTGGTGGTGAGCCATTTTGATGGCTGCTCAGGGTCTACAAGGAATATCCATAATTCAGTTATTATGGCTGATTAGACTTTTGTTTCTTGAGACAGCATCTAGCTATGTAACACAGACTTTCCTTTATTTATTATTCACTGTTTCTGTCCTTCAAAAGATACATTAAAACAACCCTCAGAATATCGCCTTATTTGGAAATGGGATGGCTACAGATAGAACTAGTTAAGTAAAGCCTGAGGCTGTGGAACTGGGTCAATGGGCAACGCCCTGTTGCAAGAGCAGGAAGAGTGGAATTCAGATCTCCAGAACTCATGTGACGCTAGACAGCATTCCTACCACAGCATGGGAGACAGAGACAGAAGGCCAGCTAACCTGCAGTATACATACATGTCTGTGCATATGCACACACACACACACATTTTTAAATTTTTGAGCTATTGAGTTCCAGTATGCAGTGTCACAAAATATACTTTACTATTTCTTTGAATTGGAAGAATAGGGGCACAGCAAGAAGAGCTCAGAGCCCGGGGCTACAGAGGCATGTGCCTGTGATCTCAGCATGTGCCTGTGAGCTCAGCATGTGCCTGTGATCTCAGCATGTGCCTGTGATCTCAGCATGTGCCTGTGAGCTCAGCATGTGCCTGTGATCTCAGCATGTGCCTGTGATCTCAGCATGTGCCTGTGAGCTCAGCATGTGCCTGTGAGCTCAGCATGTGCCTGTGAGCTCAGCATGTGCCTGTGAGCTCAGCATGTGCCTGTGAGCTCAGCACTGTGGGAAGCAGAGGCAGGCAAATCTCTGAATTTGAGGCCAGCTGGGTCTACAAAGTGAGTTCAGGACAGCCAAGGCTACACAGAGAAGCCCTGTGTTGGGTGAGGTTGGGAGGAGGGAGGGGAAAAATAAAAGATCTTAGACCAAAGCAACTCTGTAAATGCCCGCCCTGGCTCCTGAGTAGCAGCAACATGGAGGACTTGTTTGTTTTTGGTTTTTTGTTTTTTGAGACAGGGTTTCTCTATGTTATCTTGGCTGTCCTGGACTCACCTTGTAGACCAGGCTGGCCTCGAACTCACAACCATATGCCTACCTCCGCCTCCCAAGATCTGGGATTAAAGACATGCGCCACCACGCCCAGCTTCAGAGAAGATCTTGGGAGAAGCAAACAGGTACCAGAGGAACAAGAAGGAAGACTGTAGCTATGGGATGGGAGAGACCCATGTGGGCCAAAAGGAGCAACTCTGAGGTTCCACATGGGAAGAAATGGCCCAGATGAACAGCATTAGCAAGTATCTGGGGATTATGGGTGGTAGGTTGAGGAGAACCTGCTACTTAGTATCGGCCTGAAAGGGTTAACTAAGGATTTTGGGGAAGAGCTCAGGGGCTGCCCCTCCTGGAAGGGTTGGGTGGCTCTGGCTCTGCTCCCAGAAGTCTTGGCAGTAGCTCCTTGTGAACTTCTTGATAAAGTGAAACAGTTGTTGGTTCAAGGTTAAGGGAAGGCTTATAGTTATCTTCTTTCTTGTTCATGAAATTGTCTCCCTTGACTGATTCCCAGGACGTGTTTAGTCTAATAGGTATGAGAACCAAGTTTGTTATTGGTAATATTAATGAATAGCTAATGTTATGCGCCAAGCCAGAATATGCTATTCTAAAATAGTATAAAAGCTGTACTTAAGAAATAAACGATTGCTATTTGCCACCGGAGCAATAGTCCGCCCGTTTCTTAAGGCTACTTGCCACCAGAGCAGTAGTCCGCCTGTACTCAAGACGTTCGCGGAGCTGGTCTCCGTCATTTGGTGCCAAAACCCGGGAACTCGGAACCAAGGAACGCCGCTTGCCTCAACCAGCCGCGGCCAGGGTGAGTAGTATCTGAGGCAAGGAATAGTGTTTTTACAGTCGATAAAATGAGAATAAATGCAAGTACTGGGAGAAATATGTAAAAGAGTTTTTCACAGGCGATAAAATGGGTGTAAATTCAAGTACTGAAAGAAAAATGTTTGTTAATGTAGTTAAATCTTTGCTTACTGCTAGAGGTATTACAGTAAGTTCTAAACAAGTTTCTCGTTTTCTTGAATTTGTTGATGAAGTATGTCCATGGTTCCCTAAAGAAGGTACAATTAATATTGAAACCTGGAAAAAGTAGAACGAATCAAGGGTTTTTATACTGCTCATGGACCAGAGAAAGTTCCTATAGATGCTTTTACCTTCTGGTCACTTATAAAGAAAAAGCCTAAAGAATCCAACTTGACTCAAGGTCTCAGTCTGCGCTCAGGGACAACCAGCTGTGTTTAAAATTTCCACTACCCCTCCCCAACTAAAAAAGTTCCTGTGACTGCTTCAATCAATCTTTTCCATAGGTTAACTTGCCCGTCCACCCACTATCCAACCACCAAACGCCAAGACTTGTGACTCCCTGCTTGCAGCTTTTCTGCCCAAATGCCGACCAATTACATACTGTAAAACTCATTTTTTTTTGTCTAAAACTTATAAAAGGCCTGTGCCTCTGTTTCTCGAGGTCTACAGCTAAAAAGAGCTAGACAGACCCCATCGCGATGGCTCAATAAATTTCTACTCCTATGCATTTGCATCGGCAATGGACTCCGTCTCTTGGTGGGGACTCGGGGAATAGACTAGAGATCTCTCTAGAGGTCTCAGTCTTACATTGGAGGCCTCAGCGAGATCACCAAGTCCCCTCCAGGACCCGGACTCCAGTAGAAGAATTAGGTAGGGCGGCCGCCACTCTTCTTTGTCTGTCTTCTCTGTCTCTCTGTCCCTCTTAGTTTCACTTTGGAGCTCGAGCATTTGGGTTAGTCACAGTGTCAAGGTGGCTCTTTGCCTGTGCCAGGAGATGGTGTACCTCCTGACGGGGAGGCTGGAAGACGTTCCTGACCTCCAGGAAGGGAGTCTATCTCCCTCCACTTGGGGAGCGCCCTCGGCCCGCCTGATCACTGGGTCGACCACTCATTTGGTTCTGGTTTTGGTATAGTCCAGACTACTATGACTTTTGGCGTTGTTTTCTGTCTTTATTTGTATCTATTTGTGTGGATAAGTGGCCTCCATCCACTGGTCTAGTTTTCTTCCCCCCCTGCAAGTGACAAAGGTGTTTCTGTATCTGTCTATTTGTTTATCTGTTTGCTTGTGGACTGAGACTGACAATAGTTTTGGATATGAGACAAGACAGGTTGCTCCCACAGCCAGCATGAGGTCGGTGTTATTTTATATTCTGGTGTAAAAAAGGGTGAAATTTCATCTGTTGGCCATTAGTTCTAACTCATTTAAAAGATTCTCAAAAAAGGCAGTAAAAAACTGATTAATTAGCTTTGTCCTTGGAGCGGACTGGGAGTCTCCTGCTTAGATCAAACTGGCAACAAGCCCAGAGCTGCCTGAACTTCTGATGATGTGCTCCTAACTCCAACAAGCCTAGAAGCCTCAACATGGTGAGTACAGGGTTACTACACCCAACAAGAAAAATAAACGACTGAACCCTGAGAGCTAATGTGATGGGTCTTTCCAGGAACTGGGTGATAAACAGTGACCAGATAAAGGCACTGGTAAGGTCTTTTTCAGTCCTAGTCACTCCTTGGACTCCTTAGTGATGGGCTCTGAACAACTTTCACTATAAAGGCTGTCCATTAAAAAAAAAAATGTTTGACACACAAGAAACATTCTGGGCAAGATGCAAAACTCAGATACTACTAGTTTCTCTATTATCTTTAACAGGTTCTGCCTTTAACATTTAACATTTAGGTGTAAGATTCTTTTAAATTATGCTATAAAATTAAGAAACATTTTGTCTCTTTTACTACATGTTTGTTTGTTATTGACTTTAAAAGTATTAAAATTACATCTCCAGCATATATCTGTGAACTTTTATCTAAGGATTAATAATTTGCTTATTGACTATGATGTTTAAAATTTAAGTTCAAACTCTTGTTTAAAATATATGAGTGCATGTACATTTGTAATACAGATATTATACAATTCAATCCTAGTTCAAAACACTGTAAAAAAATCTGGTTTTAAGTTCTAAAAATTATGGTTATACTCTATGATTTCATTCTTAAACAAATGTAACAGGACTCATTTGTATTAATTATATACAGTCAATATAAAGTATTAATAACTTAAAACTTATATAAATTATAAATTAAACATATTAGTAACACTGATAAATTTTCTTTAAAACTGCTGTAATCTATAATAATATGCCATATGGAAGCAAAAAAAAAAAGTTTTCAACTTGATGCTGAAGTGACTTCTCAAGGTCCTATTGTGCATCCTGGTATTATAAAATATAATTATAAAAAAAATCATAGTATATGTAAAACAAAATACAAATTAATGTAAGAAATAAAATTGCTCAGCTGTTACTGTATGCTTACATTAAGGGTAAAGCCGCTCCAGTAAAACGAAGGGGTACATTTAAAAATACAAAAATTATATATATAAAAAACAATGGTATATATTCATGTATAAGTAAATATTAGCCCAGCATAGATGTTCTCAGAGACTCCACCCAGTGAGGGATTAGGACAGATACTGGGAATCATTGCCAAACTCTGGGCAAAGAGCTGTAAGTTATATAAAAGAGTGGCCCAGATTAAAAAAAAATTAACAAATATTTAAAATTATAGATAAAAGGTAACTTAATAAAAATTATTAAAAACAGGTGGCATGGGATTGAAACGGGGATCCCGTGCCTGCTCTGCTATAAAAAGATAGTTTAATTAATTAATATCTGCAATATCTGCTGTGACTCAGACTAACTAAGCCTATTTTAAAAGTAATAATAAAAGGTGTCTATGTCTTGATTGGTTGCTAGTGGGTTAAAAAATACAACAGTAATAATAATTATAGACATAATAGTAAACACTCTTAAGCCATACTGGTACTCTAACTACAACTGGTACGTAAAGTTAAGAGCTACTATCACAAACTGTTTAAAATAATTAAAGCTCATGGTTTTGTTAAGTACTAGCTCACTTAAGTGCAGGTGTTTTCTAAAATCATCAGCATATATATAGCTAAAAACAAGCAATTCAGATACACTAGAATTAAACAGATGTAGTCCTCTAGCACTTATCTGCAGACTATAGATTATAACGTTGCTTTATCTTTATAAGATGTAAGCTAGGACAACTAAAGACAGACAAGGACTGAGCTTTGCATCTTACCATAGTATAGTCTTTTCTAAAACAGTTAAGCAGACACCCTTAACCCCAGCAGTTGCTGCTTTTACTGATGGCTCATCTAATGGTAATGCTGTTTTGATCCTTAACGATCAAAGATATACATGGAAATTACAGGACGTTTCCACTCAGATGGTGAAACTTTATACAGTTTATCAAGCATTATTGCAAGTTCCTGATTCTTTAAATATTTATTCGGATATTCTTTATATAGTGCAAGCTTTACAATGGTTAGAAACTGTTACTTTAATTAGTTCTTCAGTTTCCTTTATTCAGAAACTTTAAGTCTTATTCAATCCTTGTTATTGCAGCGTTCTTATCCTTTAAATATATATTCGTAGTCACTCCGGCCTTCCCGGGCCTTTAGCTGAAAATAATGCTCTAGCTGATTCTCTTACAAAAATTTATAATATTAATATTGAAAGTGCACAGCGTTCTCATTCTTTACATCATCAATCTGCTTTATCACTACGAAAGCAATTTAATTTAACCAGAGAACAGGCTAGACATATCGTTAAACAATGCTCTTCCTGTGCACCTTTGTTGCCTCTCCCTCATTATGGGGTAAATCCTCAAGGGCTGCGACCTAATGATTTATGGCAAATGGATGTGACACATATACCCACTTTTGGAAAATTATCGTTTGTGCATGTTACTATAGATACTTTTTCTCATTATATAATAGCTAATGTTTTTCCAGGAGAATGTATTGTATATGTTATAACTCACTTATTACAATGCTTTTCTATTTTAGGAGTACCCAAAGTTATTAAAACTGATAACGCCCCTGTGTATACTAGTAAATCTTTTAAAAATTTTTGTCATCAACTCTCAATACAGCATAAGACAGGAATTCCTTATAATCCACAGGGGCAAGGGATTATAGAAAAGGCAAATCATTTACTTAAAAATCATTTAAGAAAAATAAAAGGGGGAATATGGGGTATAAAGGCTACTCCAAAAACCCTATTATCACATGCTCTCTTTACTTTAAATTTTTAAACTTTGGATAAAGATGGATTATCAGCAGCAGACCGCCATTGGCGTCCTTTAGATAAGGCAAAGCCATTGGTATACTGGAAGGACCCACTAGACGGGAAAATTTACGGCCCTGACCCTGTACTAGTATGGGGGCGTGGGTATGTTTGTGTTTATCCTACAGACGCTCCTGTACCTCGGTGGATACCTGAGCGGTGTATTAAGCATGCCGAAAACAAGGATGGGAAAACCGAGGAGACGGATGGCTCAACTATCCCTGCAGCATGTTCCGGAGCAGAGGATGCCCATGCTTAATATGAAGAAACTCGCTGCCTTGCTTAGCATTATTTGGCTGCTTCAAAGAGGATTCCATGCAGAAGTATATTGGGTGTACGTTCCCAATCCACCAGTTATTCATCCTGTAACATGGAATGAAGCTTTTGACATTCCTATATATGTTAACCAGACAAAATTTTTGGGACAATACTCTGATAGTCATATTAAATATTTTCATGCGTTCTTGAACTATTCAGGACGATTTGAAGGACAATTGATTTGTTTTACAAAAAACTTTGTTAAAGGATGCCAACAGGTTAAAATACAAGGTGATTGGGCCCTGGACTTTTATTATCCATTTAAGAGAAATCCTCGACATGGATCTGGCCATCCTCCAATTAATATTCCTGCTTGTCAAAATGTAGTGCCTCCTAAATCAGACTTTGCTCTCTTTTGGAGAGTGTGTCACAATAATGAGACTGTTTGTTCCAACATATCCTTTTGCGATTGGAATATGCTGGACGCCACTGGTCAACGACCCATAAATCTGGTATCTGGAATTTGGACCTTTAATAATAAAACATATTTTACATCTTTGTGGAAGGCAGTAGCCACTTTGGGGGAAATAAAAGTTAAAAAACATGTTGTTACTTGGATTCAAATAGGGAATGATATGGGTCTTACTGTGAATCAAAATGAAATAAGTGTGTTTAATAGGGCCTGTGTACCTGAACCGTATGCATTTTTAAGCGGAAATGTTACCATAGGACAAACTCAAATTAATTGTTCAGATTGTCAAATTACTAATTGTATTAACCATACTATTGATAATTTCTTGATTGTGAAACAGCCAGGGTGTGTTTATGTTCCTGTTAATTTGTCCCAAGGATGGTATGAGGAAAGAGGGACTGAACTTATTCATCAAGCTTCTGCACAATTATTACAAAGAGAAAAAAGAGTGATTGGACTTATAATTACTGGAATAGCTGCTCTTATTGTTGCCATTACTGTTACTGCTGTTGCCTCTGTATCATTAGTTCAAAGTATTCACACTGCTGCCTATGTGAATGGTTTGGCTATAAATGTTACTAAAGCATTACAAGCACAAGAACAATGGGATGAAAAAATGGAATTGAGACTTAACTCTTTAAAAGATACAGTTGATTTAATGGGGCGACAATTACAAATTCTAGCCACTAGGGAATCTCTCACTTGCCATGCTGATTATAAAATAATATGTGTTACTCCCTTACCATATAACGCTACACAATTCTCTTGGGATAAAATACAGCAGCATCTTCAGGGGATATGGGATAATTCTAATACTTCGTTAGATTTAGAGGAGCTTAAAAATCACATTCAAGAGGTATTGAACGCTCCAAAAATTAAAGTCGACTTAACAGAACAAGCGAAGTATTTTGTAAATACGTTAAAGTCTGTGTTTCCATCCTTTTCCTCATTTAAACATTGGGTGTTTGGTGTTATTGCTATAGTTATTATTCTTTTGAGTTGCCTCCTTCTGCCTGTAATTTTGAAGATGCTAACTATTCAGCTTAATAGAAATTTTATAGAAATGAAGAAACTTAAGTTGTATCAAGATAAAGATAAGCCGCCCTCCGTGTTTATTTAATAAAAGAAAAAAGAGTGGAATGAGGAGAACTGTTACTTAGTATCAGCCTGAAAGGGTTAACTAAGGAATTTGGGGAAGAGCTCAGGGGCTGCCCCTCCTGGAGGGGTTGGGTGGCTCTGGCTCTGCTCCCAGAAGTCTTGGCAGTAGCTCCTTGTGAACTTCTTGATAAAGTGAAACAGTTGTTGGTTCAAGGTTAAGGGAAGGCTTATAGTTATCTTCTTTCTTGTTCGTGAAATTGTCTCCCTTGACTGATTCCCAGGACGTGTTTAGTCTAATAGGTATGAGAACCAAGTTTGTTATTGGTAATATTAATGAATAGCTAATGTTATGCGCCAAGCCAGAATATGCTATTCTAAAATAGTATAAAAGCTGTACTTAAGAAATAAACGATTGCTATTTGCCACCGGAGCAATAGTCCGCCCGTTTCTTAGGGCTACTTGCCACCAGAGCAGTAGTCCGCCTGTACTCAAGACGTTCGCGGAGCTGGTCTCCGTCAGTAGGAAGCCCAGTAGGAACTATGAGAAGCAGATGGAGGCCGGGAGATAATGGAAGGTAGCTCAGGAGTTAATATCTGCCACGCCCCCAGGGAAGTTAGGCTATTCTAAAATATATTAGGTGTCTGTGTCTTTACTGATTGTGAAAGCGGGTTAAATAATACTGCCATAACAATTATAATAAATATTGTTAGGCATACTTGTAAATTAACAGCAACAATACCTGGGCAGATTCTGGGCTATCTAAACCTGACTATGCTTGCCTGGCCTACTTCCCAACCACGTGACCAGTTACCTGCCACCTTAGTCTCACCTTGGCTGCTCCTTCTCTACCCATGTCCTCATGGCATTTCTCTCTCTCTCTCTCTCTCTCTCTCTCTCTCTCTCTCTCTCTCTCTCTCTCTCTCTCTCTCGACCCAACCTGAGACTCCCTCACTGGGTTCAGAAGTCTGGCCTTATCCTCTCCTGCCCAGTTATGAGCTGCTCGTATCTTTATTAACCAGTCAGAAGGTGATGGAGAGCCATGTTTACAACACACCAAGACAGGAGGTGCTTCAGAATAATGACAATGTCACCGTCCAACTGTAACCAGGTCTCTGGGTACAGAAATCAGCATTTGTGTACACAGTGCACAAAACCATCCCCCAACACTAGTCCAGAACCCAGCGGGACAAACACCAAATACTGAAGCTCCTTGCCTGGCATCTCCAGGAGCTTAGGTAACCCTGTTCCCCTAACTCTGCTGGCAGCAGGACACACGTCTTTGCTCAGCAAGCTCCACCCCATGCAGACAGCTTTCCTTTGTCTTTGTAGGCTCAGTTTTCTTAACCAATATTTTTATTACAACTTACTAACCGAGTGTATGTCACTTATAACCCGACTAACCAAAACAATAGGAAATGAGGATTATTGAACACAATAACAAAACCGTAAGGATATCAGTTCCAAGGAACGATTCTCCCGGCATAATCAGCAGGATTTCTTCTGCTAGAACCTGGAGTAACCAGGACCCGGAACCTCAGCAGGAGCCGGAGCTTCAAAGCTTTCCCTCGAGTGGTTTTCTCTAGGAGCGTCTCGAAGTGGAGCGATGAGCAGCCAAAACTATCCGAAGTCTCCAAAAAGCCCCACTTACAGTTCTGGGCTCATTTATATAATCTCCTCCCAGAGTCTGTTCACAGGATCTTTTCAGCTGGCAACAATCAAGTTTCCACATGAGGTGGTTGGTCTTCCAGTGGATTAACATCACCTGTTCTCTCACAAGACCTTTCCGATCCCACACTTGGGATCATAAAAAACAGGTTTATCTCTCCTTCAGTCTTTCTTTCTTCCTTCCTTTCTTCCTTCCTTCATTTGCTTGTTTGTTGTTGTTGTTTTCGAGACAGGGTTTCTCTGTGTAGCCTTGCCTGTCCTGGACTCACTTTGTTGACCAGGCTGGCCTTGAACTCACAGAGATCTGCCTACCTCTCTTTCTTTCTTTTTTTTTTTTTTTTAACTTATTTTGGTGACACAAATCTGCCTACGGATCACTAGGGAAAACAGAAGTGTTAAACATGCAGGGGCCTCTCCTCAAAGGAGGAGATAAAAATGCCTGTTTTTCCATCCAGGAATCTGGGGGTGGATATCTTTTTGCTCTCTGTTGAGGCAGACATCCCCCAAAATGTTTATCCCAGACTCTCCCTCCCTAGACCTTTATCTTTACCTCCCAGTTAGTAGAACCCACCCTTAGGGTGAATGACATATGTATTTTATAGCCTGGTTATTTCTATGCTATCTCTGTCAGAGAGCACACCAGATTCTGGGCCTTTTGGCTTTAGAGTGCCCCCTCATGATCACCTGTACTTTGCCAAGGAGTTTCTATGTAGTTATACTTTAAGCTTCACTGGGCACCTGGATTGAAATGACTGCTGCCTGGAAACCTCTCCCAAATTGCACCCTGTTTTAAATATGCTGGCAAGGAACTGCCTGGCATCAGACTGCCTGAAGTTTGATCCAGATTGACGAAGTCAATATGAACCGAGTTTTCATTCCCACCTGGCTGTTTCCCTGCCTGCTGTGACATCTGCAGGGACACCGCACCCCATGCCACTTCAACTGTATTCATTAGGAAAACAGACACTATTCTGTGCACGTCCCAGAATACAAGTAGAAGTCAGAGGGCAACTTTTAGGAGTTGGTTCTCTTCTCCCACTGTGCGGGGTCTCGGGGGACAACTCAAGTTATTAGACTTAGCACTAGGTTCCTTTACCTGCTAACCTTCCCACTGGCCCACACACATCTTCCTTTGGTGTCCCATCCCACGGTTCTGGTATCTCCAACATCCTCATTTCCAGGTCTCCACTGCAACTTAGGTTTTATTTTCACAGTTTCCTGTACTGGCCGCTCCAAGTCTCCTTGCAGGGATTTCTACCCTGCCACTCACTGCCTGGCCTCAGGTGCTCTTTGAAATGACGGGTCAAGATTCTACAACATGCTCAACCTCATCTTTTACTCTTTCAAAGCCACTACGGTGTGGATACTGCTGCTACACACGGCCTTCGAGTGGGTGGGCCACAGTTGCAGCAGCCTCTGTGTGATGCCCCTGGAGAAACACATCCCTAGGCTGTTGCATTTGAGGAGCAGGGAACTCTTTCAGTAGTTCTTAGTTTGTGGGCAACTCCTTTCGAATGAAATTGCATTTTCGCAAGTTGAAACCTTTGCTGAGGCACCTGTTGACCTAGGGTAGAGCACTTTTCCTACCAGTTCAGTGCAGGACAGTAAGTTTCTCTTTAACAGGTCCAGCCTTTTTTCATCACCCATTTGGTGCAACATCAAACTCACTGGGACTCTTTTTGGTAATTTGCACATCTGTCTACCCCCACTTCTTGTACCAGTTTTATGTGTCAGTTACTTGTTTTGTTTCTGTGGGAAAATCCTCTGAAATGTCACTTACAGAAGTAAGGGTTTGTTTTGGCACCCAGCTCCAGACTACACTCTATTGTGGTAGAAAAATCTTGGCAACAAGAGCTTGAGACATTTGTCCACATTACAAATGCAGTCAGGGAACACAGGGGAGTGAGTGTTAGTGTTCACCTCACTTTGGGTTTTTTGGACCATAGTTGCACTGTATAATTGTACCTCAGTTAACCCAATCAAGAAAATCTCTCACAGACATAATCAGATACCTGTCTCCAAGTTGGTTATAA
Organism: Acomys minous; assembly: GCF_964271855.1. Lineage (NCBI taxonomy): Eukaryota > Metazoa > Chordata > Mammalia > Rodentia > Muridae > Acomys > Acomys minous. The sequence continues at coordinate 102,892,814 of NC_140487.1, read as the reverse complement.
ATCCCATCAATTTAAGAATAACTGCCGGGTGCGGTGGCGCACACCTTTAATCCCAGCACTGGGAGGCAGAGGCAGGTGGATCGCTGTGAGTTCGAGGCCAGCCTGGTCTACAAAGCGAGTTCAGGACAGCCAAGGCTACACAGAGAAACCTTGTCTTGAAAACACAAAAAGAAAAAAAAAAGAAGAAGGTTACCTATCACTAATCAACACATGCACATACACATACATACACACATGCACATACACACAAACATGGGATGGAGAACAGAATTGTGAGAGAACAGGTGATGTTTATCCACTTTGAAGTCGAACTGCCTCCTGAGAGGGCTTGGTTTTCCCACCTGAAACACATCCTACTACAGACTCCGAGAGGAGATGATATAGATGAGCCCAAAACAGAAGGCTGGGGCTTTTGGGGGGTCTTGATATTGTTTGGCTGTTCATCGCTCCACTTAGAGAGACTGCTCCAGCAAAGGCTTCGAGGCGCTGGGCTCCAGTGGCTGCTCCAGTTCCGGCTGCTGTTCCAGGTTCCAGCAGCAACTTTGGAGGAATTGCTGATCTGCTGAAATCCTGCTGACTACGCCAGGGGAATCACTTCCTGGAACTGAATTCAACAAGGTCTACTTCTCCTGTTCCCATTAACCTCTTTTCTTTCCCATCTATGGTAGATGGGTTAGAAGGGAGGTATACGCGTTAACGAACCCCAAATGAAGTAGGTTTGGAAAAGGTGAATGAAGCCTATCACAATGAGATGGTTGAAACACTCATAAGTGTTTGAGCAGCATACATTGGCATAGGCCTTAAGTGGCCTGGACCACATGTCGACCACATGCTGCTTGACAAAGTTTCAGCATATCAGCATTGAAGATCACAACTCTCCAGCATCCCTTTTACTTACATTTATTTATTTATTTATTTATTTATTTATTTTTTTGAGACAAGGTCTCTCTGTGTTAGCCTTGGCTGTCCTGGAGTCACTTTGTAGACCAGGCTGGCCTCGAACTCACAGCAATCTGCCTGCCTCTGCCTCCCGAGTGCTGGGATTACAGGCGTGCGCCACCACGCCCGGCTTGCTTACATTTTTTATGATTTTTCAAAATGTATTATGAGTCTGGCCTCGAACTCATGGAGATCCACCTGCCTCTGCCTCCCAAGTGCTGGGCTTAAAGGCGTGCACCACCACCGCCCAGCAGGAGTTTCTTTATTCTTTTTTCCTTTGGGAAATGTTGTGCAGGCTTCAGCAGACGATGTGAATGTATACAATGCAGTCTCTCTAAACTAGATAATTCTTCTCCACCATGGAACTATATAACATGATGGCTCTGCCTACTCCTGCTCAAGAATTCTCACTGCACCCCTGACTGCACCTAGAATAGAGAAGTTAAAGATTTATGCATGGAAAGGATGGTGCCAGAAACTCTTGGGTACACCTGGTCCCAAGGATGAAAGTGCACAATCAAGAGAAACAATGAGTGCCAGGCGGTGGTGGTGCACACCTTTAATCCCAGCACTTAGGAGGCAGAGACAGGTAGATCTCCGTGAGTTCGAGGCCAGCCTGGACTACAGAGGGAGTTCGAGGACAGCCAAAGCTGTTATACAGAGAAACTCTTTCTCAAAAACAAAACAAAAAAGCAATGGGTTCAGACCCAGAGTCTGAGGCCTTGGTAGTTGGGGGGCAAAAGCTCAGTTAATAAGTATGTCACAGTGCCCATGAGTGATTCCCCGGGTACATGACTTACAGGGTGAAGAGCAGGGTCTGGTGTGCCCCACGGGGGGGCAGATTCTGTAGAGAAGGTAGAATGGCTTGATCCCCCTCTGCCATACACAGGAGCACACATGAAGGAGTTAGGATGGCATGGCATAATGAAAGAAGAGAAAGCAGCCGGGCAGTGGTGGCGCACACCTTTAATCCCAGCACTCAGGAGGCAGAGGCAGGCGGATCGTTGTGAGTTCAAGGCCAGCCTGGTCTACAAAGAGAGGCCAGGACACTCGAGGCTACACAGAAACCCTGTCTCGAAAAACCAAAAAGGAAAGAAGGAGAAGGAGAAAAAGAAGAAGGAGAAGGAGGAGGAGGAGGAGGAGAAGAGAAAACTAGCAGGACCTTCCCTTCAGTGAGTGTGTGAGGAGAATAGGCCCATATTGTAAGAGCAAAGCACATAGGAACACAGACAGGAAACAGCTCCGTGCTTATGCTACATGGTGCAGATGCTACATCGTGCCTCTTAAGGAAGGAGAGTTGCTCTTATGGGTCTGTTTCTCAGGACTCAATGTCTGGTACCTCCTGACCACAGAGGCTGAGGGCATGCAGGAGGAAGTGTAAAGGGGCTTCTCGCCTGCTTGCTGAGCCCTAGAGAACGATGTGAACTTAGACGCTTACTGAACTTCCTGCTTTTGCATCAAAGGAAAACACTGCAAGAAAGCTGATGACCTCTTTCATTCTGGATGTTGAAAAATAGGGCTAAAATCGGTTCAAAAGAATCTGTGAAAAGATCATACATCTCGGGCTGGAGAGATGGCTCAGAGGTTAAGAGCACTGCCTGTTGTTCCAAAGCAACCACATGGTGGCTCACAACAACCTACAATGAGATCTGGCGCCCTCTTCTGGTGTGCAGGTACACATGCAGGCAGACTGCTATATAAATAATAAATTAATAAATCTTTTTTTAAAAAAAAAGACCACACATCTCTTGAATTGTTAAGTCTGCTTTCAATATTGCTTGTGGCTAAGCTATTATGCAAACATAGAGTATAAAATGTGTAGCCTTTTTTCAGTAAACACAGCAATCCTGATTCACCCTCTGATTGTGTCAGTCTCCTTCCCTCACCTCCTCTTTGGGACCTGCATCCTACTGGACTCCTGCACTTAAGGTGCAAAGACAATCTAAAATAAGAAAAAGAAAGAAAGAAAAGAAAGAAAATGCTGGCAGTGAAAAAATGCCAAAGGCATGGGAGGTAGGGTGATTCCGATTTGAGGAGAAGGGTCAAGCAAAAAAGATGTATGAAAACACCAGAGGAAATTTACATATACATATTATTTATTATAATCATATACAATATACATGTTTTCTATTTAAAAATTTATTTTTCCGCTTTTTATTGTTTGATAATTTTATACATGCTTATGTGCTGTGATAAAGTCCATCTCCCGCAGCCGAGCGTCGTGGAACACACCTGTAATCCCAGACTCAGGAGGCAGAGGCTGTGAGTTTGAGGCCAGCCTGGTCTACAAAGCGAGTCTAGGACAGCCAAGGCTACACAGAGAAACCCTCTCTCAAAAAACAAACAAGCAAACAAAAAAATCCATCTCCCCATTCACTGGGCTTTTTGGTTGTTGTTGCTGTTTTGATTTGTTTTTTGAGACCAGGTTTCTCAGTGTAGCCCTGGCTGTCCTGGACTTGCTTTATAGACCAGGCTGGCCTTGAACCCTCAGCAGTCTACCTACTTCTGCCTCCATGAATGCTGGGATTAAAGGCATATGCCACCTCACCCAGGCACTCTGTTTATTTTCAAGCCTACTGAGTCAACTTAGTGTTGTCTGTATGTGCGTAGGTATAAGACCATAATGAGTAAGTGATTGCCAAGGAGTCATGATTTTCTTTTTTGTTTTTTTGTTTTGGTTTGTTTTGGGGTTTTTTTGTTGTTGTTGTTTTGGTTTTGGTTGTTGTTTTTTTTTTTCAGACAGAGTTTCTCTGTGTAGCCTTGGCTGTCCTGAAACTCCCTCTGTAAACTAGGCTGGCCTGGAACTTATAGAGATCCACCTGCCTCTGCCTCTCAAGTGGTGGGATTAAAGTTGTGTGCCACTACTACCCAGAGGTTATAAAACTTTAAAAAATTTTTAAATCTCTGAACTGACAGTGGTGGTACGTGCCTGTAATTCAAGCACTCAGAAGGATAAGACAGCAGGAACAAGAGGTCAAGGCTGTCTGTGGCTAAATATCAGGTTTAAAGGCAGCTTGGGCTACATGAGATGATATAATGGGGAAAAAAACTATTAACTTCTAATTTTCTACCTACAGAAAGAGGCTGGCAAAGGCTAGTACAGGAGCTGGAGTGATGGCTCAGCGATTAAGAGCATTTACTCATGCAGAAAACCTGGGGTCACTTACCAGCATCAACATGGCGTCTTTCAACCATCCACAACTGCAGTTTCTGGGGGACACCGTGTCCTCTTCTGACTTCTGAGGGCACCAGACATGCACCCTCCATTTTGCACTGAGCTCAAGGCTTTCCAGTAAGAGCAGATTGTGACCTTAGCAGCAGGGTTCCCCGACAGAGAAGCAATTAAAGAAGACACATGTGGTGGTTATTCTTGTCAACTTGACTACCATCTGGAATTAACAAACAACAAAACAACAACAAAAACGGGGCACATTTTTGCTTAATTTGAAGTGAGAAGGATCCACTTCTATTCTGTCTTTGAAGTGTGAAGATTTTAGTTCAGATTTCTTCTTTCTTTTTGGTTTTTCAAGACAGGGTTTCTCTGTGTAGCCTTGGCTGTCCTGGACTTGCTTTGTAGACCAGGCTGGCCTCAAACTCAGCGATTCACCTGCCTCCGCCTCCCGAGTGCTGGGATTAAAGGCGTGCGCCACCACCGCCTGGCCTAATTCAGATTTCTTGAGGTGGCCACATCTTCTGCTGGAAGCCTGTATAAGGACACAGAAGGAGGAAGACTTCATCTTTGCCTGCTTGCTTTTGTCTCCCTAGCAAGTCCATTTCTTCACTGGATTAGAGCCCACTTCTTCAGGATTCCAGCGGAGAGGATCGGCTGAGAGAGCCAGCCTTAGGAACTAGATAACTACCGGATCCTAGGACCTTCCGTTCATAGACAGCTGTTGTTGAGTTATCTGGACTGTGGGACTCTGCTGAACAAGGTCAAAGTCTGACTTCTCCAGATAGTTGTTTGGCACTCAGTCTCTATGTAAGCAGACTCCCTGTCTTAGTGGGGCCCTCACTCCACCCGATCTAGTAACCCCCGAATTTGTAAGGGGCATCACATAGTCCTAGAAGGAAAATACAGACCCAAACCTTTCCTGACAAGGAACTTTAACAAACACAGGGAATTCCCAGAGGTACCCAACCCCAGCTGAGATCCTAGCCTCCGGCAAACGGCCCTTAACTGTACCTAGGAGTCATCTCCTCACACATAAGATAATCAAGTACTGTTTTCTCCTTCCTGTGATAGGACCCATGGTATTGACTGTAAACAAGGCACTGTATGTAGATGAAGTATCCTGGCACCCTTAGCCCTAGCAAATCAGACACATTCACCTTCACGAAACCTCTCCACCCCCACCCCCCACTCCCCAATGCCCAGGGTTTGTAAATCCTTGATTCACAAATTAAGTTTGGCTTGTTTTCTCACTCCACCACAACTATCTCAGACTCCTTACTCAGAGAAAAGAAGAGCTCCTGGGGGACATGCCCGGCTTCCAGGACTCCCTGCCGTTCGAGGGCTTGCAGAATTACCTGCTCCATTCTGTCAAGACCTGTGCTGACTGCTAAGGAAGCACCCTCCCGGCCTGCATCTCACAGGATCTGCCTCTGGGCTTTTGCGCACTTTCCCCTGACTGCCTGGAATGGCAGACAGACCAGAAAGCTGAAACTGTGGTAATCTCAGGCCTTTGGAAAGCCCAAGTCTCCATTGCCTTCTGTTTTTTGTTTTTTGTTTTTTGTTTTGTTTGTTTGTTTTGGTTTTTCGAGACAGGGTTTCTCTATGTATCCGCCTGTCCATTGCCTTCTGATACCAACAATTTCATGGCCTTTTGGCTTGTTTTGGGCATGTGACTTCGGCACAAAAGGCTGCAACACTTTTAGATCTTGTGGGGTTCCCGAGTCTCCCCTGCCTAGTGAGACCTTCAGTCTCATTCTGAAAGAACTAACTGTCACATCTGGTGTGGGAACTCATTTCCTACCTCCCTTGGGGAGGCTGGGAGCCTGGCTTTGTGCTCAAGCCACAAGCCTCACCCCCAACGCACTCTAGCCGCCTCTGAGTGAGGAACATTCTCCTGTGGATGCATGCAGTGTCCTACACACTGGACCACAGCATATATAAATCAGAAAGGGTGGGGGGAGGGATTCATTCTTTAATTTCTGTTACTCTAGAGAACCCCTTACTAATTCAACACCCAACACCAACCTCAGCTCTCCATGTGTAAACAGGGAGAACGAGAGAGAGAGAGAGAGAGAGAGAGAGAGAGAGAGAGAAGGAGCGCTCTACTGGATTGAAAGGATAAATCATTTGTTATATAAAATTGTCTAGAGGAGGGAAAGAAGTCAAGAGCCCAGAGAGTGAAACAAAACTCTGAGAGAGAGAACTTTAAACTATGAAACCCTTTCCAAAGAACAAATCAAAGAATATTCTCTCTACTCAAGATTAGGGGAATAGGCACGTGGTGGTGGTACAAGCCTTTAGTCTCAGAGGCAGGAAGATCTCTGAGTTGGAGGCCAATGTGGCCTACAAGAGTGAGTTCTAGAGCCGGGCGTGGTGGCGCACGCCTTTAATCCCAGCACTCGGGAGGCAGAGGCGGGCGGATCGCTGTGAGTTCGAGGCCATCCTGGTCTACAAAGTGAATCCAGGACAGCCCAGGCTAACACAGAGAAACCCTGTCTCGAAAAAAAAAAAAAAAAAAAAAAAGTGAGTTCTAGGACAGCGAGGGCTGCACAGACAAACCCTGTCTCGAAAAAACAGAAACAGCAACAACAACAAAAAAGAGTAGGAGACTACAAAATGGGTGCCCAGGGATGTTGGCTCAATTTCCTTAACAAGTAACAAGTATACTTTATTATGAACTTATTAAATGATCCTACCTCCCTTACAACCCGACTACCCTAAACAGGAGGGAAAGGAGATTAAGGAAAACAAGAATGAAGCCTTCTGGGTATCAGTTCCTAGGAACAATTCTCCTGGCTTGGTCAACAGGATTTTAGCAGACCAGCAATTCCACCAAAGTTGCTCCTAGAACCTGGAGCAACCGGAACCTGGAGCCTCAGCTAGAGCCCAAAGCCTTGAAGCCTTCCCTGGGGCAGTTCTCTCCAGGAGCATCTCAAAGTGGAGCGATGAACAGCCAAACAATGCCATGTCCCAAAAAGTCCAGCCCTCCTGTTTTGGGTATGTGTATACACACACACACACACACACACACACACACACACACACACACACACACACATATGCACACACTCTCAGAGTCTGTACTAGGATGTTTTTCAGCTGGCAGAAACCAAGCCCCCTCAAGAAGTGGTTCATCTTCTAGTGGATAAACATCACCTGCTCTCTCACAAGTCCACTCCACATGCCACACTTGGGATCAAAACAAAACATGTTTATCTCCACTACACAGCGAGATTTCAAATTTGAGTCACTGACAATGCCAATGCTTTTTCTACTTCTTTCCACTTTTTTTTTTTTTTTGCTTTAAAGTGCTGAAGATCAAACTCAAAACCTGTATGTACATGCTAGTCAAGCACACAACCACTGAACTGTAACCCAGCCCTTAGTTCTTAGCATGCCGCCACTGAACTGTAACCCTTAGAGTTTTTTAAAATTTTATATATATATATATATATATTCCCCCAAAATTAGAGTTTGTAAGCTACCACATGGATGCCTGAAATTGAGGCTGGGTCCTCTCTGGAAAATTAGCTAGTGCTCCTTTTTAAAATGTATTTATTTTGTTTTGCCTGCATGTTTGTCTGTGTGAGGGCGTTGGATTCACTGGAACAGGCTTTACAGACAGTTGTGAGCTGCCATGTGGGTGCTGGGAATTGAACCCTGGTCCTCTGGAAGAGCAGTCAGTGTTCTTACCCACTGGGCCATCTCTCTAACCGCAGCCAGTGCTCTTAACCACTCAGGTATCTTTTCAGGCCCCATGCTCCCCCATGTGTGAGCAGGAAGGCCTAATGCATGTTCATTACTCCTACTCTATTGTGCTGCATGTCCCCGAACCAGAAACTTTCCTAGTTCAATTTCTCCATATGAAGGAGTCAAGAGATTAGTACTTACTTGGATATCCTGACTCCTGTGGGTGTGCTGCTGGTGGTGGTGGTGGGGTGTCTGATCATCCTTAATTTAGGGGTGTTATCCCTGGTATGTTTTTATCCCTGTACCACCACCTGTCACCCAGTACTTCTGCATCTTTACCTTTTCTGGAACTTGTAGGGTGGGTTGGCTTCGTAGGCAGGGAGCTCACTTCTATAGGGGGTTATTCACGTAAGTTTTCAGTCTTCAAAAACATGTTAAGGGGCCTGGAGAGCTGACTGAACGATTAAGAGCCCTTCCTGCTCCTCGAGAGGAGCTAGGTTAGGTCTGCCTGTCTATAACTCCAGCTCAAAGGGCATCTGATGCCCTCTTCTGGCATCCCTATGCAACTGCAATCATGTAACAGAGAGAGAGAGAGAGAGAGAGAGAGAGAGAGAGAGAGAGAGAGAGAGAGAGAGAGAGAGAGAGAGAGGTGGGGGGAGAGAGAGAGAATGAGTGGGGGGTATATAAAATGTTAAAATATTTTAATATGAAATAAGCTCTTCTTTAACATATTCTTTCTTGTTCTTTTTACCCTTTGTGCTGTATAAAAATTCCTTTAAACCAGGCGTGGTGGCACACACCTTTAATCCCAGCACTCAGAAGGCAGAGGCAGGCAGATGGCTGTGAGTTCAAGACCAGCCTGGCCTACAAAGTGAGTTTGGTTTTTCGAAAAAAACAAACAAACAAACAAGCAAACAAAAAATTCCTTTAATCACATTTAGGTTTCAAGACAGCTTTTTTTGTTTTGTTAAAACAGGGGTCTAGCTTTGTAGCCCAAGCTGGCGTTGAATTTACTAGGTAGCCTACGTTGGTCTAAAATTTGAGGCAATCTTCTTGCCATAATCCCTGGAATGCTGGGATTGCAGGCATGCGCTACCACGCCTAAACTTGACTTTTTTTGTTTTTGTTTTTGTTTTTCAAGACAGAGTCTCTCTGTGTAGTCTTGGCTGTCCTAGACTCACTTTGTAGACCAGGCTGGCCTCGAACTCACAGACATCTGCCTGCCTCTGCCTTCCAAGTGCTGGGATTAAAGGTGTGCGCCACCACGCCCGGCTTACCAAAATTGACTAGGTTTCAGTAACCTAGACCAGGCTGGCCTTGAGTTCTATGGGCTGAGTCTCCTGCCCATGCCATCAGAGGACTAGGGGGTATGGTGTGTGCCCTGGCATCCAGTTTTTGGTGGTGATTGTACCCATCGCTTTGCTTATTCCCAGAGAGAAACCTACCAACTTGGTACAGCCCCAGTCCTGAAAAGACATCTTTTTTATTTTTTGTTTGTTTTTTTGAAACAGGGTTTGTCTGTGTAGCCTTGGCTGTCCTGGAACTCACTATGTAGACCAGATTGGCCTTGAACTCAGAGATCTGCCTGTCTCTGCCTCCCAAAGGCTGGAGTTAAAGGTGTGCATCACTACTGCCCAGCCATCTTTTTATTTTTTTAAAGATGTTTTGTTTCATGACTATGAATGCTTGTATACCATGTATGAGCCTGATCTTCACAGAGGTCAGAAGAAGGTGGTGGATCCCTGGGAACTGCAGTCACTGATGTTTGTGAGCCTCCAAGTGTGCACTGAGAACAGAACCCGTGTCCTCTACAAGAGCAGCAAGCTCTCCTAACTGGTGAACAATCTCCCTATCACAACCTCTTCAGACATTTTTAAATGAGAATTTAGTTCTGACAGCTTTTTATTTTTTGTTTTCTTTCGTTTGTTTGTTTGTTTTTTGTTTTGTTTCAAGAAAAGGTTTCTCTGTGTACTCTTGGCTATCCTGGATTCACTTTGTAGACCAGGCTGGCCTCGAACTCACAGAGATCCGCCTGCCTCTGCCTCCCGAGTGCTGGAATTAAAGGCGTGCGCCACCATGCCCAGCCTGGTTCTTTTTTTCTTCTTCTTCTTCTTATTATTATTATTATTATTATTATTATTATTATTATTATTTTCATGTGCATTGGTGTTTTGCCTGCTTTTATGTCTGTGTGAGGGTGTCAGATCTTGGAGTTACAGACAGTTATGAGCTGCCATGTGGGTGCTGGAAATTGAACCCAGATCCTTTGGAAGAGCAGTCAGTGCTCTTAACCACTGAGCCATCTCTCCAACCCTGAATATTTGGTTCTTAGTAGTACCAGGGAGTGAGCTATTGTGACAAGCCTGACCATAATTTATTTTTTTGAGAAGTATGGAAGACATTGGAACTTTGGACAAGGAAGGTTGTTGCTTGCTGTAAGCAGGGCTGAGTGGACTTGGAAGAGAGTAATACAGAGAACTCAACTTGAGTTGAGGCCCAACTCAAGGGGTTTCAGAAGGGAATTAATATTTGCAACTGACCTAGAGAACATTCTTGTAATATTTCGGCAAAGAATGTGGTGGCTTCTTTCTTTTTCTTTTCTTTTTTTTTCTCCAGAGCTGAGGTCCGAACCCAGGGCCTTGTGCTTGCTAGGCAAGTGCTCTACCACTCAGCTAAATCCCCAACCTCAAATGTGGCTTCTTTCTACCCTTGTCCTAAAGATTTGCCACAGGCTAAATTGAAAAAACAGTGAACTAGCTGGGTGTGGTGGCACACACCTGCAATCCCAGCACTCAAGAGGCAGAGGCAGGCAGATGTCTGTGAGTTCGAGGCCAGCCTGGTCTACAGAGTGAGTCTAGGACAGCCAGGGCTACACAGAGAAACCTTGTCTCAGAAAGAAAGAAAGAAAGAAAGAAAGAAAGAAAGAAAGAAAGAAAGAAAAACAGTGAACTAATTTCCTTACCTGAAGACATTTCAGTACAGCCTAGTATTGACTCTGTCACATGGCTACTAGTAATCACTCCAATGCAGGTCTATAATGCAGGCCCTGCAGAGTGGAGCTGTGAAGGTGAAGCCTGGACTCTGTTGGCAACTCCAAGATGTTAGAGATGGTATGGCTGTAAGATATCTGCCTAGGAACGTGGTTCCATTTCTCCCATCGCCACTAGACCCTCCGAGCTTCCAGAAGGAAATAGATGAAACCCAGAGTCCCGGGTTGCACTTCCCTCAAGAACAGCTGGAGCTCAAGGAGCCGGGTCCAGGCGACAAGATGGCCCATCTCACTAGGGATGTGGAAAAGAGTTTTTCCACCGTGTCACAGTTAGCTCTTTTTAATGAGATTGCCAGAACTAGATGGCAGAGGAGACTCAGAGCTCGGAAGCCCTTGGTGGTGATACCGCAGTGTTAACAGCCTTTGGTTAAACTGCCGCAAAGCGTGTGGGCAAGCGCCCAAGGCTGATCCCGTGACCACTAGAACAGAGGTTCTGAGGCTGAGCCAACTGGTAGGAGCTTGGAGCGCTGAGAGGAGCTCAGGCTCTGAGAGCTGCCTTGTGCAGCCCAACAAGTTCCAGCAGCAGCAGACTTGCTTTGTGGACCAGGCTGGCTTCAAACTCACAGAGATCTGCCTGCCTCTGCCTCCCGAGAGCTGGGATTAAAGGCGTGTGCCGCCACGCCTGGCTGCAGACATTTTCTTGATTGAGGCTACTTTCTCTTAAATGACTTTAGGTTGTGTCCAGTTAACATAGGACTAGCCAGCACACGGGGGATGCCATCAGTCTCAGATTCACTGTTTTTTGTTTGTTTGTTTGTTTTGTTTTGTTTTGTTTTGTTTTTGAGGAAATCATGAGGGCCTTAGGGTAGGAACGAAGTCTTTCGGCATTCAGTACCACACCAGAAAACAGGCCTGTTAACGGCTGAGGGTTTACTCTCTACCTGGCGAAAGTTCAGGTTTCAGGAGCTTTCTGAGTCTTGTACTTTATCCCTAGCTTCTTTGGGACATATCCCACAGAAAGAGAAGAGCCCTGGAGAGAGGAGAGCCTGCACACTTGCCTCCTCTAGCCCTATTTCAGTTGGTGAGGTAGTGTGGCGGTTTGAATAAGAATGGCTTCGGCGGGGGCGGGGGCGGGGGCGGGGGCGGGGCATCTGGTGTCGCACACCTTTGATCCCAGCAGAGGCAGGTGGATCTCTGAGTTCGAGGCCAGCCTGGTCTACAGAAAGAGTTCCAGGACAGCCAGGGCTACACTGAGAAACCCTATCCCCCGCCCCCAAAAAAACTAAACTAAACAACAACAGAAAGAACGGCCTCCATAGTCTCATATATTTGAAGGCTTAGTCACCAGGGAATAACTCTATTTTAAAGGATTAGAAGGATTAGGGGAAAAAAAGGAGGGGGAGAAAAAAAGGAAGAAAGATTAGGAGTTGTGGCCTTATTGTAGGAAGTGTGTATCACTGGGGTTGGGGAGGTGGCTTTGAGGCTTCAAAAGCCTATGCCAGTCCCTTCTACGTCCCCCCTGCCCCTCCCACTCTCTCCCTCTGCCTGAGGATCAGGATGTAACTCTCACTTACTGATCCCGTGCCATGCCTGCTGCCATACTCCCTGGCATGATAATGTCCTAAGCCTCTGAAACTGTAAGCTAGCATCCACCTAAATGCTTTCCTTTATCAGAGTTGCCTTGGTCATGGCGTCTCTTCAACAGACTTCAATAGACTATTGACTAAGACAGGCGGCTTTCATTTTAAAGCTGATCCATTTTCACTTGGGAGTCTGTCTGTCTGTCTGTCTGTCTGTCTGCCTCCAGCGTTGTCCCCTGGTCAAAAGACTTCTGCCTGGGTCTCTCTATTGATGTGTGCCTTAGGCCCCTTTGTCACTCGGCTACTTTGGTTTCACCAGCTCAGGGAGTGATATGACGTTTAATTTATTTGGTTTTCTCACAGGCAGACTTCACCTTCTCTTGCGTGCATTTCAAGGCTGCTTGGCCAATCACAGGAGCTAGCTCACCATAGATCATGCAGCCTGGGGTCAAGGGGTAAGGTCTGATTAGGCTGAGAGATGTTTAGGCAATTTGTTTTGTTTTTGGTGATGAGTGCAGGTTTTAACAAGTGTATATGTGAAGAAAATGACAACAAATACTTAGGCCTTTTTGGTTTCAACTCAAAGAAAGATAAACTGACTTTTTTTTTTTTTGAGACAGTGTTTATTCATGTAGCCCTGGCTGTCCTATGACATGCTCTGTAGACCAGGCTGGCCTGGAACTCAGAGAGATCTGCCTGCCTCTGCCTCCCCAATGAGTGTGCCACCACCACCCAGCTCTCATTTTCTTTTTTCTTTCTTTCTTTCTTTTTTTTTGTTTTTTGTTTTGTTTTGTTTTGTTTTGTTTTGTTTTTTTTGGTTTTTTTTTTTTTTTTTTTTTTTTTTTTTTTGGTTTTTTGAGACAGGGTCTCTCTGTGTTAGCCTTGGCTGTCCTGGACTCACTTTGTAGACCAGGCTGGCCTTGAACTCACAACGATCCGCCCACTTCTGCCTCCCGAGTGCTGGGATCAAAGGTGTGCGCCACCACGCCCGGCCATAAATAAGGGTTTTTTGTTTTGTTTTGTTTTTTGGTTTTTCAAGACAGGGTCTCTCTGTGTAGCCTTGGCTGTCCTGGACTCGCTTTGTAGACCAGGCTGGCCTCGAACTCACAAGGATCCGCCTGCCTCTGCCTCCCGAGTGCTGGGATTAAAGGCATGTGCCACCACGCCCAGCTTCTTTTTTCCTTTTTGTTCTTTTCTTTTTTTTGTTTTCTGAGACAGGGTCTCTCTATGTAGCGTTGGCTGTCCTGGAACTTGTTGGTATAATTGTAAATTTTATTTTTATTTTGGGTACCTTAAATCTCTTTCTCTCTACTTCACCCCAATTTCTTCCAACACCTCAACACCAGGCAGGGGAGAAAGGTTAGTGGGGAGAAGGGGTATGGTTTTCCTTATCTGTTTCCTGGTGTTCAGGGTTGTCGGGTTCCTTGGGGCAAGTCCAATCTCCGTTTCAGGATATTTCCAACATCTTCTTGTCAAACTGCACCAATAGCAACCAGGAGCAGCAGCAGGGAAGGGCCAGCAGCCTTCCTCTTCTTTCTGGGAGTCCCTAGTCTCTCTCTGGGTCTGGCTTTTATCCCCACTGACAAAGACCACGCCCCCTGCACGAGGTAGTTCCCAGCTGACAAAGATCACGTGCCCTCTCGGGAGGCAGTTATCAGTTGTGGACAAACTGGGGGCATCCTCCATATCTCCACACGTGGGATTAAAACAAAAACATGTTTACATATAAACCAAAGCTTCCACAACAAGAACTCACTACGTAGACCAGGCTGGCCTTGAACTCACAGTGATCCACCTGCCTCTGCCTCTGGAGTACTGGAATAAAGGCATGTGCCACTACACCTGGCTTCTATGGTAGATACTTTAGAAGTCTATGCTCAGAGGGATGCTGTTTAGAATCGAATTAGAGCCCTTCAAATTCTTCAGAGCAGTAAGTGTTAAGCTTAGAACCTGGATTCTGACACTGCATGCAGGCAACTCCTAAGCATTTGTCATCTCTACTCTCCTGAGTCTTCCTGACTGTGTTTACTCATAATAGCAACTACTTTACTGCAGTTCACTCAGGTGGAGAACACTGGATATTTTGTGTCACCTGCCTTAAGACCTGAAGGTGAATCTCTGTCCTTGTATTTCCTATTGCTGCTGCTTGTTACACAACAAATTCAATTTCAGGAGTGGGGGGAAGGGTTGCGGGGGGAAGTGTCTCAGTTATTAAAGTCCCTGCAGCACAAGCATGAGGACCTCAGTTAGGATCCCACGTAAAGGCCAGCTGTGGTGGCACATGCCTATAAATGTAGCACTAGGGGCTGGGGCAGAAACAAGAAGACCCCCAGAGTTCAATTGTCAGTCAGTCAGTGTTGCCAACTCCTGAGCTCTGGGTTCAGAAAGAGACCCTGTCTTTAAACAAACAAACAAACAAACAAACAACAATAACAAAAACATCAATGTGGGCAACATCAGAGGAAGGCACATGTGATGTTGAACTCCGGTCTCCATATACATACATGAACATGCACATGGACATGCACTCACTCATACATGTGCACATATGCATGTACTACACAGTTTTTGAAAGTTTTCATTTTCAAGCCACTTATGCTGGCACTAGGATGGCTAACAATGTTCTTTTGGTTTTGTTTTTTTGAGATGGAGTTTCTCTGTGTATCCTTGGCTGTCCTGAAACTGGTTCTCTAGTTCAGGCTCTGCCTCCCAAGTGCTGGGATTAAAGGTGTATGCCACTGCTGCCACCGCTGCCACCGCTGCTACCACTGCCACCACTACCTGGGGGCTAACAATGCTTCAAGTCAATTACAATGCTTTAAGTCATTTACTATGTTTAAGAGATCTCTGAAATAAAAATTCCTCTAGCCTGTGAAAGCTGCCCCTGCCTTTCAGCCTTCCCAAGAACAGATGACTTTAAAAAAAAAAAAAAAAAAAAAAAAAAAGAACAGATGACTTGCCAGAATGTTATGGGCTTTATTCCTTCTTTTATTTTTTCCCCCTAGATGGGGTTTCTCTGTGTAGCCTTAACTATCCTGCACTCGCTCATAGACCAGGCTGGCCTCAAATACAGAGATCCACCTACCTCTGCCTCCCTCCCTGAGTGCTGGGATTACAGGCGTGTGCCAACTTTCAAGCTTGTAATTGCTTAGTTTTCTAAAATTTTAACAAAACCACTGTTCATGTAAGATGGCTGTCACAGTGCTAACCTCTGGTTCTGCTTCTGTAAACAGCTTGCTTGCTTAAGATAACCAGGTCATCTGCAAGACCTCTGTTGCAGATTAAGCCCCTGCTTGCATGTAGACAGGACCCCCAGAATGTAACCTTGTGGTTTTGAATTTATAAATCCCTGAATAAAGTGGTTGGGGACTACACTTTGAGAATCCCAAATCTCGGGTGTAGTCCTGGTGCCAGCGTCTGAATAAAGCCTCTTCTTTGTTAAAAATTATCTGTGGTCTATGGTATGGCTATCATAGATTCGTGTGTTTGAACGCTTGGCCATAGGGAGTGGTGCTGTCAGGAGGTGTGGCCTTGTTGCAGGAAGTGTGCCACTGTAGGGGCAGAGGCTTGAGGTTATATATGTTCAAGTTCTGACCAAGGAAGACAGTCTCCTCCTTGCTGCCTGTGGATCAAGATGTAGAACCCTTAGCTCTTTCTCCTGTGTCATGTATACCTGGACACCGCTGTGCATCCCACCATGATAATAATAGACTATAAGCCAGCCCCATCTAAATATTGTTTTTGTTGTTTTAATAAGAGCTGCCTTGGCCATGCTGTCTCTTTACAAAAATGAAACCCTAACTAAGACATGGTCAGACTGGTAAATCTCTAAATGACCCCAGACCCATCACATCTCCTTACCTGTAATCCCAGCACTCAGGAGGCAGAGGCAGATGGATCTCTCTGAATTTGAGCCAGTCTGACAATGTGAGTTTAATCCCCAAATCCTATAGGGGAAGGAGAGAAGAGAGTCACAAAAGTTGTCCTCTGACCTCTACATGAGTGAGATGGGTGCACACACCCCCATACATGGTATACACATGCTCAAGAGTGTATTCAAGCACACACAATAATAATAAGCAAATGAAATACATTTTGCCAGCCTGTGGTGGTGCACACCTATAATCCCAGCACTTGAAAGGCAGAGACAGGCAGATCTTTGAATTCAAGACCAGCCTGGTCTACAGATCCAGCTCCAGAACAGCCAGGGATATACAAAGAAGCCCTGTCTTTTTTTTTTTTTCGAGACAGGGTCTCTCTGTGTAGCCTTGCCTGTCCTGGACTCACTTTGTAGACCAGGCTGGCCTCGAACTCACAGCGATTCGCCTACCTCTGCCTCCCGAGTGCTGGGATTAAAGGCATGTGCCACCACGCCTGGCTAAGAAGCCCTGTCTTGGAAGGAAAGAAAGAAAGAAAGAAAGAAAGAAAGAAAGAAAGAAAGAAAGGAAGGAAGAAAAGAAAAGAAAGCAAGGCAAGCATGGTGGCACAAGCCTTTAATCCCAGCACTCGGGAGGCAGAGACAGGTGGATCTCTGTGAATTCAAGGCCAGCCTGGTCTACAAAAGCGAGTCCAGGACAGCTAAGACTATAAAGAGAAACCCTGTCTTGGAAGAAGAATAATAATAATAACAGGAACTGGAAAACATTGTATCAAGCAAGGTAACTCAAGCTAAGAAAAAAAAAGGCCATGTGTCCTCTCTCATAAGTAGAATCCTAAGCTTCTAACATTTATACATGAGCATTTGTACAGGAGTGGATGTGTAGAGAGCCGAAGATAGTAGATGGGGGGGGGGATTCTTTAAGGGGATGTACAGGCTGGGGGTGGGGGTGGGGGTGGGGTGGTGGTCCTAGTAGAATACCTGTGATACAAGAGTGCAAAAAGTGAGCCGGGCGTGGTGGCCCACGCCTTTAATCCCAGCACTCAGGAGGCAGAGGCGGGTGGGTCGCTGTGAGTTCGAGGCCAGCCTGGTCTACAAAGTGAGTCTAGGACAGCCAGGGCTAACAAAGAGAAACCCTGTCTCGAAAAACCAAAAAAAAAAAAAAAAAAAAAAGAGTGCAAAAAGTGGAAAGGTGGGGCTGAAGAGATGGCTCACAGGCTAAGAGCACTGGCTGTTCTCTCAAAAGTCCTAAGTTCAATTCCCAGCCACCACATGGTGGCTCATAACCATCTATAATGAGATCTGGTACCCTCTTCTGACATGTAGTTGTTACATGCAGGCAGAACATTGTATACAATTAAAAAAAATAAGTTAATCGGGAAGCAGAGGCAGGCAGAGCCCTGTGAATTCGAGGCCAGCCTGGTCTACAAAATGAGTCTAGGTCAGCCAAGGCTACACAGAGAAACCCTGTCTCGGAAAAACCAAAAACTAAATTAATTAATTAATTTTTAAAAAGTGAAAAGATATAAACAGGAAAAGGCCAGGTAGGAGAAAGGAGGTCTGGAGAGGAACTCTGGTTAGTTGTTTGTTTGTTCTTTAACCAACTTGAAACAAGCCATGGTTACTCTGAGAAAAGGGCATCAATTGAGAAGAATCCCTCTATCTCAATGGCTTAGAGGCAAGTCTGTAGGGCATTTTCTTGATTGATGTGGGAGGGAGGTTCCCAACCCACAGAGGGTGATGCTGACCACCCCCTGCGATGCTGACTGAGCACACCATGGGGAGCAAGTCAGTAAGTCGGTTTCCAGGGCTTCTGGGCACAAGAGACATACTTACATCACACATCAACCCAAGCACATGTCACTTCTTCCAAGAGGGTGGCTTCTAGAGATAGGCAAGGGTCTGGTGTGGTCATACAGACACTGTACTGGTCATTTGGGCTATTAGTCCCTTCTGGCCCTTGTTGTGGGAAGTTGCGGGAAACCCTGGCTCTATAAATAATAATGCAAAGGTCACCTAGACCATCAGCCATCTCCGTCCTGCTTGTGGTGTGTATGGCCTGGCCCTTCAGATAATGCAGATCAACAGGATATTAATCACCTCCTTTCTCAGCCTTCCAGGTAGAAAAAACAGTTATATAGCTTTTCCTCTTAAAAAAAAAAAAAAAAAAAAAAGGACCCCAGTAGGCTGGGCGGTGGTGGTATACACCTATAATCCCAGCACTCGGGAGGCAGAGGCAGGCAGATCACTGTGAGTTTGATGTCAGCCTGGTCTACAAAGTAAGTCTAGGACAGCCAAGGCTACACAGAGAAACCTTGTCTTGAAAAACAAAACAAAAACAGACAACCCAATGTGTTTAACATTCCTGCTTTCCCTTGAGCTATCTGTGCTCCCTCCAGGTAACCTGTGTAAGTAGATAACGCTGATTCCAGAAGCCTCAGGTCATTCAACGGAAAATCCCACCACCAAGAGTGAGCTACTGGGCTGGAGAGTTGGCTCAGAGGGTGGGAGCACTGACTGCTCTTCCAAAGGTCATGGGTTCAATTCCCAGCAACCACATGTTGGCTCACAACCATCTATAACGAAATCTGTATACATAATAAATAAAAAAATCTTAAAAAAAAAAAAAAGAGTGAGCTACTGTTGGACCCTGGCCCAAAATGTTGGACCCCGGGGGTCCAATTCAGGAAGGGGGTCGCCGCAAGAGACCACTCAAGTCACACCAGCTGAGAGGTATAGGTATAGGTAAAATTTATTACTGACACGTCAAAGGTCCCAATTGTTGATGTGTCAGGGTCCCTCAGCACTCGGGAGGCAAAGGACCCTGAGTAGCTGTTACAGGCTAGTTTTAAAGGCAAAAACCACAAAGCAGGTGGGGTTGCTTATCACTGGAATCCATATGGACGTTAGGACATCTGGCCTGAGGGAACCTCTTGTGAGGACATCTGATATCTGCAAATTTGCATGTAACTGTTCTGGGAATTAAGGTGGAACTCTTGAAGTTAGCAGTTCCGAGAACTGGGAGAGGTTCTCAGGCCACTGGGCAAGCAAAATTGGACAATCAAACAAGCATCTTATATTTTATAATTTTACAGTTTCTCACTACCTCCTTATGAGTCGTTGGCCAGGGAACTTCCTGAAGTCCCCCAAACCATACAGGTTATTGCCACTGTTACTGATTGCCTGCCAGAAGAGGACAGTATGACCCTGCTACTTAAGAGGCTATATGCCTTGGTTCTAAAAAATAAATTGCAGAGCACAGTGGCACATGCCTTTAATCCCAGCACTCAGAGAGGCAAAGCCAGGCAGATTGCTGTGAGTTCGAGGCCAGCTTGGTCTACAAATCAAGCCCAGGACAGCCAAGGCTACACAGAGAAACCCTATTACAAAAACAAAACAAAACAAAGAAATAATAAATTAACAAAAAAAAAAAAAGAGGAGGAGAAGGAGGAGGAAAGAAATCAAGCTGGAACTAGGCTGGGAGCTTCGTCCATTCTGTCTTCTGGCTTGGCCTCAAGGTACTGTGCAGATTTCAGAAGCAGAGTTCTCATCAACAGTCTTACAAGATGTAAATCCTAGCTTTGTAAAACAATATCAACCAGTCAGGGCAAGAGTAGCCTACCAGGAAAGCAAGTCTGTTATGAGGTTAGCGAACCACTTTCTGATTGGATTTGATTTCTACTCCACAGAAAAGAACTTATGCAGGGTCGTTAAAACCCCCCTCAAAAGCTTGTTACTGGGGAGGGTACAACCCTCAGAGAGAAAGCCACCGCTGTTATCTTGCTAAAAGGAGGTGAAGCTCTTGTGTGACAAAACCTTTTCCGGGGAGATGCGACATATACACGTACACAGGTTCTCACCCAACAGGGATCCCACTGCAGACCAAAATCCGGACACCACAAAAATGTA
Source organism: Acomys minous (assembly GCF_964271855.1). NCBI lineage: Eukaryota > Metazoa > Chordata > Mammalia > Rodentia > Muridae > Acomys > Acomys minous. The sequence goes on along the minus strand of NC_140487.1, from coordinate 102,872,658 downwards.
ACGTGGCGAACCAAGAGTTTTGGATTAGGATTATTTACAGGAATCTCCAGCATTTCTAATAATAATAATAATAATAAAATAATAAAAAACAAAAGAGAGGGGGGGGGGTAGAGCAAATTGGGGGATGCTGTGGCACACGCCTTTAATTCCAGCACTCAGAAGGCAGAAATAGGCAGATCTCTGTGAGTTCTGGGCACACAATGAGACTCTGTCTCAAAAGAGGGAAGGAAGGAAAAAAGGAAGGAAGGAAGGAAGGAAGGAAGGAAGAAAAGCCAGGCATGGTGGCACACACCTTTAGTTCCGGTGCTCAGTAGGCAGAGGCAGGAGAATCTCAGAGTTTGTGGTCAGCCTGGTCTATATAGTGAGTTTCAGGACAACCAGAGCCACCCAGAGAAACCCTTCCTTCAAATAAATAAATAAATAAATAAATAAATAAATAAATAAAAGTTTGTGGGGACCCATGCCAAATTCTGTCTGCCATGTCAGAAATCCTGTGCTTAGGCTGTATGCTGTGACCTTCGAGTTGCTGACCTTTACCTCACCACGAGGTCTTGTGTTCTAGGCTATCCTTGGACTAAGTGCCTTTGAAAGAAGTAGACCCAGAGGATCTAGAAAGTTCTTACAAGGAACTACTCAGAGAACTAGGAAGTTCTACAGGGAGCGATTTGGGCTATTGCATTCTTGCCCAGGGGCTAGGGTGAGTGAGATAAGAATAGATCCTATTGGCCTTGCCCTATAGATGTTCCTGCTAGTCGGCAATAAAGTGAATCTTGATCAGAAATTTCTCGCGGCTCTGTATCCTGCTTCCAGTGCTCACTCCCTCTTTCAGGTGAACCCTGATTCGATTTTTCCTGCGGGCTGTGACCCGACAAAAATTAAGCTCAAAGAAATGATTGAATAAATTATTAAACGTATGTATATTTTATTTTATTATTATGACTTGAAATAATCGAAATTATCTGCCCTTACACTTTTTTGAGAAAGCGTCTTTTATCCTCTTCCTGTTGAGCCATCTCACCAGCTCCCCTTGTTTCTTTCTTTTTTTTCTTTTTTTTTCTTCTTCTTTTTTTTTTTTTTTTTGTTTTTTCAGACAGGGTTTCTCTGTGTAGCCTTGGCTATCCTGGACTCCCTTTGTAGACCAGGCTGGCCTCGAACTCACAACGATCCGCCTGCCTCTGCCTCCCAAGTGCTGGGATTAAAGGCCACCCCTTGTTTCTTTAGCTGTGCCCTCTGTCCCTACTTTCTCATTCCTCTTTTTCTGAAACTGTATTTAAAACCATGTTTTTTGTTTTGATTTGTTTTGTTTTTCTTTTAGATGTATTTATTTATTCTTATGTATACAGTGCTCTACCTGCATGTACACCTGCAGGCCGGAAGAGGGACATCAGATCTCATTACAGATGGTTGTGAGCCGCCATGTGGTTGCTGGGAATTGAACTCAATCCCTCTGGAAGAGCAGGCAGAACTCTTAAATACTGAGCCATCTTTCCAGCCCGATTTGTTTTGATTTTTTTCAAGACAGAGTTTCTCTGTAGCTTTGGCTGTCCCTCACTTTGTAGACCAGGCTGGCCTCGAACTCACAGAGATTTACCTGCCTCTGCCTCCTGAGTGCTGGGATTTCAGGCCCGCGCCACCACGCCCAGCCAACTACCATGTTTTTTAAGTTGTAACTCAAAAGCTGAGTCACTAATGTTGCAATAGCCTTTAAATGTAAAAAAAAAAAATGTACGCATAAATATTTGTTTATTGCATTTGTGTGCACAATGCAGAGGTCGGAGGGTAATTTGTAGGTGTCAGTTCTCATCGTCCACTCACTGGATTCCAGTGAACAGAACCTGCGGGACATATTTGGCAGTAAACGCCTTAAAAGGCTGTGTCATCTCATTGCCCCCAACCCCATCCCCACTTTTAAAAAAAAATTGATGTGGTAGGGTTTGCAAACAAGGCTGGCCTTGGATTTTTTTTTTTTTTTGTTTTGTTTTTTGAGACAGAGTCTCTCTGTGTAGCCTTGGCTGTCCTGGACTCACTTTGTAGACCAGGCTGGCCTCGAACTCACAGCGATCCGCCTGCCTCTGCCTCCCGAGTGCTGGGATTAAAGGCGTGCGCCACCACGCCCGGCACGGCCTTGGATTTTTTAACTTTATGTGTTACAATTACAGGCCTGTGCCGTTACTCCTGATTTACACGAGCCTCCAAGGACCCAAATCTGCCTACTGTGGTGACACATGCTCTTAATCCCACCACTTGGGAGGCTGAGGCAGGAGGATCTCTGTGAGTTCATAGACCAGCCTGGTCTGCATGGTGAGTTCCCGGACAGCAAGAACTACAAAGCGAGACCCTGTCTCAAAAAAAAAAAAAAAAAAAAAGGAAAGGTAAAAGAAAAAAACAAAAACAAAAACCCAAACGGGCAGCTAAAGGTGACTTCAGGGATAGCCTAAGGTTAAACCTTCTGAAGCTCCGCCCTGTCCACTTCCCCTGCACCAGGTGGGCTGCGCTGCGCATGCTCAGCCGCAAAGGCCTCCGGGAGAGGGGCGGAGCCTGCAGGGCTGTTCGCACTGCAAATCCTGAGAGGAATTTCCCGCCGCTGGTTGGAGGCGAGTTACCCGTCCTCGTGGAGCGGTTCAGGCTTACCTTTCCTGAGAGGCGGCGTTTCTCCCGTTCCGAGGAGAGTGGTGCTACAGGTGGGGCGCCCACAGTGTCAGGGTAGCCGTGACCCTAGCCTCCCAGGGTTCCTGGCGCTCTGGCCTCTGCGGCGAGTAAGTTTGGTGCGTTTGGTCTCTTTTTGCGGCTTTTTCCTCTAACTGTCTTCGAATTACACCTATGGCTCTCTTTCCATTAAGCAGTGTTGTTTTCAAATTTAAAGCCAACTGGACGCGGTGGCGCTCCTCTTTAATCCCAGCACTGGAGAGGTAGGGGGAGTTTTCGTGAGTTCGAAACCATCCAGGTCTATACAGTGAGTTCTATGCCCGCCAATGCTGCGTAGAGAGAGAGAGAGACCCGGTTTCAAAACCCAAGCGGCAAGTAGCTTTATCTGTAGGATTATGTGAGTGAAACTTGTAAGCCAGTGCGGATTGTGCTTTCCCATTCCTGTGATCCCAGCTGGGAGAGAGAGGCAATTGGATCTCTTGATTTATGGTGCTAAGTTCTAAGAAACACAGGGCTAAACCGGCGCCAACCACGCCTGTAAACCCAGAACCCGGGCAGGCAGAGACTGGTGGATCTGTACGAGTTCAAAGTTAAGCCTGGTCTACAAAGCCAGGCGACATAGGACAGTCAAGGCTACACAGAAAAACCCTGTCACCAAAAACCAGAAAAAGAAAGAAAGAAACCCAGGCCACACAGGGGAAACCCTGTTTCAAAAAAACCTAAAAGGATTGGTGCAAATCTGTAATCATCCCAGCCAATAATCTAACTGTATTAAATCCAGGTATCAGAAATGGCCATTTTGTGTTACTATTAGATGTTACTGCTTTGGAGGTAGCTAAATATTTAATACTTAATATATAATACAGTTAAGTATATCTCATAATTTTATTTATTTTTTATTTTATATATATATTTTTATTATTATTATTATTATTTTTTTTTTTTGGTTTTTTGAGACAGGGTTTCTCTGTGTAGCCTTGGCTGTCCTGGACTCGCTTTGTAGACCAGGCTGGCCTTGAACTCACCGTGATCCGCCTGCCTCTGCCTCCCGAGTACTGGGATTAAAGGCGTGCGCCACCACGCCTGGCTAATTTTATTATTTTTGTTTTCAGACAGTATCTTGCCATTTTGCTTAGTCTAATCTCTAGGAAATCTTCCAATCTCAACCTCCTGAGTGCTGGGATTACAGGCATGAACCACTACACGCAACGATTTTTGGGTTTTGTTTATTTGTTTGTTTTTTAGACAGGGTTTCTCTGTGCAGCCTTGGCTGTCCTGGACTTGCTTTATAGACCAGGCTGGACCCGAACTCAAAGAACTCCTCCTGCCTCTGCCTTCTCTAGTGCTGGGATTATAGTCATGCACCACCTTGCCTGGCTACACTCAACAATTTTATTACCTTTTCTCTCTTGCTGTTGTGTGACAGGACTTTCTTTCCTGTGAGGACAGGACACACTTCACATCAGATAAAGAGCCCTGTAAGTAACCCCTTACCCACTTCCTAAAGCTACTTTTGAGTTATTTACCTTTTAAGGAGCTTTCTAGTGGATCAATTTTTCTTTTTTTGTTTTTTGTTTTTTTGTTGTTTTTGTTTTTGAGACAGGGTCTCTCTGGGTTAGCTGTGGCTGTCCTGGACTCACTTTGTAGACCAGGCTGGCCTCGAACTCACAGCGATCCGCCTGCCTCTGCCTCCCAAGTGCTGGGATTAAAGGCGTGCGCCACCACGCCCGGCTTTCTTCTTCTTCTTCTTTTTTTTTTCTTTTTCTCTTGGTTTTTTTCGAGACAAGATTTTTCTATGTAACCTTGGCTGTCCTGAACTCACTTGTAGAGCAGGCTGGCCTTGAACTCACAGCAATCCGCCTGCCTCTGCCTCCCAAGTGCTGGGATCACTCACAGGCATGGGCTATCACTGCCAGGCTGAAATGTTTTAGCACACTCCCGTTCCGGTTTAACACAGTGGCCCCATTTCACTTGGTGTGTGCTCAAGTAGACCTTCAGCTTTTGTCTTCTTACCCCCACAGTCTGTACAGCATCCTAGCTGCTCAAGGTTCTGTGTAGTGACTTTGTGGATTTACAAATCTCTACTGGGGTTTTGGCCCCCTGCTTCACTTAGGGGAAATTGAGTCAGTCGTTGAATCTTTCAGTAAGCCTGTTACCTCTTTCCATACTTAAAGCTTCCTTAATTTTCCTTACAAGTGTTTTGACTTTAGTTTGGAAGACCTGACAATCTTCCATTAGATTTATTTCTGTATTTGGTGTTTGCTACTTCCCTCAGTGGTGGGATCAAACACAGTGCTCTACCATTGAATTTTTACCAATTGCATCCTATATTATATGAGTATGATATCATAGAAAATAGTTGTATTTCTTTAATTCCTTGTGTAAAGAAGTAGAAATAGGTTTGGTTTGGTTGTTTGTTTTCTGGAGCTGAGGATTAATCAAACACTCAGAGCCTCAATCTGCAACCCCTCAAGTTTTTAAATATTTACTTTGTTAAATTTATAGGTTCTTTTGGGTTTTCTGTATACACACAGTCATGAAATCTATGACAATTTTACATTAGTGTCTGTCTGTCTGTCTGTCTCTCTCTTTCTCTCTTCTTTTCCCCAAGACAGTAGTGTTTTGCTGTGTAGCCTTGGCTGTCCTAGAACTAGCTCTGTAGACCAGGCTGGCCTCGAACTCACAGATCCACCTGCCTCTATCTCCTGAGTGCTGGGATTATAGACATGCGCCACTGCAGCCCATCAGTCTTTTTTAAAATTCTGTTTGACTAAAATCTCTAGTACAAAATTGAAATGGTAAGAGAGAAAATTTTTTGGTTTGTTTTAGAGTCTCCTTAAGTAGCTCTAACCTGCAGCCAAGGCTGACCTTGAACTCATAGTGATGCCTCTGCCTGTCACGAACTGAGATGGCACCTGTGAGCCACCAAGCCTAGAAAGAACTTCTGTAATATAAACTAACTTACTCTTTTTTTTTTTTTTTTTTTTTTTTTTTTTGAGACAGGGTTTCTCTGTGTAGTCTTGGCTGTCCTAGACTCGCTTTATAGACCAGGCTGGCCTCGAACTCAACAGCGATCCGCCTGCTTCTGCCTCCCGAGTGCTGGGATTAAAGGCGTGCGCCACCACACCTGGCCCTGAACTAACTTACTCTTGTCTTTCACTCACTTTTTTGTTTGCTCATTTGTTCCTTGTGAGATAATATCTCACTTTGTAGTCCTGGCTGGCTGGCCTTAGACGCAATAGAGATCTGCCTGCCTATCTCCAAAGGAGACTAAAAATGTGGGCCACTGTTCCCTTCTAAAATACTTTTTATGAAGCTGTGATCGTTGTAATGTCTTGCTCTAGTCTATGAAGAGTACCTTTCCTGGCCCAGTGGTTATCTGAAGCCAGACGCAGTACCAAGCCATGTAGGGTTCATTTAAAGGCTGGGTGTTTGCCTACATGTATGTCTGTGCACCACGTGCCTGGTACCCAAGATGGGCTGAGTAGGGTGTCGGATCCTCAGGAACAAGTTATAGATGGTTGTGCGCTAATGTGTAGGTGCTAGAAACTGAACCCAGGTCTTCTGAAAGAGCCTCCAGTGCTCTTAACCTCTGAGCCATCTCTCCAGCTCCTCTTTGGTATCATTCTTATTTTTATTTATTTTTTAAATGATATTTTCTTATGTATACAATGTTTTGTCTGCATGTACGCTTGTGTGCCAGAAGAGGGCACCAGATCTCATTATAGATGGTTGTGAACCACGTGTGTTTGCTGGGAATTGAACTCAGGACTTTAGGGAAAGCAGCCAGTGCTCTTAACCACTGAGCCATCTCTCCAGCCCTGGTATCATTTTTAAATAAAAAAAAAGTAACTTAGTAACAATACCATAATAGTCAATCAGATAACCCATAGAAGGATGTACAGTTTGGCACACAGTTTAAAACTTAAGAATTGCTTTTCTCCAGTCCTTGGGATGCAGAGGCAGGGAGATCTCTGTGAGTTCCAGGACACCCAGAGATTCAATGAGAACTTTATTTTTTGAAAAAAGAAAGAGCACTTGGGAGGCAGAGGCAGGTGGATCGCTATGAGTTTGAGGCCAGCCTGGTCTACAAAGTGAGTCCAGGACAGCCAAGGCTACACAGAGAAATCCTGTCTGGAAAAACCAAAAAAAGAAAAGAAAAAAAAGAAAAGGGGCCTGGGGGCTTTGTTATCTCTGAAAATTTCCAGTTCATATTTTTGGACTGCGATTCACTGGTAGTAACTTAAACCAATAGTAAGAGATTACTGTGTTTTTGTCTGTCTGTTTTTGGTTTGGGGATGGGCAGTGGATTGAACCTGGGTATCATGTAGCTCACGGTTACCTTGTACTCCTGATTTTCCTTCCACTGACTTCCAAACTCTCCTATTTTTGGATTTGTTTTTTTAGATGTAAGGAGACTGTGTGTGAAAAGGAAAGGGGCCAATGAGATGGCTCAGAGGGTATAGACTCCAAGTCTGATAACCTGAGTCTGATCCTCAGGCTCTGCATGGTATAAGGAGAGCATAAACTCCCATAGGTTGTCCCGGTGCATGTGTTTCTACCTCCCCCCCCAACCCCCAACAAATAAATAAATAAATGCAACTAAGAGGGGGAAAAAACTTTATTGAGAACCTAGGAAAGTGGCTTGTTGATTATTAAATGTGTTTTAGACAAGCCTGACAGCCTGAGATTAATGCCCAGACCTAAGTGGTATAGGTCTGACAGACCATGTTCATGAATACAGCCTCCAACACACACACACACACACACTAATTATATACAATCGTCAAAACTCTTCTGACTTGTGTGTGTGTGCACCTGTGAGTTTCAGCACACCACATGTACGCAAGAGCCCAAGGAGGTCAGCAGAGGGATTGGATCTCTTGGAGCTGGAGCTGCAGGTGCTGGGAACTGAACCCAGGTCTTCTTTAAGAACAACAATGCTCCCTTAACCAGTGAGCCATCTTTCCAGTCCTAAATGTAAGTTTTAAAATATTTTTTTTAATTGGGGGATAATGGGTGAAAGGGGACAATAGCACACCATAACTTGGAGTTCACCCAGCAAGCTTTAGCGTAGCTTGTCATTTCCTGTCAAGTTGGCCAATTTCCTTGAGTACATTGTGCACATTATAGATATTTTCTAATTTTCTATTTTAGGAGTATTATCAAACCCAACAACCCAAAATTCAAGATAAAAGAAACTACATTTTCAGACAGTGGTGATAGAATTAATCATGACTTTTCTTGATCAATAAAATAGCCACATTAGGCCACTTCCTAAACTCGCCTTTGGATATTATGCCATTGTGGTGTGGGTGTCACATCCAGAAGTAACCTCTGAAGAGAAAGGTGCACATAGATGTAAACGACAACTGTCTTTTCTTCCTGTCCTAGCTCTAAAGCTCCACAGTTGACTGCCTTCTCTCGTATCACCTGGCGTGAATAAAATGCTTCCTGCAGCTCCAGCCAAGGCTGTTGAGCTTTCCTGCTGTGGTTGTAAAAAAGTTCTTCGGAAGGGACAGACAGCATTTCAGAAGAAAGGAGCCCCTGATCTTTTCTGCTCTCAGCAATGCATAGGTAACCACGTATCACCTGCCTTCTCAGTAGTTCCTCTCAAGAGAACATGCTTAAACTGCTCAAGGTAGGTCATTCTGAAGGGCGCCTTTTCTTTTCTTTCTTTTCTCTCATTTCTTTCTTTCTTTTAAATAAAGATTTATTATATATACAGTGTTCTGCCCACATGTACACCTGCAGGCCAGAAGAAGACACTAGATCCCATTATAGGTGGTTGTGAGCCACCATGTGGTTGCTGGAAATTAAACTCAGGACCTTTGGAAGAGCAGCCAGGACTCTTAACCTCTGAGCCACCTCTCCAGCCTTAAACAGTGCCTTTTCTTTTGCTGTACAGATCTTGGTCAGAGTGTTGGTTATAATTTTTAGGATCGCTCAGAAGTAGTTTTGGTTGTTGAGGGGTTTACAGATATTACATGGAGCAGTGGAGAAGCAGTGAGAATTTCTTCATTAACATTTGTTTTGCTAAATAAATGTGACAGTTGTGAGCATTAAATCATGTTTTCTATGCTCAGAATATGGATATGTTACATTACATACACTTTTTTTTTTTCTTTTTTTTTTTTCAGTCATGAAGGAACTCATTCTCAAGATTGTGTTCTCTCGCTTGCTTCCAATTCCCTTGGAGTTTTTTTTTTTTTTTTTTTTTTTTTTTTTTTTTTCTTCTTCTTCTTCTTCTTCTTCTTCTTCTTCTTCTTCTTCTTCTTCTTCTTCTTCTTCTTCTTCTTCTTCCTTTTTTCGTTGTTTTAAGATAGGGTCTCACCGTGTAACCTTTGCCTGAAGAGCAGACTCACAAAGACCCTCCTGCCTCTGCCTTCCAAGTGCTGAGACTGCAGTGTGCCACCACACTGGACTGCCTATACTTATTTTTTTTTTTTTTAAGATTTATTTATCATTGAATGGTTGATTAAAAAAAAAAACCAATGGGGAAAAAAAAAGGTTTAATCATGTGCACAGTGTTCTGCCTGCATGCATGCCTGCACACCAGAAGAAAGCATCAGATCACATTATGGTCATGAGCCACCATGTAGTTGCTGGGAAGTGAACTCAGGACCTCTGGAAGAGCAGTCAGTACTTTTAACCTCTGAGCCATCTCTCCAACCCACCTAAAAGATTGCTTCAGTTACTTGGCTGGTGCTTCCAATGTTGTCTTTTGTTTCAGATCCTGTTTTCTGGAACTACTTAACTATCTTTGCTTTTACTTTTCTTTCTTTTCTTTTTTTCCCCCAATGATTTGTTTATTTTATTTGTTTGTTTGTTTGTTTTGGTTTTTCAAGACAGGATCTCTGTGTTAGCCTTGGTTATCCTGGAGTAGCTTTGTAGACCAGGCTGGCTTCAAACTCAGAGCGATCCTCCTGCCTCTGCCTCCCAAGTGCTGGGATAAAAGGTGTGCACCATCACACCCGGTGTTTATTTTATTTTTATTTTGTGTATTTTCTACTTGTATGTTTATGTACCACATGCATGCCGGGTGCCTCCAAAGGCCAGAAGTGGGTATTTGATCCCTTGAAGCTGGAGTTACAGATAGCTGTGAGTCACCCCATGGGTTGCTGGAAGTTGAACCCAGGTCCTCTGTAAGAGCTATCAGTGCTCCTGAGTGCTGCACCACCTTTCCAGCCCTCTCTTTGCTTTTTCAATCCTACAGTACTATGCTGTGTCTATTGCCAGTTTTCCTTTTGGCTATAGGTTACAGGGCACTCTCTTCAGCTTCCTTTCTCTTTCTGCAGAATCATAAGCCTAGAAGGGCATTAGAGACCACCCAATGCAGACCTTTTCTTTTGGTTTTGAGGGAACTGAGGCCTTGAGAAGTTAAGGCACTATGTTGCCATGGTTAGCATATACCCACTACGTTTCCTCAGCCCCAGCTTTGCTACATGTCACGGGCATTGAAAAAGACTAATTCGGCCAGGTGGTGGTGGCGCACGCCTTTAATCCCAGCACTTGGGAGGCGGAGGCTGGTGGATCGATGTGAGTTCAAGGCCAGCCTGGTCTACAAATTGAGTCCAGGTCAGCCAAGGCTACACAGAGAAACCCTGTCTCAAAAAACTAAAAAAAAAAAAAAGAAAAGAAAAGAAAAGAAAAAGACTAATTCAAGAAAGAATTTGTTGTTGCGTAAGTTGTTCTTTTAAGGTGTGACAATCAGGTATGAGGAGAAATAGGAGGCGACTTTGGCTTCCTCTGGGATAATATATATTAGAAATTGTGGGTGTGGGAAGGACTGTAAGCTTTGTCACAGGTGAAAGCAGTCTTGGCAGGCTTTACTCTTGGACACACCATGGATACTCCCTGAGATAGACTGGGTGGAGCCATCCTGGGCCTAAAATTCAAGAAGTGGACCTGGGGACCTGGACTATTGTTTTTCTAATCAACTCTCAATGGGAGAAGGAGACTGCCCCTTCACACGTGAGAGAGGCAGGCAGAGAGGAGAGAACAGCAGCAGGTTCAGACAGGGCTTGAGCACACATGGATCGGAAGGAGGATCAGCGAACTGGCCAGACCAGCGCGCAGGCCAGAGACACCTAGGGGCCCATCCCATAAAACGGATACTGGAGGCCGGGTGTGGTGGCGCACGCCTTTAATCCCAGCACTCGGGAGGCAGAGGCAGGCGGATCGCTGTGAGTTCGAGGCCAGCCTGGTCTACAAAGTGAGTCCAGGACAGCCATGGCTAACACAGAAAGACCCTGTCTCAAAAAAACAAAAAAAAGCAAAAAACAAAAAATAAAACGGATACCGGAAGGTGCACTCTTTTTGCCCTTTAACCTTTTTTCCTTCTTGTGTAAGCTAGTGGTGTTGTATAATAAAGTTTAATTGTTAAAAAACAGAGCCTACATGTGGGCTCACTGAAAGATGGTAGTAATGCTTAGAGGGAGAGACCCACCACTACTCACAGTAATAACTTGTCCTTTTGTTGATACTCTGTAGATGCGTTTTATTTTGCAGTATGAGTGTTTTTGCCTGCGTGTATATAGATGCCTGGAGGAATCAGAATAAGGTATTGTGTAAACCGACCTGTGGGTGCTGGGAATTGAACCCAGTTCCTCTAGAAGAGCAGCCAGTGTTCTTAACCACTGAGCCATCTCTAGAACTCCTTAAATTTGACATTCCAGCCCACCATGGTGGCGCACACCTTTAATCCCAGCATTTGAGAGGCAGAGGCAGGTGGATTGCTGTGAGTTTGAGGAAAGCATGGTCTACAAAGTGAGTCCAGGACAGCCATGGGTAACAGAGAGAAACCCTGTCTGATGGGGATAGGGGTACAGCGGCAGGAATTTTCACATTCTATAGCATCTTTTAGGTTTTGGAGACAGGGTTTCTCTGTATGTAGCCCTGGCTGTCCTGGAACTCATTCTGTAGAGCAGGCTGGCCTTGAGCTCACAGCGATCCTTCTGCTTCCTGAGTCCTGGAATTAAAAGCGTTCACCCTCATGCCCTGTTCAAGGCTTTTTTTTTTCTTTTTTCTTTTTTCTTAGCATGATTTAATATCTTTCATTAATATTTAATTTTTCTGCTTAACGAAGCAAAATTAAGGATAACTTTGAAGATGACGTTTAAAATATTATTACAAAGAGGAGACTTGTTATTGAAAAACTTAAGATATGTTTAAGAAGCATTATTTCCACACTTTAGTATTAGGAACAAAAAGAAATACTGAAGACAATCATACTGTTCCAAAATAGGCCTATTCACTAATGTTTAATATATTTACAGGCCAGTTCACATCTATGCTCAGATATTTTTAGCTGTGAGGGTCTTTCTAACATGAGTAGATTTTTTTACTTTTTTTTTTTTTTAGTCACCTGCTGGAGAGGTGGCTCAGTGGTTTAGAGCACTGGCTGTTCTTCCAGAGGTCCTGAGTTCAATTCCCAGCAACCACAGGGTGGCTCACAACCATCTGTATGGCATCTAGTGCCTTCTTCTAGCATGAAGGCTCTATATGCAGAGAAAGCACTCATATATGACAAGTGGGGGCGGGGTCACACTAAAATTAATCAGACCCAAAGATTATACAACTCAGTGAACTTGTGTACAGTTGGAGTAGCCATTGAAAACAGAAGCTGTGAACTCCCTATTGGTCTTATACTTTTTACTGTCCTGTGTGTGTGTGTGTGTGTTTGGTTTTTCAAGACAGGATTTCTCTGTGTAGCTTTGGCTGTCCTGGACTTTCTTTGAAGAACGGGCTGGCCGTGAACTCACAGATCTACCTGCCTCTGCCTCCCAGCACCACCACACCTGGCTCATATATTTTTATACGCTTATCTGCCACAGGGGGAAAATATTAGAGAGGTAGAATTAAAAAGTATTTCTAAATTCACCACCAATCTCATAAAAAACTAACTAACAAAGAAGAAGAAGGTGGCGCATGCCTGTAATCGCAGCACTCATGAGTCAGAGTCAGGTGCATCTCTGTGAATTTGAGGCCAACCTGGTCTACAAAGGGAGTCCAAGACAGCTAAGGCTACACAGAGAAACCCTGTCTCGAAGGAGGAAAAAAAAAAAACCAATACAAAACAAAACAAAAAAGCTTTCAAGTATTAAGAATTGATGAAGCTAGATACAGGTTTTTTGTTTTGTTTTGTTTTTTAATTTCTAATTTTTATTTAAAAGTTTGGTGTAAATACCGTGAGGTATTTTCCTTGAAATAGCAGCCTGCGGCTGGAGAAATGGTTCAGAGGTTAAGAGCACTGTCTGTTCTTCCAAAGGTCTTGTGTTCAATTCCCAGCAACCACATGGTGGCTCACAACCATCTATAATGAGATCTGGTGCCCTCTTGTGGAGTGCAGGCACACATGAGGGCAGAATACTGTATAAATAATAAATAAATTAAAAGAAAGAAAGAGATAGCAGCCTTTCTTCATTTTCCAGAAAATATCTGCCTAGGTCCCCTTCTAGACAGTAGTTTGGCATATATTCAAATGGAATATATTCAAATATATTCATGAAGAAGATGGCTACGGTTGTGACTCAAATTTCCTATGTAGACATTGTCTTGAGAGAGTTAAGAGCCTCTGATAGACAGGGTGGATACTTCATGGCCATGTCCCTTTTTATCACGGTGCTGATTAGTGTTCTGTCAGCTTGACACAGAACAAGGTCATCTGGGCAGAGGAACCTTAGGTGAGATATGCCTCCATCAGATTGGCCTGCAGACAAGGGCATTTTCCTGATCAGTGATTGAGCTTGGAGGGCCAACCCACTGGATGGTGCTGCCCTTGGGCAGGTGGTCCTGTGCTGCCTAGGAAAGCAGGCTAAGCAGGCTGTGGACAGCAACTACTAAGCATCGTTCCTCTGTTCTCTACTTCAGTCCTTGCCCTTACTTCAGTCAGTGATGGATTGTGACCCAGGAGCTGTACAGTGGAATACAACCATTTACTCCATGAGCTGCTTTTGGCCACAGTCTTTATCACAGCAGTAGAAACAAACTAGGACAGTTTTTAGATTTTTTTAAGATTTTGTGTGGGTGTGGGTGGGTGGGTGCATTGTCCCTGGGTTCTAGAAGAGGGCACTGGATCCAATGAAACAGGAATTACAGACAGTCATGAGCTGCCATCTGGGTGCTGGGGATTATCAAGGCTCCACTTAAACTAACTTTAAAATATTTTATTAACAACATGCTCAATTTCTAGAATACAATTGGCTTGTTTTATTTTATAGTAAATACATGGCAGAAGGATCCCAAGAACTCACTGCCCAACCAAACAGTGACTCTAGTTCCCAATTAAGTGAGAGACTGGGTCAGGACAATACAGAGGAACAAGAGGGAAAGATACCCAACACTTTGCTCTGTGCCCCTCCTGTGCGTACACACTCATAAGTTACTTCATATATTTATCCTTCTGTTAACAAGCATTTGTTGTTTATTTTTAGAGACATTTTAAATCTGAAGGATATGAAGAGTGTCCCATTGGAGGATAGTAGCTGTAACAAAAACTTTTGTAGCCAATCTTGTCTTTCATCATATGAAGAAAAAAGAAAGCCATGTGTTCCCGTATGTTCCGATAGCACTTTCTATAAGTGCAGCATGTGTCAGAAGACATCTACTGTAAGTTTCAATTATTTTTAACACCCGGAAGAATTCTAGTGATCTGGCTTAAATGTTGTTTGTTACTATTTCAGTCTTTGCAGCAATACCAACTTGTCAAATTTTCATTCTGCTGATGAGTTTCATTATGGAACTATATGCTCTATCCCACATACTTCAGGTGGAAGCACAGTGTCCTTACGTGAATAGTGCAAAGAATACCAGCGCATAGGAGCCAGTGAGCAGAAAGAACCGCTGTCCCATCAGTTAGCCTATGAATGGGTTTGGTATCATTGGAGAAGCCTCTGAGAGCAGAGAAGCTAGCTGTGCTCTAGTGGACTGAGTGAGATGCACACAATGACTGATATAATCCCTTTTTATGGAGTGAGACTAACATAGATCTTGATTGTTACGTGATGCTTTGTGATCTAGTAATACATGATCCCAGTGTGTGAGAGACAGAGGCAAGTGGATCTTTAAGGCCAGCCTGGCTACTTACCAAGGTCTAGGTCAGTCAGATACTGAAACACTTTTTTTTTTTTTTTTTTTAAAAAGGAGGTGAGCCGGGCGTGGTGGCGCACTCCTTTAATCCCAGCACTCGGGAGGCAGAGGCAGGCGGATCGCTGTGAGTTCGAGGCCAGCCTGGTCTACAAAGTGAGTCCAGGACAGCCAAGGCTACACAGAGAGACCCTGTCTCAAAAAACCAAAAAAAAAAAAAAAAAGGTGGAGGAGGAGGAGGAAAAGGAAGAAAAGGCAGGAGAGCCAGGTGTGGTGGTGCACACTGTAATCCTAGCAAGATGTAGGTGCAGGCTGACCTCTGCCTCTACCATAATTATAGGCATGAGCCATCACACTTGGCTGCTCACCCTGTTATTAAAACATACAGTGCAGGGCTGGAGAGATGCCTCAGTGGTTAAGAGCACCGTCTGCTCTTCCAAAGGTTCTGAGCTCAATTCCCAGCAACCACATGGTGGCTCACAAGCATCTGTAATGAAATCTGATGCCTTCT
This sequence comes from Acomys minous, assembly GCF_964271855.1. Classification (NCBI taxonomy): domain Eukaryota; kingdom Metazoa; phylum Chordata; class Mammalia; order Rodentia; family Muridae; genus Acomys; species Acomys minous. The sequence goes on along the minus strand of NC_140487.1, from coordinate 102,857,414 downwards.
TCTGGCATGAAGGTGTATGTGCAGGCAGAACACTGTATACGTAATAAATAAATAAAAATCTTTAAAAAGCAAAAAGACAAACATAACTCCTGAAATGCCTCCTTTCACAGAGAAGGACTCCTTCCTCTGTGTGTGCTAGGGGCTAAACATAGGGTTTTATTCGTACTAAGAAAAAGCTCTACCACTGAGCTATAATTCCAGCTCTCACAGGAGCACTCTGTAGGCAGCACTCCAGCAGAGGAAGAGATTCTGATGGTACCAGTTTCATTGACAGTGTCATCCAGACAGAAAAAGCATCAGGGCACACTCAACTGTGGTTACCTAAAGAGTCTTTGGAGATCTCAGTTTCTTGATATTTTGATGTATTCAGTCTGAGTTATATGTATATGATATATGCATATACCATCATATGTAAAAAAATAAATAAGTCTATTTATTTGTTTTGTTGGTGGTTGTTTTCATGGTGGAGCTTCTCTGTGTGGCCCTAGGTGTCCTGAAACTCACTCTGTAGACCAGGCTAGCCTCAAAGTAGATCTGCCTGCCTCTGCTTCCCAAGTGTTGGGATTAACAGCATGTGTAACCACCTCCCGGTGGGTCTTTTTTTTTTTTTTTTTTTTTTTAATTTTTACTTAACTATTATATATACACTGCTCTGTCTACATATATAGCCACAGGCCAAAAGAGAGCATCAGATCACATTATAGATGGTTGTGAGCTACTATGTGGTTGCTGGGAATTGAACTCAGGACCTCTGGAAGTGCAGACAGTGCTCTTAACTACTGAGCCATCTCACGAGCCCCGGAGTCTTATATTCCCCACCCCCACCACCCCACCCACCCTGATTTTTTGAGACAAGGTTTCTCTGTGTAGCCTTGGCTGTCCTGGACGCACTTTGTAGACCAGGTGGGCCTCAAACTCACAGTGATCCGCCTGTCTCTGCCTCCCGAGTGCTAGGATTAAAGGCGTGCGCCACCGCACCCGGCTGAGTTTTATATTCTTTTTTTTTTTTAAAGATTTATTTATTTATTACATATACAATGTTCTGCCTGCATGTACACTTGCACACCAGAAGAGGTCACCAGATCTCATTATAGATGGTTGTGAGCTACCATGTGGTTGCTGGGAATTGAACTCAGGACCAGTGGAAGAGCAGACGGTGCTCTTCTTAACCACTGAGCCATCTCTCCAGCCCCAAGTCTTATGTTCTTAATGGCATTGGGAGGTAGGCTTAGCATTCCCATGAATTATAACTTGATTGAGGAGTAGTTGGTTTTTGTTGTTGTTGTTGTTGTTGTTGTTGTTGTTGTTCCTAGCAGTCTTACTCCATATAGAAATAATTCCCTTTTAACGAAAACGGGTCATTTTCCCATGGATCCCTTGCCCATTAGGGCTAGAATGAGATTGTCCCACAAGGTTTAGCCCTGGCTGTCCTGGAACTCACGCTGTAGACCAGGTTGGCCTCGAACTCACAGCGATCTGCCTGCCTCTGCCTTCCGAGTGCTGGGATTAAAGGTGTGTGCCACCACGCCTGGCCTTGTTCTTTCTTTTTTAAAAAATAATTTGTTTAGGAGTTGGAGAGCTAGCTCATCACTTAAAACCCAGGGGACCCAGTTCAGTTCTACCACCTATATGATGCTCAAAACCACCTATAACCCAAGGCCCAGGGATCTGGCACCATATTCTGGCCTCTGCAGTAACTGCATGCACATAGTACACTTTCATGCAGGCAGAACACTCACACATAAAATAAAGATAAAATAAATCTGACAACCTGAGTATAATCCTCAGGACCCACATGGTAGAAGGAGAGCATGAACTGATTCTGAAATTGTTCTCTGACCTTCACCTGCATGTGATATGACTGCATCCTCCCAGCTGCCCCCCCCCCCCACATACAAATAAATGAATACTATAACTTTTTTGTAGGATTTATTTGTTTCCTTTTTTTTTTTTTTTTTTTTTTTTTGGTTTTTTGGGTTTTTTTTTGTTTTGTTTTTTGGTTTTTCGAGACAGGGTTTCTCTGTGTAGCCTTGACTGTCCTGGACTCACTTTGTAGTCCAGGTTGGCCTCGAACTCACAGTGATCCACCTGCCTCTGTCTCCCGAGTGCTGGGATTAAAGGCGTGCACCACCACTGCCCGGCAGGATTTATTTGTTTCTATTTCTGTGCATGAATGTGTGCCTGAACATCTGCATGTGCACCACATGCCTGCAGATGTCCATGGATCCTAAAGAGGCTGTCCTATTCCTGGGACAGGAATCACAGGGAATTATGAGTGACTCAGCACAGATGCTGGGAAACTACCTTGGGTCTCCAGAAGAGCAGGGAGTGCTCTTAACTGCTGAGCCATCTCTCCAGCCCATTTCCTGTCTCTTTTTTTCTTTTTCAAGGCAGGGTTTCTCTATGTAGCCTTGGCTGTCCTGGACTCCCTTTGAGGACCAGGCTGCCTCTGCCTCCCGAGTGCTGGGATTAAATGCGTGCACCACCACGCCCGCCTCCTGGCTCTTTTATCAGTATTCTAGGCTCCACAGGGGGGGGGAAAAACTGTGTGTATTTTTAATTTCTTTGCACTGTGTACCAAAAGGCAGTCTGTCCACCATTAATTTCCATGATGTAGACAGACTAGATGGCAACCTCCCGGCTTACGGCCTTCCCTCTTTGTCCACTTCCTCTTCCTGATCTGCTACACTTGCTTCCTGTTCCTATGCTGCCTTCTCACAAAACATTCGTCGTGTTTCTTGTCTTGTTTTGCTTTGCTTTGTTTTAATTTTTTGAGATGGAGTCTCTTTGCGTATCCTTGGTTGTTTTAAAACTCACTTTTAGACCAGGCTGGCCTCGAATTTAGAGATATGTCTGCCTCTGCCACGCCAGCTTTTTTTTTTTCTTTTTCTTTTTTGAAATGGGGTCTCCTTGTGTAGCCCAGGCTGTCCTGGACTCACCTTGTAGACCAGGCTGGCCTTGAACTCATAGAGACCCACAGGCCTCTGCCTCCCGTGCTGGATTAATAGTGTGCATCACCACACAGATATGTATATTATGATTCATAACAGCAAAATGCAAGTTAAAAAGTAGCAACAAAGCTGGGTGTGGTGGCGCACGCCTTTAATCCCAGCACTCGGGAGGAAAAGAGGCAGGTGGATCGATGTGAGTTCAAGGTCTACAAAGGGAGTCCAGGACAGCCAAGGCTACACAGGGAAACCCTGTCTCGGAAAACCAAAAAAAAAAAAAAGAAGAAGTAGCAACAAGACAATTGTATGGTTGGGTTCACCACGGCGTGAAGAACTGTATCAAAGTTCACAGCATTAGGAAGATTGGGAACCTCTGGCCTAGAGGGACGCTTACCGCCCCAGTGTCTCACAGTAGATGTTAAGTCCCCTTTTCTTTCTCTCCAGCCCTGGTAGAAGGCATTCTTGAGCTCGTGTTCAAGGATGTAACGAGGAAAACACGGAAACTAACCTTGTGTTCTCGTTCAGCAGGCTTTAGTTGCCTAGGATAATCAACCTCTCTTTTCATTGCATTTGCATTATTACTAGAACCGTTGGTATTAAATGATGGGGTAGTTTTCAGATAAACTCATCAAGTTGCCTCACTCTGTTGTTGCAGCCTATACTCTGTTCTAGTTTTTAAGGAAGTATGAAGAATTGCTATTGTTTGTAATATTTCAGCTAGGAGCAGTTTCAGTATGCATGCTTAGTGTCTTTAGTATTGCATATGATATGCCAGAATTATGAATATTGTTTTTAATTTCTAAACAGAAACCACCAAGAATACTTAGATCCTTTCCTTGCGAATCACTGAAACTGTCAGATGAGACGATTGTGATTACTAATGACCTGGGACATGCAGAGGTTTTCTGCTCTGTTTGTTTTCCTTCATACAACAGTGCTGTGATGGAATCTTCTCCAGGTAATACCTCACAAAGCTGTACTAAGTACTGGAATAGAGCTACACACTTTGCTTTTAACGTACAACTGATTAAGTTCTATGGTAAAGTAACTTAGAATTCCAAGTGAGTGCTGGAGAAGTGCTGCTCAGTCCTGAGGACCCAAGTTCAGATCCTAGCACCCATATAACAACATGCACCTCACAAACAAAATAATCTTTATTTTTTTAAAAATCCAAACAGACTGCTAATGTAGCTCAGTTGTCAGAGTTCTTGCCTAGCTTGCCTGAAGCCCCAAGTCCAACGCCCACTGTGGCTCAGGCCAGGTGTGATAGCGCACTCTGAGTGCGTGGTGGGCAAGCACTCTCCCATTGATTGACAGCCCTCAACACAGAACCACTTACTATTAAAACAGTACTTTCTGCTGGATCATAACAAGAATTTTTGTTTATTTTTGTCAGTTAATGTTTCCGTGGCGCACAGTGTTCCAAAAGAGAATCTTTGTCCAAAAAAAGATCCAATTCCTGTTATAAGCAATATAATGTCATTAGTAAATGATCAAGTTGACCTGCTTGTGAACACTGATCTTTTACAAGGTAAACAAACATTTGACATAAACAATGTCTTGTCATATTGTTGAATTTGTTTGTCTGTTTCCTGGTATGAAAAAAGCTGCATGAGCTTATACTGTTAAAGTATGAGGTCATGAGTCTGTGCTTTAATTTATTTCAACAGGCACACTTCCTTCTGTACCTACAAATGTCATTACACACGTAAGTTTTATCCTAAATTTTTCAATCTTAAACAGATTTCATGTGTGTGTGTGTGTGTGCGCGCGCGTTCATTCATAGATATATTTTCATACACATATTTATGCTATAAAGTATTGTGGCTTGAGAGATGGATCAGCAATTAGGAGCTCAGACCTGGGTTCATTCCCAGCCACCCACATGGCAGCCTACAACCCTCTAACTCCAGATTCCAGAGGATCTGAGAAGCCCTCTATTGGCCTCTGCAGGCAATGGGCACACAAGTGGTGCACAGACATACATGTAGGCATAATACCCATACACAACTTTAAAAAGTAAAAATCAAAATTAAATTTAAAGTATTACTGTTTTCCTCTCAGTTTTTGTTTGTTTGTTTGTTTAAGGCAAGATCTCACTAAGTCACTGGCTGGCCTTAAATTCTGCCTCTGCCTCCAGTATGCAGAGAGTAAAGGTGAGTGCCAGCGTGCCCAGCTTCTTTTTGAGTGAATAATTCTAGTCATCTGAGTAGTAGAAGGGTTTTTTTGTTTTGTTTTTTTCAAGACAGGGTTTCTCTGTCTAGCCTTGGCTGTCCTGGCCTCACTTTTTAGACCAGGCTGGCCTCAAACTCACAGAGCCCTGCCTGCCTCCCAGAGTGTTGGGATTACAGGCCTGCACCACCATGCCCAGCTAATAGAAATTATTTTTTGCAGTTATAGACCTACAGCTCCCTTAAACATTTAGGGTTGAATCCAGATGGCAAATAATAATTGTTGGGCTGCAGAGATGGCTGAGAGTTAAGAGCACTGTCTACTCTTCCTGAAGTCCTGAGTTAAATTCCCAGCAACCACATGGTGGCTCGCAGCCATCTATAATGTGATCTGATGTTCTCTTCTGGCCTGCAGGTAGATTTAACACCTACATACATAAAATAAATAAATCTCTTAAGAAATAATAATTGTTGCTGGGTGTAAAGTGGCGCACACCTTCAATCCCTGCACTTGGGAGGCAGAGGCAGGTGGATCACTGTGAGTTCGAGGCCAGGCTGGTCTACAACCAAGGCTACACAGAGAAACCCTGCCTCAAAAAACCAAAATACTAATACTAATAATAATTGTTAATGTCACTCATAGAGAATCTTATGCTATAACTTGTCATTTTACTGTGCTACAACATAGATGTGTTTTGATATATATTTTTGTTGTTATTGTTGAAACTGTTACCATTTTTTGTCCTAAGAGCTCACCCAGTGACCCCAGTAGTGGTGTTGGTAATCGTGTGGAACAGCCAGACCTCCTCCCGTCTTCACCAATGGTCTGTGAGGGCGCAGCTGGTCCCAGTGCAGAAGTGCAGAGCAACAGTGAGTCAAACCAGGATGCTATATATAACATGGGATCTATGAAAGTAAATGACAGACCGTGTTATTCGAAGTCTACATCTACAGAACAAAACTTTAAAAAAGAGCCACATGACACTAGAAAATCTTGGCACCCAGGTTTTCAGCGTGTGAACACCAATATTAAGAATGAAATTGCTTTCTGCTACTCTTGCCACTTGTTCTACCAGAAAAGTTTTAGCTGCCAGAGAGACTCTTTTGCAACCCAAGGAACTACTGACTGGAAGAAAATGCTGGAAACATTCAGAAAGCATGAAGAAAGTGAAGTGCATTTAAAGTCACTGCAGTTTTGGAAGCAATACCAGTTTCTCCATGAAGTTCCATGTGAAGATTTGCCGGGTTATTCAAAGCATAGTGAGCGAAATAAAAGGTACCTAAAGTTCATCATTGAAAATATTTTATTTCTTGGAAAACAATGCTTGCTTTTAAAAGGAAATGACGAGTCCATTTCCTCTGTTAATAAAGGCAATTTTTTGGAATTACTGGAAATTAGAGCAAGAGATAAAGGAGAAGTGTTTCAGCTCATGAGTTCACAACTTGACTTCTATAGCAGTAAACAGGTCCAAGGGGAGATTATTGAAATAATACAGGCTGAAATGTTACAAGACATTGTGAGTGAGATCAAGGTCTCCTCAGCTTTTTCAATAATATGTGAGGAGATAACTGGTAGTGCCACCGAGCGACAACTTTCAGTGTGTGTGAGGTACCCACAAAAAACACCAAGTGCTGTCTTCATTAAAGAAAGGTTTCTGGGGTTTGTTACTGTTGAGGAGATGACTGGGGTCCATGTATACAGGCAAATCAAAGCTTACCTCCAGCAGATTGGAGTGGATTTTAATAAAATATGCGGCCAAGCCTATGACAGTGCCACAAATTTGAGGATAAAGTTTAATGAAGTTGTAACAGAAATCAGGAAGGAAGAGCCAAGAGCTTTGTACGTACATTGTTATGCACACTTTTTTGAATTAGCAGTAATTAGTTTTTGTAAAGAAGTAAAAGAACTCCGAAATACACTAACTACTCTAGGATCTTTGTTCAGTGCTGTCCATGTGTCTGGAGAAATGTTGGCAAGTTTACAAACCATGTGTAAGCTCAGTCAAAATAAAACTTGTAAAAAACACACCTCCCGGTCATGTTGGACAGCCCATGACCATTTGTTGCTGTCTGTGATGGAGTGCCTTCCTGAGATTGTGGAAGCCCTGGAGTCTGCGGCTCGCCAGTCCTCAGGCACAGCTGTGGCCAATGAACTCAGTGACTTGGTGGTGATGGTTACCAAGTTCGAATTCATATTTTGTTTGAAATGTCTTTATCGAATACTCAGTATTACAGGGATTCTTTCAAGAGAGTTTGAAAGTGAAACTGTAGACATCTTTTCTTTGTTTTCAAAAATAGAAGCAATTTTGGAATGTTTGTCTTCTGAAAAGAATGATACATATTTCAGAATGATCTGGGATGGAGCAGACGAAACATGTAAAAAAATAGCCAGCAAGGGTTTTGAGGTTGAAAAACCCTTTTTCCAAAAAAGAAGAAAAATTCAGGAAACAGTAGATCCTGGCAACTCAGAGCGTATGTTTTTTCTTACTTCAGCAGATGAATATTACAAAGTTAATATTTATTACCAAGCTTTGGATACTATATTAAAAAATTTAAAGTTATATTTTTCAGAGTCTGACTATTGCAAAATGAAACAAATTTCAGAGCTGTTATTGAAGTGGGATGAACCATTAAATGAAGCAACAGCCAAACACATCCAGGCATTCTATAAGCTTGACGCAGACATCATCCCAGAGCTCAGGTTTTACCGGCAGTATGCAAGTCTCAACTTCGTCACAGAGTGTGGCTCCATAAGCCTCACTGACCTTGGCTGTCTGTTCATTCAGCATGGTCTCCACAATAACATTCCCTGTATCTCAAAACTGTTACATATCGCTTTATCATGGCCAATTACTTCAGCAACTTGTGAGAAGTCATTTTCTGCACTGCCTCATCTTCGAACATACTTACTTCGTACCATGGGACAAGAGAAACTTAGCAGCCTGGCTCTGATGGCTGTTGAGCAAGAACTGGTAAATAAATTGATGGAGCCTGAAAGACTCAGTGGGCTTGTGGAAAAATTTATAAGTCAAATGAGAGATACATAAGACTTGCAACTTTGCCATTAATTAAAAGAATTCTGCAGTTTTATTGAAATCCTAGTTAAGCTTTGTTTCTTTGTTGTTGTTTTGAGATAGGGTCTTACTGTGTAGCCTAAGCTAGTGTTGAGTTTGTAAGCTCTAGTGACCCCCCCTCTTACCTAATTTTTGTCTATTAAAGTATTTCAGTTGACATTGTGTTAGGTAATGTCATGTAGGTAATTCTAGGGGCCTGGTACATGTAGGTAAATGTACATGTAACACACTTAATGAGCAACTGCTACATACCCAGTAGAGATCCAGCAAAGAATTAGAGGACTCTGGAGTCGAAAGGAATGTAGTTTTCTAATGTAGAAATCCAGTAAGAAGTCAGACATGGCCGGGCATGGTGGCGTACACCTTTAATCCCAACATTTGGGAGACAGAGTCAGGCAGATCTCTATGAGTTCAAGGCCAGCCTGGTTTACAAAGCGAGTCCAGGACAGTCAAGGCTACACAGAGAAACCCTGTCTAGAAACAAACCAACAAAAAGACCCTGGTACCAGCACAGAGTGCGTGGACAGGGCAGTGGCCACCCCTTAACATCTGTGTTAGCTTATTCCGGGAGGAAAGAGGGCAGGGCTGTAGGGAGAAGTTTAGCAAAGCCAGATTCAGCTTTGGTTCTGTCACCTGCCTGGCTCATTTAAAGAGTAAAGACAAGTTTAAGCTGGTAGCACCTGACCTTCACTCAGGAGCACGAAACTCATTCCAGGGTTTCAGAGAGCCCTCCGTCCCCTGCTCAGATCTCGGCTGTCCATTGCTTCTGAATTCTGGGCCCCCTGTAGCCATTATTTGGTCAGTCCTGCTCTCTTGATTGAAATCTCCAGGAAAAGCTGAAAGCAGAGGGAGTCAGCCCCCATGCCTTTGAGGCAGTTGTTAGAAGAGGGTCCCTTGGGTTGCTCTGTTCCAGAAGGGTCTAGTAGAGGGTGTCATTTCCTCTGTGTGACAGAGCAAAGCCTCCAAGACGGGAACCAATGCCATGGGAGCTACATGGCCCCTAGAAGTGCTCCGTGGTCTGTCTCCCCTTGGATCTCGTCTACTACTGAACTGCACCTGTGGTGCAAGGGCACCTCCAGCTCCGTGTCCTCAAGGTGGGTGTGAGATGGACAAAGCTTATTGGTTCCCTTTTCAGCCCCATCTTCATTGGCTGGGACCTTTTTATTACACCACAGCCCAGTTTGTGGGAAAAAAATCACTTGTATCTCCTAGGGTCTCTGCTGGAGGTCTCCTTGCCCTGTTACTAACCACCCACAGACTTTGTTGTATCTGGGATAAACATTAGAATAGTTATTTTCTAGAAATGCTTTGGTCTGGATTAAATCTTTGTAGAAAATAGCGATTGTTTTCTGTTATCACTAGAGTTGTTTTTCTGAAGGAATTTTTATAGTTTTTTTCATGACTTTGGTCATAAGATGGCCCTGGCACCCCTGGAATGTCTTGGCATTATTCAGTGCTGCAAACAGTGTACAATGAAGACTAAAGTTGCAGGGCTGTGATGTCTTTCATAGCAAACATTTAGATTAGGGGCTTGGAAGCTGGGCATGGTAGTGCACACCTTTAATAATCCCAATACTGGAAGCTGGAGAGATGGCTCAGAGGTTAAGAGCCCTGGTTGCTCTTCCAAAGATTCTGAGTTCAGTTCCCAGCAACCACGTGGTGGCTCATAGCCATCTATACTGAGATCTGATGCCCTCTTCTGGTGTGTGTGCAGGTGTACATGCAGGGAGAATACTGAGTACATAATAAATCTTTAAAAAAAAAATAGTAATCCCAATACTCAGGGAGGCAGAGACAGGTAGATGATGTGAGTTCGAGGAGGCCAGCCCGGTCTACAAAACAAGCTAAGGCTACATAGAGAAGCCCTATCTCATAAAGAAAGAAAGACTCCGGCCTTTGATTTGAAGAACTTATTTTACCCAAAAACTTTTGTGTAACAAGAAATATGCTTCTGCATGACATTTAGTCCAACGAGGCTGGATCTCCCTGTTGACAGCAAGGTCTTTTTTTTTTTTTAAGATTTATTATTTATACAATATTATGCCTGCATCCCAGAAGAGGGCACCAGATCTCATTATAGATGGTTGTGAGCCACCATGTGATTGCTAGGAATTGAACTCAGGACAGTGTTTTTAACCTCTGAGCCATCTCTCCAGTACCCTCCAGCAAGGTCTTAATTTATTTTCAAGAACACTGACACTGGGTGGTGGTGACACACACATTTAATCCTAGCACTCAAGAGGCAGAAGCAGGCAGATCTCTGAGTTTGAAGCCAGCCTGGTCTACACAGAGAAATCCCCCCCCCCTTTTTTTAATGTACAGGTGTTTTATCTACATATACCATGTACATGGTACATATACATGTACCATAATATCTATGTCTGGTGCTAGAGGACGCCGGAAGAAGGTGGTGGATCCCCTGAAACTATAGTTGCAGATGGCTCTCAGCAGCCATGAGGGTGCTCTGAATAGAAGAGTCCTCCGGAAAAGCACTCAGTGCTCTTAACCACTGAAGCATTTCTTCAGCTCCTTATGTGTGTGTTCAGACCTGAGCTTGATTCCTTGAAACAAAAGCAGTATGCAGTGGAGAGAACAAAAGGCGTCCTCTGACTTCTACATGTATTTATTTTTAAAAAAAGAAAAAAACTTTCTCTAAATGTTTTCATAGTACATTTATTTTTCTTGAAGTCTTGAAGGTTTCCTGAAGCCAGGCATGGTGGTACACACCTGTAATCCCAGCACTCAGGGAGGCAGAGGTAGGCAGACATTTGTGAGTTTGAGACCAACATGGTCTATAGAGTTCAGGGCAACCAGAGCTGTTACACAGAGTAATTGTCTCAGATCATATTCATGAATGATACATAATAGATTTGGTCTACTCATTTTATAAAGAATTTTAACGGAGTCCAGTAGAATGGTATCAGGCCTTCCTTCATCTAGTTCTCATTTTGCTTGAAAAATTTTAGCTGGAGAGGCTGTTAAAAATACTTTTATTCTTAAAAAATATTTTATTACTCATATTACATCTCACTTGTTAGCCCATCCCTTGTATCCTCCTATTCCTCCCTCCCTCCCACTTCCCCCCTACTCCCCTCCCCTATGACTGAGTGAAAGGGACCTCCTCCCCCTGTATATGCTCTTCTTGGTGACCTGCTATCCTTCCTCTGAGTGCCACCAGGCCTCCCCATCAAGGGGAGGTGATCAAAAATGGGGCACCGGAGTTTGTATGAAAGTCAGACCTCCCTCTCCACTCAACGGTGCAGAATGTCCTGTCCATCGGCTAGGTCTGGGCAGAGGTTCAAAGTTTACTACCTATACTTTCCTTGACTGGTGCCATAGTTTGAGCAGGACCCCAGGACCCAGATCCGCCCGTCATGTTCTTGTAGGTTCCCAAGACCCTCTGGACCCTTCTATTTCCCCATTCTCCCATGCTTCTCTCACCTAAAGTCCCAATAGGATGTCCTCCCCTCTGACCCACTTTCCTGTGCCCCTTGGGCTAGTGTCTCAGATATGAGTATATACCATTTGTCTCTTTTAGCTTCTGGGTGAACTCACATTATAATTTCTAGTTCAATCCATTTGTCCACAAATTTCGGGAATTCTTTGTTTTTAATAGCTGAATAGTATTCCATTGTGTAAATGTACCAGTTTCTTTATCCATTCTTCTACTGAGGGACACTTAGGCTGTTTCCATGTTCTGGCTATTATGAATAAGGCAGCTATGAACATGGTTGAACGTACGTCCCTGTTGTGTGGTAAAAATATTTTTATGTGTATGGTTTTGTACCTAGACAAGGTGTTTATGCATTGCCCACAGAGGCCACAAGAGGGCATAGGATCCCTGGAACTAGAGGAACAAATGATTGTTATGGAGGCGCTAAGCATCAAATTTAAGTCTTCAGGAAGAGCAGTTAGTACTCTTAACCACTGAGCCACCTCATCAGCCCCTCCCTCCTTGGTTTGTTTTTTAATAACTTACTTGGAGTCCAGAAGAGAGCATCATCTGACTTCCATGGGCACTGGGCACACATGACACATACATGCAAAGAAAATTCCCACACATAACTAAAACTAAGGTCCAGGTGAAGTGGCATACACATTTTATTCCAAACTTGGGAAGTAGAGACAGGTAAATCTGAGTTAGAGGCCAGCCTAGGGATAATATAAACAAACCAAGCTTTGGCACTCTTCATCCCTCCTTCTTGCATCTGGTTGGGCTTTTAACTGCTTTAATTTGCAAGATTCGCAAAGATCACTGGAAGCCTCTATGGGCTCTGGGAATGATCCCTCAGATGGTGTAATCTGAGGATGCAGACCTGAAAACCTGACTCTGCACTACAGTCATTAACTGCAGTTCACATCACAGCCCAAAGGCAATTGATGCTCTTGCAAAGAACCCATGCTTGGTTCAGAGTACTGGCAAGGTGGCTCACAATCCATAACTCTAGTGAACACAAGTTCCAACGGATCTGATGTCCTTTTCTTGCCTATAGTGGCACTGCATGCACCTTTTGCACATATACACAGGCATAACACTCATATACATAATAAGGATGGATGGATAAACTATACATAGACATTACCCAAAGCATTAGGAAATCAACTACAAAAGGGGATCAGATGTTAAGATGTCATCTCAAACACTACCAATCAGAAGAACATTTTTTAATTAAAAAGGGAGTTCGAAGCCGTGGCGCACGCCTTTAATCCCAGCACGGGAGGCAGAGGTAGGCGGATCGCTGTCGGTTCGAGGCCAGCCTGGTCTAAAGTGAGGCCAGGATGGCCAAGGCTACGCAGAGACACTGTCTCGAAAAACCAAAAAAAAAAAAAAAGGGGGGGGGGGTTCGATATGGTGAGGCCTACCTTTAATACTACCAGCACTTGAGGTATTAAAGAACAGCCAAGGATACAAGCAGAAAAGGCCCTTTATCCCAAAAAAGAAACTCTCCCCTGGGTCAATTCAGGGTCTCCACAAAAGTACTTTCCATGCAAAGTGTTTTTCCTGTACATTGATGTTATGTGTGAAGGAATCGGGTCCCTTGCAATTGGAATTATAGTTGTGAGCTGTCGTACAGTGCTGGGAACTGAATCTGGGTCCTTTTGATGATGGGGGAAGGGGGCGCACGCAGGGTTGGAGGTTTTTCATCCAGGATTGTTTTAGCTCAGGCTGTCCTAGAGCTCTGTCGACACAAGTTCCTTTACCTAAGAACCATTTCACTGGCTCCTTCACATGCTTTCCCCCTCAAACAGGGCTTCTCTGTGTAATATGCACTTGGCTGTCCTGGAATTCTCTGACGACCAGGGGGCCCTCAAAAGATAAGCCTGCCTCTGGTTCCAGAGTGGAGATAAAAGACAAGCGGAACCACGCCTAGACTCCTGAAAAATATTTTTAAATCTAAAAATGGGGGAAATGGTGAAGCAGTAGCTGGGAGGTGGTGGCACAACCCTTTATTCCCAGCACCTGGGAGGCAGCAGCAGTCAGACCTGGGCTCTACCATTCTAGGACAGCCAGGAATAAGAAGCCTGGCGCAGTGGAGCTCAACTTCAGTCCCAGGCAGAGGCATGCATATTGTTGTTCAAGGCCAGCCTGCTCTACAAGTGAGTCTAGGAAAGCCAAGGATACACTGAGAAATCTTATGGGGGGCTGGAGAAGACATAATTAAAACATATATATTAGTTTTTCATCCTTTAAAAAAGTAGTTGGGGACTTGAGAAAAGGCTCTGCATTATGCTGGTTCAATTCCCAGCACCTCCGTGAGTTGCTCTCAACTGTAAGACCAGCTTCTGAAAAACTGAGGACTCCTGGCCTCCATGGCACCAGGCATGCATTCAGTGCACAAACATACATGCAAAATATTCATTTAGCCCCCCCCCCCCAAAGACAAGGTCTGTGTAGCCTGGACATGCTTTGTAGACCAGGCTGGCCTCGAACTCATAGCCTCTACCTGCCTCTGCCTCCCAGAGTGCTGGGAATAAAGGCATACGCTACTACACCCAGGTCCATACATTTAGTTTTTTAGTAGATCCAGCTGTCCTGCAACTATGTAGTCAAGGCTGAACTCCTAGAGCTCCACCTGCCCCTGCCTCCCTTTAGTCTCAAAGGAATGTATAACCATACCTTAATCAAATGTTGTGATTTTGGTTTTGTTCTGTTTTTAACATTTAATTATGGGCTGGAGAGATGGCTCAGGTTAAGAGCACTGACTGCTCTTCCAGAGGTCCTGAGTTAAATTCCCAGCAATCACATGGTAGCTCAAAACCATTTATAATCTGCTATCTGATGCCCTCTTCTGTAGATAAAGCACTCATATACAATAAATAAAATAAATAAACCTTAAAGAAAAGCCTAGCATGGTGGCATGGGCCTTTAATCCCAGCACTCAGGGAGGCAGACACGCCAACTGCTTTGAGTTTGAAGATAGCCTAGTCTGCAAAGAGTCCAGGACTGCAAGGCTACACAGTGAAATTGTCTCAACACTCCCCGCCAAAGGAAAAACCACAACAATAAAAACTTTGCCAACCATCCTGTTCTTCCTGCACCACTCAATACTTCAGTAACTCTGCTAGTTCCCAGTCAGACCATATTATGTAGAAGGCACCAAATTAAAAAACATCCATCAGCTTTGCTACCTAGAGTTAAAACTTCGGGCACATAATCCAGACAAATCCTAGGAATTAATTTAAACAAAAGACAATCAAGGTTTCAAAAATATCTTTATTAATGCCAGTAAATTCATTCCTCTTGACTCATTTTCTGATACAGCTTACTTCATCCTGTCAATTAAAAAATATGATTAATCAAAACTTCAAACTAAGCTCTAACACCACCACCCTGTTAAATCAAGGAATGTGATTATTAGTTAACAATTTAGTAGTAGCAAAGAGCTACAGGGACACAGCTCACTTGATCCTGTCAATTAAAAAGTATACTTAATCCAAATGGCATCAAAACCTCAAGTATGCCCAGTGTGGTGGTACATGCCTTTAACCCCAACACTCTGGGAGGCAGAGGCAGGCAGACTGTTTTGAGTTCCATGCCAGCCTGGTCTACAAGCAAGTCTAGGACAGCCAAGGATATACTGAAACACTTAAAACGCAAACACACCAAAAATAAAGAAAGAAAGAAAAAGAAACCTCAAACACAATTTGTACACCGTCCTGTTAACTCAAGAAATGTGGGCGGTCATTGGTAACAGTCTTGTATTAGCTAAGAGCTACAGTTAGTTTTTGTTTTTCCAAGACAAGGGTTTCTCTTTGTCCCAGACTCGCTTTGTAGACCAGGCTGTCCTATAACTCACAACAATCTGCCTGCCTCTGTCTCCTGAGTGTTGGGATTTAAAGTTGTGTGCCACCACGTCCAGCATTGAGCTACAGTTGTAGCCCAGTTAGTGGTGGCCTAACATCCTTCATGGCAAGTCTGGTGACACCTTCCTGTAAGGCCAGGTCTCTGGAGACCTGAAGTTACAATGTCCTGTTCTAATTGACAGTCAAGATCCAGCCATTCGAGGACACACCAGCCTCTGGCTCAACAGAAATCCCAGCATCATTTTCACTTACCACCAGTCCAAGCAATCTGTGGCTTTTCTTCTTGGCTGGCCCACGCTGTATGATGCTTTGAGAAGATCTTATTCCACCTACAATAAGAAAAATTACTTTTTGGGGGCACAGGCTCTGAACAATTCTAGGCGACTAGAAGATCCACCCTGCCATGCATGAATAAGATTCTAACACATGTACCTTCAATAAGAAAATACAGCATATTTCCTCTCTTTATTTTTCCTCTCTTTAATAATTTTCAAAAAGTTGTTTCAATGTGTTGAGTGTTTTTGGTGTACCTTAAAAGTACTAGGAATCAAACCTTGTTTCTGTGGATGGCCAGCCAGTGTTGTCCGCTGGGTACAGTGGCACATGCCTTTAATAATCCCAGCGCTCAGGAAAGCGGAGGAGGCTGGTTGATGTGAGTTGAAGGCCAGACAGCCAGGGCTACAGAGAGGCGCAGTCTTGAAAAACAAAACTACTTGACAGTCTTTTTGTTTTAATGACTATGCTCAAATCCTTAGCCCTTGGTACTTCAAGTAAAACCCAGGCATTAGACAGCACATACAAGCAGGTGCCCCTAATTCCTAAGATGCACTCTCCATTATGCAAAGCTTTCAAAAAAGTCAAACCAGCGTCCTGGCAAATGTTCAAGGACCAGAACATTTTCACCTCAATGTTATTTAAGCCATCACCCAAAAATAAATCAGCCTAATCCTCCATTTCTAAGGACACTTACTTCAAGTAAGACTCCAAAAATCAGCCAACATCAATTATTCTTACCTAAAGAATAATAAAAAAAAAGTTAGTATGAAAGATAAGGGTATAAGATAAAGGCTTGAAAAACGCTAGTTAACTTTCAAATTTAAAAGAGCAAAATTCCAGAGATTAAAGACTGGAATAAATTGTAGCATTAAAAAAACAAAACAAAAAAACAAAAAAAACAAAAAAGGAAGAAATTTTATGAGGGGGACCTAAAATTATTCTTTATGTAAGTAATAGGTAGATGACAGAATTAGAAAGAAAACTATCTTCTTTAAAATACAAAAGCCTCTAATTTCTATTTTCACCAGTCTGAGCACAGTGAAGTTTGACTGCAACTCAAAATATACTATCCCTTATGTGAAGGTATGTGACAACCTTTACCTTACTAAGCGAGCCATCAGCTCTACAACATGCCCTGCTCCCCAGTCAATTCATCGTGAGTGGAATAGGCTCCGAAGTGCTTTGACCCTTTCCCACAGCACACAACACTGTAGTTCTTAACCCCGCTATCTTATTTGCCTTAATCTTTGTCTTCCAAGTCCTCAACTGTGGTTTAAAGTTAGGGCAGGGAAGCTATGCCTTACTGGGATAGCAAGGACGGTCTTTCTGAGGGAGAAGTCATTGACCTTCACAATATACCTGGCACAGTACACAAGAAACACAAAGCTCAGCCTTAAATTCAAGTTCCAGGTTTTTCTTCCTCCCTGTATCATTACTGTTGCACATGGACCATCCATAAGGGATACTATATCGTTTTGCATTCTTTCCCCCTTCTCCAATTATCCCTATTCTATGTCCAGGCCCTTTCACCTTTTTTCTCCAGCACTGCTGTTCAAAAACATAGTTTTTATGGTTGGTTGTTTACCAATAGCAGTTGAGATCTCTAAAAAATTGCCAATCATTATCTAGCAGCAATGACAGATGATAAAAGGAGCAGTTAAGTCCTCTGTACTCTCTCCCTAGTAGGGAGCCATTTGAGAACTACACTAGCTAGACAGCACTAAACATTATCAGCTAAAGCCAAACCAAGAAAAGGCCCAGGACAAATACCCCAGAGTTCTAAAACCTGTCCAAAAATCATTAACACAAAGGCAGCGGTAAATGCAGGACTGTGGATCATGTCACTGCAGCTGACAATGATTAACAATAGGAGACATGCACCCCCATTAAAGTTAAAGTCCAAAGCTAATCACACGCATCTCTTCATTAGGGAGAGTGAGAGTATGCATTGCTGGTGGGCTGCAAGCAGCCTTGTATGGTATGGAGAGTATCCATTACATTTCTTTCATCTTTCAGAAAGCACCGGGATCTGCTCCAAGGGCCTAACAGTACGATATCACATTCTGGCATCACACCTCTGAACTTAGGCTTTCATTTAAAAAATATCAATTGTGGTTGCAACAAGATTATGAAATACAATGCAAGCACCTTAGTATATAGTATTGCTGGAACCCACTAAATTACCAGCTTCTTTTTTTTTTTGGTTTTTTTTTGTTTGTTTTTTTGAGTGTTTTAAAAACCAAATATAAGATTCACAACTTCTGCCTACATACAAATTTAAACTAGCAGGAATCTATGTTAAGTCCATGGTTTCTCATTCTGAGGAACAATACAAGCCTATACAATACTAAGGCAGAGCAGGGGAGGAAGTCACCCCACCCCACGCCCCCTAAAGTTCGTATATCAAGCGTATTCTCTCCAAGTTGTTTCTGTTCAGAAGAAATAAGCCTGAGCTCTTATTAACATTCAGAATTCTAGCCGAGCCACGGTAGCAAGCACATGCTACCGATTTAACAGACTATGACACTAAAATGCCCAACAGGGTTTCAGGCAGGTAGTGATGCTCGTATCACACTGTTTGATATGTATTTTGTAAGGAGCTAAGTCACCATTGCTGTCACCTATCAGTAATCACCAGTTGCTTGCTTGGAGTAAAATACAATCTGCCCCACCATCTGACTTGCCTGACCAAGAGCAAGCCATTTTTCGTGATTCAGTGAAAGAAAAATTCTCAACAGTCCTGAAGTTTTCAGCGGCACGTATGCAAAAAGACCAAACTTTCCAGTTATAGAGCAGAAAGCATTATGAGTGGAAGCTGTTTTCTCATGCATGCTACCTAAACACCAAGGTTAAATTGAATTGAGGTCTAGAACAACAGTTGATAGAAAGTTCAAGCCCTAAGCAACAAAGGAAAGTGCTTATGTACTCCTGTGATTGTTGATCATTTTGAACTTGATCACATCCCTCAAGGTAGGGAACGAAGTTCAAAGAACTACTCTGAACAAATGTACTCACTCTACAGAATGCACGACGGTGTCTTATGATGGGGAATGATTCCCAACACATTTTCAACTGTAAGGAAGTCAGTGTTGCACACTATTTTCCCCCAAGTTTAGAATATAAACATATTTAGACAAGCCACATAAACCTGAACTATTCATAAGGCTCCCATCTAAGCCCAAGTTAGTAACAAGTGTTCCCATGAAGCCCAACCTGAAAATTTTTGATCACATTACAAAAAAAAAAGAAAAAGAAACTCAACCACCCCGTGTCATTTAGCCTTAATTCACTCAACTTGCAGAACAATTGCCAAGAATGCATAATGAAATTAAGACACTGGTGACCAACGGGAGGTCAGGTTTGCTACTAAGGAGACTAGTCATCACATACTACAGTCTTCACCAAGGTGCTATGTATGGGCACCCCAGGTCAAGTATGGTTTGGTTCCCTCCCCCAACAACCAGATGTGTTCCATTTTATTTTCATTTACAACGTAACTAAAGAAAGCCACAAAACTGAGTCAAGGCACAGATTCAAGTTTGCATTTTTTCTTTCTGAGAACTCCAACAACACTGAATTCTTCCTAACGAATTACAGATCTAACCCCAGACCCGTATTTTGAAGTAACCTAGCTTATCATACAAGTATTAGGTGCTGCACTGTAATTTCACTGTCAGAAGTGTGATGTCAGAATGCCCACTGAATAAAAGCACATAGCAAGTCACCAAGTTAGATTATATTGCTTGTTACCTACCTGTATGCAGTCGGCAATGAGAATCTTGGAGCAAGCAGGAATACTACATCCGGGTCCTAATGTCCATTGCCATTTGCGGTACTACGTTCCTCACAGTTACGCACTGCAGAAATGCTGGCTAAACGCAGTTATGTAGCAGGCCACTACTTTTAATAGTGCACAATTCCAGTCCAAGAATACCACAGAACATTCCACCACAACTGTGGCTTGCCCAAGCCAAGTACCTAAATTTGTATCTGCCATGATATGCCACTTGTAAGGATTGCACAGGTCTAACATTACAATTTCCCAAACCATCTCCTTATTAGTGGTGCAACACTAAAGAGTGGTGGGTATTAAAGTACTTAGAATTTAATGTCTTATGGACAAAATATGGTTTCACCACATAATGAGTGCCAATGGGTTCAGCTTATAGCTTGCCTACTAAATATACTATTGTCTTTAGAGAACTTTGAAAGGAGAAATTTTTCAAGTGTCCTCTGCAAACAAAATTTTGAGAAAGTAAAGGAAGAAATAAATAGGGGCAAGTGGTTTCCTTCAAAAGGAAAATGTCTAAAATACATCCCATTATCTTCCCCTCCCACCCTAAGTTTCCCTTTTAGCTATTGCTTCAACTGCTCAAAATGATTTAACTTCACTAATAGGCTAAACCATCACAGACTTATTGAAAGTCTCAGTAGCTTACAACCTTTGGTACAGTTTCATGAACAAAGTCAATGTTGGTTGACACTGTGCAACCGTATCTGCTAAACACTGTTCAGCAGCTCTACAGCCCACACTAAGGCTATCAAAAGCCACAGTCTGAGGAAATGAGCCTCTAAGTACCCTCACCACTCTTCAAAGGTATACTACTACCAAATGCTTAATTTAGGGGTCTGTGCCAGCATCCCTTATAAAGAAAGGCATGTAATCTGAAAAATAAACTCAAACATTAATTTTATAGGCAGATTTTCCCACTTCCCTTCCAACCCCCACCCATATACACATTCAAATTCACCCTCCATGGGTGTCCCATGAACACCCCTCAATCTTCTCATTATTATGGTCCCTACTATACAATTCAACCAAATAAGCTCCTTTCAAATCCAGACCTTTGTTTCCATACAGAAACTTTTATGTATCACCAATTATTGACTTCACTTGGGCCAAAAACTTTCTGATCACCATAATTATGACAGAACTACCTATTTCCAAGTGTGCTGGTGAATAAAAATAAATGTATTTTCTAAGGAGACTTTTTTCCCTTAATACACCATATACCTGTCAGTCAAACAGCCATTTAATGACATGCTTTTTATAATCCACTAGTGTTTTACTTTTTAAATTACACCTCTCCTATGCATGAAGTACTCAATTTTTTCCACAATAGGTCTCCTTTTGTACTCAAGCACAATACTCAACCTCAGCAAGTGATTTAGAATTTCTTTTGCCAATCAGCACCAAGGATAGAGGTGAAAAGGATGAAGACATTCCATAGTGAAAAGTTCTAAAATGTAGACTGGAATGGAAATGTAACTAAGAACAGAGCCAAGCTATTTAATTACGTACTGTTAGAAGTTTTTCCTCTAACATATTTACACTGGGAAGAAAATCAAGCTCCCATTATACTCATAGACAACAGTAATCAGTCTACTTTATTATCAAGTCAGAAAGTCTCTTGTTCTAATGAAAGGAAATTCAATGAAGTTGACAATCAACTGACATCATCAGAACATCCCCAAGCTTACAGTGGGAGGAAAGAGTATTTGTACTTCTGTAACTGAAGCCACTCTCTCTCCAGGCTTAGTACTGTGTTAAAGAGAAGGATATAAACAGGCCAACTCCATAGTGAGAATGGTTATATGGCAGTCCTACTAGGGAACAGTCACCACGAGCTCTTGAAGAGAACCAATAGATTTTTTTTTGGACTACAGATTTTGCTCAATAGAAGTAGCACAAGGAGGTGTATGTTAGAGTACATAAGGCTAAACCTACCTGAGAGTTAACTAACCCTTAACTCTTCAGTTTAAAATTTCAGACTAAATCCCATCTTTTAAATCACTTGAAGTAATACATGAAAAGGCTTCATGTTTAACAATCTTTAATTCAAATGCAAAAGTTCAGTACAAGCCATTTATAGGGCTTGGGATTTGTTTAAAACAAAACAATAGGAGAAATGCAACAAGATGATCTTTCCATGTTTAAAAGCGTGAGGAAAGGATCATAGTTAGACAGGGCCATAAGGGATCTGTTTAACCAAACCCCCTGTTCTCCCACCTACAGTAGTTTACGCCCATTCGATAATCTTAATACATGTTCCTGAATTAAGACTTACAGTTCAACTTTTCTAGCATAACCATTGAAAAATGCTTAGCACCAGCCTGTTTCCTATAATGCCAAACAAATCCTAACTACTTCAATATGCATTTCTTTTTAAAACACAGGGTGGGGGGCACCATTTGCAGAAAGCAATACTCAGCCTCCAGATACATTTCCCAGATGTGGCATATGCCACTCAAAGGCCTGCACAAGCTCATGCTTCCCAAGGAAAATGCCTAGCCTAATGTGCATAGAAGCATGAATGGCAAAGTTCAAGATCAGAATAACTATTTGTCTATTTATTTGAAGCACAGTAAAAAAAAAATGGTACACTTTGGAAATTCAGTGGCACAAGGTACACTGCCATTAACTTGAGAAACATTATACAGTTAAAAAAAAAAAAAGGTAAATAAAAAGAAATTTTCTCCTGTTTCAAACACTGCGTTACATAATTTTACCTGCCCAAACAGACCATTTACAAATATCAGGTCAATAAACTGCTAACATCCATAAAAAGGTAGCTTTCTTACTAAAATGCAAGAATTTAAAAGTGGTATCTAAACAAGAAAAGACAAAACCAAACTGGAATGAAAGCCTCAATATCTAAAATCGGGGTTTTTTATTTGGCCCTTCATACTCTTCTCTCCCTCTACCATATCCTGCTGGAGTCCCGGGCCCCATTCCTCTAGGGCCCTGTCCACCCACAGGACCCGCACCTCCCTGCCCAAAGCGCTCAGTACGCTATTGCAACAGTAATTAACAGTTCATTAAATGTAGTTGATGTCCATGTGTGTTAAGTAAATATTTTAGAAGGTTCCGTAGTCAACGTTCGTCGATACAATCACCAATGAGTCGATCCACAGGTACCGGGAACATAGAAAGGAAAAAAGGGTAATTTGAAAATTAGTTTACGGTAATACATGCCTTGTGGTATGTTCCCACTTGAGCCATTCTCATACACCTGTTTCAAAGAATAGATCTTCCCTGTAGTGCTAAAAAATTTAAGAATTAGTGCAGATGTGAAAACCCATTCCAAAATGAGTTCTAAGCAATTCACATCAGATTAATCCACTGAAAAAAACTTGTCCAGGTATGAACAGATGTGATCTCCAAGCCTAACAAGCCCAATCAGACAAAGGCAACTCACTCAACGAAGGGACAAAGGCCTACTCACCAGTTAGTGGCATGTGCTGCTTAAGAAACCTTGTGCTTTTCAAGATCTTAAGACATATCTGCAAAGTTGCAGAAATCTTAAAAGGTTGGAATGAAGCTTAATAAAATGCTACCAGACTACAAAAAAGAAAAAGCACAAAAACCTAAGATTTTTACTTAATCGGCACAGTAACTTGATCAAGAACTGGTTTTGTCATCTCACAGGCACACCACACTTCAGAGCCATCACTCTAACCAGAGACACTTACATGCACAGTATGTTTTCTGCATTGTTACATACACAACATACAGCCCACCTATTTCAAAGTCCAGCTTGTTCCTAGTTTTGGAAAGTGCACTGAGTCACTTTGTTATGATTCCATGTTTCAGATATCTCCCAAATCAGCCTATCACCAAGCTAAAATGACTGCGATAAAGCAGTGAGTGACTTAACCAAGTCATCTACTTTTAGGTACTTTGACTTTAAAACGCAAAGTAAAATGAAACCCACACATCCTAACAGCCAAACTACTCTACAGGCATTCCACTTAAAATTCTTCTCAAAATGGTAATTACTCAACGTATATAAATAAAAATAAATAAAGATGGCACCAGGCTTTAACTACTCCTATAATCTCAACTTTAAACAAAAAACAAAACACTGTAGAACTACTTAACAGACTACTTTCAATTGTTACTTCTTAAAATCTTCAGGTCTATGGGTTCTATGAAAGAGCAAAAAGAAGATTTTGGAGGCCTCTGAGTTATATTACAATATCTAAGAACCCAGGAGCTCTTAAATGTATAAACCTATGTCTAGCCATAGAACCTAAACTAAACACATGTTAAACTAGTTAACAAATTTGATATATACACCTTGTGCCTTTTGGAAAGTACTTAGGTCCAAAGAGTTAATTTTTAAGTTCAATTTGAAGAAACTTAACAATGCTAACAACTAATTCTCAAGAAGCCTTAGGCAGATTTTAAACGTCTCACACTAAAGCCTTCAATTTCTATTTATAAAATAAATCCTAAGCTTAAAAATAAATAAAATGCAGCTCTTGAGACAAAAGCCTGCAGGTAAATTGTTTAGATGCCAATTTAGCTATGAAAACCCATTCCCACCAAAATGCAGATCCTAAGGATCAGAAAGCCCTACCCTACTGCAACCACTCATAACAAAATTCACTATTTGAAAGCACCTGACTGGCTATCTCCATAGAAATAAAGCAGGATTCCATCAAGGGATTCAGAACAAATGCACACCACCAGTATGCTTAAATTATTGTTTTTTGCTACCCTGTAGCAAAGTAGAAACATCAGTTTTTTTAGATGTACCTACAGAGAGACCCAACAGGTGGGAAACGACGAGTCAAAACACTAGCAGTTCCCCTATTCTTGATAGAAATAGAAACCACAAAGTCCTACCTGTCACTCTGACATGCTAAGACTACAAACCTCGAGTCTGATTCCTATTTATGGCAAATACCAGCTCAAAGAATGGCACTGTGCCATTTCTCACTTGAATGCAGAAAAACCATGTAAAATTATCTAACTTCTAAAATTTGGATTTGCCATGCACTGGAGGTTCAAAAGTGCAGACAATAACATGGAAAATTCCTATCTATTAATGCCAAAGATAATTCCACATGCTGACAGCATTGACTCCTTGCTGGCAACCATTTTATATCTGGTAGGTTACCACACACAGCTCTACATTGCCAAAGTAGTCCTCGGTCTTATATGTATTTACACGATGGGGGAACTAAAAGTCCAGTCGGCTACTTGAAAAAAGAGAGAAAGAGAGAGGAAAAATAAGCACTCCAGTTGTGAAGTTAAGAATTTCCTTTGTACTATGCCCCACAGGATACATTACCATGTCGCTTCCCATCATGGAACCACTCATGGTTGCTGGTGGAACTCCAGGGTTGGCTTCATAACCTATGCCACCACCACCACCTAGAGGTGGGAATTTCTGGCCTCCTGACCCATAGGGATCTAGGAAACAAAGAGAGCGGTCACCACCTGCAGAGCGCTGTGCTGTGCGCTGACCCCTGAGTGAGCCGCTCACTCACCTGCCATGTTCATCGCTCCGCCACCACCCATTCTCATGTCTCTTTCTCTCTGGGGGAAAAAGCACAAAGAAAATCTTACTTGTAATGTGAAACCTACAAGAAGAAAAAAAATTTCAACACAAAAAACTTTATCCAGGATTCGTGGCACACACTTCTAACTGTAGCACTTGGGAGGTGGAGTCAGGCTGATCTCTGTTTGAAACCAACAGAGAATCCCAGGCCAGCCAGAGCTACTTAGCAAAAATTTTGCCTCAAAAACCACAAAACCATTTAAAGCTCCAAATGCATGATTTTCTAGTTGGTTGTGGTTTTCAGTGTTCTGAAAACTGGCTAGACTATTAAAATCAAGCAAACAAATAAACAAAAACCTCCATAAAATTTAATCCAGTGTGATCTGGTTATGGTAAGCAGCAGTCTGCACACAGGAGACAAACAGCTACATTTACGATGTGTAATTTTATGCCACACCTAGAGAGTACTCAGACAACAATTAAACCACAAAACTTACTGGGTCCATGTAGCCCATCCTGCTGTAACTTTCTTCTCGTTGGCGTCTCATTTGTTCTTCCATCTCACGCTGGCGAAGCATCATCTCTTCCTCTCTTCTACGTCGTTCCTCCTCTTGCCTACAAATATTTTTCAGGCATATAAACCAAATGTCATCCCTACCTTTAAAATTTATACCTAAGAAGCCAAGTGCGGCGACTGCTGCCTTTGAACATAAGTACTTCAGGAGGCAGAAGGAAACCATCCCCAGCTAGTGCCACACAGCACCACCTGCTTCAGAAAACAACCGCACTTGAAAAAGGCTAGTTAGTAGTGGTTTGTCTGTGCATTTCAGAAAGTGTAGTCCATAGTCTAGAACATAACTCTAGCCATAGCAGGATTCTGGCAAAGAGAATAAGCTTTTCTAATACAAATTTGAGCTTGGTGCATCTTGTCTGCAAATCCAAACACATTAGAGCACACAGAAGGGAAGGCTGAACGTCACACTATACCTCAATTGCATTTCTTTACGTTTTTGCATTTCTTGACTGTGAAGTTCCTCCATGCGCCTTAATTCTTCCTGGCGTCTCATCAGATCTAAACATTGGAAATTATTTGGAAATTAATGATGCTCTGGCCACTCTAAAATGCCAACTGATCCTTATTTGTAAAATTGAGGCCTTTATACCTTGTCGCAAAAGATTTGCTTGATGCTCATGATAGGCATCTTCCATTTCACTTTCCAATTTGTCTTTTGCATCCTTCATGTTTTTTTCAACTTGTTCCCTTTGCTGTTTTTCCATTTCATCCAAGGACTTCCATCGTTGAGAATATTCATATTCAAATGTGCCATGCTGAGCAAAGCGAGGTGGTGTTTCTCTTTCCCTGACAACACAAAATGTATACAGAAGCCACTTTTGAGAATGCAGTATTTACCTGAATTCCTAAAAGAGCAAAAATCTCTTTTTGTTTGTTTGTTTTTGTTTTTCAAGACAGGATCTCTCTGTGTAGCCTTCCTTGGCTGTCCTGGACTCACTTTGTAGTCCAAGCTGGCCTAGAACTCACAGCAATCTATCTGCCTGCTTCTACCTCCCCATTTTCTGGCTGTTATAGGGAAGGAAGAAACAAAGATGTAGTAGCCGTGGCAAGCAGGTCAGAGCTGCTGGATGTGTCTCTAACACCAGGAATCCAAGGCTCTCTATGATGGCATCCTTCATCTGAACTGGACCACTGCTCCCTTTAAGGGAGAGAAGCAACCTCATAATGGTTAACCAGCAGCTCCTATGAGACTGAGCGCTGAAAGGGGGCAGAATCAGTCATTGATTTTTTTTTTTTTTTTTTTTTTTGGTTTTTCGAGACAGGGTTTCTCTGTGTAGCCTTGACTGTCCTGGACTCGCTTTGTAGACCAGGCTGGCCTCGAACTCACAGCGATCCGCCTGCCTCTGCCTCCCGAGTGCTGGGATTAAAGGCGTGCGCCACCACGCCCGGCGGCAGTCATTGATTTTTTAGAGTGCTGAGATTAAAAGCGCATGCCTTTAATCCCAGCACTTGGGAGGCCGACGGATCGCTTTGAGTTCGAGGCCAGCCTGGTCTACAAAAGCGAGTCTAGGACAACCAAGGCTGCACAGAGAAACCCCGTCTCGAAAAACCAAAAAAAGTAATTAATTAATTAAAAAAAATTTTTTAAAGCGTGGGCCGCCACCACCCAGCCAAAGTAAAAGTCCTAAACCCAGTATAGTGGCTAATGCCTTTAATCCAGGGACTTGGAAGACAGAGCAGGTGAATCACCTAGTCCACAAAGCAAGTCCAGGGCAGCCAAGACAACACAAGAGAACCCTGTCGAGGAAAAAAAAAAAAAGAAAGAAAGAAAGCAACAACAACAAAAAGAAAAGAAACAGAAATGACATAAAAATAGAGTGAAATCAAGAACAATATAGGGTAAAAGGGGCTGGCGAGGTCTGTGTCCCAGCACCACAGGCAACTTTGAGAGGAGGATGTAACACCTTCTTCTTGCCTCCCTGAAAAGCAGGCACACGGTACACAGACATATACATGCACATTAAACACCAACACAAAAGACGGGAGGCAGAGGCACGAGGATCGCTGTGAGTTCTAGGCCAGCCTGGTCTACAAAGCGAGTCCAGGACAGCCAAGGCTACACAGATAGACCCTGTCTCAAAAAACCAAATAAATAAATAAATAAAATTTTAAAACCAAACACCCACACGCATTAAAAACTGAATCATACTTTGCTGACATTGACTGAGGGTTTCTGCCTACATTTCTTAGCTACCTCTCATTCCCCTGCACCCTTACTTATTCCTCCAATGCCATCTTCTTTGTAAGATCCCCTCCCACTTTTGATACAAGGTTCAGTGTGTAGCCCTGGCTGGTGTGGTCAACTTGCCTCCTGTACAAATACATAAATTGTATTAAATCAAGGAGCAATGATATAAAAATAAAGCAAGGAGCCAAGAAAGCATGGTGATGTAGTAGTCTACAGTGAGATCCTGTATCTAAACCAGGGAACAAAGAGAAGGCGAGGCAGGCAAGCAGGCAGAAGCAGGCCACCCTGGTCTATAGGGTCCTGGGACAGCCAGGGCTAGGCAGAGCAACCTTGCTTTGATAAAAAATAGAGAATAAAAATGAGAAGAGGTCAGAAACACTGCCTTACCCCTTTCCTATGGCCAAATTTCTTATCCAGGCTTATCCACCAATATGGAGCTGGGTCTCATGCAACTTAAGCCCGTATCTGAATCCCATGTGAATGTACTTAATCCAACAGATTCAAGTTCTGACTAAAGGCAGAGGTGCTAGCGCATGCTTTTTAGTCCCAGCACTCTGAGAGACAGATGCCTGAGTCTGAGGCCAGTCTGGTTTACAAAGCAAGTCCCAGGACATCCAGGGCTTCAGAGAAACCTGTGTTCCCTACCACCATCACCACGACCACCACCACCACCACCTCCTTGGTTTTTCAAGACAGGGTTTCTCAGGTAACAAACCCGGGCTGTCCAGGACTTTGTAAACCCATCTGCCTTTGTTTCCCTGAGTGCTGGGACTAAGGTGTGTGAAAAATCATCTTCTCAAAAAGAAAGCAAAGAAAAGAAAGAAAGAAAAGAAATCTAACTAAACAAAATTTCCATCTGAGCCAGATTTGTATAAGCATATTCAAGCAATATTGTCAAATATGTTTGTCATAAAAACATATTTGACTTGATGGTTCACACCGATGATGCCAGCACTTGGGAAACAGGCATCAGGAGGTCTTCACAAATTTTGATCAGCCTGGCATACATAACAGACCAACCAGATATATTTTAAAAATTCTGAAGTTTGGGGCTAGAGAGATGGCTCAGCAGTTAAGGATACTCACTGCTCTTCTAGAGTTCAATTCCCAGCAACCACATGGTGGCCCACAAGCATCTATAATGTAATCTGATGCCTCTTCTGACCTGCGGGCAGAGCACTGTATACATAGTAACTTAAAATATTTAAACGTTCTAAGCAGAATTAGAAAATTGCTAACTTCTCTTTTTGTTTTTTGAGACAGGGTTTCTCTGTGTAGCCTTGGCTGTCCTGGACTCACTTTGTAGACCAGGCTGGCCTCGAACTCACAGTGATCCACCTGCCTCTGTCCCCCAAAGGCGTGCGCCACCACTGCCTGGCTCCTAACTTCTCTTTTAGAGCATCAAAAAGCTTAGCCTTACTTTTGATACATTGGATTCTTCTGGGCCAGTTTTTCAGGAAGACCATCTTCATCATCTAACTGTTCAAGTGGTTCCACAATGACTGGACGAGGAGTCCTAGTAACAGAAAGGATTCCTCATCTTAACTTTACTGCAACTAGCCCTCAAAATTATAAAAAACTTAGTATAAACAAAAGACACCTTACGTTGTCAGAAGAAAAACACCTTCACTGCATCTTTCAAACGCTTTTCTTGCTGCTGGCTTAGAAGCAAATTCAACAATCCCTTTCCCAGTAGATCTTCCGCGATCATCGACAATTACAACAGCCCTTTCAATAGGACCAAACTGGCTAAAGGCCTCTTCCAGCAGTTCATTGGAAACATAGGGCGAAAGATTCCGGACAGAGAGGGCTGCAGCATGTGTGGCAAAGCGAACCCGAAGCTGTCTACCTCTCATGGGGGTATCATCAAGTTCAGCTTTGGCGATTTCAGCCAATGCTCGAGATTCCTGGAAATATTGGAAACATTTTTTAAACAATTCCCAAACTGGCTAATGTTCAATTTATCACTCAGTCCTGTTCCTATAACTCAACTCAGGCTTCGTCGTCTTCACCAACTCCTCTCCACCTCCCGACATCCGGACATCCCTAGGCCTGAAGATCTGTCCCAATAAACACTATGCTGATTTGTATCAAGCATGAAAAACTTCAAAGCCAATTAATTCTTCCCATGTAAAACCACACCTTCAAATCTTTACAGAAGGGGGAAAAACAAAACCCAAAACTGTTATGTATATAAAAATAAATTCAATTTAAAAATACACTCACAAGTTTAATAAAACCGAACCCTTTGCCTTTGTTGATAAAAACTTCACCAGGTTCTCCGTATTTAGCAAACAGTCTTTTGAATTCATCCTCTGTGATATCAGCAGGTAGATTCCCCACAAACAGTCGACAGCGCTGTGTGTAAGTTTTTTCTCCAGGCCTCCGCAAGAGAGACAAATTGGCCTTAAAACCCTATTGTAGAAACCGGAAATCAGACACCAGACAAAGCAGGAAAAAAAAAATGTGGTTGGCCCAAATATGCATATGCCTTTAGTAAGGACTTTCTTTCCATACCAACACAACCAGGCTGTACCGTATTCGGGCATCTAACAAGATCCCTATCTCTAATATTAGGAAGAAGATCAGAGATCAGATAAAATGCTGTGAAACACATCCGCCTTCATTAACAAACGCCGGTCAATACAACATCCTGACTTCAACAGCGTTATCTAAATGGACCAAACGAGGACGCCACTAAGCTAGCCTGTTTTCTCCAACAGCACCTAGGGCCTCTGATTTACACTAGCTGGGTCCCAAGGGACTGCCACTGGCCTCCAGCAGTGCACAGCAACAGCGGACAGGGTGTCCTCCCAAAGAGCCCTTCCCGCTGGAAGCCAACCCCTAAGCGGACTCCAAGACCCACAGCGCTCCGCCCCGCCTTCGCGAGCATGCGCAGGCCGGCTTCCGGCTAGCGACAAAATGGTTCCTGCGCTGCCGCGGGGTGGGGGGGGGAGGTGGAAGAAGGAAAAAAAAAAAAAGACGCCGAGGGTAGGGGAGCGCCGCCATCTTAGGAAAACGGACACAGCAGCTCGCCCGTGGCACAGCTACTCACCTCCGAGTCGGATATCTTTTCTTCCGTGCGGGCTCCCGGCCCGCCGGGAGGGGGCCCCTGGTGATGCTGCTGGTGGTAGGGCGGGTGATGCTGGCGGCCCCCGCGGGGCTCCCCGCCACCCCGGTGCGGTGGCTTCGGGTGGCCACCGGGAGCGCCCATGCCCGGGCCACCTCCGGGCTTAGGCCCACCAGGCATCTTGCCTCCTTTCGGACCGCCAGGGCCCGGGCCTTGTTTAGGACCGGGACCGGCACCGCCGGCGGGAGGAGGCGGAGGGCCAGCGGTCTGTGGCGGGGTTGTCGAGACCCCGCTGCTCGGCGTCGAGGGCGGAGGCGGTCCGGGGGCGGTGGAGGGGACAGCGGGCGGCGGGGTCGGGGTAGGACCCGGGCCGGGCGGGGCGCCGGTGCTCGGGGGATTGGCAGGCGGGGCCGAAGTGGCCGGAGGCGGCGCGCTGCTCACTCCCGGCGTGGAGCCGGGGCCTTGAGGGACGACCGGCTTGGACGAGTCCTGCGGCGGAGGCGGGGGCTGCTGATGGGACGGCTGGTGCGGCGGCGGCTGCTGGTGCGGCGGAGGCTGCTGCTGCGGCGGGGGCTGCTGCTGCTGCGGCGGCGGAGGCTGCTGCTGCTGCTGGTGCGGTGGAGGAGGCGGGAGCGGTGGCTTCGGGCCGCCAGGGCCCGGGCCCATGGGCCCGCGATTCTGGTTGAGGCCCATGCCAGGCGGCGGAGAGCGGAAGTCATGGAGGCCGCCTCGGCCACCGCCTCCTCCACGCCGGTGGAAGCCGCCACCGCCACCGCCGCGACTCCGGAACCGATCCCGAGACATGTCTATGGTCAAGGGGCGGTCGAGGCAGAAGCGAAGAAGACGCTCGGGGAACGTGGATGCCACTTTGCTTTGCACAAAATGGCGGACGGCACAAGCTGCGTGCCGCCTTTGTCTTCTTCTTAAATAGGCCAGTTCTGCCAGGCCCTCCTTCCCTAGATTGGCAGCTCGAGCAGCCAATAGCAAGTACAGTATTTGATGATGAAACCTAAATTTTTCCTATTGGCTCCCTAGTGAGAGGCGGGAGGTAGGGAGGGCTGAAGTTTCCATTTGACCTATGAACGGGTAAAGAATTGTCTATACGCCGTTGTTATTTGTTGGGAGAATTTTGAATGGGCATGCCCTGCAACTTTCCGGTGAAATCAAATATCCAGGGCCCTATCAGCTCCCTGATAGCCGAGAAAGCCTCTTTTCTTTCTTGTCTTCCTCTAGTGGCAATCCGCTATTCTTGTCCAAAAAAAAAACAAAAAAACAAAAAAACAAGTTCAACTTGTCCAAAGTTATAAACTGAGCGCCTACTATCTAACATTTCTTAGTGCCAGGCCAGTGTAGTTAGGGAAAAAAAAATCTCAGAGTTTAAGCACAACGATTTAATTTTTATTAAGACCCCATCGGAAGCCAGCAGGGTGGCAAACACATGTGAGCTTATTACTTGGGAGCTGGAAGCAGACTAGTCAGGAGTGCAAGTTTATCCCTACATTATCAATTACATTGAGTTCGAAGCGAGCTTGGGCTACATGAAATGTTCTCCCCCCCTCCCCGCCCCCCGCCAAAAAAAAAAAATTAAGGCTGGGCGGTGGTGGCACACACTATCCCAGCACTGAGGAGGCAAAAAGCTGGTGGACTCCAGGTTCAAGGCCAGCCTGGTGAGTTCCAGGACACACTCAGGGCTACACAGAGAAACCCTGTTTCAAAAATAAACAGCCAAAGGCCGGGCGCACGCCTTTAATCCCAGCACTCGGGAGGCAGAGGCGGGCGGATCGCTGTGAGTTCGAGGCCAGCCTGGTCTACAAAGTTGAGTCCAGGACAGCCCAGGCTAACACAGAGAGACCCTGTCTCGAAAAAAAAAAAAAACCAAAAAATAAATAAAAAATAAACAGCCAGGCGAGGTAGCATATGCCTTTAATCCCAGCACTCAAGAGGCAGAGGCAGGCAGATCACTGTGAGTTTGAGGCCAGCCTAGTCTACAAAGTGAGTCCAGAACAGCTGAAGCTACACAGAGAAACCTTGTCTTGAAAAGCCAAAGAAAAAAGAAAAAATAACCTGGGCGTGGTGGCGCACGCCTTTGATCCTAGCACTTGGGAGGCCGAGACAGGTGGATCTCTGTGAGTTCGAGGCCAGCCTGGTCTACAAAGTGAATTCAGGACAGCCAGGGCTACACAGAGAGACCCTGTTTTGGAAAACCTAAATAACTAAATAAAAATTTAAGAAAAAGGAAAAAGCAAAAATAGCCTATAATAAAAGCTTGCTGTAGTTCTATAATATATGTGCTGTTGGGCTTAAGTGAATACACTTGTCCAATACGAAAACGGGCATCGGTTAGCACGCCTAACTACATAGCCTTTGGTATTATGGCTTGCCTGCCCTGCAGATGCTCAGTTTCTCAGGGTAAGAAGAAGCAGCAGATGTGGCTGCATATGTGTATACAATAAGTAACAAGTTACAGATACAATTTATGAGTGTTTGTTGTTTTTTTCAGGGGGGGGGAACATAAGGGTTTTTCTGTGTAACAAGCTCTGGCTGTCCTGTACTCCCATTGTAGACCAGGCTTCTGTCAGCCTGTTGTTGTTGTTGTTGTTGTTGTTGTTGTTGTTGTTTGAGACAGGGTTTTTCTGTTTAGCCTTGACTGTCCTCAGCTCAATTTGTAGACCAGGCTGGCCTGGAACTCACAGCGATCCACCTGCCTGTGCCTTCTGAGTGCTGGGCACCTGACTGTGGTGATTTTTCAGCATCCTGGACATATCACATCCATAAAGTAGGAGCTGGGGCTTCACACCAAGCGCTTTTTCCTGTCTTTCCTCTTCTCTTCTTCTGGAGAGCGATGAAGGCAGTCCTTTGCCAGAGGCATGTTCTCATAGGACATACCACAGGAAAGCTGTTTTTGGTTTTTCAAGACAGAATTTTTCAGGCTGGAGTGATGGCTCAGAGGTTAAGATCACTGACTGTTCTGCTGTTCTTCCAGAGGTCCTGAGTTAAAGTCCCAGCAGCCACATATAATGGGATCTCCCTCTTCTGGCATGCAGGCATGCAGGCAGAGCACTGTATACAGTGCTGTTCTCAAACTGACTCTGTAGAGCCGACTAGCCTCAAACTCAGAGATCCAGCTTCCTCTGCCTCTCAAGTACTGGGCAACGGTCTTTGTTTTGTTTTGTTTTGTTTTTTATAGTTTTTTGACACAGGGTTTCTCTGTGTAGCCTTGGCTGTCTGGGCAACAGTCTTTAAGTCTTTAAACCCAGCACTCAGGAGGTAAAGGCAGGCAAATCTCTGAGTTCAAAGCCAGCCTGGTCGGGCTCAGAGATTAAGAGCACTGACTGTTCTTCCAGAGGTTCTGAGTTCAATTCTCAGCAACCACATGGTGGCTCACAACCATCTATAATGTGATCTGATGCCCTCTTCTGGCCTGCATGTATAATGCAGGCAGAGTATTGTATACGTAATAAATGAATCTTATTTAAAAAAAAAAAAAAAAAAAAAAGTAGGTGCTCGAAAGCCAGCATAGTCTACAGTGAGTTCCAGGCCAGCAATAGCTACATAGTGAGACACTGTTGAAAGAAAGTTTTGTGCAGGGTTGAGGACATAACTCAGTAGGCTAGTGCTTGCCTAGCCTGCTTGAGACCCCAGGTTCAACTCTCAGCCCACAAAAACCAAAAACTAATATTTTGGGAGCTGGAGAGATAGCTCAGTTGAGAGTACTGACTGCTCTTCCAGAGGTCCTGGGTTCAATTCCCAGCAACCACATGGTGGCTCACAAACATACGCAATAGAATCTGATTCCCTCTTGTGGTGTGCATGGAAAACAGAGCATTCATATACATAAAATAAATTAATCTTTTAAAAAACAAATGTTTTGTTTCTTTTTTTTTTTTTTTTTTTTTTTACAATATCTGGGTATCAATAAGTATGTGTGTAAACAACCAATTGGCAGCCGGGCGTAGTGGCGCACACCTTTAATCCCAGCACTTGGGAGGCAGAGAGGCAGGCAGATCGCTGTGAGTTCGAGGCCGGCCTGATCTATATAGTGAGTCCAGGACAACGAAGGCTACACAGAGAAACCCTGTCTCAAAAAAAAACAACAACAACAACAACAACAACAGACAGCCAATTGGCAGCATCCCCTTTCCTTCAGATTCCCCAAACCCATCAGTGTGGTGCCGGCAAGATGGTTGGTTCATCAGAGACAGAGTCCTTCTACCAAGCTTGATGATTATAAGTTCAGTCACTCAGACTTACATGGTGAAAGGGGAGAACCAACTCCTGCAAGCCAAGTTGCCATGTCCATAGATGCACGTTCCCACAAAACAAATGTCATTTCAAAAACCCCCAGTCTTCCTCATACCTTGGAAGCCGAGGTAGGCAACTGCCCTACCACTGAGGCGCGTTCCCGCCCCTCTACAGCTTCCTTGATGACCACCAGCTATATCCTTTAGTGCCCCTCCCAGCTGTTACCTCTCTTCTTTATTTTTGAGACACGGTCTCTAAAGATAACCCTTGCTGTGCTGGAGCTTACTCTGTAGATTAAAGCTGTGAGAGTTACCGCACACAGCTTTGAATTCTTAGATTAAGAATTTGTGAGCTGGGCGTGGTGGTGCACGCCTTTCATCCCAGCACTCAGTAGGCAGAGGCAGGGGGATTGCTGTGAGTTCCAGGCCAGCCTGGTCTGCAAAGTGAGTCCAGGATGGCCAAGATAACAGAGAAACCCTGTCTCGAAAAGCAAAGCAAAACAAACAAACAAAAAGAATTAGCTTCCTCTATTTAGATATTATGATTGCCTACAAACAAATTTTTGTTTTCTCCTACTACACACTAACCTAATACAATGATTCTGAAAAGTCCCCTTCTTTCAAAGATCCTGAAGTTGTCACATTAAATACTACTTTGTTTTGTTCTGGTTTTGTTGTTTTACTTTTTACATGCACGAACACAAAACAACTAGCCAGGACAGCCGGGGACACAAAGAGAAACCCTGTCTCAAAACAAGCATAAACACAGGAACTCTAAAGTCACCCAAGTGTTATATCTGAGAAGACAAAAGATGTTTAGTTAGGAAAGTCTAATCAGTATATCATAGTAAGTTAGTAATCTTTTTTTGGTTTGTTTGGTTTTTGTTTTGTTTTGTTTTGTTTTTTTGGGACAGAGTTTCTCTGTGTAGCTCTGGCTATCTTGGAACTCTCTTTGTAGGCCGGGCTGGCCTTGAACTCACAGCGACACCA
The DNA here is from genome assembly GCF_964271855.1 of Acomys minous. NCBI lineage: Eukaryota > Metazoa > Chordata > Mammalia > Rodentia > Muridae > Acomys > Acomys minous. The sequence continues at coordinate 102,821,287 of NC_140487.1, read as the reverse complement.
CTACCCCACCCCACTCCACCACCTCCACGCCCCCACCCTGCCTCTGCCTCCCAGTTGCTGGGATTAAAGGCATGTGCCACCAAGCCCAGCCTTGTAATGCATTTAAGAAGGCATTGTCAGGACTGGAAAGATGGCTTAGCGGTTAAGAGCACTGTCTGCTCTTCCAGAGCTCCTGAGTTCAATTCCCAGCAACCACATGGTGGCTCACAACTATCTATCCTGGGATCTGATGCCCTCTTCTGGTGTACAGGTGTACATGCAAATAGAACACTCATACATAAAATAAATGTTTAAAGAAAGAAAGAAGCCAGGCATGGTGGTGCACGCCTTTAGTCTCAGCACTTGGGAGGCAGAGGCAGGCAGATTGCTGTGAGTTCGAGGCCAGCCTGGTCTACACAAAGTGAGTCCGGGACAGCCAAGGCTAACACAGAGAGACCTGTCTCAAAAACAAACAAAGAAATCAGAAACAAAACAAATAAACAAAAAGCACTAGCATGGGTTCCCAGCACTTGGCAGTGGATGCAGGAAGATTTAAAGTTTAAGGTGATTCTGATGTAGATGATATACTCAAGAGCAGCCTAGGCTATGTCTTTGAGATCCTGTCTCAAAAACAAAAATCTTTATGCTACCAAGTCAGAACTATTATAACAGCCACGTAGGTCTCAGCAAGGCTGGGTGACGCTGAAAAATGAGAGACAAAGCAATTGGAAAGCAGACCACACCTAGATTCACTCAACATCATTATCAGCTATTGGATATAACTATATTTCTGCTAATACATCCTGTCTTATGAGAGAAGAAAAGCAGTGGGGGCGGTGACATCTGAGAGACCCTGTCTAGGCCTGTATTCCAGAAAGCCCAGCCCAGCATCAGAGAGGAGGACCACCAGCCTACAAGGAAAGCTGCTACAACAGCATGATCGTGGACTGCCTCAAAGACCATGAAGACACCCAAAACAGTTCATGAATGTGTACCAGCCAGGTCTGCCCTGCACGAAGTCCACTGACTTCCTCCCCTTGAGACATTCAAGCCTTTCCTTCTTCCCATTCTTCCTGATACTGTCCACTCCTCCAGATGTTCCAAATGTACACAAACACACAGCACCAAGGGAAGAGTGGGCACAGTGTGTCATAGCCACCAGCCTCTTGCCTTTGTCTTCCGAGTGCTGGGATTACGGGCATATGACTTACTCATTTAGTTCTTACAGTAATCACTCATATTAACAATTTAGAAACAGCGAGGCTTGGTGACCCATGCTGTCAGCACTCAGGAGGCAGAGGCAGGTAGATTGTGGTGACTTCAAAGCCAGCCTGGTCTACAGCCAAGGCTACACAGAGAAACTCTGTCTTAAAAAAAAAAAAAAAACAAAAAACAAAAAACAAACCGAAGCCGAGCGTGGTGGCGCACGCCTTTAATCCCAGCACTCAGGAGGCAGAGGCAGGTGGATCGCTGTGAGTTCGAGGCCAGCCTGGACTACAAAGTGAGTCCAGGACAGTCAAGGCTACACAGAGAAACCCTGTCTAGAAAAACCAAAAACAAAACAAAACAAAACAAAACGATTTAGAAACAATACTGTATTTTTTACCATGAGGTCAGTGTCTAAGCTTCTTTTTTCTTTTCCGTGTGTGTGTGTGTGTGTGTGTGTGTGTGTGTGTTGCTTTATGGAGGTCAGGAGGCAACTCTGGGAGTCAGTTCTCTTCTTCTACCATATAGGTTCTAGAGAAACTGACCTCAGGTGGTCAGGCTGGATGGCAGGCACCCCCACTCTGAGCTATTTCTCTGGCCCAATTACTTTGTATTTTTGTGACAAGGTGTGGGCACCGCACCGTCCAGGGGAAATAAGACACCAACAACCAGACTTCTTCTCGAGATCTTTACTCAGGATTAAGCTCAGTGGGAATGGCCCCGAAGAAGGGAAGGGCCAAGCTTAAGTACAACTCAAGGGCCAATCAGCTCATGCCAGGCGCCACCTCCTCATAGGTCCGTGTCAGAGCAGGACTGCTCGTCATCAGATCACCTGTTACCCTTGCACAGCCTTTTGCCATATGAGGACTTGTTTATCTTAGAGAGCGCTCGCCGGTTGGGATGGCGGGAGGTGGAAGCCTACGCCATGTTAAGGCGTGGCACCTCGCAGCTCTCCACAACAAGGCTTTCTACAACCCAGGCTGCCTTTAACCTTTGGCAGGCCCTCTTGAGAGCTACAACTACAAGTATGACCCAACTGCGCCCACTCCACACCCCTCTTTTATTTATTTATTTATTTATTTATTTGGTTTTTTATTTTTTGAGACAGGGTCTCTCTGTGTAGCCTTGGCTGTCCTGGACTCGCTTTGTAGACCAGGCTGGCCTCGAACTCCTAGCGATCCGCCTGCCTCTGCCTCCCAAGTGCTGGCAGTAAAGGCGTGGGCCACCACCGCCACCACCGCCACCACCGCCCAGCCACACTTCTCTTTAAACCACCAAAGCACAAAGCCCAGTGGTAATATCCTCAGTATGGACTAGAATAATTGAAGGATGTCCCCAAATATTAATTATTAGTTTCAGATATTAAACATAACTCAAGCCAAGATGGTGGTGGCGCATACCTTTGATCTGAATGCTCGGGAGGCAAGAGGTAGGAGCATCTCTGTGAATTTGAGGCCAGCCTGATTCACAGAGCAAGTTCCAGGACAGTCAGGTCTATTACACAGAGAAACTCTCAGAAAACAAAATAAATAAATAAATATTTTTGGTTGTGAACCTAGCCTTTAACGGCTGAGCCATCTCTCCAGCCATAAATAAATAAATAAATAAATGAATAAATAACGCAGTTTTGAAATACGCAGTGAATTATGGTGCTTGAGTGGCACGTAAAACAATACTCATCTTGTAACTTTCTGAATGCAGGCATCTTACCACTCAAACTCCGTAATTATAACACATGAAAGTTATAATTATCCTCTGGGTTGAGTTTTGATGAGGCCTAGAAGGGCGGGGATGGAGGTAATAGGATTGACGAAGCACAGTTTTGCTTCCCAAGGAATATGAATTCAATTAACTCAATTTGCGTCTTCAACTGCACCCCGAGGGCTGGAGAAACCACAACAGTGGTCAGCAAATGTTAATTTAACTTTGTAGTTCTCTCAACCTTCCGCGGGCCATTCTTTTTTTTGGATGTATTGGTATGTGTTGCTGGAATTTCATTCATCTAACAGAGACCTGGCTTGGGGACAGAACAGGAGCAAAGGGAGGAAGGTACCGTTCTGAATTCTTCAGGGGCCCAACTGGCGAAATAATGGTGCAGTGAAGTTCCTCACCACTAGGTGTCTCAGTGGCTGCGTCACTTCCTCTCACCTTGGCAAACGCGGAGCTGCGCAGACTCCGTTACTCCGTTGTCATTGAGACTCCAAGCAAGTAACCTTTCTGAAGGCTTGATTTCACTTCTTGGGTCAAATTTCCCAGCAGATCTAATCAGTGTCTAGATGGCCTCTCTAAATAATAGAAGCGGTGGATTAACAGCTTTGTCTCACCACTTTCTATAATTTGGGGACAACATGTTGTTCGGAACGTATTTCTTTTTATATCCAGAGAGATCTTTGGGGTCTTGGGAGGGGAAGGAAAGCTTTTCCTTGACGTTAGCTTGGAGTGATCTGGTTGAGTAGCCTGAGTTCCAAAACTTCTAATCCTCAGAGTGACCTAACTATATTCCTAGGCTTTTCTGTAGTTACTTTCTTCTTAAAAGCATTTATAGGTCCCAGCACTCAGGAGGCAGAGGCAGGTGAATTGCTGTGAGTTCGAGGCCAGCCTGGTCTACAAAGCGAGTCCAGGACAGCCAAGGCTACACAGAGACCCTATCTGGGGGCGGGGAGAGGAAGCATTTATTGGGGGCTGGAGAGATGGCTCAGCGGTTAAAAGCACTGACTGCTCTTCCAGAGGTCCTGAGTTCAATTTCCAGCAACCACATGGTGGCTCACAACCGCCTATAATGTAACCTGATGCCCTCTTCTGGCCTGCAGATATACATGTAGACCACTCTATAAATAATAAATAAATAAATCTTTTAAAACATTTATTATTCTTCAACGGCTTCGAAGTTTACCACTTAAATTTTAAAGGTGATGGGAGTGGGTATAGTAAAAAAAAGCTAGAGTGTAAAACATTAGCAAATGGGAGGCAGAGGTAGGCATAGCACTGTGAGTTCAAGACCAGCCGGTCTAGAAAATGAGTCCAGGACAGCCAAGGCTACACAGAGAAACCCTGACTTAAAACAACAACAACCAAACCAAACCAAAACAAAAAACCCTAATAATAATAACAATAATGGGCTGAAGAGATAGCTCAGAGGTTAAAAAACACTGACTTCTCTTTCCAAAAGGTCCTGAGTTCAATTCCCAGCAACCAAATGGTGGCTCTCAACCATCTATAGTGGGATCTATATGCCCTCTTCTGTCATGCAGGTGTACATATAGGCAGAGCACTGTATACATAGTAAATAAACAAGTCTTTTAAAAAAAATAATGACAAGCCGGGCGTGGTGGCGCACGCCTTTAATCCCAGCACTCGGGAGGCAGAGGCAGGCGGATCGCTGTGAGTTCGAGGCCAGCCTGGTCTACAAAGTGAGTCCAGGACAGCCACAGCTAACACAGAGAGACCCTGTCTCGAAAAACCAAAAAAAAAAAAAATAATAATAATAATGACAATAGTTTATTTATCATTAGTGTGTGTGTGTATGTATGTGTGTGTGTGCACGTGTGTGTGAATGGAGGTCAGAAGACAGCTTTGCGGACTCGGTTCTCTCCTTCCACTTTTATGTGGGTCCTGGGGCCTTATTTCAGGCTAGAGGGCTTGTATCATTGGGCAGCAGTGGCTTTACCAACTAAACCATCTCAGTAGTCCTGTAACATAATTTCTAAATCCAGGGCAAACATAACGTATATACTTGTTATCTTAGCATAATTAGTAATGCAGAATGTTCCATGTTGTCCTCCATAGACAAGGGGACCACATTTGCTCGATCGCTTAGGACAATACTGGTTTGAGTAGAGTTCCCTCTTTTTTTTTTTTTTTTTTTTTTTTTTTTTTTTTTTTTGGTTTTTTGAGACAAGGTTTCTCTGTGTAGCCTTGACTGTCCTGGACTGTCCTGGACTCACTTTGTAGACCAGGCTGGCCTCGAACTCACAGCGATCCACCTGCCTCTGCCTCCCGAGTGCTGGGATTAAAGGCGTGTGCCACCACGCCCGGCGGCGAGTAGAGTTCCCTCTTGAGACAACTTTCTGGCTAATAGTTGATTTATAGCTTTGGGGTTTTTTTGTTTGTTTGTTTGGTTTTTGGTTTTTTGAGACAGGGTTTCTCAGTGTTAGCCATGGCTGTCCTGGACTCACCTTGTAAACCAGGCTGACCTCAAACTCACAGTGATCCACCTGCCTCTGCCTCTTAAGTGCTGGTATTAAAGGTATGTGCCACCACACCTGACTGCTGATTCAAATCTTATGGACAGTCCAATTTGTCTATTGTAAAAAGTCTTTCTTTCTTTCTTTTTTTAATTTTATTTATTTATTTTTTTCTGTTTTTTGAGACAGGGATTCTCTGTGTAGCCTTGGCGGTCCTGGACTCACTTTGTAGACCAGGCTGGCCTCAAACTCACAGTGATCCACTTGCCTCTGCCTCCCGAGTGCTGGGATATAAAGGCGTGTGCCACCATACCCGGCTGCATTATTATTTTTTTAAAGATGTATTTATTTATCATATACACTGTGCTCTGCCTGCATGTATGCTTGCCCGCCAGAAGAGGGCACCAGCTGGGCGTGCTGGGACACACCTTTAATGCCAGCAGAGGCAGAGGCAGGCAGATCGCTGTGAGTTCAAGGCCAGCCTGGTCTACAGAATGAGTTCCAGGACAGAAACCCTGTCTTGAAAAACAACAAACAAACAAACAAACAAATAAAATCTAAAGATTTCTTTTATTTTCTATTTATGAATGTATGTCTATGCAACCAGTGGTACCTGGAGAGGCCAGAAGAGAGTGCTGATTTCTCTGGGACTATATTTTCAGCAGTTGTAAACCGACAGGTGAGTACTAAGAATCGAACTCAGGGGGTCTTCAGGAGCAGCAAATGCTCTTAACTACTGTGCAGTCTCTCCAGGCCTCACCTTGTGTTTTTGAGACAAAAATATCTCACTAGTACTTGGGATTGGCAAGTTAGCCTAGGATGGCTGCCCAGTGGGCCCTAGGGAGCTTTCTGGCTCCATGCCCTGCTTCACCCCCAATGCTGAGATTACAAGCATACATCACCACATCCACCTTTTTACTTGTGCTTTTTTTTTTTCCCCCAAGATTTATTTATTTAGCCAGCCTGGTCTACAAAGTGAGTCTAGGACAGCCAAGGCCACACAGAGAAACCCTGTCTCAAAAAACAACAACAACACGATTTATTTATTTATTATTGGGCACCAGATCTCATTACAGATGGTCGTGAGCCACCATGTGGTTGCTGGGAATTGAACTCAGGACCTTTGGAAGAGCAGCCAGTGCTCTTAACCTCTGAGCCGTCTCTCCAGCCCTACTTGTGCTCTTTGACTTTCAGTTTTGAACCAAAATTGTCATGCTTTCAAGGCAAACCCTTTACCAACTGAGCTCTCCCCCTGGCTTGCTCTTATTTTTAAGCAAGGTCTCATCACAACGTGTAGCCCAAACTTTTCTGGAGCTCACTGTATATCCAATGTGACCTTAAACCTGAAGTAATCCTCCTGCCTCAGCCTCCCAAGTGCTAGGTTTATAGAAGTAAGCCACCAAGCTCAGTTAGCCATTGTTGTTGTTATTATTATTATTATTATTATTATTATTATTATTATTATTATTATTATTATTTTACTATGTATTTATTTATTTAGACAAGGTCTTTCTGGCTGGCTTCAAACTCCCAGGTATCCTGCCTTGTGAGAGCGAGAATCACAGTGGTGCCTCATTAGGCTTTGCTACTTACTTGGTTGTTTTGTTTCGTTTTGGAGGGATCTCACCAGACCAGCCTTGACCTCACTATGGAACTGAGGTTGGCCTTGAATTCCTGACCCTCCTGCCTCCACCTCATAAATGCTGGGATCATAACTGTGTGTGCTACGATCACCAGCTATGTATCCAGGCTTTGAAATGGATATTCAGCCTAACAGAACAAACCATATTCGGTTGGGCTTTTTCTTCATACACAGTGTATGTAGGGATCGCCATTTTATCCTTACCTGTGGGACAGAAGGTGACACTCCATGGTACAGAGTGTGCCCAGTAGGGGGTGAGGTTCCAAATTCAACCCTTGCAGCTGAAAATAACAATCAGCTACAGCTTATCTGACTTAGGTATAACAGAGCGTAACTGGTGAAAATAATGAAATAGTTGCTTATATGCTATTAGTTTTCCATTTAGTATAGGGTTTGTTTTGTTTGTTATTGTTTTGTTTTGTTTTTGGAGACAGGGTTTATCTGTGTAATAGCTCTGGCTGTCCTGGAACTCTCTTTGTAGACCAGGCTGGCCTCGAACTCACAGAGATCAGCCTGCCTCTTTCCTTTTACAGTACAGATTTCTTAATTGCTTGTGCTCACAAGTGTACATACAAATTGTTGTCACCTGCTTAAAACTGTAGCCTTTCTGTTAACACCTGCTTTCGGTCTTTAACATGACAGAAGCCATTTTTGTTTCTAATTCTCCATATCAATCTTAAGGTGAAATTAGGTTCATGTTCTCTGGCTTTACCTGCCTGGGAGCTTGAACAACCTTTTACCTACAATTCAATGTTTGTTAAACATTTTGCTTGAATTGATAATGGATACTCTATTTAAACAGACCCACAATACCTTGCTACGTTCCTTTCTCCAGGAACCATGGGAAACGGAAAAGTCCTCAGGCCTATGTCCTAATCAAACTGCTTAAAATGCTTTGAGTAGTTACCTGGATACAGTGTATTTGGAACAATATCGATTTGTCTTGTGTTTAGCGGGTCAAAATGATGAATGATGTAATGCTCCCCTCTCCTTGCTTCCCACTTGGTTACCTGGTTGTTACCTAGTTACTGCTCCCCAGCCCCCCCTTAGAGACAGTGTTTCTGTGTTCGCATTGGCTGTCCTAGACTCGCTTTGTAGACCAGGCTGTGATCTGATGCCCTCTTCCGCAGATAAAGCACTCATATACAATAAATACATAAATCTTTTTAAAAATCTTTGTTGTTTGTTTGCTTTGGTTTTTAAAAATATTTTTGTTGGTTTGTTTCTTTTTCTATTTTTGGTTTATTTTGTTTTGATTTGGATTTTGGTTTTTCCTGTGTACCCTTGTTTGTCCTGGACTCGCTTGGTAGACCAGGCTAGCCTTGAACTAACAGCGATCCACCTGCCTCTGCCTCCCAAGTGCTGGGATTAAAGACGTGAGCAACCATGCCTTTCTTTTTCTCTTTTTAAAAAAGAAACTGGGTATAGGCAATTCTTTGAGACGATGGGAAACAGCCCAAAGAAATTTTCTTATGGAACTGGGTAAAACATCCCTCTGAAATATTGGAAGTTATTAATATCTTAGATTTAAGGTTCTTGAGCTTATCTGGAATCATAGATTACACATTTAAGAGGCTGTGGTAATATTACTTAAAGATAGGGATTGCAAGAAAGGAAAGCAGAGAGGGGGAAAGACCATTTGCTTCTGGTAGGCAAGAGGGTAGGGAAGCGGCCGAGCAGTGTAGAAACCATGACCCAAAGGGCCGGGTAATGTGCCTGCAGGCCAGTCCAGTTCCACAAAGACTCCGCTCAGAGCTTTAGGACATCGCCACCTAGGGGCATCCTGATGTGTCCGCAGCTGCCCTTAGCAAACCGCAGCGGCCTACTGAGCAAATCAGGCAGCTCCTCCGCCTTGCTGGGATCCTCTCTCCCCGAGGGCGCTGAGCAAGGCTCGTGGCTCGGCTCTAAATTCTGCACTAGGAAGAAGGCTTGGAGGAGGGGCGGGAGGTGGGTCTCGGGACCGCAAACCCAACCTCTAGCCTTCTTCCCTGAATCTTTCCCGGAAAACACAACACTTCTTTACCTCCTTCCTCAGACCTCTTCTTACCCTCTGCCCTCTCAGACTTGATTGCGTTCAAAAGCCAACCCTGCCTTTTCCGTACTCAGGCCCTCTCTGCTGTCCGCCATGAATCCTGAGGCCAGTGGACAGCTGGGGTCTGTAGAAGGGATTCGCACGGGCCACGACTGCGTGGGGTGTGGGGAGATATACCTCTGCCGAAGCACTGTGTGAGAAATGTGCCTGGAGCCACCCCGAAGCAGACATGGTGTCTGTTATCCGTTATGCTGGAACAACCGAGAGGCTTAATGTAAGCCCTGTAGTAACACAGGTAAATTCTTCCTTCGTCTAATGCGGCCTTCGCTTTGAATGCAGGCAAGCACAGAATTCACTTTTACCCCGTGTCTTAGTGCATGAGCCTCTTTCAGATGAAGGAAACACGGATGCCGGATCTGTCTTCTATTTCTTTATTGCTGAGCCCCTAAAGAAGGGAGATGTTGCATTTAGAACTTACCATCTGAGGGCTTAAATTTCCCCGTGGTCTGGGACCACATCCTATCCTTTTTTATTTTTATTTATTTATTTATTTATTTGCTTTGGTTTTGGTTTTTCGAAACAGGGTTTCTCTGTGTAATAGCCCTGGCTGTCCTGGAACTCTTTTTGTAGACCAGGCTAGCCTGGAACTCCCAGAGATCCGCCTGCCTCTGCCCCTAAATGCCAAGATTAAAGGTGTGCGCCACCATCCTTTAATCTGGGCATTTGAGAGGCAGAGGTTGGAGGATCTCTGGGAGTTCGAGGTCAGCCTGGTCTACAAAGAGTTCCACGACAGCCAGGCTGTTACAAAGAGAAACCCTGTCTCCAAAGGGGGGGAAAAAGGTGTGTGCCACCAAGCCTGTTTCTAATTAGTGCAGTTAATGCTTTGTTTTGTTTTCCTTTGAAACAGAGTTCTGCTATGTAGCCCATACTGACTTTGAACTAGGAATCCTCCTGCCTCATCCTCCTGAGTAATAGGATTCCTGGTTATACCACCAAAATCATAAAAATTTAACTCCAGTGAATAGGTCTTTTGAGCTGTCATTTGTGTTGTAGTCCAAGAATTGCCACATAAACCACTCAGACACCACTCTCAGTCAAATATATATAGTTTTATTGAAGGCAACACCCCAAAACTGACCATGGCAAGCGAGACAGTGGACTTGAGAGCCAAACTGTGACACCAGCCTGTTTTGTTTTGTTTTTTTTAAGAGTTATTATGAGCTGGGCCTGGTGGCACGTGGCTTTAATCCCAGCACTCAAGAGGCAGAGGTAGGTGGACTATTGTGAGTTCGAGGCCAGCCTGGTGTACAGAGAGAGTCCAGTACAGCCAAGGCTAACACAGAGAAATCCTGTCTCGAAAAAACAAAACAAGTTATTACAGGCCAGAAGAGGGCACCAGGTCTCATTATAGATAGTTGTGACCCACCATATGGTTGTGGGACTTGAACTCAGGACCTTAACCTCTGAGCCATCTCTCCAGCCCAACATCAGTCTGTTTCTAAGGCAGGCCATTTATACAAAAAGCAGTAACTAGAGCTGGACAGTGCACACCTTTAATCCCAGCACTCAGGAGGCAGAGGCAGGTGGATCTCTTTTTGTTGTTGTTGTTTTTCGAGACAGAGTTTCACTGTGTAGCCTTGGCTGTCTTAGACTTGGTTTGTAGACCAGGCTGGCCTCGAACTCACAGCGATACACCTGCCTCTGCCTCCCGTGTGCTGGGATTAAAGGCGTGCGCCACCATGCCCAGCTGCAGGTAGCGCTCTTAACCACTGAGCCATCTCTCCAACCCCCAACAAAGATATTTTTTGAACAGACAACAAACCTTTTTTTTTACATTACTTAGTTTTGAACCTAGAGCCTCACTAACACTAGGTACATTCTTTACTGCTCAGTTACAGTTACAGCCCCCTCCCCCATTAAATAAATAAATATATATGTATAGATATAGACATAGAGATTTATTTATGTCATGTGTATGAGTGTTTACCTGTGTTTATATGTGTGTAGCGGGTGTGCCTGGAGGCCACAGAAATTAGAAGAGAGTGGCAGAACTCATGAAACTGTAGTTAATGGATGGTTGTGAGCCACCATGTGGTTGCTGAGAATCACTCTTTGTGAAAGCAATGAACGCTCTTAACCACTAGGATTCACCATGTAGCCTAGGCTGCCCTCGAACTTGTGACAATACTCTTGCCTCAGCCTCCTGAGTCTCAGGATTTTAATGAACCACTATGCCTCCTAGACTCTTTTGGGATGCTTTTTGGTTTTTTAAGACTTTTTAAAAGACAGTCACGGGGCTGGAGAGATGGCTCAGAGGTTAAGGGCACCTATTATTCTTCCAAAGGTCCTGAGTTCAATTCCCAGCAACCACATGGTGGCTCACAACCATTTATAATGTGATCTGATGCTCTCTTCTGGCCTGCCTCTGCCTCCCTAGTACTGGGATTACAGGCGTGCGCCACTGCGCCGGATTCTGAAAATATTTATTTGTTTGTTTATGTTGCATAGATTAATGCAGTGAGGTTGCAGAGGGCATCTCTCCTGTATTACTCAGAGGTTCATACTGAGTGTCCCAGTTAGGGTTTCTACTGCCGTGTGATGAATCACCGTGACCAAAAGTAACTTGTGGAGGAATGGATTTATGTCACTCACACATCCAGGGTACTTCCATCAAAAGCGGTTAGGACAGGAACTGAGGCAGGCAAGAACCTGGAGGCAGGAGCTGATGCAGAGAGCACTCAGGGCGGAGTGGCTTGCCCAGTTCTTGTGCTCTGGTTTTTGGTTTTGGTTTTTGGAGACAGGCTTAGATGTGTCTGCTTTCTGCCTCCAGAGCGCTGAATTTAAAGGCATGTGCCACCACTGCCTGGCCAGTCTGCTTTCTTTTTTTGTTTGTTTGTTTGTTTTTTGTTTTTCGAGACAGGGTTTCTCTGTGTGGCCTTGGCTGTCTTAGACTCACTTTGTAGACCAGGCTGGCCTTGAACTCACGGAGATCCGCCTGCCCCTGCCTCCCGAGTTAAAGGCATGCGCCACCATGCCCGGCTCAGTTGGCTTTCTTATAGAACCCAGGATCACGGGGCTGGAGAGATGGCTCAGAGGTTAAGAGCACTGGCTGCTCTTCCAGAGGTCCTGAGTTCAATTCCCAGCAACCACATGGTGGCGCACACCCATCTATAACATGATCTGATGCTCTCTTCTGGCCTGCAGAGGTACATGCAGGTAGAACACTTTGTACATAACAATAAATAAATATATCTTTAATTAAAAAAAAAAAAAAAAAGAACCCAGGATCACTAGCCCAGAGGTGGCAGCAACCCTGAAGGCTTGCCTATAACTCAGTTTATTAGGGACATTTTCTCAGTTCACATCCCCTCTTTTCAGATCACTCTAGCTTGTGTCAAGTTCAAATAAACACTAGCCAGGACATGGAATACACTCCTATATAAGTGGTAAACACTAAGAAAGAGATTAATAACTTTCTTTTCTTTTGAAACAAGAGCTTAAATAGCCCAGTTGGCTTGGAACTCCCTAGTGCAGTCAGTTCTGGTCGTGAATCTTTCGTCCCCTGGCCTCCCCTTCCAAGTACTGAAGTTATAAGGCTATCCCACTGTTGGCTCCGGTTCCTTAACAACTCTACTTTATTAGGGATTTATTAAAGGCATGTACCTCCCTTACAACCCAACTACCCTAAATAGGAGGGAAAGGAGATTAAGGAAAACAAGAATGAAATCTTCTGGGTGTCCGTTCCACGGGGCAAATCCCCTGGAGTAACTCTCAGGAGTCTAGCAGACCCTCTATGTCTGACAGAAGAAGCCACAACGTGTGGGCCGAACCTGGTGGGATTCATCCAGCTCACAGCCCACGAGCAAATCCCCCAACTGCGGGGGCTGTGGGCAGGAACCTCTGATCTCTCTCCCTCCGGTTTCCCAGCGTCCTTCTTCTCTTCCCTATCGCTGGAGCCTGTCTTTTGTCTTGGGCTGAAACTTCATCTCTCTGAGTCTAAGATCTTTAGCAGTTTGTAGAGACAAAGTCTCAGTGGGGTCAAGCCACGCAAGACTACTTTCACCTTGGGCCCAGCTTAAGGCAAGGTTACATTCCCTTCACCTACCACGATTCCTGCCTATAGAATTTCTTGCTACATTCAGTTTGTGTGTGTGTGTGTGTGTGTGTGTGTGTGTGTGTGTGTGTGTGTGTGTGTGTGTGTCTGTTGTGTTTGCTGTGTTTTTTGTTTGGTTTGGTTTGGTTTGGTTTTTCTTCTTTTTTTTTTTTTTTTCTTTTTTGAGACAGGGTTTCTCTGTGTGGCCGAGTGCTGGGATTAAAGGCGTGCGCCACCACGCCCGGCTTGGTTTGGTTTTTTTAAGACAAGGTTTTTCTGGGTAGCCCTGGCTGTTCCTGGACTCACTTTGTAGACCAGGCTGGCCTCGAACTCACAATGATCTGCCTGCGTCTGCCTCCCGCGTGCTGGGATTAAAGAGATGTGCCACCATGCCCGGCTTGCTTTTTTTTTTGTTTTTTTGAGAGAGGGTTTCTCTGTGTAGCCTTGACTATCCTGGCCTCACTTTTTGTAGACCATGCTGGCTTTTTGTTTTGTTTTGTTTTTTGTTTTTTGTTTTTCGAGACAGGGTTTCTTTGTGTTGCCTTGGCTGTCCTGGACTCGCTTTGTAGACCAGGCTGGACCATGCTGGCTTTGAACTCACAGAGATCCTCCTGCCTCTGCCTCCTTGGGATTATAGGCTTTCGCCACCACATCCAACTAAAAGCTGCACATTAAAAAATTTTTTTTAATGTACATTGGTGTTGTACCTATCTGTGTATCTGTGTGAAGGTGTCAGATCCCATTGAATTGGAGTCACCAACAGTGATGAGCTGTCATGTGAGTAAAAGCTACAAGACTGTATAGAGCTCTGACAGTCCTGAACAAGAAAGATTTCCTGCTCAAGGAATTTTTCTGGTGTAGACCCTTATTTCTTCCATGGCAGATTTTTTAAAAAATATTTTACTTAATTTTTTAAATGTATGTGCATTGTTGTGAGGGTGTCAGATCTTAGAGTTACAGACAGTTGTGAGCTGCCATGTGGGTACTGGGAATTGAACCCGGGTCCTTTGGAAGAGCAGGCAGTGCTCTTAACCACTGAGCCATCACTCCAGTCCCCTATGGCAGATTTTTAAGGGGCCTGCTAGTGCTGTGATTCTCAACCTTTGTGTCGCAACCCATTTACAGGGAGCCAAAGGTCCTTTTCACAGAGATTGCATACCAGATATCCTACATATCAGATACTTACACTATGATTCAGAACAGTAGCAAAATTACAGTTAGGGAGTAGCAACAAAAATTTTTTAAAATTTATTTATTATTTATATAGTATTCTGGGGGCTGGAGAGATGGCTCGGTGGATAAGAGTGCCACTTGCTCTTCCAAAGGTCCTGAGTTCAATCCCCAGCAACCACACGGTGGCTCACAACCATCTGTAATGTGATCTGATGCCCTCTTCTAGCCTATAGGTGTACATGCGGGCAGAACACTGTATACATAATAAATAAATAAATAAATATTTATACAGTATTCTGCCCTCATATGCCCCTGCCCACCACAAGAAGACACCAGATCTCATTACAGATGGCCACGACATACATGGTGGTTGCTGGGAATTGAACTCAGAACCTTTGCAAGAGCAGATGGTGCTCTTAACCTCTGAGCCATCATCTCTCCAGCCCCCCCCCAAAATAATTTTATGGTTGCGGGGGGGGGGGATTACCACAACATGAGGCACTGTACAAAAAGACCCAAGGGTGACAGAATTAGGAAGTTTAAAGACCACAGCTCTAGTGCACTCAAAACCAACTACCTCAGAGTAACCTGCAGCCTCCTGTCGTCTCCCTCCTCCCTCCCCACTACCAATTCTTACCCTCTTCTACTCTTTACAAAACCTTCTGCTTTGCAGGGGCTGGAGAGAGAACTCAGCAGGTAAGAGTAGCTGGCTGCTCTTCCAGAGGACCCAGGTTCGATTCCCCCAGAACCCACATGGTGGCTCACAGACATCTATGACTGCAGCTCCAGGGGATCCAACACTTCCTCTGTGTGTGTTGCACAAAGGTGGTGTACACACATACAAGCAGGCAAAACACCCATGTGTGGGGACATGACAGCCAGCCCTAACCTGATGGCACCGTGATAGTGCCTGCCCAGAACCAACTGCTCTCTTCCAGTCATTAGAGTTCAGACCTGAGGAATAATTTACACAGGTCCCCTGTGATGAATGAATATGGAGGCCAGCATCCCTTAAGGCCCATTGACCTTTCGCTCTGGGATGCCTGGGAGATCCTAGTGGCCTGTGGCCTGCAGGTTAGTAGGATAAATGGGCTATGAGGCATTAACAGCTGCCTTCGCTTCTGTAAGACTCAGTATCACTGTACAAAGGGGGATGAAATGGTCTTTTTATTACTATATAAGGGAAACAACTGGGGGGAAGTAAAACAATTTTCCTGCCCAACTGTGGATTCCATGCGTGCTTGTGATACCTGTCTTTCTTTCTTTTCTTTTTTCTTTTTCTTTTTCTTTTTTTTTTTTTTTTTAGGTTTTTCAGGACAGGTTTCTCTGTATATCCTTGGCTGTCCTGTACTCACTTTGTAGACCAGGCTGACCTCAAACTCACAACAATGCGCCTGCCTCTGCCTCCCGAGTGCTGGGATTAAAGGCGTGTGCCACTACTCCCAGCTGATACATACCTTTCTAATGTTCCCTTTAAGGCCCACCTTAAACTCCCTTAACCCTAAATGGCATGCTATGAGGCTGTAAGGTTGCCGCTGTCCTTCTCCTAGCAATAAGAATAAATTCATTTAATCTAAATTTAAATTGAGCCTAAGTCTTTGGTTTCTCACAGTGGAGTCCAATGCCACAACACACACACACACACACACACACACACACACACACACACACACACACACACACGTATACAAAGAGGCATAAGATTATTATGTAATTCAAATGTCCCCCCCCCCCAAATCTGGTTGCAACCTTTGTTCTGAGAATCTCCTATCTCAGTGTTGTGTTAAACATTGCTCCCCAATTATCCTCTAGTATGCCAATAAAGCAGCTTACAGTCAATTGCTGAGCAGGGGAAAGAATAGGGCTGGACTTCCTGCCAGCCAGGGGAGGAGTGGTTAGAAGAGGAAGTAGGGGATTCAGCCACTGAGAGGTCCAGGCGATGCCAGAAGAGCACAATGGAGCAGAGAAAGCTACAAAGGGCAAGTATTCCTGGGATGTAAGCTGGGAGGAAGCAAAAATAGCTTAGAGGGTTAAAAATAGATTAATCGCTTCTCAATTCTTGGGCTGCCAAGCTTATTATTAAAGAATATGCCGGGCGTGGTGGCACACACCTTTAATCCCATCACTCAGGAGGCAGAGCCAGGTGGATCTCTGTGAATTCAAGGTAGAGAAGGTAGAGCCTGCTCTACAAAGTGAATCCAGGACAGCCAAGGCTACACAGAGAAACCCTGTCTCAGAAAAAAAACAAAGAAAGAAAGAAAAAGAATATAATAGTCTCATATATTTCTGTGATAGCCAGGTTCAAATAGAAACTAGGAAACAAATACAGTTTATAAAAATAACCCTAACACACACACACACACACTAATAGTAATAACAACAACAACAACAACAACAACAACAACAATAATAATTTAAAAATAATGCTGCTAAGCTGGGCAGTGATGATACAGGCCTTTAATGCCAGCACTCAGAAGGCAGAGGCAGGTAGATCTCTGTGAGTTCCAGGCCAGCCTTCTCTACAAAGCGAGTCCAAGATAGCCAGGGCTACAGAAGAAACCCTATCTCAAAAAACCAAAACAAGAGTCGGGCGTAGGGGCGCACGCCTTTAATCCTAGTACTTGGGAGGCAGAGACAGGTGGATCGCTGTGAGTTCGAGGCCAGCCTGGTCTACAAAGTGAGTCCAGGACGGCCAAGGCTACACAGAGAAACCCTGTCTCGAAAAACCAAAAAAACAAAACAAAACAAAACAAAACTGCTAATAATAAAATGTTCAAGGAAAAAAGTGGGCTTGTTTTGTTTATTTGTTTGTTTGTTTTGAGATGGGTTTCTGAGTGCTGGGATCAAAGATGTCCACTACAGCTGCCTGGCTAAGAAAATATTTTTAAGCTGGGCGTGGTGGTGCATGCCTTTAATCCCAGCACTCAGGAGGCAAAGGCAGGTGGATCGCTGTGAGTTCAATGCCAGCCTGGTCTACAAAGTGAGTCCAGGACAGCTAAGGCTAACACAGAGAGACCTTGTCTCGAAAAAACAAAAAAAGAAAGAAAAAGATATTTGTAAGGTTTATTTATTTTATATATGTGAGTGTTTTGCCTGCGTGTACGCCTGCACACCAGAAGAGGGCATCAGATCCCATTCTAGATGGTTGTGAGCCACCATAATGTTGGCTGGGACTTGAACTCAGACCTTTAGAAGACAAAAACGTCCAGTGCTCTTACCACTGAGTCATTTCTCCAGCTCCAAGAAAAAAAATATTTTTTTCAAAACTTGCTACCGGGACTGGAGAGATGGCCTAGCAGTTAAGAGCACTGGCTGTTCTTCCAAAGAACCCAGGTTCAATTCTCAGCACCCACATGGCAGCTCATAACTGTCTGTAACTCCAAGATCTGACACCCTCACACAGACATGCATGCATGCAAAACATCAATGCACATAAAAATTTAAAAATAATAATAAATAAAAATTTAAAAATAAAATTTAAAAAATGCTAGCTCTTCTACCAACTGGATAACCACCACCATAGATAGTGTCACTCCACTCAGGGTCCATAATTTGATTACTATTGTCAGCTATAAATTCCAAAATATTGCTGTTCCCACATGCACCATTGTTAGAACTGCCAGAACATTCTTCTTCTTCACTGTTGCCACTATAACCTCCCCACCCTGTCCCATTACCACCACTATCATCACCATATCCTGGTCCACCATCACTACAGCTCCCCATCCAGAACCAGAACACAGGGTGTGCTAAGCCCTATGCTCAAGGGTCAGAACTGCGGCATCACCTCCAAATTTTTCTGTTGTCACCACCTTTACAACCAAGGGCTCCTCTTCCTCCAAAGTTTCCACTACAACCAAATTTCCTCTTCTACCTCTTCTTTATGAGAGGACTAAGAGGTTAAGAACACTGCCTGTTGCTTGTTTGTTTTGTTTCTTTTTGTTTTGTTTTTTTGGTTTTTCGAGACAGGGTTTCTCTGTGTATCCTTGGCTGTCCGGGACTCGCTTTGTAGACCAGGCTGGCCTCGAACTCACAATGATTTCACCTGCCTCTGCCCCTGTGAGTGCTGTGATTAAAGGTGTGCGCCACCGTGCCCAGCCCTGTTTTTGTTTTGTTTTTGTTTGGTTTGTTTTTGAGACACAGTTTCTCTGTGTAGCCTTGGCTGTCTTGGTCCAGGCCTGCCTCTGCTTCCCTGAGTGCTGGGATTACACCACCATACAGGCTAGGAGCACTTCCTGTTTTTTTCCAGAAGCCTTGGAGTAGAGTCGGGTTAGGTTTCCAACACTCATGTCAAGTAGTTTACAAATTCCTGTCACTCCAGTTTTAGGGGATCCAACACCACCTCTTCTGCCCTTCAGGGGTACTCATACACAGGTGGCATACACAGACACATGATACAAAATAAGATAAAATAATATACAAAATAAATAACACACAAAACATATAAATAACATACAAAATAAAGTACAAATAATAAAATCTGTATATGGTGACTCATACCTGTAATATAATCCCTCTGTAATCGCCAGACTTGATAGGTTGAGGTGGGAAAATTGCTTCAAGTTAAATACAAGCCTGAGCTGTCTATTAAGTTCCAGGCCAGGCAGGGCTATATAGCAAAATGTTAAAAAGAAAAAGTAAGCCGGGCGTGGTGGTGCACGCCTTTAATCCCAGCACTCGGGAGGCAGAGCCAGGCGGATCGCTGTGAGTTCGAGGCCAGCCTGGTCTACAAAGTGAGTCCAGGATGGCCAAGGCTAACACAGAGAGACCCTGTCTCGAAAAACCAAAAAAAAAAAAAAAAAAAGAAAAAAGAAAAAGTAAGCCAGGTGTGGTGGTGCATGTCTTTAATCCCAGCACTCAGGAGGCAGAGGCAGGCGGATCGCTGTGAGTTTGAGGCCAGCCTGGTCTACAAAGAGAGTCCAGGATAGCTAAGGCTACACAGAGAGACCCTGTCTGGGGGGGGCAGGGGGGGAAAGGGTAAGGGAGATTCAAGATGCAAGATGGGGCCACAAGGTGTCTTAGAGCGCCATGGAGGCTTGGGGTGGGGGGAGAAACGCAGCAGAGGCTGAATACGAGCCTGCAGAGCATGAAGGGTCTCTGGAACAGTTTTTTTTTTTTAAAAAGGCAGGTCATGTGGGAAGATGCTTTTAAAAAGTTGTTTCATAAAACTGGAAAAATAAAAGATGGCAGAACAGAGCCGTGCTCACACACTGAAGAGGAGGAGAACTGGTGTGGAACGCAGCCTCAGCAGACAAAGGTGGGTGTTGTTGCCAAGTGGGCTTAGTCCTCATACTGCTGGGGGACTCAGGCCACCACCAGTTCACCTCGCAGATGCCTGAGAGCTTCCAGCACGATGCTTGTTCCCGGAGTACCAGCAGCTGGCTGGTGCTGAGGGCAGGGTGGTGTGTAGTACCTTAGAGCTTGCACAGGTCCTGCCCCCTAGATATACTGCCCAGCCCCAGGATCACCCTGACTCTGAGCAGTAGCAGGATTTCCATGATGAAGAATGCTTCATTTTCTTTTTCATTTTTTGTTAGGTTTATTTATTTATTATGTACACAATGTTCTGCCAGCATGTGTGCCTGCCTACCAGAAGAGGGCACCCGATCCCAAGACAGAAAGATGATAAACCACCATGTGCTTGCTGGGAACTGAACTCAGGACCTCTGGAAGAGTAGACAGTGCTCTTAACCCCTGAGCCATCTCTCCAGCCCAAAGAATGGTTCATTTTCTAGCCTGAGTCTCTTCAAGGCACTTCTGTGGTCTGTACTGCCTCAGTAGGCAATGTTGACATCCATGTTCCCCTGGAGGCCGTGTTGATGATGTTCACGATCCAGGCTGCAGCCACTGGGGACCAGGCTGATGCCTGTGATGCGAGCTGCCAGTAGAAACAACTGGGAAGTCCATGATCTTTGCTGACACTGGCTGCTACGAACAATGAAGATTCTTTTGCAGTGATATAGATGACTACAGACTCATAACTGAAAATGAGGTACATTAAAGGTTTCAGTGACAACCTCCCCACCCCACCCCAAAAAAAGAAATAACCAGGCTGGGCAGTGGTGTTGCAGGCCTTTAGCACCCAGGGAGGCAGAGGAAGGTGGTTCTATGAGTTTGAAGCCAGTCTGGTCTACAGATCAAGTTCCAGAACAGCCATGGCTACACAGAGAAACCTTGTCTCAAAAAACCAAGAAGGAAGCGGGGCGTGGTGGCGCACGCCTTTAATCCCAGCACTTGGGAGGCAGAGGCAGGCGGATCACTATGAGTTTGAGGCCAGCCTGGTCTACAATGTGAGTCCAGAATAGCCAAGGCTACACAGAGAAACCCTGTCTTCAAAAACCAAAAACCAAAAACCAAAAACCAAAACCAAACCAAAACAAAAAAGCCCCCAACAACAATAACAAAAACTGAAATAAAGATGCTGCTGAAGTGTAGCTCTGCACAGTTGATGGCTTCAGTGGAGGGGAGGGATGGAGAAGAATTCACTTTTCTTTAAGGGGCTGGCCACTGGGTCTTTGACCATGCTCCAATGAGTATATGGGCAAGACAAATTGGACTTGGTGGGGCCTTTTGGGTGTGTAGGGGTGTGTGTGTGTGTGTGTGTGTGTGTGTGTGTGTGTGTGCGCAAATGTGGGAGGGAGGAGTGGGAAGTAAATGTGTGATTGGAGTGCATTATATGAAATTCCCAGATATTAATAAAAAGATGATGTTGCGGGATGGGGGGAAGAAAAAGGAAAGAAAATAAATAAATAAATGGTAAAAAAAGAGAAAAAGAAAAAAAAACCCTCATTCATTCATGTCTTCACCCACTCATCACAAAAGTCGTGAGCATAGCAAAGCTGTCAGGCTCATGATGATAAACACAGTCTTCCAAAATTCTAATTTCACAGCCCAGCTTAGATTTTGCTGTCGCGAACAAACACTGGCAGTTGCCTCCACGTCACTATGTCTGTCAAGCATACAAGCTATACCACTAGAGTGGGTCCGTTATTCTCTTAGATACAAATGGGTTACCATTTATTTGTATTTGAAGAAGAGCACCAGTCTTTGTGCTCAGAGCAAGGGCTGCACGAAGCCCTGCTGGTGTGCGTGCGTGCGTGCGTGCGTGCGTGCGTGCGTGCGTGCGTGCGTGCGTGGTGAAAAAGAAAGACAAGAAAGGAGAAAGTAAACAGAATTGGATCTGATCCCAAAAGGGCATGCCCTTGAAATGACCGTGTTTGACTCACCCTATAGCGCAAATTAGTGCTGTACGCCTACACCCCAATTAGAGGCACCAGGTATTAAAAAGGAATGCATTTGAGAGTTGAGATCTTATCAAGTTAAGATAGATAGCCGCTGTTACACTCTGTCAAGAGAACATGTCTTAACCTAATGGGGTGGCAAAAAAAAAAAAAAAAGCACTATGAGGGCCACTGAGCTAAGGTCAGCATCATTAGCCCAACATTGATTTGTTGCATCAGTACAGTTTAACACAACTTAAAAAGACAAGAAACTGGGCCTGGAGAGATGGCTCAGAGGTTAAGAGCACTGTTTGTTCTTTCAAAGGTCCTGAGTTCAATTCCTAGCAACCACATAGTGCCTCACAACCATCTGTAATTAGTTCTGTTCCCCTCTTCTGGCTTGCTGACTCACATGCAGGCAGAATACTGTATAAATAATAAAGAAATAAAACTTTAAAAAAAAAGGCAAAAAGAGTTCAAGCCCAGCCTGCCTTTAAAAATAAAAGATCACGCCTTTAATCCCAGCACTCAGGAGGCAGAGGCAGGCGGGTTGCTGTGAGTTTCGAGGCCAGCCTGGTCTACAAAGCAAGTCCTGGACAGTCAAGGCTACACAGAGAGACCCTGTCTTGAAAATCAAAAATAAAATAGAATAAAAGATCACCAGCCAGGTATGTGTCATTTCATTGCAGGGGTAAGTGGTCTCTGAAAACCTCAATTATTACCATAGTATAATAAACTTTGAAATCTCTTGTTTATCCACTTCTCATTACAAAAGCTTTTATTTTTAATTTATTATTTGTTATGATCTGGTGGGTGGAATAGCTCCCTAAGAGCTAAGTCTCTATGGCAGAAGGCTCCTGGATCCTTTTTGGCTTTTGTTGTTTGTTTGTTTTGAGACAAGGTTTCTCTGTGTAGCCTTGGCTGTCCTGGACTCACTCTGGAGACCAGGCTGGCCTTGAACTCACAGTGATCTGCCTGCCTCTGCCTCCCGAGTGCTGGGATTAAAGGTGTGTGCCACCACTGCCTGACTTCCTTTTTGGCTTTTTTGGGCTTTTGTTCTTCAGGGAAAAAGGCAGAAAGCCGAGAGATGCCAGGCTAAGTTACCAACAATGAGAAGGGAAGAAGGTACCAAACTCTTTTCCTTAGAGTTGATAGCGGCTGAAATTCAGCACTTATTAGCTGCAAGGTGTTTGTCAGCTCCCTCTGGAAAGGGTCTACCTATGAAAATTAGCAATAACTAAATTCAAAAGAATGGGGGACAGGGCTTCGCTTACTGAACCCTAAATTGGCCCAACTGACCCAAGACTTAGAAGTTTTCGTTAACCCTTGAATATTATTTGAAATTTTTGTAGATTTTGACTGGAATTGAAGGAAATATTTGTGCAGAGTGATGGAGGCACACACCCGTAATCTTAACACAGTGGGAAAAAAGACAGGTGGATCTCTGTGAGTTCTAGACCAGCCTGGTCTCCATGGGCTGTGACTCCGCTGCTGATAAGTTACTTGTAAAAACAGCCTAGGATTTAAACTGACAAAAATTTCCTTAACAGACACGCAAGCTGCACACCTCCCACGTGGAAAAGCCTTTGTATGCTGAGTGAGGTATCACTGCTCTGGCAGCCGGCTTATCCCTCTAAACATGAGCTGCTTTCACAGGGAACAGGTGGTGGTTACATCAGATGCAAAAAGACACCAAGGACTTACAGGTGACAAAGTACACGTCAGCTTACTTGGGTCCTAAAAACTCAAAGGCTAAAATTCATATACTTAAAAGAGTAATCTTAATGCCTTTTTTTTTTCCCCCTCAGGGCAACCGGCTTGTCTCTAAAATGGGATACATTTCCTCAGGAGACAGGTAACGGCCTGGCCTATCCACCAGGCGCCATAGAGCCTAGAGAAGGGCATTTAGTTTAAAAGGTGGAAGTGTCCATCTCTATGGAGAGGAGGTGAGACACAAACACCTGCAACAAATGTAAAAACCCAGGTACAAGATGCCTAGTGTATGGATAAGCTTTAAAATGGGAGTTTATGTAAGTGTGAAAACCTAGGTACCAGATACCTAGGGTATGCATAAACTCTAAAATGGGAGTTTATATAAGTGTGAAAACTCAGGTACAAGATGCCTACGGTGTGCATAAACTCTAAAATGAGAGTTTATATAAAGTTTAAAAGGTGGAAGCGTCCATCCCCAATGGAGAGAAGGAGTGAGACAAAAACACCTTCAATAAATGTAAAAACCCAGGTACAGATGCCTAGGGTGTGCATAAGGTTATCTAAGGCTTAATGCCTGTTGTTTTGCTCAGGGCAACTGGCTTGTCTCTAAAATGGGGTACATTTCCTCGGGAGACAGGCCTGGCCATACATCAGGTGCCACAGAGCCTAGAGAAGGACATTTAGAATTATACAGTCTTGTTTTGATTTCAATTAAATAATGATTGTATGGTCTTTGGTAATGGTAATAGTATACTTCCTCTTTGAAAGAGGTCAAAATAAAACAGACGCGGATGAAAGGGAGACTGCTGACCGAAGTCAGTCTATACGTACATGAACTCAAACTACAGAACCAGCCTTGATTGTTCTGGGCATCCTGCACACTTTGTGCATTTATAGTGTTAGGACTGTATAATGCTCGTGAGAAATTATATCTTTTCAGAACAAAAGTACCAGACGCTGATGCTGGATCAGACCCGACAGAATTCATCCTCCAGCATGTTGAGATGCTGACATCCTGCATTCCTCATGTTCCATCCACAAGTGCTTTGGTTGCTGTTCTCATCAGAACAGAATATCTCCCAGGACAGCTTTGAAGAAAGCTCCTGATTCCAATTGGTCCAGTATTTCAGACTGTTCCACACAGGACTTTTATGAAGCCTGAATTTCTCAACATTTAGAGACTGGACCACAAATGCTATCTCTAGGTTGTTTAACCATTTTCTCAGTTTTATTTGTGCCCCTACATAGGTATTATTCCTCCCAAATCAGCCTGAAGAAGCCTTAAAAAGAGAGCAATCGAGGCTGGTTCTGGAGTTTGAATTCATGTACATACAGACTGACTTAAGTTAGCAGTCTCCCTTTCATCCAGGTCTGTTTTATTTTGACCTCTTTCAAAGAGGAAGTATAGTATTACCATTACCAAAGACCATACACTCATTATTTAATTGAAATCAAAACAAGACTGTATAATTCTAAATGTCCTTCTCTAGGCTCTGTGGCATCTGATGTATGTCCCTTAAAGGGGGGTTGGGGAAGGTTTTGGGCTATGGATGTTTATTTTCATTGGGAATTGGTTATGTCGTTATTGGTTTTATTCAGAGAGAGAACGAGGTTGGACTCAGGGATTTTTCTCTGAGAATATAGAAATATAAAGGGATGATAGGACAAAAGGTAGATTTATTTTATTTTTTGTTTTTTTTTTTTGAGACAGGGTTTCTCTGTGTAGCCTTGGCTGTCCTGGACTCCCTTTGTAGACCAGGCTGGCCTCGAACTCACCTGCCTCTGCCTCCCGAGTGCTGGGATTAAAGGCGTGTGCCACCAAGCCCGGCGTAAAAGGTAGATTATTGAATCTACTCTTCGATTTAAGGCCTTAATTGTTCCTCACAAGGCTATTTTTAATTCATTAGTATAGAATATTAGATATTGATGTAAAATAAGTTTATTGTTAATTTATTGTACTATTCAATTTTATCACAAGAATATACATCCTAGGTTCAATAGATAGATAAGGCAAAATATTTAGATAAAGTCTTCAAAAACCTCAGAGACCTACAGTATATGGCATTTAAAGAAATTTTTATTGTTTTGAGGATTCTTTGAAAATGAGACAGGTTGACTCCTGGCAACACCCAGCCTGCCTCAAAGAAGGTAATGAGCATCGAGGAACCTCCATTTGGAGATGGCTTCAGATGTGGTGAACCAGCCACAGGGCAAAAATGTCTTTGTTTTCTGCCACAGACAGAATTCTCCCTGAAATGGGCAAGCTTGGATGCAGGTGGGGTTGATGGACAAACTGCCAGGACAGGGTAGACAAGTCCTCAATAGTCCCTGCTTCACAAATATGTCTGTCAGATATATTGGGCCAGAAGGCTGAAGATGATGCTCCGACGTGTTAAAGACTTTCTCTGAAAGGCTGGGCTGAAAATCTGGCCACATAGTTTTTTTTTTTTTTTTCCCCAGCCCTCTGGAGGCTAGCTGAAGAATGCTCTGTCCTGAGAAGGCCTTCTGGGCAGGGAGGGAGCTCTCAGCCTGGTTGAGACAAGAGAAATCTGTGTCCCCTCCAGAGGGGGAAGGGGGCCTCTGGCTTGCGAAAGGCCAAACTACACTTTATTAAAATAAAGAGAAAAGAGTCAACAACAGGGGCTGGAGAGATGGCTCAGAGGTTAAGAGTACTGTTTGCTCTTCCAAAGGTCCCGAGTTCAATTCCCATGCAACCACATGGTGGTTCGTGACCATCTGTAATGAGATCTGGCGGGCAGGCGCACATGTGAGCAGAATACTGTATAAATAATAAATACATTTTAATAATAACTAATAAATAATTTTTTTTTTTAAAAAGAGTCAAACAACAGCTTTTAATTCACTAAGCTTAAAAGAAGGGCAGGGAGCTGTGGGAAAGGGATGGGGGTGTGTGTGCAACCTTCTAGCCCCTAGGTTTTTAAACTAAGCTTACTTGAATAGCAGGAGACACTCCCAGGACACATCCCTGGCTTCTCTCCAGGGCACCTTTGATATGTTTTTCTTCAAAGGGCCAGCTTTTGACACCTTTGTGTGGGTTAGGGTCTGCAAGGAACTATCTTTTTTTAACACATTTGGGTCTGGTGGGTTGTTATCAGCATGGGGTCAGCTCACCTATGTCGTAGCAGGAAGTTTACAGGGAGGGAGCAGCCCTCCTCCTGCCTACAAAGGCCCACAGTATGAGTGTTCACCATGTGCACGCCTAGCACCCACAGAGGCAGAAAAACCGAATCAGATCCCCCAGAGCAGGAGTTTTGGGCAGTTGTAAACTGCCATGTGGATGCTGGAAACCAAACCCAGGTCCTCTGTGAGAGCAGCCAATGCTCTTTACCACTGATGCATCTCTCCAGCTCTTAAAAGCAGAACTTCTTCTACTTGGGTGTGGTTGTGCCCTCTGCAGGTAGAGGCAGGAAGAAGGAGACTCTGTTGAGTTTCAGGCAAGCCAGAGCTAAATAGTAAGAGGCTGTCTCAGAAGACACAACAGAACAAACAAAAGCCAATTTAAAGCTTTAAAACATTGTTCTGACAGTTGCAAGTATATATATATAAAGCTAAAATAAAAAAATAAAAAATGTAGACATTTAGGATAGCAAACAGAAATAAGAAGTGTCTAAAAAGTCAAATTCTGATTCTTCCTTCCTACCTCCTTAAAATTGAGCCTAGTAAGTGATTGCCAAGAATCGTGAGTGCCCTTCCCCCTTTTTAAGTTAGGGTATCTCAATTTAGAACATCCTGGACATGAACTCACAAAAATCTTCCAGCCCCTGTCTCCTGCATGCTGTGAATAACGGAGTATGTCACCAAGCCTGGCTTTCTTTATTTTGTGTGTATGTTTTCATGTAGTGGTTTGCCTGCATGTATGTCTGTGCCTTTGGTTCATGCAGTGACCAAGAAGGCCAGCAGAAAAAAAAAAGGCCAGCAGAGGGCACCAGATCCCCTGGAACTGGCGTTTAAGTCACCCAGTGGGTGCTGCGGTTGAACCCTTGACCGCTGACAAAGCAGCTAGGGCTCTTGCACCTGGAAACTTCTCTTCAGCCCCATGAAAACCTTAATTTTAAAAAAGAATGTCTGTTTCATTGAAATCGGTGCTGGTATAGTTGCTAGTTTAGCAAATAAAAACATTCACGATTATTTAACTGGTCTATAACATTTATGATACTTTGGCCAGGCTATATCCTAATATTCCAAAATATCATAACTTACCAGGACTAAATGTTTGTATGTTTAACATATAACACTGAATTTTTGTCTTACGTAGTAGAACTTGAGAAACAAGGCTCGTCGGGCGTGGTGGCGCACTCCTATAATCCCAGAGGCAGAGGCAGGCAGATTGCTGTGAGTTCAAGGCCAGCCTCGTCTACAAAGCGAGTCCAGGATAGCCAAGGCTACACAGAGAGACCGTGTCTCTTGAAAAACCAAAAAAATAAAAATAAAGAAATAAATTAAATAAAAAAGAAAGAAAGAAAAACAAGGTTCATACAAGTGTAATGATAGTTTACTTTATTTTTGTTTTTGAGACAGGCTTTCTCTGTGTAGCCCTAGCTGTGCTGGAACTCATTTTGTAGGCCTTAAACTTTGAGATCAGCCTACCTCTGCATCCTGAGTGCTGGGATTAAAGGTGTGCACCACCACCATCCCACCATATTCCCAAAATATTCACCATTTTTAAAAAAATTTATTTATTTATTATTATGTATACAGTGCTCTGCCTGCATGTACTCTGCGGGCCAGAAGAGGGCATCAGATCACATCGTAGATGGTTGTGAGCCACCATGTGGTTGCTGGGAATTGAACTCATGACCTGTGGAAGAGCAGTCAGTGCTCTTCACCGCTGAGCCATTTCTCCAGCCCATATTCACCATTTTTATCTATCTATTTTCTGTTTTTTTTTTTTTTTTTTTTTTTTTTTGAGACAGGGTCTTTCTACAGAACCCTGTCTGTCCTGGAACTCACTATGCTACCAGGCCTGCCTCATTCTCTCAGAGATCCACCCGACTCTGCCTCCCAAGTGCTGGGATTAAAGGTGTGTGCCCCCAGGCCTGGCTGTAGTGACCATTTTTTAGCCAAAGTGGGGGAAAACTGAGCAATGTTGGTGACTGGACAGTGCCCTTTTCAGGGATTAAGTATTAGATGGGAAAAACAATACATAAATAAAAAATAAATACTAGATTGAGCACTGATTACTTCTTTTTCCTCCTCCTCCTCCTCCTCTTCTTCTTCCTCCTTCTTCTATTTTGAGCACTGGCTTCTAAAGCTGGCTTAGATGCACAGTTTCCTCTTTCCAACCTGCTCCTCCCATCTGATTTCTGGCTTTTCTTTAATACTGCAGACTCAAGCACTGTGTGCATTTGTAGGGAGAGTCTTTGACGTCCTGTCACTCTCTCGGTATTTCCTATATATTAGAGTTGCATTGCTGTTTTTAAGGAACTTTGGTGATTCTGTTTTGTTTTGTTTTTTGTTTTTTGTTTTTGGTTTTTTGAGACAGGGTCTCTCTGTGTTAGCCTTGGCTGTCCTGGACTCACTTTGTAGACCAGGCTGGCCTCGAACTCACAGCAATCCACCTGCCTCTGCCTCCCGAGTGCTGGGATTAAAAGCGTGTGCCACCACGCCCGGCTCTTGTTTTGTTTTTTAGTTTTTCGAGACAGGGTTTCTCTGTGTAGCCTTGGCTGTCCTGGAATCACTTTGTAGACCAGGCTGGCCTCGAACTCACAGCGATCTGCCTGCCTCTGCCTCCCGAGTGCTGGGATTAAAGGCGTGTGCCACCACGCCCGGCAAAAAAAATTTTTTTAATTGGTTTTTCGAGACAGGGTTTCTCTGTGTAATAGCCTTGGCTATCCTAGACTCACTTTGTAGACCAGGCTGGCCTCGAACTCACAGCGATCCACCTGCCTCAGCCTCCAGAGTGCTGGGATTAAAGGTTTGTGCCACCATACCCAGCTGCTTTTTTTTTTTTTTAAACCAGGTGTATAAATCAGGGTTCTCTAGAGAAACAGAACTAATAGAATGTATCTATCTCTCTATCAACATACACATATAAGGTGAATGTACATACATACACACCTTTCTATACATCTGGATTTATTAAAGTGGCTTACAGGCTGTGGTCCCACTAGTGCAGCAATGGCTACTTCCCAGCAGAAAGTGCAAGAATCCAGTTGAGTCCACAAGACAGCTGTCTAGGCTGCTCTTCAGTCTGTGTCCGATTCCTGAGGAAGCAGGCTCTAGTACAACTGAAGGAATGGGCTTGGTACTTAGAGAGAGGGCAGGCAGGAGAAGAGCAAGCACTTCCTTTTTCCATGTCCTTTTACCTAGGTTGCCATGAGAAGGTGTGGCCCAGATTTAAGATGGATCTTCTTCCTACCTTAAATAATTCAGTCAAGAAAAAGCTCCTAGCCTGGGAGGCCAGTCTGGTCTACAAAGAGAATCCAGGACAGTGACAGCCAAGAACTGCCATCACACCAGACCTGTCCATGTAGCCCAAGCTGACTAAGACTAAGAACTTGCTTTTTTTGTAGACCAGGCTGGCCTCGAACTCACAGAGATCTGTCTGCCCCTGTGTCCTGAGTGCTGGGATTAAAGGTGTGCGCCACTATGGTCATCCCTCTACTCATCCAGTGAAACTTCCTGAAACCATGGTCCATACTTATGGGTTGTATTTCTGTTTAAAAAAAAAATAAATTGCCAGGCTGTGGTGGACTTTAATCCCAGCACCCTGAAGGCAGAGGCAGGCAGATCTCTGTGAGTTCGAGGCCAGCCTGGTCTACAAAGTGATTCCAGGACAGCCAAGGCTACACACAGAAACCCTGTCTCGAAAAACCAAAAAAAGAAAAGCAAAAAATTGAGCTGGGCAGTGGGGCCCATGCCTACATGTCTTTGTTTCATTTAATATGTTGTACTCTACCCAGAACAACTAGGTCAGTTCTAGTCAGTTCTCTCCTTTTTCTCTGTGGCTTTCCAGGTTTGAGGTCAAGTGCCTTTACCCCCTGAGACACTTCAACAACCCACTGACAGACTTTTATTGGCTCCCTAGACTTCGGAATCTCCTGGCTCTCTCTCTCTCTCTCTCTCTCTCTCTCTCTCTCTCTCTCTCTCTCTCTCTCTTTCTATTGTGGAGCCTCTTTCTCTTCCTGAGCTATAAATGTCAGCCTGCCTCAGGGCTTAGTGCGCTTTATAGTCCCTGGGAAATCCCCTCTAGTCTTAAGGATCGTACTGTTTCCACCTCCAGCTTTGTTATCGTCCTGAAGCTCAGGGTCCAGGGTCCAGCTGCCTGTTTGACACTTTTATTGGGATGCGTTAGACACATCTCTAACTCAACATGCCCAGGACATTCTTCTTTTTCCTCCCAGTTCCTCAAATCTACTGTACCTTCATTTCAAGTAATAGTTTACACCAGTCACATAGTTACTAAGGCTGACAAGCAGACAACCAATTAAGTCCGTCCTGCCTTTCTCCCAGACTCCCATTCCGTCAGCAATTATTTGCACGGTTCTTTCAGTAACGATGTCTATATAATTCTTGTCTATAAAACCTGGGTGGACTTGGCTTGAATGAATCTCTGAGCTGGATGCAGGCCTTCTCCTTCCTACCTGCACTTTGGCATCGCTTTCACCCATATGTGGCCCGCTCTTTGTCGTGTGGCCCTAGTCTGCAAGTCACGTTGTCTCTGTTTCTCAGAGCCAGAGGAATCCCTTGTGTATTGAAGAGCTGGAGTGGGGAGACTGATGCCCTGCCCCTCATTTTTCTCCTTTTTTTTTTTTTTACCTGTTATTAAATGCCAGGCTTGGGACTGGAGAGATGGCTCAGTGCTTAAGAGGACTGGCTGTTTTTCCAAAGGACCTGGGTTCAATTATCAGCACCCACATGGTGGCTCACATCTGTCTGCAATTCCAATTCCCGGGGATCCAACACCCTCACATGGGCAGAATGCCGATGTGCATAACATAAAAATAAATGAGTTATGAAATGCCAGGCTCTGTGTCATAGCCTCATGGTTTAGCTGTTCTTAGGAGTGTGTTCTCTAGAATGTGAGAGAACTCTGGGTATGGTTCTTATTATCTGCACAAGTAAATAGATCAAACGCAGCAAAGGCAATCCAGCAAGTTGTTTTTCACTTCATTAAGCCTATTCTAGCCGGGTGTGGTGGTTCACACCTTTAATCCCAGTACTCGGGAGGCAGAGGCAGGCGGATCTCTGTGAGTTCGAGGCCAGCCTGGTCTACAAAGTGAGTCCAGGACAGCCAAGGCTACACACAGAAACCCTGTCTTAAAAAAGACAAAAACAAAACCCATTCTAATTTTTTCTGGCTGGAGAAGTTCTTCTCAGAGCCTTAAGGTGTTGAAAACTAAATCAGCTTGATATTTATTTATTTATTTTTTAAAGATTTATTTATTATTATTATGAATACAGTGCTCTCTCTGCATGTACACCTACACACCAGAAGAGGGAATTAGATCACATTATAGATAGTTGTGAGCCACCATGTGGTTGCTGGGAATTGAACTCAGTACCCTTGGATGAGCAGACAGTGCCCTTATCCTCTGAGCCATCTCTCCAGCCTCCAGCTTGATATTTATAAAATATCACTTCTATTATATTCTAGATTTCTAGATTCTAGAAGTCAGAAAAGTGGGGGGCTGGAGATATGGCTCAGAGGTTAAGAGCACCATATGTTCTTCCAAAGGTTCTGAGTTCACTTCCCAGCAACTACGTGGTGGCTCATAACCATCTATAGTGAGATCTGGTGCCCTCTTCTGTCCTGCAGGCACACATGCAGGTAGAACATTGTATACATAATAAATGAACCATAAATAAATAAATAAATAAATAAATGTTTTTGGAGACAGGGTTTCTCTGTGTAGGCTTGGGTTTCCTGGAACTCACTCTGTAGACCAGGTTGGTAAATCTTTTTTTTTTTCTTTTAAATAAACAAATCTTAAAAAAAAAAAAGTCAGAAAAGTGGTTTTGTAGGTGAATTATCACATTTTAAATGCTGGAACGTAATTTTAAAATTAGAAAAGATAAAATGAATAAATAATAAAAGAAAATATTGGGCTTGAGAGATGGCTCTGTGGGTAAAAAAAAAGTGCTTGATGTAGAAACTTGACGACATTGGATAGTTGGATACTAGTGGGAAGAGAGAGCCAGTTTCCAAAAGATGTCTTCTCATCACCACACATGTGCCTGTACTCACCCCCTCAAGCCCCCAGCATCACACACACACACACACTTTCTCTCTCTCTCTCTCAGATAAATATACTTTAGCTGAGCAGTTGTGGCATAGGCCTTTAGTCCCAGCACTACGGAAACAGAAGCAGACAGACCCAACCTATTAGACCTCTAGAAACTTCCTGCTATCGTGGAAAGCCTTTAGGTTGAGAGTGATGCCTATCTGTCTTGATGCTGTTACATATCCTTTGTGTGATCTTGTGCCATTCACATCTTATCTGGGCTTTGATTTCATCTTAAAATATGGAAATGAGCCTGGAGGGTGTGTCCCATTGGTGGGAGGTCCCTAGCACTGCAGAAGAAGAAAAACATAGTGTAATTGATCTCAATCAATGTGCTGAAACCATTAAAAAAAAAAAAAGCTCACCATTTTTCTGAGGGGCATGAGAGTAGATAGAGGAAGAGAGAGGGCAAGGCTGAAGCTGGGTTCTCCACTTGCAGCTGAAAATGAGAAGTTCCACTTTTTTGTATTTCGAGACAGGGTTTCTCTGTGTAGGCCTGGCTGTCCTAGAACTCTCTGTAGCCCAGGCTGGCCTTGAATTTAGAGATCTGCCTCAGGAGTGCTGGGATTAAAGGAGTGTACCACCACGGCCAGCTCAGAAAATGTTGTTTCTTAACTTCTCTATTCCCTTTTGCCTTGGGCATTTAACTAAAGAGTCTGGGATATTAAAAGAAAATTCTTTGGCAGAAAAAAAAATATTTGTTTTTGTTCTACCTATGAGTGAAACTAAAGATAACAGATTCAAGCAAGGACCAGCACGGAAACTTTTGGCCGTTTCAGCGTTCAGTAAAATTTCTTCGGTTCAAAAAAACTACTGACTAACACGGAGAATTATAGTTGTAGAGTGACTCTCCTCTTGGGAGCGTAGGAGCTTCTAGGACCCCTTTGAATACGTATTGTCACGAAGAATGACAACTTTTCAGAGACTTAAATTTTCTCTTAAAATTAGTTCTTTGAGGCCGGGCGTGGTGGCGCACGCCTTTAATCCCAGCACTCGGGAGGCAGAGGCAGGCGGATCGCTGTGAGTTCGAGGCCAGCCTGGTCTACAAAGCGAGTCCAGGACAGCCAAGGCTAACACAGAGAGACCCTGTCTTGAAAAACCAAAAAAAAAAACAAACAAAAAAAAAAACAAAAAAAAAAAAAAAGAAAGAAAGAAAAGAAAAATTAGTTCTTTGTGGATTTACTAGCATCCCAGCAGTCCACATACTTGGATGGTCAAGGCAGGGGGGATAGCGAGTTCCGGGACAGCCCAAACCAACCCAAATGATTTCCTTGCATTCCTTATTATATTTCTCTCTGTTGCCCCTAAGCCATCACTAAGATTTCTATCTGGGGATTTCGAGACTAGACCAGTCAGAGGAATGAATCAAGCTTCCGTCTCCTCAGCTTTCTTCAAAGCGTTTCAGGGAAGACAGATCCCAATCTTAGATTTTTCTACTTTGACAGTTGGAATCTTAGCCTTTAAGTCCGACCCTCAAGTTCCTTCCCTGGAGGCAAAAGATGGCGCACTGCCGTTGCGGGTTACCGCCTCACGTCTTCCCAGGAGAGAGTAACCACATTCTTGAAGTATCAAGGCACTTTTATGTCCTGAAGACAGTTTTATGCGTTCAAAATCCTGGAGGAACGCAATTCCGGTCTGGGTTCTGGTTCCTCACCAGCCACTCAGTATCTTGAGGTAAAATTAATGTACTTCAGATGACCATGCTGAGACGTTGACTTTGTAAGTAATGGCGTAGATGGTTTTTAAAAATCCTTCTCCATTTTGTTATTCTAATGACAAATAACCATTGAAGAAATTATCTTCAGTTGTTGGTTGTCTTCAAAACCCCCAGTGGATATGACTTTAAGGTTGGAATGTGGTCCCTGATAGTCTGTGGCCTTTACTTCTTGACAAGCTGTTGGTTTTTCCTCGAGATAACGGTCCTGTTCTCTTCTGGGTTGGGATTCTTCACGTTCAAAGGGTCACTGGGAACTTCAGCTCATCGGCATTTCCTCCTTTCGGCGACATCTCTGTAGACAGGTGTTAGGTGTGGTGATGTGAACCCCTCACTGACACTTCACCAAGCCCTCCAGATAGTCCTTTCACTAAGCTCTTTCATTCTGCCATCATTCCCTTCGTCATGGTCCCTTTAAGGGAGCGGCCATAGTTGAGTGGTGGGAGCAGCTGCTGGCAGCAAAGAGACTAGCAGGATCTGGCCTAGTCCTAGCCTCTCACCGCGCACGCTCGGGACCGGGGGCTTGGTGGGAAAGGGAGGAGGGGCTTGCAGCGCGCCTGCGCAACAGGGGCGCGCGCAAGGGGCTGGTTTGGAGATCCCTTTAAGAAACCACAGGCGGAGGAATTTCTCAGAGAGAAAATAATCCTACTCACGGGGCCCCTTGGAGGCCGTTAACCCCCCGAGTCCCGGGACCCCCGACCCACCCCGCCCCCGACCCCCACGCCCCGGCAGGCCCTCGCGCCCACGCGCACGCCCGTGGGACCCCAGGACCTGCGGCCAGCGCGCGGGGCCTCCGCCCCCCTCGTCACTCCCGCGCCAGGCCCGGCCGGGGGACCAAGGGGACCGAACCGCCGGGAACCAAGCGCCGTGTCTGCAGTGTGGGCGGGGGCCGAGAGGGGCCGCGGCCGCCGCCGCGCCGGGAGCCGCCGCGGTACCGAGCGGGGCCCAACATGGCGGAGCGGGAGGTGGAGACCGGCCCCCGAAAGAGGGTAGGTGAGGTGAGGCCGCGGGCGGGCTCC
Source organism: Acomys minous (assembly GCF_964271855.1). Lineage (NCBI taxonomy): Eukaryota > Metazoa > Chordata > Mammalia > Rodentia > Muridae > Acomys > Acomys minous. The sequence goes on along the minus strand of NC_140487.1, from coordinate 102,786,067 downwards.
GGACTGCGTGCGGGCTGGGGGCGGGGCGCGGCCGGCCCTGACCAGCCCCGGGGCTCGTGGGTGGGTGGCGCGGTGGTCGACGGCCCGAGGGGAAGGGGGCGGCCCGAGGCAGGCGACACCGGGGTCCCTCTCGGCAGGTGGGACAAAGCTTGGGTGGCCGGCGGGGAGGGGAAGGGGGAGGGGCGGGGGCTCTGGTCCGCTTGGGTTCCCCCTCCCCTCCCCTCCCTTTTCCCAGCGTGTGGGTGGCGGTGCGTACTCGGGGGACGCAAGGTGTCAGACTCCGCTTTCCGCAGCCCTCGAGGGCAAGGGAGTCCGTGGAAGTTTCTCTGGGGAGAGGTCAGGTCGGGGCGGGGCGAGCGGGGGGTGGTAGCGGTGGCGGGAAGAAGTCGTGGAGGGTTGTCTTGTGAGGAGTAGTATAACCCGGAGGGTGCTGCGGGAACACCGAAGCCAGTGCATCATCTTCCTGCCTCTACTTTCCCCTCCCCCTTGACCGTTATCAAGACCCAAAGTGGACGTGGTACTACTCTTCACTTCAGGAGAAGTGGGGCTGCCGTCTGGATGTGGGAGGGACGCTTTTTTGGATGACTGCGAACGTGTTGTAGTCTCGCTTCTTCACCAGCAGTTAGGAACGTGGAAGAGTGACAAGTTTCGTCGTTAGGAGCATGTCCCCAGCCAGCCTGCCCTGCCTAGGTGAAGCCTTGCTTTACAATAGGAGTTTGTTGAAAGCCTTTTAAAAGTTCGTCTTGGAACTTTTTCTTATTTTTTAATTTAATTGTGAGCGATTTTCTTCAGATAGAGAACAATACTATCGATTGAGCAATGTTTTTCAAGGCCTTTTTTTTTTTTTTAAAAACTTCCCTTCACCAGCGTGCGAACCATCTAGTTTCCTATCGGGAGTCTTCCTTTTGGAAATGGTCTTAAAATGATGACTTAGTTGTTAAGCTAAGCGGGTTAAAACATTGCTATTGAGCCTGGCGGTGGTGGCGCACGCCTTTAATCCCAGCACTTGGGAGGCAGAGGTAGGCGGATCGCTATGAGTTCGAGGCCAGCCTGGTCTACAAAGGGAGTCCAGGACAGCCAAGGCTACACAGAGAGACCCTTTCTCGAAAAACCAACCCCCCCAAAAAAACCGCAAAAAAAATTGCTATTGAATCTTAGTGGAAAATACTTTTTAATTCAGCATAAGTGTCTGTTCAAAGATTCATACTGTTAACATACTGAGTGCTGACTGTGTGCCCGACACTGTAAAGTCCTTTGTGAAGAGTTCAGCTTCCCAGTTAACCATGCAGCCCATTTGTGGCTGACATGTAGACTTGTGTCCTATGTTATATAATTTCTTTCTTTACTTTTCTTTTTTTGAGACAAAGGTTTCTCTGTTACCTTGGTAGTTCTGGACTTGCTTTGTAAGCCAGGCTGGCCTCGAACTCACAGCGATCCACCTGCCTCTGCCTCCCTAGTGCTGGGATTAAAGGCGTCCATCACCACTGCCCAGCTGTTATGTAATTTTTTTTCTTTTTTTCTTCTTTTGTTTTTTTCATGACAGGGTTTCTCTGTGTAGCCTTGGCTGTCCTGAACTTGCTTTGTAGACCAGGCTGGCCTCGAACTCACAGTGATCTGCCTGCCTCTGCCTCCCCAGTGCTGAGATTAAAAGAGTGTGCCACCACGCAGCTCCCGCCGCTCCTCCACCTCCTCTTTCTGGTCGTCCTCCTCCTCCAAGATTTATTTATTTTATGTATATGAGTAGCATACAGGCATCAGATCTCATTATAGATGGTTGCTGGGAATTGCTGATCCATCTCTCCAGCCCTAAACTTTTTTTTTTTTACCCAAAGCAGGAAATAGTCATGATTTTAATCTCGGCAGTCAGAAAGCAAAGGCAGGTGGATCTTTTTGAGGCCACCTTGATCTACACAGGAAATTCCAGGCCATTCAGGGCTGCGTAGTGAGACTCTGTTTAAAAAGTGACACCTACAGAGTGAGTCCAGGACAGCCAGTGCTATACAGAAAACCCTGTCTCAAAGAAAAAGAGGGGGCACTCAGCAGGCAGAGGCAGGTGAATCGCTGTGAGTTCGAGGCCAGCCTTGTTTACACAGTGAGTCCAGGACAGCCGAGGCTAAACAGAGAAACCCTGTCTCAAAAAACCAAACCAAACCAAACCAAACCAAACAAAAAACAAAACAAAAAAAAAAAGAAAGAAAGAAAGAAAGAAAAAGCAGTGGAGGAAGGAGGAAGGGAGGCAGACAGGCTAGGTATGCCTGTAATCCACTCGAGAGGCAGATGGATTTTTGTGAGTTCAAGGCCAGCCTGGTCTACAAAGGGAGTCCAGGACAGCCAAAGCTACACAGAGAAACCCTGTCTTGAACCGCCCCCCCCCAAAAAAAAAAAAGAAAGAAGGGGGAAGATGAAACCGTTGTGGTGGTACACACCTTTAATCTCAGCATTCGAAAGGCAGAGGAAGGAGGACTCTGTGAGTTTGAGACCAGCTTGAGAGGTAGAGGGAGCAAAAGGAAGAAAGGAGGAAGGGTGGGAAGGAAATAAGGAGGCGGAAGAGACTACGAAGGAGTTAATTCTTAGAAGAAAATTAGGTGAACTTGGATTCGGTGATAATTTCATAAATTACATCGAAAGTACTTGATACAAGCTGGGTGTGTTGGTGCACGCCTGTAGTGCCAGCACTCAGGAGGCAGAGGCAGTCAAATCACTGTGACTTCAAGGCCAGCCTGGTCTACAAAGTGAGTGCAGGACAGATAGGGCTATAATACAGAGAAGCCCTGTCTTGAAAAACGGTATACACACACAAACACACACACACTGACATCCTTTTTCTTTTCAGTGCTGGTGATTGAACCCAGGGCTTCATGCATACTTTAATTGAGCCACCCCAGTTTTCTTTTCTTCTTTTTTCTCTTTTCTTTTCTTTTTTTTTTTGAGACAGGGTTTCTCTGTGCAGCCTTGGCTCTTAACTGCTGAGCCATTTCTCTAACTCCACATATAATATTTTCAATAGCTTTTGTATGTATAATTCATTTTATTGTTGAAAGTTTGTTAAAATGTTCAAAAGAGTTGATTTCTGTGCCTTTCCCCACCATACAAAATGTTAAATTCCATTATAGGCAGATTGGTGGGAGCTGCTCAGAACAGTTTCCTTCCTTTCTTGATGATGATGATGTGTGTGTTTTGGGGTTTTTTTTGGTTTTTCGAGACAGGGTTTCTTTGTGTAGCCTTGGCCATCCTGGACTCACTTTGTAGACCAGGCTGGCCTCTAACTCACAGTGATCCGCCTGCCTCTGCCTCCCGAGTGCTGGGATTAAAGGTGTGCGCCACTGTTTTTTGTTTTTTTAAATAGGGTTTCCTCTGTGTAACAACCCTGGCTGTCCTGGACTTACCTTGTTACCAGTCTGGTCTTGAACTCAAAGAGATCTACCTGCCTCTGCCTTCTCCTGAGTGCTGCAGTTAAAGGTGCATGCCACCATACCTGGCTCTTTTCTTTTTTTTGAAACAGAGTCTCATATGTAGCCTAGGGTGGCCTTGGGTTGGCTTTGTATCCATGGTTTACCTTGAACTCTTACCCCTGCTTCCACTTTGCACTAAGTGCTGGGTTTATAGGCGTCTGTCTACCTGTAAGCCTGACATGCACTACAATTCTCTGAAAACAATCTGTGCCTTGTTGCAGCTGTCTACACAGACCTGTATGATGCTGTAAGGTTATTAACTCTGAGATTACATTCATGAAATGCGATTTAAGATGCTTAACTGCCTTTGACTTTTATCATCTTAAATCATAAGTTGAGTTATGTTTGAGGAGATGTATGCCAGGTGTTTATGGTCATTTTGGATAAGATGTGCTGTCTCTGCCAGACTGGTCTTCTTTTAGGACAGAGCTCATTTTACTGCTTTTTTTTTTTTTTTTGGTTTTTCGAGACAGGGTTTCTCTGTGTAGCCTTGCCCATCCTGGACTCACTTTGTAGACCAGGCTGGCCTCGAACTCACAGCGATCCGCCTGCCTCTGCCTCCCGAGTGCTGGGATTAAAGGCGTGCGCCACCACACCCGGCCTTTTACTGCTTTTTGTAGAGTGTTTATGTCTTCCACATAATAGGTGTTCAAAGGTTTCTTATTGATTTCTTTGATTTTTGTAAAGAAGGATTTATTCTTTTTTTTTTTTTCTTGAGGCAAGGTTTCTCTGTGTAGCCTTGGCTGTCCTGGACTCGCTTTGTAGACCAGGCTTGCCTGGAACTCACAGAGATCCCCCTGCCTCTGCCTCCCGAGTGCTGGGATTACATATGTGTGCCACCATGCTCGGCTAGGATTTATTCTTTTTTTTTAAACGTGCCTCATTCTTTTGCTTTCATGTATGTATGTGCACCATGTACATGCCTGGTGCCCATGGAGCTCAGATTAGGTTGTCAGATTCCTTGGAACTGGAGTTACAGATGCTTGTTAGCTACTATGTGGCTGGTCGGAACCCAACCCAAGTCCTCTGCAAGAGCAGCAAGTACTTTAACCAATGAGCCCTCTCTCTAGTCTTCAGATTTCTTTTTTTTTTTTTTTAATATTTTTATTTAATTTTAATTTATGTGCATTGGTGTGAGGATGTCAGATCTTGGAGTTACAGACAGTTGTGAGCTGCCACATGGGTGCTGAGAATTGAACCTGGGACCTTTGGAAGAGCAGACAGTGCTCTTAACCACTGAGCCATCTCTCCACCCCCAGATTTTTTTTTTAAAGATTTATTTATTTATTATGTATACAATGTTTTCCCTGAATGTACACCTGCAGGCCAGAAGAGAGCACCAGATTTTATTATAGATGATTATGAGACACTATCTGGTTGCTGGGAATTGAACTCAGGACCTTTGGAAGAGCAGGCAGTGTTTTTAACCTCTGAGCCATCTCTCCAGTCCCGTGTCCGCCCCCCCCCCCCCCCCCCCCCGATTTCTTTTTTGTGATAGGTTCTCACTATGTGTCTGGCTACCCTGGAACTTTTTATGTAGACAGAACTGGCCTGGATTTATAGAGAGCTACCTGTCTGTGCCTCCTGAGTTATGAGTTTAAAAGTGTGTGCCTTTAAAATGTTTTGTTTTTTATTTTATTTTTTTGGGGGGACACGGTTTTTGTGTGCAGCCCTGGCAGTTCTGGACTCACTTTTGTAGACCAGGCTGTTCTGGAACTCACAGAGATCCGCCTGCCTCTGCTGGGATTAAAGGTGTACTCCACCGTGCCAAGCCTAATATGTTATCTTAAATTATGTATATATGTTTCTTTCTCTGGGATACATGTGAATGCAGGTGCCCTCAGAAAACAGAAGAGGGTGTCAGATCCCTCCGCAGCTGGAGTTATAAGCAGTTTGAGTTTCCTATATGGGTGCTGGGAACCATACTCCAGTCCTATGACAGTTCAGTATGCTCTTAACTGCTGAGTCATCATCTCTCTAGCCCCCAGATTTAGGAATTGTAGTGATGTACTAGATTGTGTTTAGAAGAAGAGTGGTTTTTGAAAAAATTATTTTATGTGTATGAGTGCTCCGTCTTTGTGCATTTCAGAAGGGGGAGTTAGATCCCATTGCATTTGGTTGTGAGGTACTCTGTGGTTATGAGAGTTGAACTCAGACCTCTGCAAGAGCAGTTGAGTGCTCTTAACCACTGAGCCATCTCTCTTAAGAGGGATTGTTTTAAGACACTTGTGTCAACAACCTTAAGTTCTGTATGGGTCTTCTTGGTGTCTTATTTTCCTGTTTGTGTGCTGGTAGAACAACAGATAACAGCTAGACCATGTTGATTTGATTTTAATCAGATTATATGTGAATGCCAGTCTCTTTTTTTTTTTAAAGATTTATTTATTTATTTATTATTATGTTTACAGAGCTCTGCCTGCCTGTATATCTGCAGGCAGAGGATGACATCAGATCACATTATAGATGGTTGTGAGCCACCATGTGGTTGCTGGGAATTGAACTCATAACCTCTGGAAGAGCAGACAGTGCTCTTAACCACTGAGCCATCTCTCCAGCCCGAATGCCAGTCTCTTGATCTGTGGACTGGGGGAGAAGAGTATGTGGATGGATCAGTACCATTAGTCTGTGTTTGTACCTTTTTGTGTCTGAGTGAAGGTTAGCAGCTCCTTTCTTTGTCTGACACTTTAAATCCAGGATATTTGGGGAATATTATTTATGAATTATTTTAAAATTGTAAAACTTTTCTTTGTTTAAAATATTTATTTATTATTTATTATGTATACAGTGCATGTTAGATCACATTATAGATGGTTGCGAGCTACCATGTGGTTGCTGGGAATTGAACTCAGGACCTCTGCAAGAGCAGTCAGTGTTCTTAACCGCTGAGCCATCTCTCCCGCCCAAAAACTTTTGTTTTCTAAGATAAATTTTTTTAGGCTGGGCATGGTGGTGCATGCCTTTAATCACAGCACTTGGAAGGCATCGGCAGGCGGTGGTGGTGCACGCCTTTAATCCCAGCACTCGGGAGGCTGAGGCAGGTGGATTGCTGTGAGTTCGAGGCCAGCCTAGTCTACAAAGTGAGTCCAGGACAGCCAAAGCTACACAGAGAAACCCTGTCTCAAAAAAACGAAAAAAAGAGATGTTTTTTAAGTAGTTTACACATGACTGCTTTTGTTTTTGTTTTTTGAGACAGGTTTCTCTGTGTAGTCTTGGCTGTCCTAGACTCGCTTTGTAGACCAGGCTGGCCTCAAACTCACAGCAATCCGCCTGCCTCTGCTTCCTGAGTGCTGGGATTAAAGGCATGCACCACCACGCCTGGCTTTACACATGACTCTTAAACATTGTGTTATGAAATTATAAATCTAAATCTGATTGCCATATTTTGTCTAAAACTGCTATTTATAGTTTATATTATGAAATAATAACTTTTGTAATTGTATTCATTTTCGTGCTTAACCTCTATATATTAAATTTGAGATATACTTAGTATGCTTAAGTATAGAAAGTATGTGCCTAGGCAGTATGCTTATATAGTTATAAATACTCTTTCTTACCTTGTCTGCGTATATGTGTTGGTATGCTTCATATATTGGACTTAGAGTTGTGGATAACACTGGTTAGTCTGTTGCTTTTGCTTTTGTGTATCTTTGGGGCTTAGAGACAGAAAAAAAAATAAGAGCTCAGTAATAAAGTGTATTAGGCTAGAGAGATAGCCCCACAATTAAGAGCACTGGCTGTTTTTCTGGAGGATTAGAGTTTGGTCTCCAGCACCCACAGGGTCTCATAACCATCCGTATCTCCAGTTCCAGGAGATCCAATGCCCACTTCTACTCTGCATATGGCAGGCACAAGGTTCATAGACAATACATGTAAAACACCCATATACATAAAAATAAATCAATCTTCTGGGGTAGATAGATGGCTCAGCTGTTAAAATTGTTTATTGCTCTTCACAGGCCCTGGGTTCAGTTCCTAGTATATACATCAGGTCGTTTACAGCCAGTTATAACTCTCCAGTTCTTAGGTATTCAGTGCCCTCTTTACTCTTTGGGCATGTGGTGCACATAAACACACACAACTACACAATATACACATAAATAAAAATGAAATTAAAAAATATATATTATAAAGTATGGTCTGTAGTATTAATAATTTGTAAACATTGGGCTACATATAGACAGGACTAGGAAATAACAGGAATAGATGATGATTTTTTTGTTTTTGCTTTTCGAGACAGGGTTTCTCTGTGCAGCCTTGGCTGACCTGGACTCGCATTGTAGTCCAGGCTGGCCTCGAACTCACAGCGATCTGCCTGCCTCTGCCTCCCGAGTGCCTGGATTAAATGGCGTGCGCCACCACCTGGCTAGATGATGATTTTTGATTGGATTATAGACTTCTGTTTTGCATTTGTTTTAATACTTTTTGTTCTTATTTATTTATTTACTTATTTTTTTTTTCAAGACAGGGTTTCTATGTGTAGCCTTGGCTGTCCTGGACTCACTTTGTAGACCAGGCTGACCTTGAACTCACAGTGATCCACACTACCTCCCAAGTGCTGGGACTAAAGGTGTGTGCCATCGCACCAGGCCCTAATATTTTTTATTAAAAGAACTAAAAAGTAATTTTTTTTTTCAAGACTTGGCTGTCCTGGACTCCTTTTATAGACCAGGCTGGCCTGGAACTCAGAGATCTGCCTGCCTCTGCCTCCCAAGTGCTGGGATTACTGGTGTGTGCCATCACACCTGGCTTGATTTTTTAAAAAAATATTTTATTTATTTTCGTTTTAGACAGGGGATTGCTATATCTACCTAGCTAGATTAGCTGGCTTCAAACTGATAAGTGGCTCTCCAGTTTGGACTGGGATTACAGGTGTGAACTACCAAGCTCAGCTGGAGCTTCTTTCTTGTTTTCCTCCTAACCTTAGAACTCTCACCAAGATGGCCTTTAACAACATCTATGTGACATCTATTTGGGGTAGTCTGTACTTTTTTTTTTCTAATCATGTTTCAAAATAGTCTTCCCTCTTGTTATCCAGATGCAGAATTACATTTTTAGGTGTTTGTTTATTATTCTTGTTGGATAAAGATCTCATTATATAGATCTGGTTATTTTGAAACTTTTATCAGTTATTCTTTCTGTTTGAGAATGACACTAAGCCTTGTTCTATTTTTCTATTTTTGTTAGAGTAAATCTGTGCTTCCCCATACCAATCTCTGTCTTAGTAGCCTAGGTTTCCCATAAAAAACTGTTACTACAATGTTTTGGCTCACAGTTTTGGAGAGAACAAATAAAGGTATTGGGCTGGAGAGATGACTCAGTGGTTAAGGGTTAAATGATCTTCTTTGGGAAGACCCAAGTTCAATTCCCAACACCTTTTTGAAAACTCCAAATTATCTGTAACTCCAGTTCCAGAGGACCCGATGCCCTTTGTAGGCACTGCATGCATGTGGTACACAAACATACATGGAGGCAAAATACTTACACACATAAGATAAAAATAAAAATAAAGAGCCGGGTGTGGTAGCGTGCGCCTTTAATCCCAGCACTCGGGAGGCAGAGGCAGGCGGATCGCTGTGAGTTCGAGGCCAGCCTGGTCTCCAGAGTGAGTCCAGGACAGCCCAGGCTAACACAGAGAGACCCTGTCTCAAAAAACCAAAAAAAAAAAAAAAAAAAATCACAGTGTCAACCAGGCATGTGTTCTCTAAAGGCCTTTTGTATTCATTGTGGTAATACTTCCCTCATTGCCTCTGTCTTCATAGGGCTACTTTCTTTGTTTCTATTTATTTATTTATTTATTTATTTATTTATTATGTATACAGTGCTCTGTCTGCATGTACACCTGCAGGCCAGAAGAGGGCATCAGATCACATAATAGATGGTCATAAGTCACCATGTGGTTTCTGGGAATTGAACTCAGGACCTCTGGAAGAGCAATTTAGTGCTCTTAACCTCTGAGCCCTCTCTCCAGCCTGCACTCGCTTGCCCTGTCTCTTTCTTTGTTTCTTTCTTTTTTCTTTTTTCTGAGAGAGGGTTTCTCTGTGTAGTCTTGGCTGTACTGGACTCAATTTGTAGACCAGGCTGGCCTCGAACTCACAGTGATCCGCCTCCCTCTGCCTCCCAAATCCTGGGATTACAGGTGCGTGCCACTGCACCTGGTTTTTATACAATTTTTTTTGGGGGGGGGGTTCTTTTGGTTCTTTTTTATCACTCATGTTGTGTTTCATTTAGGGACACTCTTTCTTGTTTTTAGGGCCTACCCTAATCTAGAATGATCTTATTTCCAGATTTTTACATTAACAACATCTTCAAAGAACTTTTTGTACATTATTTCTTTTTTTTAAAGATTTATTTATTATTTATATAGTATCCTGCCTGCGTGTGTGCTGCAGTTCAGAAGAGGGCACCAGATCTCATTATAGATGGTTTTGAGCCTCCATGTGGTGGCTAGGAATTGAACTCAGGACCTTCAAAAGAACAGCTAGTGCTTTTCTTCTTTTTAAAAAAAGTTTAAAAAGGCATATGTGCACATGAATGCAATGCCTGTGGGGACCAGAAGAGGGCATGGGTCCCTGAAACTGGAGTTATATGTAGTTGTAAGCCACCCACCATGTTGATGCTGGGAACTGAACCTTGGTCCTCTGGAAGAGCAGCCAGTGCTATCAACTGCTGAGCCAATTCTCCAGCCTCCATCTTGTCAATTTCTGGTGGAGATAATAATAGTTGTTAAGGTGGCACAATTTAGCATTGTTGAATTGAATTATATTAAGTGTCTTATTAAAGCTGGGTGTGGTGGTGCAGGCCTTTAATCCTGGCACTCAGGGAGGCAGAGGCAGATGGATCGAGGTGAGTTCAAGGCCATCCAGGATAGCCAAAGTTACACAGAGAAACCCTGACTTGAAAAACAAAAAACAAAAAACAAAGGCTTAAAAATTATAGTTTACTTCTTTCAGTGATGGAGATTATACATTGTACATTCATACGTCATACTTCTAGTCAAATACTACCATTAAACAACTTTCTCAATCTCATTATTTTATATTAAAGAATTATCTTTCCTTTTATGTATTAAAATACACATAATATCAGCTGGGCATGGTGGCGCATGCCTTTATTCTCAGAACTTTGGAGGCAGAGGCAGGTGGACCTTTGTGAGTTCGAGGCTAATCTGGTCTATTCTGGTCTACATAGTGAGCTTCAGGACAGCTAAGGCTATTTAAAGAGACTTTGTTTCAGAAAAGTGTGTGTGTGTGTGTGTGTGTATTTCTAAAACATGCATGTGTGTATACACACAATATATGTCTACATGTATATGTGTGTTTATTATATATATGTATATATGTTGTAAAAGTTGTTATAAAGTATCTGAGTCCCTACCTTTCAATTTTTGGTACATTTTGGCCGTGGGTTTGCTAAGTTAGATGGGATTCTTTGTTTATTGTTTTGAGGCACCACAGGGACTATATTGTACCTACTTTTGTTTGCTTGTTTGTTTTCGAGATGGCGTTACTCTGTGTAGCCTTGGCTGTCCTGGAATCCCTTTGTACACCATGCTGGCCTCCAGTGCCTCCTGAGTGCTTGAGATTACAGGCTTGAGACACTGTGCCTAGCCTGTTGCGTCTACTTGCTGTGCTGTTTTGTATACACAAGGAGTGCATGGAGATTGAGGTCTTCCTATGTCCTCATGGGGACCTCTTATTTTCATTTTCCTGTTTGGCAATATCACACTAGTGAGTATGATGTGGATCTTACTCTGATTTGGATTTGCTTGCTTGCTTGTTTCTTTCAATTTTTTGTTTTTTGTTTTTGTTTTTTTTTCCCAAGACAGAGTTTCTCTGTGTAGTCTTGGCTTGTCCTGAGTTTGCTTGTAGACCAGGCTGGCCTTGAACTCACAGAGATCTGCCTGCTTATGCCTCCCAAGTGCTGTGATTATAGGCATGCATGCCTGGCCAGTTTACTTATTTTTTAAGATTTGCTTTTATTATCTGTGTGGATGCTTGCTAGTTTTATGCCCACTTTGCACAAGCTAAGAGTCATCAGAGAGGAGGGAGCCTCAATTGAGAAAATAACTCCATAAGGCTGTAGGCAAGCCTGTTGGGCGTTTTCTTAACTTAGTGATCATTGTGGAAGGGCCCAGCCCATGATGTTCCGTACCACCCTGGGCTGGGTAGTCTTCGGTTCTGTAAGAAAGGATAAGCAAGCCATGGAGAGCAAGCCAGTAAGCAATACTCCTCTGTGGCCTGTGCATCAGCTCTTGCCTTCAAGTTGCCCAAATTGTGCAACCACAAGCCTTACCAGTTTTGGTATTTTATCCACAAAACCCATATCCTGTTGACATGCTTCATTTAGCAAGAACAAGTTAGCAGTAACAGTTACAGAAGCCAGAAAGCACACATGACATGAAAATAAATCATCTAATTTTAAAGAAATTGTATGTGTGTTCATGTTTGTTGCTATTGCTCTAACTCTGAAAGTCCTGTTATTTATTTAGTTAGATTTTTTTTCTTTTTTTAAAAAGAGTATTTATTATGTATACAGTGCTCTGCCTGCATGTATGCCTGCAGGCCACAAGAGGGCATCAGATCCAATTATAGATGGTTGTAAACCACCATGTGGGTGCTGGGAATTAACTCAGGACCTCTGGAAGAGCAGTTAGTGCTCTTAATCTCTGAGCCATCTCTCCAGTCCCCTCTTTTTTTTTTTTTTTTTTTTTTTTTCCAAGACAGGGTTTCTTTGTGTAGCTGCCCTGGAATTTGCTCTGTAGACCAGGCAGGCCTTGAACTCACAGAGATCTGCCTTCTTCTGCCTCCCAAACGCTGGGATTAAAGGTGTGTGTTACCACTGCCCTGTGTCTTGTTATTTTATATAATAGCATAATCATGACTTGGCTGAGAGCAGCTGCTGCTTTATAGTCATGCTTGTTTTTCCAGTAAAAATCATTTCCTTGACCTGTTTTTTTCTTATACAATTTCTTCTACAGTGGTATTGTATATGTGTGAATGTTGCTTTTGGTGTACATGTATGCACATGATAATACCAGAGCTACCAGAGATAATAACTGAGTGTTGCTTCTCAGGACCTGTTCACTTTATTTATTTATTTATTTATTACTTTACATGCATTGGTGTTTTGCCAGCATGTTTGTCTGTGTGAGGGTTTCAGGTCCCGGTCCCCTGGAACTGGAGCTATAGACAGCTGTGAGCTGCCATGTGGGTGCTGGGAATTGAACATGAGTCCTTTGGAAGAGCAGTCAGTGCTCTTAACTGCTGAGCCATCTCTCCAGCCCCTCACTTTATTTTTTGAGACAGGATCTTTAGTTTGCCTGTAACTTTGCTGATTAGCATGTTTCTGGCTGGCTGGCTGGCATGCCAAGTGGCCAGTGAGCCCTACAGATTCAGCTGTTCTGGATTACAGGTGCATGGCACAATAACCTGACTTTTTTTGTTTGTAGGTCCAGGAGCTCCAACTCAGGTCCTGTTGTTTGCAAAGGAAGAATATTACTGACTGAGCCATCTTCCTTGTGATAGTATTAAAAATACTTTGTGGGCCGGGCGTGGTGGCGCACGCCTTTAATCCCAGCACTCGGGAGGCAGAGGCAGGCGGATTGCTGTGAGTTCGAGGCCAACCTGGTCTACAAAGTGAGTCCAGGACAGTCAAGGCTACACAGAGAAACCCTGTCTCGAAAAACCAAAAAAAAAAAAAAACAACCTTTGTGATTTATTTTCCTTTTCTTTACTTTTGTTTCTAAAACTCAAAAGTGCGCAGCGGTTAAAAGTGCCAACCACTCTTCCAGAGGTCCTAAATTCAATTCTCAGTAACCATATGGTGCTCACAACCATCTATAATGTGATCTGATGCCCTCTTCTGGCCTGCAGGTGTACATGCAGATAAAGCACTCAAACATTAAAAAACCAAAACCAAAACCAAAACCTCAAAAGTACTATTTCACTATTCCCTGGGGAATCAGTGAGTATTAGGCTTATTTACTTACTTTCGGAGAATAGATGGGAAAATTTCTTGCTGGAGCACGGACCCCCAAAGCAGCCATGCTGGTAAGTCTTTACTCAGCATAGGATGATGGCTTTCTCCCCAGAGGCATAAATGGAGCCTTTCAGTTACCTCTATCCCATACACTCCAGCAGCTCTGGAGACCCTGAGGCCATTTTGCAATCAGGGCTGAGTACAAATGGCTGGGAGGAGTGTCTGGAGCCTTAGGTGAAGGTTCAGTGACTCCCCTCTTCTGAAGGGGTGTTGACAGTTAGTAGGCTGAAGCTTGATTGTGATGGACTCTTACAAGCAGGACTCAGCCAATCTGAAGATGGCTGTTTTGCTCAGATGTCCACTTTCCACAACAATGCCCATTTAGGCATTTGCAGGAAATACATTGTTTGGGAGTAGGTATGCAGATTATAGAGGATTAGTCCACTCCATTGTTTTTGTCTCCTTAAACCTGTGATATTCATCTTCAATGTAATACCAGTGAAACTCTAGTTGTTCAGTTTTATTAAATATGACTGTAGTTGTCTTAAGTTTCCAGCAGCAACCAAGTAAGCTGTTAGAGACGTGATGCTAACAGCACTTTATCATTAAATATTTTTACAGGTAGCTCCCAGGTTTCTATCCCCCCTCCCTCCCTGCTTTTTTATTTTTTATTTTTTTTTAAGATTTGTTTATTATGTATACAACATTCTGCATGCATACCAGAAGAGGGCATCAGATCTCAATATTGATGGTTCTGAGCAACTAGGTGGTTTCTGGGAATCGAACTCATGACCTCTGGAAGAGCAGTCAGTGCTCTTAACCTCTGAGCCATCTCTCCAGCCCTTATTTTGGTTTTTTGAGACAGGGTTTCTCTGTGTTAGCCTTGGCTGTCCTGGACTCACTTTTTTAAAAAAATATTTTAATTATTTTTAAGTTATGTGCATTGGTGTGAGGGTGTCAGATCTTGGCGTTATAGACAGTTGTGAGCTGCCATGTGGGTGCTGGGAATTGAACCCGGGTCCTTTGGAAGAACAGGCAGTGCTTTTAACCACTGAACCATCTCTCCAGCCCCCTGGACTCACTTTGTACACCAGGCTGGCCTCAAACTCATAACGATCTGCCTCTGTCTCCCTAGTGCTGGGATTAAACCATGCCCAGCTATTTTTTATTTTTTGACAGAGGATTTCTCTGTGTAGATTTGGCTGTCCTGGAATTTGCTCTGTATACCAGGCTGGCTTCTTCACAGAGACCTGACTGCCTCTGCCTTCCAAATCTTGGGATCTCTGGGAGGCAGAGGCAGGTGAATCTCTGTAAGTTCAAGGCCAGCCTGGTCTACAGAGTGAATCCAGGACAGCCAAGGTTACGTAGAGAAACCCTGTCCCAGAAAAAAAAAATAAATTATAAAGATAGCATTTTCCTATATATTTCAGGATGATGTTGAGTTCACTACACAGCCAAGATTGGTTTTGATTTTTGCTGTAAATTTAGTACAGCAGTTTTTTGTTTTTGTTTTTTTGAGACAGGGTTCCTCTGTGTAAGAGCCCTGGCTGTCCTGGACTATTTGTAGACTAGGCTGGTCTGGAACTCACAGAGATCTGCCTGCCTCTGCCTCCCAAGTGCTGGGATTAAAGGCGTGTGCCACCACTGTCAGGCTGCTCTTTTTTTATTTTCATTTTTTTAAGTTAATTTTATGTATATCAGTGCTCTGTCTTCATGTACACCTGCAAGCCAGAAGAGGGCATCAGATAACGTTATAGATGGTTGTGAGCCACCATGTGGTTGCTGGGAATTGAACTCAGGACTTCTGGAAGAGCAGACAGTGCTTTTAACCGCTGAGCCATCTCTCCAGCCCAGTTCTTAATCTGTGGGTTATGACCCCCTTTAAGGTTGAATGACCCTTGACATGGGTCAGATATCCTACATATCAGATAATTACATTATGATCCAAACAGTAGCAAAAACAATTATGAAGTAGCAATGAAAATAATTTTATGGTTGAGGGTTACTACAACATGAGGAACTGTTTTAATGGGGTGTAGCATTAGGAAGGTTGAAAACTACTGATCTAGTGGCAATTTGGTGTCAGTTTTGAGATGAATGAAAATCTTCCTGCAAGGTATTTACTTCACATAAAGATAAATAACACAGGGTATCCAAGAAAAGGATGGCATTTATGTTCAAAAGGATACTTTATCTCCCCGAAGTTTTGAAATTGTTAGTTTCATTTTGCTCCCATCACTTGTCCTTATTCTGTTCCAGCGTTACATTCTTTCTCTATAATTGCTGTTACTCAAGTTAAAAACAAACAAACAAAGCAGCGAGACTGAGTTATCTTGATTTCTAATTCTTCAGTTTGTGTAATGAGCCATAGCTGTCCAGCAGCTGACTTGTCGACCAGGCTGGTTTCATACTTAGAGAAATCTGCCTGTCTTTGCCTCTTGAGTGCTGGGATTAAAGGTCGGCGTACATTTGTTTTTAAGTTTATGGCAAGTAGTTCTTTGTTCTTCTTGAATGTTACTTGAATTGAGCTAGTGTACCTAAATTTGTTTTTTTCTGCAACTGCTTAAGAATATATAGAGAACCCTTCTTAAGTAATAGACTTTGTAGCTACCATCACTGCCTTAACAGTGAAGTTTGGTTTTGAGTGCTTGCTTCACTTGGCATGTGATCATACCCAATTACAGGTGATAGCTAGGTCAAATTAATTCCTTTGCATGCCAGGCATTATTACCATTCTGGCTGCTGTTTGAGCCCTGTACTACAACCTAAGGATACAACCCTATCAGTTTACAGTTCCATTGTGTCTGCCTCTTGGCGATTGCAGTCAGAGGACAAAAAGCATGCAGTATTTGAATATGGGAAGTTTAATATTTAGAGTTAGAAAAGTTGGACAAAGTGGTGCATGCCTGTGGTATATTAAAGAAATGTGTTTACTTGTGTGACACGTGCTCATGTGTGCACTATGACACACATGTGGTCAGAGACTAATTTGAGGAGTTATCCCCTTCTCTATGTGTCTTGGGAATTGAACTCAGGTCATCAGGCTTGGCAGCAGGCACTTTCACCCACTGAGTTCCTTGCTGGTCCCTTAATTTAAAAAAAATACATTTATTAATTTTTAGTTTTTATATGAGTGTTTTCCATTTATATATGTCTGCTTGTCTGCCTGTCTGTCTACAGTCTGTCTGCCACCCACAGAGACTACTAAAGGGCATTGGGGCCTAGTAGAAGTAATGGAATCTTCTTTAATTGGATTTACAGACAGTTGTGAGCTGCCATATGGGTGCTAGGAACTAACCCTAGGTTTCTGCAAGAACAGCAACTGCTTTTATTGTTTTCATCCCTATTTATTCTATGTGTCTCTCTGTGTGGGGTGAATACATGTGTGTGGGTGCATGTGTGTATATACACGTGAGAGGAAGGCATTGGGTGTCTTGGCTTTATTTTGCTGTTCAGTTGTTTTTTTTTTTTTTGAGACAGTATCTCACTGAACCTGGAATCCCTCTGATTCTGAAGCTAGCCATGTCAGTTAGACCTGCTGGCCAGTGAGCTCCTGGGATTTGCTTGTATCTGTCTGTGTTCCCAATGCTGAGGTTATGGCTCCTTTCCCAGATGGCTTTTGTATGGGTACTGGGGATCAAACTCAGGTTCTCTTGCTTCTACTACAGCAGTGCCACAGTGCTTCAATACTGTCTGTTTCTTAAATTTTTGTTTTAGTTCTGTTCATTTTATTTTTAAAGATTTATTTATTTTATGTGCTGTTTTCATGCACACTAGAAGAGGGAATCAGATTCCACTACAGATGGTTGTAAACCACCGTGTGGTTGCTGGGAATTGAACTCAGGACCTCTGGAAGCAGCAGTACTCTTAACCAGTGAGCCATCTCTCCAGCCCTGTTTATTTTATTTTTGATGAGTGTTTTGTCTGCATGCATGTATGGGTAGTGTGTTGTACCTGGTACCTGTGGAGGGTAAAGGATCCCCTGGAATGGATGATCGTGAGTTACCATGTGGGTGCTGGGAGTCTAGTTCTCAAACTGTTGAGCCCCCCCCACCCCCCAAGACAGGGCTTCTCTGTGTAGCCTTGGCTGTCCTGGGCCTACTTTATAGACCAGGCTGGCCTCAAACACATAGAGATCTGCCTGTCTCTGCCTCCTGAGTGCTGGGATTAAAGGTGTGTGCTACCGTGCCTGGCTGTCCATTGAGCCATTTTCCACCCTCTTCCCCCCTCACACCCTGGAAGTTTTCTGTGGTCTAGGCTGGCCTCAACTACTGTGTAGCTGACACTGGCATTGAATGCCTCATCCTTCTGCTTCTTACACTCCAAAGGGCTGTGATTACAGGCATACATTATCGCCTTGCTTAATCTGTTAGTTTGATCATCCATCCTTCTTTAACTGTTTGAAGGTATAACATTCTCTATAGTCTGCTTTAAATAAAACCCAAGCCAGGCAGTGGTGGCGCTTGCCTTTAATCCCAGCACTGGAAGGAAGAGGCAGGTGGGAGGCAGAGCAGGTTGGTCTCTGAGTTTGAGGCCAGCTTGGTCTACAGAGTAAGTTCCAGGACAGCCAGGGTTACACAAGAGAAACCCTGTCTTGAAAAATAAAACAAACAAACAAAAACAAATGAACAATGCAAAACTTGTGGAAAGTTTTATTTGTTTACTTCAAAATACTTCCTGAGCTTCTCCGACCACCCAACATTTTTTTTTTCTTTTCTTTTTCTTCTTGGTTATGGATCTTGCTGTATATATATACTCCACTCTGATCTTGAACTCAGGGTAATTCTTCTGCTTCAGCCTCCTGAGTGCTGGGATTATAGGCATGAACCATCACACTTTTTACTTTGACATATGATTGTATGGAAGTATTTTTTTATTTGTATTTGGCATTGTAATTATCTTGTTAGTGATTCTTGATATCTCTCAGTTGAGATAATACATTCATTTTATACTCAGTTATTTGATATTTTTCTGATACATGTGCTCTAGCATGTGGTGTGTCACTACTTAAAATGTACGCTATAGCTGTTTGTAATGATGCTTCTACAAATTCCAGCTAGGGCAAATTGTTTGATGGAATTTGTTTTTATTTTTGTTTTTTCGAGACAGGGTTTCTCTGCCCTGGGCTCACTTTGTAGACCAGACTGGTCTCGAACTCACTGTTTGATGGAATTGTTAAAAAGTATGTGTCTTCACTTTCTTTGTCTTACACTAACAGCTGGCAAGTACTAGATAGCTATTAAACATAGTTGCAGATTTTGTTTATTCTTTTTATTTGTAATGTTTTCTTCATGTATTTAAAGTTGGGTTAAATCCTTCATGTTACAGAATTATGTTTTACTGATAATTATATTAAATAATTTTATACCTGCAAAACTTTATCTGACATGAATATATAAAATGTTGACACTGATATATAAGACATTAATATATAATAATATGAAGGTGTTGTAGATTTGGTGCCATGGAGACTGGGCTTCATGAGACCTTGTCTCAATAAAATAAAAAGAAACAAAAGAATCTAGGCAAATAAAGTATAGTAAACCAAAAGAAATGAAGAAAATAATAAATCTACAAGATAGTCTATGGTGGTTCACACTTGTAATTCCAGCACTAGGACGGAAGGCTAAGGTGGCAGCATTGCATGAGCTCAGGCTGCTCTGGCTGTAGAATGAGGGTGTCTCACACAGCAGCAGAGAGCATCTATCTAGATGGTTCATTGCATAAAAGGGCTTGTTTGAACCCGCGTGGTGGCGCACGCCTTTAATCCCAGCAGAGGCAGGTGGATCCCTGTGAGTTAGAGACCAGTCTGGTCTACAGTGTGAGTCTAGGACAGCCAAGGCTACACAGAGAAACCCTGTCTCAAAAAGCAGAAAGAAAAAACCAAAAATCATATGAAGAAGCTCTAGACTGATTGAAAAAAGAAAGATAAAGGCCCCAGCACTTAGGAGGCAGAGGCAGAGTCAGGCAGATCTTTGGGAGTTTGAGGCCAGCTTGGTCTACAAAGTTGGTCCAGGACAGCCAGGGCTACACATAGAAACCCTGTCTTGCGGGGGGGGGGGGGGGTGCAAAAAAAAAAAAAAGGAAAAGAAAGGCACAGTTGCTTTATTAATGAAAATAGGGAGCTGGGCAATGGTGGCGCACACCTTTACTCTCAGCACTCAGGAGACAGAGACACACCTTTTTTTTTTTTAATTTTAAATTTTTTTTTTTTTTTTGCAGAGGCTCATCTTTGTGAGTTCAAGACCAGTCTGATCTGTAGCGCTAGTTCCAGGACAGTCAGGGTGACAGAAAGTAACTGTCTCAAAGAAATGTAACAACAACAAAAAAGAAATGAAAATAGAGATAACTTTCACTTATTAATAATAATGCCAGTTCATGTACTTTAGATAAGAGACAAATGCTTCAGTAGCTCCAATTTATCAAAAAACAAAACAAGAAATTAAAAGCTTTATATATATTACTTTTATTTTTCCAGTGCTTTGGATTGAACTCAAGACCTTACATATCCTAGGCAAGTGGTCTACTACTCATCCTTCCATATCAGAAATCCCACTTTTTTGTTTGTTTGTTTTTCTTTGAGAC
The DNA here is from genome assembly GCF_964271855.1 of Acomys minous. Taxonomy (NCBI): domain Eukaryota; kingdom Metazoa; phylum Chordata; class Mammalia; order Rodentia; family Muridae; genus Acomys; species Acomys minous. The sequence continues at coordinate 102,766,052 of NC_140487.1, read as the reverse complement.
AGGGTTTCTCTGTGTAGCCCTGGCTGTCCTAGACTCACTTTGTAGACCAGGCTGGCCTCGAACTCATAGTGATCTACTTTGCCTCTGCCTCTTGAGTTCTGGAATTAAAGGTGTACCTTTAACTTTGTAAATTATATTTATGTATTATAGTGAATGTGCCCACGTACATGTATGAACGTGTCATGATATGTGTGTGGAGGTCTGAGGACAACTTTTGGGTGTTGGTTCTTTCCTTCCATCACCATTTGGTACCTGGAGATTGAACTCAGGTGGTCAGGCTTGTCAGCAAGCGTGTTTACCTGCTGAACTGCCTTGTCAATCTCAGGCTGCTTTCTTTTGTCCAGTGAAGGAATATGTTAGGATTGAAGTTGCCATACAGCGAAAGAGAGTTAAGGGTTCAGGCTTGGATTCCACCCTTAACCAGGCTCTCATTTGCCTGCCTTAGTCTGGTCTGTAGCTCAGTTTGACTTCAGCACCTGAGGCAGAGCCTGGGAAAGAAAAGGCCTTTCAGACGCTATGGCCTGATGTGAGAGGGGATTAGGGATGATAGGGGTTATTTTTGAGGGTTCAAGACCAGTATTATACACTTAGTGAGTGCCTGAGGTTTGTATCTATGTTAACAAATAGCACTGGGGGGTTTTGGCTATTACAGTCAAGAGTTTGTCTGGGTCTGGGCTTAGGTTTCAGATGAGGTTAGGAGCCGAAGCACTTGTTCATAGATATCTCGCTGGAAGGGCAGTGCTGGGAGAAAAGGCATTTGTACTCTCAAAGGTGTTGTAGCACTCAGTACATGTGTAGTATAACCACTGCTGGTTTCCAAGCTGAGCACTTAGTGTCCCATGGCTCCCAGTTGCTCTCCATTAAAACACCATTGACGTGGGCTTTGCATTACAGTTACACTGCCCAATGAAGCCCACAGTTACTATAGTACCCTTGCTGAAAAATGAATACTTTTACTCTAAATTAGACACAAGGCAAGGATGTCCACTTTTACCACTTGTATATAGTACAGAATATTTATTCTTTTTCAATAAAGAGTAAAGGCATAGTAATCAGAAAGAAGTAAAGTTTTTATTTATTAAACAATGTAGTTGCATATGCAACCCTAAGGAGTCTCCAAAATGCTACACTCCCCTGTTCCCAAAGACATGAGGCTTTGGCTGTTCTGGCATTTACTCTGTAGACCAGGTAGGCCTTGAACTCACAGAGATCTGCCTGCCTCTGCCTCCCAAGTACTGGTATTAACGGCATGCGCAATCACTGCCAGAAATCCAGAATGCTTTTAAAATTAATGAATTTTGCAAGTGAAAGCATCAAAGTAAAAAAAAAAATTCAGTTACACTTTTATATACTAGTAGCAAGGGATTGTAATGAAATGCTGTTTTTCAGTTGTATATATTGTAACAGGAACCAAAAAATGAATGATTTACAAAGTAATAGAAAGCTCTGGACACTAAAAACTATATACCAATTCTTAGAGAAGAAAGGGCCTAAAATAAATTGGTAAAACTTGAATCCTCCCTGGGCGTGGTGGTGCACGCCTTTAATCCCAGCACTTGGGAGGCAGAGGCAGGTGGATTGCTGTGAATTCAGGGTCAGCCTGGCCTACAAAGCAAGTCCAGGACAGCCAAGGTTACACAGAGAGACCCTGTCTCAAACAACAACAACAACAAAAACAACTCTAATCATCATTGATATCATTAGTATCCATTCTCCTGAATTGATTTATGGATGAACAATTTTTTGTAAGCTATAAATTGAAGTTTTATCTCTGTCATGTAGAGAACCTGGAAATAATCCTCCTTCCCATTCTGCAATATTTAAGATGTATAAATTATAAATCATAATGAAAATTTAAGAACATTTTTATCTGTCCTTAATTTTTTATAGCAAACCAATTGGAAATCTGTGAACTATAGAAAATTCATCTTACGGAGATTTCTTTGAGAATAATTTATATTAACTATGACAATTATGAGAGGATTGGAGAGTAGAAATGACTATAAAAACAGAAGCCGGACCTGGGGGTGGTGGTGCACACTTTTAATCCCAGCACTTGGGAGGCAGAGGCAGGTGGATCACTGAGTTTGAGGTCAGCCTGGTCTACAAAGCGAGTCCAGGACAGCCAGGGTGACACAGAGAAACCCTGTCTTGAAAAACTAACAAAACAAAACAAAAAACAAACAAACAAAAAACAGAAGCCAAAGAGTGTAAAGTTTTCACAACCTCAGATGATCCAAGGTGAACAATATTGATATATCAGTATTAGGGAGTATAAGAAAAGGAGCACTCACAAGTAGTAAGAAGTTAGCACAGCTGTTTTAGGGAGCAAGTTGGCAAGTATCCATGAAGATTTTAACTATCAGCAACTTTTTTGGGGGGGGGGAAGTTTCGAAACAGGGTGGATATATATATATATATATATATTTTTTTATGTATATAGTGTATAAGTGTTTTGCCTGCATGCATGTTATTTACCTGGTGCCCAAAGAAGCTGGAAGACAGCGATAGATCCTCTGGGGCTGAGTTCCGGATGGCTTTGAACGCCTTGTGTGTGCTGGGAATCAAAACCAGGTCCTTTGGAAGTGTTGTTACCCAGCGAGCCGGCTCTCCAGCCTCAAACAGTGTATTTTGATCACACCCACCCCTAGATTTCCCCTCCCACTTCTTCACCACTCATGTCCTTTCTTCTTTTTTGGAACTAAGTCTAACCAATACTATCTGTTGGGATGCAGAGTGATTTTATTGGCTTGGTCTTGAACAGGTAACTATAGCTGTAGTGAGTTTATGAATACAATGGTTATTCCAAATAATGCTAAAGAAATGTAACAGTGGATTAGTAAACTAGCTGAGTGTGTAAAGGCCTGCCACCAAGCCACAATCTGGCTGAAACCCTAAGCTCAATCACTAGAACCCACGTGTTGAAAAGGAGAATCAGATTTCCTACCTTACACATAAATAAAATCACGTTTTTGTTTGTTTTAAGACAAACCTGTAACAAAATTTAGTAGAAGGAGCTCATAAGGTTGCTCAGTGTGTTAAAAAAAATCTTCCCATCTAAAAAGCCAGATTAGATTGTGTGCTTCTGTAATCTCAGCACTTCAGTGGTGAGAGGGGAGGTGGATATAGAATTGTTGGGAGGCTTACTAGCCAGTTAACCTGGAATACATAGCAGCAGTAAGCAAGGTAGAAGGGGAGAAGCCCAGCTCCTGAAAGTTGTCGTTTGACTGCCTCACACAGCGACACATAAGCCCTTTTATGCTAACTAAAAATAGGTGGGAAAGAATACTCAAGACCTTTAATATTTAGGACACTAAGAGGGGCTGGACAAGTGGCTCAGCAGATAAGATTGAACACAACACATAACACAGCCAAGGCTACACAGAGAAACCCTGTCTTGAAAAACCAAAAAAAGCCAGGCGTGGTGGGGCACGCCTTTAATCCCAGCACTCGGGAGGCAGAGGCGGGGGGATCGCTGTGAGTTCGAGGCCAGCCTGGTCTACAAAGTGAGTCCAGGACAGCCAAGGTTATACAGAGAGACTCTGTCTTGAAAAACCAAAAAAAAAAAAAAAAAAGGATTGAACACCACCACCCTTGCAGAGGACCCCAGTTAGTTTCCAGGACCTGTGGGGCAACTTAGAGCCTCCTGGAACTCCAGCTCCAGGGCATATAATGCTCTCTTTGGCCTCTGGGGTCATACACAGGTGGCACATATCCACACACACAAATCGTGATCTTTGTTTTTTATAAGTTTTTTTTTCATGGCTTTCTAATTTCTTACGTTTATTTCAAATTTCCCTCCCTGTTTTGGGTGGTTCTGAGGTTTACATCCAGGACTTTGCAATTGCCAGACAAGCCAGGCAAACCCTTTACCACTTAGTAACAATTCCAGCCCCCAGAACCTTTTTGGAATTTTGTGAGGCTTGGGGTACTGGGCTTGTGCACCTAGTGCTTCACACATCCTAGGCAAATGTTCTGAGCTATATCACCCAGCTTTCTTTTTACTTAAGGGGGGGGGCAGAGGGGGGAGTGTGTTTATGTGCCTGTGTGCACTTGTGTATTCACATACACTCACATGTAATTGCATGTGAGCTGGTTCTCTCCTGCTGCCACATGTGACTTAAAAAAGATTTATTTATATATTTTGCTATATGAGTACTGCGTGTATGTCTGCATGATAGAAGATGCATCAGATCCCATTGTAGATGGGTGTGAGCCACCATGTGGTTGCTGGGAATTGAACTCAGGACCTTTGGAAGCTCTTAACCACTGAGCCATCTCTGTAGCCCCAATTTTTTTTTAAGACTGAAAATATTTTATTATCCATATAATATATTCTGATCATGGTTTCATCTTTCTCATTTTCTTAGAATCTCCCTACTTCTCTACCCATCCAGCTCCATGCCTTCTTTTTCTCTTTATTTAGAAAAAGAAAACAAAATAGGCAAATAAAACAAGCCAGAATTAAAAGCCAAAAAACAAAGAAAAAGCACGAGAAGTATACATACACACAGAGACACACCTATACACAACAATACCTATAAAAACACAAAGTCGGAAACCATAACATACAAGCAAAAGATTAATAAGCCCCCCCCCAAAAAAAGGTGCTCAAAGAGAGCAATATGAGACAGAAACTCTCCAAACATGCCCTCGAGTTGTGTTTTGTGTTGGCCATCAACCATAGGGCATGGGGCCTGCTCTTCAGTGTGTTATGTATACCTAGTGAAACTCTGTTGGAAAAGACAAATTTTTCTTTTGCAAGTGATTGTTAATTGAAGATGGCTTCTGTCTACTTCACCTCTCAGCACTGGGATTCTGTCTGGCTTGGACTTTGCAGGCCCTAATGCATGCTGCCAACAGACTCTGTGAGTGTATGTGAGCCAGCCCTATAGTGTCTACAAGACCTCAATGCCATCTAACTCGTAGGTCTGAGTCCTTCGGAGAGGGGCTTGACTTTAGTCTCTACTCTCTGCACATTGTCTGGTTATTCTGTGTGTTAGTTCCCATCTGCTGCGGGGGGAGCTTCTCTGATGATGGCTGATTGAGATACTGATTGATGGGTACAGTGGAATGTTTCTGCATGTTACTTGGTACCCATATGTGCTCATGTTAGTTACTGTGGATTTTTTTTTTCCCTTCTTGAGATTGTGTGGCCTTGCTTAATATTACATGGTCTAAGTCTATCTATTTTCTTTGAGCTGAATAGAATTCCACTTTATATACAACAGATTTTCATTATTTGTCTGTTGATGGACAACTAGGTTAATTATGATTCTTTGCTATGATGAATAAAGAAGCAATAAACATGGGCTTGCAAATATCTCTATGGTAGGGTATGGAGTTCCTTGGGTGTATGCCTGGTCATATGGTAGGTAGGTCATATGGTAGTTCTGTTTTTAATTTTTTGAGAAATTTCCAAACTGATTTTCACAATGGCTATATTAATTTGTAACTCCATCAACAGTGAATAAAGGTTTTTCTCTCCACGTCCTCTCCTGTGTTTGTTCTCAGATTGTTGATGTAGATAGCCATTGTGTGGTGCTATCTGAAAGTAACTTTTTTTGTTTTTGTTGTTGTTTTTCCCAGACAGGGTTTCTCTGTGTAGCTTTGCTGTCCTGGACTTTATAGAGCAGGCTGCCTCCGATCCACAGAGCTCCACTGCCTCTGCCTCCTAAAAGCTAGCACTAAAGGCATGCGTTACCACTCCTGGCTCTACAAATACCTTTAATTTCCATTACTCTAATGGCTAGGGATATTGAACACTTTTTAAAAAATGGTTATTGTATTTTTTTGTTTTTGATTTTGTTTTCTTTTGTTCTGTTTTGTTTTGTTTATCCTAAGGCAGGGTTTCTCTGTGTATCCCCAGCTGTCCTGGAACTCAATCTTTAAGCCAGGCTGGCCTTCAACTCAGAGGATCTGCTTGGCACCACTGCCAGGCTATTTTCAGGTTTCAAATTAAGGTCTGTGATCCAGCAAAACTTTTTTTAAAAAATTGATTTATTTTATTTTATGTGCAGTGGTATTTAGCCTGCATGTATACCTGTGTGAGAGTGTCAGATCTTGGAATTACAGACAGTTGTGAGCTGCCATGTAGGTGCTGGGAATTGAACCTGGATCCTCTGAAAGAGCACTCTGCTCTTACCCACTGAGACATGTCTCCAGCCCCCAGTAAAACTTTTTTAAAAAAATAAAAAGATTTACTTTTTACTTTCTATGTGAAAATGTTTTGTCTGTACACATGTCCTTGTGCTGTTTGTATGTATGCCTGTTGGGTCCCCTGAAATGTGTTATGGATGGTTGTGAGCTGTTATGTGGGTGTTGAGAATTAAACCCATGTCTTCTGCAAGAGCAACAGATGATTTTAATTGCTGAGTCATCTTTCTTAACACCTTTTTGATCAAGTTTGAATTGATTTTTATATAGGGTGAAAGATACAAATCTAATTTGACTTTTTTTTGCTGGTAGAAATCTAGTTTGCCAGCACCATTTGTTGATTAGCCTTTTTTTAAATGTCAAAAATTAAGTGGGCATAGTTTTTTTTGGGGGGGGGGACAGGACCTTTCTACACAGCCCTGGTTGTGCTGGAACTCATCATGTAGACCAGGCTGGCCTGGAACTCACAAATACCCACCTTGCCTCTGCCTCTTAGAAGCTGGTATTAAAGGTGTGAGCCCCCACAGCTGGCAACACTGTTGCTTTAAGTATGGATCTTTTATTCCATTGTATTCCAGTAGCAGGATGCTTATCCCGAGAGCTCTGTAGCATACTTTTGTTTAGTTTTGTTTAGTTTATCCAGACAGGGTTTCTGTGTTCAGCCTTGGCGGCCCTGGCTCTGTAGACCATGCTGGCCTTGAATTCAGAGATCCCCACCTGCCTCTCCCTCTTGAGCACTGGAACTAAAGGTGTGTGCTGCCGCTGCCCAGCTTCCATGGAGTAATTTGAGGTCAGATGTTATAATACATCCAGTGGTATGCTTACTCCCTAAGATTGCTTTGGCTATTTGTGGTTCCATATGAATTCTTGTATTTTCTTTAAACCTATGAAATATTACATCAGGATTTTGTTATTTATTACATTAAACCTATAAGTTAATTTTGGTAGTATAGCCATTTTCACAATGTTAATTATACCAATGTAGGTGCATGGAATACCTCTCCATTATCTATTAACTTCTGTGTTTTCTTTTTTCAGGATATTGAAATTTTACTTTGAGAAGTCTTTCATTTCTTTTGTTAGATATGTTCCTAACATATGGGGCGGCGGATGACGTTATTATTTTGAATGGAATGTTTTTCATTCTTTTTTTTAAAAGTATTTATTTTTATTTTATGTGCATTGGTGCTTTGCCTGCATGTATGTCTGTGGGTGTTAGATTTTGGAGTTACAGACAGTTGTGAGCTGCCATGTGGATGCTGGGAATTGAACCCAGATCTTCTGGAAGAACAATCAGTGCTCTCAACTGTTGAGCCATCTCTCCAGCCCTCCTCATTTCTTGAGAGTAGACTTGTTGGTATAAGTGAAAGGTACTGTTTTTTATTTATTTCTTCTTCTTCTTCTTTTTTATTTTTTTTTGGATTTTTCGAGACAGGGTTTCTCTGTGTAGCCTTAGACATCCTGGACTCACTTTGTAGACCAGGCTGGCCTCGAACTCACAGCAATCCACCTGCCTCTGCCTCCCGAGTGCTCAGATTAAAGGTGTGCGCCACCACGCCCGGCTTATTTATTTATTCTTTAATATTGACTTTGTACCCTGCAACTTACTGTATTAGGTCCAAGAGTTTTCTAGTAGACTCAGAGTCTTTAAGAATTATGTCAAGCCGGGCGTGGTGGCGCACGCCTTTAATCCCAGCACTTGGGAGGCAGAGGCAGGCGGATCGCTGAGTTCGAGGCCAGCCTGGTGAGTCCAGGACAGCCAAGGCTAACACAGAGAGACCCTGTCTCGAAAAACAACAACAACAAAAAACCCAACCAAACAAAAAACAAACAAACAAACAAACAAACAAAAAAAGAATTATGTCACCTACAAATAGGGGTAGTTTGACACCCCCCCCCCCACATTTTTATTCCTTTTATGGTTTCCTCTTGTTTAATTGGTGCAATTAAGGCTTTGAGCACTATGCACTATATAGTGAGCATCCTTGTCTCATTTCTGACTTTAAAAGGAAATGCTCCTAGTGTTTTTCATTTAATGTAATGTTGTCTGTAGGCATGCTATATATTGCTTTTATTAATTTGAGATATATTTCATCTATTCACCTAAGTCTCCAAAGCCTTTTAAAATTTGTGTTTACTATTTTATTCTTTTATGTATATAGGTATTCGGTTTACATGTCTGTACCTTCTTCTGCAGAGGCCAGAAGAAGGCATTGAATCCCCTGGAATTGAAGTTACAGATGGTTGTTAGCCACTGTGTAGGTGTTGGAAATTGAGTCCAGGTCTTTCGGAAGAGGAGACAGTGCTCTCAACAATTGAGCCATCTCTCCGGGACCCACCCTTAACCCCACCCACCCTTGAGACAAGATCTCACTATGTAGTTCTGACTCACCTGGAACTCCCTGTGTAGACCAGGCTGGCCTAGAACTCACAGATTGGTCTGCTGTTGTTTTATTTTATTTATTTTTTGGTTTTTCGAGACAGGGTTTCTCTGTTAGCCCTGGCTGTCCTAGACTTGGACCAGCCTGGCCTTGAACTCACAGTGATCCACCTGCCTCTGCCTCCTGAGTGCTGGGATTAAAGGCATGTTCCACCATTCCCAGATTCCACTGTTGTTTTAAAAGGATGAAAGTTCCAAAGTCAGTTTTACCAATGAAGACTTAGGAGCAAGATGCTGGGATGAAAACCTGCTAGCTCAGAGTAGAGAAAGCACCCAGCTGACCTTTCTACTCAGCTCTTGTCCCAGAGGAAAACCCAAAAACTAAAAGCAAAGAGATTACTAGCTCAAAGCTGAAAAGCCCCTTGTTCTTATCCACTCACGATTTTTGTTGGTTGGTGTTTTGTTTTGTTTTGAGACAGGGTTTCTCTGTGTAGCCCTGGCTGTCCTGGACTCACTTTGTACACTAGGCTGGCCTCGAACTCACAGAGTGCAGGGATTATAGGCGTGCGCCACCAGCTGGCTTCTACTGTGTCTTAAATACATTTTAACTCAAAGTCTTTCCCACTCTTTAATCCCTGTCAGCTGATTTCTTGCCCTGCCTCTTGACCTAGGGTTAATTTTATTAAATCCTATGTACAGAAAGGTCTTGTATTAAAAGTGTGTGCGAGGGCTGGCTAAAGCACATCATAATCACCTGTTTTCAATAAACAGAAAGTTATTGGATTAAAGATGTGTGTAAAGCTGAATCACTCCAAACATGAAACAGGGTTTTGGGGCTCAGAGGTTAAGAGCACTGACTTCTCTTCCAGAGGTCCTGAGTTCAATTCCCAGCAACCACATGGTGGCTCACAACCATCTAAAATGAGATTTGGTGCCCTCTTCTGGTGTGCAGGTATACATATGAACAGAACTCTGTACATGATAAATTAATAAATAAATAAATCTTAAAAAAATAAAGAAACAGGACTTTACAGTTCACAATGGGGTCAGATATCCTGTAATAGTTGTCTGCCTCTGCTTTCTGAGTGCTGGGATTAAAGGGGTGTGCTATCACACCCAGCTCTAAAGTCTCCAAAACTTTTGTTATGAAGACATGTTAAACTTTTATTAAATTCTTTTTCAGCTTCAATTGAAATAATTGTGTGGTTCCTGTTTCTTGAGTTTATATGGTATATCTCATTGATTTATTTATTATTTATATTTAGCCGACCATAGGTTTGTTCAAAATACTATTTATTGTGTGTGTGTGTGTGTGTGTGTGTGTGTGTGTGTGTGTGTGTGTGTGTATGTGTATGTGAATATGCCTGCAGAGGTCAAGAAGAAGTTGTTGGATCCCCTGGTGCTGAAGTTACAGATGGTTGTGAACACTCAGTCAAGGTGCTGGGAACCGAACTGCAGCCTTTGAAGAACTGCAAGTGCTTTTAACTGTAGTGTCACCTGCTGTTGATTTCTTGAATGTTAAAAAGTCATCCTACTTGAAATGTGCTCTCATTCCTAATACCATTAAAAAATAGTGTACAAAATAATGGGTTTCATTTTAACACTGTCTGACATATGTGGCTGATGTTTTGCTCACATTTACCCCCTCCTTACACTCTCCTGTCTTTCTTCCTCTCCTGATGGTCCCTTCCTTGCCCCGTTAGTCTCTTTTGTTTTCATGTCACACATCGCTACTTATTGGTTGTAAATCTAGATTCTGTATGAGAGAAAACATGCTATGCTCTTTCTGTCTTTTTTGTTATCACCAAACTCTTCTCAACTGCTTGACAGCTCCTCTCTCCAGTTGATACTACAGTTTTGGCCTTCTCAAGCAATTATGTTTCCTGCAAATATGGATAACTTTGTTTCCTTTGCCCTGATTTTATGCTTTATATTTCTTTAGTTTTAGTGCATCAACTAGTAGTTTTAGAACAAAGTAAATTTGGTAATCATTTGTAATACTTGGTAATCATATTACCACTGTAATAGCAATTAGATGATCAATAATTGATGTTGCTTGCCAGCTTCAGCAAATTGTTAATGGATGTCTGGAGTTTTGATAACATCTGTATTTTGTAGGTAAGAGTGCTGTGGCTGATAAATGATGGGAAGAAAAGTTGAGTAGTAAGGGACAGGTAGGAGCCAAGAATTTCCTGCTTTTAATATTATTAAATTTGAAGATTCTAGCATACTAAATATATTGTTTTCTATATACTTTTTAAACTCCCAGAAAAAAATACATGTGAAAATCAGGAATTGTCAAATAGTATAGTTATTTAGCATTAATTTGGAGTATATTACTAAACATAAAAAGGTGGCTTTGTTTTGAAGTCACAAAGATGATCTTCTTGACATCAGTTAGTGTCTCTTCCCATTGTGATCGTGAGCTGTTAGTGTTAGGTTTCAGAAATGCTCTTTCACTAAGTACCTTTGGGAAATGCTTGCCAGTTGTTGTGGCTCATGTTTGAAATCCCAGCACTTGGAAGCCTGAAGCAAAGAAGAGTACGTGAATTCCAGGAGTTGCCTCTGTTTTATTTCCGCTTGCTCTTTTAAAGGTCTAGAATTACCTCAGACTTGGCTCTGTTTCTGTCTTAGGCCCTACATACTCAACAGGAGCCATTGCTGTAACACAATTACTTTGATTTTAAGATCAACAAACTTGCTATGGGACTAGATAGGGATTTCAAAAAGTAAGATGAAACATTTGAGAGTAATGTTATTTCTCTCTCTTTTTTTTCAGTTTGAACAGAAAAGTGATGCAGTTTTTGATGAAATTGTAGAGAACTGTAAGTACTACTTGAGAAAAAAAAGGTTGTCTTTAGATAGATTACGTCTGGATTTGCATTTAATAGCCATTAGAGTGTTTAGATAGTGTTAATTTGTGTGATGATCCCGTTTGATTTAGCTTCAATGTCATGGAGTTAAGGTATTTAGATTGTTATTTATTTTTTTAGTAAATATTCTTTCAGTTTTCATTGTGTTGAAATATAGCAATATTTTGTGCTGATATGAATTATATAAAATTGGACTTAACCTTTTTTCTTATAGGTTTTAACTTGGCTTGTACTCTTTAGATACTATATGATAGATTATAAAAGTAATACATTCAATTACAGTACAGAATGAATAAAGTAGAAATTAAACATCTATTAATTTCAAAAGACTTAGTGAGCTTTAAGAGTTTAATATATATCTTTCCAGACTTTTTCTATGAATGTGTACACATATATGGTATATGAGGTTTATGTTCAGTAACCACATGAGTACTCTTCCTGCTTCTTTTATTGAACGTATAGACATCTTTCTGCATCAGTGGCCATAGTTCTAGTGTATGTATCCTTTTAGTTGCTACTGGTTATTTTGTACAGGGCTGTACTATACCCAGCTTCCCCTTTATAAACATACAAAGAATTTTAATTTTTTATTATCAATAATACTGAATGTTTTGCTATATGTATTGTTTACTTGCTCAAATATTTTGTAAAATAAATACTATGAATAAAATTGAATTTTACAGGATGTTTATATACTTGTTTAAGTATGGTAAACTCTCATCTAGAAGTCTTTTTTTCCTTTTCTTTATTTCTTTTTTATTGTATGTGTGTGTTTTGAGGTCTATGTTTCTCTGGCTGTCCTGCAACTCTGAAGATGAGGCTGGCCTCAAACTTATAGAGATCTGCCTTCTTCTGCCTCCAGAGTGATGGATGGGATTAAAGGCGTGGGCCTCTACTACCTGGATGGCATCTAGTTTTGTTTTTTCCCAGAGACAGGGTTTCTCTTGTAGTCCTGGCTGTCCTGGACTGCCTTAGCAGACCAGGCTGGCCTCAAAATCAGAGATCTGACTGCTTCTGCCTCTGGGATTACAAGCATATGCCACTGTGCCCAGCTTTTTTTTTTTTTTTTTAAATCTAGTATTCTTAAGGGGAATGTGTTCCTTTTTCCTTACAATTACCTCCACTTACAGATCTGTGAGTACCTTCCTTCCTTGTCTAATTACTTTGGTAATATACATTTGTTTGTTTGTTTACTTACTGTATTTTCCGGTGTATAAGATGACCCCCAACTTTAACTTTTCCAGTTAAAAAAAAAAATAAATAAAATAAAATACAGTTTGTAGCCCAAGTCTGCTGCACAGGGTGTGCTTTGTAAAAGGATTTGGTTAAGGCCAGGTGTGGTGGTGCACGCCTTTAATCCCAGCACTCGGGAGGCAGAGGCAGGCGGATCGCTGTGAGTTCGAGGCCAGCCTGGTCTACAAAGTGAGTCCAGGATAGCCAAGGCTACACAGAGAAACCCTGTCTCGAAAAACCAAAAAAAAAAAAAAAAAAAAAAAAAAAAAAGGATTTAGTTAGTCTTATATGGCAAGTATATTCTAGACTATATTTTAACTGGAGAAGTTAACTTTAAAGTTGGGGGTTATCTTATATGCTGGAAAATATGTTTTTGGTTTTTGGGTTTTTTGTTTTTGTTTTTGTTTTTGTTTTTTTTTTTTGAGACAGGGTTTCTCTGTGTAACAGTCTTGGCTGTCTTGAACTCACTTTGTAGACCAGGCTGGCCTCGAACTCATAGAGATCTACCAGCCTCTGCCTCCCAAGAGCTGGGATTACAGGTGTGCACCACCGTGGTAACATTTGGTAACACATATTTTGAATGATAACTAGTAATAACTAATTATACTATACCAGTGGATTTAGCTATTGAATGTCCTTGTTGTTGCAAGCAGTAGAGTCTAAAAGAAACATACATTTATTGATTGGCTGGTTGATTGTGGTCCTAAAGATTAAGTGCAGGGCTTCATATAAGCTAAGCAATTGATCTATCACTGAACAGTATTACTCCATCTTCATAAACATTTTAGGTGTACAATGAATATTTAACAGTATTTAATGAGGTAGTAAAGAACAAAATTTTAGAGTCTTCAGCAAGAGATTATGGCCTCTTTGTAGTATTTTCAGAAAGCAGTTTTGTTTGATTGACCTTTTTTTTTTTTTAAGATTTATTATGTATACAATATTCTGCCTGCATGTACACCTACATACCAGAAGAGGGCACCAGATCTCATTATAGATGGTGTGAGCCACCATGTGGTTGCTGGGAATTGAACTCAGGACCTCTGGAAGAGCAGACAGTGCTCTTAACCTCTGAGCCATCTCTCCAGCCCCTGATTGACTTTTTTTTTTAGGCATAGCCTCACTATGTCGTCCATACTTGTCTGGAACTCACTATATGCAGGATAAGGCTCGCCTTGGACTTAGAGAGACTTGTCTGCCTTTGTCTTCTGAGTGCTGGGAAGAAAGGCGTTTGCCGCCATGCCTGACTAGCTTGATTGACTAAAAAAAAATCTACTTTTAATTTTGTGTCTTTGCATGTGCACATGAGTGCGAGTCTTGAGGAGACCAGAAGCCTCAGATCCTCCTGATGTTGATGTTGGCATTTACAAGTTGTCTAACATAGATGCTGGAATGGAACTCAGGCTTGTTTTTGTTTTTTCAGGATAGGGTTTCTCTGTAGCCTTGGACTTTTAATTCAGGCTGGCCTGGAACTCACAGAGATCCGCCTGCCTCTTCCTCTCTGAGTGCTGGGATTCAGGCGTGTGCCAATGTGCCCTGCTTGGATCTCGGGGTTTTTGTAGGAATAGAATGTCCTCTTGACTGCTGAGCTATCTATCTCTCTAACTTCTTGATTGACTTAATTTTTTAAAAATTTTATATATGTAGTTATTTGGCCTACATGTGTGTTTGGTATGTTTTGGGTCTCCTAGGGTTATGGATGGTTGTAAGCTATCAGGTGTGTACAATCAAACACAGGTCCTTGGGAGAGCAGCCAGTGCTTTTAACCACTGAGCACTCTGTCTATCCTCCAGAAGCTCTTCCTTTTAGATTTCTCTAGGTTTCTTCTATACGTTATTCTCATTTAAGTTAAATTTAATTTTGTATGCCCAGAGTTGGGGCCAGGTATGTCATGGTATTCATGGGAAAGTTAGAGTACAACTTTGATTTTATTGTTTTTGTTCACCTTATGTGGGTTCCAGAGATCAACTCATGTCTTTAGTCTGTCTGTTTCTGTTTCTCTGTCTCTGTTTGTCTCTGTCTGTCTGTCTGCCTGCCTGCCTGCCTGTCTGTCTCTGTCTCTGTCACTCTCTGCCTCTCTCTCTCTCTCATCTCTCTGTCTGTTGGTTGGTTTTTTGAGACAGTGCTGTCCTGGACTGGATTCCTAGATCCCTCTGTCTCCTGAGTGTTGGGAATAAAGGCGTGTGCTACCACACCCAGCCTACCTTACTGTCTTTAAGTGTTGGGATTATAGATGTGAGCCATAATATAGAAGCCCAGAAGATAATACGGCTTTATGGTTACAGAAATAAATCCAGGGCCTTCAGCTTTCTGTATTATATAGTTTGTGTTTGATTTCCATATTTATGGAAGTCTGGTATTCTAGGAGGAATGCTCTTCAGACTGAGATAAGAAAGGGGGAAGAGAGCCAGGCATGGTGGTGCATGTCTGTAATCCCAGCACAGAGGGAGGCAGAGGCAGGCTTGTTGTGAGTTGGAGGCCAGCCTAGTCTACAAAGCTAGTCCAGCACAGGTAAGGCTACATAGAGAAACCCTATTCAATAAAGCTAAAAAAGCCAAACCAACCAACCAACCAAACAAAAAGGGAGAAGAACATAATAGCATATTTCTAAGCAGAACTAGGCACTTGGGTGGTCAGGATCACACTGTGTAGCCCAGGCTGGCTTTGTATATGTGATCCTTTAGTCTTAGTCTCTGACTTAGTCAGGGTTTCTATTGCTGTGATAAAACATGACCAAAAGCAAGGTGGGGAAGAAAGAGTTATTACACTTCTACATTGTAGTCCATCAAGAGAAGGAAGCCAGGACAGGCTCTCCAATAGAAGAGGGGCTGTTAGGAGCTGATGCAGAGCCCATGAAGAGTGTTGCTTACTGCCTGGCTTAGTCAGCTTTCTTGTAGAATCCAGCACCCAGAATGGTGCCAGCCTCCTACATCAATAACTGAGAAGATGTCTTCCAGCCAGACCTTACGGAGGCACTTCCCAGTTGAGACTCCCTTTCTCTCTGATGACTCTAGCTCGTACCAAGTTTACTTAAAAACTAGTCATCATAGCCTCCTAGTGTAGGGCTTAGAGGTGTGTGCCACCACACCCAATTTTAGTCAATCTGATCTAGAAATGCTACCTGAATACTAAGATTCACCTCTTTTTTTGCCAAAGTTTCTTCAAAGAAACCTGGAAATCACAGTCCCATTGTTGAGGCTGTTTTTGCTTTAGAATAAAACTGAGAGGGGGCTGGAGAGATGGCCCAGCAGTTAAGAGCACTGTCTACTCTTCCAGAGGTCCTGAGTTCAATTCCCAGCAACCACATGGTGGCTCATAACCATCTATCATGAGATCTGGTTCCCTCTTCTGGTGTGTAGGTGTATACATGCAGGCAGAACACTGTATATGTAATAAATAAATAAATCTAAAAAAAGAATAAAACTGAGGATCCTTTAGAAAGGAACAGAAGGAAACTGCTATTAGGTGTGTGTTATTTGCTACAATGGTCACCTGGATGAAGATACTATACTATTTAATACACGCGCGCGCACGCGCACGCGCACGCACACACACACACACACACACACACACCCCACACTTTTTAAAGACAGAGTTTCTCTGTTTAGCCTTGGCTATCTTGGACTTGCTTTGTAGACCAGGCTGGCCTTGAATTCACAGAGATCTGCCTGGTTCTGCCTCCTGAGTGCTGGGATTACAGGTGTGGGCCACTGAGCCGGGCCTATTATATTTTTACTTAGGAGAAAAAACAAAACAAAACCAAGGCCTGATGATATGGTTAATTTGTTTCATTTTTTAAATTGTATTACTTTATTGTATATGTGTGTTTTCCTGCATGTATGTCAATACTTGTTGCCTGTGGAGGTCAAAAGAGGGCATTAGATCCCCTGGGACTGAAGGTACAGATGGTTGTGAGCCGTCATGTTGGTTCTTGGACTATAATCCTCTGGAAACCGCCTCTTTAATCTATGAACCATCTCTCTGTCACCTACAGTTTAGCTTTTAACTGATAGTCTGAATGCAGGTTTACCTAAATCTAAGTCTCTTTTAAATCCTTCATCACTTATTTCTGTGTTTGATCTCTTCTTGAGATAAGGTGTTGAATACTGCTGTGTTGTCATGGATGACCTTGGGCTTTTAATCCTCTGTAGTGCTGGTGTTATAATAATGATTAATATGCTATCACAACATATTTGATATAAAGGAGATTTATTGTGGGGAAAGATGAGAGAGAGACAGGAGGAGGGTGCCCATGACAGAGAGAAACAGGCAGAGAGACAGAGAGGGAGAGAGAACCTAAGAGGCTGATGGAGTCCTTTTTATCCAGGACACACCTGGTGCACACCTGGTGGCGTGTGATGACGTCAGAGGTTGCTAGGCTCCTGACAGCCCCTGAAGGGAGGCAGTTGAGTTACCTGTATGCTGACAGCTGTGATTACAGGCATACTCTACCTGATTCTGTGCTTGGCTCTTTTGAGACTTGGTCACTTGTAGCCCAGAATAACTTCAAATTCTCTATATAGCTAAGGCTGTCCTTGAACTGTTGGTTGTCCTACCTCTATTTCCCATGTACTGGAAACATGAGCTGTCTACCACACATTGCTTAGTTTCAGCATATTTATGGTGAAAATATCCGTTGACAGTGTTGTAAGACTCCAAAGAATACACAATAATGGACCATAAGCAAAGCAATCCAATTAATAAGTTATTTTTAATTTAAATTGCTATAAAATGATTTTACTTATTTTTGTTGGGATGGAAGGAGAAAAGGAGCTGCACACATGAGACAGTTGTGAGCCACTGACTTAGGTGCAGGAATCTAAACTCTGGCCCATTGGAAGAGTAGCAAGTGCACCTAACCACTGAGTAATTGCTTATCTTAGTTGAAACCAAGGTCTTAAGTTTACTTATGGATATAATATTGGTAGGAAACTGAGATGTTATTATTTGAAAAGGAGCATAGTCTTCAGTGTTTTTTAGTTTATTAAACAGTTAAACTGTATTGCAGTTCAAGTGGACTTGATAGGTTTCATCCAGTAGAAGCAGAATACACAGTCTTCTCGGCAGCAGATTGGACTTTCTTTAAATATAATGCGTTCTCAGACACAAAACAAGTGTTTGCTCACACAAAAGAATCTATCTAAACTTACTTTTTCAGATCAAAGTACAAAAACACCACTAGAAGTCAATAGTAAGATAAATGATAGAAACTGCACAAATACGTTGAGTATAGTAATACAAAATAGTAATACTCTTGAGTGACCACTAGGTCATTGGAGAAATTTAAGAAAATTAAAAAGGTTCTTGAATTGAAAGAAAATGAGCAGACAAATCACTAGAACTTTTAGGGTACAGTGAAGGCAGTTCTAAGAGGAAAGTTTATAGCTATGATAAATAGCTAACATTAAAAAAAAATAGAGGGGCTGGAGAGATGGCTCAGCAGTTAAAAGTACGTTTTGCATATTTTCCTGAGTTCAGTTCCTAGCACCTACGTGGGCAGTTCACAATTACCTGTAACTTCAGCTTCAGAGGAATCTAGTACCCTTTTCTGGCCTCCAAGGGCAATTGTGTTCATGTATAAATACTCTACACAAACATATGCAAATACATAATTGAAATAAATTTTTACGAATTTAAATGTCAGGCATTAGCTACATGCCTTTAATCCCATTGTGTGGGTTGGAGGCAAGGCATCTGTTAGTTTAAGCTCTTACCTAGAACATAGTAACATCTTCTAGGCCGGTCAGGGCTACCGAATAAGAATCTTTAAAACACAAACAAAAACCAGAGAGACCTCAAATAAATAACCTAATGATAAACTTCAAGGTTCTACAGAAGTAATTATTTAAAACGGGCACTCAGGAGGCAGAGACAGGCAGATCGCTGTGAGTTCAAGGCCGGCTTGGATTACAAAGCATGTCCACGACAGTCAAGGCTACACAGAAGACCAACAAAACAAAACTATTTAAACCCCACTCTCCGCTGGACATACAGTCTCAATCTGGCTGCTCCAGCTCCTTCTTTGTCCTCTTGGTGACCTTCTCATGGTCACCTCCTCGTCATGACCTTCTCTTTGACCCTCTAACTCTCTTCCCCTTCTCTACCTGGGACACTTAACTGGGATTGGAAGTCCCACCTCAATGCTCCTTTTCTGCCCAGCTATTGGCTGTTCAGTTCTTTATTAACCAATTAGATGCTGGAGAACAACTTTTACACTGCATTGAGACTCATGATTCTTCAATAGTAATGACAATGCCCATGGGCACAGAACTCAGCATCTGAATGCACAGTACACAAAACCATCCCCCAACAAGGAATAGTATAAGGCCTCACACCCTGGGACAAATGGCTAATTGAGGTGCCTGCTTAACGTCCTAGTAGGCCTGCTCTCCAGGTTCTCCCAGCATTCCTTAGTCACTACCTGTTACAGAATCTGGCTGGTACCCTGTCCCCTACCTTAAACTTTCCCAGCCCAGAGCGACCCCTTCCCTAGCTGTCCTTCTATATATACTCTAGCTATTTTGGTTACTCATCCCTTTTTGTCTACCCTTTACTTTCCTGCCTCACCCCTCCATCCTCACGTGGGCTGGTTTGGGGTCATGTTCTCCCAGATGCCCTTCCCTCTGACTATGCCCTCCCTTTTATGGACAATAAACTTTCTCCTCCACCACAGCGAGGAGCAGTAGAGTCTACCTTTTTTATTTCTCTTTTCATTCATATGGTGTTGAAGCTCTAGTTACTGTTGACAGAAGCAAGGCTTAGCATTCATAAATCAGCAATTGTAATTTTGTGTAAAAATAGGCTAATGTACAGAAACCACATGGTCTCAGATGGTGCTGAAAGCCTACATAAAAGTTTAGTATTCCTTCCTGAAGTAACTAGCAAGAGAAGTAATACATTTTCATGTAGTAAAGAACACTTACAACAATCCTTTCCTGAACATTATATTAAATTGAAAAAAACTAATAACAACTTCCTCTAAGTCTGGAATGACACAAAGATGCCGCTCTGAGTCAGTACAGTGCTCAAAGTCTTAGGTGTAGAGCATAAGATAGAAAAGGAATACGAATAGCAAAGGAAGAAATCAAATTAATTTCTATTTTCCAGTGACATGATCCTGTGCTTAGAAGATTCTAAGGACCCTACCATAAAACTCTTAATTCTTGAGAAATAGTTCTAACAGTGTTGCAGGACACAAAATCCACCTATAAAAATCAGTATCTTTTTGTATCAGTAACAGACTTGCCAAAAAAGAAAAAGGAAAAAAATATCATCCATAATAGCTTCAAAACAAAACCAGAAACAAACCAACCCTAGGAATAAACATAAGCATGAAGTAAAAGACCTTTCTAATAAAAACTGTAAACACTGAAAAAGCCAGGGGAAGGACTCACCCACATAATTTTGAGTTGGTAAAAGTAGTGTTACAAAAGCAAAAGTGATCTGCAGATTAATGCGCTCCCCATCAAAATTCCAATGGAATTCTTCACAGAATTAGAAAAAATAATAATATTGAAGCACAAAAGACCATAATCAGATAAGATAATTTTACGTAGAGAGAACAGGGCTAGGAGTATTGTCGCACCTGGCCTCTAATTATATTATAGCGCCTGGTAAGAAAACCAGAAAGATTGGCACAAAACAAACACGCAGACAAGTGGAATAGACTTGAAGACCCTGAAATAAATCCATAGCGCTATAACCACCTGCTTTTCCCTTGAAAGGCTGGGAAAGAGAGCCTGTTAACACGGGGCTGGGAGAACTGCATTTCTGTGTACATAAGAACAAAACAAGATCCATGTTTTCCACATTGCCCAATATTAAGGATTGATTAAAGACTTTAATGTTAGAATCTTTGAAATTGACAGAGAAAAACATAGGAAAAACACTTAAAGATTAAGGGATAGAGCAGTTGGTGGTTGCATACACCTTTAATAGCAGCACTGGGGAGGCAGAGACAGGTGGATATGTGTGAATTCAAGACTAGCATGGTCTACAGAGCCTAGTTCCAGGACAGCCAGGCCTACATGGAGAAAACCTGTATTAAAACACAACAGCAAAAGGAAAGACTAAGGGGTAGGCAGGTATTTTTGAAAAGCAATCCAGGGGCATAGGAAACAATACCAAGAATTGACAGGGATTACAATAAAATTTAAAAGCCTTCGCACAACAAAGTGAGCGTTTATAGGTGAGTGGAAATGTACTTAAGGTTAGTATTTAGGAAATACAGAAAACTGCAAAAAAGCAAACACCAAAACCAAACCAACAAAAAAGATAAACCAAATCATCTAACCGATAAATTGGCTGATGAGTGAAATAGATACTGTTAGGTCCTGCTGCAGGACGTGACTGGCTTGCCCTGCCTTCTGCCTAGGGCAAGGTCTCCCCTCTCCCAGAGACCCTTGGTTATATAAACCAGACGTTTTGGTTCCACTGCTCCTGGACCCTTTATCCCACCTCCCTGCTCTCTTCCTTCCCTTCCCCCTCCCATGCTGCTTCCAGTAAACTTGCATTTATATATTATAGCTTCTTAGACATTAGCTCATTTCAATTATTTATCAGATACTTCTAAAAAATATATTCTGGAAGTAGGATTCTTAGATCATATGGCAATTTCAATTCCATCGCCCCCTCAACCCCCAAAAGACAGGGTTTCTCTGTGTAGCCCTGGACTCACTTTGTAGACCAGGTTAGCCTGAAACTCACAGAGATCTGCCTGCCTCTGCCTCCCAAGTGCTGGGATTAAAGGCGTGCCTAGTTTCATCTTTTTAAATTGTATTATTTTTTGTAAATTGTTCACATTACATTTTTATCACCAACTGTATAGGATTTTAATACCTATACACCCCCAGTCCCCCCATGCTATTTCAGTGTTTTTGATAGTATGTTATAATTAATATACAATATTAATTAATATGTAATATTGTTACTGCCTAAGGGTGTTGATTTGGTCTGTTTCTCTGCCAATTGAAAAAGTAATAGTGTCACAAGTAACAGAATTCTCAAACACAGCATACCTGTGAAGAAAAAATTTAGTCAGCAAGCACACAGAGGAACCCTGCAAAACAAAGGATGCTCAGGATCTGGGAAATGACTCTCAAGTGCTAGGGTTTTAAAAGTCTTCCCAAGGGTTGGTGGCTGGTGGCGGCACAGCTGGTAGATAAACATGTCCTGATCTGGCTTGAACTCCTCTGGCCAATCCATCAGCAGGAGATTTTGTCTCAGGTTGGAGAACAAGGAAGTCGCAAGCCATCTTGGAAGTTCACTATCTGTATATTGTCCTGCTCCCTCTTATCTGTTTCCCTGTCATGGAGTCTAAATCCTCAGCATCGCACTGTAGTGTTTGATTTGAGTGGCTGTTGGCTATCATAACTTTGAAGAAATCTCTCTTCAAGTCCTTTGCCTACGTTATAGTCAGGTTATCTTGGTTCCTTTTTGTTTTTGTTTTGTTTTTTTGAGAGAGTTTCTCTGTGTAGCAGCCTTGGCCATCCTGGAACTCACTTTGTAGACCGGCTGACCTTGAACTCAAAAAGATCCACCTATCTCTGCCTCCCAAGTACTGGGATTAAAGACATGTCCTACCATCACCCTATGGGTCTTTTTGTTTAATAAAAATTCTCATATATTCAAATATTACCCTTTTTCAGATATGATTTGCAGAATCTCAGATTCCATTGTCTGTCTGCTTGCTGTGATTATTTTCATTGGTATATAAAAGTTTTTAGGGGGCTGGAGAGATGGCTCAGAGGTTAAGAGCACTGGCTGTTCTTCCAGGGGTCCTGAGTTCAATTCCCAGCAACCACATGGTGGCTCAGGACCATCTCTAATAGGATCCGATGCCCTCTTCTGGTGTGCATGAAGACAGTGTACTCATAGACATAATAAATAAATACATTTTAAAAAAAAGTTTTTAGTTTCATGTGGTCTACTTTCTGATTTTGCTTCAGTACCTAAAAATTTGGTGTCATGTCTAGGAAATCATTGCCAAATTTAGGGTTATGAAGTTTTCTTTGAGGAATTTGTAGTTTTGTGTCTTACACATAAGATATATTAGAATTCTAAAAGTCAGATGTGATGGATTCTATCTGTAGTTTGAATTCCTGGAAGGCTGAGGGAGGAGGGTTATTATGAGTTAGAAGCCAGTTTGGGCTGTGTAATAAGTTTTAGGCCAGTCTGTGCTAGAGTGAAATCTTGTCTCAAAAAATCCCAGACCAGTATGTATGTGCGCCACATGCCTGGCTACTTAATTTTTTTTTAAAAGTATGTCCCAGTGTTTATGGAGTTCTTGATGAATCCAGGTTTCCTATTATAAAATTTCCTCTATGAGCATTCTTGTTACGTATATTCACTAATAACATGTAAGAAAGCACCTTGTGCAGGTTGGGGAGCTGGCTCAGTATGGGTAAAGGTGTTTGCCATGCAAGCCAGGTTACCTAGGACAGGACTCGCCTCACTGGATGTCCACATGTGCACTGTATGCACAGTACATGTGTACTCTTCCTACCCCACATTCACATGGGCCATTAATAAAAAGTAGGGACTGGGGAGATGGGTCACTAGTTAAGAGTACTGGCTGTGCTTCCAGAGGACCTGGGTTAAACTCACAGTACCCACGCAGTGGCTCACAGTAGTCTGTTACTCTAGTTCAGGCACTTGTTGCCTTTTTCGGGCCTCTGAAGGCTTTTCATTCACATAGTGTATAGAGGCAAAATATAAACATAGGCAAAATACTTATATACATAAAGAAATAAAAATATACAATGTGTAGAATTCTATTTTAGGATAAGAATTCTATTTTAATTCACTGTTTTTTTTTACACTGAGCTTCACGCTGAAATAGCTGTAAAATTCCTTCCTCTTGCCGAGCGTGGTGGCACACGCCTTTAATCCCAACACTTAGGAGGCAGAGGCAGGTGGATCGCCTTGAGTTAGAGACCAGCCTGGTCTACAAAGTGAGTTCAGGAGAGCCAGGGCTACACAGAGAAACCCTGTCTCGAAAACCAAACCAAAACAAAAAATTCGTTCCTCTTTACAGGATTGTTATGTGTTTTAAAATGGCAGATAGTAAACATTTTAGACTTTAGATGTATGTCTGCTGCAGCAGTACAGCTGTGCGATGGTAAGTTAGCGTTGTTTTCAGTAAAAGTTTATGGATGCTTTCAATTTCATATAATTCTCTTGGGTCAGGAAACATTCACTTCCTTTTCCCTCAACCACTTGCAAACATGTGAGATGTGAAAATGATGATTCACTCGAGGTGAATTTAAGGCTCAGTGGTTAAGAGCACCGTCTGCTCTTCCAGAGGACCCGGGTTCAATTCCCAGCACCCACACGGCAGCTCACAACTGTCTGTAGTCCCAGTGTCAAGGGATCTGACATCCCCACACCAAAGCAGAAATTAAAAAAAAAAAAAAAAAAAAAAAGACTAGGGTTGGGTTTGTGCACAGACATAGTTTACTTCCCCTTGTAGGTGATTGCTTATAGCTAAGGAGTGTAAACTTTCAAGTTTTGTAGGAATACAAAATTGAATTCCAGTAGGGCAGTGATGGCTCATGTCTTTTTCCCAAAATAATCTCTTGAGTTTGAGGCCAGCCTGGTCTACAGAGCTAGTTCCAGGACCGCTAAGAATAAACAGACAAACCCTGTCTCCAAAGATGACAATGGCGACAAGAACAACAAAAATAATTCCTGAGAATTTCATTCATTGACACTTTGGCTGTGATGAATTAGTGTTACGGTCACTTTATATCTGGCCCATACTTCATCCACTACACTTTAAAGATAGTAACAGAATGGGATTTACAAACTCACTTTATGTATGTATGTATGTATGTATGTATGTATGTATGTATGTGTGTGTATGTATGTATGTATGTATGTGTGTATGTATGTATGTATACTTGTGTATGTGTGTGCTTGTGCCATGCTGTACTTAGAGAAGCCATTTTACAGCTAGCAGGAGTCTGTTTGTTCCTGCCATCATTTTTGGCTTGGGAATCAAACTCAGGTCACCAGTCTTGGTTTGGTGTCAAGCGCCATCCTGCTGGTCCTTCATTTTGTTTTCAATGTGAGTTCTCCGGATTAATAATAATTAATAGTTGCCAGGCCAGGTGGTGTGTACCTTTAATCCCAGCACTCAGGGAGTCAGAGGCAGGTGCTGTGAGTTGGAGGCCAGCCTGGTCTGCAAAGCAAGTCTTTGCAGGACTCTTACACACAGACTATTCAATAAACCAAAAAAAAAAAAAAAAAAAAAAAGTAAATCAGTTGAACATTTTTAATGTTTATTGGCCATTAAAAAAAAAAGATTTAATTTTTTCTTTTGATGTTTTTCAAGAAAGGGTTTCTTTTTGTAGCCTTGGCTGTCCTGGACTCACTTTGTAGACCAGGCTGGTCTCGAACTCACATTGACCTGCCTGCCCCTGCCTCCTGAGTGCTGGGATTAAAGGCATGCGCCACCCCTCTCACCCTCCCCTTTTAATGTATATAAGTGTTCTGTCTTCATGTACATCTGCATGCCAGAAGGGGGGGAATCAGATCACATTATAGATGGTTGTGAGCCACCATGTGGTTGCTGGGAATTGAACTCAGAACCTCTGGAAGAGCACCGGCCATTTAAAAATTTTACCATATCACTTTTTATTAAATCTGTTGCCCATTTCCTGTTGTTGTTAGTCTTTATTGAGCTATGACAGTTCTCTAAATATTTGGAAAGGGGAACTTTCTAGTTACTACATTAGTGTTTTCTTCACTGTGCGATACTTTGCACATATAGAATCTAATTTTAATGTAGTTGATTGATAATAAATGCACTATTATTTTCCTTTGTGATACACATTTCCCCTTTATTTTATTTGTAAAATCCTGATAAAGTTTTTTGAGACAGGGTCTCCTTACATTGCCCTGGAACTTACTACTTAGCCTTGCACCATCTTCTTCCTTCCAAGTGCTGATATTAAATGCATGTGCCACCATGCCCGGCTTCAGATAAACTAAAATGGTACTTTCTTAGAGACTGCCAATGGATGGAATAAAGACATACAGACATTATGTTTACTATATGTTTACTATAAGCTTAGGAACGATAGCTGGGCAGATTCTCAGTTGTTCTAAATGACATTATTGGCCTGTCCTACATCCTGCTATGTGGCCAATTAGCTCTCCTCAGTGACTTAGTCCCGTGTCCGCCTGGTGACTTTTCGCCCCTGATTATTTCTCAGAGTCCTATCTCTCCACAGGAAATCCCACCTTCCTGTCCTGCCTTTGCTATAGGCCGTTCAGAAAGTGTTGGAGGGAATGTTTGCCGAGTATGATGCAGTCAAATAATAACAATATAAAATCTAGCCTCTAGTCAGATACTGCTGGCACAGAAATTAGCATTTGAATAATACAAAGACAATCTTTACACAGTGCACAAAAAAACCACCCCAGCAATTTTTATTTGTGCCAGCCAGTTAAAACCAAGTTAAGTTAGCTGTAGAATGTCCTCACAGTCTGATGGCAAACATGCCTGAAAGTTGTTCTAGTCCCCTTTATATTACATTTTTTTTAATTCTGTTTTTTTGGTATAGGGTCTCACACTAGCCTTGAATTTGCTCTTATAGCAGAGGACAGCCTTGAATTTCTAATCCTCTTCTGTATATTTCCTGAGTTCTGGATTTACAGCTTTTATGTCTTTTTTTTTTTTTCTTTTTAGCTTTTATGTCTTTATGCCTGGTTTATGTGGTGCTGGTAGTTGCATCCAGGGCTTTGTACATGCTTGGCTTGCACTCCTCTGACTGAGCTGAGTCCCGCTTGCTATGTTCTTAGCAAAAACAAAAACAGAAAACAAAAAAAGTAGTAGCGGTTCATTGAATTTGTCTTACGTGGTATGGATATCTGAGCCTTGTCAATGAACTTGTTAATGTCTTTCAGTTTATCTAAATATGATGCCTTGCAGTAAAAAATTTATTAATTCTATAACTATTTTAATAATACTCATGTTTTCCTACTTTAGCAATTAAGTTAAAAAAAACAACTTGGTGCGTATGGATGTTTTACCTGCATGTAGGTCTGTGCATCACATGTATGCACTCAATACAGAGGTGAGAATGGATCCCTTGGAACTGGAGTAAGAGATGGTTGTTAGCGCTCATGTAGGTGCCAGTAACACAGCCTGGGGTTCAGAAGAGCAGGCACTGCTGAGTCACCCTGTCTGCCCTCACTTTGGGGGTTTGAGATGCTCTGTAGTCATTCTGGGCTTCTTCTTGTCTCAGTCCTTCCTGTATCAGCCTCCTACTGTTGACATTATAGTTAAGAGCTACCATGTACAGCTAGCATTTAAGCCTTATTTAATTTGACTACGGGTGTTTTAACTTTTTTCTATTTTTGGTTTTTTAAAAACAGGATTTCTTTGTGTAGTCCTGGCTGTCTTAGAACTCACTCTATAGATCAGGCTGGCCTTGAGCTCAGAGATCCACCTGCCTCTGCCTCCCTGAGTGCCAGGATTAAAGACCTGTACCACCACTGCCCAATGTAGCCAGCCCATTTTTAAAAGATGGATAGTTTTTGATATGAATGTATACAGTTGTCTTCTAAATGATTTTTTTCTCTTATATGGTGTATGTGTGAGTGTGTGTGGGTGTGTGTGTGTGTGTGAGAGAGAGAGAGAGAGAGGTGGGGGGAGGGAGGGGGGTAACTTGAGGCATGATCCCTCATGTTTCTATTATGCATACTTAAGACTAGCCAGCTTTTCTGCTTTTGGGTGATTCTCCTGTCTCTAACACCCGCTGCGCGGCCCCTCCCCCCAGTATTGATTATAGGAGTGCTAGGATTACATATGTGTATTTCTTTTCTTTTTTTTTCTCCGAGACAGGGTCTCTGTCTGTACCCTTGGCTGTCCTGGACTCACTCCGCAGACCAGTGTATTTCCTTTTTAAACACTCCACTTCCAATATATTTTCCTTTTAGTGGGGCAAAGATCAACTTAGGGTTGAGGCAGGCACTTTATTTTTTGTCCATTCATTCATTCATTCATTCATTCGTTCATTTTTGTGTTTTTGAGACAAGGTGTGATGTGGCCCAGGGCCATGTTGAGCTTGCTGTATGGTGAATCTCACCTTGATTTCCTGATCTTTCTGTCTGAATTTCCTAAGTGCTAAGATTATAATAGGCTTCAGTCATCATGCCTGGGAGGAAATTTTGATTATTGTATTTTAATTAGGTTTATTATATTCGGCAGGTATTTACTTGCTGAGACAAAATGCTGTTTATTATATTACCTTTTTGGGGGGGGGGGATTTGAGACAGGGTTTCTCTGTGTAGCCTTGGCTGTCCGGGACTTGCTTTGTGGACCAGGCTGGCCTCGAACTCACAGTGATCCACCTGCCTCTGCCTCCCGAGTGCTGGGATTATAAATGTGTTCCACCACATCTAGCTTTCCCCCTTTCTTAAGGTTTATTTTTAGTGTACAAGACAGTTTTTTATGAGTGGACTGAGTTTGTGCCTGGTGCCACTAGGTGGGCGAGGAGGATGTCAGATCTTTTAGACCTGGCATTACAGATGGTTGTGGGTGCTGGGAGCTGAAGCCTGGTCCTCTGCAGTAACAGTGAGTACTCTTCCCTGCTCAGTTAAACATGTAAACATCCTCATAGCTACACTCAGAGGTGTGATCCTTAGGTGGAATCTGGTGATTCTAAATCCACATCAAATTGGCAATGAAGATCACACTTTCTCTATATAGTTTAACTTAAAAAACATTTTTTGAGAGCAGTTTGTATACCGTAAAATTGAACATGTTACTTTGAGCTGTGTGAGATAGTGCATGTCCCTGGTCCTTGGCAAGTTAGGGCAGGAGGACAGATGCCCACAGCCAACACTTGCTGTCTACAGCACTCCCAGCTGGGCTGCATGGCCCAGAAACAGTTAGCATTTCCTATTGAGAAATGTATTCATGTGAATATCTTCAAACATTTCTTGTACCATTTCTGTACTTTGCTGTTTTAGTTCCATTAGAAAAAAAAAAAAAGAGCCTGGTGCAGTGGCACATGCTTGTATTTCCCAGGACTCGGGGAAGCAGAGAGACAGGTAGATCTCTGTGGGTTCCAGTACAGCCTGGTCTACAAAGATAGTCTGTACAGAGAAACCCTTTTTCAGACGCAGTAACAACCACAAAAAAAAAAACAAAAAACAAAAACAAAAAACAAACCAAACCAAAACAAAAAAAAAACCAAAAAAAAAAAAACCCCCAAGGCTGGAGAGATGGCTCACAGTTTAGGAGTACTGGCTGCTGTTCCAGAGGTCCTGAGTTCAATTCCCAGCAACCACAGGGTGACTCACACCATCTATAATGTGATCAGACACCCTCTTCTGGCTTGCAGGTGTACATGCAGGCAGAGCACTGCATACATAATAATAATAAATAAATAAATCTTAAAAAACAAACAAGCAAACTCAAGTCCCCCAAATATGTCCATGGCCCACTAGTGTGTCAATACTTGAAGTTTAAAAGGAAAATAGAAAATGTATCTGAAGTATTTATGAAATATCTTTCTTGATACTAGTTTGTCAGTAACTTTCCTTTCCAGATTTAGACCATAAATTAGAATTACTAGTCTTTCTAATAGTAAGTGTGCCCTCATGAAAACCAGTGCCTGTTGCTAAGGGAGAAGGCTGAAATGGCTGGTTAGGATGGGTAGTTTTGAGCGCAAAACTGGAGATGATCATTTAGAGCTAGTCTTCCTCATTCTCAGATTTCCTCATTTTTGATTTTTGTAGATTGTTTTGTTTTGTTTTTGAGACAGGGTTTCTCTGTGTATCCCTGTCTATCCTGGATTCACTTTTATAGACCAGGCTGGCCTCAAACTCATAGAGATCCACCTGCCTCTACCTCTGAGTGCTGGGATTAAAGGCATGCATCACCAAGCCTGGCTGTTTTTGTAGTTTTAATCACCATGTTTTAAAAAATATTTATTTATTTAATTTTTATTTCCTTATTCTTTTTTGTTTTTTCGAGACAGGGTTTCTCTGTGGAGCCGTGACTGTTATGGTCACTTTGTAGACCAGGCTGTCCTCAAACTCACAGAGATCCACCTGCCTCTGCCTCCCAAAGGCTGGGATTAAAAGTGTGTGTCAACCACTGCCTGGCTTATTTATTTATTTATTTATTGTTATGTATACAGTGCCCTGCCTGTGTGTACACCTGCACACCAGAAGAGGGCACCAGATCTCATTACAGATGGTTGTGAGCCACCATGTGGTTACTGGGAATTGTACTCATGACCTTTGGAAGAGCAGCCAGTGCTTTTAACTTCTGAGCCATTTCTCCAGCCCTAATCACCATAATTTTTAAGTTTGAGTATACATTTAGATTTAATAGTATGCTTTAACATTTTTCCTGGTTGGAAAGATAGCTTGATATAAGAGCAGTGGCTGCTTTTCTAGAGAATCTGGGTTCAATTTTCAGCACCCACAAGGAAGATCATAACCATCTGTAACTTCAGTTCTACATGATCTGATGTGCTTTTCTGTCTTTCACATATACCAGGCAAAGTACCCATACACATAAAAGAAAATTTTAAAAAAGACAAGGAAAAGAAAACTTTCTTGTGAAAACTCTGTGAATTACTGAGATACTTTACAAAGACTAGGCAAGTCAGTAAAACCCACATGTACAGGTCTTACTTTTCCCTCCCATTCCACCCAAAAGCAACCCAGAGTCCTGAAGATGTATTCAGTCAAGTATTTAGACAAGACTATCTGAGTCTTGTCTGATCATCATCACATTTTTGGCAATATAAAAATACATGTTTAAAGCATTTATATTTCATGTTTGATGGTTTCTAGTTTTATGCCAGCATTGACTAATTGTTGAACTACATTTATAATCTTACAGTTTGACAGTGAGTTTTTGTTTTGTTTTTTTCAAGACAGGGTTTCTTTGTGTAGCCTTGGCTGTCCTGCACTTGCCTTGTAGACCAGGCTGGCCTAGAACTCACATACATCCACCTGACTCTGCAGGATTATAGGCACGTGTCACCATGCCGGGCTTTGACGGTGTTCTTATTGCGTACATTTTTTTTAAAAAATTAAATTTGGGGATATAGCTGAGCAGTGAAAGCACTTGATGCACAGGTATAAAGAACAGTGTAGAAGCCCAGAACCTACTAAACGGCCACTTGGGTTTGATAGCTGTGCTGGCCAGTATTAGTCAGGGTTTTATAGAGGAACAGAACTGATAGAAAACACACACACACACACACACACACACACACACACACACACAGGACTTAATAGTGTGGTTTACAGGTTGTAACTATTACAACAATGGCTGTTTGTTAACAGAAAGTCCAAGAAAATCCAGTAGCAGTTCTGTCCATGAAGCTGGATGTCTCAGCTGGTTTTCAGTATGTACCAGAATCCTGAAGAAGTAGACTGAATGCCAGGGAAGGAATGAACTTTCCAGCAAGAGATAGAGCAAGCAGGCAAAGAGCAAAAGCTTCCTTCTTCCTTGCCCTTTATATAGGCTGCCAGCAGGTGTGGCCCAGATCAAAGGTGGACCTTCTCACCTCAAAAGATCTGCATTGAAGGTTAGTCTTTCCACTTCCGATGGTTTAATTAAGGAAATCCCTCACAAGTGTACCCATATGCTTGGGTTTCAGTTAATTATAGATGCAGTATAGTTGACAACCAAGAATAGGCGTTACACGGTCCAATCCCCAGGGCAGCTGTCTTGGGTAGTGTAGCTAGAGTGAAGAGCTCTGCATTTAGCTAGAGCTCAGCTTTAATATATAACAAACATGGAGATTGATTGAGGAAAAAACCTATTATCAACCTTAGCCCTCTACATGCATGCACACACATGTGAACATACATATATGTGACATATGTAAAAATTTATTAAATACAATATCAGGTCGTCTTAGAAATACTTCTTTGACTAAGTGTTAATTTAAACTTTTATATGAAATAAGAGTATGTGGCCAGGCGGTGGGGCCACATGCCTTTAATCCCGGTACTTGGGAGGCAGAGGCAGGAGGATCTCTGTGAGTTCCAGGCCAGCCTGGGCTACAAAGGAAGTTCCAGGCCAGCCAGGGCTACACACAGAGAAAAAAACAAAAACAAAAGGACAAAAAACAGTCCCAGTACTAGGAGGCTGAGACAGGCAAATCTCTGAGTTTGAGGCCAATCTGCTGGTCCACAGAGCTAGTTCCAGGAAAGCCAGGTTTTTCTATATAGGAAAACCCTGTCTTGAAAAACAAACAAACAAAAAAACCAAAAAATGTTTTATGCTTATTTTTATTTCATTTCCTGTTTTTTTTTTTGGTGTGTGCGTGTGCGTGTGCGTGTGCGTGTGTGTGTGTGTGTGTGTGAGATCAGTGCATGGATGCACAGGTGCACACACACTTTGATGTTTCTGCCTGCCATAGTCTCTGTGGAGATTACAGAACACTGTAGGAGCGGATCTTCATTCTGTCATGTAGATATGGGGACTAAGTCATCTCAGGCCATCAGGACTGGTGGCAGATGTCATTACCACTAAGGCGGTTCCCTAATCCAAGTTTGTTTTCTTTTTCTTTTTTTTTTTCTTTAAAGAATTTATTTATTTATTTGAGTGACTGGTTGAAATGTCTTGCTTTGGGATAACACATGAAGGTTATTTTCCATCTGGGATGTAATTCTCTGTGCTTACCTCAGTTACAATCTGAAATCAAAGGAAAAAAAATTTTTTTTTAAATATCTTGCACGGAATAGATGTCATTTTAGCACCAAAGCTGACACAGGTCCCCATGTGCCTCTGGTTTTACATTTCACATTACCTCACTCTCTTGACACTGCTTCACCCTTCTGTGTTAGGGCGGATGGGCAGGCAGCAGGTTTGCACTCACCCTCCTGTGTGAGAGTGGATGGGCAGGCAGCAGATTTGACATTCTGGGGAGCATTTTTTTCTCCAACTCATGAGAGAAGCCTGCAGCTGAATGGGCTCTGCAGGTTTCATGTCCTGTTCTTTTCAACCACTGAGGAACACATTCCAGTGCTGAGAAACTAGGAATTAAGACCTAGTCTAAATATGAGTGGGCACTACATTACTAGTTCTTAAATATTTGTCATTAGATTCTACTTTAAATTTTGCACGGATAGAGGCATTACTAATAATCGTTGTGTTTAAGCATTAAGTCATGAGGCTCCTGTTAAGAGCTCTGTTTGTATTTTAGGTCTAGATAGATGTTTTGTGTTATTAATGATGAGACATGGTAGATATTTATATTCAGAATTTTAGACTCACCAAGATAGGAAAGATGTTTTCTTCTAGGCTGCCAAATATAAATAGCCAAAATACTTAATAAAAATTGTGGGGGGAAAAAAAGTATTTTTTTATGTATATGAGTGCTCTGCCTGCACGTACATCTACAGGCCAGAAGAGGGCATCAGATCACATTATAAATGGTTGTGAGCCACCATGTGGTTGCTGGGAATTGAACTCAGGACTTCTGGAAGGACAGGTGGCGCTCTTAACCTCTGAGCCATTTCTCCAGCCCCTTGTTCTCTCTGTCTGTCTGTCTGTCTGTCTGTCTGTC
This sequence comes from Acomys minous, assembly GCF_964271855.1. Classification (NCBI taxonomy): domain Eukaryota; kingdom Metazoa; phylum Chordata; class Mammalia; order Rodentia; family Muridae; genus Acomys; species Acomys minous. Next base: position 102,732,858 of record NC_140487.1, on the reverse strand, counting down.
TGTGTGTCTGTCTGTCTGTCTGTGTGTCTGTCTGTCTGTCTGTCTGTCTCTCTCTCTCTCTCTCTCTCTCTCTCTCTCTCTCTCTCTCTCTCTCTTTGGTTTTTCGAGATACATGTGTAGTCTTGGCTGTCCTGGACTGGCTTTGCAAACTAGGCAGGCCTCAAACTCACAGCCATCTGCCTGCCTCTGCCTTCCTAATTGCTGGAATCACAGGTGTATGCCATTACACCCAGCTGCTAGTATTTTATTTCTGAAAATTACACTTTATTTCAAAGACTTAGGGTGTGTGTGTGTGTGTGTGTGTGTGTGTGTGTGTGTGTGTGTGTGTGTGTGTGTGTGTGTGTGTGTGTGTGATTTAAGTGTTTCTCTGGGTGTGTTTCTCATACCTTCCAGGGCCCAGAGAGGGCCTAGATCCTCTGCAATCTAAGTTACAGATGGCTGTGAGCTATCATATGTATAGTGGGAACTGAATCCTGGTTCTCTCCAAGAACAGCAAGTCAAGAGGATTTTTTTGATTGAACATATTTCAGCTCTGAAATATTCTTTTTTTTTTTTCTTTTTAGTTTTTCGAGTCAGGGTTTCTCTGTGTAGCCTTGGTCACTTTGTAGACCAGGCTGGCCTCGAACTCACAGAGATCTGCCTACCTCTGCCTCCCGAGTGCTGGAATTAAAGGCATGCGCCACCACTGCCCATCTGGAGTATTCTTATGGGAATGATCCACTAAAGAGGAAGTAACTGATAAATTCATGAGGAAAATGTATTCAAGAAAGGATTTTAGCCGGGTGGTGGTGGAACACACTTTTAACCCTAGCACTTGGTCTACAGAGAGAGTTCCAGGACAGCCAGGTTCTATACAAAGAACCCTTGTCTTGAGAAACATCATCATCATCATCATCATCATGGATTTTAAGGAATTTGATGATAATATTCTGTAGTGAAGTCTGGTGAGGTCATCTTTTACTTTTTCTTTTGCTTAGTGTTATACTACTAGTTTGATACCATATCCAAGAATCATTTTACTTTAAGGAGCTACTACCAACTAAGGAATCCATCACTATGTGCTTGAACATATTGAACAGCTGTTACTTCCATGTATCACATGATTGAATTCATCCTGCACATTAAAAAAATTTATTTATGGGGCTGGAGAGATGGCTCAGAGGTTAAGAGCACTGACTGCACTTCTAGATGTCCCGAGTTCAATTCCCAGCACCCACATGGTGGCTCACAACCATGTATAATATGATCTGATGCCCTCTTCTGGCTTGCAGGTGTACATACAGGCAGAGCATTGTATATAATTATAAATAAATAAATCTTTAAAAAATTTATTTATTTATTTACATTTTATGTGCATTGGTGTTTTTCCTGCAGTTATGTGTGTGAGGTATCAGATTCCTTTGAACCAAACAGTTGTGACTTGCTGTGTGAGTGCTAGGAATTGAACCCGGGAATAGTAACCAGCGCACTTAACCACTAAGCCAGCTTTCCAGCCCCCGTCCTATACATTTTAGCCTTTAATCATGGTGTGATTTTCCAGAGCCTTTAGGGGATGCTCATGGCCGTACTACCTCTAGTTCTGAGGGTTTGGTTGAGGCCCTCTTTTGACCTCTCTTGGCAACAGGTCCCCGCATGAGAGCTCGCAGCATCCGTAACTCTAGTTTTAGAGGGTCAGTTGACACGTTCTTACTTCTGGGGAGCAGGCACTCACATGGTACACACACATACACACACACACACACACACACACACACACACACACACAAAACACTCATATAGAAATATAAATAAATCTAAAATCTTAACAATTCTCACAAAAATATCTCTTCTGTGTCTTTACTCTAGCCTTTTCCCCCTCAGCGCAGAGCACAGACAGTTTGGTGAAGAGTTGTCTGTCCTTACGGTTCTCAGTCTTCTCTTTTAGTCTGTTGGGTTTGATATCTGGCTTGTGCACTCATTTCCCCACTGAAAACAGCTTTTTTTCAAGGTAGAAGTTAGGTTTAGCTTTGCATTAGTATTAACCAGTTTCCAGTCTTGATTTGATTAGCTCTCTTGGTATCTGTTATAGCTGGTTACTCCATTTTTCTCCTTTTGTTCCCTACCCCACGCTAGGCATTGGACTCCTGGCTTTGTACATTAACTCTGTACCCAGGCTCTAGTTGTTCCATCTTAATAACGCTTCTGCTTTGTTTCTTTCTGTAATATTTGAAAATGTTGAAGTAACCCAGGATTTCTCCTCTTTAAGATTACTGGATAATCTTACCTAGTTTTATGAATTTAGTACCATCTCTCTGGTAGTTCCAATTTCTGTTACTTGGCAAGAATTCAGTCTTCAGTTATAAACTAATATATTCAACCACCTACTTTGTTTGTTTTTATTAAGTTATTTATTTACTTTACATCTCGATCACAGCTTCCCCCCCTCTTCTCCCAGTTCCTCTCACCTTCCTTCCCAACTACCTTCTTTTTCTTTTCTTTTAAAAAAATATTTACTTATTCATTTATTTTATATATATGAGTGCTCCATCTACATGCACACTTGCATATCAGAAGAGGCATCAGATCCCTGTATAGATGTTATGAGCCACCATGTGGTTTCTAAGAATTAAACTCAGGACCTCTCAAAGAGCAGACAGTGCTCTTAACCACTGAGCCATCTCTCCAGCCCCCCACCCTCCCACTACCTTCTTGATATCTCCATTTGAATGTTTAAGGAAGACATAAAAATAAAACAAATTATTCATCCTATTTTTTGTTTGTTCTCCCTTTATTTCCTGTCTTTAAGAAAGGCCATTATGAAATGGCATCTTGGGCTGGAGAGATGGCTCAGAGATTAAGAACACTGCTCTACCAGAGGTCCTGAGTCCAGCTCCCAGCACCCACATGGTGGCTCACAACCATCTATACTGCCCTCTTCTGGATGCTGGTGTACATGCAGATAGAGCACTCACATGCATAAAAATGAATGAATGAATGAATGAATGAATGGTATCTTGGCTGGAGAGATGGCTCAGTGGTTAAGAGCACCAGCTGCTCTTTCAGAAGTCCTGAGTTCAATTCCCAACAAACCACGGGGTGGTTCACAACCATCTATTATGTGATCTGATGCCTCTGGCCTGCAGGTGCAAATACAGATAGAGTGCTCATTAAACAAACAAACAAATCTTAAAAAAATAAAGTGGCATCTTTTATTCTTGATTCCTTTCACACCAGCATCTACTATTTCCAAATATTTGGACCCTTCTGCCCTCTGTTGTTGCACTGGTTCTAAAGACCAATTTTTCCATGGATTATTGCAGTAGGTACTTTGTTCCATTCCTTACCTCACATTTAGCCTCTTTTTTGGATGGGTGAGAGTAGTGATGAAAGATTGAGACAGGTCCTAGTGTCTCAAATTGGTGTTTACTTATTATGTAGCTGAATTTCCTTAAACTCCCCATTCTGCCTCCATTTGCCAAGTGGTGGGATTACAGATCTGTATTATCACTCATGACCAAGGTTTAATACTTGTACCTGTGCATACGAACTATCACAAGAGAGTAAAGTCTGAATATAGGATCATAATTGGCATAGTAAAATGTTTTCTTAAATTAAGTTTTATTTATTGCGTGTGGGTAGTGGCTGTGTATGTATGTGAGTACATGTACATATATGGAGGCCCCAGGATAATTTTCTACCTTATAGATCACAGGGATAGAAGTCAGGTTATTAGACATGGTGACATGCCTTTTACCCAACGTGTGTCTTTTCCTGCCGAACCATTTCCCTAGAATATCAGATTCTTTTATGTTCTTTGGACCTAAAATCATTTTTGTGGAGGAGTCATAGATCAATGGGTACCTTGGGGCAGGTAATTGAGCTTCAGTTTCAGAGCTTTTTTATTTAAGAGACTCAGGTAATTACATTTTTCTTTAAAGTTTACAAATTTGTATTATCAACAAGGAACATGTCCATCTCTTGTATCCAAAGTTATTGTAAAGCCAGAACTGACCAGGCAGCCTTTGGGGAGGAGATGGCAGAGGGCTGCTTGCTTCTGTAGCATCAGGTAACTGGGCTGCTAATTGTCTGATTAAGATAGGGCCTGTCATTAGGACTTGGAATAGGTAGGAATTAAGCTTGGAGGAGCCAGGACGAGGAATAGAGGAAGGAGGGTAGGGGTGTTGGCCAACCTCTGTTAGCAGTCTTGTCATTGAAAGCATTTGCCAAAGGTCTGTCATTAGTAGGGGTCTGGTGGTAAAGCAGCAGATTCTATCACGTGGTCAGAGGAGACTATAATGTAGCCCACTTGACTGGAGCCAGTGGAGCTGAGAGATGAGCTTCCAAGTATATTCAAGATGTGATTAAAAAAAAAAAAAAGAAATAGAAAGATGTGAATTTTTGTAGGCAATGGCTTCAAGTGATTCTAGCGAGGAGAGGTGTAGCAGTGTTGAAAGGGTAAGAAACATATGAAATTACCAGAATTTTTAAAAAAGAAAAGAAATAACCAGGATTTTTTAGGGAGGTGATATGGAAAAGCTGAAGGGGGCACAGTGGAGATAGAGAGGCTCTTGTGTGATAGGAGGTCCTTAAATGGGTATGGAGAGAAGACAGAGAGTCATCAAAAGTGAATTTAGAGGCCTCCTGGGCTAATAGGAAAGTTGCCTATAAGCAAGGCTGTCATTCTCTTAACTGTTGTATCTAGCTATTTGGAAAGATAGGGAACAAGGGCAAAGGTGGGTGCTCTAATATTCCCCAAAGCCCAGAGCCATACCCCCCCCTCCTTTTTTTCTTTTTACACTATTAAGAGTTGGTCAAGGTCTGGAGAGCCAGAGCATGGGCCTATAGGAGTGTATCTTGGAGTCGGGAGGAAGCAGGTGTGACAGGCTTAGTAGGGTCTAGAGGCTCAGTTAGGGAGCCCTTAGCTGCTTCGTGGAGGGTGTGGACAAGAACAACGTTTGGAGTCCGGGTTCTCAGGTATTCCATTACACCAGGGAAGGAGAGGCTCTCTTCTTTGAAGGCTGGAGGTGTGAGGGACTACAAGTAGTACTGAACCTGGTCAGGAGTGACTTCGATGCCAGGCACAGTGGCACACGCCTGTAATCCCAGCTCCCAGGGAGGCAGAGACAGGCAGATCTCTTGAGTTCAAGGCCAGCCTGCTCTACAAAGTGAGTCCAGGACAGCCAAGGCTACACAGAGAAACCCTGTCTCAAAAAACCAAACATACAAAAGGAATGAGTTTGCATTTGTTAAGGGATAATAAACATTTGTATTTAGCATGACTCTGAGTACATTTGACCATTTATAATGTGACTGATCATTAACTTATGCATCTTAATTATTTTTTAGCAGTTTACAATAAATATGACTAGGATTTTATAGTTTTATCTCTGTTAAATTAGAGCCTTAAAGTTTGTGATTTTGGCCGGACATGGTGGCACATGACTTTAATCCCAGCACTCGGGAGGCAGAGGCAGCGGATTGCTGTGAGTTTGAGGCCAGCATGGTCTACAAAGCCAGTCCAGGAGAGCCAAGGCTACACAGAAAGACCCTGTCTCGAAAAACAAAACAAAACAAAACAAAACAAAAACAAAAAAAAAGAAAGAAAGAAAGAAAGAAAAGGTTTGTGATTTTGTGTTGAAGATCCTTTGGAATTAAAACAGACTTCACTTTTCTGTGTGTGGTTATTTTGTCTGTATGCTACATATATACAGTGCTCACAGGGCTAGTTGTGAGCCACCGTGTAGGTACTGTGAATTGAACCCAGGTTGGAAAGAGTAGTCAGTGCTTCTAACCATTGAGCCAATTTCCCAGTTTTTAAAACAAACTTTAAAACACAACTATAGTCTACAGAAAGACTGGGAACCTCATCTTCCTGATCCTTTTCATACAAATATATATGACTTAGTTTTTCCAAACAGCTAGAGTTAGCAAAGACAGGCATGGTTAGACATATATCTTTAATTCAGTTTCAGTTAGCCCAAATAGACCATTATCATTTTAAGAATTTATTTAAAATCATATAGAGGCCTGGTTTTGTCTCCTGAGTCTAGAGAAAATAAAGTAAAGCAAACTATCTTTAAAAAAACAAAACAGGGGCTGGAGAGATGGCTCAGAGGTTAAGAACACTGACTGCTTCTCCAGAGGTCCTGAGTTCAATTCCCAGCAACCACATGGTGGCTCACAACATTTACAATGTGATCTGATGCCTTCATTTGGCCTCCAGGTGTACATGCAGGCACAACACTGTATACATAATAAAAAATAAACAAATCTGAAAAAGAAGTCTTTATTTAAAAAACAAAACAAAACAAAAACCAAGCTGGCCATGGCAGTGCATACCTTTAATTTTAGCAGTCAGGGAGGTAGAGGCAGGTGGATTGCTGTGAGTTAAAGGCCATCCTGGTCTATAATAAAGTGAGCCCACGACAGTCAAGTCCACACAGAGAACCCCTGTCTTCAGAAACAAAAATGAACAAACAAAACCCAATTTCTCTAAGCAAGAGTTGAATCCAAGTTATACATACCGATGTAGCAAAGTAAGATTACTTATATATTTATTTTTTTAATTATTAACCCTTTATGTTACAAGTTTTTTGCTTTTTCTAGACAGGGTTTCTTTTTGGAGCCCTGACTGTCCTGAACCCACTTTGTAGACCAAGCTGGCCTCGAACTCACAGAGATCCGCCTGTCTCTGCCTCCCAAATGCTGGGATCAGAGGCCTGGGCCACCACACCCCACTGTGTTAAAACTTAAGCCAGTTTTTAAAAATCATTTTTACAGATTTTTAAAAAAACCATTCCCTAAGGGTCTTCTAAAATAAAGTTTATATTTCAACAAAACCTTTGGATCCCAAACAAAACTAAGGAAAAGGGTTGAGGGGCATTTAAAAATCAAACATGTGATTACCTTATCTATTAGGAACCTCTATTGGACATAGTTTTGTTGTTTTTAAGCATGTAGTTAGTGTCTTTTTCCTGGGCCTCTCTGTTTTTGTTCCCCATTCCTTTTCCTTAGTGTTAGGTGGCTAGCCTGACCCAGTCTAGTCTTTAGTAAAAGCTTTTAAATAAACATGCGTGGGTCTAGAGTGGGTAGGCAAAATGCCATCTTCAGATTCAGCTTTTTTAGTAGAAAGTGGGAGGTCTTTGGCTGATACAGGCTGTTTGGATTGACTGGGCACTTCCTGCCCTTTGGAAGGTAGTTGACTTTTGAGCATGCATTAAGGGAAGGTACTGGAGGAGACACAACCTTTAGGCTCTTGTTTAACCAATAACAATAATCCTCTTATTTAAAACATTAAAAAAACCCCACCACTGCCATTTTGGTGAGGAGGCCCTTTGTACCTGAGTATAGAGTTTCTTGCTCTGCTGTGTTGTGTGGAGGTCAGAGGACAGATTTTGGGAGTGTTTCTTTACCTTGTGTTGTGGAATCCTGTGATTATACTTGGGTTGTTAGGCTTGTATGGCAAGTGCTTTACCCATTATGCAGTTTTGCTGGTCCTGCATTTAAACTTGTTTCTTTGGACTTGGGAGTTTAAAATGCCCTGCCACATTTTTTTCCTATTTTCTACTTCTGTGAGTTCAGATAGCACACCTTTTCTTTTTTGGGGGGGGGGGGTTGGTTTTTCGAGACAGGGTTTCTCTGTGTAATCTTGGCTGTCCTGGACTCGCTTTGTAGGCCAAGCTGGTCTTGAACTTACAGAGATCTGCCTGCCTCTGCCTCCCGAGTGCTGGGATTAAAGGCGTGCACCACCACACCTGGCGTGGCACATACTTTTAATCTCAGCAATCCCTCATGCAAAGGCTGAGTTCAAAGCTAGTCTTTTTTTTTTTTTTTAAAGATTTATTTATTCATTATGTATACAGTGCTCTGCCTACATGTAACATGTGCAGCCCAGAAGAGGGCATCAGATTACATTATAGATGGCTGTGAGCCACCATGTGGTTGCTGGGAATTGAACTCGGGACCTCTGGAAGTGCTCTTAACCTCTGAGCCATCTCTCCAGCCCCAAAGCTAGTCTTAACCTCAGCCTGCAGAGTGAATTCCAGGATAGCCCAGGCAATACAGAGAAACCCCATCTAGAAACAAAACAAAACAAAACAAAACAAAGGAAAAGGCATCATTGCAAATCCTTGGCTTGCCTAGAATTTATAGAATTCCACCTCCCAAGGCCTGACATTAAAGACAAGTGGTCTCTTGTTGGTGTAAGTACTATAATTTGAGTATCTACCTACCTACCTATGTATCTACCCATCCACCCACCCATTTAGTTATTGACAGAGACTCTTATATCTCAATCTGGCCTCAAACTGACTTCCTTTTAGTGTACATTCATTCTTAACATAATCAGTATTTAACTATAAGGCTGGCAACTATTCTTTGCTAAGGATCAGACAGTATATTTTGGGCTCCCCAAGGCCCATATATGGTCTCTGCCACAACCTCTTCTCTTTGTATTTCATGGCTTTGAGTCACAATTTGCTAACCTTGTCCTGCAGCATTCTTATCTTATCTTACAGCTCATTGTATTATTCTTTGGCATTTCTCTTGTTCACTGTTGGTTTCTCCCTATCTGTGGAATGTTTGTTAAAATTTTTGCTGTTATATATATTTGGTTTATTTATTACCCTTTGTGACATAGTGTAATGAAGTCATTTTACCAAGTTTACCCTTTGCCTTTTGATTTGGTTTTCTTTTTTTTTTAAAGATTTATTTATTTATTATTATGAATACAGTGCGCTGTCTGCATGTATACCCGTAGGGCAGAAGAGGGTATCAGATCATGTTACAGATGGTTGTGAGCCACCATGTGGTGCCTGGGAATTCAATTCCAGGACCTCTGGAAGAGCAGACGGTGCCCTTAACCACTGAGCCATCTCTCCAGCCCCTTGATTTGGTTTTCTTTATCAGTGTTTGTAGTTATATTTTTTGTTTTATATTATTATTCAGTAAATTTGCATATTATACTTTTGGGGGGTCATTAAAATACTGGTTTTTACCTTCTGACTTAATAGTTGTAACATGGATATTCTCTCTCTCTCTCTCTCTCTCTCTCTCTCTCTCTCTCTCTCTCCCTCTCTCCCTCTCCCCCTCTCCCTCTCTCTCTCCTCCTCCCTCTCTCTCTCTCCCTCCAGGGTTTCTCTCTGTGGCCTGACTGTCCTGGATTCATTTTGTAGGCCAGGTTGGCCTCTAACTCACAAAGATCCACCAGCCTCTGCCTCTGAGTGCTGGGATTACAAGAGTGTGCCACTCGCCCAGCTCCTCTTATTTTTCTCTTAATATGTAAACTTAGATAGATCTGGAAGTTATTTCCATGTGAGTTATATGTCAGTTTTTTTTGAGCAGCTGCTTTTTCCTCTCCATTATATTCCCTGAATGTTAATGTAAATAGATAACAAGTGTTATTTTAAATATTGCTCACTAATTTCTTATCTATTATAGAAATTACATTGGTAATATCAACATATGTTCACTTAGGAAACAGTTACAAAGTAGATAGTACATGGCTTGGTAAAAATGACTAAATGCTCAATAGAGAAGATGACTTTAGATTGCTTATTTGCTGGTAGAATGGTGTATTGCGTACCTCCCTAATTTGTTATGAAGTTTTAAGTATTTGGAATACAGGGTTATGAAAACATCTATGATGATGCTCATCCTGTGCTGTCTTTTAGTTCCTGCCTGTCTCTGCTTTGTACCATGAGAAAATAGGCAAGTCAATGCCTCATTCATCTGTGAGATCTTTTTTTTTTTTTCTTCAGAGACAGGGTTTCTCTGTGTTAGCCTTGGCTGTCCTGGACTCACTTTTGTAGACCAGGATGGCTTTGAACAGTGATCTGCCTGCTTCTGCCTCCTGAAGGCGTGTGCCACCGTGCTTGGCTCATCTGTGAGATTTTATGTGTGCATTTTTTCTTAAGATTTTAGCATCTGAATCAGGTGTGATGGCGAATGCCTTTAATCTCAGCATTTGGGAGGCAGATACAGACACATCTTTTAAGTTCAAGGCTACCTTGATCTACAGAACCAGTTCTGGGACAGCTAGGGCTACACAGAGAAACTCTGTCTCAACAGAAAAGAAGGGAAAAAATTTTAGCATCTGTTTTACCATTTATTGTATCAATTTATTTTAAATTAAATTAATTAAAAAAAAAAACAGGGTCTCTATGCAGTTCGGGCTGTCCTGGAATACTCTGTGTACTAGACTGGACTCAGACTCCCTGATATCTGCCTGCCTCTGCCTCTTGAGTACCTGGATTAAAGGTGTGCTTCACTGTGCCTACCTCTAAAGATTTAGTTTTTAAGTTTTATGTGTATAGGTGTTTTTATGATGTATATGTATACATGCGTGCCTGGTGCCCTGCAGATACCAGAAAAGGGCATCAGATTCTGGAATTGGATTTAGAGGTGGTGGTGAGTCACCGTATGTGTGCTGGCAACTCAACACAAGTCCTCTGCAAGAGCATCAAGTACTGAGCAGTCTCTGTAGGCCTTTGTCAACTATTTTGGAAAGCATAAAAGGATTTTCCAGTTTTCTTTATTTTATACTAATCTGCAAGCATTCTACTTATGCAAAAAAATAAAGATCTTTCTTTTTCCTGGTTTTGATTATATTATGAGCTCCAACATATTTTTTTGGTTTTTTGAGACAGAGTTTCTCTCTGTAACCTTGCCTGTTCTGGACTCTCTTTGTAGACCAGACTGGCCTCAAACTCACAGCAATCCCCCGGACTCTGCCTCCCAAGTGCTGGGATTAAAGGCATGTACCACTATGCCCGGCTGCAGGTGGTGCTCTTAACCATAATTTTTTAATTAGCATACTATTTGTAAGTTTTTTTCTCTACCACACCCACCACCACCACCATTTTTATAGCTCTCTGAGTAACAGCAGCCATTATTAGAGTTTTCACCATTTTGTTCTTATAACTTAGGATGTAGTACTTATTTACTACAGTGTGTGCTGTGAGCGGATGCCTCTCTTTAAGATAACAGGGGACTGTGAAAGGTTTTTAAGGGATGAAATAACTTACATTTCAGAAAGGTATCTTTTATTTGAACGCTGCATAGTTAAGTCTTTTTTTTTTAAAATGATTTTTATTTATTTATTATTATGTGTACAACACTCTCTGCAGGCAGAGGAGGACATCAGATCACATTGTAGATTTTTGTGAGCCACCATGTGGTTGCTGAGAATTGAACTCATGACCTCTGGGAGAACAGACAGTGTGCTCTTAACCACTGAGCCATCTCTCCAGCCCAAGTCTTGATTATAAACACGTAAATAGATGACTTTATTAGATTATAGATCAGGTTAAAAAAGCCAACCACAGAAAGCTTTTTGAACTGATTATCAAGCATGCTATTAATATTTTCTGTCTTTAAGCCTTTACACACACACACACACACACACTCTCTCTCTCTCTCTCTCTCTCTCTCTCTCTCTCTCTCTCTCTCTCTCTCTCTCTCTCAAATCAGGGTGCTTGCCTGCTTTTGAACCAATTAGATGTGGTTTAGGCATATGATTTGTTAGACTGTAGTTGGTTTGTAGGTAGTTATGTAGATTCAGAGCACTGAAAATGTAGTATATATAGAGATTTGGACAGTAAGAATATGGTGAATAGAAGAAATGGATTTTGGAGAGATGAAGTAGTAATAGTTGATAGAATTTATTCATAGTGAAGGAGAACTGAAATAATTTTCTTTTGAATAATTGCTAGTTGGCAAATCATTTAATCAAGTGAGAGAAAAATGAGAACTGCATGCTTGGAGTGAGTAAATGAGTTTGAGCTTAGAGGTACTTAGTTGGAGTTCCTTAGAGAAAGAGCAGTTGAATGTGTAGGTACCTAAATCTAGCTTGGGGTTTATTTATTTTATTTTTTTGAGACAGGGTTTCTCTGTGTAGTCTTGGCTGTCCTAGACTCACTTTGTAGACCAGGCTGGACTCAAACTCACAGCGATCCACCTGCCTCTGCCTCCTGAGTGATGGGATTAAAGGTGTGCGCTACCATACCCGACTATTTATTTTTATTTTATTTGTAGGGGTTTTGTTTTGGTTTTGCCTGCACCTAGAAGAGGATATCAGATCTCCTTGAAACTAGAGTCATAGAGGGTTGCTAGCCACCATATGGGTGCTGGAAATTGACCCATTTCTTCTGTTAGAGCAGTCGGTGCTCTTAACCACTGAGCCATCTCTTCAGCCCCACTAAGTCTATCTTGGAAGAAAATAATAAATTAATGTTTGGGTATAGCTTTGTGGGAAGGTGCTGGCCTAGCATGCACAAGGCAGATCCTGGCTTTCATCCTGAGGTACCATGGTTCCAAGAGAGAAAGAGAGAAAAAGTCAGGAGTACAAGTTAAAGCTATGCAAAGAATAAGATAATTTCCTCTGAGTGTATGAGACAAGAAACCCGGAATCCTGGAAAACGAATATTGAAGCCACGAACAGAGAGAATATGAAGTCGATAGGTAGGAAGAAATACAATATCAAAGACATAAATTTTATCCAGCAGGGATACACAGCCAACTGGATATGACTGATGTCAGTAATTCCAGTGGGAAATTGGGATCTCAGTGAACTAATACTTGGTTGTTAAAGGAGAACAAGTTAGGTAAGACTTAAAAACAAAACAGGTTTGTAAAGGAAAGGTGAATCTTTGTTTTATAAAAGGCAAACTACAGCATATAGTTATGCAGGGTAGCAGGATAGCTAAATTGATTTTTATGTTTACATACTTAACATAATGAACCTTTATTAAATCTATGTTAGTGCAAGAAAATGGGATTCTAGGCCGGGCGTGGTGGCGCACGCCTTTAATCCCAGCACTTGGGAGGCAGAGGCAGACGGATCGCTGTGAGTTTGAGGCCAGCCTGGTCTACAAAGTGAGTCCAGGACAGCCAAGGCTACACAGAGAGACTCTGTCTCGAAAAACCAAAAAAAAAAAAAAAAAAAAAAAAAAAAAAAAAAAAAAAAAAAATTTAAAAAAAAAGAAAATGGGATTCTGGGACTAAACAAGTTAAAATGAATGCTTTGGTCTCATCTTTGCAGAACATACACTATAAAAACTATAATCATCATTTTCATATTTCTTTTTGTGCTTACTAATTTGTGAGTAGCTTTTTATACATAATGACCACCAAGCCTCACCACAATTATCTGCAAGGTGAGTATTAGATTATTTTATATATAGACCAATAATTTTTTGCCTGTAACTTTAACACAAATAGGTTTGATTCTGAAGTTGGTGCTCTTTTCTCTCTATCGTATCACCTTCTTTCTAACCTAAGATGGTTCAAGTTTAAGCCTGCTGTTTCCTTAGGTGTCAGATAGGGATAATATCATCAGAAATGTTAAATGAATACTATTGTAACATTACCTATATTTTGTTTGAGAAAGAGGAAATGTATTTGGTTGAATGGAAGACAGACCTTATAACTGTGGTCATCCTCAGTACTGTCACTTGTCTAAACAGTTTCTTACTTTTTAAGGTGGTGTCATGGATACAGAAATGTCTGAAGATACAGACCACAACTTAACTCCTACCCTTGCCAGCATGTCTTATGGAGTGCCGAACCAAACAGGATCTGAGAATTCATTGCTGGATGAAGATGATTATTTTTTGAACTCTGGGGATCTTGCAGGAGTTCCAGTCGTTAGTAGTGACAATGAGGATGAACAGGATTTTAGTTCAAAGGACAATCTTGTTTCTTCAGTTCATACTGATGATAGTTTGGAAGTAGAGAGAAGAGCCTCTCATCATGAGTCAGACAATGAAAATGAAATACAAATTCAAAATAAATTAAAAAAAGACTTTCCTAAACAGTTTGATCAGGTTTCTGTCTTTAAATCAATACGAAAAGATTTTTGTTTAGTAAGAGAAAACAGCAAAGAGACATTTTCTGGAAAGGAGAAAAATAGAGACCTAACTTATCATGAACGTGAAAAACGGTTGGATAAACCCCATAAAGGTTTGGATTCAAGGTTGAAAAGCAGTTTTTTTGATAAAGCAGGTAATAATTGTTGGAATAGAACCATAAAACACACTAACAAAGTACGGATAATCAGGCTCTTATTACTCTTTATGTTAAGTGAAATATGAATAGTTGTAAACTCCTTGTAAACTCTTATTTTTACTTTCTCTTTATTCTACAAAGTGATTGAGTTTCTTCCCATAACATTTCATTGTGCTGTAAGTGTTTGAAAATAGCTCTAAACCATATTTTTTCCCTATTTCAGTTGGAATATTTGGATGAGAAGGCTAGATACTTATATCACTTGTTCAGATTCTTTGGTTGAACATTAGAATCTGAAGTTGGATGTTGCGTCTTTGTGCTGTAAGCACTGCTTTAAATTGCTATCTCACCTATTAGTCTAAACTAGTCTAAGCTAGGAGATATCTAAATTTTCAGATACCTCCACCTGCCGTTTGAGGAGTTGATTGAAGTTCTTTGCACAGTGCCTCTTACACTCTAACTCCATTTCTGTTCTTCAGTGTGTCACACGTTTCTTGTATGCTTTTCTTTCTTGCTGTTTCATTTTTATGCCATTTTTCTCTCTGTTTATATACACCTGTAAAATTACTTTCTATCCAATGAAGCAGAATTCATAAATCTTTACTACTTTATAGTTATTCCTAAGAATGTTTTCCTTATCTATATTTCCATATAATTTTGTTTTATGCCTTATTATTCATAGTATTTGTTGGCTCATTTTGTTTCTGTTTCTTGACAGCCAGATTGTATCATATTCTTTGTATTCTTGGGACCTAGGTTTTTACGAAAGGATTGGAATCCTTTTCCAAATGTTAAATTGATGTTTAGGAAAGCAGGTACATCATGTTGATCCATGTATTTCTTCAGAAAATCCTAGGGTAAATATATTGTAGATAGAACAAACCAGTATGGTAAAGAAGGACAACTGTTTTGAGTATATTTTATATACAAGGCTGGGCAAGGATATTTTTAATTTCTAATATATGTAATTATATATATATACATATATATATATATATATATATATTAGTATCTTTTAATGGATGTTGAAATTCTACTAGTTCTTTTTCTGAAGGAACATGATGTCTAGTGGTAGAAGGGGTAAGACAAGGTAGACATTGGAGGTGCTAATGATGAGTTGAATAGCCCAAGACTGAATGTGGAAGATAAGATGGTGATAGAAGAGTTTGTCATAAGGCTGTGCAAGATTAAGTAACTGTTAAAGCGATTGCTTTTTTATGTTTGAGAGAGACAGAGTCTTAGTGTATAGCTCAAGCTGGCCTGGAGCTCACTGCAGCTCTCCTGACTTGTCTCCTAAGTGTTTTAAGTAGCAGGTGTGAACCACCATACCTAGCCTAAATTTGCCTTGTGCCTAAGTGCTTTGTGTTGGACTCTGGACCTTTGTGCATGCTAGACAAGTATTCTACCACTGAACCGCACTTCTAACTCAAATGAAATTCTTATGAGAGAGTCTTAGTGAATAAGGAATGTTCTATAGAGGTAAAGTTTGAACTGAGCATGTCTGGAAACTATAAATATTGGGATAGATAACATAGACCTGGTGAACTTAGCAGAACTCAGAGGAAAACAAATGCAGTTTTCAGAGCATAGTGAATCAATCAAGTTACCACTCTGTTTGAGCAAACAAAGGTGTATGGTAAGGGTGAATGGTAGAGGAGGCCAGGGTGTGTGGGACTTTGTATGAAACAACTACTACAACAACAACAAGTACTACTACTACTACTAGTTGTTGTTGTTGTTGTTGTTGTTGTTGTTGTTGTTGTTGTTCTTCTTCTTCTTCTTCTTCTTCTTCTTCTTCTTCTTCGTCTTCTTCTTCTTTTTCTTCTTTTTCTTCTTCCTTTTTTGTTTGTTCATTCTTTGGAGCCTAGTTCACTCTTCAGAGCATCTTTGTTGGAATAGAGAGATGATTTCAAATAATAGTTGTGTAGGTCATTCTTTATAAGATTTGTTATTCATATACATGTGTTTGTTTGTTTTCTTTCAATAGCTAATCAAGTTGAAGAAACATTACATACTCATTTACCACAAAACCCAGAAACAAACTTTAGGGTAAGTTTTCAGTGTGTATGTAGACTGCTGTTAACTGTGGCAAGTGTCAAAGTTTTCTTTACGTCACTTTGAAAACTCTGCTTGTGTTAAAGCACTCATTTAAAAAAAAAAACTATTATTTCCATAAGGACATCTTTGGAGACATTCTAAAAGCTTTGTCTTAGGTTCTTTATTTGCATTTGTTGTTTAGACCTATAATGCACCAGCGTTTAGGCAGAGGAACACTAATGTATGTCCATAGAGTTCGTTTCCAGTGAGCTTTTCTTTGGGTGTTAACCCTGAAGAGGAACAATTTTTAAATTTGAATACTTATTAATCGTTTATATTGTGTTTTAGGACTCCAGCTACCCATTTGCCAATAAAGAATCTATTGGTTCGGAACTGGGGAATTCCTTTGCATCAAATATTAGAATTAAAGAAGAACCTTTGGATGATGAGTATGACAAAGCAGTGGCGCCTCAGCAGGGACTACTAGACAGAGTTAAAGATGAACCTGAAAATGCTCAAGTAAACACTTCACCTTTCCCCTCCCTGTTTCCTTTTGTTCCACACACCTTACTCATTTGAAAGAGGAAGTGCTTAAGTGAAATAGTTTATTGACAGGATGAAAAGAATTTGTGATTGAAGCAACTTGAATTGTTTTACAAGGCTGTAGCAAGAATTACATGAAACTGTTCCTGAAGGGTAATTAAGGCTTTTAATCTTTGTCTTTTAATAGCACTATTGCTTTTTTGGGTATTTTAGTATAGGATTGGGAGACTGGTGAGTCTTTGAGCTTTCAAGACTGAGGCAGCAGATGAGGTTGAAGACCTAGGAGGAGGGTAGCACATGGGTTTGTGGAGTGACTTAATTCATAGAGGACACTAGTAAGCCTTTGCAGTTGCTACTAAGGAGGCCTAGGTTAGGTGTGCATTTAACTGTCTTTCAGGAGGATTAAGCTAATGGACATAATTATCTCTGTAACCAGTTTATTGGAAAGGAGGCTTTGGAGAGTGATTCATGATTCCAAGTTGGATATGTTTGAGTAGTAAAAGCAAGGGTACAACTGTACTATTTCAAGACTACTCTGGAAGTAAATCATGGGAATCCTCCAACAGAAATCGTACGCTCAAGTTAAGTTACTCATGTAGGTGATGGTATTGCAATGCAGTGGTTGGAATGGAAGAACGAAGATACATTCAAGGCTGTCTTACTCTGAAATGTAGGAAGGGATTTAAGCAATCAGTCAATAATAGTAGCAACTGTTTGATGGTGGTCTGTATTTTGTTCATGAATTCAGAAAGTGAAAAATAAAGATAAGATTAGCTGTTTCTGTGAAATAGTATCTAACCTAAGGAAGCTTACCTTTCCCTTATATCTGTTAAACTAGGGAGTTTGTGAATGAGAGACATGTTGGAAGAGTATTTTTCATTTAGGCTTCTTTGAGCAGGATTTCCCAACCTCAGCACGACTGATCTTTAGAGTAAGACCATTCTTTGTTATGAGGGCAGGTTTTGTGTATCACAGGATCTCTAGCATCTTTGGTTTCTGCCTGTACTTGGTGTTGCTTTCAGCTCTTTCCCTCTCCAGTTTTAACAGTCAGAAATAACTTTAGATATTGCCAGATATTTAGAGGGAACAAAATTATTTACTATAGAGAACCACTGTTTTTTATGAAAGAGAGAAAAGACTAGACAACTATAGAGTGTAAGATACAGAAGGAGAAGCAGGTGATTTGTGAAAGTAACTGACACATAATTACTTTTTGGAAATGGTGTTTTTTGTGGGAGAGGGCACTATGACCACAGGAGCCATGTGAGGTGGGAGACCATTAAAAAATAACAATACATTACACAGGAAAGAGAGCCTTAAAGGGAAAGAAAGGCTTCTCTTTAGAACCTGGAAAGGAGCTTCATTAAGGATAGATTAAAAGTAGGAGCAAGAGAAATAGCTGCCATGACATGATGAAGGGAGAAACCTAGAGAAAAGAACCTTCATAGAAATATCCCAACAAAGGAAAAACTGTGGCGTTTATATCTTTCCATGGGGTGGTAGAAAGTTTCATATGGCATGATTTCATTCAGCAGAGCACATGTGACAAGGACCATGGAAGACCAAAATTTAGGAGCTATTAGCCCAGAGCATAGCTTAATTCAGAGAGATCAATGAGGCATGTTCTATTCTTTTTTTAAATTTAATTTTATTAATTTATTCACATGTCTTATTTTTTAAGGCTGTAGGCTTTGACTTCTGAGGATGGCCATTGTTTTAAATTGATAGGCCCACAAGATGGATTAGAGTGGTGATAGACCTACCGAAATTGCATGAATATGAGTGCAGTTGGCTCAATGAAGGCAGCAGAAGGAATAGGAAAATATTTTGATAAATAATAGGTTAAATATAGTTTGTAGAAATAAGAGAAGTGAAAATCGTGGGTATCTGAATTAGGTATAAACAACCTGATTGAATGGCAGGGAAAATTCATGTGTTCTTCTATTCCTGTGAAAACTAAACATGTTGGCTGGGTGTGGTGGTACACACCTTTAATCACAGCGGAGACAGGCAGATCACTGTGAGTTTGAGACTAGCTTGTTCTATAAAGTGAGTCCAGGACAGCCAAGGCTACACAGAGAAACCCTGTCTCAAAGGGGGTGGGGGGGGGAGGAAAGAAAGAAAATTAAACATGTCTTTGTACAGGGATGATCTCTAATATCTCCATATTTCCCCCATGGACATGGAAAATTTCTAAGAAATCATGCTGACAGAGTACTAAAGGCTTCTCTCTCTCTCTCTCTCTTTTTTTTTTTTTTGTATATGTCCTATTGATCTGTCTTCATGATAAAGATTAAGGCTAAATAAGTGGGGGATAGAAGGCATTGGGAAAATTTTTAGTATTGTTTTTAAAGTAGAGCTTCTAGTGGCTAGCTAGAGAGAATCAATAGGATGAAATAGATAAAACTACTCTATCTTATACACTTACTCAAAATTCCAAACTGTGTTATAAGATGCTGAATATCTAATTTTATAATGATTATGGGGAAGAACTTCCTCAGTGGTTTACTATTTAATTGTTTGATCTCCTGAGAATAGACACTACTTTGGGTAGGTCCTGGTAGATAGAGGATCACAGAGTGGTCTTCATCCTATCCCCAGAGTAAAGCAGTCTTAGCACATGAGTGGCTGGAAGTAGGTTTCCCTGAGCAGTTGTTTCTGTTGTCAGTCGTACTGGTCCTGTTATGTGCAAGAAGTCCTTACAGAAGTCCTGCAAGGGAAGAGGCCAAGTTAGAACTCTAGATACTGGTTATTTCGTTTTCACTCTCTTCTTCCCCTCCTGCCCACAGTCTACTCCCTTCTCATTTCTCTATGCTTTTCCATACCCCTGCCCGATCATTGGAAATCTAGATATGTTGCTTTTTCAATATTGTGTAATACTTCATTAATTTTACTCTTTCTTCACAGACTAGAAGTAAGAATTACAGAGTATTATTTATTTGGTCTCATAAACAGTACTCATAATATACTCACAATTTGTGACTGTAGTCAGCCTTTTCTTTGATCATCAGTTACAGTGATTTTTCTCTGTGCTTAACTTTGTAGCTTTGCTTTCAGTGTGCTTTTTTACAGTTCAAACTGGTCCGTATATGTATTTGCTAATTCATTTGCTTTTAGTTACTTGTCAGTCATCTTCTTGCTTCTGTTAGCAGATGTAAAGCCATTGGCTTTTCAGTTTTACTTATTCTAATCCCATTGCATTTTACTATAGTATTTTCTGTAGTTTAGAAAAAAAATGTTGTTGATATTTTTTATATGTACTGTGGTATTTCATCCTCCTAACAAGTGTGTGTGTGTGTGTGGGGGGGGATGTGTGTGTGTGGGGTGTGTGTGTGTGTGTGTGTGTGTGTTCTCAATGTAGAGAAGATGGTATTATGTGTCTATACAAGGAAGCTAAATTTCATATGTTAAGTTAGTTATTCAAGGCTATATGACCAGGAAAGAATTGGTCTAGGCTTATAATCTAGGTTTTATTTTTGTTAAATTATCTTTTTGTACCTGTTTGTTTAAAAAAAAAAAAAATTAAAAGTCTAGGTAAGGCTTTCCTTTAGGACAGTCAAAGACCTGATTTTTCTATCTTTCCCATAGGATCTGAAAATTAGATGTCATTAATGTTAAAACCTTCATTTTTTTCTTTTCTTCTCACAGTAATAAAAAGAGAACTAATTTAGAATCTTTTGTTGAAATAAATGAAGATGGGAAAGCAAGTTGCCTAATTATTCCAGTAATGATTCCTAGACTCGACTGCAAATGATGGATGGAGCTTTGCTAGTTCTATCGTTTGTTTGGCTGCAGAGGATGTTTATTTTCAACATCATTATCCTGTGGTATTGATAAGGCCTTCTTTTGTGTTCAGCAAGCAAAAGATAAAGCAGTTCTTATTTTGACCTATGTTTTTTAGTTAGTTTTATTTTGTTTTGTTTTTGAAAACTTCAGGGTCCTCAGGTATTTATTTCTCATAAAGCATGATTTACTAGTCTTTGTTGGGGTAAGGCCAAACCAAGCACTCTGCCTTGAAGGAGGCATGAGCATTTAATTCAGTGTACATACACTCTTTTCCCTCTCTCCCCCTCACCTACCATGAGTAACATACACCACTTGCTTAAATAACTGTTGTAAGTGTGGGAAATGCTATCAGAGAATAATCAAAGTGCTCTGGAGACTGTTGATATGAGATAATGGCTATTAATATTTCTGGAGTTTTCTGAGATAAAATTTTTTAAATTGGAAATGTGCTTTCAAATATATGGATAGGTAAGTCAGGATAAGTCAATATAAAGAATAGTAGTATCTGCCAGGTGTGATAGTACATACTTTTAATCCCAACACTTGTAGACATGCAGGCTGACTTGTGAGTTAGAGGGCATCTGATTTCATAGTAAGTTTCAGTCTATCCAGGGCTATTCAATGAGATCCTGTCTTAAAAAAAGAAAAGTTTGGGCCAGGTGTGGTGGCGCATGCCTTTAATCGTGGTACTGGGGAGGCAGAGGCAGGCGGATCTTTGTGAGTTCAAGGACAGCCTGATCTACAAAGCGAGTCCAGAACAACCAAGGCTACACAGAGAAACCCTGTCTGGAAAAACCAAGGGGGAAAAAAAAAGAAAAGAAAAGAAAAAGAAAAAGAAAAGTTTGTTTTACCAACAGTGCTACGTTGAGTATCAGTATCTTTATTATATGCCAAATGATGCGTCACATAATTTGTGGTACATTTCTCACATATATTCCGTTTGTCATGGCAAGGAAATAACTATACCGGATCAAACTCTGAATTTGAAAACAAAACTAAGAGATCCTTGTATAATTGCTGAAATAATACAGATATTTGATTTCAGCATTATTACTTAACTATTGTTGGGTTTTTGGCCCAAAACATGCTAGTATATTATTAAGGAAATTAAAAAAAGGTAATAGAATGTGAAATAATCAATTTGAGAGTAAGTAGAACTTGTGATAGTTGAATGAAGATGTAAGTAAAATAATAATTATAGAAAGAATAGTAATAGTTCTATGGGTCAGCTTCCCAGTTACGAGCCACTATTCCCAGTAGCAACTAAAAAGTAATTGTAAGATAAAAGATGATTTGTATGAATGATGAGATCAGTTTTTTAAAAAAATGTGACACATGTTAATGATTATGGAAACTATTCCTAAAGTCACCGTATTGGTGATTAGGTTCTGACGATTTGAGGAATAGGTGTACACATACACACATATTGCATGTACATGCTTTTAAACATATTTGGAGAAGTTGAGTGGAAAACAATTTAAATGGTTAGATCCTATAATTTCATCAGAATAGTGTGATACGTGATTAATCAAACTGATGTTACAGAATAGATAGCCCATGATAGATAGTTCCCCAGGATTTGATGTATTCATGGTAAGAAGAAAAAATTTTCTATTTAGTGAAAGAAAAATTCCCAGTCCCAAATAGATCTAAGCCAGACCTAACAAATTATCAGTGGCTGGTCAAATCTTACCCACCCTATGTTTAAGTCTGTTGTTCAACCACTGCTCTTACAAATAAAGTTTTATCAGAACTTTGCCATGTTCATTTATTTACATGTTGTTTGTCGATGCTTTTGCTCTACTAGGGCAGAGTTGGGCAGTTGTGACAGAGACCAGACCATATGGCTTGCAAAGTCAAAAATATTTACTATCTGGCCCTTTGCAGATAAAGTTTGCTGACCCCTGGATTAAAGGACTGTATTATAAACAGTGAAACCACTTCCTTATTATTTTATTATGGAAGTAAAACTTTGTAAGAGATAGAAGAAATCACAAAGGTAAAGATTGTCAGAATTTTGACATAAATGGGAAACCTTAGTACATAAAAAGATTAACTCAAAAGAAGTGTTGATAAGAAATGATATTGAGGTTAATATTGTCATATAATGCACTTGTAAGTGAACATTAAAAATATAAGTTAAAACAAGTAAGAAAAAACTTTTAATTGGCTTTTTCCCCCTTTCCCATAATTGCTGGAATAAGAACAATTTTGCTTGAGAACTGGGCATGATGGTGCAGACCTTTAATTCCAGCACTCGGGAGGTAGAGGTAGGTGGATCTCTGAGTTTGAGGCCAGCCAGCTCTACAGAGCAGTTCCAAGACAGCTAGGACTACACACAGAAACCCTGTCTTGAAAACCCCAACAAAACAAAACAAAAGAAAACAAAAATTACAGTTTTGTTTGGGGAAAAAAAACCAATTTCATGATGTTTCAACAACCTTTACAATGGATTTTGTAACCTAGTGATTCTACTTTAAGAATTAAAGATACTCATCATGGCATTCCTTCACTGATTGTGCTGAATATATTCAAACATTAAGTAGATCAACATTGTTACAGTTAGATGTCAGTGCCATGCATGAGTGTGTAGAACCTATGGCAAAAGGTATGGAAAGAAAAGGTAGTGCTAATCCTTCCTTTACTTAAAGTTGTGGTTTTATTATGTTAGCCATGGAGTTTTACATACATTTTCATTTAAAAAATATTCTGTATTAGTCATTTATGGTGGTTACTCGCCTGTGATCCCAGGACTTGGGAGACAACAGGATTGTTCTAAATTTGGGTCTCACCTGGTCTGTTTAGTAAGTTCCAGGCTACTCAGGGCTGTACAATACCACCTTGCCAAAGCCAAAAACAAAACAGCCAAAGAAAATTAGTGTGTTAAAATATTATTACTATAATTGCAGAGGGTTTGGGCACTCTTTATTTTATGCCTGACTCAAGTTTATATATTTCACGCCAGCTTCAGCTGTTTAATCTGACATGTCACTGTGTGTGTGTGTGTGTGTGTGTGTCAGTCTATTGCTCAAGGTTGTACAGTGTATTGATATTCCCCACACCAAAAAGAAGTATGTCTGAGATAACCCAGAATTCTAAGAGCCAGCCTCTGATGTATTTTGCAAGCTTTCTTATGATAAATATCTTAAATGAAAACTATTACTTAATGCTGTTATAGTTGAGCACTATAATTGTACAGGTAAAGAGCAGCCTGAAAAAATAATACATACTGGAACTCTGATGTGTGGTGTATGCATGACTTAAAATGTATACTGGTATTTAAAGTTCACTTAAGGCTGAAGAGCCGGCTCAGTGGTTAAGCGCACACTCCAGAGGACCTGGGTTTGTTTCTCTGCGCTTACATAATGATGCTTGCAACCGTACATAGCTTCAGTCCATGATCCAGGGCCCTCTTTTGACCTCCATGGGCACCAGCCATACATATGGTACACATATATATTTTTATGAGACAAAAACTCAAATACATAAATAAATAAATAAATTTAAATTTTTTTATTAAGTCATGTAAATAATAGTTTTTAGAGTTCTCAGACTTCCTAGGCCTCTGGTTCTTTGTTTGTTTTTTGGTTTTTCGAGACAGGGTTTCTCTGTGTAGCCTTGGCTGTTCTGGACTCGCTTTGTAGACCAGGCCGGCCTCGAACTCACAGCGATCCGCCTGCCTCTGCCTCCCGAGTGCTGGGATTAAAGGCGTGCGCCACCACTGCCCAGCAGGCCTCTGGTTCTTGAACTCAAGTTTTATTAATGCTGGTATTTAGCCATTAGAGGTTATTTTTTATTTATATGCAAGAATATATAATAATTCAAGTGAGCAGAGCATGAATTCATAAGAAAAATTTATTCAGAATAATTATAATTATAAAGAAACAAAACTTTTCTTTCACTACAGAAAGGAAAAGCCTGGAAAGAAATATACCACAGTCATAGCGTTCCTTTTGGAGCGATGGACATGAGAGTAGTTCATTTTTCTACTTGTCTAAGTGTCCTATTGTGGTTGTGTATTACTTTTATAATAAACAGACATGTAAAGTATTGTGACATTAAACAAGAATTTCAGAAATAATTTAGAAATATCTGTTAGTGTGTCAGGCTTTTTGGGTAGATAACATTTGGGTTTTTTTCCCCTCCTTAGTCTGCATATTTAAGCATATTTTGCTCTTATTGTTAATTATAGTGTGTTTGCTGTTTGTATTTCATCATTTCTTATTAGTGTTAATGGTGTAAACATTTTATACCTCTATACAGTAATAGTAAATGTCATGATTTCCTTAGGAATTTATTTTTTTTATATTTATTTCTTGTTTTCTTTTTTTTAAAGGAATATAGTCATGGGCAACAGCAGAAAATTCAAGAGGGGGAACTAAAAATAAGTGCTGTGTTTTCAGTCAGTGGCAGTCCTCTTGGTAAGACTCAGACCTGAGTAAAAAAATTGTATTTATTCTGGCCAAATAAATGTCATTTTCACGTGTGTCAGTAAACTAGGCTCATTTAGAATCCTTTACGCTGTATATTCCATAATTAGTATTGGGTTCCAAACTAGCACTAGAAGGGAAAGTACCGATGTATAAAATGCAAGATAAAAAGCAAGTTTTTTCCTTTTTCCCTCCTTTTCTTTTTCTTTAAAGCTCCACAGTTGACTACTGGCTTTCAGCCTTCTCTGGCATCACCTGGCATGAATAAAATGCTTCCTTCAGTTCCAGCTACAGCTGTTCGAGTTTCCTGCTCTGGCTGTAAAAAAATCCTCCAGAAGGGGCAGACTGCTTATCAGAGGAAAGGGTCTACTCAGCTCTTCTGCTCCACACTGTGCCTCACTGGCTACACAGTGCCACCTGCCCGCCCACCACCTCCTCTCACCAAGAAGACATGTTCAAGTTGCTCAAAGTATAGCAGCTTTTGTTCCAAATTGTCTTTTCTGTTCCTTTATTTCTCTTTGTGTCTGTTTTTTAACCTGTGTGTTACATTTGAGTTTCAATTTAGTTGTGGGTTTTTTTTAATACCATATTATTTAGTGCTACTATGTTGTTGCTGTATTTCATACATCCCCATGTAGTTTGGACTTTCAGTTTCCTTTGGAAGTTCTGCTTTGTTTGTAACCTTGCTACTCCTTACAAGAAAAGGAAATAAATACCACAGCTTTTTTTTGTTTTGTTTTTTGTTTTTTGTTTTTGTTTGGGGGCTTTTCTTTAAGGTTATCAGGCTTGAGAATTACAAACAGAAAACCCAACCTTTAAAAAACTTTTTGAGTGATAAAATAATACTCTGTGATTTTGAGCATTCCAAGATTTTCAGATCAGGGATGCTTCATCAGCAAAATCCATGTAAATATTCCGAAGTCAAAAAAGGAAAAAAAAAATGGTGAAAGTTGAAGCAGGTCCACTGTGTATTTAAGAAAGGATGTGTTTGGTCTGGAGAGATGGCTCATCAGTTAAGAGCACGGGCTGCTCTTCCAGAGACTGTGAGTTCAGTTCCCAGCACCCACATGGGGGCTCACAGCCATCTGTAGTGAAATCTGATTCCTTCTTCTGGCATGCATGAAAACAGCACTCATAGACATAAAATAAATAAGTAAATCTTAAAAATTGGTGCCACTGGGCATGGTGGCACATGCCTTTAATCTCAGTTTTTTATTCATTATAATTTATTCAGATGACATCCCGGTTGTTATCCCCTTCTGTGTATTTTCCTGTTCCTACCCTGCAAAGAGAAGTTTTTTTGGTGAGGCATGAGAACTACATTTAACTGTGGTTTCAAGGATAAATATTTAGAATGTAGTTAGAGATTATGCTATTCAGTGAAGTGGCAATTGTAGGTTCTCAGCTATGGCTTCACTAGCCCTGGGTAGTTGGCTAGGTTCCCAGTACCAAGCATGGTTTTCTTCTTGTTGAGCAGGCCTTAAGTCCAGTTAGAGAACCTGTTGCTTACCACCAAATGTATGTGTGCCACTATTAAACCCTTAGGGTTATCACACTGAGTTTATTTTTATTATCATTTAATGTCTAGTTGTCTTTTTTTTTGGTTTTTTTTTTTTTTTTTTTTTTTTTTTTGAGACAAGGTTTCTCTGTGTAGCCTTGGCTATCCTAGACTCGCTTTGTAGACCAGGCTGGCCTCGAACTCACAGCGATCCGCCTGCCTCTGCCTCCCGAGTGCTGGGATTAAAGGCGTGCGCCACCACGCCCGGCCTAGTTGTCTTAAATAAAAAGAACCTAAATTTCTGTTTGTTTGTTTTCAAGATAGAGTTTCTCTGTGTAGCCTTGGCTGTCCCTGAACTCTCCTTTTAGACCAGGCTGGCCTTGAAATCACAAGTGCTGCCTCCCAAGTGCTGGGATTAAAGGCATGCACCATGGTACCTGGTGAACCTAAATATTTTTTTAAAAAATATTTCAAATCCTGTATAAAATAGCATGGAGTGTAATTTTGTTATTTCTGTTAGATCTCATTTTTTATGATATTCAAAGAACTTATAAAAAATTTCTTGGTTATTTCCTCTTATTCTGCCATAAGATATAACTTAATTGGCCTGTAAATTCATTGAGATCCATGAGAAATGTTCCTTCCATTGCCTTGATCAATGTTTGAGTATTAGGAAACTTAGTCCTTAGGGATTCATTCTTCATTGTCTTTATTATTAATGCTTGTATATTAAGTTTTTTAGATGTGGACATCTAGATTTTATGTAGCAATGCTTAAATATGTATCACATAGGGCCGGGTGAATAGTTTATTTGTAAAAATGATTGCCCTTCAAGGACTTGAATCCAAATCCCAGGACTGGGAAGGCAAAGGCTAGTAGATTACTGTAGCTCAATGGGCAGCCAGCCTAGCTGAATCTTTGAGTTCTAGGTTCAGTGAGAGACTCTGTCTTGGAGGTTGGCAGGATGACATGACTCAGGAGTTAAGATACTGGCTCCAAAGATTTACAACTTGAGTTAGTTCCTGGAACCCACATGTTGTCTTCTGACCTCAACCTTGGTAGTGTATACACATTAGTATACACATACAGACATTCAGACACATAAAAAAGGAAAAAAAAAAGGCAAAAGGAACAATACATACCCACAGAGTACACACATAACAAATTCCACACATAATGGTTTGAAAAAGTTTCATATTTATTTTTAATTGAATACTTTGAAAATACAAATGATTTTAAAGAAGAAAATTAAAATCTTCAGTCTCATCTACAGTGAATGCTGTTCATCAGTCCTCTCCCTTACCCCAGCTTTCTACACTTCATCCTTCCAGTCTGGGTTTCATAGTCAAGGCTAGCCTGGTAATCAACTCACTGTATGACTGTATGCCTAAGTCCAGCCTTGAATTTTCAGTTTTCCTGCCGCAACCTCCTGAACGCTGGGGTTACTGGCAAGAAACACTTTGCATGGCTCCATTTAATGTGTGTTTTAAAATTTAAAGACATTATTGTCATGATACTTGTATTTAGTAAGTGAGAGAACTCCACCATCACAGTTTATGTTCCTGGGCTGAGGAATTGGCTCTGTGAATACTATAAGGATCCTCATCATTCATGGAAAAGCTGTTTGGGCAGCCTGGCTCTGTAACCTTGGTGCTGCAGGAAGGAGTGGGGTGTGGAGACAGGCTGATTTGTAGAGCTTGCTGGCCAGTCAGTGAGTTCCAGGTTGAGAAAGTAAGTGGAGAGGGATTGAAGAAGACACCATGTGCATAAGTACCTATCTGCACACATACATACATATCACACTTACACACCATTGATGTACACATATCCACATACAAATTAAAGCAATGACTCTGGGGGCTGGAGAGATAGTTCAGTGGTTAAGAGCACTGACCATTCTTTCAAAGGATCCAGCTTCGATTCCCAGCACCCACCTGGTTCCAAGGAATTCAACTCCCTCTTCTGTTCCTGGGACACACCAGGAACACCCTTTACTGTAGCCTGCTTTTATATGGTTGCTTTGACATGCAAAGGGTGTAAATACCCTGTGACTAATTTTTATCTTTGTTATCATTTTAGGGACATTTTAAATCCAAAGGATGTGATCAGTGCCCAGTTTGAAAATAGCACCAGCAGTAAGGATTTTTGCAGTCAGTCATGCTTATCAACATATGAACTGAAAAAAAAACCCATTGTTACCATAAATACAAGTAGCATTTCAACCAAGTGCAGCATGTGCCAGAAGAACGCGATTGTAAGTTGCCCTTTTGCTTCACTTGAGTGAGTACACCCAGTGTTGAGGCTGTAAAGAACAATGCTTGGTTCTTCATTTCTGACGTTTTGGTGTTACTTTGTACTTCCTAGATTCGGCATGAAGTTAATTACCAGAACGTGGTCCATAAACTTTGCAGTGATGCCTGTTTCTCTAAGTTTCGCTCTGCTAACAACCTTACCATGAACTGTTGTGAGAACTGTGGGGGTTACTGTTACAGTGGCTCTGGACAGTGCCATGTGCTCCAGATTGAGGGACAGTCTAAGAAGTTTTGTAGTTCAATGTGTGTCACCTCTTACAAGCAGGTATTTGATCATACTTAATCTTGATAGCTTTTTTTTTTTATTTCAAGGGGATTGAAACCTTTGGGTGGGATTATTTTTGAAACAGTTTAAACTAATAAGATGAATATTTGGCTAAGTTTTTACATGTATATAGTATTTGCCATATGCATACATATTAAATATTTTGAAATAGACTTCTATATGTTCCAATTTCTTATATACATTAAGGAATACATCTTTTAGCTGGATAGTGGTTGTGTACACCTTTAATGTGAGCACACAGGAAGCAGTGGCAGGCAGATCTCTGTGAGTTTATTTGAGGCCACCATGTCCTATAGGGCAATTCCAGTACAGCCATAGTTACCCAGGGAAACTCTGTCTGGGAAAAAACAAAAAGAAATGTATCTTTTAAGGATATGGCTTTGTTTTGTTGAGACAGGGTCTCACTATACAGCCATGTCTTCCTGGAATTTGTTATATGGCCCAGGTTAACCTTGAGCTTGTAGAGCTCTTGCCTCACCCTGCTGGGTACAGGAATTATCTGCATTATTAGGGCATGGCTTTTATTTCAGATGTGATTTGTAATTTTGATAGTGATTTTTAAATGACCCAACTAACCTTTTAGTGTGTGGCCCTCTGTTCTTTTAAATATATTCTGACATTTTTAATGATTTATTTTGTATACAGGAGTGCTTTGTCTGCACGTGTGACTGCAGACCAGAAGAGGGCATCAGATCCTAGTGTATGTGAGCCTCCATGTGGTTGCTGAGAATTGAACTTAGGACCTCTGGAAGAGCAGCTCTTAATTGCTGAGCCATCTCTCCAATACCTAAATATTTTGATTTTGATACACACACACACACACACACACACACACACACACACACTTGTTCTTCAGTAAAAAGGTCCAAATTGCATATGGAGTCACATAATTTCAGTTGTAAGCCAGAAAATAAAAATCTTAGTAGTGTGAAGAGGTTTTTATTTTTTAATTTTTATCCGATTCATTTATTCCGTCCGTCTGTCTGTCTGTCTACCTACATACCTACCTACCTACCTACCTATCCATTTTTCTTACCAGTCTTTTGAAATAGGGCTTCTCTGTGTACTCCTGGCTATCCTGGAACTTGCTCTGTAGACCAGGCTGGCCTTGAACTAGAGATCCACCTGTCTGCCTCCTGATTGTGGAAAATGTTTTAAAAAGAGGTTTCTTCATTAAATAGAACAAATGAGGGTTATGAATTTTTGTGAATTACAAACTGGCAGAGAATAACCTGGATTAGCTCAATGATAAATACCTTCTATGCTGGCTTGTTTTTTCATTTCATATCTCACCAGTAAATTTTGGTCAAATACTAGTTTCATAATTAGAAACTCTAAAGTAGTAGTTCTCAACCTGTGGGGTGCAACCCATTTGGGGGTCGAATGAGTCTTTCACAGAGGTAGCTTAAGAGCACAAGAAAACATTGATATTTATATTGCAATTCATAACAGAAATTACAGTTATGAGCTAGCAATGAAAATGATTTTATGGTAGGGGGTCACCACAGCATGAGGACCTGTATTAAAAGGTCTCAGCAATAGGAAGGTTGAGAACTACTGCCCAAAAAAGATAATGAATACTTTTTATATTTTATATTTTGCATTGACTTCCTGTTTTGTTGTATTTGCTGATCTGACCTTTTTTTTTTTTTTTTTTTCCCTTAATATGTAGTGAGTTTCTATACAGTCCACTAAAATCACTGAATACTCTCAGTTAGGTTTTACTGTTATTGCATTCAATTCTTTTCCTGTTGGGGAAGAGGTATTTTTGCTTTGGTTTGGGAGTCAGGCTCTCACTATGTAGCACTGGGTGGCCTGCGACTTGCTGTATAAATTCAACTTTAAAATTTTGGCATTTTCACAATTATAGGTGATTTTACTCTAAATCTAGTGTATAATTTTTGAAAGGGTTTAGTTTTGCTATATAAAATTTTTTTTCTTTCACAAATAAAAAAATTAATATTTTCAGAAGGCTATTCTTTTCTTTTTCTTTTTTTTAAAGAGAGATTTATTTATTATGTATACAGTGTTCTATCTGCATGTACAGAGGGCACCAGATCTCATTACAGATGGTTGTGAGCCACCATGTGGTTGCTGGGAATTGAACTCAGCACCTCTTGAAGAGCAGCCAGTGCTCTTAACCGCTGAGCCATCTCTCCAGCCTGGTGATTCTTTTCTTGTTTGTATATCAGGCACTAAAAGTTGAGTCATCCTTCATAAAAGAAGAAATAGAATAAAACATCTTAATTTTAGATTGAAGTTTTAATTTTAATTTTGAAAGCTTCTTATCTATTAAAACTTGCTATGTTAGAGACAAGAATTTAATCTTCCCCATCTCCCACTCTTCCAAAATATACAAGGGCTAAGCATGGTGTTACACATCTTTAGTTCCAAGAACTTGGGAGTGAGAGGAAGGCAGATAAATCCCTGAATTTGAGGCCAATTTGGTTTACACAGCTAGTTTCAAGTCATTTAGAGCTAACGAGTGAGACTGTCTTCAAAGTAAACATACGAGCACCTTTCCTCCAACAAAAAACGACCAAATCAAAGAATTACAATGTAATAGTAAGACTAATCCAGTATGTTCCTTACAATTTTACATGGGGAAAACAGACTACATGGATTCTAGGTTTTTTGTGTTTTTGTTGTTTGTTTGTTTTATCTGCTAGTGGCTATGAAAACTTGACTGTTCAGCATTACATAAAGTAAGGGCAAAAACATTAATACAGAGTCTGGCATGTTGCAGGTGGTTATTGGTGCCACTTTGCTTTCTTCTTTAAATTATTCAAACATCGAATCCAATTTCTCTTTTCTGGGGAATACATATTTCTGACATATAAATACATGAGTAGATAAAGATGGTGTGATGGAATTATTACGAGACTATGGACCATAAAGGAAGCATAGTTGGTAGGACTGGGTGTGTCAGCAAACGTTCACAAGAA
Organism: Acomys minous; assembly: GCF_964271855.1. Classification (NCBI taxonomy): domain Eukaryota; kingdom Metazoa; phylum Chordata; class Mammalia; order Rodentia; family Muridae; genus Acomys; species Acomys minous. The sequence continues at coordinate 102,701,038 of NC_140487.1, read as the reverse complement.
TAAGTTTTGACTCAAGTCTTTTAAATGAAGTTTGTATTTACAGTTCTGGTTTGGGAATTAGAAGATATTCCAGATCAGGTATATGCTAATATGCATCCATTTTAAAATCAAACTTGCAATTTGTCATAGAAAGGGAGAAGTTCTTACAATCTCTTGGTTACAGCTTGAACAGTGTTTTCTTTTTTTTTCTTTTCTTTTTTTTTTCTCCCAAGACATGGTTTCTCTGTGTAGCCTTGGCTGTCCTGGACTCACTTTGTAGACCAGGCTGGCCTCGAACTCACAGCTGTCTGCCTGCCTCTGCCTCCCAAATGCTGGGATTAAAGGCGTGCGCCACCACGCCCTGCTCAAACAGTGTTTTCTTAAGTGTGTGACAGGGTAATAGTACTTGCCCTTATTTTCTGTTGAGTCCCTAGTTGAGTGAAGATTTATTCTTTCAGACTCTTTGATTATATTTGCATACTAGTGAACTCAAGGTCGGCTCTCACTTGCTGCTTAAAGTATGCATTGTTATATTAAGGAAAGGATTGATACTGAGTTTTCTAGTAAGTTCACTGATTTTCTTAACTTAGAACTTCATTGCTTTAAATTGTACTTTTATAGGAAGCCCTTTACACTTCTCAGCTAATATGTAAAAGAGGGTTGTTGCGTTAACAACTTTAAAAAATAATGCTTATCAATTAATTATTAGATCTTAATTACTAGGTCATAACTGTTTTCTAATGAAATACAATAGAAATATGAAGTGTAGCATGTTCCCATGATGTGTGTTGCTCAGTGAAATGCTCTTCACTTTTTTTATGCATACATATGTGATGTGCAAACTCAGAATTTCAGAATAACATGTAAGTTAGTTCCCTTTGTGAAACTTCTTACTGAGGATTGTAATGATTGTTTGAAAACTACTGATTTAAAATACTTCATGAGTAAGGGGAAAAATGACCATGTAGGACCCTGGGATTGATTCCTAGCACCAGACATAAAAAGTAATAATATTTCAACAGGGTTGAGTTAAACATTTCAAAGAATTATGCTTTATGAATTTGGTAAAAATGAATGTTGTTTTATTCTGTTACTAGAAATCAGCCAAAATAACACCATGTGCGCTTTGCAAATCATTGAGATCCTCAGCAGAAATGATTGAGAATACCAATAGCTTGGGGAAGACAGAACTTTTCTGTTCTGTTAATTGCTTATCTGCTTACAGAGTTAAAATGGTTACTTCTGCAGGTAATACTGCTTTCATAAACTATAAAATGTAATAGTTGGAAATTAGTTACTACTTTTTTTGCTAGCCCAAATTTTTGTCTAAATTTAACTGACTTTTAGGACAAATATATTTCACATTTTTACTGTAAAATATTACCTGTTATCTTATTTACTTGTTTACCTATTTATATATCCCCTTACTGAATGGATTACAGATATTTTTGTTGCTATATTTTCTTTATCCACATCCAATATACTTCAAGATCCATTTATTTTGTAATTTCAGGGTACATTTATAACTATTTAAAAAATTTTAAACTTTTAAAATGTTCAGTGAGTTTTTGATAGATGTGGCATGATTGAGGTTAGGTTCAGTTCTTAGAGCTTAACCTGAAAATTGAATTTTTGTCTATGATACTTAATTCCTCCTAGGTTTATGTGTGACTCATTAGCTTTTACTTTCATTTGCTAAGGTGTACAAGTTCAGTGTAACAGTTGTAAAACCTCAGCAATCCCTCAGTATCATCTAGCCATGTCAGATGGAAGTATACGCAACTTCTGCAGCTACAGTTGTGTGGTAGCTTTCCAGGTAGGACCTTGGGAATCTTCCTCTTCCTCAGCCAGTGAATCACCTTCTATAGTAGTACAAACTTACTGTTTCCTAGTGCCAGGACTGTTTTTTTCTACTATAGTGTTTCAGCTTAGATTATTAGTTGAGCCTATAAAGTCACTTAACTGTCCTCCATAATATTAAATGACACTATTGGGAGAATGTTAGTTTTGAAGATTATTGGATAGTTTTTCTTCTACATAAACAAGACTTGCCCCATTCAGTTTTAAGGTGTTCAAAGACAAGGAACCTAGCTTGTTTATTACTAGAACCTTTCTTGCCATACATAGGGGCATAATTTCTTGAATAAGTGATTAAGCAGTCCTATTCTTATTGTTTTACTTTTTCAGAATTTGTTCAACAAACCAACTGGAATGAACTCTTCAGTAGTGCCCTTGTCTCAGGGCCAAGTGATCGTGAGCATCCCCACAGGTCCAGCAGTGTCTGCAGGTGGAGGGAATACCCCTGCTGTGTCTCCCACCTCCATCAGCAGCTCTGCTGCGGCTGGTCTCCAGCGACTGGCTGCGCAGTCCCAGCATGTTGGGTTTGCACGAAGTGTGGTGAAGCTTAGGTGTCAACACTGTAACCGTCTTTTTGCCACAAAGCCGGAGCTTCTTGACTACAAGGTAAGCGTGGGCTCATAGTTGCAGTTTAGCCGTGGCTGCTCACTGAGAACCTTTTTACAAAATACAAAGAAAGACAACAGCAGTGTATAGGTTCATGATAAGAGTTGGAGGATAAATGGATCTGTCTGTAAATGTATTTTTAATTTTCTACGTCAAAATTATACTGTTTGGGTTTTCTATTTTTGAGATAGGGGCTTACTGTGTAATTCCTGTTGCCTTGAGCTCCATAAGTAGACAGGATGGTTTTTAATTCATAGAATTCTGTCTGTCTCTGCCTTCTGAGTGTTGAGATTGCAGACACGTGCTGTATACCCAACTACATACCATATATTTTTGAAGTAAAAAGGTTGAAAATTTTTGTAACACAGCCAGGCATGGCAGTGTACACCTGTGATCCCAACACTCAGGGAGGCAGAGCAGGCAGATCCTTTGAGTTTGAGGCCAGCCTAGTTTACAAAGCAAGTTCAAGACAGCAAAGGCTACACAGGGAAACCCTGTCTTGAACACAGACAAACAAAAAATTTCCATAACATAAACCAACTGTCTAATTCCTACTTAATATTTCCTTACAGGGTAAAATGTTTCAGTTCTGTGGCAAGAATTGTTCTGATGAATATAAGAAAATCAATAATGTAATGGCAATGTGTGAATACTGTAAAATTGAGAAAATTATAAAGGAGACTGTGCGGTTCTCAGGTGCTGACAAGTCATTTTGTAGTGAAGGTAAAAAGACAAAAGACAGTCTTACTGTTGAGCATTTCAGTGTTTTTAAAAATATTGTTGATTTATGGGATTATTGTGTTGATTTATTTTATCCTATACCCACAAAGTATTTTGATTTATTGATGTATGTTTTGCTGTTTTTATTAAGTTCTTAATTTTATGTAGATACTAAAATGAAGCAAAAGATCCTCAAAGTATCATTAGCTCATTAGCTTGTTGGAGAACTCAAAGACCTTTACATCCTATACTAATTTCTAGATGGAAGTTCTTAAGTTCTAGTAGCTTTCTAAATTTAAATGGTCTGAATAGGGATCTACAAATGAAGTTAAATTATTTTCCTTATTTAGATGATAAGTATGTTTAAGAAAGTCTTGCTGACTGCAGTGGCAGTGTTATCCTTCTTGATTAGTGGCTTTCCTTTTTTACTATAACACAAAAGTATTACATTTCACATTACAGCCTACTATAAAACTAATGTATTTTTACATTCCAAATTTAAAAAAAAGTTAAGAAGTGAAACTTATAACTCACATATTTCAGTCAACATACACAAAGCTGGGTTTGATCCTATAGTTGATTTCTTGACCTGCCAGTTGATTAGGTCACAAGTATGAAAAGGTAGTGCTATGCTAAATTTAAAATGAAAGTAATTTTTATTCACTCCATTATTAATTTTATCTTTCCCGATTTCGTAGGTTGCAAATTGCTTTATAAACATGACTTGGGAAAACGCTGGGGAAGTCACTGTAAAATGTGCAGTTATTGTTTACAGACATCTCCCAAACTGATACAGAATAACCTGGGTGGGAAGGTAGAAGACTTCTGTTGTGAAGAGTGTATGTCCAAGTATACAGTTTTGTTTTATCAGGTAAAAAAAATACCATTCACTTTACTGGGTATGGGGAGAGTTAGCATTAGTTTTTTTTTTTTGTTTGTTTCCTGTACTAAGAATAATATTTTGGTGATTCAATTCATTTAATATTAAATAATTTGTTTTTTAACAATTAGTACAATATATGTGTACTTAAAATCTTACTCTTTTTGGTGTTTTTGGTTTTTTTTTGTTTTTTTGTTTGTTTGTTTTTGTTTTGTTTTGTTTTTTCGAGACAGGGTCTCTCTGTGTATCCTTGGCTGTCCTGGACTCACCTTGTAGAGCAGGCTGGCCTCGAACTCACAGTGATCTTCCTGCTTCTCTCTCCCTGAGTGCTGGGATTACAAGCATGTGCCACTCCGCCTGGTTTATTTTTAACTTCCTTTAAAAGATACAGCTGACTTATGGCATTAAAATATTTTAATAATTATCTTACTCATTTATCATTTAAATAAATGAATTTGTCTTCCGAATTCTAAAGAACACAAACCTTGTTTAAATTGATTAAAAAAACAAAACAAAACTTTGTTTTTATTTATTTTGTTACATTTACTTATTTTGTGTGCCCATGTGTGCATGCATGTCAGTTTAGGTGCTTGCATTGCTATGGCTCATGTGCAAAAAGAGATCAGATGAGAACTTGTGGGAATTGATTTTCTTTCCACCATATCGGGTCTTGGAGATTGAACGCGGGTTAACAGGCTTGACCATAAGTGCCTTTACCACTGAGCCTTCTTGCAGGCCCAGAACTTTCTTTTTCAGTTGCTACTTATTAGGTTCTTTTGTTGTTGCTATTATTTTTGTTTGTTTGTTTTTGTTTAGTTTTTCAAGACAGGGTTTCTCTGTGTAGCCTTGGCTGTCCTGGACTCACTTTGTAGACCAGGCTGGCCTCGAACTTACAGCGATCCACCTGCCTCTGCCTCCCAAGTGCTGGGATTAAAGGTGTGCGCCACCACACGAGGCCCTTATTGGGTTCTTACAAAGTGATTTAAAAAAAATATCACTGGTAGGATTGGTATACTGTCTCAGTGAATAAACCAATTGCTACACGAGTGTGAGGACTGGAGCTTGAATCTCCAGCACTCATGTAAAAGCCCACATGTTATTCCAGTGCTTGCATGCAGAGCCCTACAGAGCAAGATAGAGTAGTGCAGTTGACAAGCTCTGAGTCCAGTTGAAAGACACTGACTGCTTCCGTGATTTAAATGGAGAGGGAGTGAGCAAATAACCCCTGCCTGTGCCAGTGTTGGACCTCCTCATGTTTGTTTACATACATGTTAAAATGTCCAAGTACATGTACCAGACACAAACATACAGTCTTAAAAATCATTAGTATATAAATGTTTACCATTTTATGACAGTCATCTTTGCATTTATGATTTAAGTTCTACAAATAAAAGCAAATATGTTGAGCCAGTTGTGGCAGTGCACACCTGTAATCCCAGCACTTGGGGAGGTAGAGGCAGGTGGATTTCTGTGAGTTCAAGGCCAGCCTGGTCTACAAAGAGAGTTCAGGACAGCCAAGGCTACACAGAGAAACCTTGTCTTGAAAAACAAAACAAATGAAAAAGCAAATATGTTACCATGTCAAATTAAAAACACATATATAAACAAATGTGTTAACTATTCAAATTAGAAAAATCTGTTAAGTTAAATTCTAGTGTCCTCACTGTTGTCCTGATCTTATTCTATCAGACTTGAACTATTTTGTTTCTCTTTTTAAAAAACTATTTTTATTTTATGTGTATGGATGTTTGTCTGCACGTATGTCTGTGCACCATGTGTATGCCTGGTGCATTCAGAGTCCAGAAGAGGGTATCAAATACCCTGGAATGGGAGGCAGTTATGAGCCCCTGTGTGGGAGCTAGAAATTGAACCTGGGTCCTATGGAAGAGCACCCAAGTGCTCCTAACAGATGAGCCATCTCTTCAGCCCCTGATAATTTCTTTCTTCTTTGCTCTCTATTTTTTTCTAGATGGCCAAATGTGATGGTTGCAAGAGACAGGGTAAACTCAGTGAGTCACTGAAATGGCGAGGTGAAATAAAACACTTTTGTAATTTGCTTTGTATCTTGATGTTCTGTCATCAGCAAACTGTATGTGACCCACCTTTACAAAACAATGCAGGTAAAATATAATGAGGAATACTTGAATTCTTACCAGTGCTAGGAGTTAACTACTTTTCTTTTACAGATTAGAGTATATAAATTGACATTACTTTTATGAAGTGCAACTCTTACTGTGTTCAGATACCATTAACAAGCTGAGCGTGGTAGCACAGATCTTTAATCCTAGCATTTATGAAACAGGCAGGCTGAACTCTGTGAATTCAAGGCTAGCCTGTTTAAATAGCCAGTTTCAGGATAGCCAGGGTTGCATAGAAGACCCTCTCTTTAAACAACAGCAGCAGCAACACAAACAACAAGAAAATTAAGCAAATACCATTAACATTTGAATTAAATCATGCTATCGAGTACCTGACAGCCAGGCAAATGTGGTTTTTTGTTTGTTTATTTGTTGTTTTGACATAGGATTCTCTGTATAATATAGCCCTGGCTCTCTTGGACTGGCTCTATAGATCAGGTTGGCCTGAAACTCATAGAGGTCCACCTATATCTGCCTCCAAGTGTTGGGATTAAAGGCATGTGCCTCCATGCCTTTATGAATTTCTGTTGTAGCTTTCTCTCAGAGAAACATATAAATATAAACATATATATTACATGTGCATTCTTTCCTTTTGTTTTAACCAGCAAGTATTTCCATGGTTCAAGCTGCTTCTGCAGGACCCCCATCACTCAGAAAAGATTCTACTCCAGTTATTGCTAATGTGGTCTCTTTGGCAAGTGCTCCTGCTGCTCAGCCCACTGCAAATGCCAATAGCGTATTACAAGGTATAGCTTGATTTCAACTGGCTTTCTTACCATTTTAGTTAAATATTGTATGTACCTTGTGACAGCTTATTGCACTACTAGGGTGTACAGTGGTACTTTCACAAGTTCCACATCTTTCTTGTTTTATAGTTTCTACCTATATGCTAGAAACTATACATGTTATATATGCTCATGACTAGTGTTTATGGGCTGATAATTGGTTCTAATACTGATGTTTAAAATGTAAAGATCTTAATTTTATATTTCAATTTCTATTAAGGTGCAGTTCCTACAGTAACAGCAAAAATCATTGGGGATGTAAGTTACTTTGATATTATTATATTTTTTATGCATATGTGTTACATGTAGGTCTGAGCTAATATACTCTACTGAGGAATAGAATTGGTTTTTGTTTTTGTTTTTATTTATATATTATGTATACAGTGTTCTGTCTTCATGTAGACCTGATACCAGAAGAGGGCACCAGATCTCATTATAGATGGTTGTGAGCCACCATGTGGTAGCTGGGAATTGAACTCAGGACCTTTGAAAGAACAGACAGTGCTCTTTAGCGCTGAGCCATCTCTCCAGCCCAGAATATAATTGTTGATGAGTAGACTTTCTATTATCTGATCAGCTCTTTCTATATATTTATTTATTTAAATTTTTTGTTTTTTTAAGACAGAGTTTCTCTGTTTTGGTCTTGGCTGTTCTAGAACTCACTCTGTAGACTAGACTGCCCTCGAACTCAGAGATCCGCCTGTCTCTGCCTCTTGAGCATGCGTCACCATGCCTGGCATACCTTTATTTCTTTGAATGTTTGGTAGGTACCTTTATCTAATTATTTACCTTTAATCCCAGCACTTGGGAGGCAGAGGCAGGTGGATCTCTGTGAGTTCAAGGCCAGCCTGGTCTACAGAGCGAGTCCAGGACAGTCAAGGCTACACAGAGAAACCCTGTCTTGAAAGAACAAAACAAAACAAAACAAAACAAATTATTCATAACCATATAGCCGATTTGGTGGTGCACACTTTTAATCCCAGCACTTGGGGAGGCAGCAGAAGTGGATCTCCGAATTTGAGGCCATCCTCTAGGACTGTGTTAGCATCTAACTCAGTCAGGAAGTAACATTTCTCATTAAAAACTACCACTGTCCTGGTTGTCAGTGTTTTATTGTAAGCTCATGGGAATTTTTCTTGATAAACAAATAATAGTAAGTACATTCAGTCAGTTGATAGTTATTAAAATACTCTGGTTACTACTTATTTCAGGTATATAATATATGTTTTGTTTTTTGTTTGTTTGCTTTTTTGCTTGTTTGTTTTTTTAAGTTAAATGTCTAGGGGGCTGGAGAGATGGCTCAGAGGTTAAGAGCACTGTCTGCTCTTCCAGAGGCCCTGAGTTCAGTTCCCAGCAACCATATGGTGGCTCACAACCATCTATAAAGTGATCTGATACTCTCTTCTGGGATGCACATGTACATGCAAATAGAGCACTGTATATAATAAATGAATAAATAAATCTTTTTTAAAAAATTAAAATTCTAACAACGAGGCGGTGGTGGTACATACCTTTAATCCCACTACTTCGGAGGGAGAGGCAGGTGGATCTCCGTGAGTTTGAGGCCAGTCTCGTCTACAGAGAGAGTTCCAGGACAGCCAGAGTTGTTACACAGAGAAACCCTTTCTTGAAAAACAAAACAGTAATAATAATAAAGTAATAGTAATAATTAAAAAATAATATTAAATAATAAATAAATTCTAACAGTTACTCAAAACATTTTGAAAATCCTTTGGTTTCTTATTTTTTATTTTTTATTTTTAACTAGGCAAGTACTCAAACAGATGCCCTGAAACTTCCACCTTCCCAACCTCCAAGGCTTTTAAAGAACAAAGCTTTATTGTGCAAACCCATCACACAGACTAAAGCCACTTCATGCAAACCCCATACTCAAAACAAAGAAAGCCAGACAGGTATGTTCCTTGGGATTTATTATTTTGTTTAGGGCAAGGGAATGGAGCATTTGCTTACCTTGAGCACACTGTTTCCTGCTTATGTACATTGTTCAGTGTAGTTTGCACAATGTGCTTGTGAATCAGGTATTTCTCTGTATGAGAGTAATAAGGTAGCTCAAAAAGAAGCTAATTCATCATACTATATTTTGAGTACATTTGAATTTTTAGTTAATAACTTATGTAGCTTCAGTATAAGCTTTAGAACAATGTAGATGGGACTTGACTCAAAGATGGTTTAGTTTTCAAATGTGCTCTTGTGTTCATAGAACTCAGTAATTGTTTTTCCACTCGTGCACACATTCATTTAGTGGTATTTATATAGCCCTGTGCTTCTTGCGTGGAACACTTGTCTCCATTCCCTCATACTATTTTAAAAAGTCAATTTCAACTGGTGGTGGGTGGTGGCACATTCATTTAGTCCCAGCACTCAGGAGGCAGAGGCAGGAGGATCTTTGAGTTTAAGGCCAGCCTGGTTTACAAAGTGCGTTCCAGGTGAGCCAGGGAGATGCAGAGAAATCCTGTTTTTTAAGTACTAAGCATAGTGGTACATGCCTTTAGTCTTAGCACTCATGAGAAAGAGGCAAAAGCTGTGAATTTGAGACCAGCCTAATCTATATATTACGTTCTTGGCCAGCCAGAGCTACATATAGAGAAACGTTGTCTCAAAACAAAAATTCAACTGCCTTGTGGAAAATTTCAAAGCTTTCTTAGGAACTGCCTCTACCTCCTTGCAGAATCTCTGCACTGCCTCTCTGGATTTTGAGCAGCGTCAAAATCCATAGGCAGCATCTCTCGCCATAGGCGTCCTGCTCTGAAAGTGATCTCGGGTAAGAGTGATTGGAACCCCATTGTTCTTGGCCTGTCAGTTTTTGAGTAGAACGTCCATCTTCTGAGTGAAAGCTGATTGATTGATGAGTAGCCCTCCTCTGGACATGCTCAGGAATTTAGCCTCTAGTAAAAACTCGTAGGGACCTACCGCTCTTACAGAGTTTTTGTTGTTTTTTAGTTACATTTTATGTGTGTGAATGCCCTGCCTACATATATGTATGTGTACTGTGTGCATATACATGGTGCCCATGGAAATCTGAAGGATACGGGATCCTCTCGGAGAGAAGGTGCAGACCTTTGTGGCCTGTCATGTGGGCATTGTGATTTGAATCTGGGTCATCTGCAGAGCAATAAGTACTTTTAGCTGCTCACCCCTCCTAGTGAGTTTTTTGGGTTTGGGTTTTTTTTTGTTTTTTGTTTTTTTTAAATGTGTGTGGGTTTTTTGTTTGTTTGTTTGTTTGTTTGGTTTTTAGAACAGGGTCTCTCTGTGTAGCCATGGCTGTCCTGGACTCACTTTGTAAACCAGGACAGCTTTGAACTCACAGTGATCTGCCTGTCTCTGCCTCCCAAGTGCTACACAGAGAAACCCTGTCTGTCTGTGGGGGGTGGGGGCAGAGAACTGTTTCATTATTTTCCAATGGCTGTACTAATTTATATTGTCCACCTAGGAGTGTTAGAGTCTCCTTTTGCTGTCTCACCAGAATTTTTTCCCCTCTTTTTTTTTTTTTTGGACAGTAATTCTCAATGGATGATATGGTATTTCATTTTAATTTTTTAAAATTTATTTTTATTTATATGTTTGTGTGCATTTTTGTCTGTATGTGTACTAGGCACATGCAAATGCCCAAAGAAGCCAGAAGAGGGTGAGGTGATTGAGTTCTCTGGAACACAAGTTTCAGGTAGTTATGAGCCACCTGATGTAGGCGCTAGGAAGTGAACCCAGGTCTTTTGTAAGAGCGGCAAGTGCACTTATCTGCTCATATGCCCAGCCCTGTCATTATTGTTGTGATGGACGTTTCTCTGGTGATCATTAATGACTTTGAATCATTTTTATTGGCATAGTCACTTTTTTTTTTCATTATAATGAAATAACCAAGGCAGCTAACTTAACCAGAAGTGGTTTGTTTACCACATAATTTTGAAGGTCATCACACAGGTTTGGGGATGCAACTTCTTGACCTTTGTTACCACCTGCTGTGGGTAATATTGATGTGAACATCTGTGGGAACAAGCAATTGATTGCTTCTTTATGGAGAACAGAGAAACCCTTTACTACCTGTTAAGGATATGGTTTCCTCTTCACCTAAGGCCCTCTGAAAGGTTCCACCAGCAACACCTTGTGGGCAAATCTTTAATTACAGTGGGCTCTTGCAGGTTATAAGCATATTCAAATCTTTGTATTGTTCATTTATATGTTTTTTGAGACAGGTTTTGTTTGTTTGTTTGTTTTTTGATTTTTGAGACAGGGCTTCTCTGTGTAGCCTTGGCTATCCTGGACTCGCTTTGTAGACCAGGCTGGCTTCGAACTCACAGCGATCTGCCTGCCTCTGCCTTGCGAGTGCTGGGATTAAAGGCGTTCGCCACCATGCTGGCCTCTCTACAGAGATACCTATATAGACCATTTGACCATTTATAAGTCAGATTATTTGTTCTTTTGCTGTTTACGTGTTTAAATTTCTTCTATATTCTAGATATTAATCCCTGTCAGGTGTGCAGTTTGAATTTTGTTCTTTTTTGTTTTTTTCTTATTTTATAACTTATCTCTTAGCTCTTGAATTGTTTCTGTATATAACATTTTGAGTTTGGTATGGTCTTTGGTCAATTATTTTGTTGTTGTCTCTGTTCTGGAGGTCATGCCTTTGTTTTTTTGTTTTTCTAAACAGGGTTTTTCTGTTTTAGCTGTAGCTGTCCTGAAACTCACTCTGTAGAGCAGGCTGGTCCTCGAATTTACAGAGGCATGCCTGCTTCTGCCTCCCAGATTAAAGGCATGCACCACCACTGCCCTACTGGGGGTCATGCCTTTCTAAAAAAGAAAACAAAACTTTTTTCAGAACAGTATTCTGAGTCATTTCACCTATTAGCTACTTGAATTGTTTTTGCTTGCCTTGCATAAACATCTCTGATTCATTTTGGATGCTTTTTTTTCAAATTTGATTTTTTGAGACAGTGTTTCCCTGTGTAGACCAGGCTGGCTTCAAACCTGGAGATCTGGCTGCCTCTGCCTCACAAGTGCTGGAATTAAAGATGTGTGCAACCAATGCTTGGTGCAAATTCTCTATTAAGATGGAATTTCACTGAAGTGTTTCTGATCCTTTTGGTCTTTATGTGCTTTGTTTTTCCTTAGAAGACACTCCAATCGAGCCGCAGGTCATGGTGGTCCCCGTCCCCGTGCCCGTGTTCGTTCCCATACCTCTTCATCTTTACACCCAGTACACTCCTGTCCCCTTTGGGATCCCCGTTCCCGTGAGTAATCATTGACAGATGAAGTCTAATTTAGCTTGCATTTTCCTCATTTAAAATTGTACAGCTGTGTAATACAATGCTTCATTTGTTAGTAAAATATACTTATTTCTGGTTGGCTGCTATTATATTGCCTCTGTTATTTATTATGGAGAATGTAGAAGATGTCTTTTACTCATATTTTATCTTCTGAAAGAATGTTATGATGTAGCATGGTGGCTCACACCTATAATCCCGGTAAATTGTGAGGCTGAGGAAGGAGGATTGCAGCCAGTCAGGGGGTCAGTCTGGGCTACAAAGTGTAGTCCAGGCCAGTCTCGGCTACAGTGAGACCCTGCCTCAAAGAAACCAAAACAAAGACTGAGAGTCAGGGAACCTCGGTTTGATTCCCAGCACCCATATTGTGGCTCACCCTTTTGTAACTGCCTTCCTCTGACAATTGTGGGCACTAAGACATGCATGTATTATACATACATGCAAACAAAACATTCATGTACATAAGTAAATCTGAAAAGCAACCAAAGAAAAAAAGAAAAAGTTAGTAGTGAGATTACTCAGTAGGGGGGAAAAAAGAAAAAAAAAAAGAAGAAGGAAAAAAAAATATGTGTGAATCTTGGTTTCTGGGCCAGCAAAGGGGTTGAACTGGTGCTTTCTGCTGTGCAATTAAACTATTCTGATGATCTGAATTCAATCCCTGGAACCTACATAAAGGTGGAAGGGTCGAACTGACTTCATACATTGTCTCTAACTGTGGCACACGTACCCACCCAAAGAACATATTAAATAATAGTGATGATGGTGGGAATGATGTCGATGATATTAAAAAGTTTTTAATGGACTGAACTGTCGCAGAGTTAAAAGATTCGTCTCATTTTTCTCACTTTCTATTAAATATTTTCCATTTGACAGTTTTGAAAATGAAGCAAGAAAGATTAAAGAAAATTTATGTTTTAAAAAAGATTTATTTATTTATTATGTATGCTTGTATGCCTTGTTCTTTCAGATGCCTGTACCCATGCTTATTCCATCCTCCATGGATAATGGAGATAAAGCCGCTGAGAGTATTGAAGACGTTAAAGAGAAACTTCCCACACATCCGTTTGAAGCGGATCTCCTTGAGATGGCAGAAATGATAGCAGAAGATGAAGAGAAGGAAAAGACTCTGTCCCAGGGAGGTTCGTGCAGTCTTTATAATAAAGAAATTTTTTTTAAGTTTACCTACAATTCTACAATTTTCTTGTATCGGTAATTTTAAATTTTATATTATTTTTTTATTTTATCCTTATTCAAACCTATGTTTCATGTACAAGAATTCTTAATTTATAATCAACTGCTTCTTATGTTAATTAAACAGAAGCATAGGGGCAGAAGGCCTGTTGGCTCAGTGACCTAGACAAGTCAAGTTCTGTTAGGGAGCCCTTCCTTCACGTGTGCGTCTCACAGACTAGTCAGGCCTGAGTGTTCTGTGTTGTTCTGCTGCATTTCCTCTTCAGAACTAGCCTGTGAAGAGAACATTGCTTAATTGACATTTCTCATCTTGAAATAGAGTATAAGTTTTGTACCGCTTACTACTTAGGAAATGATAGAATTTGGCTCCACAGCACATAGTCAAACAGTGCTTTACTGATTTTATTCTAGGAAGTTGTCTAACCTTGATTGTACCGTCTTAATTTTTGGTTATAGAAAGTAGAAAAAATATAATTATTGGAATGTGAAGTACAAAAGCATTTTCGTATGTCATGAATGAACTAAGAGTACTCTCTGTGATTTTTGAGCCAAATATCCTTTTAAGGTTTTCCTTTGTTTTTTGAAGCAGGGTTTCTTGTAGCCCACGGCTGATCTTTCTAATCCCTTGCCTTTGATTATCATCATAGACCAGCATGTCCTGCTTGCTGGTGGGTTTGCATTATTTCATGTCAGAAACAATGCAGGGCTGGAGAGATGGCGTATAGGTTAAGAGCACTGTCTGCTCTTCCAGAGGTCCTGAATTTAGTTCCCAGCAACCACATGGTGGCTTACAACCATCTGTAATTAGATCAGGTGCCCTCTTCTGGCATGCAGGCACACACGCAGGCAGACACTGTATGCACAATAAATAAATCTTTGAAAGGAAGGAAGGAAGGAAGAAAGAAAGAAAGAAAGAAAGAAAGAAAGAAAGAAAGAAAAACAATGCAAACCTTTCTTCTGTATTTCCAGCAGGTTTGGGTCTTTTGAGATTTGTGCTATTTTTAACTGTGTGTGAGTGTGTATGTGTATGTCTTGTGTGTGGGTTTGTGCACTTAAGTGCAATGCCTGAGGAGGCCAGTGATCCCTGGAGGTGGAGTTACAGACTTGAAACTGAACTCAGGTTATCTGCAAGAACATAATGTGCTCATAACTGACCAACAAGTTTGCAAATCATACATATTGAGATCAGTAGAAGCAATATTTCTTTTTAAAGATTTACTTATTTATTATTATGTATACAGTGCTCTGCCTACATGTACACCTGCATGCAGGCCAGAAGAGGGACATCAGATAACATTATAGATGGTTGCAAACTACCATGTGGTTGCTGAGAATTGAACTCAGGACCATTGGAAGAGCAGGTGGCGTTCTTAACCACTGAGCCCAGGCAAAGCAATATTTCTTATATACTTCCTCTTTAATGTATTATCTTATAATTCTTACTCATTTGCTACTGAATGTTTTAGAATATAAGAATATTATTCCTCTTCTTGAACAACTTTAACTTCTGATAGTATGTTTAATTTAAAAGTTAAGACAATTCATGATTTAAAAAAAAAATAAAAACACAACTTACTTTAAGTTGGCCTTTTGTAGCCAGGCACGGTATCGCCTATCCGTTATTATAGTACTTGAGAGAGTGAGGCAAAAAAGTCATATAGCCAGTCTAAACTATATAATAGCAAAAGTGAGTATTCAGACAGGGGCAGGGAGACATCTCTCTGACATTACTATTTAATATTTGTTGGGTTCTCTACGTTACAGATGGAGAACTTTGTTTTTGCAGATCATTAAGTCAGAAAAGCTTTAGGGTGCTCAGTGATTTTTCCCAGTGTGTTGTGGAATATTGTGTGGCCTTGGTCTGCTGACATGCTTCAAAGCCTTATTAAGAATATCTAGGTTGCCGGGCGTGGTGGCGCACGCCTTTAATCCTAGCACTCGGGAGGCAGAGGCAGGCGGATCGCTGTGAGTTCGAGGCCAGCCTGGACTACAAAGCGAGTCTAGGACAGCCAAGGCTACACAGAGAAACCCTGTCTCGAAAAAACCAAAAAAAAAAAAAAAAAAGAATATCTAGGTCCCAGGGAAACCGTGCTTTACCCAGGTTTACCAGGAAATTTGAGTAGGAATGGGGTTAATGACCTTCATCCTTCATAAAATCAGGAGTGCTGCTGATGAAATAAGTAAAGCTGTGAAAGGCTCCAGCCCTGCACCTGCTTGTGTCCGTCATTAATCACTCCCTGAGTCCACTCAAGATGAATCATGTCAGCTAAGCTTAAGCAAACCTGTGTCAAATGGACATGGACCGTCGCCGTGTGCTTGTCTAAGTACCATTTACAGTGTGGCATTAATAAATGTATTTGAGAAGCACCATTCCCTGTGGGTACTTTAAAAAAAAAGTTTTAGAAAGTAGGCTAGCTTAAAGACAAACATTTGGAATCACTTTAGTGTAAGTCAGATGAAATTGTTAAGAAATTCAGGAAGGAGAAATAGGATATAGGACTAATTTCTCTTTGATTTTAGTGAAAAACAAAACAAAAGCCAAAATGTTTTCTTAAGTAATTTGAGATAATACCCTTTGCATAGTGAATTTGTGAACTTCATTTGAAATATCTATTTTTCACTGAATTGTGCTGTCATCAGTTCTGTGTGTTTAGTGCTCATGTAACAGTTATTTCTATGCTAAGTCCGCTGGCCTTCAGAAGCCAATGTAAACAGCTTATGTGAGGGGAACAATTTTTCATGTATGTATGTGCACATGTTCCTATATAAAAAGATTTCAACTGGCAAAAGAATACAGATTCAAAAACCAAGTCTCTTTTCACTATGGCTTCTCTCACATTGCTATCTAGAAGTGTAAAGATTGTTGACAACACGAGTGACTTAACTGCTTTTATTACAGATGTTTCATTACATGATGAATCAGGCCTTGTGTATAGAAGTCTGTTTTGTGAGTAGTACTATCAAGAAGTCATTTCATTTGAGATGTGTTTTGTTTGTTTGTTTGTTTGTTTTTAAGAATCTCAAACTTCTGAACAAGAACTCTTTCTAGACACCAAGATATTTGAAAAAGGTCTGTAGTTATAAATGTATTTTAGTTTTTGGAAATGCTATATTCTGCTAACAATAGAAACTCATAAGAATTAGTATCCTTGGTATTTTAGTATCCTTTAGTATTTTATAATTTTACCTAATTTGTGAATTGTCATGCTTATTTTTAATGAAAATAATGAAAACTACCTCGAATATTTTATTCATTGAGGTAATGCATCGTAGGGCTTACCAAGAATAGGAATCCAGTTCTGGGAAGCTGACCAAGAAGTTATTTGTGTGTGTGTGTGTGTGTGTGTTTGTACACACATGTAAGTGAATGTGGGTATTACATGCATGTATGTGATCAGTATATATTGAGGTTAGAAGACATCTTTGGATTCTTTTTCTCAGGCATCATCCACTTGGGGGCAAAAACCTCTTTGCTTACTAGCCTGAAACTTGCCACATAGGCTAGTCAGGCTGTTCAGCAAGCACCAGGAATTCACCTGTCTCTGCTTCCTAGGTGCTGGATTGCATCATGACATTATGCCTGTCCATTTGTTTTTTTAAACCTGGGTTCTGGGGATCAAAGTCAGATCCTTCTGCTTACAAAGCAGAAACTCTTCTAATGGAGTTGTTTTTCCAGCTACAGGTTATTTTATTATTTGTGTCTGGTTAAGTATCTGTCAATCATATTTCGGGTTTTAGTATGTAGAAGCTCAGGAGAGTTTCTAAGTATGTCAAGAGAGCATGTATATTTTCCTTACTTTCAGACCAAGGAAGTACATATAGTGGTGACCTTGAGTCCGAGGCAGTATCCACTCCTCATAGCTGGGAGGAAGAGCTGAATCATTATGCCTTAAAGTCAAATGCTGTGCAAGAAGCTGATTCAGAGCTGAAACAGTTCTCAAAAGGGGAAACAGAACAGGATCTGGAGGCAGATTTCCCATCAGGTTTGTGCAGCTTGGAATGACTCCTGAAGGTCATCTATTTCAGAAGATTGGCAGGCCTCCATCCTTGCATTATTAAGCAGTTGGGATGTATTAAGGATTATATAGGTCACACAAGTTCTCTGCCTTTATAAATGTGTCTGTTAATTTGACTTTCTGCAATTTTTAAAACCTTTTTAACAGTAACAGCTTATGAAAGGTTTCCTTGATAATGAACTTTCTGTTCATATGTTCAATCCTTTGTTTTTGAAATATATAAGTGAAGTTCATTTATCACAAAGAATAGACTGATGATTGCTGATACTTCTGTTTCTGATTTCTCTTTAAGTCTTTGCTGCATACCTCACATTGTGCTTTCTGCTGATTATTACAGAGTCCTTTGACCCACTTAGTAAAGGACAGGGAATCCAGGCACGATCTCGAACAAGACGAAGACACAGAGATGGCTTCCCCCAGCCCAGACGAAGAGTAAGCAGAAGCTTAAGTTTTAGAGTTTGAATTACTTTGCTTTTGCAGTATTTATTAGTTTTTTTTTTCTGTTTACAAAGCTTTGTAATTTTCATACATTATTTTATAAACCTAAGGTTTTGTGCTTTTGTTTCGTAGTGTAAAAAACATTTATTACATATTTCTTTTAGTCAGGAGGTTTTCTTTGATTTTATAATTACAGGTTTTGATTTATTATCATATTTTCTGGCATATAAGACAACCTCAACGTTAACTTTTCAGTTAAAAATAAAGCTCACGCTTTTAATCTCAGCACTCGGGAGGCAGAGGCAGGCAGATCGCTGTGAGTTCGAGGCCAACTGGTCTACAAAGCGAGTCCAGGACAGCTAAGGATACATAGAGAATCCCTGTCTTGGAAAAACAAAACAAAACAAACAAAAAAAGAGTTTGCAGCCTGAGTCTGCCGTGCAGTGTGTGTGTGTGTGTGTGTGTATGTGTGTGTGTGTGTGTGTGTGTGTGTGTGTGTGTGTGTGTTGGAAGAGGGGTAGTCTTATATGGTTAGTATATCCTAAAACTCTGTATTTTAACTGGAAAAGTTAAAGTTATGGTACTTTTAAAGGCTTTTTATAGAGGCCTGGAGGGATAGGACAGTGGTAAATAACACTTGCTCCTCTTACAGAAGACTGAGGTATAATTCCCAGCACCCATGTGCTGTCTCTTACTCAGGTTCCGGGGGATCCAGTGTCATCTTCTGATCTCCCAGGCATTGAGCACATGTGTTGAGTAAACATACATAAAGACAGAATAACCGTATACATAATGGGCCAGTGAGATGGTTTTAGAGGGTAAAAGTGCTTGTCCCCAGGCTTCATGACCCGAGTTTGAACCTTGGAACCCACATAATGGAATGAAAAATCTGAGCGCTGAAGGTTGCCTTCTGACCTTACATACATACAAACTGTAGCATGTGCAGACCCACATTTGTGAGCCTGCACATGTGCACACACACACACACAATAAAAAGTAAATAAGATAGATTTAATAATCCATGACTCAGCAGCTAAGAGTTCCTGCTGTTCTTGCAGAGAAACTGAATTTGCTTCTGACATCTATGTTGGATGCCTCACAAGTGCCTGTAACTGGAGCCCCAGGGAACCCAACCCTCTTTGCTAATTCCAGGGATGCCTGCACAAAGTGGTACCTAGCCACACATACATATCATTGAAAATAATCTAAATTTTTAGTCCTAACATTTGTGAAGCAGAAGCAGGAACATCTCTGAGAACACAGAGAAACACTCTCACAAAAAGCAGACAAAGAAACAAAACCCCAAAATCAAATTTTCTGCTTGAAGTCTAAATTTGGCTAATTTTACATATTCTGATAAAAAGCTAACTTTCACGATTAAAGTATGCTAATTGAATTTATATAGGCTGTTTTTCATATTGAAAGGGTTTTCCTAAAAGATAAAAGAGGGGAGGGACACGTGAGTGAGTTAAGGTGCCTGCTGCCCAGCCTTAGTTCAGTGCTTCGTCCCTCCTTTCCAGTTACCAGTGACTCCAAATACACACTCAAATGGGATAACCATTGAGATGTAACAAGAATAAATTAATAAAAAAAGGAAAAAACAAAAAACAAATGCACACTCAAAATACATGGAGTAGTTTTAAACTTTTTTTATTGAAAAACATTTTCCTACATTGCATTTTGATCATTTCCCCCTCCTACTTCTTCCAGAACAACCCCATCTCTCTATTCCCAGAACTTTATGTTCTTGTTCTTTCTCTCTTTAAAAAAAACAAACACAAAACAATATAATAAAACCCACACTAAAGGTGTGGTGGTGGCACACGCCTTTAATCCCAGCACTCGGGAAGTAGAGGCAGGCAGATCTCTGTGAGTTCAAGGCCAGCCTGGTCTACAAAGTGAGTCCAGCACTACAAGAGAAACCGTGTCTTGAAAAAACAAACAAAATAATAATAATAAAGAGTAAACAACACACTCTAAAAAAAGTCCCACAGAAAGGAAAATTAAACAAGCAAAAGACAAAAAAAACAAAAAGCCCAAATACAGCAGAAATTTTTAAAAAGTCTACTACAAAAATACTATTGAGTTTGTTTTGTCTTGCCCATATACCCCTGAGTATGCAGCCTGCCTTGAAGTGTGGTTTATATATCAGGGAGACTCCATTTGATTTTTTTTTTTTTGGGGTCAGTGAGTTTCAATTGCAGAATAGCTTTTTGGTTAGTGGTGGGAAGCTGTGTCCACTTCAGGGCTAGGACTCCACCAGGTCTTGTGTGGGTTGCTGTAGTCTCTTTGAGTTCTAGTGTGCAGCAGTCGTGTGGTGTGGAAGACTGTGCTTCCTGGACGTCATTCATCACCTGTGCCTCTTAACATTTAACACTAGCCTTATTTTTTAAAAATGAGTTTCAGTTGTATTAAAAGCTCATAAATTCTAAATATAGTTTGCTGAGATTTGACAAATGACCACACTGTGCAACCACTGCTAGTCACGAACAATTAAATTATATGAAAATATCTCTTAGTCTTTTGTAATCAGTTTCATCTCCAGATGTTGACAGCAACCAATCTGTTAGGTAGATTGATGCAAAATGGTACTGTTTTGCCGTTATTAAAGTTGCAGATAAGTAGTTACCGTACAGTATTGGCTTCCTACTCCAGCTTTTCTGACAGCAGAGGGCCTTTGAGGTTTATCCATGCTGCTTTGTGTCCCAGTGGTTTATTTCCTTTTTGTCTCTAAGTAGCATGCATTGTAAAACAGATCAAAGTTTGTGAAGCTGCCTGACAAGTGACACAAATTTTGGGCTTTCCAGAGAGTTGTTAGGATTTTTCTAGTGTAAATTTTCACATGAACATATTTTCATGTTTATTGAGGAATAACATTTAGAAATAAATTACTAGGTTTTATGGTAAGTATTTTTTAACTTTATAGAAAAGCAACCACACTGTTTGGCTGTTCTGTTTTACATTCCCTCAAGCATTGTGGCATAGTCCATAAGCATCATGATTTTGGTAATACTTGGTGTTGTTACATTTTAGCCTGTCTACTTGATTGCATTTTTCTTTGTCTTTGCTCCTGGTGACAAAAGGTTAGTGAACATCTTTTCCTACATATATTTGCCATTTGTTAGCCATCTTAGCAGGAGTTAAGCGTCTTTGGTACACACACTCATTTTTGAATGCATGGTGAATGGTGGTTGTCAATGAATTGTACTCTTTTCATTTGGTTTTATTTGTGTGTTTTTAAAGAATGGGATGTATTTTTTCTTTCTTTTTTTGTTGGACAGGGTTTCTCTGTGTATCCTTGGCTTTGCTGAACTCACTTTGTAGACCAGGCTGGCCTCAAACACACAGAGTTTAGCCTGCTTCTGCCTCCTAAGTGCTTGTCTATGTATATGCATTTGAGTGCATTTTTCTGAGGAGGCTAGAGATACCAAATCCCTTGGAGCTAGAGTTGCAGGTGGTGGTGAGGTGCCTTAGAAGGGTGTTGGAGCTTAAATTTGGTTCCTCCTCAAAAGCAGAACTTGCTCTTAACCACTAATCTATCTCTCTAGCCCCAAATGCCAACTTTTTAAATTGTAGCTTTACAGTGAGTCTGTGGTGTAGTCAGGGATGTAAATTGTGGTTTTTATATTTATAAATTTAATTTTACCTTGTGTATTTTCATTATTAATTAAAAAAAAAAAAACAATTAGAAGGCCAGGCATGGTGGCGCACACCTTTAATCTCAGCCTCAGGAGGTGGAAGCAGGTGCATCTCTATGAGTTTGAGGCCAGCCTGGACTCAAAAGTGAGAGATCTGCTTTTTCTGTCCCCACCTGTCCTGTTCTATTGGTCTGTCTTTTACTTCCATCCAATTAGGATTGCAGACACACAGGACCACATTTTCCCCAGTTTTTTTTTTAATGTGGGTACTGAATTCATGGCCTGCACCATCCTCTATTTAGATCACTAAGTTTCTCTCAACAATGTCTGTGTATTTCAGTTTTACAAGTCTGTTTATGTTTTGTTGGTTTTTTTTTCATATTTAATTTTTTTCTACAAAAAATTATATTAATTAATTAATAGTTATAGCCGGATCTTACTCTGTAGCGTAGGCTTTTTTTTTTTTTAAAGGATTTATTTATTACATATGAGTGCTTTATCTGCAGAAGAGGGCATCAGATCACGTTATAGATGGTTGTGAGCCACCATGTGGTTGGTGGGAATTGAACTCATGACCTCTGGAAGAGCGGGCAGTGCCCTTAACCACTGAGTCATCTCTCTAGCCCTAGCCTAGGCTTTTTATTAAGATAAGGTCTCATCAGCCCTTGCTATCATCAAACTTGCGGCGGTCCTCCCAATTCAACCTTCTAAGTGTCGGGCTTACACACTGTACTTTAAAACATACTATTTTAATTTTTTTCTCCTTTATTAATTTATTCTTGTTACATCTCAATGAAACATACTATTTTAAAATAGTAATTTTGGCTTATAGAAATCTGCATGATTTTTGTATGGTCACCTTATTTTCCTAAAGCTTTATTAAACTAAACTTTTTACCTGTATTGTTAGATTATTTGTGAATAAAAGCAGCTTTCCTTTCCTTCCTAATGTGAATGCTTTATCCTTTTTCTTACTGTGTGGAACTCACTGTGATCTTCCCTCCAGTACTGGATGTTAGTAAGGAAACCTTTACTTTGTTCCCAATCTCAGAACAGCAACATTGTATTTATTGTTCCTTGTTGATTTCTTCTGCACATTTACCCTGGTTAGACTTTATCAGGTGAATTTTTTGTATCTGTGGTTTTTGCAACATTTCCCCCTTTTTACCTAAATAAAAAGGAAAGATTTTAACTCTAACACAGTACAGCTGTTTATAGTAATGGAACTATTTCTTCCAAGCTTTCCACAATGTCTAGCTTGGTTGTATTTGTCCATTCTAGGATTAAGTGTTTTTGAGTTGTAAATTCTGTGAAATGTGTGTCAGTCTCCTAAGAACTCAGCAGTTTGAATGCCCTGAGAAGTTTGTTGACCCAGGCTGATGTTTGGGTGTTGTTTGTCGCTTTAGAGGCCGTCAGCCTAAAGGTCCACTGTCTGTGCAGAACTTGGTAGTAGAAGAAGCAAGGGGCAGGATTTCCAGATGATTCCTGTTAGCACAATTCAGGTACTTCGTCATTGCAGGGCCCTATCTCAAAGTGTACTGTTTGGAAAGGTCATGGTTATTGTAGAAACCAAGATCTCTGAAAGGTTTGAGGATCACAAACTATTAAGTACATCCAAGGTATACAAACTTTGTTCCTAGTTACCTGCTTCAGATTCAATCTTGAAAACACATAAAGGAAGCTAGAAAAGGCTTATTTCTAGAATTAGTTAGTGTTCTGTATAACTATAGGTAACACAACAGAAACTTTATATATACATAATAATCTTACAGATTTTGAGGTAATAAATGTTTTAGGGAAAACAAACAAAACAAAACAAAAGAGAAATGTTTTAGGGGCTGGAGAGATGACTCAGAGGTTAAGAGCACTGCATGCTCTTCCAGAGGTCCTGAGTTCAATTCCCAGCAACCACATGGTGGCTCACAGCCATCTATAGTGTGATCTGGTGCCCTAGTCTGGCTTGCAGGTATACATGTAGGCAGGACACTATATATAATAAATATTACTCGAAAAAAGAAAAGAAATGTTTTAAAGAGTCAAATGAAAATGAAAAGGTTATGAGATCAGTGGCAATAGAATAGTTCCTCCATCCACCCCTTTTTCCCCCTTCTGTCCCATACCAGGTGGCTCTTGTGATATGAGACAGAGAATTTGAGTTTTCCTTTAACAAGCATGCATGAGTTTAGAGAAGGAGAGAGCCGTGCTCCAACCCCAAAGCCAGCTTTAATTTTTAATTGAATTCTACCACACAAAAACCATCTGCCATTTATGTCGATGGAAGGCAGCAATACCATTTGGCCAATTTACTCTTTTTCTTGGGATCATTTACTCTTGATGATCTGTCCTTTTTCTTTGGATGGTTCATTCGTTGGGTAGTCTCCGGATTTCTTATTTGGGTGCTTTTATTCTCTTGGAAAGATAAAAGCAAAACCCTGCTGCAACCCTAACTCTGGTGGAGTTTCATTGTTTGGAAAGTTACAGCTTTCCTGGGGCAGAGTGTTTTTTGGCAACAGAAAAAGTACTATCTTTCCATTGATAATTTAAAAATTCTTTTGAACTTTTAAAAATATACCTTAGTATGTGTGGATAAATATGCCTATATTTCCCCTTGTTAAACATAAATTCAAGGTTTAAGTGTATTTATTTTTAGATTACAAAATACATTCACTTTGAATTTCAACCAGCCTTTTGCAAGTTGCTTTTAATTTTAAATCACTAATTCTTTTTATTTTTTAATCACTAATTCTTATGTGCCTGCCTCTGCCTCTTAAGTGCTGTGATTAAAGGTATGAACCACCATCTGGCTATGGATTCCTTATAATAGTTTTCCTCATTGTCCTGGTTTAATTAGGTTCTGTTTCCCCTTATTTTTTTTAGTGGTAGGGGTAAACTTTCAAGTTTTTCAAATGAATAATCTGTCATTGTTGCTGATAAATTCTGAATTTGTTCCTGGTAAAATTCAATATTCTAGTCTTAATTAACCATGATGCCAATTTGTCCACTATTTTATTATTTTCAAATGTTTTATTTTTCTTGCCTATATGAGCTATATAAAATTTGATGCTATTTCCATTCATGCCTCCCTTGACCAGATATCTTTGTCCTTTATCTGCCGGCTAATCATTTCTTATTTTGATGACCATATGACTATACCATTGCACATGTATCATGAATTAGAGAACACAGGGATTCCTTTTGCTTTCCCAGATGCTTGTCTTATAGCCAGTGCTGTTGTACTGATTTTGTGGTTCCTTCCCTCAGTATTGGCCATTTTATTCCATGGTAATAGGCTGCCATTTTCCATTAGTTTTGGTTCTATCAGTGGTCGACGAATCATCAGTAAACCATGCGTTAGCCAAATGTTGTGACCATGTTGTTAGTCCCCAGAATTCAATACATGTCTCTTTTATAGAGAGGAGTGAGTGGTTTAGGGATGGATCCCCCATCCCTACCCCCTACCTCCCACTCCACCCCCAAGTAGGGTTTCTCTCTGTACCCTTGACTGTCCTGGACTCAATTTGTAGGCCATGCTGGCCTTAAAAACTCACAGATCTGCCTGCTCTGCCTCCTTGAAGCTAGGATTACAGGCATGTGCCACTGTGCCCGGTTGTTAGGGATGGGGATGGATTTTAGGGAACTGAACTGTTATCTCAGTGGGGGGAAGGCATAGACCCCTTTGCTACCCACATCCTGGTCATGAAAGAATTGAGATAACAGTTTCACTGTAATACCTTTCCTTCCATGGCTAAGCCTGCTAAGGACTCTGCCTTCAAATGGATCCAATGCATCATTGTGTGCTCCTGTGACCATAATGTGGTTGGCAGTGACTGACTATAAGTTTCTCCATGCCTCTTAAACTGTCCTGAATTGTTTCTCAGAGAATATATTTTTTTAAATATTTTTATTTTTAATTTTAAATTTATGTGCACTGGTGTGAGGGTGTCAGATCTTAGAGTTACAGACAGTTGTGAGCTGCCATGTGGGTGCTGGGAATTGAACCCGGGTCCTTTGGAAGAGCAGGCAGTGCTCTTAACCACTGAGCCATCCCTCCAGCCCCCTCTCAGAGAATATTTATTCTCTGTATATGGAATATGTTTGCAATAGAAGCCAACTGGCAAATGTTGGTGAATTCCCTTTTGCATTTTGAGGACTCCCCAGTTGTCAGTTATCCAGTTAATATGATATCTATACTTAAGATATGATCTGCTTCAATGTTGTTCAGTTTTGCATGAACAGCAGCAATGAGCTTATTGACAGTTACAGAAGTTGCATTTGGTTTCTGTCCCCACTGGAAATCAGCTGCCTTTTCTAGTAAGCCTGTAGGGGTTTTTATAATAATCTGTAAATATGGCATGTGATTTGTCTAGTGTGCAAACGCACCAATTAGGACTTGTATCTGAGTTTTGTCCCTGGGTGGTGGGATTACAGGCACATGCCACCATCAACTTGTTTACTGTAATCTACAATTTAGAAAACAACTTAGAGATTTCTGCCTGCTTCTGCGGTGATTAAAGACATGAGCTACCACTGCCCTGCTCACATATTTTATCTTTGCTCCAAACCACTCAACTCTTCCAGATTTAGAAAACAAGTTTGAACTGTGTAACCCTTAGAATTTACTTAAAACATTTTAATTCTCTTAACTGTGTTTTTAATACCAAACAACAAAAATATCTTTTTGATATAAGAAGAAACCTCAAAAGCTGATGTCCAAGATGACATGGGCCATGTGGCAAACTACAAACTAACATTTTCACGTAGAATTAAGATATGTGGTCTAAGAAATCCCCCCTCCTTTTTTTTAAAATTTCATGCCTTAGGTAAATTATCATTCAAAAATATTACTAAGTCTTTTTTTTTTTTTTTCTGCCTGATCAAATGAAAGGCATTTGTTAGGCTCTATAAGTTAGTTTGTATTGAATGACCATGATGTCTTATCAACTATCACTTCTCTTTATTCAGGAGGTTTCTCCTGTTCAAATCATTTTTTTCCCCCTTCCAGGTTTTTCCAGACATGGTTTCTTTGTGTAACCTTGGCTGTTCTGGACACAGCCTTGAGCTCAGAGAGATCCACCTGCCTCTGCCTTCCGAGTGCTGGGATCACAGGTGTGTGCCACCACACCCTGCTATACCTGGCTTATTTTTTTAAGTTTACTGTTATACCAGCTGTTCTAGAACCTGTAATTTTTATTTTGTCCTTGGCCATTGTTTCACCCACACAGGCTTATCAGTTAGCCATTTTAAAGGTAGACTGACAGCTGTTGTTTTCTGCTTATAAACAACCTGAACTGTCTGTGACTCCTCTTGAGAATACCTTTTAATATTTTTCTCAGAAACGTTTTTATTTTATGATTTGTTTCTGAGATTGGAGGAATGTTAATCTGTTTTCCATTGCTGCAACAAACCATGTCCCCATAATTTTATGGCTATATTTGTCACATGTGGCTTTACTTTTTCTTCTTGTCCTTCTCACTCTATACACTTGGCCCTTCTTGGACTTTGTACCTAAGATAAAGTTCTAATCCCTAGAAGCTGGATATTTACCTCCTGAAGAGGCCAATCTGGATGCCAAGATTTTAGTGAAATTATTGTTACATCTGTTTCTGTGTCTACCAAACCTTCAATTTCAGTGCGTTTGCATTTTTAGTTTTAGTCTCTGTTCATTTATAGCAGTTCACCAAAATGCTTGTTTTCTTGTCTCCCTTGAATTTTTTGTTTTATCTATTGAAGCTATTTTGTCCTTGATTACATCCAAAGCATTGTTCTTGGCTTGTTTTGTTTTTTTCAAGACAACATTGTTCTTTTCAACAACAGGCATTAAATCTTTTAATTGCTCTGTGGATGAATTTCTCCAGTGCTGACAGGGAACGATCAATAGAATTGATATTGGGGCTTGTAGGAGGCCCCCTAGGGCATTTCCTTCTGGCAAAGGGTTACCTTGCCTGTCCCTTGTTGATTTGGATTCACTATTCCAATGATGACCCTTGCCACACCTTCCGCATACTCCAGAAGACTGAGGCCTTCTTTGTGAATTATCTCTAGGGAAAAACCTTGCGTACAGTTCCTTTTCAAGCGACCTTGTTTACCACATTCAAAACATTTGGCATTTTTATTTTTCTTTAAAGTTTCATAAATTATTTCTATCAGATTAGCATCATAAGTATGAGATCCAGTATCAGCCATATATATGTCTAATCCATTCATTTGTTGGCACTGATCCTGCCTTTAAAGGTCTAATCACCCTTTTGCATTGTGAATTAGTGTTTTCAAAAGACAAAGATTTGATTAATGTTTGCCTGACTTCTGAATATGAAGGTGTTCTATTTATAGCTGAAGTCAATCTGCCCAAAAAAAAAAATCAGTGAAGGTTTCTTTTGGGCCTTGTATAATTTTAGTAAATGACTCAGACCTCTTTCTTGATTCTTTAACCTTGTCCCAAGCATTTAAAGCTGCTAAACAACATAGCACCAAGGTGTGATCATAAAATTCAAGCTGCTTTTGTAAATTAGCATATTGACCTTCACCTAGCAGTATTAATACCTTTGGCCTTATTTTGTTGTTCTCTGGCCCTAGCTGCTTCTTTCCACCACGTTCAATAGTGTAACTGAGGACCAGCGTCTTATATTGCTGTTGCTAAATCTTTCCAGTCTTGGGGGATAATTCTGTTCTGAGTTGTCTATAAATTTAATATCTGCTTCACATAGTGTCAGTGTGCCCCATGTGAAACAGTTACTTCCTTAAATCTCCTGAAATCTATTATATCTATAGGATTCTGTTTAACTTCTTCATAACCTTGATTGTGCCTATCATCTGCTGGTAGGTCTTGCATAGTAACTGGATAAATTAAAGTTGGTTTTCCAACAACCTTGAGCCACCCCTCATCAGTTTCATTATGTGGTGGCACAATAGGTTCTTTTCTAACTTCCCCTGTCTGTGACTGAGTAGTTTTCTTATTTTCATATATAAGTTTTTCTAAGGCTTGTATCTTACCAATCTACTTTCCATATTTGGCACAAAAAAAAAAACCCCCCACTATGGCTATTAAGGATAAAATACGAATTATCATACTGATAGTAATTATAATCAGCATTATGTCAATCTCAGTCATTTATCCTTTCAGTTTTCTCCTATTTTTAAGCCATCTAAAGTAGCACTATACAGGGTCCTAACCCTTTGTATTGTGGTGTTTCCCATCCTTAACTCTCTCCTTGAGGACTTCCCAGGTGATGGCTTCTCAGTTTGTCTGCAGCTGACGTGATGTCTCTGTTCATGTGGTCGTTCCATGGCTTGAAGCAACAATTGTTGTTTTAACAACATCTCAATTGTTTGATTTTTACCAATAAAGACTCAAGAGCCAGATGCTAGGATAAAATCCTGCTAGCTCAGAGAGGCAGAAAAAGCACCCAGCTGACCTTCCTCCTCTGCAAATGTCTAAAAGGAAGCTCTCCTTCTCCACACCATCTCAGACCACCCCCCAAACTGAATGTCCCCTCCTTTCTACTTCCTGGTTATCCTTCTATCCATCCTCCTGACTTCCTCTTACTCTCTATGGTTTTTCTCTATGCTTAGTCTCTGTCAACTATTTCCTTGTTCCACCTCTTTACCTGTGGTTGACTGTTTAATCCTGTTCAATCAGAAAGCTTTTTAATTAAAGGTTTGTGCTAGGGCTCAGCCACACCACAACTAGAAAATGTTTTTTTCCAGTAAACCACACAATCTTGGTATTCACAGTGTGATCATATATCCTCCAACAACTTACTTTTTCCTAATGTATTCTTTTTACATAATATTGGCTTAAGTTTTACAGCGGTTTGTTACAGTTTTAAGTTCTTTGTTGCCTGTGCCTCCTCGAGCATTAGGATATGTATTGCCACTCTTAGCCTTGTGGAAAGGATTTAAATTATAAACCTGTTTGTGTCTTTGGATTGAGGTTATCTGATCTTTTCTACAGCCTTCTTAATTATCTCTTTTTTAAGACAAGGTGTCAGCTAGACACCCAGACTGCCATTTAGTTCACTCTGAAGACTAAGTAAATCTTCATTTGAACTGTGCACATACATTACCCTATTGAGTTAAGATTTTTTTTGTGGGGCTGGAGAGATAGCTCAGAGGTTGAGAGCCCTGGCTGTCTTTCCAGAGGTCCTGAGTTCAATTCCCAGCAACTACATGGTGGCTCACAACCATCTATAATGAGATCTGGATCTGGTGCCTTCTTTTGGTGTGCAGGCAGAACACTGTATCCATAATAAATAAACCTTTTTTTTAAAAAAAGAGGGGGGTTAATAAGTTACCAAATTTATTAGTGTAACAATATTCTATGTAAAATTTTCAAAATTTATGTGTTTGCCTATACATCTGTCTGTGTTCCACATGTGTACTTGGTACCCAAAAAGTCCAGAAAAGGACATTAGATCCTTTGAAACTGGAGTCACAGATGGTTTTAGGCTGCCACGTGAGTATTGGGATTTGCAGCCATGTCCTCTGGAAGAGCAGCCAGTGCTCTTAACTGCTAAGCCATCAGTCTAGTGCTGGGATTCTATTTAAAATTTAAACATCAGTTCACAAATTAAAAACAGCAGTAATGTTCACAAATGATACTCCTTATCTTTTTATCTCTATAGTGACAGTGTTCTTGGTATTTTATATTTTAAATTATTTTTCTAGTCATTATTTTTCTAGTCATTTTCTAGTCAGAATGACAGTTGTTTAAAAAATATTTTGTTAAAGTTATCATTTTTTTTTAAGTTTTCCCCATTGTTTTTGTTATTCCTTCCTTTGCTTGGTGTTTTATTAGCATGTATTAGTTATGCATAACAATAGGTTTCATGATCTTTTCACACAAGCACATGGTGTATTTAGGTGACATTTTCTCTCTCCCTCTCTCCCCCCCTCCTCTCCTTCCCTCCCCCCACCCCCCACCCCTTTACCCTTTCTGGTCCCCATCCCAATAATTCTCTTACTCTTTTTAGCTAACTTCGCTTCTACTTTTTGTCACTTTCCCCCCTTGTGACCCAATGAGTTTCATTAGGGTTGCTTACAAGAGTAACCTCGCCTCCCTCATTGTTAACAACACAGATGTGTGAGGTTACATCAGCCCCCACTTTCAGGGGGGCTGCCCAAAAGAGGGCATCAGATCACATTATAGTTGGTTGTGAGCTACCATGTGGTTCCTGGGAATTGAACTCAGGACCTCTTAAAAAGCAGCCAGTGCTTTAACTGCTCACATCTCTCCAGCCTCCTTTTCTCTAATCTTACTCATTTTGAGACAGAACAACACTTTGTAGCCATGCCTGGCTTCACCTTGCATGTAGATCAGGTCAGGCTGCCTGCCTCTGCCTCCTAAGTGCTAAGATTATGTGCCGGCATGGCCTGTCTTTAGTATTTTAAAACAGAAAGTTTAGATTGTGGATCTTAGGCCTCTTATTCCAGTTTTCTGTTTTGTTTTTTTAACATCACTGATCTAGCACCCCAAATTTCATGCATATTGGGCACATGTTCTGCTTAAGTTATGCCAGAGTTCTTTTATTCTTACAAAAGTTTGTTGGTATTTTGAGTATCCTGGTCTAAGCATTGTATTAGCTCCATCACAGAATTGTTTAAAGATTTATGATTTTCATTTAAGTTTATAGGATTTTCTAATTGTAGCTATAATTTCTTCCTTGATCTATGCAATATTTTACAGGTATGCTATTCATTTATAATTTAGGAAGATTTTTCCCGACACATTTCCAGTATTGACTTTAAGTCTAATTCTTTTATTGCTTGGAATATGACCTATTTAAGTGAGCTAGTAATAGAGTACGTGATAATGGTTATAGCTCAGTTACTTAAATGTTTGTAATTACTGTAGTAATTTCTTTTTCATACTAATTGGATTAGTTAATTTTGTGATATTTTGATTAACAGTTTTATATAGTCTAGGCTGGCCTTGAACTTCCCATGGAGCTGAGAACGAGCCTATACTTTTCTTGATCCTCTTACCTTTACTTCTAAAGTGCATCACCACACCTGAATGGATAGGATTATTTTTAAAACCATTTCAGGTCTGAATTCTGAATCTTTAGGATATAAAAATACATTTTTTATTCAATAGGATTATTCTTTTTGCAGCTCTGAGAACTCAGATTCTTAAAATTCCAAAGCTAAGTTTTAATAGTTTGTGAATTTTTGGAATTCTCTCAGGGGAGGAAGAAGTCTGTAGTGCCTGTGGAGCCCCGGAGTCTCATTCAAGGAGCCTTGCAAGGGTGTTCGGTGTCTGGAATGACACTGAAGTATATGTACGGGGTGAACGCATGGAAGAACTGGGTTCAGTGGAAAAATGCCAAGGAGGAAGAGGGGGACCTGAAGCGTGGGGGTAAGTGCTCAGTGTGCCTTGTGTCTGCCTGTGGGTGTAGGAAGTAGAAACAAAATCCTCAGTGCATCCAGAGAGGATTAGAGTCTAGTTTTACTCGGTCCCGCTTCATTATTGTTATTTACCTGTCTTATTTGTCTCATCAGGAAGTGAACATGCCTCTCCTAGTCCTTGTTCTGACTCCTTAGGAAGTTCTCAAGATCAGGCACTCCCTCAGGAATCGTCAGAGCAAAGTTGTAAAGGTAAAAGTTGCTTTGGTCTCTTTGCTGTGAATTATATACATGTGTGAGCATTTTGCCTATATGTACATTTGTGGAACATGTGCAGCCCTGGTGCGTGCAGAAGCCAGAAGCTTGTAGACCTAGAGCTACAAGCAGCTGTGTACCATCCTGTAGGTGCCAAGAATCAAACCCTGGTCCTCTACAAGAGCAGCCAGTACTCTTAACTACTGAACCATCTCTCTGGACCCTGAAAATATTGTTGATTTAAGTATATGAACTGGTCAGATGTGGCATGATGTGCTAGTCCATCACAGCAAAGGAAGGAGAATCCAGAGTCGAGGGTCATTTTCAGCTATGTAGTAAAGTCAAGGCCCCCAAATTGAGTGGTTGCTGAGTTGAGTTTTAAATTTTAAAGTTTTCAGTCTTAAGGTAAGAAAGAGTGGTTAATTTCGTATCTCCAGTTTTAAAGATGTTATTATGTAGGTAAAGTTGTATCTTCTGATACTGATTTTATAAAGCACATGTAAGGAATTTTGATTTTAAGCTTACAGATAATTCCAAATAATCTTTTTGAGTCCTGTGTCCGTACAATAAACTATACTAAACACTGTAAGAATTATATATTTTGTAAAAATATTCCCTGTCATCCCCATGGCTTTGGAAAACCTGTTTTGTTTTGTTTTGGTTTTGGTTTTGGTTTTGTGTTTTGAAACAGGATTTCTCTGTGTAGCCTTGGCTGGACTTGTTTTGTAGACCAGACTGGCCTCGAACTCAAAGAGATCCGCCTGTCTCTGTCTCCCAAGTGCTGGGATTACAGGCATGCGCCACCATGTCTGACTCCTTCGGAAACTTGTAAGGTTTATTTTGTGTGTATATGTGTTTTGCCTGCATTTATGTACATGTAGCATATGCATGCCTGGTGGCTGAGGAGATCAGAAAGGTCAGACCCCCTGGAACTAGCACCGTAGATGGCTGAGTCACCACGTTGGTGGTGGGAACCACATCCAGGTCCTCTGCGAGAACAAGTGCTTTATCTGCTGAGTCATCTCTCCAGCCCCAGATGCAGATGCCTTTTAATGTCTGTTTCATATAAGCTTCTAGCCATTTTAGAGTCAAACGATTCACATGTAGTGACAATATCATTTTAGATTTTCATACATTTTCACTTTTTACTGGTTTGATGTGCTAGTCTAGATCATTGTTAGTTTTTTTTGTTTTTTGTTTTTTGTTTTGGTTTTTTTTGTTGTTGTTGTTGTTTTTGTTTTTTTTTGTTTTGGTTTGTTTTGTTTTTTTCGAGACAGGGTTTCTCTGTGTAGCCTTGGCCGTCTTGGACTCACTTTGTAGACCAGGCTGGCCTCGAACTCACAGCGATCCGCCCGCCTCTGCCTCCCGAGTGCTGGGATTAAAGGCGCGCGCCACCACTCCCGGCTTCATTGTTAGTTTTTGTATTTTACCTTTTATTACTTTGTGCTGTGTACACTCATGGATAGACTCCTGGATGAAGTGACTATTCTTTTCATGAAAGACAGTTGAACTTGGGTCTTTGCATTTGAAAGGGTTAGTCCCTGACTATCAGCGCTGACAGTATGGCGACAGGCAGGCATGTACAGTAGCTGAGAGCTTACTTCTTGAGACACACCGCACAGAGAGCTAATTGCTAATGGCACGAGTGTTCCGAAAGCCTGCCCCCAATGACACACCTTGTCCCAAAGGTCACAGCCCCTAATGCTAAGTAGTACCACCAAGTGGGGACCAAGCATTCAAATATATCAGCCTGTAACGATCATTCTTACTCAAACTACCACATTCCCTGGCCTCGTAGGCTTGCAGCCATGTTATAATGCAGAATGTGTTGTGTCCAACTTGAAAAGTCCTCATTGTCTTTTAGTCCCTATACTGTTTCAGTCCAAAGTCTCTTCTGAGACTCAAGGCAATCTCTTAATTATAGCCTAGAAGATCAAAAGCAAATTATGTACTTCTAATGTACATTGACACAGACTACTTGTTAATGTTTCAAAAAGGAGGAAAAGGGCATATTGAGGAAATACCGGGCCAAAACAACTTAGTCAAACCCCAACTTTAAAAAAAATGAAATTTAGGTGGAAAGTGGTAGGAATGAAAGCGGACTGGTAGCTGGGTGGTGGCGGCAGCAGTGGTGCTCACATTTAATCTCAGCACTTGGGAGGCAGAGAGAGGCAGGTGGATCTCTGAGTTCGAGGCCAGCCTGGTCTCCAGAGTGAGTTCCAAAATAGCTAGTGTTACACAGAGAAACCCTGTCTCGAAAAACCAAAAAATAAGAAGGAAGGAAAGGAAGAAAGATTAGTAGTATTGCTTTAGATTACCAGGTCTCAGTATGATAGTCACAGTAGTTGTCCAGCCCTTTTGATTTCTCATTTCTCCACGAAATGGACAGAATATCTGTTACTCTTCAGAAACATCCTTAGTATAAGGTTTTCAGATCCAGAATGGTTCCAGAATCTTCCCCTTGCCTTGTGGCAGGACAGCTAGAGAAGATACCAGGTGTATCTTTGAGAAGTGTAACCCTGTTGGAATGCAGAAAAGGAGTGATGAAAAAGTTCCTACTCCACTGTGCAGATGAGTATAGTGCAGTGCAGTGTACACAGAGAGGGGAATCTCAGTGTGACTCAGTGTTGTTGGCCTTCATTGGTTTCTATTTTCTTCCTGCTCCTCAATTTTTCTGAGTCATTTTATTTAGTGGCCTACCAACAACAGTACTGCATCCAAACTTTTTAAGAGATTGATGGTATTTTATGTCATTTGAAATGTCCTATAGTAAGTTCTGAGAACATGAAAATTAAGCAGCATCTCCTTTGTGGATCTTCCCGGTGCCCTTAATATACTAGTAGCCCTGGCAGTTCTTTGAATTCTTCAGAGATAAATACAAAATTGTGTTTTCCAAATTTCCCAGGTCTTGGAAACCCAGTTTTCTCCAAATCCCATATAGAACTAGTGTGTTTGAAGTTGGCCTTGATCTCTGTTGGTAGCCAAGGATATCCTCACACTACTGATCCTCCAGCCTTACACCAGGCCCTTATGCACACTGAGCAAGCACTCAGCCTGCAGCAGTACAGACCTAGTCCTGGGCAAGTGTTTATGCCATGTTCTCTAGGAAACCTTTTGCCTCTGGAAGTTGGCATTCTTCACCAACCTGCCTTTTTAATCTTTACTTCTTATAGTCTAGCCTTACAATTACTTCCTTCAGACTCTTAATCAGACTCTTCCCTGTTAGATCTTACTTTTTAGCTGGGCGTGGTGTCGCATGCCTGAAATCCCAGTACTCTCTGTGAGGCCAGCCTGGTCTACAAAAGCAAGTCCAGGACAGCCAAGGCTACACAGAAAAACCCCTGTCTTGAAAAACAAAACAACAACAACAACAAAACAGTTCTCACTTCGTTGTTGTTGTCATTGCTTGGTTGTTAAAACTGTTCTCACTATGTAGTCCTGGCTGACCTGAAATTCAATAAGAACTCAAAAGGGATCTGCCTGCTTCTGCCTCCCAAGTACTGGGATTAAAAACGTGCTCCACTATGCCCGGCTTCTTTTGTTTCTTTGATAGAATCCTAATTAAACAAAACTTTTGTCATAGTACCTTTGACACCATATGCAGTAAACAATCTATTTTCCTACTGAAAAAAAAAAAAAAACCCTTGAGGTCAGAATCTGTTCTTCGATTGCTTGGTTGATACTGAAGCAGGGTTTTTCTGTGTATCCCAGGCTAACCTGTACCTCAGAATCCTCCTGCCTTGGTTTCTTGAGTGCTGGGACTGGAGGTGTGTGCTGCCATGCTGTATTTACAGTGTCTTTGTGATCCAGTACAGTGTTGGGGCACTGTGGTGCTGGTGTTGATCCTGAGAACAGCAGCAGTGTTACTGCATTCTTGCAAGTTAGTGTTTCAGGCGTCTTCTCTCTGTCCACAGTCCGCTCTATGAAGCTGAAGGAAGATATTCTATCCTGCACGTTTACTGAGTTGAGTTTGGGCTTATGCCAGTTTATCCAAGAGGTGCGGAGACCAAACGGTGAAAAATATGACCCAGACAGTATCTTATACTTGTGCCTTGGAATTCAGCAGGTACTGATTTCAATAACTTATAAATTTGATTGTGGTTTTCGTCTGAGATAACTTTTTAATTAAGTTGAAGATTAATGTATATTGTCACCTAGGATTGTCCTTAAACTCTTTCCTTAGTGAACAACTGCCCCAGTTAATAGTCCTTTGTAAACTAATTTGAGACTGTTGTTAGAATAATAGACATGGGAGTGGTCATGTGTTTTATAGGTAAATGTACAAAAAGGGCATAAATAGTGGTCAACCTAGAAGCAACTGCGGTGGCTATGTCTGCATGTGTAAAATGTTTTATTTGCATTTTTGAAGTGCAAAATAAAATAATAGATACCCTGAGCATGTGCTATTTTTATACATGTAAATAGCTACATTTACAAAGTTTGATTGTTCACAAGAGTGCTACATAGAGGGCTGGAGATCTCATTGTAGATGGTTGTGAGCCTCCATGTGGTTGCTGGGAATTAAACTCAGGACCTTTGGAAGAACAGGTGGTGCTCTTAACCTCTGAGCCATCTCTCCAGCCCTATACTTAGTTTTTATTTAGCACAATAGGGTCCATACAATAAACATTCTGCAACTTGTTGTTTTCAATGAAGGATACCATCCAGATTAGTGCCAGTCAAACCCCTTCTTTTTTCTTAAGAAAGTAGAAACTATTCCAGGAAGTTTGAGGCCAGCTTGGTATCTATAATTCAGCTTCAAGCCTGCTGGGGTGCTGTGGACCAAAGTCAGGTCCTGCTCCCACAGAAGTGCTTTACAAATAGCATCTCATTCCTAAATTTATTTTTAATACATGAGAACATAAAAATTGTATATTATTAGGGAGGAATGGGAGGATACAAGTGATGGGATAACAATTGAGATGTAATCTGAATAAATTAATAAAAAATTTTTATATTATTGCAGTGTCATATAATATTTTGATAGAAATTCACATTGTAGGTCATGTGTGATTACCTCCTAAAACACTTATCATTTCCTTATGGTACAAACATTAAATTTTTCTTTTCTCACTTTTTAAAAGAAACGTTTATCTAACTGGGCATGGTGGCGCATGCCTGTAATCTCAGCACTCGGGCAGAGAGGCAGGTGGATCACTGTTAACTTGAGGCCAGCCTGATCTGCAGAGTGTGTTCAGGATAGCCAAAGCTATACAGAGAAACCCTGTCTTGGGGGAAAATATTTTTTTCCATTTATCTTGAGGCAGGTGTACCATGGTACACTTTGTAGAGGTCAGAGGACAACTTGTGGGAATCTGTTCTTTCCTTCTACTGTGTGGAACTTGGGGAGTGAACTCAGATTATTGTGTTTGACAGCTAGTGCTTTACATCCTGAGCCATCTTCCTAGGGTTTTTCTTTCTTTTGAAATGTACAGCACATAACTGTCATCTGTAATCCCCTTCTGTGTCGTAACACTCCAGAACATCTTGCTTCTAATGAGCTGAATACCACAGTTTGAAAGCCACATATAAAGGAGAACATTTTTTGTTTGTATTTCTGTACTGAGCATATTTCAGTTAACATAATATTTTCCAAGCTTATCCATGTTATTTATTTAAAATGACAGCATACCCTTTTTAATGCCTGATAGCATTGTGTTTATATATAGGTATCACATTTTTATTTCACCTATTCATGGGTGTTATAGTAGTTAACTTTTCTCATCACCGTGACAGCATACCTGAAAGCAGTAATTTCACAGGAAGGTTTATTTTGCAGAGTCCACAGTCCACTCTGATGGATGACGTGTGTGTGATCTTATGGCTCGTCCTCACCATAACCACATAGACAGCTCGAGCCAGAAGCTGGGCTAGACTGCCGTCATCAAAAGGCCTGTCTGGTAGACCCCATGTCCCAGAGTGGTCCACAGCCTCTGAAAACAGTCCCCGTCAGCTGTTGACCATGTTTTCAAACAAAGGCATCTGGGAACATCTCCCATCCACATGGAACCAGACACTGGTTGACTTCATAATGCTGAGATGAACCTAGAATAATAACATTGGGTTGGAGAGACGGCTCAGTCATGAAAGTGCCTAATGCATAAGTATAAAAACCTGAGTTTAGATTCTCAGAACCCATGTAAAGCTGGCGTGGTGTCTGCCTGTAACCTCCAGCACTGGGCAGGCAGACCCTGAAGCTAATTGGCAGCCTGCCTAACACAATCAGTGATTTTCAGATTCCATAAAAGCTTTTTCCCCCCACAAAGCAAAAGGTAGAGATTAAATGAGGAAATCCACCCAACATTGACCTTGGCCCTCATGTGTTTATGTGCACACAAAAATATGTGTGTCGTCCCCCCCCCCAACATATATTAGGATTTGTTTTTTAATTTGTATGAGTATTTCGTACCATGTGTGTGCTTCATGCCTGTGGAGACCAGAAGAGGGCATCTGATCCCCTGAAACTGGAGTTAAAGGTGGTTGTGAATTTAACCTGGGTCCTCTGCAAGAACAGTGAGGACTCTTAACCTCTTCAGCCTTTATAGTGATATTTTGAGATCACTTCATAGATGTAGAGTGATTTGTTGCCATGCCAGCAATATATAGAATCATGCCTGTTTCTTTTGTACTATTGTGTTTAATTTGCATTGTTCTAATGAGTTTATTTTGTGACTTCCATGCCCATATTCCCAGTTTTTGTTCTTTTCCTTTTTTTTCTTTTCTTTTTTTTTTTTTTTTGAGACACGGTTTCTCTGTGTAGCCTTGACTGTCCTAGATTTGCTTTGTAGGCCAGGCTAGCCTCCAACTCACAGAGATCCACATGCTGGGATTAAAGACGTGTGCCACCACACCCAGCTCTTTTCCGTGTCTCTTAGGCTGGCCTGTAGCTCTCTGTGTAATTGAGGATGACATTAACTCCTCCTGCTTCTGCCTCCCAAGGATTAAAGGGATGTATATGACTGCACCTTTAATCTCAGAGGCAGATGAATTCCAGGCCAACCAGAGCTACGTGGTGAGAGCTTTGCCCTACCCTTCCCCTTAAAAAATCCTTTGAAATTCTGTATGACCTTCAAAATTGGCTTTTCCATTTATGCATGTCCCCTCAAAATACAGCCATTTTTATTTAATAAAAACGTATATTGTAAGGTCTGGCTAAATTTAAGTCTTATAGTATCTTTCCATTTACGTTGGTCTTCTATAATTTTTCCATTCAGTTGCAGCTTGTAGTTGGTTGTCTTTTTGTTTTTGTTTTTCAACAGTTTTTATTTTTAAAAACTGTGTGATTGTGTGTATATGTGTGCATCTAAGGATAATGCCTCTGAGTTTAATGCCCAAGGAAACCAGAAGAGGATATTGAGCATCCCTGGAACTTTAGGTATAGGAGGTTCTAAGTGCTTTTTACACATGAGCACACACATGCACACGGTAGAGGGGAAGGGCTGAGTACCAAACTAAAATCAGTCCTTTTCAAGAGCATTTTGTGCTCTTAAATGCTGAGCCATTCTCTGGTCCAAGTTCTTTTGTTGTTGTTGTTGTTGTTGTTGTTGTTTTTCTTCAAGACAGGGTTTTGCCTGTCCTGGACTCCCTTTGTAGACCAGGCTGGCCTCGAACTCACAGCGATCCGCCTGCCTCTGCCTCCTGAGTGCTGGGATTAAAGGCGTGCGGCACCACGCCTGCCTAGATCTTTTTATTCTTTATGATATTATTGTAAATGGACCTTTTGTTTGATTTTTCATTTCCTACTTGAATTTTTTTGGTGGTATTTCAGAGAGAAAGGACGGCTCAGGTCACATATGATCTCTAGCCACCTGTTGGTCCTAAGTGTGTCATGTGTGTCCTGTTATCCTCAAGTAGAGATCGTCCTGACCTCATTGCCTGTGTGAATGGTTTATAGTTTCCCTGGCACAGTTGTCATAGGGCTTTCCGTGCCGAGTAGAAGCGAAAGGGACTAGCATTCTTACCTCACTTCTTACCCATGGTGGAAACATCTGGAAAGCCATGCATCTTATATGTGTCAAGGTATTTAAAAGTGTGTATTTTGTAAGAGTAAAATACTCTACTTTTTACTGGTAGTTGGCTTTGTTAGCTGAGTTTAAACAGTCTTTTTTATCTTTTATCTTCTAAACTTGGGAAAATGACTTTATTAGAAGGAGAAAAACAGATTTGGAGTTGAGTTCAGTGGTCAGTGATTGTCTTTCATCTGGTATGCGCAAGGCCTGGGTTCAATCTCTAACACTGAGAAAAGAAAAGAAAAAATAACCATTCTGTAATAGGAAAATTAACCAGGCAAGAAAGCTCCTGTAAGTTGCCTCTGAAAAGGCCTCATTCAAACGCATATTGCAGTGATGGATGCTTGTTATTGACTAGGGTAATAGAAATGGAAGTAATGTTCTCCAGCTAATATGTACCAGAGTTGAAAGACACTATAATAGATGTGAGAAATAACTAAAAAATACTAAATGCTCAACATAGAGATGACTCAGCAAGTGCTTTCTGCTGTGTGAGAGGGCCTGGCACCTTAGGTCGCCACCTGAGTCCTGCTCTGGAGGGAGCAGCACGTTCTTTTGATCTGCGTGGACACCTGCATGCATTCACATGTGCACATATACATAGACACTTAAATAAGAGAAATCTTTGTGGTACTCTTTAGCTGTTTATTATATTTTCTGTCTTAATTGATTTGTAACTTAGCTATACCTCACTACATTTAAAAAATGCTATTTTTATGTGTATGCATTGGTGTTTGGCCTGCTTCACATATGTGTGTCTGTGTGAAGGTGTCAGGGTATCAGAGGTTGGAGTTAAAGACACTTGTGAGCTGCCATGTGGGTGCTGGGTATTGAACGCAGTCCCCTAGAAGAGCGTTCAGTGCTCTTAACCTCTGAGCCATTCCTCCAGGCCCTCAATAAATTTTTTAAAAATTTACTTATTTATTTATTTATAATGTATACATTGCTCTGGCATCAGATCTCATTATAGATGGTTGTGAGCCACCATGTGCTTGCCGGGAATTGAACTCAGGACCTCGGGATGAGCAGTCAGTACCCTCAACCTCTGAGCTATCTCTCCAGCCCCCCCCCCAATACATTTTAAACTGTTACCCAAGCATTTGTTGTTGTTGTTGTTTTGGCTTTTGTTTTAATTCCAGCACTGGGGGACAGGTAGAGCTCTGTAAGTTCTCAGTATTGTCTACATAGTGAGTTATAGCCAGGACTAATTGTTTTGTTTTGTTTTGGAGACAGCCAGAGCTACATAATGAGACCCCCCCCCTATCTTAAAAGACAAAAACAAACAAGCAACAAAACCTTTTGTTGTTGTTCTTTTGTTTTATTTTGTTTTTAGAAACAGGGTTTCTCTATGTAGCCTTAGCTGTCCTGGACTCACTTTGCAGACCAGGGTGGCCTCAAACTCAGAAATCTGCCTGCCTCAGCCTCTCTGGGTGCTGGGATTACAAGTGAGCACTACCATGCCTGGCTATATTTATTCATTTTTATCTTATGTATATGAATATTTTGCTTGAATGAATGACTGTGTATCATGGTCAGGTAGTGCCCATGGGGGCCAGACAGGAATGTTGGATTCCCTTAAATTGGATTGTAACTGTTGCCACCATGTGGGTGCCAGTCCTCTGGGAGACCATCTCTCTAGTCTCCCACCCCTTAAAATGTTTTATTTTATTTTTATGTGTGTGGGTATTTTGCCTATATAGATGCCTGTCCACCATGTGCATGTGTGGTTCCTAGGGAAGATAGAAAAAGGTGTTGGATTCCCTGGACCTGGAGGCATAGATGGTTGTCAGCCACCATGTAGGTACTAGAAGTCAAACACAGGTTCTCCTGGAAGAGCAGCCAGTACTCTTAACCACTTGAGCCAGTGCCACTCCCTGCATCTCCTCCCCAACTCCCATAAGCTCTTAAACTTGAGTTTGTATTGTTTCAGGAGAAAGTTAGTGTAAGTAACACATTCCAAACACAAAAAGAAAGGAGAATTGGAAAGCATGCACTGATCATTTCCATTAATGGAGTAAAGAATTCTTATTCAGAAAGTATATTCATTTACGTACATTTTATACATATATGTGTATGCCTGGGTGCGTGTGCGTGTGCGTGTGCGTGTGTGTGTGTGTGTGTGCGCGCGCGCTCCTTGTTGGCTCATGAGCCAACAGAGAAGAAGGCATTGGAGCCCCAGGAACTATAGTTAGAGATGGTTATGGGAACAGCATCTGGGTCACTGCAGAGCATCGAGTGCTCTCACCTGCTACAGGTTCTTGTTTGTATTTATTCTGTACCACCCGTATTTGTTAAAAGAACTTTACTTTGTAAATTCAGTGCCGAGGACAACACCAGTTGAATCCTGGTATTTTTAACCTACAGTAGAGTGCTTACAGACAGGATTAGGAAAGACAGACATTAAAGGAAACCGTTTCTTACAATGTTTTCTAATCTGAACCTTCTTTATACCAGTATGTGTTCATTCTTTTATCTTGTAGTACCTGTTTGAAAATGGTAGAATAGATAACATTTTTACGGAGCCCTATTCCAGATTTATGATTGAACTTACCAAACTATTGAAAATATGGGAGCCTACAATACTTCCTAATGGTAAGGGGACTATTTTAAATTATTTTTATAATATACTTTTAGAAATTAATTTTTAAAAAATATTTTATATATTGCAATATAATCGGCCCTGATGTAATACAGTTGAACTTTTAAGGAGAAAGTCTTGGATTTATTGTTGAGCAGTTTAGTAAAATGCAACTATGACCACAGAAACTAGCATAGAGTGTAGATTAGAGTTACTAACAACTGAAAAGTTATTCTTTTATTTCTAAAAGTGTTTTGTCTGGTAGTGTCATTGACGGTGCATATCGGTTGCCACTGATTTACCCACTCACAGATGATCTTTGTCAGTGTGTTGATCATCTGTGCTTGTTTCTATCCTAATCCAGTGTCATTGGAAAAGTCTGACTCATGCCGGCTTCAGGTGGTGACTGGAAAAGTTAGGATAATAACCATCAGTGTGTCTTTCTCTGAAGCGTTCTGAGCCATGTGCTGTTTGATAAATTGAACAGAGAGGAGGTTTGCAACATAGATTTGGAAGTAATGAAGTCATGTTCATGGATGTTCTCCAAGGGAGAGAGCACAGAAGCAGCGACACAGGATTGAGGAGAGAGTATTGGGTTAGACCTGAATTTAAGGGACATGGAGAATCGGGTACAAGGAGAGTGCCATTTCCTTAAGACCTTGGCCTTTTCATACAGATTCCAGTCCATTCCAAGGTGCATGGTTGTTAATGCAAGTTAAGAGTGAGAGGGAGGGACGGAGGGACAGAGGCAGGGGACCACCTGCTCCCCAGAGACTGTGGCTGAACACATGGACTTGGTAATGGCAAGCTTCATGGTCTGGGCAGGAACTTGTTAACCTCCCATAGAGCAAATATGGCCTGAGTCATGTGTCTGTAATCTGCGTGGAAAATGAAAATATTTGGTGATACGAAAATTGCATGAAATTCAAGTATGTCTATAATTAAGCCTTGTCAGTGGCTCTTTGCTTTCCACAAGTTGAAGACTGTAGGGCAGTCCTGTTGTCCGTCTAGTTGGAGTCTGCCCTGATCTTCCTCTTTGCTTTTGTCTGCATAAAGAAGTGGCAGGGAGTTACCAAGAGGAGACTTGATACCCTATGAACATATAGAGGGGGAGGTAATCCCCCTCAGGAACAGTCATAGGGGAGGGGAGTAAGGGGAAAATGGGAGGGAGGGAAGAATGGAAGGATACAAGGGAGGGGATAACCATTGAGATGTAACAAGAATAAATTAATAATAAAAAAATAATGTACTGGAAAAAAAAAAAAAGAAGAAGTGGCAGGGAACCTGCTCCGTTGTCTGCTGCTGTGGCTCCTGTGGCACTGGAGAGGTTACAGATTC
Organism: Acomys minous; assembly: GCF_964271855.1. Lineage (NCBI taxonomy): Eukaryota > Metazoa > Chordata > Mammalia > Rodentia > Muridae > Acomys > Acomys minous. The sequence goes on along the minus strand of NC_140487.1, from coordinate 102,656,991 downwards.
TCTGTGCTCCGTCCTGTCTAGGTTACATGTTCTCTCGCATTGAAGAAGAGCATCTGTGGGAGTGCAAACAGCTGGGCGCTTACTCACCAATTGTCCTGTTAAACACCCTCCTTTTTTTCAATACCAAATACTTCCAACTAAAGAATGTCTCTGAGCACCTGAAGCTTTCCTTTGCCCACGTGATGAGACGGACCCGGACTCTGAAGTACAGCACCAAGATGACGTACCTGAGGTTCTTCCCACCTTTACAGAAGCAAGAGTCAGAGTCAGGTGTGTGGCTTGTACACGAGAGTCCGTGTGAAGTGTTAAGACTGTTCACAAAAAGTTAGGAAGGGCACACTGCAACTTGCTTTTAACATTTGAAGATTTTTCTCAGTTTTCGAGTAGGTTATAAGCTCTCAAAATGAGAGGACTGTTTGCTTCAGTGTATTTTTATTAACTTCAACTTAGAAAATTTGATGTAACTGAGTAGATTCCCCTGATTTAATTGGCTTGATTCCAAATACTCTACATTTAAAACTTATCAAAGAATTTAAATATGTAACCATGGTGATGAAATCACTAATAAACAGGTACCAGTCAGCAGTTACTAGTTAAAAGAAACATGCTTAGAATTAATCTGCTAGGCTTTTTGATTTTGATAGGAGCATTTTGTTTTAGTTAGCATCTTTTAGTCCATCCTAAAATTCTGAAGAAACGTAGAAGCTGACCTACAGTAGGCTGTCTTTTTATGTATACTGGGGTTCTGCCTGCATGTACTCCTGCAGGCCAGAAGAGGGCACCAGATCACATTATAGATGGTTGTGAGCCACCGTGTGGTTGCTGGGAATTGAACTCAGAACCTTTGGAAGAGCAGTCAGTGCTCTTAACCTCCGAGCCATCTCTCCAGCCCCCAGTAGGCTGTCTTTAGCCCCAGTAGGCTTGGGTCAGCAATGGCAGTTTCATTAAGTGGATTATAATCACATGTTTGAGAAACAGACTGAGTGACTCCTTGTCTTCAGTGTCTGAAAAAATAATACTGCTCTTCTAAACCCAGAAATTAAACTTTGTCTCTGTTTAGTTTTGGCCTTTTTGAGCCTTGTCTTACTATATAATAGCTCAGGCTATCCTTGACCTCAGAATCCTCTTGAATTAGCCTTCCTAAGAGTTGCCATTATAGCTATATACCGACATGCACAAACAGCACATTTACATGCAAAGAAGTTCTTAATTTTCATCAGTATTAACTTCTCCAAATTATTACCTGGGGCTGGTTGTTTTTGGTTTTGGTAGTTGTTTGATTTTTTGAGACAGAGTTTCTCTGTGTAACAATCTTGGCTATCCTGGTACTCACTTTGTAGCCCAGGCTGGCTCACGCTCATAGAGATCCACCTGTTTCTGCCTCTAAGTACTGAGTTTAGAGGTGTGTGTCACCATTCCTGGCTGAGTTATTACTTTTAAGAATAAAATATATACTTGAAATGTGAAAACTTAAATATCTCAACCTAAAATCTATGACTAGTTGCTATGTGAACCCTGTACATATTAGCCCGTTTTAAGTTGTTCCTTTAGCTTTAACAAATATTAAGGTCATCTTGCCTTTTCACCTGCCATTTTTCTCTTGGCTTTAACTTGATGCTTATATGGTCCACTTTGTGGTATTGTTTTTGTTTTTGGTTTTTGAGACAGTGTCTCACTTTGTATCCCGGGCTGGCCTCAGTCCTGAAGTGACACGCCTTTCTTGGCTTCCTGGGAGCTTTGGTTGCAGGCCTGTTTCTCCTCCTGAAGGTCCGCTTTGTATTCTTAGGTGGTATTTGTTGGAGGAGGGAGAGGTAGCCAGTTAGTTCCACTTTTTGATTGGGTGCTTGACAATGTTGATAAGTTGAACTTGTTTTTTAAGTAAGAAGGTGAAGTGGGTTTGTTTTATGTCAGTAATTCAGGTAGCTGGAGAACAAGTGTCCTAAACCATTTAAGAGTGACTATAAAGATGGGCGTGGTGACACACGCCTGTAATCCCAGCACTTGGGAGGCAGAGGCAGGTGATTGCTCTGTGAGTTCGAGGCCAGCCTGGTCTACACTGCGAGTCCAGGACAACCAAGGTTCATGAGTTCTGTAACTAATTCAGTCATCTGAGAAAGCCAGGCTCCAGATAAAGGCATACCCCAGCACTGTCCCTTTTTTCACTGCTCTTTGTTCAACAGGGAACATACCTATTACAGGACAAGTGTAGTGTTTAGCATATAAACCAAACTTTGAAAAACACATGGCGCATAGGAGCTTAGTGAGTGCTGTTGAATTAATGGAAGGTCAGGAGTGACAGTCTCTGGCTGTGAAGCAAGGTTCACTAGGTTTGTTGACAGACCTTTGATTATTTTTTTTCTGTCTCAAGATAAACTAACTATTGGCAAGAGGAAACGAAGTGAAGATGATGAGGCTCCAGCGGGTGTCGAAATGGCAGAGAACACTGACAACCCGCTGAGATGCCCTGTTCGGCTTTACGAGTTCTACCTGTCAAAATGGTAAGGGTCCTCCTGAGCTGTGCGGACAGTGCGGTCCTCACCCAGCACAGTTTGTACTTCAAGTGCTTTGGGAACCAGAAGCATAGTTTACCTGTGACACAGTTTCCTCTGACTTCATATTTTCTCCATCCTTCTGTCTGCCTGGATTTGGAATAAAGAAGCCAGCCACCTTATCACAGCATTTTTCTCCCAATTTTTCTTCAAAGGAAGAAAGGAAGAAAAATAAATTTCATTTCGTCTTTTGTAGTGTTGTTCATCATGTATGTAGAGTCTAATCTATAGTGATTTAGTTTTTGTATAGAAAACAAGTTCTGAAGCTGTGTTTTTGCTAACCCTATAAGGAAGGGAAAGCTTTGAAGAAATTCAGTTTTGTGTTTAAAGGGCTAGGGTTTAACCAGACCTACCCCGTACTAGGCCTGCCTCTCTCCTAAGCCACATACAGTCCAGTGCAGAGCTGAAAGTTTCCAATTAAAGAAACTCTGACTATAATGTGTGACTCACACTAAAAGTACTTTTTTTGGGCAAAGAAATAATGGTTATCAGGTGACTTCAGCTTTCATTTTGTACGAATTGACCTGCTTTACTGCTAGCAGCATTTGAACTGAAGAACATGATCTAGACTTTTTTTTTTTCTTCCTTGAGGCAGGGTCTCATGTACCCCAGGCTGGCCTCAAATTTGATTTGTAGCCAAGGATGACCTTTAATTTTCTGATCTTCATTCCTCTACCTTCCAAAAGCTGGGGTTATAGGTGTCTGCCACCACACCCAGCTGTGCTTCTCCTTATCACAGTCTGCCACTTCCAATGCTGCTATAGGTTACAGCTGTGAGGAAAATTTCTGATCCTGATCTGTCCCTGTGGTTTGTTGTTTGTTTGTTAGTTTTTGAGACAGGGTTTCTCTGTGTAGCCTTTCTTGTCCCAGACTCACTTTGTAGACCAGGCTGGCCTCGAACTCACAGTGATCTACCTGCCTCTGCCTCTGCTGGGATTAAAGGCGTGCGCCACCATGCCCAGCTTTGTCCCTGTGGTTTTAATGTTACTTAAGAAGTGAGTCACGATGGGGAGAAGTTTGAAACTCCTGTGTAAGAAAAGAATGGCATGTATTTCCTGTGTTCTGATCTCAACTCTCCCCCCCCCCTTGTTTGTGCATAGTTCTGAGAGTGTGAAGCAGAGGAACGACGTGTTCTACCTTCAGCCAGAGCGCTCCTGTGTGCCCAACAGCCCCATGTGGTACTCCACATTCCCCATAGACCCCGGAACCCTAGACACCATGCTGACGCGCATCCTCATGGTGAGGGAGGTACATGAAGAACTTGCCAAAGCCAAATCTGAAGACTCTGATGTTGAATTATCAGATTAAGACTGAAGTAAGGCTCCTATTTTCATGCGCATTGGTGTGCACCAAGCTGTGAATGCACTCAGCTGGCGGGAAGATGTGTAAATCCAAGTCCTCTTGACTTGCTTGTGAGGCGTGAAAAACAGGCGGCTCCTGAGCCACAGTGTGGCTGCAAATGAAGCCTGAAGAGAGGAGTGTGAGTGAATTGGCAGGGAGAGCGTTCGCAGACACCTTCAAATGACTAGCCAGTTTCTGAGTGGTGCATAAACTTATTTTGTTTGGGAATAAGAAATTATGGAATATTTTTAAGGAAAACTGTTGTATAAAATTCTACCATAGTAACCTTAGTTAGAAGGGGGTAGCTTTGGAGTGAGACCCTGGCTGCAGTAGGCTGTTTGAGCAAGCTGTCCATGAAAGTCAGGAGAGAGATCAATACAGAGCTGAGAGCAGCTTCAGATGAGGACAGTGGGACTCAACCTTGAAGAGCCAATAAAAATACTCAAGTATTTGTAAAAAGATAGTGGTCTGGATTGATTGTCACTGCCAACCCACGCATGTGAAGGATTGCAGCCTTTGGTACTCTGGCTGAAGTCCTCACATCAGGGGAAACGCCCTTCAACAGCTGTTAGTGTGCCCCTTTTCACTTAGGGTCTTGCCTTCTCAGCTGTGGGCAATTTAATGTTAAAAAGGATGATATTCCACAACTATGGACACAGAAAGTCTGTGGAGTCCATTAGGCCTTGGGTGTTCTGAACTGTTTATAGAAACCCACTAAAACGCCCACTTGTCGGGGTGCAGGTCTGTACTGCTGCTCTCTCATCGCCTCAGCTGTGCTGTGCAGAATGGGGGCTCTCCTTTTGTTTCCATTTCCCCCCAGTGGCAGCTTTTCTTCCATTGTTTCACTTTCCTGTTCCCAAACGACTCTTGTCCTTTGCACCAGCTTCTGGAGGCCCTTGTCATTTCAAAAGGAGCAACCTGTCTCCTTAATTCTGACAAACTTGTGGGTGATCCCACAAAGACACAGTGTTACGTAGCTATCCGAATTACTGTAGGGAAGGTGGTAGTAGGTTCCTGTGTAAAGCATTGGAAGCTGACTGTATTGCCCCAAGGAACTTGAAAGTTAGGGAATTTGGGGTTAGAGTACAAGATGATTGACTTTTACATATCCATGAGCAGGTCTTACCGCATTATTCCAGATTCTAGCTGTCTTAGTTTTATGAAGATTGCAAGGCATAGGTGTGTGACATTATCAGACTGTCTCCTTCATCACCATTCTCAGTTTTTTCCCTACAAAATTTTGAATCACGCTTTTTAATAGTGTTGGCTAATTACTGAGCTTCTTTAATTGAAGTTAACTTGAGCTCACAGCAGAACTGAGAGAAGCCATAGCTTCTTCCAAAGTGTCACCTTAAAAGACTTCAGTGTGTCCCATAGTTTAGGTGGGGGCAGCAAGTTTTGTTTTGTTTTTAAACAATTAAAAGTCATTTAAATACAACAGAATTTTAAAATGGGCCATTGACATTGTGTACTTGGTGGTTCTGTTCCTCTGCTTGTGACAAATATCCTTTTTGTTACTAAGAACTGTGTGAAAGAAGTAAATCTCGCCCAGTCTGTCTGGTTAATTCCATCTGTGTTTGTCATCTCTGATGGGGAAACTTTTTCCTTCCAGACCTCATTTGATTGGAGGGAAAGCAGTTGGCCTGTCTGATAAGTCACCAATAAACCATCCACAAACACCAGGTGTCCAGTCCTGCTGTATCAGTTATGATTTGTGTAAACACTAACATTTTCCATCTATAGCTGTATGAGAAACAAATACTGTAGCTTAGTAGATAAATTGTTATAAAATACCAGAAAGGAAAAAAAATGTATCATTTAAGAGAACAACTACTACCCAGATAAGTGGCGTGTCAGGGTTTCTGCTGCATGTTAGTGCAGGGCCTTCAGACCCCCTAGGCTGATCTTAAAAACTGGTTGGTTATCAGTCATTCCTCATAAATGTAGCTGTTTGTTGTAGCAAATTATTTACTTTTTTATTTTCTTAAAATTGTGTAAAATTGCACTCACTCCCTTCTTCCTCTAGGAAGGTGAGGAAAAAAAAAAAAAAAAAACGGAACCTGAGCTCATCCTGTCCTGCTGTTCCTTGGTCCTTAACTGTCTTTGGATTTTCCCTTTGCAGGAACCACAGAACTATTCCCTTAGAATAAAAATAGTATATTTGTATTTAATGGGTGAGTTTTTTTTTTCTTTGTGGCTTTAAAGAATTTGAAATATATTTTTTTATTTGACCGTACCGGTGTGATCCAAGGGGTGTAAAGTTACAAAAACAGAAGAAGAAGAAAAGAAAGCAGCTTTCAGAAAGAAAATTTCCTTGGTTTTTATTCAGTCCGGTAAATGCATCGTTTCACTGCCTGTGCCTTGCCTTCTGTCAAGATTTGTTTCCATTTTTAGATAATTTTTAACCCTACTAAAAGGCTAACACAGAGAGACCCTGTCTGGGGGGTGGGGGTGGGGTAAAAAAAAGTCTCAATAGCTAGAAATACTAGGTAGCATTCACTCATCCTTTTGGGCAGGCCTCGTCAAGATGGCGTCACTGTGTTTGGGATAGTGGGTCTGCTTGCTCTCTCTCACTGAAGATGGATGAAGATCACATCGGGGATGAGAGAATAAAGAGCGCGTTTTCCTTAGTCTTTAGAAGTGTCTTGGTATCCCACCAAATTCTTCATAGACCATTTGTGTATGCCCTATGACATTCCTAAGTTTATAAACTCTTCCCAAAATATCGAAAGTAAAATGTGTTTCTGTAAAGGAGTTCTAATTTCCTATGTGAATACAGAGATAGTGGCCGTTTGAAAGCTGAGGAGATTGTGAGGTACCTGTGCTCCTACCTTCCTCTGCGCTAGTAGTATCCATCATGATACTTTGTCACCTTCCTTGAGACATTTTTAATTGTGAGGCGTAATAACATGGAGAGTTGCAGCCTTTGAGGTCTTCTGACTTGCTGCCTCTACAGGGTTTCTCTGTGTAGCCCTGGCTGTCCTGGACTTGCTTTGTAGACAATTCTGGCCTCAAACTCATAGTGATCCACCTGCCTCTGCCTCCCGAGTGCTGGGATTAAAGGCGTGTGCCACCAGATTTTTAAATTTATACACAAATTGCTTAGTTTATACTAAGGTTTCAAGTGCATTTGAATCCTTATATTCAACATTGTGGATCGTGCAAAATAACTGCAGATCATTTCCGTATCTCAGAATCAAATATTCAATATGACTTGCACAGTGCAGTCAGTGGTTAAGACCAGCAATAGACAATAAAGTCAGTCTCCCCACCAGATTAGCTATCCACTGCCCACCTCTGCTGCAGTAGGCTGCCTGCCTCCCCAGCGCTCTTTCCTGCATGCCTCCACTGTCTGGCATCTGCCTACTTAGATGCAGGTGTCTCAGCAGGATCCACAAGTGGCAGGGAGGAGGAGGGAAGTGTGAGTCTGAATTCCTATGATTGCTCTAAGTGCTGCCAGTGGAATGGCTGCTGTTCTTCCCATGTTCTGCTTCATTGTAAGTACTTTTCTATGGCTATGATTAACGAAGGCAACTTAGAGAAGAGTTTGTTGGGGCTTACAGTTTCAGACGGAGCTCATGCCTGTCACTAGTGAAGAGCGAGGAGGCAGGAAGACATAGTGCTGCAGTAGTAGCTGAGAGCTCACAAGCCTGAGGCTGAGAGACACTGAGAATGGTGTGAGCTTTTGAGACCTCAAAGTCTGCCCCCAGTGATACACTTCCCTCTACAAGGCCACACTTCCTAATCCACCCCAAGCAGTTCCACCAACTGGGGACCAAGTATTTAAATATATAAACCCTCGGGAAATGTTTTCATTTAAACCTTCACACGCTGACTGTGCTTTCAGGGACTTTCTGCTGCTTTTTCTTTTCTTTTCTTTTTTTTTTTTTTTTTCTTCTTTTTTTAAATTGAACAGTTAATCTTCTATTTAAATGTTTTATTGTTATATGTGGGGTGATGGTGTGGAGAGCAGAGGGAGCCCCAGGGGGTTGAATGTATATTTTGAAATGGATGTGGCCTGTGAACCAATAGCAAAGCCGTTAACCCATATGGGCTAGGCTCAAGAGATAGGGCAAAGCTTTTCTCAGAATTCCCATTGTGAGCAAAGATGCACTGCAGCTGCTTCCCCCCAGATGTTTACAGCCTGAGCCTCTTTACCTGCAGAGACTTCCCTTTCCCTGTGCTTGCTTTCCTAATGAGCATGATGAGATTCCAGGTTCAGTAGTAGTGGTTAGAGACAGCCCCGCCACCACCGTCCATCACCGCTTCGCTGTCCCTTTGTGCTTTCTTCAGTCTTTCGTCACCTCTAGTTAGAGTTGCAGGACACAAGGCATACAAGATTGGGGCAGGGAGCCCAGGGCATGTTACAATGAATGTGGAGGACAAATTCATGACATTGGGTTTCTTGTTCCACCACAATTTATGTTGGATCCAGAGATTTAGCTTGGGCCTTTCCCACCTGTCCATTTAAAATTAGTAATATGGGACCTGGAGAAAGCTGGTTCAGGACCCAGGATCAGTATCTAGTGTCTACATAGTAGCTCAACCACCTGTAACTCCAGCTCCAGAGCCTCCACTGGCTCTTGCATACATGTGGCACATGTACTTATGCAGGCTTACACAAAGACCGACCCATTTAAAGTATCTTTTTAAATAATACATTCTATCTTTTAAGTTTTTATTTTTTCTAGTGCAAGAGGCTTATTAAAGGAGGGGGAGAGAGAGATGAAAGACAGGAACAGAATGAACAAGACAGGAAATGAGAGCTCATTATTTTTATTAAAGATTTATGTACTTACTATGTATACATGTTTTGCCTGCATGTACACCTGCATGGCAGATCATCACATTATATGTAGTTGTGACCCACCATGTGGTTGCTGGGAATTGGATTCAGGACCTTTGGAAGAGCAGGCTCTGAGCCATCTCTCCAGCCTGCTCATTTATTTTTTTAAAGAAGGGCTTGCTGCAGCTGAGCTGGCCTGGAACTCATGAGCTCCCTCTTCCCTCTTTCTTGGTTTGGGATTACAGATGTACGCCCATGCGCTTAGCTTCCTGTGCCTCTTAATACTAAGCGTAGTGTTGACTCCTGCTGGTTTAACTTACCTTTAAGATTTGTACTCCTTTGATCTTGTCTACATTGTGGTTTGGGTTTCAGAGTACTAATAAATGTTGTTATTGGGTGGTGTTGTTTTCATAGTATTGGCTGTTTCTGAGTGGTTTTCTCAGCTGTTATAACCCTCTATCTAAACTTGTTCTTTCTGACCATTTCTAAAGAGAAACCCCCAGCCCCAGGTTGGCCTTCATGCTGGTATATAGCTTAGGATGACCTTGAACTTCTGACCTCCTGCCTAAAGCAGCACATAAGACTACAGTTGTGTCTCACCATGGCCCTGTACTCACTCAGCTATATCCGGTAACTTATTTTTGATTTTTTAAAAGTTTTCTTTTAAACTTAAGTCTGTGTGAGTGTGTGGGATCCCCTGGAACTTGGGTTATAGACAGCTATGAGCTTCCATGCAGGTGCTGGGAATTGGACCTGGGTCTTCTGAAGAGCAGGCCTTCTGAACCTCAGAGCCTTCTCTCCAGGCCTTTGCCTTAAATTGCTGGTGTGGATGGTGTTTTCACTTGCTCTCAGATTTATGGCAATTGAGTGAGCAGCTATTCCCACAATTGTCTGGTCTTTTTTGGAAGACCGAAGCTAGGCTTCTTGTGCCCAGATTGCAAGTAACCCAAAAGTCCACCAAGGAGCTGATTCCAATGCAAACACACAAGGGTTGTTTTATTCAAGCTCGAGCAGGGGTTCACTCGGATCAGGATTGAGAACCTTAAGCTCCAAATTAGCAGTGTTTTTATTGGGGGGTTACAGAGAGGTTTGGAGAAACCTAGCTTGTCAGCTCTTTGATTGACATTTTAGCAATTATGGGGTGATAGAACCTGATTGTGTCCAGCAGGCCAAACCATAATTGTTTTTACTCAACCTATTGAAAAGGACACCTGGGTAGTCTCCTAGGTATTTACTGTTTAGCCCTTGCTAGGGGTGACTAGCAATTGTTGTCTGGGCCATATGGTAATCTCCAGGTATTTACTGATTAGTCTGTTGCTAGGGGTGAGTAAACATTATCAGAGGTGATGGTCACACATTTTTGTAGGGTGTTTTTTTCTTTCTTTCTTTCTTCCTTCCTTTTTTTGAAACTGGAGTTCATGCCCCGGTCATTTTTTCTTAAAATGGAGTTTCTTTTTCAGAAATGGAGTTACACAGGCCTCATAGGCTCTGCCCTACACTTGTCAGTGCTTAAGGGGAAGGAAGGTCATAGCCTCCAGTCATGTGTCAGATGCTGTTGACACCTCATTGTGAGATGAGTTTTGGGAATCAGCAGCTCTAGGAGGGAGTTGTAGACATTAGCCAGCTCCCTTCCTTACCAGAGCCTTAGCTCCTTTGTTGACAGTACCTGGATGGCTAGGCCCCACCTTGGAGGGGTGTTCTTTTGGGTTTTGTGTTTTTAGGTAGTAATAACCCTTTGGAGAAAGGAGGTAGTGGTGATTTTATCTTAATAGGAAACAAAATTGTATCTTATATTTTCAATCTTTGTTTTATTTTACGTGTTTCTTATAAATAGAAATTCACCATTTTTACTGTGGTCTGGGCTAACCTTATACTGGTAGCAATGCTGCTTCATCCATAGCACTGCTGAGCCACTGTGCCTGGTTCTGGTGGTTATATGTTTACCACTGTAACTGGGCTTTTTTTTTTTCCTTCCATTTTTGGCAAGCCATTTTAATTTACAACTTTAAATATGAAGTCTGGAACATCTCACCCTGCTCCTACTTGTACAGAGCTGGGTTTATACTCTTAGTCATCATCATCAGGAGGGACCCCCAATTCTTCATCTGTCCCCTATGAAGGATCTGGATATGAAAAGTGACCCAGCACAGCATCCGAGTCATGCCAAAAGCACCAGAGGATTCAGAACCACATGAGTGAGCTTAAGAACTCGCCCTGGATCACCTGGGACTGGGTAAGCTGGGGAAACTCCCTGTATCGAGGCTGAATATGCACATCACCACCAGCATGACGGACTCCACCGTCTCCAGCCACCCTTGCGTGGCAACGCCGGCCGGGTCAGCGCAGACATACTAGCTGTGCAGAGAGCGGTTCCCCAGCTCTCCCACTTGTAACTGGACTTTCACAAAGTTGTGGGTTCTTCTTTCTTCTGCCCTTCTCCATCCCTTTTCTTCCACCTTTTCACCCCCCTAACACTAGATAAGAAAGGAAAGCAAAGAGATAAGAAGTCAGTGGTCGGTCACAAAGAGGCAGCATTATCATTAGACAACTCTCTGCTGTTAGGGATGTGGAGCTCCTTGGGGCAAGGTTGATCTTTGTGTCAGAATATCTAATTTCTTCCTGTTGTTTCCTAACAAACTTACCAACAACCAACCAGCCAACAACACACCGCTCGGGTCCTAGTATTTATATACCCACTGAAAAGATCCCAGAATTCCAAAGCACACAATCACCGCAGAAACTATCTGCAGCTGGCAAAACCACACCCCTGCTAGAGCATGAGACAAAACATTGAAGCAGCCCTGTATTCCCACACATGGGATTACAATGAAAATATGTCCTTTTTAACCCCCTGGACGCTGTAGAGCAGGCTGGCCTCAAACTCACAGAGATCCGTCTGCCTCTGCTTCCCAACTGCTGGGTTTAAAGACATACGCCACCACTGTCCGGCTAAAATGAAAACATTCCTAAATTTCTGTACTTTTTAAAGAAACCAAAATTTTAGAATTCTCACTACACTCTACATTCCTGTGATTTTTTTTTTCTTAAATAACCTTTGTTCCACCCATTCCTTGTTTGTTTTTTGAGACAGGGTTTCTCTTTGTAGCCCTGGCTGTCCTGGACTCACTTTGTAGACCAGGCTGGCCTCGAACTCAGAGATCCACCTGCCTCTGCCTCCCACGTACTGGATTAAAGGCTTATGCTACTGTACCCATCTTTGTTTGTTTTTTAAAGGTAGGTTGTGTGTGTGTGTGTGTGTGTGTGTGTGTGTGTGTGTGTGTGTGTACACCAGAAGATCCATGGAGTTAAAGTCATAGGTAAGACATCCATTGTGGGAGCTGGGATCTGAATTCCAGCCCTCTGCAACAAGTGCTCTTACTACAGAGCCATCTTTTTCTAGTTCATTTGTTTTGAAACAAGGTCTCTTATGTACCTGAGCCTTGCCTCAAGCTCATGGCAGCCCTACCCCCACCCTCTGAGTGCTGTGATCATAGGCATGCACCACTGCACCTGGTTCTATTCCTGCTTTCTGATCGGTTGGTTGAAATAATCTCCCTTGGCTGGTTTAGAGGTTGTTACAGATTCATGTCCTGACATTTTAGGGGGTTTTCTTAATTTTTATAATATTGAAATCTTACTTTGAAAGGCATGAGCATTCTCCTATGACTACACTTACCTCTTATTAGCCAGTACTTTAGATGATGTTCACCTCCCCCGTTGGCTTCCTAGGCCTGGTCCTGCTAGCTGTTCTCAGCTCAGGTCATTGTCTGTTGTGACCTCCTGAGATGCGCATCCCAGCCTCTGGTGGGACTGACGGTGTGACCGTGGGTACATTTGTGTTGGTGTTCTTGAAATGCCAGGAACCTAATAAGGAACACTTGCCCCAAAATTCTTAAGACATCCTGGACCCTAGGATACTCTGTGCCTCTTAGCTTGGTCACAGAGGACAGAAGTCATTTTTGTTTAACAAACGGTCAAAATCGGCATTTATGGCCAGCCAGCACTCATGTGGCACAAGCCCACCTACCATGGCGGGCTGGGGTGAACTCCGTGATGATTACCTCATGGGTCTATACCAACGGTGGGTCCTGCAATGCAGGTCATGGATGCAGCATGAAATAGTACAGCCTAGTAGCCACGGACACAATTAAATAGCATGTTTAATTATCTCACAACAGATAGTGCAGTAGTAGAAATTGTAAGTCCTTTTTAGAAAGTCACTCTTCCCAAAACCCCGATTCCTCAACTGCCAGACACCGTGGCTGAGGAACTGGTTACAGGGCCAGAGGGATTAATAGTCTTTCAAGGAGCTGAAAGTCTCCAAGTTAGAGTTGCCTTGAGAGCAGCCAAGAGACCTAAAAAGAATGGGTGCACATATACTCAAGCACTCACACGTGCAAAGGACACAGAAAGGACGTAGGTGGAGGGACGTGGAAGGGACCACAGAGGGGCAGTCACACACATGCACTCACATGCCACAGAGTTCCAGTCTATCTGTGGCTATCTCCTCTGGGAGAACGAGGGTGGCCTGAGCCTGGAAGCAGCCCCCTACATCCCTGATACAGTCAGTACACAAGCCAGCTCTAGAGCTGAGGGGCCAGGCAGCATTTCTGTATTACCATGCCACTATCAGTGGTGGGCAGTGAGAAATGTCTCTTGGCCTGGGGAAGGCAGTGCACACTGCCCCAGAGAAGCAAACCAAAGAATATGCCCAGGGTTAGGCCCCTGACATCAGGAGACTGGTGGCTCTCAGCCCTGCGCCAGGTGTAGGGGAGACACAGTAAGCCTCACCACGTGTGTTCTGGGCCCAGTTGCACCGATCTAACAGCAGAGGCGAGGGTAAGGGCTGGCTGTGTCTGCTCTTGGGCAAGGAGGTGTGTGCAAAAAGTGAGGCCCTGAGATGAGAACATTGGGTGGGGTAGGGGCCTACCATATTGGTTTATAGAGGAAACCTATTCATTCACAGCTTCATTCAGGGGTTCCTATAAAGTGTCTGTGGGTTCAAGTACCAGCAGTTCTGATGGGGGCTGTTGGGATGGAGTGACCAGCACACACCGGGAGAGCAGCTGTCCTCAGACCTAGGAGGTCTAGAGGTCCAGCCTAGAGGTCCTCTGGGCCCTGGCACTCTGATGAGTCTGATGAGATAGACCAAGAAGCTACAAGATCTCCTCCCGTGGGCTCCTGGTCTTCAGTGGTGTTTGCCCATTTGGCACAGATCCATTCTGACCATGCAGGAGTTTGCCCTTCTCCCGGTCTGGCCAAGTGAAGATGGCATCGTCACTGTCCAGCTCCGACTCAGAGTGCATCAGGCTGCTGCTCAGCGTGGGACCTTTGTGTTTGCTGCCTGCCAAGAAGACAACCCCAGTGTAAGGAAACAACTTCCCAGGCCTGGTTTTCAGCCCATCCTCTCTGTACCTGGAGAGGAGACAGGTAAGGCCAGGCCTCCCCCCTGCTGACTGGACGAGCAGGTGGAAGGAGGGACTGGCCTGGCTATAGTAGTCCACAGAGAGCAATACCTGATCAGCCTGGACTCTGCTGCTACACTACCCTGAGCTTTGATTGATGTGACCCAATGGTGGTCTGTTCCCTTTCAGATAGTACTTACTCATGTCCTGAGACAGAGCTACATAATGAGACCTTGTCTTGGGAACACACACACACACACACACACACACACACACACACACTAAACTATTTAAAAATAAGTACGAGTGAGAGTGGGACTCTAAGTCAGAGACAGTCCCAAGCAGCTATTTTATCAATACACCAAACATGTTCACTAAGAAACACTGGGGATTGGAGAGATTGCTCAGCAGTCAGGAGCAGCAGCTGCTACTATTCCAGAAGGCTTGAATTAAGTTTCCAGTATTTGCAACACGTGGCTCCAGAGGATCCAACACCTCTGGGCTCCATGGTCTTGTGAACACACACTCAATGCAGATATGCACAATTACACATAAACAAAAATGTATTTGCTTTTTGAGACAGGGCTTCTCTGTAGCCTTGGCTATCCTAAACTCAATTTGTAGACCAGGCTGGCCTCGAACTCACAGTGATCCGCCTGCCTCTGCTTCCTGAGTGCTGGGATTAAAGGCAAGCAAAAATGAATCTTAAAATCCAGCAAGTTGTCTGAGACTCTAAAGGCCACAGCAATCACATTCACAGCTTTCCCCCTACTGTAGAGGCCCCAGGGATGAATTGTGCATGTACAGAGAGATGGTTGCAAGTGGGGCCATTTGACAAGGAGCTCACCCCAGCAGTGCTCTGGACCCTAGCACTGCCTGACCATAGGGACTAGCTTTCCACCTGTTAAGGTGGGGACTGTCAGATGATTCATGCTCCAATCAGGCAGTCTACAACCTGACTACCCATCACTCCTAAACACTGGCAGCATCTTGAGAGGATTGGTGGCCAGCCTCACAGCTGGGCATGCTCCCAAGTCTCCAAAGGCAGAGTATCCAGACCCTGAGCATCTCTGCTCAAGGATCATACCTTGCTGTGGGCTTCATCCACAGGCTGTTTGGCCATGTGGGGAGCCATGGCTCATGCACTTTTGTCCATTCCAGGGGGTACAGTTTATCCAAAGCCTCAGGGCACCAGTGCAGCAGAGCTACCAAAGGGCACTGCAACATGGAGCTTTCCAGTGTAGTGGGAACAATGACCAACGGAAGGGAAAGTCCCTGCTCTGGGTCCCCCCACCCCCAGCCCCCCGTAGATGCTGTTCCTTCTCCCACAGCCCCTCCTGTGAGTCCTCCTAGTGCCCATATGAAGCCTCCTTGCATTCCCACAGCACAGGGCCTTTAGGGAGATCCCTCCATGGCTGCACAACCCTCTATCTCGCCCAGCTCTGGATTGCCACAGCTCCTGCTCATAGCCTTCACCCACCAAAAATGACAAAAGTGAGCCAAGTGTGTTGTCACATGCCTATAATTCCAACACTTGGGGAGGCAGAGGCAGGTGGATTGCTGTGAATTTGAGGCCAGCCTAGTCTACAAAGCGAGTCCAGGTCAGCCAAGGCTACAGAGAAAGGTAGAGGGAAACCATAGGTGAAAACTGAACACGCATTCACTGAGATTTAATTATCTGGTTGCACCCAATAGAGATCCCTGTGTGTGTCCACCAAAAGACAGGGGAGTGTCTGTCCACAGCACTCATTGTATGCTGATGAGCAGTAAGAGGTCCAGGTGAGCTGCTACAGGGAATGTGGGTGAAAGCAGCCTAGCACAAAGCACAGTGGGCACTGGCTGGATGGTAGCGAGAAGAGGATGAGACTGGTTTCCTAGGTGTGCTCCCTTTAGACGCCACAGGCTCCCCTGGGCGTGGTGGCGCACGCCTTTAGTCCCAGCACTCGGGAGGCGGAGGCAGGCAGATCTCCTGAGTTCAAGGCCAGACTAGTCTACAAAGAGTTCAGGACAACCAGGACTGTTACACAAAGAAACCCAGTCTTGGAAAGGAAAGGAAAAAAAAGCTCCACATGCTGTATTTCCAAGTTCTGATGAACTAAGTTGACCCACACAGAGTTGCCAGGTTTGTGCGTGGTAAAGAGTCAGTAATTTCATTTGGTTCAACCTGCTGCTGTCACACTCACCCTGGGCTCTACTCTGCCTAGTGTAGCACTTCACCCATCTCCCTCCTCTGTCCCCCCCTGGACACTCCCCGCTCTTCGAGGAACCTCACCCTCTACCAGCTCTGCCTCTGCATGCAGTCTGGTCATGAGTCCTGGGCCCCAGTCAGCCTTTTGGGTTATCTTTGTAACTCGATTTTGAAAAGGCTTTGAGATTTTAGGGCTTAAGTTCCTCACCCCCTACCCTCTACAGGCAGCCACCACTCTGCCAGCTCTGCGGGGGCTGCTAGGGTCTCTAGAGGCATCGTGAGTTGTGATTCTGCCGTGCAGGGCCCTTCCTCCTCTGCAGCCCATCCTGGGTGCCTGTGACCCAATTTTTAGGTGCTGATCCTCACTGGCAAGTAGAATCCCAACTTTCAGCTCTGACCATTCTGCTGGGTTCAATTAATTCTTCTCTCACTAAACAGTCCTGGTAACAGCTGTCCTGATTCTGTCAGCAGCTAGGTAGGAATCAACCTTCACTTTGTCTGTTCCTCTGGGCACTGCCACCACCTCCTCAGACCACTGCAAAGTGCTTCTTCCTTTCAGCCTGCTTTACGTTGTCATAGAACCACTGTACTTAGAGCATTTTCAAGGCACCACATCTTAGTACCACCTGGACAGAAGCTCAGCACTAAACTCCTTAAAGCACCCACTGCTCTTAGAGGGAACCTCAGCAAAGGCCCACTCACCCATCCAGCCTGGGTCCTTCATTCTAGCTCACTTGCCCAGCATATATAGTTTTTGTCCACCTCCTCAAATGCCCTCTGCCCTTCCCAGCAGTGGGGGCCTCACCATATTGCCTCTGTCTGCAGTGTTGTTGACTCATCCTTCATGGCCAGCTTAACTGTTTGTTACTCTTAGTTCTTTAAACTATAGCTCTCCTTTCCTCCTTGTCTGTACCCCCTTCCTTCCCTGCTTTGTATGTCTGTGTGTGTGTTGTGTATGTATGATGTGTGTGCATGCTCTGTGTGTGTGCGTGCGCACGTGCGTGCGTGCGTGCGTGCGTGCTGCTTCCACTCAGGTTGTCAAACTATGTGGCAAGCCCCTTTACTTGCCAAGCATCTCGGGCCTTATGTGTACTCTTTAAGACTTCACAATCATTTTATACAGTTGTGAGCATGATTTTGGGAGGATAAACAGAGATGAGAAAAAGACTTTCTGGACATATGAGGCAGCAGAAGCTGATCAGAAAAGATTGGAGATGAACAAGATGGATGCTCCCTGAAAGCAAACAGTCACGGCAAACTCACAGAGGCCATGCAACAAGGCCAGGACAAACATAAAGGAAACATGGTCAGAATAAAGTGCTCACTCAGCAGAACTAGTTAGACACATTATTTGTTCTTGTGGAGTGCTCTGACTGCTGCTCTGGTATCCTGGGCTCAGCTCAGGCCCAGTGCTCACAACGGAGCTGCCCAGCTTGAACACCTGCTCTCTGCAGCTGTGACTTCTCCCCACCAGACTGCAGTTCCCTGTCTTTCCCACAGCCTCCCCTAACACAAAGCCTTAAGATGACTTTAAGACAAATGGATAATTTTTCCCATGGCCTTACCAAGAGGGAACCTCATCTAATGATCAGGCCCAAGAATTGGGAGGCCCTAACTCTTCTGGTCCCACTGCTCAGGCCTAGAAGGGCTTGGCTAGCAGGAGTCCTTCTAGTGGGGGCACCTGACGGCCCAGCACACCTACAGGCAGCAGGAAAGCAGCTGCCACAGACTGATGGCAGTTGGGAATATGCCCAGTGACAGAGAGGGAGGGGGTGAGAGAAGGTTAGAGGAAAAGCAGGTTATGATCTAGACTGTGGGGAAGGAACAAGACTCAAGAAACTGAAGGCCCGACAGGGACCATGGGGCCACTGAGCAAGAGGCGACCCCGAGATGAGCAGGCGAAGGAGCGTGGTGACTGAGCCCTCAGTCTGGTTCCTCAGCACCAGCTCTCAAGTCCTACCTGCTCGAGAGGTTGGCTTCAGCTCCAGGCTTTCCTGATCTGTGGCATCCAGGATCTTGTATCTGCTTTTCCTCTTGGGTTTTCCTTTTTGCCTAAAAAACACAACCCCTATGTCTGCTCAGGAAGGTTTGTGAGGCTCGGGAGTGCAGGGGCTGCTGGCTACACAGGTGTGCCTCTCCTCACTTCTCAGCCAGAGCCGGTGGAACCTGAGAAAAACAAGTGTCTGGGTGGCAGGTGTGAGAGGGGCAGTGAATGGAGCAGGTGACGGGTTATCTGTGGCTGCGGGGGAATTTTTTTTATTCTATTTTTCTAAGTTAAACGAGGTCATAAGTCAGGTTCCCTCCCAGCCTGGTCTCCAGCTGCTCTCAGGCAGGTGATATAGTTATATTGAGCCTGACTTTCCCTGTCTGTGAATTAGGAGAAGGCTGCTGGAGGTATAAAAAGGAATGCTTTCCGAATGTTATGACACACAAAAACCATACTTTTGGCTCAGTTACTAGCACCACACACAAAATCCTGTATGTGCCAGGCAAGTGCTCTACCACTGAGCTATGCCCTTTTCTTGAAATCATGCTTAACAGTGAAAAATATGCAGTAAATAGATGCATAGATAATGAATACGGTTATTTAGGCTGTCTCAATAAAAACGAAGCAGCAAAGTGGGACAACCAGTTATGAACTCAAGCCTGTAAGTCTGTGAAACACAACGTCCAGGTGTGAGGCTGGGTCACAGAATTTCAGAGGACATGCACCCAGCCACACACCCTGCAGGGTCCTTGCAAATGTCTACAGCATCACCCCTTAAATGAGGGCTTCTGCCCTCAGGAGTGAGTGATGAGGATTTTCTGCCACAGGCCTTGGGTGCTCAAACTCCCACTACGGTGGCTGGAAGCCAAGTACAATGCCACAAGGAAGGTGCCAGATACCTCCTCAAGGAAACATTGGTGACATGACGACAAATGGACTTCAAAAGAGAATGCATCACATCTCCCCACATACACTTGACACCACCCCGTCATCTTACCTCTTACAACAGCAGACCGTAGTCCAGGACAGGATTCCCAAGGCAACAACAATGACAAAGGTTGCAATGATAACATACAGCACACTCCATTCTGCAAAGAAATCAAAGTGGTGGAGGGTGCGTGAGACGCTACCTCACCTCAGTCACAAGGTGGCTTCACAATGGACAGGAATATGCCTGGCTCCCTGGGGAGGGTGAATGGAAATCTGCAAGCTTCTAAATTCCTGTGCTCCAGGCCCCACTCCAGAAGTGCTCTGGGCACTGCACAGTATACAAGGACACAATTTTGTTTTCTCTCTTGAGACAGGGACTCCCCGTGCAGCCCTGGCTGTCCTGAAACTTCCTCTGTAGACCAGGCTGGCCTTGAACTCACAGAGATCTGCCTGCTGAGTGCTGGGGTCACAGGCTCGGATCTTTCAGGAGGGGAATATGGGTTTCCATGAGGTACAGCATGCAGGCGCTCCAGAAAGACAAGAGGCCTGCCTGGCAGCACATGGGATTCAGGCCACAGCATGCAGTTGCCCTAAATGTTCCAGAGCCCTCTGCTAACATTGGGCAAATGGGGAGGAAGGGAGGAAGTCCTCCCGCCTGCTCACCTGCCCCTGCAACACAGCACCATACTGCAGCCAAGCTGGCTGGCACAGCGCCACACACTCACCACAGTTGCTGTCTCCATCTCTCAGCTGCACCTTGATGAAATTCTCCATCCAAAATGGGTCACAGATACAGCGCTTGGTGAATGAGTCACAGTGGCCATGGTCAGAGCAGTTCAGCTGACATGCTGAAGGTGGCAGGAAAGGGAAAAGTTAAGGGAGCCAGGACAACCAGCTTCCAGGGCTCATGAAAACTGAAATCCTCTTACTTCATGTTGCCTTTATGTGACAGGCAGGTGCAAGACCCTGGTCAAACAGAGTCAGCAAGTCTTCTTTGCTCTCTGTACCAGTGACCTGCAAGCCTGCATGCCTCCTCCTCAGAGTAATGTGATTCCAGAAATAAAACATAAACATTAGCAGACTCATTCTGAAATCTTTGTTTTTGTTTGTTTGTTATTTAAGACAAGGTTTCTCTGTGTAGCTTGGCTGTCCTGGCCTTGAACTCAGAGTGATCCACCTGCCTCTGCCTCCCAAGTGCTGGGATTAAACATTCTGAAATCTTTAAGAACCCCAGTTTTCTAAGTTAGATGTGTATCTCTTTAAAACAGGGATAAGGCTCTGCAGTGGGTCCAACAGCAGCGAATTCTGAAGCAAATGCCACTGCCATGCAGTGTGACGCCAACCATCTGTTATTCTTTGGCCTCAGCGTCACAGCTGTTACTACTGCCTGCCTTCAAAACTGAGGGTGGCCTTTAATCCCAGCACTTAGGAGGCAGAGGCAGGAGGATCTCTGAGTTTGAGACCAGCCTGGTCTACACAGTGAGTTCTAGTACAGCCAGGGCTACACACAGAAACCCTGTCTCGACAAACAAACTGAGGGTGATGGTCAATTCCTGGCAGGCAAGTTTGGATAAAATAAAGACATAATTATTTTTTCATTCAGGCTTATGGTTCCCCTGAGCGCTGTCAGGGGCCTGTGGGCCCTGGGGTACGAGTCCATGGGTGAATGTTTGCAGATGGCCTTGGCTCCCAGCTTCCCACAACTTACTGACTGTGTTGATTTCCAGGGCTCTGAATATCAGGAAGTCAGCCTTCTGTTTCCGAAGCTCACTCTTGAGCATGGCTGCCACTTCATGGCCTTTGAAGAGCTGGTGGGGAGGCTCATTCTGAACAAAAAATAACATCTTGGTGCTGCAGAGACAGACAACAGTGTGAGTGTGCTGAAGTGGTCCATGCAGCCACTTGCAGCACTTGGTGTCTGTGACAGACATAGTGCTCGGCCTGTGGTGACATGCCCTACCACAGCAGGCCAGTGAAAAAGGAGCTTCTGTCCTACCTTCATTTTACAGAGGACACCGCCAGGCTTAGAGGTGCTGACTGACCTGCCCAGGGACACACAGCTAATTACAGCAGAGCCAGATCCTCAGTCTGTTACACAAGACGTGAGCAGGAGGGAGAGAATAGGGAATGGCCATGCTTCTGATCCTTGCTGCCAACTAGCCTTTGCTAAGACAGCAGTGCAGCTGGGTTTGTGCCTGGGTTACTTGTAAAATGCACCAGTGCTTTGTAATGCTGGAAAGAGTATCCATAAGGCAAATACTGTTCCTGCGACAGCAAAAGACAGGTCCGATACAGCCGGACTGTGCTTTCAAGTGACATCGCTCCAGGCCCAGAATCTGTTTGCTTTCTGCCTGTGTTTAAATTCATGTCTGTCCCCTATGTCTTAACCTTAATCTCTGATGGCCCCACCCTTAGTGCCACAAAGCAAACTTTCCCAGTTGGTGGGCCACACAGTACTCCCAAGCCAAGATACTGACCCCTTAGAGTGCAGGATGGCTGAGGGGCCCCACATATCCCAGAGGCCCTAGAACCGCTGCTTCCAGGGCAAGCAAGTACCTTTCATATATGGCATGACGTCAAGTTTGGTCTGTACTGTGGTTGATGCTAAAGATGTAGTCCTGCAAACTCCAGCCCTGAGACACCATGCCCGGCTTATACAAACATCTCATTTAATTTTTTACTATACTTAATTGTGAGTGTGTGTGTGTGTGTGTGTGTGTGTGTAGCTCAAAGGGCATCTTGTAAACCTAGTTTTCTCCTCCTACCATGTGAGTCCAGGGATTGGACTCAGGTCATCAGGCTTAGTGGCAATATACTTGCCTATCTGACCACCTCTTGGGCCCACATCATCATATTTAACCCTCAATACCAATGCCATAAAAATAAGTAATAATAGAGTTTTCATAGGTGATAAGCAGTTCCCACATTTCCCAGAACACCTACTAGGGTGGCAGGTCCTGCTTTCTCTCTGCAGTGTGCATCTCCCTTGGAGAAGGAGCCCCTCCTGAAATCTTCACCTGTGCCCTGTTACGCCCACCTGCAGTGATGGCGAGGACACTCGCCAATTCCCAACAACTTGGACCAGTCTTAAGTAGCTCTTTGCCCTAGACTGCTCCCCAGTCACTGAGCACAGCTTTTTGTTGGTGGTAAGTTTTTTTGGGGGGTTTGTTTGTTTGTTTTTCTTTCTTTCTTTCTTTCTTTCTTTCTTTTTTTTTTTTTTTTTTTTTGGTTTTTCGAGACAGGGTTTCTCTATGTATCCTAGGCTGTCCTGGACTCACTTTTGTAGACCAGGCTGGCCTCGAACTCACAGCGATCCGCCTGCCTCTGCCTCCTGAGTGCTGGGATTAAAGGTGTGTGCCACCACGCCCGGCTTTGTTTGTTTTTCAAAACAGAGTTTCTGTGTAGCCTTGGCTGTCCTGGAACTCACTTTATAGACCAAATTGGCCTCGAACTCACAGAGATCCTCCTGCCTCTGCCTCCTTAGTGATGGGATTAAAGGTGTGTGCCACCGTGCCTGGCTTTGGTTTTTGGTTTTAAAGAAAAGAGTCCTGAGGGTGGAGAGAAGCCTCAATGGTTAAGAGCATGCATGGCTCTTCCAGAGGACTTCATTCCCAGCACCCATGGAAGGTGGCTCACTACTGACTAACTCCAGCTCCAGGGGAGCTGATACCGCTGGGCTTTTTGGGCACCTGTACTCACAAACACGTGCATATGTATGAGAAAATTAAAAGGAAAAGTATCCTAATCATGTCACTGCCCAGTTAGCTGTACACTACAGAGGTCCAGTCCTATTTTACCTGAGTCACAATCTCTGAGGGTGAGGCCTGGGACACAGGTGACTGTGATGTGACGTTGGAGTGACTGCTCTGACTCCAATGCTGCTTAGGCTTAGTATCCCTCCCTGGAGCAGCTCCCAACTATCATCCCTCACCTCTGCTTCCAACCAGGATCCAGTGCCATCTGAGTGCCCGTTTCTCCTGCAGCCAGTTCCCTAGACTGGGGCAAAGGCTGAGATGTGGCCTGTGTTTAATAGGTGCATGAGCCAGTGGTGGCACACGCCTGTAGTTCCAGCACTTCCCAGGCAGAGGCAGGAGCATCTCTGAAGTTCGAGGCCAGCTTGTTCTACACAGTGAGTTTCAGAACAGCCCAGGCCACACGGAGAAACCCTGTCTCCAGGGAAAACTAAGAAATAAAAACACCAACTACAACAAAAGGCAAATCTGAATCCAATCTCCACCTTCTTCCAGGTTAAGTGTTGTGGATGAATATATGTCTGTGTGTCAGATGCCCTGGAACTGGAGTTATAGGCAGTTGTGAGCTGGGAACTGAACCACAGTCGGCTAGAAGGGCAGCCAGGGCTCTTGGCCGCTGAGCCATCTCTGCTGCTGAAGCTTCTGTCTCTATGTCGCACTTTTGTGTACTCAGACAGTACTAGTCCTGCCTTGTTGGCAATCTGCAGAGCACACTCCTTGGACTGATTTTGTGTTCGTAGCACACTGCTGGCAGCCTCACCACCAGGTCAGCTACCCTCTTGCATTTCTGCTCGCTCCAGGCTTCTCACTTCTTTCTCTGTTTCCCCCTTAAATGCTGTGGTCTACAGAGTTCTGCCGTCACCAACCACCTTGACATGTCCCAGTGTTATTCATCCACCATTCTGGCTTTGACTCCTAGTCTTTGGTGGGTTTTCTCCCTTCCCCATCCCCAGGTTCCCAACTGTAATCCTGTCTCTCAGAAGGTGTGAAGGCAGGAAGTTCAGGGGTTCAAAGCCACCCTGGGCTACATGAGGAAAAAGGTTACCCCAGATTCAATGGTCAAGTGAGTTCCTTCTTCCTTTCTAATCCTAGCTCACAGCCTGGCTCACCTTTATCTCCAAAGTTGCTGTCCAGGCACAGCCCTGCCCCACCCCTCACCCCAGTTCCCTTTCATCACTTGTCAGCACTACAGTAAGTGAGGGCTGTCACCTGGTTGCTAGGCCAGCCTAGACGCTCCCACCTGCTACAGTAAGTGAGGGCTGTCACCTGGTTGCTAGGCCAGCCTAGACGCTCCCACCTGCTACAGTAAGTGAGGGCTGTCACCTGGTTGCTAGGCCAGCCTAGACACTCCCACCTGCTACAGTAAGTGAGGGCTGTCACCTGGTTGCTAGGCCAGCCTAGACGCTCCCACCTGCTCCACCCGATCCCTTCCGGCCTCCACACTACCCATCTCCTTGAAGAAAAATCTAAGCATGGCGTTTCCTTGCTTTTAAAACAAACCAACTTGAGTTCTTCTTTATGCAAGTCTCTCCATCTCCGTCGGCCTCACCTTTGACCACATCCTGGGTCTACTTAACCCTCAGCCAATGCCTTCCGGAAGAAGCCTTCACCATCCCACTTTGGGCCACCTTCACGCTGCTCCCGCCTCAACCTTTTGATTCTCACATGCTGGGCAAGGCAACCTTATTTCTGGAACATCTTTGGGCTTCTTCTCCAGCTCTGCTGGGAGAACTAACTGCCCTGGCAGTTTTCTGAAGGCCATTTGTGCCCCCCTGCTCTGCAGTGAAGACATACACATAGTTACCTTCTTCTCAGACTATAGCTTACAAACCCTGTTCCCAGAGCCTGCATAAGGCTCTAGCACAGGGCTGAGGCCTGGCTGACAATATGCACTCATGAGTGGCTCCTGGTAAAGGACCCTTCTTCTCTATCTAGCCCCACTACTGTGCAGCTGGGGAGCCTGGGGAGCCCCTGGCTTTCCTTTTTTCCCCACAGTCACTGTCCAGCTACCTTTGCTCTGTGTATGGCTGAATCTTTTGCACAACGATGTCAGAATCCAGCACCCCCAGGAGGACCCCAATCTGGCGGATGAACATCCCCTTCAGCCTCTCTGTCAGCTGACTGACGTTAACATCCAAGATGATCTCCACCAGGTTGCTCTTCCTGGGATCTGGAAAGCAGATGATCAGTCATGGCTTCAAACTGTTAAAACAAACCTGTCACTGTGTGTACTTTGGGAGAGAAGGGAAAGTGGTGACAGTGGTTAGATGTCCTTCAAGTGAACAGGAAGAGAACCATACTGTAGCAAAGCCATCAGGAGCTGGCTCAGAAGCCTCCCCAGTGCACTGAGAGCTGCCACACAAGTGAAGGGGGATGCGTGAGCCAGGAGGCACCAGGTTTCATGGAGGGACACAGGAGGTAAGACACGGCAGCCTTTGTGACAGGCATAGCTGAGCTCTCCAGCTGACCCCACCTGATTTTCAGGGACAATATGCTGTATTCTGCTTATCCTAACAGTGGTGTGAATGCAGCACACACAGGGAAAGCGCCTCACCACCATGTTCCCCTCTAGAGCCTGGATGTGGTCATGCTTGCTGTCACCGTGCTCATGTTCCCGGCTGAAGCAACCTGGGTGGCTCAGAAAGCCTTGCCCACAGACTCAGATGGAAGAGCCTGGAGCCACTGTCTTTCCAAGAGGCCAGGTAAGGACTGAACGTCTTCCTAGAACCCTTGCCAAGATGGACCCTTCCCATGCCTGAAGCTGGCCTCAGTAAAGAGCCGACATCTCTATCACTACCATCCTTCCCTGTCACAAAGACCAGCTTCTATTTAAGGAGGACACTTACTTTTGAAAACCCGAAAAGTGTGCAGGACATCACTTTACCTTTCCCAGACTGTTAGATAAAGCCTGAGGCTCAACTTACAAAAATAAATGGTTTTCTGCATTTATGTGCGGGTGAGACACCAGGACTCAAGCTGTCGCTGTGCTCACATTCCCAGGCACCCTGAGCCTGCTCCCCTCAGTCATGTGCAGGAAAGAAGACACTGCACTGGGGCACAAAGCTCTGTCTGACACAGCTGGTAGATGACTCCAAGCAGGCCTGCCCTCTCCGAGGCCAGGTGTCTGTCTGCAGTGAGTAGGGAGGTGTGGGGGTGTTGATGGCTGCCTGGGAGGGTACAGGCAGTGAAGGCTGAGCAGGGTCAGTGAGCTCACCAGGTTTCACTTCTATGGTGGTCCGGTCTGTGTCGCTCTCACCCTTCGCATCAGTCACTTTCAGATGAAACGTATAGGTTCCCTCAACCAGGTTTGAAAGGAAGAGGACAGGGTGGTGGTCAGAGTGATTCAATACCTCCTGTGGGGCGAACAACATGGCTGTGGTTGGGGACAGAATGCTGCTCCTTTCCTGGAGTAAGGTGTTGCTTGAGCCACACAGCTTTGCTGGTGGACCAGTCACGGCAGTGCCCCTGAACACACAGTTAGAGAATGACCCATGGGAAGGCATTTGACCTCCCTGACTCCAGAGCACAATCTGGGTCTGATATAGGGGCTACTTGGTTAAAATACATCCTGGAGGGTAGGGCCCCCCCTCTTTTTTACATAACACTCCCACTCCTGGACCACTCACCCCTGCGGCTGGGCTTGCCTCATCTCGAGTCCATAGGTAGCTGACTATCCCCTTGTCATCCGAGGACCGGGAGCCATCCAGTTCTGCAGTGCTCGTGGGTAAGGTGACCACCACATTCCCAGTGATCTTGGCTACTGGCGGTTTGTTTATTTCTAACCAAGGAAACATCAGTGAAATAATGTGACATTCGGGAAAAGCAACATGCCACTTGTGATACTTGTGAGGAACTCAGCACTGGGAGCACTTTAACCAGGGAGCTGTTTAGTGCTTGTTTAAGGGTAGGGCAAAAGCCACTAGACCCCTGAGGCTCCTGGACTCTCCTGCTGCCACTCACAGGGTAAAGCACACTGTGGCTCTGCAGCAGTTCACTGCTTGAAAGGAATTTAGTGAGACTGAAAATGAAGGCCTGGGTGCTTAGAGCTGGAAGCTCACCAGTTAACACCATAACCTCTCCCTTTAAATGTTGCTCTCAGGATGTCTTTCCTGTCATACCTCACAAGAGAAGGAACAGTGTGAGCCACCCTTTGAGCTGAGGCC
This sequence comes from Acomys minous, assembly GCF_964271855.1. NCBI lineage: Eukaryota > Metazoa > Chordata > Mammalia > Rodentia > Muridae > Acomys > Acomys minous. The sequence goes on along the minus strand of NC_140487.1, from coordinate 102,629,890 downwards.
TCACAGACTCTATGTCAGAGAAGCTCGGCTTTCCAGGGGTTACCTTAGTTTAGTCAGAGCAACACTGTTTGTATACCATCCTCTGATGTGGTGGAGTTGTTTTTTTTTTACTACCAGCCCATAGCCTCTCCCAAGGCCTCCCCAATCCCTGTGAAGCCAACAGGACAGGCTGGTGTCAAACAGGAAGCTGCAGTGCAGCAGCCATCCCAGCACCTGCCGGCAGGTGTCACTGTCGCTATCAGAGAGTCACAGAAGCCCCAGGTCTTAGCATAGAGGCAAAAATCAAGTCATTTAGTACTTTCACTATTCATTTGATAAGAAAGAGCAGGATGGAAGCAGGGGGTGGGGATGGGGTGGGTGGCAAGGGGAAGGGGTTTAAAAATCACCTGACAGTCACTCTCAAAGATTGGTTAGAAAATTGCAGCTGCCCTCCCACCAGCCTCTAATCAACCCTGCACCAAATGAGACATGGCAGATTCCTGGGCTATCAGAACCAGAGAGGCTCATGCCCATAGTAAGACGCACCTTCTTTGACAATGACATTCACAGAGCTCTGGCTCTGCAAGTTCCTCTCATCTTTGACAGTCAAGGTGAACACATAGGTCCCCACTTGCAGCCCGGTCACAGTGGCGACACTGCTGTTAGAGTTCTCTAGCTGCACCCCGTCAGGTCCCCTAGACAAGAGAGTAATCGGAGGGTGGAGCCATACCTGTCTGCTGTTCTTCTGGCAGCAGAAGGAACAATTACTACCTCAGACAGGAACAACTGCTTCCTAAGCCTTGACAGGAAATGTTAAAACTATTCTATTTGGAGAAGGTATCGGTTGGCCCCAAAACACAGGCTACTTCTGGAAAGAAAATTCCACTCATCAGCTTTTAAAGGCATCTAGGCTTATCTTTTATATGAGCGTCTGGAATATTCAAGTGCTTCAGTAGTCTAGCTTACATAAGACGGAACGTTTTTCTGAGCAGCTCTGTGATCAATAAGGTAATCTAAGGATGAGGTTTCTGAAAAGCATTTCTGGCCCATTAGTTGGTCTGCTCTAGCCAGCAAAGAAGCAAAATACACTCCTGACCCCTGCCCCATCCCACCCTGATGAAAAGACCTCTTCTCCCCATTCTGTGAGTCTCCTCTCGCTCCTGGACAAAACACCAGGACACCACATCCTGTACCCTCGCTGCATCTCACAGCACAGCAGCCTGCAGCAGGCTCCTGGCAGCGTACAGGCAGAGAGGGCTGCACACAGCCAGAGCCCTGCACACCCACACATCCTTCCAACTAAGGACAACCAGAGAAAGCGGCCAGTTTCCAGCTCTGCTTTGACCCCAGTGGCCTCTCCTGAGTCAGTCTCACTCAGGCAGCTCCACAAGCACTACCTCCACTGCAGCCACCACCAGCCCTCTGCTGCAGGCTCCATCGGGTCTGCCTTCAGTAAACAGCTACAGGAACAACACACAGCTAAGGGAGACCCAGCTCTCCACAGAGGCTGAGGAAAAGGCTGTCTGGTGCCTAATATGAATGTCCTAAGCAGAGATCAAAACCCTTTCCTTTCCCATCCATGTCCAAGGGGTGAGAAATTCCATGCAGGAATAATAAGACACACTCCAGCCTGTCTTGTGGCTGCTTATGTTGAGAATGTTTCAACTTCCCTAGAGTCCCTTCACTTTGTGCGGGACCCTGTGTTATACAAGTTAAGTTCCATTTGTGATGGTTCATAAATGCTGAAAGAAATTGTACCAACAGGAGTGGCTCAAACAGGTAATTTCAATTTGCAAAGTATCATCTTGGCTGAAGTCTTTGATCTCTGGCTAACTTAGCTGAGAAACAATGTCTCCCAGGACCAGTGACATGGGCATGCTTTTGCTTTACAGATAAATTTTCAGTTCTTAGTAGCTGTTTGCCCACCCCTCAGCTAACCTTACTAGTTAATTTTGAACAACGGTATTTTTCTGCTCCATTACCTCTTCCAGCCTACCTCTCAAGTGTAATTCAACTATGCATTTAACTGATAAACTGTACCTGCAAAAGCCCCAGGATCACACAGTGCTACCTATGTCTAACTGATGATATACATTCTTCTTTCTTAAAAAAAATAAATAAATCGGAAAATTGTTCTTAAGAGTTAAAACTTAGGATTATAAGCCTTTCTCTCTCTCTCCTTGATAAACCAGTAGGAGTGAGTCAAGTTTTAAAGCAAATAAGAGCTTGCTGTCCCAGGATGGGAACCTCTGCACAGATGGGGTCTCCATCAGCACTCACTGGGTCTTTTCCCAAAGATAGGAGACAACTCTCTGGTCGTCTGTGCTCTTGCTGCCGTCCAGGGTCGTGCTGTCCACGGGCAGGGTCAGCTCCTTGTCTGGGCCTGCATCTGCCTGAGGAGGCTTGTTGTTCTCTAGGACAGAGAGATGCAGCCATCAAAGCAACATTCCAGGTGCTAGAGGAGAGGACCCAGTGGGGCATCTGTTCTGGTAGCCATGGGAACCCTGCCTCTTAGCCCAGAGCATTACAAGATACGTGGGAGAGATGGGTGCCATCAGGGGACTCACAGTGAAGAATAAGACTGAATCATGTCAAACAGTTCTGCAAACAGTCAAGTTTTAGCAGCACGCTTGCTCTGAAACCTAGCGCAGTAGGGTAAGAGGAGGAGGTGGCTTTCTGGACAAGTGGACCCCAGCCATTTAAGATCAAGCAGGATCTCCGTCTCCCAGGCCCTCACCGCCACACAATAACTAACAAAGGAAGGGCACACACTGAAGCTGAGAAGTCTCCTTTATCTATGGGAGAAGAGCAAGCAAGGGGTGGAAGCTGTGGGTCTCAGGCTCCTCTGAGTGATGGCTCTCCCGTTCTGCCCCTGCAGCTAAGACGGCCAACCCTTCCTGCCCCAGCACCAACAGGAGCTCACCAGGCTGCACGATCACGGTCACTTGAGCGGTGGCCTGCTGTCCTATGGTGTCAGTCACCGTGAGCTGGTAGGTATAGTCTCCTTCTTGCATTGCAGACAGCTGCAGGGTTGGCGTTCTAACTCCCTGCATGCAGAAATTCAGGCATGGGAAATGACTCCTAGGGTCACAGCACTGCACACAATGCTTACTCAGGAAAACACGGTTCAGCCGTCTTTAAGCCTAACTTGGCACTGGGTCATTATGTCCCAGCTCAGCACAGTGAGTGACCTTTGACAGGACAGCATGAGACATTGTATTAATAAGAATCTCTATAGATTCTGTGACTACAGAGAAACCTATCAGAATACATCAACTAAAATGAGATAAAACATGTCTTGGGTCATGCCACGAGAAACCTGGAGATACGGAACCCTTCCTCTAGAGCCAAGGGAACATTATAAATAACTGGAGGCAAACCCCCAAGGCAGGTGCTTCCTATAGAGTAACAGCAGCCAGCAGGACCCAGGGTCCCTGCTCACCATAGCCCCGCCCAGATCACTCAACTTTTTAAATGCACAGTCTATTCTTGCAAACTTCTGGGGAGGGCATCTTGTAGCCAGATGATTTACTCCAATTAGCTTACAAAGATTTGCACTATGGTGCCATCTGTGTAGTTTGACTCTCTGGGTTTGGGTCACTCTTAACTGACACATTTCTTTTTTTTTTTTTTTTTTTTCCTTTTTGGTTTTTCAAGACAGGGTTTCTCTGTGTAGCCTTGGCTCTCCTGGACTTGCTCTGTAGACCAGGCTGGCCTCCAACTCACAGTGATCCACCTGCCTCTGCCTCTTGAGTGCTGGGATTAAAAGCATGTACCTCCACGCCCAGCCTTTCTAAATTTTTTCCTTTCTTTTTTTTTTCAAGACTAGGTTTCTCCATGTAGCCCTGGCTGTCCTGGAACTTATTCTTTAGACCAGGCTGACCTTGAACTCACAGAGGCACTGAGATCCTCCTGCCTTTGCCTCCTGAGTGTTGGGAGTAAAGGCATGTGCCACCACTAACCAGCAACTTTCTGAATTTGTTTGGGGATTAAAAAAAAAAAAATCTAGGACTGGAGAGATGGCTCAGTGGTTAAGAGCACCACCTGTTCTTCCAAAGGTCCTGGGTTCAATTCCCAGCAACCACATGGTGGTTCATAACCATCTGTAATGAGATCTGGTACCCTCTTCTGGCATGTAGGTGCACAAGCAGGCAGAGCACTATATACACAATAATAAATAAATAAGTCTTTAAAAAAAATAAATAAAAATTTAAAAATCTAAATGCACAAACTTGACTTTGATTAAAAAAAAAATGGGGCAGAAATAAACCTTGCCGGTATGACCCAATCCAGCAACTCCCTGCCCCATGAATGAGAGATGACCTGAGTCCTCCCTCCTACCTGCATCTCGACCACCTTCCCTTTGCTGCTCGGGCTCAGGGACCACTCATAGCTGGTGATACCATGATCGTCAGTACTCTGGTTTCCACAGAGGGTGATGGAATTCTGAGGCAGGGTGATCACTTGGTTGGGGCCTGCATTGGCCACAGGAGGGTAGTCCACAGCTTTATTCACTGTCAGGCTGGCAGTGGTGGAATTGGCAGCCCCATCGGAGTCAACAACTGTCAAGCTATTGGAAGAGAGTTCAACAGGGAGGGTTAAGGGAAGAGGAATAGCCTGGAAGGACTGAACATCAATACTGGGCAAGACCAAGGTGGCAGGGTTCCCTCTCCTACCCATCCTGTTGGAAAAGCAGAGTGATGTTAGAAGCTAGCTCTGTAAAGTCGAAACTTCATGTCTCTCCACACACCAAGAAGAAAAAAAGCCAAAAAACAAAAAACAGTAAGTTTCTTGACAGCAATGGCCTCAGGCCCTGCATGGCAGCAGCACCTTGCTCCTGCCTGTGTGTGCCAAAGTGTGGAGGCCAGAGAAGTGCTGCAGAGTGGGCACCACCAATACCAAAGCCCAGAAACCCTGGCTGACCTCAAACTCAGAGATCTGTCTGCCTCTGCTTCTGCCTCCAGAGTGCCAGGGTTACAGGCATCCATCATGCCCAGCTCAGAAATGCATTCCTAAGAAGGAATAGTCCCCGGCCTCCATTCCTACAAGGCTCACACAGAGCACGCCACTCTGTTTGCAGCAGGCTGCCTGCCATTGTTCTGTTTCAACCATGTGCATTACACAAAAGTGGCTGTGGACATCCTGGGCACAGAGCTCTGGGACAGACCACAAAGGCTGGTTCCAGCAAAGCAGGAGTTTGAGATGGAAATGAATGCTCCTACGCAACATGCCCACAGTATGTGCAGACTCAGGATTTGCAAGGAGAAATGTTCTTTTATAAAAGCAGACTTCCACCTAAACCATGTCTTCCAGCTGAACAGCCTAAAGCTTCTCACGCCACCTCAGAATGTGAGCATAAGTGAGCAGGGAAGTTTGGGATCCTTCCATTTTGATGACAGGAAGAGGAAAAACTCAGAAAAGACATGCAGTTTGTTTAAATTTCACCAGCAGCCTAGACATAGCCAGACATCTGTGGGGCTTCCTTCCACTTTTACCTTTTACCTGTGGTCTGCAGGGCATTCTGGGTATTGTAGACTTTACAAAAAGGCATAGAAATGCCAGACTCCTCGATGGAGCACACCTTTAATCCCAGCACTCTGGAGGCAGCGGCAGGTGGATCGCTGTGAGTTCAAGGCCAGCCTGGTCTACAAATCGAATCCAGGACAGTCAGGGCTACATAGAAAAACCTAGTCTCTGAAAAACCAAATCCAACCAACCAACAACAACAAAAAAACATATTCTGCCTCTTTCCCCAGTCTCCTAACTTCTCATAGGGTTGTGATTGTTAACTTGCTACCTGTATAAGGAGGAGCAATGGTTCTGACTCATCTGGATGGGCCCTGACTGGCCTTCAGAGACCTCTGAGCCAAACAGCACCTGGCTCCAGGACCAGGCCAAGCTAACGCCAGGTAAATCAGGAGTGAGAAGATAAGCAAGCACTCAGGTAGAACCAGAACACCAATCAAATCCATCATGTGATTAAAATAAACATCATTCCCTGTCCCATATACCCCAAGCTGTAGGTTCTGACTGTGGGGAAAGCTCAGACTCTCAAGTGAGACTGCTTTGTGGCCTTGCACAAGGGACTTAGCCTCCTCATCCAAAACTTCCTAGTCTGTAAAGTGAGAATGAGTAGAATTCCTGTTTAAAGGTTTAAATAGATACTGTGTGGTAAGAGATCAGAAAAACACTTTGCACCCAGTACATGTTCCAACAATAATAGTTATTTGTGTGTGCATGTGTTTGTTTGAGTCAGTCTTGCCACTATGTCCAAATTTGTCATTATTTAAAAAAAAAAAAATCAACTCAGCCCAGGGTGCATTCTATATTAAGTGCAAAAGTTCCATAGGAGAAATGGAAGGTAAAAACAAACTTAAAATTCCCATTTTGCCAGTGAGGTGGCTATAGACTACACTGGAAAACACTGTCCCTTCCTCTGCTTAAAAAAAGAGACAGGGAGAGCTCCACCCAGTCAGAGCACATGTAAGGCTATGCTCGGATATCAGCTCCATGTCACCAACAATGTTTAGAACTCAATGAACCTTAGACCCACGAGACATACACACACCCAGGCATGAGCCACAACGTGACAGGTGAGACACTGGGGACAAAAGGAAGAATGAGTTGTGCTCTCTCCTCTGGAGATACTACAGAGAGCCGGAAGGAAAACTGAGGTCTGTAAGGCAGATAGCACTCCAAAAGATTAAGAAGGACATTAAAAGAATAGTATATATATATTATGTGAAGAGTCTGTGTATGTGTGTGTGCATATGTATGTGCATGAATGTTTGTGTACTGTGTGTGTTTGTGTGCTATGTGCATATATACGTGTGTCTGAGTGTGTGTGAGTATGTAGGGGTGTGTGTGTGTGTGTGTGTGTGTGTGTGTGTGTGTGTGTGTGTGTGTGTATGTGTGTGTGAAGTCCAAGAGAGACTTTTGACTTCTACTGTGTGACCTCAGAGGAGCTGCTAAATACAAACAACGTCATCTAACCATACTGTCTACATAAGGTGCATGATGCTCATTATAAATACACTATAACATAAATTATGCAAACATAAGAAATGCACTGGCATCGCCTACAACCTCATGGTACACTATCTAAATGCCAATGCTAATTCTTCAAAGGATTTTCTTTGAATGAAAATTTCCAAAAAGTCTCAGTGAAGAAAGATTCTACAAATCATTTTCAGAATGCTACTGAAAAGTAAAGCTGCTAACCAGGTGTGGTGGTGCACGCCTTTAATCCTAGTACTCAGGAGGCAGAGGCAGGTGGATCTCTAAGTTCGAGGCCAGTCTGGTCTACAGAGAGAGTTTCAGGACAGCCAGAGCTACACAGAGAAACCCTGTCTCGGAAACAAAACAAGAAGAAGAAGAAGAGGAAGAGGAAGAAGAAGAGAAGAAGAGAAGAAGAAGAAGAAGAAGAAGAAGAACAAGAAGAACAAGAAGAAGAGGAAGAAGAACAAGAACAAGAACAAGAACAAGAACAAGAACAAGAGAAGAACAAGAACAAGAACAAGAAAGCTGTAGGCATCTTACTCAGGGAAGCATTTCCCAGAGGGAAAGGAAAGCCTGCAGATGTTGGACAGAAGACACAAGAAAATGGGCCCTTCCTCTAATTACACAAGTCCTGGAGATGTTTGGGGTCCTCCAGACAAGGCTTTTAGAAGGATAATGTGCCGCACAGAGATTATGCCCTAAGAAAGTATCACTATTGTGATCAGTCACCACGCAGCTCATTCTCCACCAACTCCACAGTGAACTGATATTTTCAGAGTCACTCCTACATGGTCACCTTGAAGCTAAATCCTAATTTACCTGAAGGTGTAGTTCCCGGGGACGAGCTTACTTAGTTTTAGTATGGGTGTGTCTTCAGAGATCTTCTCTTCTCTCAGAGGTCCCTTAAGTTCCTCCCAGTGGTACTGGACAATTTTATCGTCGTCAGTGCTCTCTGGACCACAAAGAACATCAGTTATAATTCAAGAATGCTGGGCCTTGATACAAAGCAAGCAACCACACGGAGAGCTCAACCTGGAAAAACAAAGTTAGACTCTCTTCAAAGCAGTCTTCCCCTCAGGAATACTGGATCAGTTGGCCTCTTATGAATGTTCCTTTGTCATTTCCTAAGGACTCTAATTTAGGAAACCTCAGGTTAAAATGCTATTGTATAAAAAAGGGAAAAAAAGAATAATTCTTTTTTTTTTCCAAGACAGGGTCTCCCTGTGTAGCCTTGACTGTCTTACTCGCTTTGTAGACCAGGCTGGCCTCGGAACTCACAGCAATCTGCCTGCCTCTGCCTCCCAAGTCCTGGGATTAAAGGTGTGTGTTACCACTGCCTGGCAAGGATAATTCTTAAATATATTGAAACCTCACTTAAAAAGAAATGCAAATTAAAACAACTCTTTGAGATACTATTTTTCAACCTGTCATATTGATTTTTAAAAAGTCTTCAGGCCATCAAGATGGCTCAGCTACCAAGTCTAACCATCTAAGTCAATGCCCAGACCCCATGTGGTGGAAGGCAAGAATTGGCTGCCACAGGTCATCTCTGACCTCAACGTGCGGGCACCACCTTCCCCTCGCACATACAATAAGAAAATGTAATAAAAAATTTTTTTTACATAGTATGATAAATGTATGGAAAAAGGGGGCCTCATGTTAGCGGAATTGATACACCTCACTGCTCTATGCAAAGTACTTTGGTAACATGTGTCTTTGCTCCTGCAATAATTCTAGAAATTTATTGTACAGATACACTGTATGTGCTAAATAAACATCATGCTGAGATTGTCTGTGGTAGCACTGCTTATCACAGAAAAGTCATCTAAATAATTACCAGCAGACACTGCAAACAAGCACCATTCATACCAAGACAGTCTATGCTCAGCAGAAGTCCCCTTGCAAGAGGGATAAGCATTTCGTGCACTGATTAGAGAAAGCCTCCATGTACAGGAGCTTCATCACAGTGATGGTGCATGTGAAATGTGGCTGTGTGAATAAGGGGAAAGATGCTGCATGTGCGGTTTCCAAATATGCAGAAAACCTCCCTGCAGAGACACAGGCAGCAACGCTGCTAGCTGTCTGGAGAACAGGGAGACATTCTTCATGGTGTCTTTAGGTAGTATTCAACTTTGCCCTACTCCAAACTATAACACAACAAGTGGTGTCTGAACCTTTGTCCCCTTTCTCTGGCACCTGCTTCTCCCTGGTCCCTTCCTCTTGGCAGAACCACTGATATAAAATGCTTAACCTTTTTTGAGTGTCCTCTGCCAGAACAAGGGCTCTGTCGGACAAAAATCATGTTAGCACCAAGGCAGGGAGAGTGGTGGGGAAGGACTGGGTTGGGGCTGGTTTTTATTTTTTCCCTGGTGTTGAGGACTAAACCAGGTCTTGTGCATACTATAGGCAAACACTGCACCACTGAGTCACACCCACAGCTCTAGAAACCTCAATCCACAGTCACATTAATAAAGACCCAGGGGCTAGAAAGATGGTGGCTCCAGAGCACATGCTGCTCTTTCAGAGGAGCAGAGTTCAGTTTCTAGAACCCCTATCAGGTAGCTCACAGCTACCTGGACCTCTGGCTCCATCTAAGGAATGGAATTCCTCTGGCCTCCTTGAGCACCTGCACTCCATGCACATACCACATGGACACACACCCCTACAGACACTTAAAATAATGAAAATAAATCTCCAAAAAGCATTACAAAAAGCCCAAAACAAAACAAAAAGAATATAGACCCAGGCAGGATATACAGTGAGCCTCTCCAGGAGGCCTACAAGAGCCTTTAGGCATGTCTGTTGAACATCCCTAGGGCAGTCTTCTTGGTTACTGATGTAGCCTAGAACTTGATTTGTACAACAAAGAAAGGAAACATCATCTATGCAAATATGAAAACCAGCAGGCTTCAACTAAAGTAATTCTAAATGTATGCACAATCCTATTTTCTCTGAGTAGAATGGTTACTGCAAACAAGATTTTAACTGTGGCCTGACTAGTAACTGTCTGGTCAGTTGGTCTACACAGCTAACCTCCCCATAACACAGTTAGAAAGGCTGAGCTAAGTAGAATATGGACACGCCTGGTCCCAGAGCTCACAGTGACCACAGTACTCAAGACAGACACTCACGACTGCCATCGATGATGGTGGAAGTGGTGGGCAGCGAGATCTCCTGGAACTGAGGTGACACAATAGCAACAGGAGGCCGGTTCTTACGGGGCTCTGCAAGAAAGTGACCAAAAGAAATCAGGAGAGAAAATGTAAAATTGTAGGAGGGGTAGGCTACATCTATGCTGATTATAAATTAGCTTGCTTGCTTTCCTTTCTTCCTTTCTTCCTTCCTTCCTCTCTTCCTTCTTTTGAGACAGGGTTTCTCTGTGTAACCTGGTTGTCCTAAAACTTATTTTGTAGAGCAGGCTGGCCTTGAACTCACAGAGATCCACTCGCCTGTTTCCCAATTGCTGGGATTAAAGGCGTGCACCACCACTGCCTAGCTAGCATAAATCAGTTTGCAATGGGTAACTGAGGCATGAAGCATCACCAGATGGGAAAGTAACAAGACCAGGCTGTCATTCTAATGTGAGACACCTACCTGGTCAGGACTGTTCCAAAGCTGCTGTTCCTAAGACCATGCTAGCACACAGCCTGTGGCTATGTGGTGGGACTGACCTTTAACTCAAACCTCCTGAGAGCTGGACTGAAATAAATGCATCACTACTAGGCCCTAGACATTCGTTCAATGCTCACATGTATCAAGCATATGGAAAGTACCATGGCTACCAGTCACTACTTTTGGGTTAGCCCAAATAGAGGGAGACAAGAAATGAGCACTAAAACTTTAGCAAGCAAAGTATCCTTTGATACAGGTCTGCTAGAGATGCAATGACCTCTCAACTGCTAGAGACGACCACGTCAGGCTCATACGGCTGAGTGAACAGAAAGCCACAGACCACTCTAGTCTATCTGAGTGACTGTAAGATGCAAACACACTAGCCTTTTCGTTGATGTGTGACCAAATGGTCTTCATGCTGACCAGAAGTCACACATGGCCTTTCGTTTCTCTGCCCTGCTGAGCATGGCACACAGCATCACTCGTGCTATCAAGCACCTCACCACTGAGCTACAGTCCTAGCCTGCAGGCCACACAGACAATGTCCAGTGAACCTTGTTTTGGGTTCAGAGCTCAAGGAACAGAGATCTGTAGTGCCAGCAGAGGAGGAAGGTGGCACACATCTGTGCCAGGACAGGCGCTCATCTCCAGCTTCTTTCCAATGTCTGTCAAGTGCCAAGTCTGGTGCCTTGCCACTGTCCCGGGGTCTACCAACAGGCCCATTTTAAGAGTAGCACAGTATGGATTCAGGACAGAGTTTCAAATGTGAAAGAGCTGGTAGTGTTTAACGACGGACCTCTGGAAGTCACGTGGCCAGGCCTCCTGTGTGCCTCTCCAGGGCTGCAGGCTTCTCAGGCTTGCTAATTACCACACCTGGGCCCGGCCCACTTGGAGTCTCTGGTAGACAGGTCAGTGCTTGGGCCTTAGGGTACAGACCAGTGACTAATGTTCCTGTGCCCAGCACAATGGGCTAGGAATTGCCTAATAAATAGAATACAATATCTCCCCTCACACCCCCCCCCCCCCACAGAAAAAGAATAGGAATCTAAAGGCCTGAGGTGAGGGCTCCTTGTCAGAAGTCCTGCAGAGGGAGCCATGGACGCATACCTGGCTTCACTGTCACATTCACGTAGCCTTCCCCATGGGCATTCTGACCGTCCACAATCACCTTGAACTCATACAGGCCTGGAGTCAGCTGACAAGAGAAGACAAGACCCTTTAGATAACTGCAAGGAGCTGAAGCCGTGGCTAGGACAACAGAGCACATTCCTGGCCTGAATCCTGCATTCTCTTCTTGCACAATTTTCAAAGTGGAAAAAAGTAAACTGGCTAAAGGGATTAAAGATGGGCTAAGTTAATGAGAAACATGGCTTTATAGTGTGACTCTTATTACTGGCTATATCTATAACAAAAAGGGTTCAATCTCTCTATATCCCTTTTTCTTCTCAGAGAAACCACTAAAGACCCAGCCACCCACTTCCCAGTTATGACATCTTAAAAAATCATATCTTCAATGGGCTGGAGAGATGGCTCAGCAGTTAAGAATACTGGTTGCTTTTCCAAGGATCCGGGTTCAATTTCCAGCACCCATATGGCAGCTCACACCAGTCTGTGACTCAGTTCCCAGGAATCCAACACCCTCACTCAGACACACATCCAGGTAAAATAGCAATGAATATAAATAGATACATAGATGATAATTTAAAACTCATTTTAAAAATCATGTCTTCAAAGACAAGCATCTTATTAAAAATACAAACAACAACAAACGAGGGGCTGGAGAGATGGCTCAGCGGTTAAGATCATTAGCTGCTCTTCCAGAGGTCCTGAGTTCAACTCCCAGCACCTACATGGCAGCTCACAACTGTCTGTAACTCCAGTCCCAGGGGATCTAATGCCCTCTTCCAGTCTCCTTGGGCCCAAGGGATGCAAGTGGTACTGATATTTATGCAGGCAAATTCACCCATACATACAAAACTACATTTAATTAAAAAAAAAATAGGCTGGGCAGTGGTGGTGTAGAGCTTTAATCCCAGCACTTGGGAGGCAGAAGCATGTGGATCTTTGTGTTTGAGGTCAGACTGGTCAACAGAGTAAGTTCCAGGACATCCAGGGTCTCAAAAAAACAAAACAAAAAACAAAAACCAATAAAGCAAAACATCATCATCATCATAAACCAAAGAAACAAACAAAAATCAAAGTACTTCTTAAATATCTGACTTTCCTTCCACTTTCCACTAACTGTAGAAACACAATACAAAGAGGGAACACAGTAAAGCCACCACAGTCACCAGCCCAGCATGCCACTGTTTAGTATTTGTCTCCTCTAATCCTTGACTAACTACATACAAAAAATAGTTTTGGTGTTTTTGTTTTGTTCTTGGGTTTTTCTTTTCTTCTACTTCTTCTTCTTCTTCTTCTTCTTCTTCTTCTTCTTCTTCTTCTTCTTCTTCTTCTTCTTCTTCTTCTTCTTCTTCTTCCTCTTCCTCTTCTTCTTCTTCCTCTTCTTCTTCTTCTTTTGTTGCTGTTTGTTTTTTGTTTTTTTGTTTTTTTTGGTTTTCGAAGCAGAGTCTCTCTGTGTTAGCCCTGGCTGTCCTGGACTCGATTTATAGATCAGGCTGGCCTTGAACTCACAGCAATCTGCCTGCCTCTGCCTCCCAAGTGCTGGGATTAAAGATGTGTGCCATCACACCCAGCTGTTCTTTGGTTTTTCAAGACAGGGTTTCTCTGTGTAGCCCTGGCTGTTCTAGACTCTCTTTGTAACTGCCTTCCAAGTGCTGGGACTAAAAGCATGCACCATCATACCTGGCTACAAAAAAGTAGCTCATTTCTTTTCTTTCTTTCTGGTTTTGTTTTGCTTTGTTGTTGTTGTTTGTAGACCAGACTGGCCTTAAACTAAGATCCACATGCCTTTGCCTCCAGAGTAAAGGGATTAAAGGCATACACTCATTTCTTCAGAGCTAGTCACGTACCTGTCACTATCCCAGGCCATTTCATCGCTACTGGGGTCCAGCTAAAAATCAATATGTCATTATTGTTCTTTATTCTGTTAATTTAGCATAAGAAATGTTCCCAGTTATGATATAGTATATTTAACATTCTTTCATTTGGAGGACTGTAGAACAGGACATTATTTATGTGTCATAATTCACACAGCATTCCACATTGTTAAATACTTGGGTGGTTTCTAAATTCTTCCTGTTATGATTAAAATGAACATCATGAAAGAAAATAAATGTTTTCTTATTTTCATCTTTTCTGGATGAATGCTAATCATCCAGTCTCTCCTCAAAATGCTTTTGTCCCTGGCTTCTCCCTCTCTACCTTGCTCCTTCCATGCCCTCTGCCTTCCGTGTTTTGAGGAACGGAGTGCCCCTGGACCCCAGCCTACCCACATGCTCTCCCTGGCAGACCTTAGCTATGACTACAGCGTCAACCTTAGGCAGGTGTACAAACTTATCCCTTGAACCAGATTTGTCTCCTGGCCTCTAGTCCTTTCCTCCAGCTACTAATGGGTGAGCTCCACCCAAGTACCTCATGTGTACCTTAGACTACTCTGCTTCAAACGAATTAGTCATCCCTCTGTAAATCTCCTTCAAACATGTTTTATTTTCTTTGCCTTTAATTTCATCTACCCCAAAAGTCTAATTTTGGAAGCTAGAATTACCCCCGACTTCTCTCCTCCCCAACATCTCCGTCTAGTGTCTCAGCTTTGCCCACTTGTCTCTACTCACGGCCTTGGCCACTCAGCCGTTCATCACAGTGGTTATGAATGAAGCATGGGCTTAAGAGATAGAAGGTTCTAGCTGGGCGTGGTGGCGCACACCTTTAATCCCAGCACTCAGGAGGCAGAGGCAGGCAGATCTCTGTGAGTTCAAGGCCAGCCTGTCTACAAAGGGAGTACAAAACAGCCGGGGCTACACAGAGAAATCTTGTCTCGAAAAACAAAAAAAAAAACAAAAAAAAAAACAAAAAAAGAGAGAGAGAGAGAGAGAGAGAAAGAAAGAGAGATGGAAGGTTCTAGATGTGACCCATCATTTCATGGCTTTGTGAACTCTGGCCAGGACATTTCTTTTTAAACATTTTTTTTTTTTTGTAAAATATATTAAGACCTATTATCAGCCAGGCTCAGTGGCACACTCCTGTAATCCCAGCACTCAGAGTGGCAGAGGCAGGCGGATCTCTGTGATTTCGAAGCCAGCCTGGTCTAGAAAGCGGGTACAGGACAGCCAGGGATGCACAAGAGAAACCCTGTCTCGAAAAACAAACAGAAACAAAATTTAAAAAAGGAATAATTCAGTAAAATAATTACAATATGTCTGCTATGTGGTCTGAATGGAACAAATACTTCTTTTTTTGTTTTTGGGTTTTTTGTTGTTGTTGTTGTTGGTGGTGGTGGTGGTGGTGGTTTTTCTGTAGCCTTGGCTGTCTTGGACTTGCTTTTGTAGACCAGACTGGCCTCGAACCCCTAGAGATCCTCCTGCCTCTGCCTCCACAGTGCTAGGATTACAGGCATGTGGCACCATGCCTGGCTTTCTTGTTTTAATTTCCTATTTCAATGTTTTTATTTAGGATAATATCATTTCCTACCTAAATTTGTCAATAGATTCCTCATTTACTTTCCCTCTTGGAGTCTTATCTCCACCAATCTATGAAAGGCCATATTTCTAAACTGAAAATCTGAGTAGTCTCTCACAGGTTCTCTGCTCTATAGACAAGACTCAGAGGTAAAGCCAACGAGGCGGCTCAGCAGATAAAGGCACTTACTGTCATACTTGATACCACACACACAAAATAAAAATTAATTACAAGATTCAAAGGCATCCAAAGCTCTGCCACCAGCATCTGCTTCTCTGCTACTTGCTTATGCCGTTCTCTTCACATGTGGGACCATGTGGCATTCCTCCCTGCACAGGTCTGACCCAGAGCTTCTCCTGCTAGAGTATTCGCCTTTACCCCTTTCACGACCCACTGTAAGCCCCAGGTCCTCAGTGACTCCATTACTGACCATGCACCCTCTGTTTAATTACCTGCTTTGTGTCACCTAAACTCTACTGTTCTTGAATATTAAGATTATGATTTTGGCTGAATGTGGCAGGGCATACTTTTAGTCCCAGCCCTCCAGAAGCAGGGGCAGGTGGATCTCTGAGTTCGAGGCCAGCCTGGTCTATGCAGAAAGACTCTGATTAATCCACTGCATGATCCCAACTGGCTGCCACAGTTTGCAATGAACTGCCACTGAGTGCACAAAGTGCTGGGCCACAGCACACGAACACTTTATTGCTCATAACTACTCTGAATGGCAGAGGGACTTGGCCAGCAGAGCCAGCAGTGCAGTCACGTGGACAGTTAACCTAG
Organism: Acomys minous; assembly: GCF_964271855.1. Lineage (NCBI taxonomy): Eukaryota > Metazoa > Chordata > Mammalia > Rodentia > Muridae > Acomys > Acomys minous. The sequence continues at coordinate 102,613,942 of NC_140487.1, read as the reverse complement.
CCTCTCTCTGGAATCCTGCAGTGCCTGGTCACCTCGCAGATCTGCTGAGTGTGTGTTTTCAGGCATGGCAACCATGCTGGTACAGTCTTGTCACCAGCATGACAATCTGAGACTCTGATAGTAAACACTGGCTGTCCGCCATGGGGACCTGTGAAGGGCTCACAGCTGAAAGACTGTCCCCAACTTGCATGTGGACAGGAAACTGTTCTCTGTTTCAGAGACTTGCCTCTTCTGCCCTCGCCCTGCAAGTGAAAGGAGGCCCATTCACCTTGGACAGCTGGAGAATCTGGGAGTGCTTCCTTTCCATCTCTCCACTGTAGTCTCTGGGATGAGTAATGAGCTGCCAGTCGTAGGTGTAGGTTTCTCCTATGGAAGGGCAGTTAGAAAAACCATGAAAACATGCACCTACTCACAAAAGGCTGCCAAGAGCAAATGGCTTCCACAGCCTGCCAATAACAAACCTCTTTAAATGCTGATAAAGCCTTAGTTTTAAGATTCTACCCCAAAGTCTGTAGGGAAGCCAAACCATTTCCTGAGAGGGTTCTCTTGACTCAGCTACAGCCAGGGTCTCTTTCATTCTCTCAACAGTGCTCATTCGGCCCATACCCACCCTTGGGCCAATCCTAAATAAATAAATAAAATCAGGTTGTTCACGATGTGCTTCTCACGGAAAATCCATGTCCTGCCAACCACTAGAGACAAGCTCACTGGGAACAAAGGTCATTTTCTACAAACTTCTTTTGCAACAAAGAACAGCAATGACTTCTAAATAACATGGTTCAAAAATAGCTTTTTACACAGTGCTAACAATGCTCGTCTCACTGAGGTCATCACATCCTGGTGAGTTAAAAGAGCTACTTCATTCCTGCTGAGCTAAATAACACACTGCAGAAGATGGAAGGGCATGGCCCATTTAAAACAGGCCCCACCGAAATTAATTAAGATCAAATGAAGCATTAAATGGTCCTCATTTGCAGCTTAGACTATCACTGCCAGTGTGAGCATAGAAGCCTGTCATCTGTGTGGAATCCCCCCAGTAAAGTAGCCTTACACTGGAGACAAATGCATCTCCAGCTGGGGAAAGGCAGTATGGGGTAGAAGTTTTAGTTTCTACTCGAGAGATAGGAGGCAAGTCCCAAGTCCCAGGGCTACACGTTTACTTAATGAGCTCAAATGAGGCACATCAAACAGCCTAATCCCCAAAATCTGAGAAGCAAATTTTATTTTATAAGCCTTCCCCTCTCTCCCCTCAAACTAGTGTGGCTTTGGCCTGTCTCATCCTGAGCTACTCTCAGATGTGCACATACAGGGGTCAAGCATGAAGAGGCAGAGGAGCAGCAATAGTCAGAACTCATGCTACGAGATAATTCTTCAAACTGTAATTTAAAAAAATTCACACACAGAAGACACATTCACAATAGATTAGGAACTGATAATTTTATATCTCAAAAGCTAAAAATAGACTTCAAAAAAGGATGATATTCCTAGTCAGAGCCTCAGGAGTGAATGGTGCCTCGTCGGCAGAAGTTCACCCCTGGGTAGGAGTGCACAGCGTAGCGGCTGTTAGACAGGAGGCTGACGCTGATCTGGTGCAGGACTCTTCAAACCAGTCCTTCCAACCGTACAGAGATCCTAGTGAGCCACCACAGGGCAGAACAGAACAAAGAGCACGCAGACAGGGTCCTGCCTCAGTGGCCCCAACTTTTAAAGTGAAATTATCCTGTTCAGAAAACTAAAGAACCTGGACAGAGGACAGTTTGAAACAAATCTGTGTTTTCGAATGATGATCTTCAATATGATAAAAACTCAGAAATATGTGTACAAATATAAGTTGGGGGGAAAATACTGCAAAGCAGGGCCTAACTTCCATGAAAGAACAGAAGCAGAAGCAACCACTACTTAACTAAGTGTTATCCTCACCTCCATATTTAAGGGCAAGTGTTCATTCACCTTGAACTTAACACTCAAGGAAGAAAAGGACAGAGCTTCTCTGGAGAAGGTGGACTGAGCCTTTCATTCCTCCAGCTCCACACTTACTCCTGCTGCCTGCAGGCACCCAGCGCCCACCCTACTCCACTCCCTGGGGACTCTGCCTCTTGGTGGGACTGAGCTCCTCTCCGCTCTTTCCCAAGGCCCTTCTCTGCCTTTCCTCCTAGCTCATCTCCCTCCCTCTGTGTCACCTGCTGACCCTCAGAAGCACTCTTTCCCAGGAACCTCACACACTACACCTGCCTAGGGTCCAGAGAGGGCAACAGCAACCACAGAACACAGCACCACTCAACAAAGCCAAGCAATACTTCGTCCAAGTGGTGGTGGCTCATGGCTTTAATCCCAGCTCTCAGGAGTCACAGGCAGGAGGATCGCTGTGAGTTCAAGGCTAGCCAGGTCTATAGTCAGCGAAGGCTACACAGAGAAACTCTGTTTCTAAAAACTAAAAAAAAAAAAAAGAAAGAAAGAAAGAAAAAGAAAAAGAAAGAAACATAACTCCAGGCGCCTGTGACACAATGTAGAACACAAACTGACTAGCCAAGACAGTGTGCTTCCCTAGAGACCAGTGATCCTACTGCAACAGGCCCTGAGAACTTAGCTGAAGCACAGGACAAGACTTCAAAATTGCCATCCTGAGTATATTTAAGAACCTTAACGAGGATATGAGTAACTACCTTAATGAAAACCATAAAAATACAAATTAATAAAATAGTGAAAACAGTTCAACACATGAAAGGTCATGCAACAGAGAATTTCAGGTCTTTTGTTTGTTAGATAGATAGATAGATAGATAGATAGATAGATAGATAGATAGAGGGTTTCTCTTATGTAAAAGCCCTGGCTGTCCTGGAACTCACTTTGTAGACCAGGCTGGCCTCAAACTCACAGAGATTCGCCTGCCTCTGCATGAACCATCACTACCTGGCTGCATTTCAGGTTTTAAAGAAAAGGCAGAAAATGGACTGGGTGGTGGTGACACATGCCTTTAATCTCAGCATGTGAGGGGCAGAGACAAGTGTATCTCTATGAGTTCAGTGCCAGCCTAGTCTACGGAGTGAGTTTCAGGACAGCCAAGGTTACACAAGAAACCTTCTCTCAAATAACAACAAACCAAACAAATAACAAGTCAGAAGAAATGGATAGCTCATTCAAAAAAGAAAAAAAAAATCCAGGCACAAAACACCCATGAAATCTGGGACACTATGAAAAGGTCAAATTTATGAATAATAGAAATAGAGGAAGGAAAAGAAACCCAGGTCAGATGCACAGAAAATATTTTAACAAAATCACAGAAGAAACTTTCCCTACCCTATCAAGGTACAAAAAGCATACAGAATACCGAGGGACTAGACCAGAAAAATATACTCCCCATGACACATAATAATGAAACTACTAGAGCTGGGCGGTGGTGGCGCACACCTTTAATCCCAGCACGTAGGACGCAGAGATAGGCAGATCTCTGTTAGCTTGGGGCCAGCCTGGTCTACAGAGCAAGTCCCAGGACATCCAGAGCTGTGACATGGAGAAATTTTGTCTCAAAAAACCAAAAAATAAAATACTAAAATCTTCAAAGAAAATAAAAGACCAATTCATATATAAGTGTGGGCCCATTAGAATAATACCTGACCAAAACAAACAAACAAAATACAAAAAACCACTACCACCACTAACAACAACAACAACAACAACAACAACAACAGAATAAGAACTGAGTTCTTATCAGAGACACTGAAAGCCAGAAGGGCCTAGACATATGTTCTGCCAACTCTGAGAGTCTACAGAAGCCAGCTCAGATGTCTATACTTGGCAAAACCATTGATCACAGTCAATGAAGAAAAAACATTCCACAGTAAAACCAATCCAGCTCTACTAGGCCACTAGAAGGAAAACTTGAGTCTGAAGAGGTTAACCACACCCAAGAGGACACAAGGTGTAAATACTCTCAGAGCAATAAATTAGAGGGGGGCAGTATAACCACAAAATAACAAGAATCAATGAACACTGTTCATTGAGAACTCTCAATGTTCTTGATTTCCCAATAATAAAGACATAGACTAACAGAATGGGTGAGAAAACAGGATCCATCTTTCTGCTGTATTCAAGAAACACACACACCTCACAATCAAGGACAATTATCATGGCAGGGTTAGAGGATAGAAAAGGGTATTCTAGGCAAATGGACCTAAGAAGCAAGCAGGTGTAGTCATTTTAATATCTGACCAAAAACAAACAAACAAAAACAAAACCAAAAAATAAAATAAAATAAAATAAAAAACTAAGCAGAAAAGATAAAGAAGGATACAACATAATAATCATTAAAAGAAAAAGTCACCAAGAGGATATTGCACTTCTAAATATTTATGTACCAAACTTAAGGGCACTCAAGTAATAAAAGAAACATCACTACAGTTAAAACACGACTGATGCAGATGCAAGCTCACAGTGATTGTGGTAATATGGGCCACTTGTACACGTTCAAGCCAGATGGGGTCCCAGCACTGGAGAGGGAAGTGGACAGAGGGCCCCATCCCTAATCAAGAAGCTCTGTAACTGAAACCCTTGGCAAAGGAAAAATCAGGTTTCACCAGTGGAGTCAGCCTGGGTCTGTAAACCACACTAAAGGCCTATGCCCAGAAGTAGTTAACAAACACAGTGGTATTTTTTTACGGGCTTTCTGTTTCGTTTTGTTTTATTTTGAGCTTTTTTCCCCTTCTTATTGGTCTTTTGCTTGTTTATTTTTATTTTTGTGGGGGTTTTTGTTCTTGTTTCTTGTTTGGTTTTGTTTCTTCTTTTTTCTATGGTTATACTTTTGAAAGAGAGAGAAAAATAACATAAAATTGGGTGGGTAGGTAGGTGGAGGAGATTGAGAAGAATTGGAAGAGGAGAAAAACATGATCAAATATATTGCATGAAAAAAAATCTTTTTTTAGCTGGGGGATGGTGGCACACACCTTTAATCTCAGCACTAGGGAGGCAGAGGCAGGCGGATCTCTGTGAGTTCGAGGCCAGCCTGGTCTACAGAGTCCAGGACAGCCAAGGCTACACAGAGAAACCGTATCTCGAAAAAACCAAAACTAAACAAAACAAAAAAAATCTTTTTTAGTTTAAAAAAAAAAAAAAGTGGCCAGGCGGTGGTGGCGCATGCCTTTAATCCCAGCACTCGGGAGGCAGAGGCAGACGGATCGCTGTGAGTTTGAGACCAGCCTGACCTACAAAGTGAATCCAGGACAGCCAAGGCTACACAGAGAAACCCTGTTCCGAAAAACAACAACAACAACAAAGGATATCTGAATTCAACCAAGTGTACACCTTTGACCCCAGTACTCGGGAAGCAGAGTAAGGTGACTCTCAATGAGTTCAAGGCCAACACAGTGAGGCTCTCTTTCTCCAAAACAACAAAAAATCCATTTTAAAAGATTATTTTCATGATTTTTAAATTATGTGTGATGTTGGGGTGTGTGCAACTGAATGTAGGTGCCCTGTGGCTAGAGGCATCAGATCTAAGAGAGCTGGGTTACACATGGCTATAATCCCCCCAGTGTGGGTGCTGGGACCTGAACTCGGGTCCTCTAGATACAGAGAGCATGCTCTTAACCACTGAGCAGCCTCTCCAGACCCAACAACAAAGAACAGTGACTTGGAAGCAGCCAAATATAAAATAGAAGGGCTTGCTTGATAGAGGAAAGCATATTTTACTTGGTCAGCCTTTTAATATGAGTTACACAAAAACAAACCAATCACTTTCAATGCTTTAGTCCTTGTCACTGGTAGTCTGATGAGATTATCTTTGTGTTATGAGTCAAATTTGGTATATTAACATATACTTAAAATATGAAATGGATGCTAATACTAAAAGAGCTTAAACAGTGAATTTATCACCAACTCACATAACTTATAAGTGTAAATTTTGTTTGCCAGGTTGAAGCTTGTACTTTTTTTTTTCTTTAAAAGCTTTCTGTTAAATTTACCTCCTCACCTTCAAGACAACATGAAGGTATCAGTTCTCCCCTTTTACCACGTGGGCTGTGGGACTTGTGCCATCAGGCTTAGTGATAAGAGCCATTATGCACTGAACCATCTTCCCAGTCCTGACTTTTTCAAGTAACAAATCTATATTACCAGTAGTCTTGAAGCTCTGCATCTCTAATTATTAGTTGTTTAGCCAAAATAAATAGAATAACTAGGTTCCTGCCTCTTCTCCTCTTACCACTGAGTTCTATCCCCAGCCTTGCTCTTCTTTAGACGGACACAACACAATCTTATATAAAGGTTCACACTGAAGAGCCTGAGCTAGGCACTGAACAAGGGCACTGAGATACTGGCACATTTTGCCCTTTAAGGTAACATTGTAAAATAGGTATTATTGTTCCCATTTTTATTGAGAAATTAAAAACTCAGGAATCATTTGCTTAAAATAATTAAACTAACGAAAGAGTGAATTAGGATTTGACACTGGTTTGACATCAGGCTGGGGCGTGGGGGGGGGGCAGGGGGGAGGCGGGTAGCTCTATGGCAGAGCACTAATCTAGCATATATAGGACCCAGCACTGCTAAGAAAACAGAGCCACTGACCTCTAGCCAGGCAGAACACTGCCTCCTGTGCCCATGCAGATTTGTGTGTCCACATGTACACCCCGTCTTCACGGAGCCATTGCAAAAGCAAATGAAGGGAGGCTTACAGATACAAGTGCAAACTAAAATGTTTCCCGAAGGGGTACCTTACCTGGTTCTGGTTCGGGGAGAACAAAAGCATTTAACTGAACTTCATTCTTAGGCAGGGTGATCTGGACACTCTTCCCTGCAGACACCACCAGCTCCTTCACGGCTGGAATGAAGTGACAGCACTGCAGTCAGCGGCACATCCACATGGCTGTGTCTCCCCTTCCTTTCCTGAGGCGTCCTCAACCACCATCTTCATCTGCTACTTGTCTACGCTCTAATCCCCTCAAGTCTGATTCAGTGTCCACTTTTCCATTGAAAAGGGTCTCTCAGGTCATCACTGAGCTGCAGCTTCGCAAATCTAAGAGGAGTGTAATGCCCAGCTGTCGGGCTGGTGGCACTCACTCCTGCCCACTGCCCCCACCTTACAGCATTTCAGTGCAGCAGCAGACTTAGGGCCAGTTTCTTCCCCAGTACATTCCAACTAACGTCTTTCTCCAGATCTGCTTTATATACTACTTGACAAAGAAAGAGTTCAAGTTCTGTCTCAATGCCTGCTTTTCTCAGATAAATACCTTTTTAATAAGATATATAATAAAAAAAAAAGGCAAAGGTCACTCTAAAGACCCACTTTTTTTTCTTCAACTGCTACAACTCACCGTGACTCATTCTTCACAGTTAAGATTATTCCAAGATTTAATTCCTCTTGTGCCCCCACTTACTCCAGCCCATCCGGTCTTGTTATGACACATACATCAATCTTTCTAAGACACTCACAGTGTTACTCTCCTAGTTGAGTGTAAGGTGTTGGTCTGACACTATTTGCCACCTATCTCCTATGTGTTTGAGTTTCTCAATATTGTTGTTGAGGGCTGAGGAGAGCATATGGGTCAGAGCACTGAAAACCACTGGTTCAGTCCTATTCCTCTGGCAATAATTGTTGACATGATATGAGGCCTCAATTCTAGGAGACCTTACCGCAAACAACAGGCTAGTCAACTTGTATTCCAAGGCTAAGGTGGAAAGGGCTTCCCAGACAAATAGGAAGCTGGAGATTTATCTGCCTCTGCTCAGGAGCATTGCACTTAGAGAAAAATGAAGCCATCCTTTATGGAAGCTGCAGCCTGCAGCTGCCCCAGGAAAGGGAATAAGAGCTCTCTAGAGTAACTTTCAGGAAAAAAAGGAGGAAGAGCAGGAGCAGGAGGAGGAAGAGGAGGAGGAAAAGGAGGAAGAAGAAGAAGAAGAAGAAGAAGAAGAAGAAGAAGAAGAAGAAGAAGAAGAAGAAGAAGAAGAAGAAGCCACCATTATACTCAGAGAAATTATAACTGACCAAAATTAGCTAGTGAACACAGTACAAGCCAAATCCTCCAGTTACACAGAAAATCGGCAGGCATCACCTGAACACAGGAATCACACCCAGGGTCAGGACAGGTACTACAGTGTCATGTTCTGTTACCAACAAAGGAGACCCTAGGAAACTGAAAGTGGCGGGGGCGAAATGCGTTCATTGATTTTGCTTTGACCCTGACTTTTTGGGCTCACCCATTAGCCATTAATGAATGATCTCTACCTACTACCTCAGCCCCGCCCCACAAAGCAGGCTTGCTAAGGGGAAGCTCTGGGTCTAAGCTCCTTTCTCTGGTTGCTTTGGAAATAAAGATGTTCTGAGAATCAGGCCAGCAAATCAGGCCAGAACCCACAGCCAGGCTTCTGAGAGGCCAACGGGTGCCATCAGAGCTGTATCTTCCTGCACCTCTGTCTTCATTCTTTAAGCATCATTCATCAAATACTCCCCATTTGTGTTTTTGCTTGGTTGTTTTAGATGGTCTCATGTAGCTCAGGTTTGTCTCAAACTCACAGACAAGGATGATTTGAGTTCATGGTTCTCCTGCCCCCACCCCCAAAACAACAGATGTCTACCATGACACCTGCAAATCTGTGCCTTTAACTCTCAGTAGAGATCTGGCTCTGAGAAAATGCGCTCCCTAAAGTTCCCCAGGTCGGGCTCCAAATCCCACACATTTTCAGGGATACAGACAGGGTTATTTTGTCTCTAACATTCAACAGTCAGGCATGGCTCCTCTGTTCTCTCTTCTAAACAGGAACATTTTAATCAAATACTCCACATGCTCTTCGTATCCCAAGGACAGGAGCAGAGAGGGCCTCACCTGGCTGCGGTGCTGAGGTGCTCTGGGAGGAGGCCTGAGGCATGGGGCTAGCATAGCTGTCAGAGGGGGCCGCTGGCAGAGGGGTGCCAGTTGGACTGTGCTCAGTGCTTTCTACATGCTGAGTACTGGATGCAGGACTGGAACGCTCTGATGATTCAGGATGGGTGGACACATTCTTTGGCCATTCAGGAATCTGTGTAGTGTGGTCAGTGGTGAAGGGCCTGGGAACTGTAATGGCTTTGTGGACCTAAAGAAATGCGAAAGATTAATGGCAGTAGGCAAAAGTTACAGACTCACAGGGCTGGGCTCAGGAAATGATGTCAAAGACATTGAAGACCACCCAAATCCAAATAGTGTTACAACTGAAGACATGTGCAAGCCCTAAACTCAATCTCCAGAACCATAAATTAAAGACAAAAAGCCATAAAAAATCTTTTATTTTTTTTTCCATACAAAAGCTTCTTCAGCTGGGCATGTGGCTTTCATGTATAAATCTAGCACTCAGGAAGCTGAGGCAAGAGATTGCCCAGAATTTGAGGCTAACTTGGGCTATGGAATTAGAGCCTGCCTCAAAAACAAAACAAAACCCAACCAACCAACAAAACAATCAGGACCCAGCCGGGGTGTGGTGGCGCATGCCTTTAATCCCAGCACTCGGGAGGCAGGTGGACCGCTGTGAGTTCAAGGCCAGCCTGGACTACAAAGTGAGTCCAGGACAGCCAAGGCTACACAGAGAAACCCTGTCTCAAAAAACAAACAAAACTATATATATATATATATATATATATATATATATATATATATCAGGAGCTAAAGCCACAGGTCAGCAGTTAGAGCACTGGCTGTTCTCCCAGAGGACCTGGGTTCAATTTCCAGTACCCACAATGCAGCTCACACTCTTATGTGATTCCAGTTGCAGGGAATCCGAAAACACTCTTCTTGCCCCTGTGGGAACCAGGCACACACACTGTATAGATATACATGCAAGCAAAACATCCATACATATAAAATAAAATTTAAAATTAAAAAACATTACTAAATATTATGCTCAACTAGCAGAGGAAGGCCAACTAAAAGCATAATAAGCTCAAACAGAAAATATTCCTATCAAAGCTGCGACGAACCAAAGAAACAACTGAAAGAAAGCATGCCATCCTTTCTCCCTTGCAAGCTTCTGCACAAGACGAGTCCTAAGCTGAGCTTTAAAAGGCAAACAGCTATTTACCACACAAAAGGCTCAGGGTAGACGGCGAGCATAGGCACAGACATGAAATCAGCACAGTGCAGGAGGGACCCAAAAGCTGTAAGCACAGGGAGAGGCGGGAGGGGCAGCAGAAGACACTACTGGCTACTTTAAGGGGCCACACTGATGAGCAATTAAAGGATCGCATGCAGAGAAGGACACAATCACGTTTCTTTCTTAAGTCACATTGCACTGCTAGGGTTTGAAGAAGTAGAGGGACAAAACACCACCACGTTTGACCAAATGAGAGGTGGAGAGTAGCTTAGCCAGGGAGGTGGAAAGGATTAGTACGAATCAACTTACTGGAAGCCCAAGTTACATAACATAAACTCACACGTCACAAGAACATGTGGTCAGTTTTAAACAAAGGTTCACACCCACATGACTACAACCTAGAGAAGGAACATCGCTATTAGCCCCAAGGTTCACCGTTGCCCTTCTCACTAACTTCCTGCCTCCACCTCCACTAAAGCAGCCACTGATTTGTTCTCTGTCACAGAAAAGACTAGTTTGTGTTTTCTTATACTTTATATAAAAGAAATCATGTCGGGGCTGGAGAGAGGCAGGTGGATCTCTGTGAGTTCCAGGCCAGCCTGGTCTACAAAGTGAGTCCAGGACAGCCAGAGCTGTTACACAGAGAAACCCTGTCTCAAAAAACAAAACAAAAACAACAAAAATCACAAAGGAAAAAACCACAGTAAGCTGCTCCTATTGTCAAAAAGGAATCCAGAAGGCATCCATGGCAAAGTCTGATAAGGTTACAGGATGCCTAGGATGCCCACATCAGTGGGGATATAATACATTTCCTCAGCAACTTTTGAAAACTACTGATAGTTTGTTCTTTTACTTATATTGACATAGAGTCTCACTATTTAGCACAAGCTGGCCTGGAACTTGCTATGTAGCCACAGCCAGCCTTGAACTTACAGAGATCCTCCTGCTTCTGCCTCCCAAGAGCAGGAACACCAAATGTTGGTGAAGCTGTGGCCTGACGTTGTGCTCTGTGGTGGGAATGCAGGCGGCCACAGCAGCGCACCTAACAATTCGGTGTCTAGGAAGTCGAACATGCAGTGAGTATAGCCAGCACTTCTATCCCTAAACACGTATGTGAAAACAGGGCCAGATGTGCTGGCACGCACCTTAAATCCCAGCATTCTGGAGGCAAAGGCAGAGGCAGCAGATCTCTGTGAGTTCAAAGCCAACCTAGTCTGTAGATTTATAGGACATCCAGGGATACATAATGAGACCCTGCTTGTTACAAGAGAAATCTTGTCTTGGTAAAACAGTATCAAAAACCAAACAAACAAAAACACAGAACTTTGTCTTGGTTCTGAAGACGGAAGTCCAAAGGCAAGATGTTAGGAACACAGTTCTGCAGAGGAGCTCCAAAGAGTCTTTCTTCATCTTGTCCAGCTGCCAAAGACTTTTAACATCTGTTGTGGTTTGAACGAGAATGGCCCCTGTAGGCTCGTATGTTTGAATGCTTGGTCACAGTGGAACTGTTTGGGCAGGAGTAGGAGGTATGGTCTTGTTGGAGTGGTATGGCATTGTGGGAGGAGATGTGTCACAGGGGGTGGGCTTTGAGATTTTAAAAGCCCACACCAAGCCCAATGTTTTTCCCTGCCTGTTGCTTGTGGATAAGAATGTAAGGCTCGGGGCTGGAGAGATGGCTCAGTGGTTAAGAGCACTGACTGCTCTTCCAGAGGTCCTGAGTTCAATCCCCAGCAACCACATGGTGGCTGACAACCATCCACAATGTGATTTGGTGCCCTCTACTGGCCTGCAGGTGTACATACAAGCAGAACACTGTATACATAATAAATAAATATTAAAAAAAAAAAAAAAGAACGTAAGGCTCTCAGCTACTGCTTCAGCACCATGCCTGTCTGCTTCCACCATGATGATCATGGACTGGCCCTCTGACCGTCCTCAGTTAAATGCTTTCTTTTCTAAGAGCTGCCTTGGTCAAGATGTCTCTTCACAGCAACAGAACAGTAACTAAGATAACATCCCTTGGCTTATAGTAACCCAACTCTAATCTCTGCCTCTGTCTTCACACAATCTTCCTTTTCTAAAACTCCAAATCTCCATTTCTTTTCTTTCATATTGCCAGTACCCACTGGATTCTGAGGTCACCCCAAAAATATGGTCTTTTTTTTTTTTACTCTCTTCTTAAGCTCCTTAAATTACATTTGCAAATGCCCTGCTCCCAAATAAGGTGGAATGCTAGGGACCCAGAAGAATGAGAAGGGATAGCAGTCCTGTAGGAAGCACTAAAACCCATTAAGCTGGCTTCTCTCTCCATTTATCTAGTTATCAAGTTTCCCTCAGCAATGCATTTTCTCTGCTATTCCTAACTAGTTCATGATTTTCAATGTACTACACATTTTAAAAACTTCAGTCTCTCTCTATATCATGAATATGTCAAACAATTGATTTCTGTGTATTGACCTTATATCCTATAGCCTTGCTATCTCTAGTGTAGGGTTCTTAGAATTCTCTTGGTGCATAATTACACCTTTGACAAAGGTACTTTGCTTCTGTTTCTGGTCTGTGTTTCATTTCTTTTTCTTTTTCTTAACATTTTTTTTATTTATTACATGTACACACAAGAAGAGGGCATCAGCAGTTATTCACTGGAGCATGGATAAGGAAAAGGAAGCGGTACCCTCTCCTCTAACCTTCTGCAGGCCGTGGGAAGCACAGCTGCAGGGAGTTCATGAGAGCAACCGTCACACTATGTGCAGAGGACTGTTTCACAGCACTCTCCGTGCCCTCTGGCGCCTACATTCTTTCCTCCTCTTCTGAAATGTTCCCTAAGCCATGAAGGTGCTGATACAAATAGCCTGTTGAAAGCTGTCACTCTTCTCATTGCTTAGAGAGGAATCTGGCTTCCTCTCTAACTTTTCAGTCAGACTCTGTTCTATGACATCTCTAAGCCTCCAGGCTGTAACCTGCTGCTTTCCCATGGTTAGGAGACGGACTTGGTGTAAAAGGCAATAGACCTTAAGCTCAACCTGGCACAGACTGTCTTCACAAATCGACCACTGTCTTCCTCATGGATGCTGCTTCCTCAGCAGGCCTCTTGCACTCTTCCCACATGGGTACAGTTAGAGGTTTAGTCAGGGACTGTAGCTTGCAGTCAGGTTATGGGCTCACCTTCTTTGTGGTTTGTGTTTAATTGTTGTCATTTCCTTAAAAGCTTCTTGTGCTAAATGCCTAAATAGTTTTATTGTGCACCCTGGCACACCATGAAATAGGCAGGCTTTCCCTCGCACTCTCTTCCTGTAGGGAGCCTGTAGTATGCCCTCAGGCAACATTTTTTAAAGTGCAAATGAACATGTTATCACCTCTGGTCTCCATCTTTCAAGGTTAAACCTTCCTCTAGCTTCTATATTCTTCTGGATTTTTCCAGTTCCTTTATGTCCTTTTTCTTAAAAAAAAATAAAAAAAAAATTTATCATTATTATCTGTGAAGGTTCAGGAGACCACTTCACTCTGCCATCATCACCAGAAATTACTCCTGTGGGATGGATTTCAAAATATTAAAGATCTAATATGTGTAAAGCCAAAATAGACCTGGGATTTGGGGAATGAGTCTGAGGTAACAGCAGTGTTTGTAGCCTGAGTGAAAGCTGACTGTACAATAATGTCAAAAATTAAGACAGAATACAGGGAAATAATGGGCAAGTTATGTTACAGACACTGAATCTACATCACCTCTGGGAACTGGCAATATAGACTCGGATTTGGATTCACGTTCCCATACAGCAGCTGAAGCCACAGAAAAAGGAAAACTACAATAAAACAAAAACCAAAAAACCAAACCAAAACAAAACAAAAAACACATGAGCAAGGAAACAAAGTTCAAAACAGAATCTGGGAATGCCAACGCATGAATGACTCCAAGGCTAAGACACCATTGTCAAAAGAAGAACAGAAGTGGTAAGTGCACAGTAACCAGAGACCAGGCACAGTGCAGCCATGTGAGGCAGAGTGGCCTGTCCAGTACAGGCTGATATGAACATACTGCAACAGGCAACTGGGAATGTACCAACGACCACAGCAAGAATGACTTCAGCATAAAGCTGCCCAGGACCAGGGGTTAAATGAAAGCCAGCAATGGAGAGAAAGCTGGCGTAGACTCCAGTTCGTATCTGTGGGTAAAGCGTGGGAGTAGGCCGGGGCAGGTACTGAAGACACAAGAAGACACGGTCAAGGACACATTGGGTAGTGCTGAGTGGCCTGAAAACAGCAGTGAGAAGTGAAGTCTTGTGTGAACTTCAAAGGATGAGTAGTTTTGCTACGGTGAATGCAAAAAAAAAAATTTTTTTTTGAGACTTTTTGAGGCTTTGAACTCACAGAGACCTGTCTCTGACTCCCAAATGTTGGGATTAAATGTATGGGCTACCATGTCACCACGCCACCATGCCAAATCATCAAAATGTCTTCAAAAGCATGAGAAAAGCCAGACTTGGTGGCATACACCTGTAACCCCAGCTCTTGGGAGGTAGAAGCAGGAGAATTATGCATTTGACAGCAGCCCAAACTGCAAAAGGGGTTCCTGTGTCAACACACATACACACACACACACACACACACACACACACACACACACACACACACACATACACACACACTGGACTTCTGCTTCTAGTCAAGCTAGAATAAATGAAAAGGAACTGATTTATCATTCTGCCTAAAACAATTTCAAAACCAGATAAAATGTATACAGCAATAGTATTAGTAGAAAACAGCAGTTCCTACCAGCTTAAACAAATATAGCAAACGTTGGCCTGTGACTGCCCCATCTTACTGTCTTGTTTCTTGGCCAGGACACAAGAAAGAACCCAGGCAAGACCAGCAGTCCGCCTGGACTGTGAGAAGCAGCCGGGCTCAGAGGAGGAAAGGGATGAAGAGAGACAGAACTCCAGCCCTGCAGAAGACTGAGTTCTCTTGGATGTGAGGAAACCACCCAGGCCAGGGTAGGAACTTTAAAAAAAAAAAAAAAAAAAAAAGGTTACATGTGTAGTACTGAATTTCACACAGCTAGGAACAGCACCTATTCCACAAAGCTGGACTTGGAACTTTCTAATTTACAGGGCGTCCGTTAGAAAACTAATAATAAAAGGCTGGCTTGCTTCAGCAGCTGGACGAGTTAACACTCAACTAGATGTCCCTCTCAGCTCAAGTGGAAAAAACCCAAAAATAAATTTCAAGATCAAATTGGTCAGGGATGGTGACACAGGCCTTCAAATCCAGGAGGCAGAGGCAGGCATCTCTATGAGTTCGAAGCCACCCTGGCCTACTTAGGAGTTCCAGGACAGCCAGAAGTACAAGCTGTCTGGTCAAAAAAAAACAAACAACACAACAAAAGAACAAATTGATTTTCTTTTCTTTCTTTTTTTTTTTTTTAACAAATTGTTTTTCAAACAGTTTGACTACATTCCAGAGCAAAGTGCAGGAACACTACAGTGAGTGGCACAGGGTCACCAGCAACCTCCTAAGTAAACGTGTAATAACAAGTCATAGCCCGACGTGGAGATACACGATACGAGTCCTGGCACAGGGAACATCTCACTCACTATAAACTGATTCAGGGCAGAGATAAGTAGTGATAGTTTTGCAAGCCTGATGACCTGAGTTCAGTTCCCAGAACCAACTCCATGAGGTTGTCCTCTGACCACCACATACTCTGGAATATGTATGCCCCGACTCCACATCCTACACAAACACATACATACATGCACATCATACACATTAATAAAAATGATGATTTTCAAATTTTAATTAAAAAAAAACCTGATCCATGCTAATGGTATAGTTCAGTGGTAGAGACCTAATCTAGCATATGAGAGGCCCTGGATTCTGACCATAGCATTGTGCCATTAATGGAAAGAAAGAGGAAAAGAAGAAAGAAAGGAAAAAGCTTAATATGGTGATGTACACCTTTAAGCTCAGCACTTGGAAGGCTGAAAAGCTGACACAGGAGGATCAATCATGAGGTTGAGAAATTCTTTGGCTATGTAGTAATCTGGCTATGTAAAAAAAACCTGTCTCAAGGGTACCAAAAGGGTTAGGGATGCAGCACTTGCCTCCAGGCTGCAGGCTACAGGTGTGATCTCCAAGCACCACAAAATGAGATATCCTTATATTTCATGCACACATCCAAGAAGCTGTAGGAGAAGGTAAGCATACAGTAGTCCTCTTAAGCAATAATTTTGCTTGTTGTGGTTTCAGTTACTAGAGGGCAATGCAATCTGAAAATACTAAACGGAAAATTCAGGACTAAACAACACGAGCAAGTTCTAAGTTGCGCATCCTTCTTTGCAGCATGATAAAACCCCATGCCATCTGGTCGATCCTTCCTGGATCCTGAGTCAGCCCTTTGCAGTGTATCCACATACTGTTGGCTATCTTGGTTATCTGTTGCAGGGTAGATGACCACACTGTGAACCCTGAGACTGTATACTGAAAGAAACCTGTTTCTAGTTGTGGGATGGTTCAGCCCTAGCACACACCTTTAATTCAAGAACTTTCTGTAAGCAGGATTCAATAATGTTAACTCTAGGTCAAGAGGTGGAACAAGCAGCCATATGACAGGAAGTGAACATGGGAAAAAACCATAGAGAGTGAGAGGAAGTCCTGAGGACGGATAGAGATATGCACAGGAAGTAGGAAGGAGGGACTTTTTCCCTTCTGGGACATTGGCTGAGTAGGAAGGTCAGCTGAGTGCTTTCTCTGCCTCTCTGAGCTAGCAGGTTTTCACTCCAGCATCTGGCTCCTGAGTCTTTATTGGTAAAATTGAATGTTTGGGATTCTATTTAAAACAACATTGTAACATCTGTAGTTTTAACACAGTGTATATATATTCAAGTAACCCTTATTTTACTAAATATAGTAATTTTTTATTCCATTAACAGTATTTATGTTAGTCTCTGCTATAGTTTGGGTCTGGTATGTCCTCTAAACATCTAAGAATTAAAAGTTTTGTTCAACAATAGAATCTTTAAGAAGTGGGAAGTAAGAGCTATCCAGAGGAAGTTAGTGGGGGGAAGGCACTGGAACTCAGGCCCCTCCTCTGCCACACACCCCCACCCTGACAGACTGTGCCCCACAGACCCAAGAACAAAGTCACCCAACCACAGACTAACTTCTGAACCTGTGACCTACAATAAACCTTTATTCCTCATAATTTGATTAACTCAGGCATTCAGGTATAGTGATTGAATACAGTCCCAGGCTATGCATAATTTATGTATTCAACTTCACATAATAAGATAATATAGGTTATACAGAGTTCAGTATTTCTGTTTATTAGTCTGTTTGTTTGATTTTTTTGCGAGACATAGTTTCCCTGTGTAGCCTTGGCTGGTCTGGACTCACTTTGTAGACCAGGCTGGCCTTGAACTCACAGAGATCTACCTGCCTCTGCTTCCCTCTGAGTGCTGGGATTACAGGCATGTGCCACCAAGCCCGGCGAGTTCAGTATTTCTGACAGACAAAGGGGAAACTACTACTGTTTTCAATAAGGTTACAGGAGGCAAGCTTCTGGAAATGACTACTACCATGTCTAAAATGAAAAATACACTGTGTTGATGTTTGCTCGTGTTGTTTTTTGAGATCAAGTCTCTTGCAGCCCATGCTGGCCTTGAACTCATGATCTAGAGAAGGATGACCCTGGGTTTTTTATCTTCGTGTCTCCACTTCCCAAGTGCTGGAACTGTGGGACTGTGTACCATGCATGGTTTCTCACTGCCCAGCCATAAGTATTTTTTTTTTAATAGAGTAGAAAGCAAAAAATAGAGAAAAATGAGTGAAATCAAACATCAGAAGAGAGCAAGGAAAAACTAGAACAAGAAAATAGAAATTATTAATAGCAGGAGAGAAATTATTGGTTTATTGATATTAGAATGGTAACAAGAAAGTAACATGAAAAAAATCTGGGGTGAAACCTATAAACTCTTTGAAATACACATCTGCCAAAGGTCACCCAAGAAGAGATGGGAGACTAAACTGTATCTATTGTACAGTGACTGTCTAGTTTAAAAAGCTCGGACCACAGCTTTGCTGAGGAGTCATGGTGTACATTTAAGGAATAGCAATCCTGTACAAACATTAAGGAAACTGAAGAGGAAAAACCTTCACTAACTGTACGAGGCCAGCATTTACACTGACATATTAGAACCAGATAAAGGGAGGCAAAGAAAGAATCAGGAGTTCGAGGTCACTCCCAACCACAGAGCGAGCTTGAGGCATGAGATTCTGTCTTGAAGGAAAATAAAAGACAAAGACTGAAAACTGAAGCCACAATCTACACCTCATAAAAGAAAAAGTTAACAAGCTTTAATTCATTAAAATTAAGCTCTTTGAAAGCTACTTCTAAAAAATCCAAAGGTCAAGTACAAACTGGGAAAAAATACTTGCAAACACGTTATCTGACAATGACTGTGCATGCAGAATACATATTTGTGAGAGAAAACCACACTCTTTTAAATTGGGGGAAGCCTGAAAACCTTACCAAAAAATAGACAGTAAATAAGTACATCAAAGACAGTCAACACCGTGAGGGAGATGAAATCAGAATCACAGTATAATCTTATACACACCACAGTAGCACACAAGATTAGAAAGACTCACCACACCCAGTGTTGGCAATAATGTGCTGCATCTGGAACATTCAAACCTTACTGGTGGGAACATAAAAAGGTACAACCACTTTGGAAAACTATCGGGTAAGGTTCTTTGTTTATTTCATCTTGAGGTTGTTTTTTTTTTTTTAAGATTTCTTTATTTATGGTCTATCTTTCTGTATATCTGCATTACAGAAGAGGGCATCAGATCCTATTATAGATGGTTGTGAGTTGCCATGTGCTTGCTGGGAACTGAACTCAGGACCTCTGAAAGAGCAACCAGTGATCTTAACCACTGAGCCATCTCTCCAGCCCTTCATCTTAAGGTTTTTGGTGATGCTGGTGAGCAAACCCAGAATTCGCACACAATAGGAAAGCATTCTATCACTGAACTATATCCCTATTCCCTGGGAAGTTAGTTTCTTTAAAGGCTATTATATACCTATGATATAAACTATTTCTTTCATAGTATTCAGCCAGATAAATTAGCATATGTCACACCATTCACGACTTACAGATGGATACATTACAGCAGTTTTCTATGTAATCGCTCATCTTGGTTGTCTACTCGATGGAAATTGGAGTCACCTCTGTTTCTTCCAGGTAGAATTAGGTGAGGTGGGAAGGCCCACCTGAACGTGGGCAGCATCGCTCACATGCCTTTGATTCCCAACTGCAGAAGTACTGTGGCCAGTGTCTCTGCTTCTGCTGCTGTCTGTGCCTTCCTCATCACCTTCCCTGCTCCTCTTCCTCCTCCTCCTCCTCCTCCTCCTCCTCCTCCTCTTCCTCCTTCTTCTTTTTGGTTTTTTGAGGCAGGTTTCTCTGTGTAGCCCTGGCTGTTCTGGACTCACTTTGTAGTCCAGGCTGGCCTTGAACTCACAGTGATCCACCTGCCTCTGCTGAGTGCTGGGATTAAAGACATGTGCCATCATGCCCGGCTTGCCAATTTTTCTTTTAAAAACACTGCTTTTATTATCAGTGAAATAGAGAGATAGCTCAACATTTAGGGGTATTTGTTGTTTTTGCAGAGGACCCTGGTTCCATTTCCAACACCCACATGATGGCTCACAATCTCCTGTTACTCCAGTTCAGGGAATGTGATGTCTTCTAACCTCTGCAGGACTATGCTGTATTAACACACATGCAGGCAAAACACTTACACACATAAAATAAAAGAAAATAAATCTTAAAATATAGTTAGGAGCTGGAGTGATGCCCCAGTGGTTAAGAAAGCTTGTTGCTTTTGCAGAGTACCTGAGTTTGGTTCCCAGCACCCATGTCAGGTCGTTCACAATCATTTGCAATTCCACCTCTATGGAATTGGACGGATGCCTTCTGGCCTTCCTAGGCATTGCACATGTGCAGACATGCACGTACCTACACACACACACACACACACACACACACACACACACACACACACACAGTAAAATAAATCTTAATAAATAAAGAAAGAGCAAGGCATGGTGATGTATTCCTTTTGTTCCAGGCTAGCCAGGACTATGTAGAGAGATTATGCCTCAAAAATAAATAAATAAAATCAAATAGTATGGTACCCCAACAATATAACCTAATGGTAGAGTATACATAATTAGTATTAGCATGTAGAAGGTACGAGGTTGTTTGATCCCCGGGCACCAAAAGTAAAATAAATAAGGAGCACGAAGTCTAGAAAAAGCAAACACTCATCCTAAATGGAGTAAGAAGCAGGAGTAACAAGAGGTCCCCTTGTGCACCCACTAGTTAATGGCTGCACAGGCCTAGCTTCCCCTTGTTATCGGAGCATCTCCACTTCTTCATTAGGCAGAAAATAGCTACTGCTACGCAAGATGACTGCTTGCATACAAAGACTATTTATTGCTGGGGAATGTGCACGCTGGCTTGGGAGGGGTAGGAGAGACGATAAGGCCTACCAGTCAGTGTCTACATTCCCACCATCCCCACCTTGAAAGAGCATCTAAACAAGGCAGCTGATGGAATTCTAGGCTCCGGGGCTGAAGAAACAGGTCATGGATGATTTCATCTCCCAAAACAAGTCTCTGCTGGCAGCAAGGCCCTAGCCACAGATTGTCCCATGAACTCTGCCCCATGAAGTAGTCTCACTGATAGGAAATACTGTGACCTCTGACTGTAGAGGCTAACAAACCCTAGCACAGTGAGGTTCGTGCTAGTTACAACAACTGGCAGGATTTGCCTGCACCTTGTTGCCTGAAGGTAAGACATTTCACAAGAAAATAAAACACATTTCCCCTGTCTTCCAAAGCTATGCTTCTAGACATCTCTGATGAACTTGCCCAGTTTTTTTCTTCGGGTGGCTTTACTTACTCCTGATTATATCACAGGATTATATCCTCTCAGCCCTATGCATCCTTTTCAGCAGGTCACTGCCCAGGCTCTCAGCCCCTTCAGATAAAGGGGCTTGGTGAGGTGCTGGGGATGTAACTCAGTCTCTAGAGTGCTTCACTAGCACCCACAGGGCCCTAGGTTTTGATCTCCAGCACCATATAAACCGGGTGCAGGGGGCACACCTATAATCTCAGAAGTGTAGGATAGATGTAAGAGGATTGTAAATTCAAGGTTACCCTCAGCTACATCATTCAAGAGCAGCATGAGATGTTATTTAAGAAGAAAAGCAGGCCGGGCGGTGGTGGCACATGCCTTTTAATCCCAGCACTCAGGAGGCAGAGGCAGGAGGATCTCTGAGTCGGAGGCCAGTCTGGTCTACAGAGTGAGGTCCAGGTGAGCCTAGGCTATACAGAGAAACTCTGTCTTGAAAAACCAAAAAAAGAAGGAAAACAAAGCTGGGTAGTGGTGGTGCACTTCTTTAATCCCGGCACTTGGGAGGCAGAAGCGAATGGATCTCCATGAGTTCAAGGCCAGCCTGGTCTACTTAGACACAGTAAGGCCCAGGACAGCCAAGACTAACTACATAGTGAGACTGTCTCAAGAAAACAAAACAAAACAAAAAAGGAAAAGAAGAAGAAAAGAAGGAGGGAAGGGAAAGGAAGAAGGAGAGAGTAGGGGTTATATGTATCAGGAAAACAAGAAGGGAATATTTGGAGGTAGGAAAGGGACCAGCAAGAGGTAACAAGGGAGGAGTAAAATAACAGGTGTTTTTGGGTGCCCCTCCATTCCCAGCACTCAGGGGAAGCAGCAGGCAGGTCTGGGTAAGGGCACACCCCTTTAGCCCCCCCCCCCCCCGCCCCCCGCCCGCACTCTGGAGACAGAGGCAGGTGGATCTCTATGAATTCAAGGCCAGCCTAACCTACACAGCAAGTTCCAGGCAAGACAGAGCTACATAGTGAGAAGGAAAGGTATATGTATGAAAATGTCACCAGGCAAGATGACTTCTACCTGTAATCTCAGGACTTGGGAGGCAGAGGCTATAAACTCAAAGCCAGCCTGGCTCATAGTGAATTCTACAACAGGGTTACATGGCAAGACACTCCAGAAAGACAGAATGAATTAATACAAAGTAAACAGCATCCACTGGGCATGCAGCTCAAGAAAGTATTTGTGAGCCAGGTGTGGTAGCACACCCCTTTAATCCCAGCCCTTGAAAAGTAGAGGCAGGCAGATCTCTGAGTTTAAGGCCAGCTTGGTCTAAAAAGTGAGTCCAGGACAGCCAAGGCTACACAGAGAATCCCTGCCTCAAAAAACCAAAAAAAGATTTAAAAGGATCCAATTTTGAACAAATTTTATTCATAAATTCTATGGAATAAATGTTTGTGCACAATCTAAATCTACTCACTTTGTAGACTAGGCTGGCCTTGAACTCATAGAGATCCACCTGCCTCTGCCTCTGGAGTGCAGGGGGGGGGGCGCTAAAGGGGTGTGCCACGATGCCTGGCAAAATCTTTTTTTTTTAATTAATTAGTTTTAATTTTATGTGCACTGGTGTTTTGCCTGCATATATATCTGTGTGAGGGTGTCAGATCTTGGGAGTTACAGACACTTGCAAGCTGCCATGTGGGTGCTGGGAATTGAACCTGGGTCCTCTGAAAGAACAGTCAGTGCTCTTAAACTCTGAGCCATCTCTCCAGGCCCCAACCCCCAATATACTGAAATCTTAACCTCTCAAGATGGTATTTAGGACATGAGGCCTTCGGGAGGTGAGTGCTACCCTTCTAAAACAGGCTGATGGAGTCTGTTTGCCTCTCCCACCATGTGAGGGGAAGCAAGTGCCTATGAGGAACAGGCCTCTCAATGCATATCTGATCTACTAAGGCCTTCATCTTGGACTTTCCAGCCTCTAGAACTGTAAGAAAGAAAAATCTGTTGCTCATAAGTCACCTTGTTTGTGGTATGTTGTTACAACAGTCCAGATGGACTAAGACAACGAGACAGCTAATACAGTCTCACTGGTTGCATACAATAAAACTGAACTATTAAAGACGCACTTAGGACAGGGAGAAAATGAGAGGTGCTGTGGTTCAGAAACTAAGGCTTTGAGAAAAGAAGCTGGGCTTCAGGGACTTTCTGTCACTCCACACAAAACAAGAGAACAGGCTGCCTAATTTTTCTGATGATGTAATAAGCCATTTCTGTAAGATTATAATGGGGAGAGGGGTGCTTAGAGGCATATATGCAGAGACAGTACAAGAGAGTCTAAGGAAGAGTGAGAGACTCATACAAACTATCCAAGGCAGAGGCCTGGAAGGGGACCTAAGGCTATAAAAGACGCCCCCCCCCAAAAAGGTAAAGATTGTTAGCTTGCCTGTTAGGTAACTAAGAGTTAGAGTTTGAATAAAAAGCTAGGCCCCGAGGGATTCCAAAATTGTCAGCATAATAACCAGAAGAATAAATGAACTCTTGGCAATAATTTCACAAGCCTAAAGGATTTAGAAGAAATTTAAAAATACAAACCAAAAGCAAGCAAGCAGAAAACGACGGAGGGTTGGGGCGGGGCATGACAAAACAACAAAAGAACACCGAATTGCTGGAGAAGCAGTCCTTGGTTATTATGTAAGTTGTTCTCGCTGCCCACACCCCATGCCTCGTCTTCTGGTAAGAGGTACTCAGGCTCCCGAGGCATCAGTCTGCACAGAAGCTCTCAGGAGAAGCAGCAGAACTCCTGCCATCAGTGACTAGAATGGGACCGAGCACGGTAAAGAAAACACCTGAGTCTTCCTCCGCGTGGACTTCCTTCCCGGCTCCTTCACAAAGCAGGACTAGCAGCAGCTAATTGCCAGGGCTGAACCGCACCTACAGTGTCTGCCCAGGACCCAATTAACCAGCCTCCTTGCCCCTTCTGCCACAGTTCAGAGGCTCTCGACCCAGAAAGAGTACAGTGCTCAAGCCAAGCAAGACTAACATTTCCCTCTTTTAAGTGGAGAAAAGGGAATAAGTGGCACTCCCCACTTCAAAAATGCAAACTGTCCACAGTCCCTGCTCTGGGGCATCCTGTGTATGTGTATCCAAAAGAATGAATAATCCATCCTGACAAACCAGTGACTTTACAGGGCTGCAGGCATTTTGGCAAAGACCAGTCAACACAGGCTATAATTTCTTCCAACTTGGGATGCAGTTACTTGACCTACCCTGGTTAACACAGAATAAACTAGAAACGACTGGTGCTGGCCAGACATCTGCCTGTCAGCTAAGTACTTGGAATGCACAAGTAACCTTACCAACTTCCGGAGCTTTCCATGGCCTCGAGGGTAAGCATTGTGTTCCTAAGAATAGCATGGAGAAGGGGCTGGAAAGATGGCTCAGAGGTTAGGAGCACTCATTGACTGCTCTTCCAAAGGTCCTGAGTTCAATTCCCAGCAACCACATGATGGCTCACAACCAGCTATGAGATCTGGTGCCCTCTTCTCACATACAAGTGTACATGCAGGCAGAGCACTGTACATGTAATAAATAAATAAATCTTAAAAAAAAAAAAAAGAATAGCATGGAGGGTCTAGCAGAATTTTATGGTTCTGAAGACTGCCCCTTCTTTTAGCCATGCCTGCAGTCCTCGTGTGATACCAACTGTGCAATGACTGCCTCGGTGCAGTACTACCTGCGGCAAAGACCTACTCCTACTCCCAAGTTCGTGTGCAGCAGTCCTCCTCCGGGTCTACCCACTCTACCAGACCACAGAGCTCTGGAAATCCTGTTCAGTAACAGCAAATTGTGCGCCACTGCCACAGGTAAACAAGAAGAAAAAGAAGTCTCCAGCAAATAGAAGCCCAGGGTCTTCCAGCATGCAGCTGAATTCAGTAAAGCCCGAGTTTGCTTTCACTATCTCCCACAAGACTGTCTGTATAAAGCCCACTATCTATGGTTTTTTATTGATCCACTTCTAGTTAGCCTCTGCTGCCCTCTCCCCTGTCCTTCGCAAACCGTCACTCCAGCTTCCTGTAAATACATCTTCCTATCAACTTGCTGGACTCATTTCGATTTCTATGGCAGCTGTCATCCCAGCTTACTCATCACTCCCACTTTCTACATGGTGTTGACATCTGGCTATCAAATTCCCTCCTCATCTCAAGTCCCGCCTAAGGAGTAAGAGTTCCAAGAACAGACTCTGGATGGAATCACAATGCCTGGGCCACAGACTAGCTGGGTGGCTTTGGTTCTTCTCAGTAACAGTAGTGTGTTTTGTGGATTGAGAACTAGAGTATGTAAAGGGTTCAGAATGGCACCTAGCACACAGGAAGCGCTCAGTGAACATTAGCTGTTGCTGTTGACATCATCATGTTAAAGACCATCTCAGGGGCTAGACAGATGGCTCAGTGGTTAAGAGCCCCAGCAGCTTTCCCAAAGGACCTAGGTCCAATTTCCAGTACCAACATGGTAGCTCACAACTGTCTATATTCCAATTGGAGATGATCTTGTTGGGTTTAAGAACTCTAAACACCTTGGTTCCCTTCTCTCTCTCTCTCTCTCTCTCTGCATCTCTTTTTCTCTGTCTGTCTGCACATTTTCTCTCTCTCTCTCCCCTCTGGTTTTTCTGTCTCCCCCTACATGGCAATTTCTCTGGGACCAGTGAATTTGCCAAGAGCTACTCACAATAAACCTACATTTAAAAACTTTAACTTGTCTTGAATTAGCTCATTTCACTGGCAGAAGAATGCTTATCAGATCTGACACCCTCACTCAGACATGCATATAGGCAAAACATCAACGTACATATTTAAAAATAAATAAAGAACATCTCAGAGCCAGGTGATGGTGATGCATGTCATTGGTCCCGGCACTCGGAGGCAAAGGCAGGTGGATCTCTGAGTTCAAACCATCCTAGTCTACTGAGTGAGTTCCAGGACAGCCAGGGCTACACAGAGAAACCCTATCCTGATTTAAAAAAAAAAAAAAAAAAAAAAAAAAAAAAAGACCATCTCATTTCCAACAAGAACAACTCATTACCATGTTCTTTGAGGCTTCCTGAGCTCTTGGAGTTCCTTGCCTCCAATAAATCTCTCCATTATACTCCAGCAATGTCTTACACAGCTATACTTCAGATGCTGTTACTATCAGAACTTCTACAACCCCAAAACCTAAATCCAAACATCCTACTCTCTGCATATGGCCTCCTCCCCTGCCTACACTCACACCTGATATATGCTTGGGCCATGGAAACCTGCAAATGACAAGCTTTTCCATTTTACCTGCCAGCCCCTCCTATCTTTGCCTTCTTTTATATCTTTTTTATTCTCTGTCATCCACTCTCTTAAAAACCCTAATTTCCATGCCCCAATTTCCTTTTGCACAAACCACCTAGAAGTTTTCTAACTTGGATGAGTCAAACCAGCAGCCTTTTCCTGGCAGGGTTGCTGGGAGCTACTGAGAAGATCAGTGCACTATTGTAGGTACACAGTCTGCAGCTTCTAGGCTATCTGGAAAGCTCCTATTTCCTTACCTCATTTTCCATCTTCTATCCATCACAAAGGCAACTTCAGATCTTACCACTGCCCCCTGCCTATAGCCCACCTCCCCCACTCTACCTGCTTCTGCTTCCATTTTCCATAAATAATCTACCACACTTCAGAAGAACCAAGCAATGACTTAAGAATTCCTTTTAGCAAACCTATAAATACCACTTTAGATATCCATGAAATCCTTCCTCCACATCACAATGAAGAACCTATCCTGCTTCTGGCTAATTCCATGCTCTATATTGTATACTGTGCCCCACTCCTACCCATCCTATAAGGCAGAGGCTCTACAGTATGGTCCCTGGACAAGAGCACTAGTGACCTCTGGGAACTTAGAAAATCTGCTCTAAACCTGTGGACTCTAAATTCTGGAGTTGGGGCCCAGTGATCTGTTTTGAACACAGACTTCAAGTGAAACTCATAGATGCTAACATTTAGGAACTCCCGACCACCACCACCACCACCAAAGTCTAAGGGAATTCTTGTTTATCCTCTTTTCTTTCTTTGTTTCTTTTTTTTTTTTTTTTAAGATTTATTTATTTATTACGTATATAGCATTCTGCCTGCATGTATGGCTGTAGGTCAGAAGAGGGCACCAGATCTCATTATAGATGGTTAGGAGCCACCATGTGGGTGCTGGGAATTGAACTCAGGACCTCTGGAAGAGCAGCTAGTGCTCTTAATCTCTGAGCCATTTCTCTAACCCATTTGTCCCCTTTTCTGTATCTTTCACTTACTTTGACAGTAAAGCATCTCTCTAGCCTGCAGAGCCTACTTTTCTGAGCTATAACATATTTTGTCCTTTCCCAATACACTCACAGCAGCGACATCTGACTAGAACTGTCCTTCTTACTGGCAGTTTCACTTTCCATGGTTTAAGTAACCTCTGGTCCCTGTGATCCAATAAAGATTAAGTGGACAATTCCACAAGATAAAACCTATCTGGCACCATTGTTGGTCCAAACCCCTGTAAGTAAACAGGTCATAGGCCCTGGAGGAGAACCTACTAGCATTTTTCTGCTAAGTGGACACAGCGTTAAACTGACTCCTAATGGCTTACACTAGACTCATGGGTCTCTGCATCTCTCATCCCCAGCAGAGAAGCTTGCATTTATAGCAGTAATTGGCGACTAACACTGAGACCCACAACTAGGTGCAGAGAATAAGAAACTGTAGAATGCTGGGCCTTAAAGAGAACATACACACTACACCCTGCCCTGTCCCAGAGAAAGGGAGCAGAAAGAAGAGCCAGATGGAGTAGATGGTTGTAATGCTGTTCTCTGTACACAGCAGGGTCACTGCTCATGTAAACTCACAGAAGATATGGCAGCATCCAGAAGACTTGTGCAACCACAAGGCAATCCAAATGTCAGCATTGGAGGGGAGAGTTAGGCACTAAGTTCCAGCCTAGCCAAGGAACTGTTGGCAATTATTAGCTTCTGGGAGAGAAAAGGTCAGTTTTCTGTAATAGTGTAACTCCTGAGAAATCACCCATGCTCTAGTGGACGGTAACAACACATCAAGAATACTGGGGGTGAGGGGAGCTGGAGAGATGGCTCAGTGGTTGAGAGCACTGGCTGCTCTTCCAAAGGTCCTGAGTTCAATTCCCAGGGACCACATGGTGGCTCCCAACCACCTATAATGAGATCTGTTACCTTCTTCTAGTGTGCATGTGTACAGGCAGAACACTGTATATGTAATAAATAAATACATTTTTTTAAAAAGCTGCAAGGGGAAAGGGCCAAGTGACATATAATGGCAGACCTATTAGAATTATACCCAAATTCTCAACAAAGACTCTAAAAGCCAGAAGAGCCTGGACAGATAGATGTCTTGCAGACTCTAAGAGACCACAGATGCCAGCCCAGACTACTACACCCAGCAAAACTTTCAATGGCCATAGATGGAGAAAACAAGATATTCGATGATAAAACCAAATTTTAACAGTATCTATCCACAAATCCAGCCCTATAGAAAATACTAGAAGGAAAATTCTACCCAAGGATGTTAACTTCACCCCCCAAAAATGGGAAATATATAATTTCATACAGCAAACCAAAAGAAGGGAAACACCACACACACCACCAACATCAAAATAATAGGAATTAACAATCATTGGTCATTAATATCTCCCAGCATCAATGGACTCAATACCCAAATAAAAAGACACAGGCTAACAGAATGGATTTAAAAACAGGATCTATCATTCTGCTGCATACAAGAAATACACCTCAGCAACAAACATAGACATTACCTCAGTGTAAAGCATTTAGAAAAAGATATTCCAAGCAAATGGACCCAAAAAGCAAGCTGGTATAGCCATTCTAATGGATATGGCCACTCAAAATAGACTTCCAAACAAAATTAATCAAAAGAGATGGGAAAGGACATTTTATACTCAAAGGAAAAATCCACCACAATGACATCTCAATTCTGACCATCTATGCCCCAAATACAAGTACACATACATTTGTAAATGAAACTGTACTAAGGCTGAAAGCACACATTGAACTCCACACATTAATAATGAGAGATTTCAACACCCCATTCTCACCAATGGACAGGTAATCCAGTCAGAAACTAAAAAGAGAAATAATAGAGCTAACAGACATTATGACTCAAATGGACCTAACAGATAATTATAGAACTTTTCACCCGAACACAGAAGGATGTATCTTCTTCTCAGTACCTCACAGAACCTTCTCCAAAACTGATCATATACTCTGTCACAAAGCAAGTCTCAACAGATACAAGAATAGATTAAAGCTAGACTTCAACAACAACAGAAATCCTACAAACTCATGGAAACTGAACAAATCTCTATTCAGTGACCACTAACTGGGTGAGGAAGAAATCAAGAAATTAAAGGCTCCCTTGAATTCATTGAAAATGAATCCACAACATACCCAAACTTATGGGACACAATGAAAGTGGTGCTAAGGGAAATTTCATAGTAGTAAGTACCTTCATAAAGAAATTAGAAAATTTTCAGACTAGCAATTTAACTGCATACCTGAAAGCTCTAGAACAAATAGAAGCAAACACACTCAACAGGAATAGACAGCAGGAAATAATCAAACTCCAGGCTGAAATCAACAAAATAGAAACAAAGAGAACAATACAAAGAGTCAATGAAACAAAGAGCTGTTCTTTGAGGCTGCTTATATGCCAATATCTATAACCCCTAAGGAAACAGAAGTAGTCCTTTAAAATACCCAGGGCCAGATGGTTTTAGCACAGAATTCTACCAGACTTTCAAGGAACAGCTAATACCAACACTCTTCAAACTATTCCACAAAACAGAAATAGAAGGAACATTGTCAAATTCATTTTATGAGGCCACACAATGGAGTATTTATTACTCTGCTGTTTAAAAAAAAAGCATCATGAAATTTTCACACAAATGGGTGGAACTAGAAAAAAAAAATCATTCTGACGTAGCCCAGACACAGAAAGACAAACATGGTATGTACTCACTTATAAATGGATGTTAGCCACAAAGTAAAGGATAACAGAGCTACTATCCACAGACCCAGAGAAGCTACGTAACAAGGAGGGCTCAAGAGGGGACATGTGAATCTTTGAAGACGAAATATAACAGGCATCGAGGTTGAGTTGGAGGTGGTCTGGATGGAGGGGGAGGGTAGATATCATGGTGGATTGGGGCAGGGGGGTACAGGCACCAGGCACCAATGTGATGTGCACATACACATGGAGACAGAAACTCACACAAATAAATAAGTCTAAAAAAAAAAAAAATGAATGTGATGGCATGTAGCCACCTGTACAGACAACCAGTTCTATTTTTGAGGTCTCCTGTCATTCCCTGCCTAAATTCCTTAAGGACTCCCCACTGCTGGGTGGTGGAGCACGTACCTAACATGCCACAATCACCCACAGAGCATGCCTTACCTACCTTCACACTTCTAGGGCTTAGAGAAGTATGTCACACTGATGGCAGATTTCCATAAATGGCTGTAGGCATATTAAACCAACGGTGGTGTTCTCTAACGCTTCAGTGAAAGATTTCCCTAGATGGTAAAGCTGGATTCCAACCTGCTGCTCATTAGCTGCATGATTACAGGCAAAACGCTTAACCTCCTTGGGCCTCAGTTTCCTCACTACTAAAACAAAGCTAAAAATAGTTACTTGGAAATGTTGTCATGAAAATTAAACAAAATGACATAGTACGGTGCTTAGCACACACAGTGCCTGGCAAGTAGTAGCCTCCCTACTCTGATTCAACTTGACAGAGACAACTAGGACAAAACAAATACAAAAATAAGTCACAGTAATCAAGGCAGACTGAACTTAGAATGAGTCATTCCTTTTAATCATTTGTGCAGGAGATCAACAATGAAGAAACATAATAAGGAGAGTAAACTCTATTGGTGGCATGTCCCTTAGCATATAAGCTTGGTGAAAATTCCCCCAGACACCTCTTGACTGATAGACTTCCAGCATTGCAGCCCGGCAGGTCCAATACTGGTCCACAGTGCCAGGATAGTTCATTCAGACTGCAATAGAAGCCAGCTCATAAGGAATGTGTTTATAGGCAGGAGATGGGGGAGGAGCACCCGACTACAGCTACACCAGTCGACGGTTTTGCAATCTGGCAGAAAATACTACAAAACCATTGGTAGAGATTCACACCCACACGGCAGCACTTACCTGTAGCCAAGAACCAGCTCAGAACAGATAATGAGCAGCTTTCTGCTTCAACAAAAACAGTTGTCAGACCTGTATAAAATGAACATTCCTAGGACCTACGAAGAAACGCCAGTCATTTTTTACACATCCACTGGCCTGTGAGCACTGGCCACAAACAACAGCTCAATTG
Source organism: Acomys minous (assembly GCF_964271855.1). Taxonomy (NCBI): domain Eukaryota; kingdom Metazoa; phylum Chordata; class Mammalia; order Rodentia; family Muridae; genus Acomys; species Acomys minous. Next base: position 102,582,548 of record NC_140487.1, on the reverse strand, counting down.
CTGGTGCAAGGAAGAGGAAAAGTAGATTTGAGTTCTGCTCCCTGGGAACCTGCTTACCTCTGCAGAGGCGCTGGGACTCACAGCAGCTGCTTCCTCAGAGTGATTCACGTTAGGTGAAACCATTTCACCGAGATGATCTCTCTTCTGACGATCCCTGTGTAAACTCCGGTGGTCACTAGAGGGTACAGAAAGGGTGAGGGGAGCCCCGGGGAGGCTCTGCCTCCTCCATACTGTCCTGTCCCAGCCTAGCCTCGGAAGATGTGGTCCATCATCTTCAGGCAGAAGGCCCGAATCAGTTGCAGTTCGGGATTTTTGAAAAAATATCAGCATGGAATTGGAAGAATCTGTCCTAAAAGGCTGGCAGCTCTGAGGCTTGCTACAGTCAGCCTGAAAGCACATCCCTTCCAGCCACCAAAGAGCATGACAGGCAGAGTCCCGGCAGCAGGCAGCCCAACAGGCTTGGAAAGGCAGGTTTCCTTTAAGAAGCCTAAGGTGATTTCCTCCCTCAGTTCTCAAGCCAGCTCCATGAAGTGTCTTCCCCTGATGGCATCTGCCCTCATTAGCATCTAAAAAACAAAGAAGGAAAACACCAGAGGATAAATCCAGACAGAGATTACTGTTCCAAAAGAGCCCAAACTCCAGCATTTGAGGCTGCTTTGAAGAAAGGTTTGTTGTTCTGTTTTACTGAGACAGAATCTCACTACATACCCTAGCTCACCTGGAACTCACTATGTAGACCAGCTGGCCTTGAACTCAGAGATACACCTGCCTCTGCCCCCCTGAGTGATGGGATTAAAGGTGCGAACCCACACCTTGACTAAAGATAGGTTTTTTAAGAGAGTAAGAAACAGTCTATTGAGTAGAGCTAAAGGAAAGAAAGCATTTTGTTTTCAGGATATTTTAGCTTGTAAGAAAATTGTTCCATGCTCATGGAGATTCCCTTCCCTTCTCAGTGAGTTTCTGCCATGTAAAGCCTTTACCAAGAGTCTCAACTTATAAAACAAAATATAAAATAAAGCAAAATTTTAGGAAGGTGCTTCTGATGAAAGTGCATGGACTATGGGAAACAGAGTCCCCAGACTTGACCTTCTACTTGCTTCCAAGGTGTATGTCAGGGACAATGGACTAAGGGACCAGAAGTATAGATAGATGGACAAACTGCAACATTTCTCCCATTGAACTAATAGCAACACTAGCTGAGTACTCTTTTTTTTTTTCTTAATTAGCTTTTTAAAAAAGATTTATTTATTATTATGTATACAATGGCCTGTCTGCATGTACACCTGCAGGCCAGAAGAAGGCATCAGATCACATTATAGATGGTTGTGAGCCACCATGCTGTTGCCGGGAACTGAACTCAGGACCTCTGGAAGAACAGCCAGTGCTTTTAACCTCTGAGCCATCTCTCCAGCCCCATTTTACTTATTTTTACTTTATGTTCACTGGAGTTTTGCCTGCATGTATGTCTGAGTGAAATTGTCAGATCTTGGAGTTACAGATAATTGTAAAATGCCATGTGGGTGCTAGGAATTGAACCCTGGTCCTCTGGGAGATCAGTTAGAGCTCTTAACCGCTGAGCCACATTTCTAGCCCCAAGATGAGAACTCTTGACCACATGCAAATAACAGATACAGTTATTTTCTAATCAGTCATTTGCCAGTCACATAATTTTGCATATCATGTCATCAGCCAAAGCAGTGGTGAAAATTACCAAAAATTTTAATCAAGAGAGAAATTATTCTAGCTGGACTTCCTGAATGACAACCCATTCCATACCAAGTAAATAAAGGAAAACATGCACTAGTGTCTAATGTATGTAATCTAGATAACAGGATAACCCCAGGTTCTCAGTTGAACTATTTCAGGCATGGAATCTATCTTCTTTTTTTGTTTTGTTTGTTTTGTTTTGTTTTTTGTTTTTCGAGACAGGGTTTCTCTGTGTAGCCTTGGCTGTCCTAGACTTGCTTTGTAGACCAGGCTGGCCTCAAACTCACAGAGATCCACCTGCCTCTGCCTCGCAAGTGCTGGTAAAGGCATGAGCCACCATGCCCGGCTTCAGCCTGCTTTCTTATAGAGCCCAGGACACCAGCCCAGGAGTATCTTCATCCATAATAGGCTGGGCCCACCCCCTAAATTACTCATTAAGAAATGTCCTACAGGCTTACCTATCCACAGCCCAATCTTTTTTTTTTCTTTTTTTCTTTTTTGGTTTTTCAAGACAGGGTTTCTCTGTGTAGCCTTGGCTATCCTGAACTCACTTTGTAGACCAGGCTGGCCTCGAACTCACACAGATCTGCCTGCCTCTGCCTCCCGAGTGCTGGGATTAAAGGCGTGCACCACCATGCCCAGCTGGCCTATCCACTTTTAATCTTTTACTTGGAGGAACAGTCTCACTAAGAGGTTCAGACTGGCTCTGAACTCACTGTGCACCAGACAAACACTGACTTTTGAATCCTCTTCTCAGTCTCCCTCACAGCTGGATTATAGAGCTTGCTGTTTTCCTCATTCTTACTATGTTAGCCAAGAGTAGATCTGAGCTCCTGATCATCCTGCCTCCACCTCTTAAGTGCTAGGGTGGCAGTTATGCACTACAATGGCTGCCTGAGAATGCCTCTTTAAACTTCCTGTTGACCCACAACAGGGTGTTCTCTTTTGTCCTTGAAGTTATGACATAGAAAACATTTTTGAGAACTGGGAGATAGCTCAGTAGTTAAGCACTTGCCACAGAAGGGGTGGACCAGATTTTAGATCCTAAGTACTCATGTAAATGCCAGGTGGGTGTGCCTCAGCAGGCAGAGACAGGAGATGCCCAGGACAAGGCAGCTAGCCATACCTATGAGCTCTGAGTTTGACTGTGAGACCTGCATCACAGTGAACACATTGGAAGAACTTCACGTATACTTCTGCTGAAACACATGCAAAACATACATTATACATGCATACTACACACATACATATAAAATGGAAAAGAGAAAAGGTAAATATACATATGTGTGTATGTGCGTGCCTGTGTGTATATTTGAATTACATATGGAAAACATGCAAGGATCAAAGCATTGAGGAGATGAATAAATACATCTACATCTACACATAACTGAAAACACACTTTAACTAAAGCAACAACCTGTTAATTGGCCAAACCAACCTGACTCCCACAAAATATTCACTAAATATCCAACAGACTAAATGTGGACACTAATCAACTGGGAAATAAAAAGAAGATAAACGCAGACTTCTAGGCTACTGAGTCAGACATTCTATGTATGGAAGCCAGACTGCCATTGTTCTCTGAAAAATGAGAGATACATTGGCACCAGTCTAACACCAGGAAGGCAATTAGAAAATCAGAGTAAATAGAACTTCCTTAAGAAAAGATGAGTAGGGGCTGGAGAGATGGCTCAGCGGTTAAGAGCACTGACTGCTCTTCCAAAGGACCCGGGTTCAGTTCCCAGCACCCACATGGCAGCCCACAACTGTCTGTAACTCCAAGATCTGACACCCTCACACAGACATACATGCAGGCAGAACACCAGTGCACCTACAATAAAAATAAATAAAATATTAAAAAAAAAAAAAAAGAAAAGATGAGTAAATAACGACTCTGAAATAAAAATGAAGCCACTGAAATACCCTTTGTGTCCTTATCCACCTTCCCACAGTAATCCACAGCATGAGTCTTGGTAATAGCTGTGTCTACAGTCATTGTTATGAGCAATAAGCTGTGGCTTAGTGATTTATAAGCATTGGTAAAAACTGGGCGTGGAGGCAGAGGCAGGTGGATCTCTATGTGTTCAAGGCTAGCCTGGTCTACACAGTAAGTTCCCGGACAGTAAGATGCTGTTTTAATAAGTAAATAAATCCGTAAATATTGCTAGCTACCTTTGTATCATCAAAACACCTCTGAAATACTTGTTCCAAGACAGCAAGGATGTGGAAAGTCTTCAGATGTAGTTGCTCCTTTATTAACCACCAGAAGCATCATCATGGCAAGACTCATGAAAGGTAATGACTGTGTCATAATCTTCAGGAACAAGCTATCCTACTATCATCTCTTTAAACTCACTCGAAAATTCACAGGCAAGCAACTGTATAGATGAGATGTAGTGGACATAGGAAATGCACCAAGTACTCAGCAGTCACTAGCCACCACAGAATATACATTAGAGAAACCCTCAGCTGGGCGTGGTGGCACACGCCTGTAATCCCAGTACTCGGGAGGCAGAGACAGGAAGATCTCTGTGGGTTTGAGGCCAGCCTGGTCTACAAAGTGAGTACAGGACAGGCAAGGCTACATATGGAGAAACCCTGTCTCAAAAAAATGAGAGAGAGAGAGACTGACTCATAATCCAATGAATGTGGAACAGATCTTGGGAAGAACTCTGTCCTTTCAAAGTTGTCAAGAACCCACAGGTCAGAAACCCTAGGAATGTCTAGGGTGGTGATCCTTGTTCAGAAAGTGGTCCTTACTCATCAGGAGACTCCATGTTGGAAAGATGTCTTTAACTTATAAAATATGGGAAAGCTTTTAGACATAATTCATGTAGTGAGCTATTAGTAATGCAATCATGATAAGAAATTAGACAAGACTAATGTGTGTAATAAAGCCTTTAGCATGCCAGGCATGGTGGTGCACACCTTTAATCCCAGCACTTGGGAGGCAGAGACAGGCAGATCGCTGTGAATTCGAGGCCAGCGTGATCTACAAAAGTGAGTCCAGGATAGCCAGGAGGACTGTTATGCAAAGAAACCCTATCTTAAAAAACCAAAAAATAAAATAAAATAAAGCCTTTAGCATGTGTCCACAACGGAGGCATGAGTTCTAAACTCCTCTGGCCTTGGGGGACTTTGGAAGCCACCAGTTCTACTCTGTGAGATCCTGATCCCTAAAGTCACTGAGTATCACTTCTGCAGCAAGTATCTCTGGGATCAGGTTCAAGTTCCTGACTGCTGCCCTCAGTCCAGGGAATCATCCCAGCACAGAGACACCATAACTGGTGTTCATGGAGAGAAGCTCATTGACTGCCACACAAACCAGCATCAGGCAATTCCTCAACTCAGAGGAATATGTATGAGCAACACATAAGGAAACCAAGTCTTAGCACGCCTTGGTAGAGGCAGAGGCAGACGGATCGCTGTGAGTTCAAGGCCAGCCTGGTCTACAAAGGGAGTCCAGGACAGTCAAGGATACACAGAGAAACCCTGTCTCGAAAAAAGGAAACCAAGTCTTCTGTGAAAAGGATGAGAGCATTCTCTGTCCTATCTGCCTTACTCTTAGAAACATGAGGAGGCTCCAGACACTCCCCTGTTAAGGAACCACTGAGGAGCAGAGGGAGAAACTACCACGGGTAAGATCTGTATAAAAAAAGATCCAAGACAAGAGGACTCTGAACAAAGTGATCACAGTAACCAACTTATTGACATGGCACTTACGTCAACAGGAAAAGATGGTTAGGATTAAATGGAGTAAACTGAATCCAGCTTTTGGAAGAGAAGAGTACTAACATTTGGAGGGACCACAAAAGGAAGTCTGGCACATTCAGCCACTCAAGAGAAGTGAAGCCAAAAGGTTCAAAATGCGGAAAGCTAAAAGAGGTCTGTGAGGAACTTGGAGAAACATGCCATGAACCTGAGGACAACCTGTGACATGGAGCAGGCCCTTCCAAAAGCACAAGCTGAAACCTATGAAGCCAGAGTTTGCAGTGAGACTCAGCAATGGACTACCAGACAGGGCCAACCATTTTTAAGAAAACATTTCCTTCAATTATGAAGTGACCAATCATAAACTCAGGCTGTTGGCAGGTATAGGGATCTGTGAGGATTCCTGGATAAGAACTATTGCTGTAATGCTTGAATCTGAGAAGACGTTCCTTCTCATGTGCATGGTGAATGATCACTAACTTGTGGCTATCTCTCCAGATTCATCAGTGTAAAGAAGTCTCTGGGGCTGGACAGACGGCTCAGCAATTCAGATCATGTGCTGCTCTTGCAAAGGATGAGAATTCAGTGCCCAGCACTACATGGCAGCCAACAATTGCCTGTAACTCCAGTTCCAGCGGACCAAGCAGCCCTTTCTGACCTCCTTAGGCACTGGACTCAAGTGCACCATCCCATACTCAAGACACACACATATACATACAATAATTAAAAATAAATCTTTTAAGAATAATCTCTGGGCCTGGCTAGTGTGCTTTTGATTTGAAGATTGAAGTGGGAGCTTTGAAGAGAGGTTTGTTTTTTCAAGTGTGTGTGTGTGTTTGGCAATGTCAGAAGACAACTTGCTGGATTGATTCTCTTTTTCCACTATGTGGTTCATGGGAATGGAACTCAAGTCATCAGGATTGGCAGTAAGCAACTTTATCTACTGAACCATCTTGCCACTCTGAATGGGAGTCCTTTTTTTTAAAGATTTATTTATTCATTATGTATACAGTGTTCTACCTACATGTAACAACTGCAGGCCAGAAGAGAGCACCAAATCTCATTATGGATGGTTGTGAGCCACCATGTGGTTGCTGTGAATTGAACTCAGGACCTTTGGAAGAGCAGCAAGTGCTCTTAACCTCTGAGCCATCTCTCCAGGCCAGGGAGTCCTTTTATTTTGTTTTGGTTTGGTTTTTTGTTTGTTTGCTTTGTTTTTTTCTGAGACAGAGTTTCTCTGTTTAGCCCTGGCTGTCCTGGACTCGCTGTGTAGACCAGGCTGGCCTTGAACTCACAGCGATTCACCTGTCTCTGGCTCCCCAGTGCTGGGATTAAAGGCGTGCGCCACCACGGCCCAGCTTGGGAGTCCTTTTTAATACAACCAAAATCCCCCTTATGTGTGGACAACCTGAAGGTTTCTTGAGTTTTCCTGTGACCAGCCAAATACAATTAGGATGTGTCAGGAACCCGCCTGTGTGTGTGGAAGTTCCATGTCTCAGGAAGCCCTTCTCAGAAGAAAAACCAAAGCACACTATTCTCTCTTTTGTTTTCTAGCTTTGTAAGTTGTTGTTATTATTATTGTTGTTGTTGTTGTTGTTATTTATTAAATGGGAAGATATTGTGATACTCAATTTTTTGGTGTATTTTTTGTCTGAATTAAAACATCTTTTGTACTTTATTATACTTAAGGGAAAGCCTTTAGGAAGACCTCAACTTTTATTAGTCATCAAATAATACATATAGGAGAGAACCCTACTAACATGTAAATGTGGACACTCCTTCAGGGTAGTACATCCTTTGCTGAACGCAAAAAAAAAAATTCTATCAATGTCCTTAGTGAACAGGACAGAACTCATTGAAAAAAAAAACATGATAACCCACAAAATTTGGGGAAGATTTAAGGAACAGCACACACCTTGTTGAACTTCAGAGAATCCATATCTTATGAATATAATGAATTTGGAAAGATTTTTTTCCCCAAAGTTCAATCCGTAAGCAATGTAAAAAATTTCATGACAAAGAGTAGCTCAGTTGATAAGATGTTTGCTCAGCTTGATGCCTTAATACCACATAAAATCATGCATGGCAACAGGAGGTAGAGGCAGGAGGATCACAGGTACTTTTGTTTTTTGTTTTTTTTAAGACACAGTTTCTCTGAGTAGCCTCGGCTGTCCTGGACTTGTTTTGTAGAACAGTCTGGCCTAGAACTCACAGAGATCCACCTGCCTCTGCCTCACCACATGCTGGGATTACAGGTGTGCACCACTGCACCCAGCTTTGGATCAGAAGTTCAAGATCATCTTCAGCTACATAGCATGTTCAAATCTAGCCTGCTGCGATTCATGAGACCCAGTGTTGAAAGGCTGAGAGAGAGAGACAAAAGAGAATATTATCAAGTGTAGCTAGATGTAGCAAGTCACACAAAAGCAATTTATTACTTCCTTTTAGTGAAAAAGTTAGTATTCAGTGCAGTAACCTGGCTCAACAGGTAAAGGCAGGAGGACTGAGTTAGGTCTGTTAAGCCCACATAAAGGAAGGTGAGAACAGACTCCATGCACAGTAATCCTGACATGCATGCCCTGCATTTCATACATGCATGGGCATGCCCACATCCTCATAAACAAATATATAAATGTAATAAAAAATTTAGGACAGCCGGGCGTGGTGGCGCACACCTTTAATCCCAGCACTCGGGAGGCAGAGGCAGGTGGATCGCTGTGAGTTCGAGGCCAGCCTGGTCTACAAAGTGAGTCCAGGACAGCCAAGGCTACACAAAGAAACCCTGTCTCGAAAAACCAAAAAAAAAAATTTAGGACAGCTTGCAGAAGGTGGCCCTTTCCTTCTACGCTGTTCGTCTGGTTGTCTGGCTTGGGCAGGCTTCTTTATCCACTGAGCCATCTTGCTAGCTCAGCAAAGCTTTTCTTAAAGGGTCAGATAGTATTTTAGGCTCTGTGGGACTTAAGCTCTCTACTGTAACTGCTTACTTGCCATAGTAAAACAAAAACAGCCATAATGAAAATATAAGTAAATGTGGCTATTCTGATAAAACGTTATGTACAAAATCAGTCAACAGGGATAAGTGAGGATCGTGAAAGGATGAATATGATCCAGGTATGTTACGTGCATTATGAAAACACATAAACAATTCTTCTGTATCATCAAAATATCCTGAAAATATTTTTAAAACAAACAAAACAGGCAACAGCCAATTAGGCTTATGGGCAGCTTGTAGTCACTGGCTTACTGAATCTGTGATACTATACCTTCTGATTTTTAATTTTTTCTTTTGTCGAGAAATAGCCTTGCTCTGTAGTTTAGATCAGCCTTGAGATCATAGCAACCCCCATCTCAGCCTCTTGGATACTGAGGTATAGGAGTAAGCCAACACACTCAGCTCCTCCTTCCTTTCTTCCTTCCTTTCTTTCTTTTTTTTTTTTTTTTTAAAGATTTTATTTATTTTATGTATGAGTGCTCCATTTGCATATATACCTGTATGCCAGAAGAGGGCATCAGATTGCAGTATAGCTGGCTGTGAGCCACCATGTGGTTGCTGGGGATTGAACTCAGGACCCCTGGAAGAGCAGAAAGTGCTCTTATCTGCTAAGCCATCCCTCCAGCTCCCCTCCTTTCCTTCTTTAAATACTTATTTTATTTATGTATTTATTTATTTTTGCTTACTTGGTTTTTCCAGACAGGGTTTCTCTGAGTACCCTTGGCTGTCCTGGACTAGCTTTCAGCCTGAGCTGCTCTTGAACTCACAGAGATCTACCTGCCTCAGCCTCCTGGAGTGCAGGGATTACAATGTGCACCACCACGCCCAGCTTTTTTTTTCTTTTTTCTTTTTTCTTTTTTAATTTTGAGTGTGTGAGCACATATGAGTGTAGGCTCCTGGAATCAAGTGATAGAGAGCTGTAAGCCACCTGACATACATAGATGCTGGGACCCAAGCAAGCACTTTTAACCTCTGAGCCATTTCTCTGGTCCTTCTCTTTTGCATTCTTGGCATTTTGTGCCAGTGTTCTTTTTTCTTGTGATCTGTTGAGTTTATTAGGTTTATTGATTTTTTTTTAAACCACATTTTATTTTCATTGATTTTTTTTCCTCTGTCTTTTGTTTGCTTGCTTTTTGTTTCATTAATTGCTCTTAATGTATTATTCCTTTTCAGTGTTTTATAGAGGCATAAATCATTGCTTTTCTATCATAAAAATTGAGCCTGTCAGATTTGGTAAGATTTGTAAGCCCACCACTTGGGAGGCAGGAGATCACTGTGAGTCCCAGGCCAGCCTGGACTACAAAGCAAGATCCTGTCTTTAACAAGTAAATAAATAAATAAATAAATAAAGTTTAGCATTATTTACATAAAACACCTACACAAACAAAAACAGTATTTAATCATTATTAAATGCTACTTTACGTTGCTTAGTTACTTTTCTCATTGTTGTAACCAAATACCTGAGAAAAAGCATCGTAAAGAAAGAAAGGCTCATTCAGCAGAGCGCAGTCCACCATGGAGAAGTTGGTTGAAGGTGCTGACCAGGATGCAGAGAGAAGGGAGAGCCAGAGCTCAGCTGGCTTTTTCCTTTTCCCCTTCCTATGTAGTCTAGGACCCGGCCTGTGGAGGAGGCCACCACATTCAGAGTGGGTCTTCAGTTACATTCAGACTCGGGTGTGCTAAGTGCTTATTAATGCAGCAAGTTGGCCACAGAAATGAACCACCACATGCGTGGGTCCATTGGGGTCAAGTCATTAGAAGCACAGGAAAACAGTTCTTCTCCGTCCATTCACTGCATGAGAATAATTCCTTCTCTTGGATTATGAAAAGGTAATTAACCATTTTTAAAATATGAATTGGTGTGAGGGTGTCAGATCCTCTAAAACTGGAGTTATAGACAGTTGTGACCTGCCATGTGGGTGCTGGGTCCTCTGGAAGAGCAGGCAGTGCTCTTAAACTACTGAGCCACCTCTTCAGCTGTGGTAATTAACCATCTTTTTGTTTTGTTTTTGTTTTTGTTTTTCAAGACAGGGTTTCTCTGGGTAGCCTTGGCTGTCCTGAACTCATTTTGTAGACCAGGCTGGCCTTGAACTCACAGTGATCCACCTGCCTCTGCCTCCTGAGTGCTGGGATTAAAGGCGTGCGCCACCATGCCTGGCATAACCATCTTAAACAGACACCAACTCTGAACACTAGTTACTAGAAACTTAACCTCTGAAGGATAGCTTAGTCTCCAAGATTCAATTGCTGCTGCTCTTGGAAAACAGTGAGAGGAGGGGGCAGCGGCACTGGAGGAGTCAATGTTGGATTCCAGAAGTAACGTGGATAAAAGGTGAGGTGAAAATAAACTCCTATTTTAGATCAGTTCCTCTTGCTGCCCACGCCTCCATTGGCTGGCTCTGCTCCCAGAGCTTAGGCAAAGCAATATTAAATGCTTACCAAAAAAAGGGCTTACAGTTGGTAGAACCTAAGACTGACGACCCTTTGAGAATGGCTGGAGCTCACTGTTGGTAGGAACATGTAAAAATCAGTTAGAGCAATGCACAAAGCTAACCACGGTCTGTAATGGCAGCAAAGCGAAGAAGCCAGAACTCCCTATGTGTCACCTGGATGACCCACAAAACTAGGCCCTGGAACTAGCACTGCTTACTCTCCTCACTCCTCAAGACACAGGATTCTAATAAATCTGGCACAAAATCTAGACCAGGTTCTATAATCCAAGTAGCAGAGTGGAAATGTCTGCAGAATAAATGAATTAGTGCCAGGAGGAAACTCACTAAATACTTTCAGTAAGCTGTGAACAACTCTGGAAATATTTAGAGACACTGCAGTTGCCTCTGGCATTCTTAAAACTCAGGCAGGTAACAAGGCTGATTTCAGGAGCAAACTTGGAAACTGCACTGGCTGGCAGCCACACTGGGGAATAGAGACAGACACTCACCACCTCAAAAACCACACAAAGAAAGCACCCGGGAAGTGAACCAAAGCGTCCATCACACTGCATCCAAAGGGAAGGAAACAGAAGTAGGGACCAGCGTTGCTTCAGAAAAGAAAAATCCGGAACAACTGATAAACTCTTCCCTTGGGTGGGGGTTTTCTGCACAAAGAGGGCACTGGGTAGGTAAAATCTGTTTCAGTGAATGTTTTAATTTACCAACACTAAAATTATTCTTATGAATTTTTACAACTCTATAACAATGTACAGCATTCATCAAATGTTTTCACCTGGACCTACAAATGAACTACTGTCAAGCAGTAAAGCCAAAGCCTTCACTTTGGTGCAGAACCTGTGGACTGTGGCTGTACAGCCTCCACCTTCCAGCAGTCACCATCAAAGCTATGCTGCGTCTCAGCCAAGATGACCGCCACAGAAAACAACTGGGAAAAACCAGGCACACATCAGAATTGCTCAAAACCACCTAAGGAGCAACCCCACCTTTTTTTTGCTGTCCGGGTGTCTGTTGCTTGCACACCCACTGATGAACAAATACAAAAATGGTGCCATGTTCCTCCCCACACCAGTTTTCCTCCACAGCACACACTTGGAAAGCCAGGCAGGCAGATAACAAAATACCTCAACAGGGTACAATTAGGCATTATGAACTGTGAAAAAGGCCAGAGTAATATCATTCCCTCCTCTCCTCTTTCTCAAAAGGGCCAACACTTTTTTTTCCCCTCAACTGCACATGTTGGACTGAAGGTGGCAGCTGCCTCACAAAGCAGTCCTTTGAAAAGAAAATAATTGCTATGCACTGCCTTTGCTGTGTGCCTAGATTGTTAAGAGCACAGTTTGTTAAATGTTATGGTGTAGGTAACTTGCTGAAACTAAACTCTCTGCTAAACAAGAGTTATCAGGCTTTCGTTCCTTTCCCTCGACTGCAGCGTTTCCATGTTGCCATTATGACAAACTCCCCAGGACACAACTGCCCAGCACATATGCCTCTGCTGTTTACATTAACTCTTTTCTTTTTGTTTTCTGTTTTTTGTTTTGTTGTTGTTGTTTTTGTTTTTCAGGACAGGGTTTCTCTGTGTATCCTTGACTGTCCTGAACTCACTTTGTAGACCAGGCTGGCCTCGAAGATCTGCCTGCCTCTGCCTCCCAAGTGCTGGGATTAAAGGTGTGCGCCACCACACCTGGCTCTACATTAACTCTTGATGACCTTGATGACGGTTAAGAACACTGGCTGCTCTTCCAGGAGACCCAAATTCAGTTCCCAGCACCCACATGACAGCTCACACTGTCTCTAGCACCTATGTTTCTCTCTGCATGGTCTCTGCCTGCCCACCTCATGCCGTCTTCGTCCTCTAAGTGCTAGGACTGAAACTTGTAGCTTTTAACTCACAGGCTCAGCAAGATGCTTGACACTTAGTCAGCATTCACAGAATTTCCTTAGTTTGTAAAGTTCATCCAATGTTTAAATAATTTGTTATTTTAACTAGTAAAACTGAGCAAAAGATGTCACCTCTAATGTGGAATCACTTGAGTTTTAGTCATTTGAGTCAGATTTAATGCTGATTAGCCTCCTTGAAAATCAGTTTTGAAGTTAGGTGTGGTAAGCTGCCTGCAGTCTCAGCATTCAGGGAGCTGAGGCAAGAGGACCTGAGCTAGACCCTGTCTCAGAAGAAAGAGGAGGAGGAAATGGGAGGGGAAACTGAGGAAAGCCCTAAGCCAGAGCATCATGGGTTGTGTAGAGCAAATCTGAAGAAATGCGGAGTGGCTGAAGGGCTTTCCTGTCAAAGCCCTAAGCTGGAAAGTCCTTTCAAATCGCACTGCAAGTCTGTCTTTATGAAAGGACCACCCACATTTCAGCTCCCAGAGCCATTTCAGGCCACCCGACTTCACTTCAAGATGAGCGAGGTTCCCACCATGGAAACTTCTAAACACGGGCAACAGCTTCCAAGCTCACTGCTGACACCTGGTCCACTCTCCTGTCCTTTGCCTAAGAAAGAAAAATGTAAAGCAACTCAAAGTTCTGGCCACTTATGTGAAAACATGGAAACCACCCTGTCTTGGTTTTAATTCTGATGTCTTCAGCTTCTGCTTGCTAGTTACTAATAAATGCAAGTTTGCATTAATTGGATATAGTTGTCATTACGTTTCAAAAGGCCCATCTGTCAAGGTTTAGCCCAGAGCCATTTTTCACAACCAAGTGTTAATCAAATCACTGGTATAGCTGAAAATAGCTCTTTCCATAAAGTCACCTGCTCAGAAACAATCCACTCATCAGGACTTTATAATACTAAAAGGCAAATCGAAGGCAAATTATTAAAATATGTACTTTAAAAAAAGCTAAGTAGGGGGGTTACATTGCTGCGTATGATGTACTCAGGATCCTGCTTTGCTTTTTCTCCCACTACCTTATGACTAAAAGACTCTTGAGAATGCTGTCAGCAAGGAGAGCACGCCTCCAAGCCACAGCGTGAAGGGAGCCCACACCTCTCTGTGTAATGCTGTCTTTGTTTTTCAAAAAGCACAGGTATCAAGTGATAACAGATAAGCTTTGGTTTGCATATAAAAGTGTAGGCTCTATAAAGAAAGAAAATGTAAAAAATCAAAAGCACCTAGATATGCTGCAGAGGACCGAGCAGTCCCCTGTGAGGTCCCCTTGTCGCTGCTATTGTTAAGGAGCCGCAGTGGATTGCTGTGGATTGCTGTCTCCGACTGTGGTTATTATGAGCTGATAAATTATTTGCATTCAACAACAATCACACCAGCCTCCTTCTGAAACCCACACAAAGAACCTTGAATCACAGCCCTGTTTTGTTTGGGAGAAGGTTTTTCCCCCCCACCCCTGGTTTGTTTTCTTGTTTCTAAAGAAAGGGTCATTTAGAAGGCTATGGCAAAGATTTACAGATTAAATAAACTAGCAATAAGCATGAAACAAGAAAAAAATAGTTAGCTGTAAAGTGTTATTTCAGCAGAAATGGCAAATAAAGAAAAAGTTTGTCAATTTATCCATTGAAAGCCTCTTTTTTTTTTTAGCATTATGTAAGTGTCATAAAAAATAATAAAAAAAAAAAACATCTGCAGTAGGCTGAACTGGGACATATGAGGACTCGATACAACTGAGCTTCCAAAACTTAAATATCTCAAACCACTTTTTGCTTATAGCAAATAAAACAGAGAGCTGCAGATGCTTTCTCATCTGTGTGTAAATGAAAGCGGAGCTGTGCGAGTAGTTAGTATTCTTAGAACTGCTGAGAGCCAGTTTATTTAAATTAAATCAAAGCCAATCTGTATCTGTACAAAAATACTGTTCTCAGGGCTCTGACTCTCTAGACGCTACAGAGCGGCATATCCTCCCTCCATACCTCCCTCTGACATGAAGAAGTGAAAAGAGCCAGCAGATTGAAACCGCTTCAGAGGGATCCAGGAGAGGGAGGTTCAAAGGAATCAAAATAGCCCATGTCTCAGCAGCCACCTGCTCTAGAGCAGGGCTTGGCTTCTCTCTGCCCTGTTCTTTGTGCTCCCACAGCACATCTTGGAATTTATTATGTGCCTGTCTTTTCTACCTCTCCCCTGCCTCCATACTGTGAACTCTAATGGCAGGAACTGGGTTTTATTTCAGGCTGGTATAGTATCTGTTGACCTAAAAAGTATCTGCAGCATGTAGTAACACCTAGATATTAGTTCCCACCAGTTATTTTAACTGCATATTTTAGAGAGGGTCTGGAGATAGCTCAGTTGGTAAGACACCTACTCTGCAAGCATGGAGACCTGAGTTCGAAGCTCTAGAGCCCATTTTAAAAAGCCAGGGGTGCCAGGCGGTGGCACTCGGGAGGCAGAGGCAGGAAGATCTCTGTAAGTTCGAGGCCAAAGCAAGTGCAGGACAGCCAAGGCTACATACATCTTGTCTCAAAAGTCAAAATAACAAAACAAAACAAACAAACAAAGCCAGAGGCAGTAGCTGGGGCCTGTAACCCAGCCCTGGAGTGGGTGTTGGTGACTCTGGCTAGCCAGTCTCTAGTCTAAACAACTGATGCTTTGGTTCAGTGACAGGTTCTGTCACACAAAATACGGGCAAGGCCAGGCATGGTACAAGTGTGTTTAATCCCAGCACTCAGGAGGCAGAGATAGCAGATCTCTGTGAGTTTGCAGCCAGGTTGGTCTACATAAGTGATTTTCAGGTCAGCAGGAGCTACAAAGTGATGATCCTATCTAAAAATATGTAAATAAATATGTAGAAAGCAATCAAAAAGACACTAGGCATCAACCTCTGGCTTTTACCTGCATATGTAGCCACATTCACATATATACACAACCCACACCAAAAAATAAAATTAAAATAATAAATATCTTATATAACTTGTTGAAAATGCAGCTGCTAGGAACACAGGGCTGCATTTCTGGTTTTGTGATAGAAATGTGCCTAGCATGCTTGAGCCCCTGAATTCAATCCCCAGTACTTAAAAAATTAGCATATTTCAAGCCTCCAACTATTATAAAACACTCCTAAAGAACCAAGGATTACAAATATTAGAAAAGTGTAACTTGATGCAGTGTTGACATGTGTCCCCTTATCTAGTACAGACATGCAGCGTCTAATTGGCTTTACTTTTATGACATATACATTTTTTTTTCCAAGACAGGGTTTCTCTTATATTCCTGGCTGTCCTGGGCTCACTTTGTAGACCAGGCTGGCCTCGAACTCACAGAAATCTGCCTGCCTCTGCCTCCCAAGTGCTGGGATTAAAGGCGTGCACCACCACACCTGGCCTTATGACATATATTTTGACACACTGTTTTTTATCCTATACCATCGCTCTTAAGTTTCATAATTTATGCATTCTACTGACAAAAATTAAACTCTGGATAAACTGGTCAAGGCTCCTAGCCACTAATTATCTAACATGGATTCTCTCTAAATACAGAGAAATTGCTGTCTGTGTCTATGACATGGCATCGTTTCTATGCTGAGTCAAAGAGATTAATTCCAAGATTAATTCTAGGTAGGACACCAAAACGTCTCATGTGTCTGTCTGCTCCATCCGCCCCTTGACACACATGTCAACCTATGGAACCCTGTGGTACACAGGGGCTTTCACCTCTACCATTTCTTCCCCACTGATGGAAGCAGCCATGCTGCCAAGTACTTCCCACAGAAGTACAGAAGGGTGGAGGCAAAACAGCTCAATCAAAACAGCTTGGGAAAAGAAAGGAAGGAACACTTGTCAGAGACAGGCTCCAGGGATAGACAAGAAAACTTTTGCTTCTGTCTTGACCATCCTGGGTAAATAATCCTGTTCTAGATCTGCTTTCCTGAGCTGAGAGGCCAGGCTTCCCACCCTTTAACCTTGCACAGAAGGAACAACATTAAAAATCCACCTTGTTATTTGAAAAGTACCTTGCAAGAAATGTCACCGAGTACACCGTAGGGAGCACAATAGAAGGCAGCTCCAGGAGCCAAGCAGTGAGGTGGTAGAGGGGGGCACACAAAAGGAGGCACAGCTGCTGCACTGCAGACCCGATTGCCTGCTGCAGGCCAGATGCTGCTGACTGACCCGGCAGGGTACAGATTACTTGATTTTCTGAAATGGAATATGGCTCTTGAGTGCCTATCTACAAGGCCGCTTCATTTATTCTGATTAAGACCATGCATACTGGCAGGACCATTTCCATAGCCTCCAGCTGACTCAGATTGCTTTGGTCAATAAACACTGAGTTATTGGGGGTGGAGGTGAGGCATTTTAAGTAGATATCAGTTCTCTTAAAACTGTAAATCTTGAATCAGAAATGAAGACTAAAAAAATAAAGCCAAATCAATGTAAACACCACTCCTAGTCCCAGCATTCCCTTTACTCCTACAAGAGAGAGAATTCAGGAACGTGCATTTATCTCACTCAGATGTGTTTGAATTAGAATCAAAGCATAACATCAAGCCAGTTGGAAAAACATTCCTAAACCCCAGCATCTGCTGAGTGAGTTTTCACAGGGGAGCCGGGACAAGATGCTGTGGAGCCATCATTAGGGAAGAGTCTACACGGCTTCAGACAGGCCTTGGCCATGGTGCCTCTGCTTCTTACTCCTTAGACAATGTCACTGATGAACCCTCCATTCAAGGGTAATTCCTTCTCATCTTATGGTACTGTCTAGTTTCCCCTTGTGATTGACAGGGAAATTCAGATTGCTGGAGATCTTCACCTGAGTAACGAACTTGAAAGCAAGAAGACAAGAACACTCTGATGTGCGTACGACCTTTCAGTGTTGATTGCTGGGTCTATCCAGTGCCCCTGAGTGGATACATCGAAATGTGGAGCACAGACTATAGCTATAATACTTGTTCTCTCTCTCTCCAGACAAACGCTCTCACTGCTGACTAGGGATGTGGGTTACTCAAGGTGAGAGGAGGTTGAGTTGAAAGAGAATTGGAAGCATATGCCTGCATAATTCTGACTCGTAGTACAATCAATTGGTTGAACCCACAGCTTCCTGCATGCTAGGCAAGTACTCTACCACTGAGATATATCTCCAGCATGTTTGTTTTTTGATGCATCACGTAGTTCAGGATGGCCGAGAACTCTCCACCAACCCCAACTCCCCACTGCCTGCTCAGCCTTCTGAGAGAAGTACATGCAAATGCTATCAGAGGCCTCTATCCACACAATTCTTAGCAGAGGATTACCCTGTTGGTGTACTGTCCCAGCCATGCTCCAGTATTACTCAAGTTATACTATATGTGAAATTTGGCTAACTTGAGGTGTCAAATTGCTCAGCCTTAGGCCAGGCATGGCAGTACACACTTTTAATCCCAGCACTGGGGATGCAGAGGCAGGAGGGTCTCTGTGAGGTAGAAGCCAGTTTGGTCTACAGAGTTAGTTCCAACCAGGGCTACAAGTGAGTCCTTGTCTCAGTAATCATCATCATCATCATCATCATCATCATCATCATCATCATCATCGTAACAGCCTAGTTTCCTACATTCCTAGAATTCTAAAAGGTATGCTGTATTGTCATTGTCATTACATTACCTTGGGACCATCATTCTTTTTTTTTTTTCTATTGTGTATGGGTATTTTGCCTACATGTATGCCTATGCACCATATGCATGCAGTCCCTGCCAGATGAGGATGCTGTGTCTCCTGGGACTAGAGTTACAAAGACACTATGTTAGTGCTGGGAACTGGACCCAGGTCCTCTAGCAATTCAGTCAGTGCTCTTAACTGATGAGCCATCTCTCCAACTCTAAACTCCCAGTATTCCTTGGAAAGAGAATTTCCATTCCCCAGAGATGTGAAAGATATCAATAGAAAGCAAGCTCAATTAACCAGCCTAGCTCATTACTATGTTTCTAGTGCTTATAATAGCTGGCACACAAAAACTATACTTTGAACAAAGGAAGGAACTAACTCTGAAATCTACCTCCAACACAAAATCCAAAAGTAATTCTGAATCAATTCCAGTCAAAGCACTATCCTGAGTGGGCCAGATATGGTGTCTCACACCTTTAATCCCAGCACTAGGGAGGCAGAGGCAGGCAGATCTCTGTGAATTCGAGGCCAGCTTGGTCTACAAAGCAAGTCCAGGAGAGCAAAGGCTACACAGAGAAACCCTGTCTTGAAAAACAAAAAACAAAGAAACAAACAAACAAACAAACAAAAACATAAAGAGCAAAACACTATCCTGAGCCAGGTGTGGTGGCACACATCTGCCTACCTCTGCTGAGGTAGGCAGAGGCAAGATGATGGCAAGTTTGAGGCCAGCTTGAGCAACATAGCAATACTCTGTCTCAAAAAATAAAACCCACTGTCCTGGCCAGAAGACTAGCATGGTCTGCCATAAGACTTTGCCAAGCATGAACACATCATCATGTTGAGGGAAGGGAAGCAGGGTGGAGACCACAGAGTGGTATGTCGGCTGAACACAGTCCTCCTCTGGAGGAAAAGTAAACAGGTGACCTGTGGTTCTCCTCAGAAAAACAGCACAACTTTGGAGAGTACCTGATACAATTCATTCATTCATGGACTTGAACCAGGTTAAGCTTGTGTAGAAATAAGTGGGGCAGGGGGCTGGAGACATGGTTCAGAAGTTAAGAGTACTGTCTGCTCTTCCAGAGGTCCTGAGTTCAATTCCCAGCACCCACATGGTGCCTCACAAGCATCTAGAACGAGATCTGGTGCCCTCTTCTGGCCTACATATGCATACTGTACTCATAATAAATAAAAAAATGAATCTTCTAAAAAAAAAAAAAGAAAAAAGAAAAAGAAATGAACGGAGACCTACTTTCTTTGACAACGCAGAAAGGCTGGCTGGCTGCCTGCAGTATGCTTAGAACATGGAGACTGAGATCCCATTGGACAGAGTTAAGCCAGCATAGAACTCAAACTTGTTGCTGCTATATCACTCTGAAATTAAACAAGACTTTTCACCAATTGAATCCTGCATGAGAATAAGTAGTGCTAATATTTATTGAATGAACCTAGAAGTAGGGTGAGCCCTTTGCATGAGTATTTTATGTAATTCCCACAACAACCCTATGAGAGGCACTTTCACCCCACTTTATAAATGCAGAACCTGATGGAGTTTAGCAATACAAACCAGTCCTACAAAGCCCAGGACTTATTCAGGCATGCTCTTGGCTGAGGTGTACCTCTTGCTAACTTATGAACAGGCAGGTAGTCAAGACTAACACCTTTTTTTCTTTTCTTTTCTTTCTTTCTCTCTCTCTCTCTTTCTTTCTTTCTTTGATAGGGTCTCACTTATGTAGCCATGGCCAGCCTGAAACTTGCTATGCAGACCAGTCTGGCTTTGAGTTCACAGAAATCCACCTGCCTCTGCTTCCCGAGTACTGAGACCAAAAGCACGAGCCACCATGCCCAGAAACGCCAATTCTTACATCTTCTCTCTGAAACATATCCAGCACTGTCTGCAATCCACAGTAGCTATGGGAACTGAACCACATGGGCTGACTCTTGTTATAGAAGGCCCTGGATGATCAGAAAGATGGCTTTAGAGGCAGACCCACTGGGCGTAGTGGTGCACACCTATAATCCCAATACTCAAGTTTAAGGCTTACCTAAGCTGAGACCCAGCCTAACAGCCACACACACACAAAGCAAGCAGATCCTAGTCCTGGGGCTATAGCTCAATGGCAGAGTGGTAGAACTATGCTTACCATGTATATGACCCTGGGCCCAATTCACTTGCACATATTAAACAAACAAACAAGAGAAAGGCAAGAGCCATTAATTTTAACCCAAACTTTTTGGCACTGCTTGGGGGGACACAGGCATCTGAGTACCAGCCACATGCACTCCTGAGCACATTCCTGGCAGTTTCTGATACAATGCTTTAAACTAGCAGCTAATCAAATACTGAGACTTTTATAAAATCTACAAAACAGGCTATGCTTTGACCTGTAATTGTTTTTTGTTTTTAAACTCCATTGCTGCCATATTTTCTCTTCCCTTGAAAAATCCCCAAGGGGAGTCCATTTAAAATTGTTCTTAAAGATGAGCAGTGGTGGCACAAGCCTTTAATCCCAGCACTCAGGGAGGCAGAGGCAGGAGGATCTCTATGAGTACAAGGCCAGCCTCGTTTACAGAGCAAGTTCCAGGACAGCCAAGCTACACAGGAGACCCTGTCTTAAAAAGACCAAAAAATAAATAAATAGATAATAAAAAGTAAAGTTGCTCTAGGTTTACTGCCAATTACTCTGTTTCCTCATCTCTCTTCACTTTCTTGCACAAGTTAGTAAATAAGCTTATGTTACATTTGCATAGTCTCAAAATAGCAAAGAAACCCAGCAAAAGTACCGGTTCCCAGGATGGTAGGACTGAGGGTGCTTCTCTCTCGCCACCAAATGTTTAAGCTACAGATGATGAGTTCTCATCATGGGGAGAGGGGCTAACTGCGGGAACTGGCCAATCTTAGAAACTTACATCAACTGAATGTGATATAACAAGATCCCCTAGACTTGCTCATGCCAGTTAGCTGAACTTGGAATCAAAAAGCATCTGTGGTTTGTGTTAGCAGCCAGAAAGCTCCCTTTTCCCCCAGCTGCCATGTACTCAAGTCATTACCCTACAATCTAAGGAGACAGATTTAGGATTAATAATTTATTACCTTCCTGCACTGCAGTGTAGTTAAGAATATAGGGCAGTTTGGCAGGGGAAAGTTCCTGCTGAAGGCTCATTGCTGGAAAAGATATTCCATTAGTCATCCACCTCAAATCGGTGCCCACCACGGAGAAGAAGATAAATGGAGGCACCTAAAGGCCTCCCAAAAATGCTTTTCCATGAAAATAAGGCCAATACATTTTCAAAATATACCACATACTTTTTAAAAATTCTTTTTAAAAATATTTATTTATTTATTATGTATACAGTAGTATGCCTGCATGTACTGCATGCCAGAAGAGGGCACCAGATCTCATTGTGGATGGCTGTGAGCCACCATGTGGTTGCTGGGAATTGAACTCATGACCTCTGAAAGAGCAGTCAGTGCTCTTAACCGCTGAGCCATCTCTCCAGCCCCAGTATATCACATACTTTAAAAAAAAAATGACTTGTTCTTACTGGCATAAGAGTGTCAAGCCAGGTGTGGTGTCGCACGCCTTTAATCCCAGCACTCGGGAGGCAGAGGCAGGCAGATAGCTGTGAGTTCAAGGCCAGCCTGGTCTACAAAGTGAGTCCAGGACAGCCAAGGCTACACAGAGAGATTCTGTCTCCTGTCTCGGAAAAAAAAAAAGTATCTACATACCATAAAGTAGTAAAAAAAAAAAAAGGAATAAGGAAGAAAGAGGGGTCAAGGCCAATAGTTGCCTTTTGGCACTTGTGCCATGTACCAGGAACACTCCTGGCATTAGGGGCATTTATCTGGACTCATGAACTCAAGCACAAAAGAACAGAATGCAACTAGAAGAGACCTCTTGCTAAGCCTGGAGCCATCTTTGTGTCTCATCTGCAATCTTTGTGGGCTCTGAGATTGTTAATCTCTCCGTGCAGAATTCTGGTCTGATGAGAATAGAAAACACTGCAGTTAGGGAACACAGAGACCAAAATGTTATCTGTAGAGTACAGACTATAACAGTGGCTGGGCAGCATGGCAGGAACGTGTAGCCACAGCCTTCCTTCTGCTTTCCATACTGAATGAAGCTTACTCAGCTGGTAAATACAGGAGAAGCAGCCCAGCTAGAGCATGGCAAGGCAAGAGGGTCTCAAGACTGGCCATTCCACACAAGAGGATTCATTTCTAACTCATGAGCCAGAAAGAAAATTCCCTGCCATTTGTGAAATGAATCAGTTAGAGAACTGTAGATACATTTTCCTCTTTGGACAAGAACCCACATAATAGGTTAAGTTTGAAAAAGTAGAGAAGAAAAGACCAGTTCTTTCAAACACAAATGCTCAAAACAGGGTGCTATGGTTACATTAACAACAGAACTTGTTATCTACTACATGTTACATACTAAAGAGGTAACTTTGAATAATAGACAGATACACAATTAAATGATCATAATAGACTCCTGTTCCTAATCAGGATGGAGAATTCACCACACCAAACCGCTATCTACCATATAGAATATACCAAAACACTACCTGCTACACGGAATACACCTTAACCACTACCTACTACACAGAATACACCTTAGCCACTACCAATTACACAGAATATACCATAACCACTACTCAGTACACAGAATACCCCATAACCACTACTCAGTACACAGAATACCCCATAACCACTACTCAGTACACAGAATACCCCATAACCACTACTCAGTACACAGAATACCCCATAACCACTACTCAGTACACAGAATACCCCATAACCACTACTCAGTACACAGAATACCCCATAACCACTACTCAGTACACAGAATACCCCATAACCACTACTCAGTACACAGAATACCTCATAACCACTACTCAGTACACAGAATACACCATAACCACTACTCAGTACACAGAATACACCATAACCACTACTCAGTACACAGAATACCTCATAACCACTACTCAGTACACAGAATACACCATAACCACTACTCAGTACACAGAATACACCATAACCACTACTCAGTACACAGAATACCTCATAACCACTACCTACTACAGAATACCTACAGAATACACCATAACCATAATGTACTATACAGAATAGACCATAACCACTACCTACGATACAGAATACACCATAACCAACACCTACTATACAGAATACACCATAACCAACACCTACTACACAGGATACATCATAACCACTACCTACCACACAGAATACACCATAACCACTACCCACTACACAGAATACACTATAACTGCCATCCATCATACAGAATACCTGTGACAACTGGCAACATAAAAACTACAGTTCTAAGAGACTCCCATGTATGCCAAATTCTCTGTTAAAGGATAGTGTCCCTGCTGACACGCAGAAAGATGAGACCTAAGCGGGACAGAAGAGTCTTTGCTGATGTTGGAAAGCAAAGACATTTAGTCATTTGTCTGAAATTTAAGGAAGCTGTTGTTAAAAAAAAAAAAAAGGTGGAGGCAGCAGTCCAGTGAGAACCAGTCTGTGGCTAAGGCTGGACGGCAAACAACATAGAATAGAGTAGGATCACCAGGTATTTATTAGATGGAGAATGCTATTAGGATTGAGAAGACAGAATCATTAGGGGTCAAACAGTGCTTGGGGCAGGAGGCAGGAGCATGCTAGAACTTGGCCCTGCTAGTGTTAAGCAATTATATTAACACTATCTGCTAGTGGAGACATAAAAAAGGCTTGCCCTATGTGTAAGACCTCCCCTGGCGTTCTCTTCACAAAGCCTAACACTACAGCATATAACGCAGGATGCACAGAGAGCTGCACAGCCATCACGAGAACTTCACAAAGGAGTTCAGACCAGAAGTCTCCGGGAGTTTGAAAGAAACTTATGTTTGTGTGAATCAGAAAACATTAGTGAGAACGATAATGACACGCGCAGCAGGGTGGAGCATAAAAACACGATATGAATGATGATCTTTTGATATGGAGGAGGAAAGAAATGGAGAATGACTCAGAGATCTCTACCTTAGAACATGGGTGGAGATGCTCTTTTTATGTTTATAGGGAATAAAAGAGAAGAAAGAGAAGAAGAGTTCTGGCTTCCGTTTTGACATATTAACTTAATGGTAGTTATGAGACATCCAGTTGGAGATGTGTGACATACAGGTGGCTAGGTAGTTTGGTGCTCAGCAGTGACAGATCTGGGAGTGGTAATCACATAGCTATCAACTGAGAAAATGAGTGAGGCTGCTAAAGTACATGCAAGAGCGGGGTGGGGCGGGATATGAAACAAAACCCTCAAGAACAAAACATTTAAGAGAAAAGCTAAGGCAGGGCTGAGGGGGAAAGCATTAAAAAGTACAGAATATCAACTCGAAGAACAAAGAAAACTGTATTTTAAAGCAAGTGAAGACAGAGTTTCAAGAAAATAAACAAAGATGCCAAGATTTTCTAAAGATTTGTTTTATATATTTTCGGGGTGGGGTGTTCAAGACAGGGTTTCTCTTTGTAGCCCTGGCTGTCCTGGAACTTGCTCTTTAAACCAGGCTGGCCTTGAACTCATGGAAACCCACCTGAATGCTGGGATTAAAGGTATATCCCGCCGCCACTTGGCCTGTTATCTTATTTTTAATTATGTGTATTTGTGTATTTGCATCTGGTCTAGCGGCCCATGAGTTCCAGAGGCATCAGAGCCCCAAGAGCTGGTGGTTGCAAGCAGCCAGGTGCTGGGAACTGAACTCTGGGTCCTCTGGAAGAACAGCAAGTGCTTAGCCACTATGCCGTCTCATAACCTTGCTGTAGATTTCAACTAAGATGATATGAAGGTCACCAAGTAGGAAGATCACCATTACCTTAGAGAAACCTAGGTGTGTAGAAGCCAGACCTCACTGGATTCAGAAGAGTACAGAGAAAGGAAAAGAGAGAGCAAATGAAAGCCTGCCCAATCAAGAAACTCCAAAGGTCAGGAAGACTTAGTTAGAGAACTACTTGGAAAGCTGCCACAAAACAGAACCTGCATCAGAAAAGATTCACTGGATGAATAAGTAACTTAAAAACCAAGTGAATGAGTGAAGTAAGGAACTTCTACCTATTTGATTGTTCCTTTGTCCTCTCACTCGCTGTGTCAGTCTGTCTGCAAACTGAATACATACTAGACCCAAAACAAGTTCTCTTCCTCCATGAAGGCTTCCCAGATTTTCTGATCTCCAGTAGAGGGTTGGTGATGACTAGCATGTGAGAGGCCCTGTGCATGAGCCGGCTGCTGAAAGGGCAGGAAGGGGTCAGGTAATGAGAAATGCAGAAGAACAGACAGACAAGTTAGAACTCTTGATATAAAGCAGCATAGCTACTGTGAAAAACTGCTTCTCAAAATCTTTTTTAAAAAAGAGAAAATGGAAGGCTGTAAATAAAAAGGAATAAATAAATAAACATAGAACTACTGGGTAAGTAAACAATTCTACTCCTAACTTTATGTGCAAGAAAATGAAAAACGGGGCGGGAGAGATGGCTCAGAGGTTAAGAGCACTGACTGCTCTTCCAGAGGTCCTGAGTTCAATTCCCAGCAACTACATGGTGGCTCACAACCATCTATAATGAGATCTGGCATGCAGGAAGAATACTGTATATATAACAAATAAAAATCTTAAAAAAAAAAAAAAGAAAGAAAAGAAAGAAAGAAAATGAAAAACATGTTCACATAAAAACTAGTAAAGGGCCGGGCACGGTGGTACACACCTTTAATCCCAGCACTTGGGAGGCAGAGGCAGGCTGATTGCTGTGAGTTTGAGGCCAGCCTCGTCTACAAAGTGAGTCCAGGACAGCCAAGCTACACAGAGAAACTCTGTCTCAAAAAAATCAAAAAAATCAACAACAACAACAAAAAAAACTAGTAACAGGAGGCAGAAGAAGGAAGATCTCTGAGGTCGAGGCCAGCCTGGTCTATAGAGCAAGTCCAGGACAGCCAGGACTACACAGAGAAACCCTGTCTCAAAACAAACAAACAAACAAACAGGGCAGAAGCGACGGCTCAGAGGTTAAGAGCACTGATTGCTCTTCCAGAGGTCTTGAGTTCAATTCCCAGCAACTATATGGTGGCTCACAACCTGTATACTGAGATCTGGCGCCCTCTTCTGGCCTGCAGGTGTACATGGAGGCAGAGCACTGTATACAAAATAACAAATCTTTAAAAAAACAAACACAAACAAAAAGTACATAAATGTTCAGAACACCATTTAACTTGCAATAGCCAAAAAGTAGAAACACTCTGATGTCTACCAGCGAATGAATTGATAAGTAAAGTGAAGGGTGGAGGTATCATTGCACAGTCAAGAGCACTTGTTGCTCTTGCAAAGGACTGAGGTTCAGTTCCCAGCATCCACATGGTATCTCAGAACCATCTGTAACTCCAGTTCCAAGAGATCTGACACTCTCTCCTGACTTCAGTGGGCCCCAGGCTGGCATGTGGTACCCATACATAAATGCAGGCAAAATACTCATACACACACACACACACACACACACACACACACACACACACACACACAAAACAAGCCTGGGGGAATAGAGAATGCTCAGCAGTTAAGAGCTAGCTGCTCTTCCAGAGGACCCAGGTTTAATTCCTAGTACCCATTCAGTAGCTCACAGCCATCTGTAATCCCAATTCCAAGGGATCTTCCCACCTTTTCTGAACTCTGAGGGCACTGGACACATGTGCACATACATACACGCAGGCAAAGCACCTATACACATATAATTAAAGTTAAAAGAGTTTGGGCCGGGCATGATAGCACACACCTTTAATCCCAGCACTCAGGAGGCAGAGGCAGGCGGATCACTGTGAGTTCAAGGTCAGCCTGGTCTACAAAGAGAGTCCAGGACAGCCAAGGCCACACAGAGAAACCCTGTCTCGAAAAACCAAAATTAAGAAAAAAAAAAAAAAAGAATTCAAAGTTATCCTTAGCTAAACTGCAAGTTTAAATCCAGCCTGAGCTACATTAGAGCCTATCCAAAACAAAACAATAAATAAATGGATTAAAATAAATAAATAAATGGATAAAAGCTATAAGAGAAAAATGCTAACTCAGTTACACGGACAAATAAATCAGAATAATTATCAGACCTCTCAACAAAAACCCTTAAAAGCCAAGAAAGAAAGAAAGGAAGAAAGACATAAAGCAAGCAATGATATATTTCAAGCCCTAAAATTAAACAATTCCCAGCCAAAATTGTTATATACCACAAAGTTACTCTTAAAGTTGGTGGAGAAACAAGGATCTTTTGAGAAAAGCACAAACTAAAGTAATTCATGATAGCCAGGCCAACGATAAAGAACACACTTAAACATGGAGAATAAAGCAAGTCCTGACAAAGAAGGCACAGTTAAGAACCTCATGGAAGGGGTTGGAGAGATGGCTCAGTGCTTAGGAGCACTGGCTGCTCTTCCAGAGGACCTGTGCTCATTTCCCAGCAACTACATGGCAGCTCTCAACTGCCTGTGACTCCATTTCCAGGGGACCTGACAAAACACCAATGCACATAAAATAAAAATATAATTTTTTTAAATCTTAAAAAAAAAAAAAAGAATTTCAGAAGAAAAACAGATGAACAAAAGAGAACTAGGAATCCATCATGTCTAACACGGTCAATTAGCAAACACCTAACACAAATGGGGAGAATGAAAAAGACGAACAACCTATTGTGATAGTTCATAGTGAGCATTAACTTGACAGGATCCAGCATCACCTGGGAGACAAGCTCTGGGGACCAGTGAGAAACTACCTAGAGCAAGTCTACCTGAGGTGGAAGGCCTACCATATGTGGGCAGTACCACCCCATGAGGGTCTCAGATTGAATGGGCATCCTTACTCTCAGCTTTCTGGCTGCCTACACAATATGACCTGCAGCCTCCCACTCTTGTCCACGTTCCTTCCCTGCCACCATGATGGATAATATGTCCCTGAACTGTAAACCAAAATAAGCCCTCCTTCATTAAATTGCTTCTTGTCAAGTGTTTGGTCATAGAAACAAGAAAAGTAACTAACACATCTATATAGCCAAGAAAACAACTGACAAATCTATAGCAATTAGCAGACGTCTCTCAATAGGAACCTTAAATGTAGTTTTAACCTTTCAATTAAAAGACACATGCTAGCCCATTAGATTAAAAAACAAGGTCCAAGCCAGGCATGGTGGTACATGCCTTTAATCCCAGAACTTGAGAGACAGCAGGTGGATCAATGTGAGTTCAAAGTCAGCCTGGTCTACAAAGGGAGCCCAGGACAGCCAAGGGTATACCCAGAAACTCTGTCTCAAAAAAAAAACCAAAAAACAAAAAACAAAAGGTAAGGTCTAAGCACTTGGGAGGCTGAGGCAGGCAGATCTTTGAGTTTGAGGCCAGTCTGGTCTACAAAGTGAGTCCAGGATGACCAGAGCTAACACAGAGAAACCTTATTTCAAATCAATCAATCAATCAAGATCCAACTATCAGTGTCTCTAAAATACATACCTCACTGGTAACAATATCTACAGACTGAGCATGAAAGGATGGAAGTCAAGTTACCAAGCAAATAAAAGCCAAAACTAAGCTGGCATAGTTGTTTTATAATTGATAAAATAGACTTCAAACCAAAACTAGAAAAGATTTTGGCTTTTTTCCCCCTAAGAGGCAGGGTCTCTCTATATAGCCCTGGCTGTCCTGGAAATCCCCCTAGCTGGCCTCAAACTCACTCACGAGATCTACCTGCCTCTGCTAAGTGCTAGGATTAAAGGCATGCACCACATTGCCCAACTAGAAAAGATTTTTAAAGGCCACTACATATTAGTAAAGAAAAAATTAAGAAGATATAAAAATTATAAATATACATATAACAAATGTTGGAGTTCTCAATTTAAAAACCAAAACATGCCAGGTGTGGTGGCGCACGCCTTTAATCCCAGCACTCAGGAGGCAGAGGCAGGCAGATTGATGTGAATTCGAGGCCAGCCTGGTCTACAAAGTGAGTCTAGGACAGCCAAGGCTAAATAGAGAAACTCTGTCTCAAAAAACAAAACAAACAAACAAAAAACAAAACCAAAACAAAGAAACAAAACCAAAACATTAGCTGGGTGTGGTGGCCTTTAATCCCAGCACTCAAAGGCAGAGGCAGGCATATCTCTGTGAGTTCAAGGCTAGCCTAGTCTACAAAGCAAGTACCAGGACAGCCAGGGCTACACAGAGAAGTCCTGTCCTGAAAAAAACAAACAAACAACAAAACCTCAAAACAAACAAAATACTAATGAACACGAAAAGATAGATTTTGTTTTTATTTTTGTTGTGTTTTTCCAGTCAGGATTTCCCTGTGTAGCCCTGGCTGTCCTGGAATTTGCTCTGTACACCAGGCTGGCCTTGAGCTCAGGTAGAGCCACCTTTCTCTCCCTCCCAAGTACTGGGATTAAAGGCATGCACCACCACTGCTGGGAAAAGGATAGATCTTGACACAGAGATATCTTCACTACTGCACTCTCATAAAAAATTGGACATCATGCCAGGCATGGCATGAGACTGAGGAGGCAGAGACAAGAGGATCTACCTGAGTACAAGGCCAGTCTGGTCTACAAAGTGAGTTCCAGGATAGCCTGGGCTCTTACACAAAGAAACTCTGTCTCAGAGAAGGGGGAAAAAAGACATCAAGGACCAGCAAGATGGCTCAGTGGATAAAAGAGCTTGACACCAAGACTGATGACCTCAGTTTGATTCCTGGTACCTATATGGTAAAGGAAGTCCTCTAACTTCTACATTAACACACACACACACACACACACACACACACACACACACACACACACAAATGTAATAAACAAACAAATGAAAGTAAGTCATCCAGAGTAAAAATCAATAACAAAACTCAAGGGCTGAAGATATAGCTTAACTTTTTTTTTTCAAGACAGGGTTTCTCTGTGTAGCCTTGGCTGTCCTGAAGCTCATTCTGTAGACCAGGCTGGCCTCAGACTCACAGAGACAAGCCTGCCTCTGCCTCCCGAGTGCTGGGATTACAGGTGTGCGCCACCACTACCCGGCTTGGAGATATAGCTTAGTTGGTAGAGTGTACAGGGTCCTGGGTTGGATCCCTGGCAGTTCATAAACCAGGTAGGGTGACACACTTTTGCAATCCCAGCTATTAGAATATGGGGCAAGGGGATCTGAAGTTCAGCGTCATCTTCAGCTACATGGTAGTCAGGCACCAGTCTGAGATACATAATAATCTGCCAGCAAGACTAATTGTCATTTTCTTATTCAAAAATCTGTTTAATTTGTGACTTCGCCCATAAACAGCTCAATGTAAAATTTAAAACAAAACAAAAGAAACCTCAGAGTTAATCTCCACAATAGATCAAGTGGACCTAAGAGACATTTACAGAATGTTCTATCCAAGAGCAAAATAAAAATTCTTCTCAGCCAACCAATAGAACTTTCTCTAAAATAGGCCATAAAGCAAATCTTATGAAGTGCAAGAAAATAAAAAGAAGTTCTTCTATCTTAACACAACATAGTGAAATGAAACTTAAAATAATTAACAAGAAAACCACAGGTATTATATAAATCTTTAAAGACTGAACGATAGACTCTTGGATGACCAGAAGGTCACTAAAGACATGAGAGAGAAAATTTTAAAGTTTCTAGCACCAAATGAAATGAAAGCACAACTTACAGAACCTTTGGGACACAGCAAGGCAGTTCGTTCTAAGAGGAAAGTTTATAGCTATGAGTGCTTATGTTGAAAACCAGAGACACCATAGATAAATTATTTAAGTTCTTAGAAAAACAAGAACAATCCAAATCCAAAAGTAATAGACAGAAATAAATAATAAAGGTGAAGGCAGAACACAGAGGACCAGCCAGATGCCTATCTAAGAGACAAATGGACAGATAATGAGGCACAGTCACATAAGAGAGCTGTGTTCAGCCATAAAGAATGAGATTACGTGAGCTCCAGGAAAGCGGATGGAACTGGAGAGCATCATGTTGCCAGATTCAAAGAGGCAAATACTATCTGTTTTTTCATGCTGAATCTAGGTTTTAGATACACTACATCCATTGTGTATATATGAAGATTGGGAATTATTTGAGGGAAGGAGAAATGGAAGAAATAGAAGGGAGTGAATATAAGCAAGGTTTAATGAAATGTGTACCAAAAGAAGGCTATAATGAAACTCATCATTCTGTACACTGAAATAATTAAAACAAAACAGAAACTCTTCCCCAGCACTCCAGTGGATCGCTGGGAGCTCCAGGCCAGCCTGGTCTAGAAAGCAAATCCAGGACAGCCAAGGCTACACAGAGAAATCCTCTGTCAAAAAACCAAAAACCAAAACCAAAACCAAAAAAATCTTAAAACTTTGGACCGGTGTGATGGCTTGGTAGGGTAAAGTCCTTACAACGCAAGCCTGACAATCTGCACTTGATTCCCAGAAGCCATGTAAAGGTTAGCACAGAAGCAGCTCCACACAGCTATTCTCTGACCTCCATACAGATGCCACGGTATGCATGTGTCCATATGTACTAAAAACAATTTCTAAATTAAATATTACTTCATATTTCCTTTTTATTGATCTCTTTAAAATTTTTGTGTTGAGCTTCTCTTATGTATACTTAGATATTCATATATTATTTTATATAATGTATAAATAAGCATATACTGGGCACAACTTCAACATATTTCTAGATTATAGAACATAATCAAGAAAATTTAAACCAGGCATGGTAGCTCATGTTCATAATCCCAGTGCTTGGGAGGCTGAGCCATCAACTGCTGCAAATTCAAGGTCAATCTGGGTTATCCAGTTAGTCCCAGGCCAGCCGTGGCTACAAAAATTAGACCCTGTTTCAAAGAAACCCCAAACCAGAGCTGGGCACATAGCTCAGTAACAAAGCACTCACCTAGCATGCACAGGCACTGCAGAGAGAACAGGAAATGAAGAGAGTGGAAGACACAGAATTTGAGCCTGGCCTAGTGGCGCAGACTTGTAATACAGGGATGCTTACGAAGCTGAAGCTGAGGGGGCTGGACAGATGGTTCAGAGGTTAAGAGCACTGGCTGCTCTTCCAGAGGTCCTGGGTTCAAGTCCCAGCAACCACATGGTGGTTCTTAATCATCTACAATGAGTTCTGGTGCCCTCTCCTGGAGTGCAGGAGTACACGTAAGCAAAAAAAAAAACACTATACATAACATATGTATACATACATATCTTTAAAAAAAAAAAAAAAAGAAGCCGAAGCTGAGTCAGTCATAAGGACCGAAGGTTCAAAGACTCCCTGGGCCACATAGGAGATAGTCTGTGGACAACCTCTCTAAGAAAGATTAACACTGAGGCTGCTGGGAATGCAGCCACTCCTGACCTCCTCAGGAACCGCCCTTCCAGTAGTACTCAGCAGGGCACAGTGCAGCCACATCCTTACGCCTTTGCTCTGAGTGCCCGTTGCCTGGGAATACCTTCTGCGTCCTTCAGATTCAACTTTCAAAACCGCCCAGGTATCAGCTTCTTGGAAAGGACTCCAGGTTCTCCCCGTCACCCTCAGCGAAACGTTCTTCTCTGGTTCCAGCAGCACAGGGCCTGAATCCCTCCATCTTTTCACTTCACACAAAGTAGTGTTTGTTTCTCTTATGAAACTGGACATTTTTGTGGGGCAGGAGCCATTCTGCCTCATCTGGAGCCAGAGTCCTACTAAGTCCTCTAATAATTAACTAGGTATAAGCCTCCTCCTTAGAGGCAGAAGATCAGGAATTCTCCAGAGTCAGCTGCTACCTTCAGGCCTGTACTGGCCTCCTTGTTTTAGGATTCCAAGGCCAACCAGGTCTGTGTCTCATGCACACATTATTCTTCAGATACAGCCTTTCTTGTTTGGAGATGTTAATATAGTTCATATTTTAATCCCATCTGTTGGTTTCAAAGGTACTATGTCTCCTTAAATTGTCTTTAAGACTTCCACCTTAGCCGGGCCTGGTGGCACACACCTGTAATCCCAGCACTTGGGAGGCAGAGGCAGGCAAATTGCTGTGAGTGTGAGTTTGAGGATAGCCTGGTCTATACAAGCAAGTCTAGGACAGCCAAGGCTACACAGAGAAACCCTGTCTCAAAAAGTAAAAACAAGCAAACAAATAAGACTTCTACCTTAAGACTTCTACTCTGAAAAAAAAAAAAAGACTTCTACTCTGATTATGTTGGTTTCACAGTTTAATTCTCAAAAAATAATCTCCTGGGCTGGAGAGATGGCTCATCCAATAAAGGCTAGGCTCACAAACAAAAATATAAGAGTTCAGTTCCCAGCACCCACAGCTGTTTCTCCAGCTACCTTAAAAAAAAAATCTTATCGCTAATGTTTTATTTATTTATTTATTTATTTATTTATTTATTTATTTATGGTTTTACAAAACAGGGTTTCTCTGTGTAGGCCTGGCTGTCCTGGACTCACAGAGATCCACCTGCCTGTGCCTCCCAAGCATATCGCTAATGTATTATTCAGCCAACAAATATTTTTCTAGTACATTTATGTGCCAAATTTTATACTTTCTTGGAATACCTTACAGAAACAAAAAAGGACATATTCCTGCTCTTAAGAAGTTGATTAACCGGGGCTGGAGAGATGGCTCAGTGGTTAAGAGCACTGTCTGCTCTTCCAGAAGCCCTGAGTTCAAGTTCCTGCAACCACATGGTGGCTCACAACCACCTGTAATGTGATCTAATGCCCTCTTCTGGCCTGCAGGTGTACATGCAAATAGAGCATTCACATACACAAAATAAATAAATAAAATTAAAAAAAAAAAAAGTTGACTAACTACCGAGGAATTTCCAAGTTCTTAGGGTCATCTCACATCTGTTATCCAAAATGATAATCACCAGGTCCAAAATGCTACTTTCAAACCACACAGCAGTAAAATTATACAGAAAAGCACTGACTCAACAGCCCACAAGGAAGAAGATAGGGTAACTTTTATCAGATAAGTCATAACTACTCATTTCTGGCAGTGGGCTTCACCACTGAGTCCAAAGCAGAAATGAAAAAGAGCCAACTAAATGACATCAGTGGGTACCTGGAGCTCTTCCCAAGGAGGGGCCGGCTACCAAGTGGTGCCAGGAACGAGCACCAGCTGAAGAGTGCTCTTTTTTTTTTTTTCAGGAAGAATTCATATGATCCACGAGTTACATGATAACAGAAAAAAGCAGCCCATCTTTGATTAGGGAAAAATGTAAGTGCTCAGGTAAAAGCTGAATAAACACAGCATATGAACACCAACTCGAGCTACCTGAATAGGTTTTCACCTGTGTCATTTTGTTTTTGCGTTGCCTGATAGATTTTTGACTCCTTGCTTTTAAAAATAATTCTTCCTAAGTGTGGGGGCACACGCCTTTAATCTCAGCACTCAGGAGGCAGAGGCAGGTTGATCTCTGAGTTCAAGGGCAGCCTGGTCTACAAACCAAGTCCAGGAAAACCAGGACTACAAGAGAAATCCTGTCTCAAAAAAAAGAAATTGAGCCGGGCGTGGTGGCACACGCCTTTAATCCCAGCACTCGGGAGGCAGAGGCAGGCGGATCACTGTGAGTTCGAGGCCAGCCTGGTCTACAAAGTGAGTCCAGGACAGCCAAGGCTACACAGAGAAACCCTGTCTCGAAAAACCAAAAAAATAAAAAATAAAAAACAAAAATTGTTGTTCAAAAATCACTAGAAAACAGAAGAATAAAGAGAGCATAGTATGTAAACATTCAGTTACATATTTTATTTTAGGTTATTTCCTATTATGTAATTTTTTTCCATGTCATACCATTGATACTGTGGTAAACATGCAGATATTTATCTTATTTTTACCATTTCACTTAGCATGTCTCCCCACGTATTCATTTTCCTGTGGTAGGAAACACTGGATAGTATCTGTTCTAGTTACTTCTCTGTTGCTATGATAAAAACACATGACCAAAAGCAACTTGGGGAGGAAAGGCTTCATTCTGTGGCCAGTGTGGCCTGGAACTCACAGCAGTCCTTCTGTTAAGACTACATTAGAGAGCCAGTCATGGCTGGGAGGTGGTGGCGCATGCCTTTAATCCCAGCACTTGGGAGGCAGAGGCAGGTGGATCCCTGGGAGTTCCAGGCCAGCCTGGTCTACAAAAGGGAGTCCAAGGCAGCCAAGGTTACACAGAGAAACCCTGTCTCAAAAACAAACAAACAAAAAAAAATAAAATAAAGAGCCAGACATGGGTGGCACACGTCTTTAATCCCAGCACTCAGGAGGCAGAGGCAGGCAGAGCTCTGTGAGTTCAAAGCCAGCATAGTCTATATATCAAGTTCTAGGACGTGGCTATAGTAGAGACCTTGTCTCAAAACACACACACAAAACAGAAAACAAAAACATTACATTATATTACAGGCCTGAGTGACCATGCTTAGCTCTTGATATATACATATATATATGTACATATACTTCATATACACACACACATTAAAGCCAAGGTCTCACTATGTAGCTGAGATAAACTCATTTTTATTTATGTATGTCAGTATGCACACATACATACAGGCACCCTCTGAGACCGGAAGTTGTTAGTCATCTGACATAGGTGCTAGGAACCAAACTCAGGTCCTCTGGAAAATGCACTTAACCACTGAGCCATCTTTCCAGTTCCCTCCAACTCCCTCACCATAAACAACTCTTTTTTTTTTTAACTTTATGTATATGAGAGTTTTGTTTGTATGTATATATGTGCATTACTTGTATGCCTGGTACACGAAAAGGTCAAAAGAGGTAAGGATTACAGGTTTTCCTGGGTCCTCAGGAAGAGCAGACTGGTCTTGACCACTGAAGCATCTCTCCAGCCCAAAATTCTTTTGTTTTTTTGGTTTGTTTGTTTGTTTGTTTAGTTTTTTCGAGACAGAGTTTCTCTGTGTAGCCTTGACTATCCTGGACTTGCTTTGTAGACCAGGCTGGCCTCGAATTCATAATGATCCACCTGCCTCTGCCTCACAAGTGCTGGGATTAAAGGTGTGTGCCACCACTGCCCGGCCAGCACAAAATTCTTAAAAGAGGAAGTAAGTCAAGGGATATGAACTTTTTTAGATCTCCTGATATTTATGAGAAAATATTTTATGTTCAAATTTTCTAGCAGTATTTGAGGGCAACCATATCTCTCTTCCTTTGTAGTATGG
Source organism: Acomys minous (assembly GCF_964271855.1). Classification (NCBI taxonomy): domain Eukaryota; kingdom Metazoa; phylum Chordata; class Mammalia; order Rodentia; family Muridae; genus Acomys; species Acomys minous. Next base: position 102,545,978 of record NC_140487.1, on the reverse strand, counting down.
AATTGACAGTGCCATTCACATACTAGTCAGGTGTTCTACCCCCAGCCTATACCCCAAAACCCTAGATATTTTCACTTTAATCTTCATCGGGATAGATTAAAAATAAGTTCTTATCTAAATCTGGAACTCCCCCACAATTCTACTCTTAACCAAGTATAAGCAAAAAATACAGAAAGACTCCAAATCACTTTTTGAGTCTTTGAACTCCTCCTCTTGTACTCTGAATCTTTCTAACAACCAGCTTCTTATCATGGTTCTGGGAAAAAAACAAGACAAGAGCTTTGGTTCTCCAAGAATCACCTATGCTCAGAAGAATTGTGGCAGATCAGAAGAAAACAAACTCAATAAAAAACAAGCTGGGTTGGAATCTTGCTGTGCCATATCTTGCTATTTGACTTTAGCCAAGTAATTTTGCTTCTCTGGGTCTCAATTTCCTTACGAATACAATTAGCATAAACTACCTATTTCAGAATTATCATAAAATTTAGATGAGAAAATATGCAATGTTTCTAGAAGTCTGGTATGTGGTTGGTATACTTCCAAAGCAGTGATTTTCCTAATGTAATGGTACTAAATTAATTACTTAATTCAAATTATCTTACATAAAAACAGTGCCCAGAACTAGTCAACAAAGCATGATTTTATATAAAAAATATTTGGGTCAGCTTTCTATCTACTGCAGTCTCCACCACTATAATCATGCAATCAACAGCTACCACTGCAAGACAACAAAACCCCACAGTCATCGCTACTAAAATTGCTAAGTACAGTAATTACTTGATTCTCAAGATCATTATAGTGACAGAAATCTTTGTAGCTGTTGGAGCACAGGCTCAATAGTCAATCATGACAGTGGTCTCTACAGCAGAAGGCTTTGGTCATTGTCCAGAATCAGGGAACACTCAGAAGTAAGTCTTTCTCAAATTGCTGCTTACTCACACTCCACATTATGAAAGGTACCATACCAACAAAAGAACTGGAAGGGTAAAGATAGAAAGCGTATTTTTAAATTTGGCTTGACATTTAGCCTTCTTGGCACTGATGCCTGACAAGAGGCTCTAAGGAGGTAAAAGAGTCTTGAGAAGGAAAGTATACTCTGTGAAGTCTATCAGCGTGGTTCTTTTCTATTAAAAACAACAAGCAGCGCAGAGCCAGTGAAATGGCTCTACCAAGCAGGCTTGACCACCTGAGTCTGAGCCTCAGAATCCACATAACGGTACAAGAAGAGAATTGGCTCCACAAAGCTGCCTTTGACCTCCTCGCACATGCCAGCAGTGCACGAGCACAAGTGCTTTTACTATGTGATCTCTCAAGTCAAGTTAGGAGGTGGATCTAAGGTAAGTCCAGTGAGGAAGGTAATCATGAGGTCAGGGCCAGTCTAGGCGACACAGTGAGATCCCACTTAAAAAGATAAAAAAGCCTTTAGGTAACACATCATTACATGACAACGTCCAACTCCAGGACCTCAATCTACCCAACTCAGAAAGATTTTATTTGTTTGCTTTGTTCTTTTGGTCGATCTACCTTTATAAAGTGGCAAAATGAATACCAATTCTCCCTTATGGGAAAATAATCCAATTCATATCTTGATTCCAAAACAAACCCAAGCAGGGGATTGTGTTGAGCGCCTTTAATCCCAGCAGAGGCAGAGGCAGGCAGATCTCTGTGAATTCCTGGCCAGCCAAGGCTACACACACACAAAAAAACCCTATCTCAAAAAATAAAAAACCAAAACCAAAAACAAACCTAGCAAGTAAACACCCACCAAGATGATTACCACTCCTGTCAGCCTTCTGGTATGTCTTTAAAACAAACCCAGGAATTCTATATGCTGATTGTTTGGGAGAGGTGCAGGGAGGAGGAGGTTAAATTTCAAAACTGATACCTGTTGACATCCACAGAACGCTGAAGCAGAAGAGAGTATAAAGCAGGTAGAGGCTTCTTGGTGGCCTCAATGATGTCTGCCAGCAATATCCTGGCAAAATCCAGGAAGCAGGACTTGGCTTGACTCCCAGTCTCTTCCCCATGGCCTTCCAGAGGGACGGAACCAGTACACTAGAAAGACAGAACGAGAAGAAATTATATGCCAAGTAATTAATAATTGATTCCTGGAAATGTGGAATGCTAGAAAATGTGACAGATCAGGAGAAAGAGAAATTTCAAGTGTGTCTTCCAGTGTGTATGCCTGCCAGCTAACGCTCAGCCTGAGTGTTGGCATAGCCTGTAATTATCAGCCTGACAACAGAGCAAGAGACATAAAGTGAATCTGCTGTTAAAGTGAAACATGTTATATTCCGTTATGGTCTAACCTAACAGGAAACCATCTACGTGGCATGATGGGAAAGAGCACCAACCTGAGAAAGCAGCTTTGGTTTTCCACTTCTGCTTCTACCGACTGCTCTATGATTTTGACCTAAGTACTTTGTTATCTACGGAGAGGCTGGACTTCCTCCAGCTAATCGTAATTATACGGCCCAGTCTTGCTATAGTCAAGGTGATCCTCTATAGGCACAGCAAGCACTGTCCAGTTTGCTACCATTCCCACAATATCTTACAAATCTACCCAATTTACACTTTCACATTATCTGTTTGATGCAAGTCATTTGCAATTCCTGTCTTAAATTCCTGTATACTTCTCCCCATATGCTTAACTTGGGCACTAAATTAGCTATTCTGTAATCTAGTGGCTATAGAATGTACGGGGAATGGGAGAGGAGAATGACACTGACTTTCTAGAAGTTTCTTCCCTCTTTTTTGTTTTTTTGTTTTTTGTTTTGTTTCCGTGACAGGGTTTCTTTGTGTAGCCTTGGCTGTCCTGGATTCCCTTTTGCAGACCAGGCTGGCCTTGAACTCAGAGATCCGCCTGCCTCTGCCTCCCAAGTGCTGGGATTAAAGGCGTGCGCCACCATGCCCAGCTAGTTTCCTCCCTCTTGTATAAGGCTTGACAACATATGAGTTGACAGAGTTCTGAAAAAAACAATTCAAAAATCTATTGCTTATATCTGAAGTCCTAGCTATTTGGAAGGCTAAGGCAGAATTACTTAAATCTAGTACTTCAAGGTAAACCTAGATAATATGAGACACTTGTCTCAAAAAGAAAAATAAAATAAAAAAACCTTTGGCCAGTGGTGGTGTTGTACTTTAATCGCAGTAGTTGAGAGGCACAGTCAGGCTAATCTCTGTGAGTTCAAGGCCTGCCTGGCCTATAGAGCAAGTTCCAGGACAGCCAAGGCTACAGAGAAACCCACTCAAAAAAAAAATTTAAAAATCTTCTGTCCTAAATATGACCTTGTCATCCACATCTAGCAAATAACACAGGTAGACAACCCTAACCCTCAGCCTCCAGCCAGCATACAAGAAGACCAGCACTGCCTGGAGTGGATTTCAACACCAATGCCAGGAAATGAAGAGACACTAACGCACCACTCCAAATTGAGGCAATGCCTTTCACTGAGCCACAGGCACCTGAAGGACTTCAACTTTCTCACTTCTCTTCTGCCCATTCCTATTTCTACCTTTCCTATGATTGCACATTAGGATTGAACAGGGGCCAGGAAAAAAGATGTGTGGGCCATAAACACATTCAAAAGATTATGAAACGTAGCCTAAGAAACTATACTCAGAAACTTCTCTAGCCTCCCAGGGTGGAGTACAGAGTATGTGTGTGCTCGTGAGTGTGTGTGTGTGTGTGTGTGTGTGTGTGTGTCTTACCCAACACATTTCTGCCTACCACAAAAGGATTTAAAACTAAAGGTGACTCAACACCTGTCATCAATATCCTGGTAAGTGGGTGGGAAAGGCAAAAAAGAAATGAAAAGGCTTTGAAAACAGGAGTAATAAACACCATTGGACTAGCAAACCGATGAGAAGTGCACGGGAGAAGCAGAACTAATTTCATTTGCACTCCCAGCCATTTACTCGGCTGAAACCTACAATTGCCTATGGGCACAAATCACTGCTAGGGTCCAGTTTAAGGCTTGCTGACCAGATGAAGGAACAACAAAATACTGCTAAGATCCAAAGTGTTTGTTATCAAATCAAAGGGTAACAACCCAGGGAGAGAACACACACCCCCACAACACTTGACAAATGAAAATCTAGAAAAGCTCCCAGTAGTTCTGGCATTTAGGGCGTTACAAGTACACCCGAAATAAAAAGCACTCTGTTGCAGCAGCTGTTCAGACAGAGCAGGGGGTAATGTTTACTTAATACTTCAGGTTGATGGGGAATGTATCACAGTTCAGTCTGTCAGCTACATACGTGGAACTCCATTTATGTACACAGCGATAAGATATGTTTGAATAACGACGGAGCACGTCTATTCAGCGGGTGTGAGTAATCAAGAAGAAAGCTTAAAAGGGGGGGGGGGGAGTCTTAGATATTTGAGAAAGTTACAGAACAGACTGCCATGAATAGCTTTGCTTATATTTGCACACACTGTTTTACAAATAGCTGGAAAAATGAACAGATTGTTCTAGGAGGTCGTCTTTCCAATTTGTTCCTAGTTTCCAGTCTGGTAATCACAAGAAAGCACAAGGAGTGTCAGCTAATGCGCTTCGACAGCATCTATTGTCGGTTGGGCACAACCACCATGAGGGGTGAGCAGGCAAAGCACTCCTGGAACCCCGCCTGAGGTTTTCTATTGTCCTTGACTTCGCTTTTGTGCTCACAGCAGCCACTGCGGGACCCTCTAAGGGGCATAATGGTCAAAACTCTCAAGGAGGCGGGTTTCGCCAACGTGCCCAACCCCGCCCCCTTTATTCTGTACCAACTTTTTTTTTCTTTTAATCTCGATGAGGAGGGAGATCGTCAAACACTAGAGACAGCAACAAAGAGAGGAGGCTGCAGAGGTTGAGAGTGTCAGAAGAACCGCAGAACCTGGAGCTTGCCTGGTCTGCCAGTCTGACAGGGAATGGAGGGAGCTGCCTGACCAGGCCTGAGCTCCAAAGCGGGGGGAGGGGGGTTCAGCTTGAGACTCTGACACCTGCAAGGCTAGAAGCAGCTAACTTGCCCTGGCCGGGCCAGGAGCGACAACTCCGGATCCCAACGCCGGGCCAGCGTACCCCCGAGGCATCGCCCGTCCCGCCTCTGCCCCTCCCCTGAGCTCTAGGTCCTCGGCCTGGCAGCCAGCCGCCCCGGCCACCTACCGGGGCTCAGGGCCACATAGAGGGGTGCCGGCTCTCGGCGGCTTCTGCCTCCTCCCAGTCCATGGGCTGAGGGGGGCCCCAACCTTCTCTCCCCTCACGCAGAGGAGGAGGAGGAGGAAGAGAAAGAAGGAAGTGCTGGCTCCCCACCCGGACAGCTGCTCCCTCTTGCCTCAGCCTCCCTGGACAGCGACCGCGGCCGGAAACGCCGCCTCCTCCCACCTCCCGGGGCTCAACCCGGAAACACACTCTTCATGCTGATCCCAGCCCTCCCGCCCCCACCCTCCGGAAGCGCAATTCCAGCCGCGAGCCCAGGGTAGGAGGAGGGGCAGTGCTAAGGGGAGATCTACGCACAAGCGAGGACGTCCGGGCCCTCAGGCTTTTGCCTCGAGCCCTGGCGGGGAGGCCTGCACTTTCCCTCCTTAGCACGAGCACCGAGGCCCTAGACTCCGGCAATGCCCACAAGCAAGATGGCCGCACCGGAGGCAACCCCCTACTGCTTAGCGCCCTGCCGTGCCATTGGCTAGGGCGCGGAGTGAGGCCAGCGCTGATTGGTCGAGAGTGATGCGGGGGTGGGGGTGGAGCTGTTGCAGCCTGGAGCCAAGAGTGGGCAACGCGGCGTGAGCAGCGGCCCCAGGCTCCCGGAGCAACGCGCCCGGAGAAAGACTTCGCCGCTCGGGGCCGCAGCCTGGTGAGCTCAGCCCCCTTCAAGCCCTCCCCTGCCTCTCAGCCGGAGCCTCTCCGAGCGGGCGCTGATCGATGCCGAGACTCCCCTGGGACCCTATCGCGACTCCATCGTGCCATACCGCGACATCACCGTACCCTGTCGAGACTCCATTTTGTCACAGCCCCTTTCAGTATCTATCTCTTTCTATATATATATATATTTAAAATATGCCCTATCATATTTGGGGGCTGTCCCCCTTCATGTCGTGATTTCGCTGTGATCTCTCCGTGACATCACCGCGCCATCGTGAAGTGTGATCTCATCGCTGCCCTGTCGTTCGACTTCATCAATGTCGTGTTGTGACCTGGCTGCGGCGGGACAGGTGGTGACCGCCAGGATCCTTTCTCCCCCTTCTCATCTCTCCATCACAGCAGCCCCGCTTCGATTATCCGGCTTTTGGATTCTGTTATCCCTGAGAGCTACCCGACCCCTCTTTTTCTTCTCCAGCCAGTGCCGGCACCCACAGGCTGGTAGCGGGACGGTCAGGGAGAGTACAGGGAGCACAAGGGGTTAATGCCGCTCCTGCAGCTGCTGCAGCCCCTGCACCTGCAGCCTCTGCAAGCCTCTGCCCGAGGGAGGGAAAGGAGAGACGGCAAAGAGGCTGCGGGGGCGATTGAGAGCCCTGGCTGGAGGGGTGGGTCCTCAGGGGAGTCTTCAGAACCTTCTCTGGAGAGCTGGCCTTCTCACTTCTGCTGAAGCCAGTCTACTTTCTCTGAAGAAGGGAGGGGGGAAAGGAACCCTCGAATGTCCTTTTCTCCCGTGTAAGTGAGTCCGGATAATCGAACTTCACCCGTGTCTGTTTTCATTCCTCCCTGTCTGTCCCTCACCACTCACTCCCCATGTGCCTCCTGGAGAGGTGCCAGGACCTGCTGAGCAGTGGGACCAGCTCCTTCCCACTTCTAGACTGGTGAGGAGAGCTGTCCAGCTGAGCAGCTGCATGCACGGTCCTCTTTTCCCACTTTTCTGGAGGTGACCTTGGACCAGGGTCCCTTCTTTATCCTAAATAATTTGCAGGTCCAGCCTCTTAAAGGGGCTCCCCCCCCCCAGGGAGGTCAGTCATGAGGAAGCCACCCTTCCAAATCCACCCTCCCCTCCCTCTGTGCTAATCCCTCCCTACATCCTCCACTTCCACCCCCGCCCCCGCCCCTCCTCTGCAGAGGGATGCTCAGTCCCTCTTGTGTTCACAGTTGGGCAAGGCGAGCATCATGGCCTCGGATTGTGAGCCAGCTCTGAACCAGGCAGAGAGCCGAAACCCGACCCTGGAGCGCTACCTGGGAGCCCTCCGTGAGGCCAAGAATGACAGTGAGCAGTTTGCAGCCCTGCTGCTAGTAAGGACCTGGCTTATAATTGGAAGGTGGGAGGGCTGGACAGGAGGAACCCCCCCTCCCAAGAATGGGGTCAGCAAAGTCGACAGGGATATGTAAGTGGTAGTGGCAAGCCAAAGGCACTGAAAAGGCCCGAGACCTCTACCTTTGTACTCTGCTCCCTTGGGAGGGGGGGGGGGGAGAAGAGGAAGAGAGAGGTGAATAAGGCTGTGGCACTGGGACCATGGAGGAGGCTGCCTGGATTTGCTTTCTGGGGCGTCCCAGAGCAGATGGGAGCTGACTCATAGGGCAACAGCAGCAGGTTGTAACTAGTGCAGAGAACTTGAGGGCTGGGGTGGCTTTTCTTGGACCTGAAGGAGTAGCAGGATTGGAAGTAAACTAGCGAGAGGTTCTAGGAGATGACCAGAGCGGCAGTGGGTACGGTAGAAGTGAAAGGGTCTTCTTCTGTTCGAGGAACCCAGGCTGGGGACAGCAGAGCAGGAACTGCAGTGCTTGGGGTGGGAGGGGGGGGGATGAGTTGGTGTGTGGGGGGTGAAGGGAGGAGGGAGTGCAGCAGTTGCTTGTTTGCCATGGCAACAGGGAGAAGGCTCTGGAGTCAAGGGCTCACACTGCAGCAGAGGAGGTGTTTAGGTGAAATGTAAGGGGAAATGTTTTGACACGCGGAGCAGCGAGACACAGGAGCCATTTCCCGTGAGAAGGTGGCGGAAATGGATCAGAGCCTTCTCTGGAGACAGATAGTTAAGGAAGGACCCTGACTCCTTAGAGGATTTTAAACACTGAGTTCTAAAGCCCCTTGCGTCCCAGGTCGTGAGCATGTGGACTAATGGGTTAGCTACCAGGAGGCAGTCCTCAAGTGACGAGGTGGTCATTTGTCCAAATGAATAGTTAAGAGGCACTGGACCTCCTTCTCGTGAGATGGTCACAGATGACATGGATCTCAGAGGTCACAGCCGGCTGTCTCCAAGGAGAGAGGAGGAGCTGGACGAAATGACCCCAGAATGGATCCTGTTGCATAACCCATCCTGCTAGCCCTCAAGTGCCCAGGGAACAGGCTAGGGACAGTGTTTGCTACATCTGCCTTCTTCCTGCTGATAGTGCCTTGCCTGCCCCCTTCCCCCACCATAGGTGACCAAGGCAGTCAAAGCAGGGGACATTGATGCCAAAACCCGGCGACGGATCTTTGATGCCGTTGGCTTCACCTTTCCCAACCGACTCCTGACTACTAAGGAGGCACCTGATGGCTGCCCTGACCATGTTCTCCGGGCCTTGGGCGTGGCCCTCCTGGCCTGTTTCTGCAGTGACCCTGAACTGGCCAGCCATCCCCAAGTCCTGAACAAGATCCCCATCCTTAGCACATTCCTTACGGCCCGGGGGGACCCTGATGATGCTGCCCGTCGTTCCATGATTGATGACACCTACCAGTGCCTGACAGCTGTCGCAGGCACACCCCGAGGGCCCCGGCACCTCATTGCTGGTGGCACAGTGTCTGCCCTGTGCCAGGCATACCTGGGGCATGGCTACGGCTTTGACCAGGCCCTGGCACTCCTGGTGGGGCTGCTAGCTGCTGCAGAGACACAGTGCTGGAAGGAGGCGGAGCCCGACCTGCTGGCTGTGCTGCGAGGCCTCAGTGAGGATTTCCAAAGAGCTGAGGATGCCAGCAAGTTTGAGCTCTGCCAGCTGCTGCCCCTTTTTCTGCCCCCAACAACTGTGCCCCCTGAATGCCACCGTGATCTGCAGGCCGGGCTGGCACGCATCCTAGGAAGCAAGTTGAGCTCCTGGCAGCGCAACCCTGCATTGAAGCTGGCAGCCCGCCTGGCTCATGCCTGTGGCTCCGACTGGATCCCAGTGGGCAGCTCTGGGAGCAAGTTTCTGGCTCTGCTGGTGAATCTGGCATGCGTGGAGGTGCGGCTGGCCCTGGAGGAGACAGGCACAGAGGTGAAAGAAGACGTGGTGACCGCCTGTTACGCCCTTATGGAGTTGGGAATCCAGGAGTGCACCCGCTGTGAGCAGTCCCTCCTTAAGGAGCCACAGAAGGTGCAGCTTGTGAGCATCATGAAAGAGGCCATCGGAGCTGTCATTCACTACCTGCTGCAGGTAAGCATCCAGCGGCCTGCGGAGGAGCCAGGAGTAGCAGCATGCACATGCTGGTGCTGCAGCGAGCACTCTAGGAGTAGTGTGTGGCCGAGCCTCCTTCCCTCTCCCTCCCTGCCGTGGGCCTCCACACAAGCACCATACCACACACCATATGTGCACTCTGATCACAGCACACACACACAACACAGTAACCTCCCACTCACATATACTCCCCAGTACACACACTCTACACATCACACGCAAAATCGAAGCTGTCTATTCAGCTCACTCTGCAGCATTTTCTCACATAGAAACAACGTCTGCATGTTTACGCGTCTTAACGTGTCAACTTGTAGGATGCAGGAGAAAGGCGCGGGGGCAGGGAGTGGCCTGGTTCCTGCCTCGAGAGTGGCAGCTAAATTTCTTTTCCCCTACTATCGCCTTTCCTGTCCGTATTTTCGAGGCCACCTCTTGTGTTCCATTAGGATTCAGGCTTGATTGATTGGTCTCTTCAGTGGCCTGCCTGCTTCACCGGCCTTACGTCCAGTAAATCATGCCTAGCTCTGATTTAACCCAAATAGGGGTGACTCCTCATTACTTAATGGCAAGTCTTTTCCTCACCTGGCCTCTCAATTCAGAGCCTCTCTAAAGAAATGCTATTTAGCTAAATTTCCCCTGCCCCCCCCCAGCTGCCTTAGAGGTAGAGAATTAGGGGTATGTGCCTTGAGCCTCTAAGCATTAGACATGCTGTCTGAGACCCACATTGTCTGCACTGAGGTCTTGCTGGTTGACCGGCCCCTGTGGGGTGAGTCCCTCCCCACAGTGCTAGGTTTTGGGTAGAAGTGGGCTTGGTGCCCCTCTTTTTGGTTTCAAGTTATGATTATTTATCTATTTCTTAGACAGGCTGGAGGGGCGGTGCATGCATGCCACAGCACACATGTGGAGCTTGGAGACAAATGAGTTCTCTCCTTTCATCATGTGATTGCTAGGAATCCAACTGAGATTGTAAAGTCCCTTTACCCACTGAGCCATCTCACTGGCCCTCGGTGCCACCTTTAGTGGGAACGCAGCCCAGGGTTCCCCACTAGCTGTGTCACTGGCAGGCTGGGGAGGCAGAGGTGCGTATCTGTCTCCGCTCCATTTCACTGGGGTCTTGTGACAACAGGTGGGGCCGGAGAAGCAGAAAGAACCCTTTGTGTTTGCCTCGGTGCGGATCCTGGGTGCCTGGCTGGCAGAGGAGACCTCATCCCTGCGTAAGGAGGTGTGCCAGCTGCTGCCCTTCCTCGTCCGCTACGCCAAGACACTCTATGAGGAGGCTGAGGAGGCCAATGACATTTCACAGCAAGTGGCTAACTTGGCCATCTCCCCCACTACGCCAGGGCCTTCCTGGCCAGGGGACGCTCTCCGGTGAGTTTATAATTATGAGTTGTCCAGCCAGACCATTCCAGACAAAAGGTTTCCGGGAGTGGGGCACATGCCTGGAACGCCAGCATTTAGGAGGCTGAGGCAAGACTAAGAGCACCAGTCCCTGAAAGCCTATGGAGACATGGCAAGACCCTGTCCCCAAAGAGAGGGGACAAAATATAAAAGCAAAGAAAAAGAAAAGGGTCACATAGGGACACCCTCTTTCCTCTAAACTACGCTCCCTGATAATTCATGAGTGTCCCCTTAGGATTATTTATTTGTTTGTTTTGGGGGCTTTACCCCCACAGAAGAACTGCTGCTTGTCATCTCCCCCCCCCTTTTTCTTTTCTTTCTTTCTTTCTTTTTTTTTTTTTTTAAGCAGGGTCTCACCGTGTAGCCCTAACTGTCTTGGAACTCCTTATGTAGACCAGGCTGGCTTAAACCTCACAGAGATCCGCCTGCCTTTTCCCCCCAAGTGCTGGGATTAACATATGCACCACCATGCCCAGCTGATTCCCCAGATTTTTATTAAAAACAGATTTTAGGTTTACTGAGCATCTGCTACAAAGCCAGGTATTGTGCTATATACTTTTCCAGAACAATTTCATTTGGTCCACATAGCAAATCTGACAGAAATCTCATCCACATTTAAAAAATAAAAACGGCCAAGCTTGGTGGCTCACACACCTTTACTATCAGCAATTGGGAAGTAAGGCAGCATTGCTGTGAGTCCAAAGTCACCCTGGGCTGCCGAGTAAGACCCTGCCTCAAGAAATAAAATTAAAAAAAAAAATTAAAATTAAAAAAAAAGATGGAAATGAGCCTCAGAGATTGAGAAATACATAGGCCACAATCCTACCATGTGGCCCAGCCCATGAACTCCGGTTATGTGACTCTGACGTCTGAGCTTTCTCAGCAGTACTGTAAAAGTGAGTTTTCCTCCCCTGACCTCTACATTTCCTTAATTTGGGTGCCCTGGGAAAAGGCATCTTCTACCCTCATCCTTATCTGTCTCTATGTCTACAGGCTCCTCCTGCCCGGCTGGTGTCATCTGACTGTTGAAGATGGGCCCCGCGAGATCCTGATCAAGGAAGGCGCCCCCTCGCTTCTGTGCAAGTACTTCTTGCAGCAGTGGGAACTCACATCTCCCGGCCATGACACCTCAGTGCTGCCAGACAGCGTAGAGATCGGCCTGCAGACCTGTTGTCACATCTTCCTCAACCTGGTGGTCACTGCTCCAGGGCTGATCAAGTGAGGGGCTTGCGAGAGGCTGGGAGGGGTCCATGGCAGCAGAGGAACCTTCGCTGTCACGCCAGTTGGTTTAGTTACAGCTTAGTTTCGCTGTATCTGAAGGTTTCTCTGGTCGTTAGTGTAAGCGGGTTTCAGGGCAGGCAGAGCCAGTGCCACTTGAGGACTTGTTGTATCCAGAGCCCCGGGTACCCCAGGGTATGTCTGTCTGCTCCAGCTGTCACTCAACTCAGCTCCTTGGCAACCGAGCATCCCAGATGGTAGGGCTAAAAGTCAGAAGTTAGCACTTCACCCTGCTGCATGAAGTCCTGCCAAGCCCTGGCCTGGTAAAGCTAGACGCCTCAGGTGCCAGGCTTCCCAAGGGGTGTGGTAGAGTCTACGAACCCTGTGCCTGCCCCATCCTCCGCTCCTTTTCTCCCCAGGCGCGATGCCTGCTTCACGTCTCTTATGAACACCCTGATGACGTCACTGCCCTCACTAGTGCAGCAGCAAGGGAGACTGCTTCTAGCTGCCAATGTGGCCACCCTGGGCCTCCTCATGGCCCGGCTCCTTAGCACCTCTCCAGGTAAGTCTTGGGCACAGAACACCTGAGTGGACTTGCTGCGCAAGAACCTAAGCTTTCTGAAAAGGGTTTAGCAGAATTTTCCCATTGAGAGGCAATCTACAGTAATTCTCCATTTCCACCCCCACCCTTCTTCCCAGAATGATAAGATTCTCTTCCTTTTAAAGACTTTTAAGGCAAGGCCTGGTGGGTGTTCGGTACAGACCTGTTCAGAGGCGCAGGCATGGGTACCTGGGATCCCCGGCAGCCTGGCAACTATGAATCCTGGGTCTTTAGGGTGGCGCTGCCCCCATCCAGGCCCTGAGTCACAAACCCAGTTTGCTGCATTGAGGTTTTTACCACGTAGCACCTCATCCCACTCGGAGACGCACACATCAGCACTACCCTCTGAGCATGGCTTCTCCATGCCCTACCTCCCTCTGGCTGTGTGCAGGGGGCAGGGCGTCCCCTCCAGCCCCTGACAGCCCTCAGTGTCTCCCACTTTGACCGTGGGTGTCTGCTTGGGTCCCTCTGTCCCCGCCTGTTCCCTGTGCCCCATCTGTCAGATGGGAGAAACTGAGCAGATGCCTAGGAACAGGGTGTAATGTGCCCATACCCTCAGCTGCCTGTTTTCTGTGTGGGGATCCCAGCAGGGCACCCTGCCGTGGAAGGGGAACATATCTCTAAACTAGGAACCCCTTTGCATTTAGCGCCCAAGGAGAGTCACCAAAGCTACTGGCCCAATGTTGGCTCCCCCACAAATGCTACCACATTAGTTGAACAGCTTCCTGGGCATCTGAAGAAGGGGCTCGTGAACCCCTGAATGGCAGGTGTGCCAGAGCTGGGTCACTGCTCACTGTCCTCTTTGGCGCCCTCTTCTGGCCAGAAATCAAATTAGTTCATCCTCTCTCTGGGCCACCAGCTGCTGGTCCCTGCTGTGGAATCCCTGAGGAAGGTCTTTTCTTATGTCTTAAGATGAGGCTTACTCCTACCTCTTATGCGTTTAGAGGTCTTGATGATGGAGTGTGCCTAGATTATTAATTCTCCAACAAATTGCTAAGATCAGCATGCTACTGGCTCCATCTTAAATTAAGAAACTGAAAGAAAACTAGAAAAGTTTCAACACCCAGTATCACACTATAGGTGTCAAAGGTAGGCTTCAAACCCAGGCAGTCTGAGTGCAGGTGATGTGTCTCCTCTCTGAGTACGTCCACACAGGAGGGATGGGAGGCACTGGTCCAGTGCTTACTTTACTGCGTTCTCCATTCCTTTCAGCTCTCCAGGGAACCCCAGCCTCCCGAGGTTTCTTCGCAGCTGCCATCCTCTTCCTGTCACAGTCCCATGTGGCACGGGCCACCCCTGGCTCTGATCAGGCGGTGTTAGCTCTGTCCCCTGACTATGAGGGCATCTGGGCTGACTTGCAAGAGCTCTGGTTCCTGGGCATGCAGGCCTTCACAGGTTGTGTGCCGCTGTTGCCCTGGCTGGCACCTGCCGCCCTGCGCTCCCGCTGGCCACAGGAGCTGCTACAGCTGCTAGGTAGTGTAAGCCCCAACTCCGTCAAGCCTGAGATGGTGGCTGCCTACCAGGGTGTGCTGGTAGAACTGGCTAGGGCTAACCGGCTGTGCCGGGAGGCCATGAGGCTGCAGGCCGGTGAGGAAACAGCCAGCCATTACCGCATGGCTGCCTTGGAGCAGTGCCTGTCAGAGCCCTGAGGGCCATCCAGTGGGGACAGACTCGGGGGCGGGCAGCGAGGGAAGGAGGGAGGAAGCATCTTCCCTGAAGCCCCCAAACTGGACCCCTTCTTCAGACTTCCCCTACAAACACCCCAGCTTTCTGGCTTTTCTGAGGGCTAGGGCATGATGCCCACCTCTCAAGTATAAGAAACTGCATCCTGCCCCCAGCCCCCTTGGGGCAGGGATCGGCTTGGAACAGAGGTTGGCCCCGCCAGGCCGGGGAAGGTGGTTGGAGCAGCCCCCAGGAAGAGGGCAACTAAATACCATTATACCCAATGTCTGGCTCCCTGATGGGAGGGAGGTCCCAGGGTAGGAGCGGGCTGGCAGGCGCTGACTGCCGCAGCCCATGTGCCCTGCCGGCCAGGGCGTGGTCTCCCCAAGGCTGTGGTGCCCCTTTTGGCTCCCCTAGGTCCGCGCCCTTTAAGTTGGCCGTTTGGCTTTTGCCTTTGGTCCTCTTGGACAGAGAGCAGTCTCGGGCCATTGACGTCACAGTTCTTCCTTTCAACCTTAGTGACCCAGGGTCTGAGTTGTCCCTGTCCTTGGGGCAGTTTGGAGGAGGCAGACTAGTCAGGGGGGTGGGGAACCTCCTTCCACCTGCGCTTCCTTGAGGCGACCCAAGAGCCCTTGGTCCCAGGTCTCTTGAGCTTTTGTGTCACGCTGCCGCAGAGCAAGGATGGGGTTGGGGTTATTTATTTGCTTGTCCTTATCCCTGCTTGGACACCTGAGCATCAGATCCCTGCGCCCCTGGGACCATCTGGCCTGGCTGGAGCCAGGAACAGGAGGTCACACCGTCCTAGAATGCGCATGTTTTCCCAGTGATTGCACTCCACTGCCACCGTGGTGCCTGGCTTCAACTCCCCTACCCCAGGCCCTGCTAAGACTCTTCTCTGCAGGGAGACGCGACTGGCGGCTCCAGCAGGAACTGCTGTTTTGAACCCGTGGAGACCCGCATACACCTGACCCCTTGCTTCTCCCCTCCCCGCCCCCCCAGTGCGTTCTGTGATCGCCAAGTTCAAAGCTGTGCACATGTGGACACTCAATAAATGTTTATTGGTGATGAAAAGCCTCCTTTGTGGTCTGCCCTGCACATACTCTGGGCCTTTCAGACTCTTGACCTGCTCAGCACTGTCTGCCAGCATGTATTCCTCTAAATGATTAACAGATGCTCTCATCCATCTCCCCCCCCCCCCAGGAGCTGGGAAGAAAGCACCATAGTTCCGGTTTTACATGAAGGGAAGTTTTAGACACACCCTCTCCTAGTAAGACAAGTTCATAAGCCCAAATGTTGATGTGACTGGGCCTGGTGGGGCTCTCAGAAAAGAGTACTGTCGGGCTGGCGAGATGGCTCAGGTGTTAAAGGCTGGGCTTACAACCAAAAATAGGAAAGAGTACTGTCTCTTTTCAGCAACTCGTTTCCAGGGTCACTGACACACCCTCTGATTTAAAAAAAAATGTGATTGGAGATGGGTACATGTGCCATAGCACTCATGAAAGTTGGGGGGCAGCTTTGGAGGGCAAGCTTATGTGGCAAGGACCTTTACCCACTGCGCATCTCACAGGCCATGTTCCAACCTCTAAGGAAATTGGAAATCCTAAGTTTTATGTGGGATCCAACTCAAACATTGAAAACTTTCTTTTCAATTAAGTCACTATTGGCCTAACAAAACACAAAAGCCAAGGTAGGTGGATCGCTGTGAGTTCGAGCCCAACCTAGTCTACAAAGCGAGTCCAGGACAGCCAAGGCTGCTCAGAGAAACCCTGTGTTGAAAAACCAAAAAATAAAAATAAAAACCCAAAACAAAAAAAACCCCAAACAACAGAAACCAAATGTAGCTTTCAGGCTACCAACTGTTGCCCTGAGCTCCAAAGCAAATGAGAACAGAAAGGGCCAATCGAGGCTGGAGCCAAAGCTGTCAGGTCGGAGCCGTAATATGACCCTCATCCCTGTGTGTGCAGTCTAGGCCCTCAAGCTGTGAGCATTCACTGGGCGCACCCTATTGCTTACCTGTGGTTGGCTATTGTTTGCGTTTATTCGCTGGAGAACTGGAGTCTCAGGTAAACACGAGAAGACAGTCTAACCCGAGCAAGCAGCTTAATACCCAGAAGAGAAACAAGGTAATGAAAGGTGTTAGCAATGATTTGGATGGAGGCCAAAACAAAATGGGCCTGGAACTTCAAGCTCCCTAGACTTGAGCAAGACCAGAAAACTAAACCTTGCCCCCGGGACCTGAGAGTTCAGAGGGGGCTTCCCAGGCAGGCCAGCAGAAGAGTGTAGGTGTAAAGGCAGGCCTTTTCCTGCTGCAGCAAGGCAGGAGACAGTGAGTGTGAGGTTGGGCCAGATCATAGTGTATAATGCCCAGCATTATTTATTATTATTATTATTATTATTATTATTATTATTATTATTATTATTATTTTATTTTTATTACGATTACTACTACTACTATATTATTTTATTATTATTACTTTATGATTTCTTTGAGATAGAGTTTCTCTATCTAGCCTTGGCTGTCCTGGAGTTTGCTCTGAATACCAGGCTGCCCTCAAAACTCAGAGATTCAGATCCACCCGCCTCTGCCTCCTGAGTGCTGGGATTAATGGTGGCCACCACCACCACTGCATGGCTTGATACCCAGCATTTTATTTTTTTATTTTAAAAAAAGATTTATTATTTATTTATTTATTTATTTATTATGACACCTGCAGGCCAGAAAAGGGCACCAGATCACATTATATATAGATGGTTGTGAGCCACCATGTGGTTCCTGGGAATTGAACTCAGGACCTCTGGATGAACAGTCAGTGCTCTTAACCTCTGAGGCATCTCTCCAGCCTGATACCCAGTCCTTCCCCCCCCCCCCAGTCTTTTAAACATGAGACCATGTCAAGGGACCAGACTGCTTATTTTAGAGGAGATTAAATGGTAATAAATCAAAACAAAGCCAGTGGTAATGAGACTGAGGATGGCCTAGGTGGGAGTTAGGAACTAGGACTTAAAGATAAATTATAAGGGAAGAAGAACAGAGAACGGGAAGCCAAGGATGCTCCAGGGGACCGCTGTGTGATTAGTGGGGCCACTTTTGTCATGGGAAACATTGGGAGAGACTCGGGTGTGTAAAGGAATCTGTTCGGTAAATGGTTTGTGTTGCTTATGGGATGTCCAAAGAGTAGTTCCCTCTCCTAGCCTAGAGCATGGAAAGGCATTTGAGAGGATAACAGATTTGGGGGCTGTCAATGTAGAGGTTCCTTCCAATCATGGGAGTGACAGTCCAGGGAAGGGCCGCAGAGCACGTAATTACTGTCTATGGTCTTTGTCATTGATTTGGTCTCCTGCATGGCAAATCCAGTAAAGCAGACTGTGTTCTGTCCTCTCATGAGGCATGGTGAGAGGGTTCCTGCTCCAGAGTAGGCAGTGGGCTAAGCTGAAACTTGCAAGGCTGAGCTTGCTCTTGTGAGCTTCAGCTGAGACCAGCTTTCAAGAGCTGAGCTGCAGTGGTAAGCTCCAGCCACCAGATGGAGCCTCAGCATCTTTTGCCAGATTTCCCTCACCAAGGGAACACTTGCAGACAGACCCGTTAGGAGGAATATGGTATGGTTCCGTCAACAACGGAGGCCAAAGTTTTCTTTAGGAGAGAGGGAGAGAGGGAGAGAGGAGAGGGGCTGGAGAGATGGCTCAGTGGTTAAGAGCACTGACTGTTCTTCCAGAGGACCAGGGTTCAATTCCCAGCAACCACATGGCAGCTCACAACTGTCAAGATCTGACACCCTCACATAGACATACATGCAAGCAAAACACCAATGCACATAAAATGAAAATAAATAAATATTTTTTTAAAAAATAAAGGAAGCCGGGCGTGGTGGCGCACGCCTTTAATCCCAGCACTCGGGAGGCAGAGGCCGGCGGATCGCTGTGAGTTCGAGGCTAGCCTGGTCTACAAAGTGAGTCCAGGACGGCCAAGGCTACACAGAGAGACCCTGTCTCAAAATAAATAAATAAATAAATAAATAAATAAATAAATAAATGAGAGCTGGGTGGTGGCAGCACACGCCTTTAATATCAGCACTTGGTAGGCAAAGGCAGGCAGATCTATAGTGAGTTCAAGGCCAGCCTGGACTACAGAGCAAGTTCCAAGACAGGTAAAGCTATACAGAGAAACCCTGTCTTGAAAAACCAAAAGAGATAGCAAGGGAGGGGAGAGAGAGAGAGAGAGAGAGAGAGAGAGAGAGAGAAACATGAAGAGAAATAAGCCAAGCATGTCAAGTGAGAGTTCATGTATATTTGAACATGCGTAACTGTGTGCCAATGAATATCCTGTTTGCACATCTTATGAATGCATCCGTGCCTGTTGCGCCTCCACGCCACTTCCCAGGGGTGCCTCTGTGCATATCCCAGAACTCCATCCGAGTGCATTTGTCTCAAGGAACAGGCCATAAGAAATTATCACCTGTAGCTGGGCGTGGGTGGCTCATGCCTATAATCCCAGTGCTCAAGAGGCAGAGGCAGGCAGATCTCTATGAGTTTGAGGCTAGCCTGGTCTACAAAGCCAGTTCCAGGATAGCCAGGTCTGTTACACAGAGAAACCCTATCTTGAAGAACCTAAATAAATAAAAGGAAAAAGAAAGCACCACCTGCATGCTTTACAAAGTGAAGAACTCTCATCCCTTAAGTATCCTTCAGGGCCCAGTCTGAAGGCCCGGTGTTCCACAGCTCTACTGATCTCCAGAGAAGCAGATGGTGGAGCACACGCCCCTCCCCAGAAGAAATAAGCAGAATTACTTATCTGTCAGATGAGCTCCTCGGATCATAACAGGCCTTGTTGTAGCTACCCAGGTATAGCTTCCCTGGGTCATGTGGAAAGAGTCCCTTAATAGACTTGGGAAATTGTAAACATCTTTTCATTCGCTTACTTATTTAGTAGGCATTCGTTGGCCCCTTGACACACACCAAGAAGAGTGCTAGATATTCTTTCCACTTTTCTGTTTTGTTTTTCGAGACAGGGCTTCTCTTGTAGTCCTGGCTGTCTTGAACTCACTTTGAAGACCAGGCTGGCCTCGAACTCACAGAGATCCACCTGCCTCTGCCTCCCCGAGTGCTAGGATTAAAGATAGGTCCTTTCCCACTTCTTTAGACGTCTTCTTTCTTCCTTCCTTTCTTTTTTTGAAAATTTATTTCCTGTTTTATGTGTGGGGGTGTTTGTCTGTACATCACATGGGTGCAGTGCCTGTGCAAGCCAGAAGAGGGCGTCAGATCACCTGGAACTGGAGTTCAGATGGTTGTTACTGCCGAGTGGAAATGGAACCTGGCTCTTCTAGAAATGCAGCCAGTACTCTTAGCTGGCTCTCCGGCCCCTCCTTTAGACTTCTTGTGAAGTGACTCACAGAGCAGGAAAGGAAAAGTTACCAGGAGTCCTAGAACGGCAGCTAGTCAAGTTTCGTTCCTGACGTGGGCCATGGTCATGGATCCCAGAAGCATTTTCCGTAGGGAAGGAACATACATACATGGTCCAGGTAAAAGGTGCTGAACAGAGGATCCAGAAATGGATCACAAGAGTAAGAAACCTCTGTTAGAGGTTTGCTGCCAGGGTCTACACAGTGCAACCTCGATCACATTAGGGCTTTATTTAAACAGATTGCTGGACTCTACTGCAGAATTGCTGGTTCGGTGGGTCTGAGGTAGAGCCAAGGACTCACATTTCTACCGAGTTTCCAAATGTCATTGGTGATGCTGGACCAGGTACCACACTTTGAGGCATGTCTATGAAGGCGAGAGTAAGGAAGTCCGAGGCTCTGAAAAGGGGGGGTGCGATGTGCTTTCTGAGACGCCTGCTCAGTCTCTTCCGTGGTGGATGTTTATGGGTTATAAGCAGAAACGTTCAGGTGTTGGTGTGGTGTTTCGTGCCGGCAATGCTGGCACTTGTGAAGCTGGAGCAGAAAGTTCATGAGTCCTGGGCTAGCCTGAGCTACACCCTGAACTACAGCGACACCCTGTTCCATAAGCAGCAGCAGCAGCAGCAGCAGCAACACCCCCAAGAAAGTTGGCAAGGCTGGAGGTTGAAGTGTGTGGTATCATTTGTGGTGCTGCAGCATTCAGGAGGAGAAGCAGGTGGGGGATGGGTTGGTAGAGATGTGAGTTCAGCTTTTAACGTGGAGACTCCGATGATAGCTGTAGGAGACGGCCTGAGGCAGTGGTTCTCAACTGTCCTAGGACTGTGATCATTTAATACAGTTCCTCACCCCAATTAGAAGGTGGCTCCTTTATAACCGTAATTTTGCTACTGTTATGAGTCGTGATGTACGTAAATATCTGTGTTTTCCGATGGTCTTAGGCGACCCCTGTGGGAGGGTCATTTGACAGCCCCACTACCATAAAGGGGTAGAGACCCACAGGTTGAGAACAGGTGCCCCTGAGGGATCATCCCGTTGGCACCTGTATACATTTCTAATCAGATTGACAGCCTGAGGAGGACACATTTGGGGGTAACAGGGGAACAAATGGGAAGAGGATGAACTTGCTCCAGAAGCATGAGGGGGGGCAGCAGGGGGGGGCGGCTGGAGAGATGGCTCAGTGGTTAAGAGTACTGACTGTTCTTCCAAAGGACTTGGGTTCAATTCCCAGCACCCACATATCTGTAACTCCAAGATCTGACACCCTCACACAGACATACATGCAGGCAAAACACCAATGGACATAGAATAAAAATAAAAAGAATGTAGACACCGGGCTGGAGAGATGGCTCAGCAGTGGAGAGCATTAGCTGTTCTTATAGAGGACCTGGGTTCAATTCCCAGCTCCTATATGGCAGCTCACAACTTTATGTAACTCTAATGCCAGGGGCCCCAACACCTTCATTCCTACAGACATACATGCAGGTAAAACACTAAAGCACATAAAATAAAAAAATAAAAACTTGAAAGAAAAAAATAAAAGAATATGACAATGATGAAAGGTGGTGAAAAGAAAAAGGGAAATAGAGTAAGAGGAGGTGGTGCCAAGGAAGAGTGAAGGAACTCAGGGAAGACAGAGACAGACAGAGGGAGCCCATCCCAAGCCTGTCAGAAGAGCAGAGGGGTTCCCCCAAGCTGGGTCCATCTTCCTCATCACGGTTTCTGGACTTTCCCCACAGGAGCCCACCAACATTTATCTTGGAGATTAATTTCAGCTGTCTCATGACTGAGGTTGGGGGTAGAGGACGAAGGAAGTTGCCACAGACTTGAATAACACAAACTCAGCCTCACACCAGATCTTGGATCTGTCCTGAAGAGGAAGGCAGCACAGCTGCCGCAGCTGCCTTCCTAACTTCTGGTACTGGCCTCTAGGAAGCTCCTAGGGATGAACCCTTGGTTGCTAGCTAGCCTTACCCTTTCCTCACAGCTCCACACCCTTCCCCCCCGGCCAGACTGAAAGAAGCCAACCTGAGTTCCATACTAGCCGTGCGCATTGTGGGAAACCCACCTAGACCACACACATCAGGGAGGTTAATGGTCTCATCTCTCTCAGCGGTGTTACTTTTACCTCCTTGTCTGCCTGTTCCCTTCACTAGAAAGAAAGATAAGAAAATAGCGGCTTCTCTCCATCCTCCTTTACCTATTGATGAAGCAGCAGAAATAGAGCTGCGAAAGGAAGCCAGACTTGCTCAGGATTTACACAGCCACTCACTCAGGAGCGAGGCTCAATTGGATACCACTCCTGAGTTCAAGACCGCAAGCAATAACGACCCTGAGCTCCAGAGAGCCTGGAGGCGAGCCACCTCAGCATCGCCACTAACCGAGCTTGTGTAACCGTAGGCCAGAAAGTCAGCTAGCCTTTCTGTGCCTTGCTCCTTACCTGAAAGTGAGGGTGACAAGGGATTTGGTGGCTTAGGCAACTCAATATTCACGCTGTGTGGCAAGTACGGCTGTGGTTATTTCTACCACCCCTCCCCATTTTCAACATTAAAAAAAAAAAAAAACAACTTCCTCCTGCTTTTTCAATTCTTATTGTCTTTAGCACTTCTCCGGCTTGCCTTTTTTTCAGGACAGAAGTGTTAAATCTGGGGAGAAACGAAGAGAAATTGGTGGTAGGACATGCTTGTCCGACAGGCAGCACCTAACTGGTAGACTGTGCACCCGTGTAACAGTGTGACCACACCCCTTCTGCCCTGTGTCCGCCACACACCTCCAACCATTTCTGTGTCACAGATTGGTCACAGCCAGCCCAGGCTTCTGTGGCTTATGAAACACTAGGTCATGTCTCCAACATCCAAGGATCCTGGCTTGGGCCTTGAGGGTCACCACCAGCTCAGGAAGTCTGAGAGAAGGGAACATCTTCAGAGCAGTTTTGGTCCAAAGCCATGAAGGAGAGACTGCAACATAACCTCCCCTCCCCCCCCCCCACGTATGCACGCCGACACAAGTGTATACATGAGCTGATGGACTTGATTTTGCCACATTTACCACTGGGTGATCGGAGAAAAGACTGATACCACTCAACAGGGGAGGAAACTGATGCCAGAAATGCTTTGCTCAAAGTCAAAGACAATGCGTTTGTGCATTCATTTAAAAAGATTTGGAAGGGGGTGGCTGTGATGGTCTATCAGATTAAGGCACTGGCCACCAAGCCTCAGGACCTAAGTTCGAGCCTTCGGACTCACAGGGTGGAGGAAAAAGAACCAACTTCTGGAAGTTGTACTCTGACCTCCACACACGCACCATGGCCCACGTGTGACTACACACATACATATTCAACAAATAAATAAATGTAATAAGCAAATGTAACTAGAAAATGCACAGACCCGAGCGAACGTAGACCCCTGCATTGATTCCAGCCTTGAATCCCATTTGATCGCAGCTGCAAGCTTGGAGCCGAGAAGGAGCTCCCATCAGCTGGGCTCGAATTCATTCACTCCTCACCCCACCGGTTCCCACCAGAGCCACGCCTCCCTTTAGGCAGACGCCGGGGAAAAGGGTGAGGTAGGCCATAGCTTGTCTCTTTAATGCGCGCCCCCAGAGGCCCGGCGCGGCCCCGCTACTATAACTAGAGTGCATGGAGCGGGCTGAGCTCAGAGGGAGAAAGGCAGGCGTTCGGCGCCCGTTGACCGACTTTTTCCAAGTGCCATTAGTTCCCGTCCGTTCCACCTCCTTGGACCCATGCGCAGGTTCCCGCCGCTAAGGGCCCCCACCTCTGCTGGGCACCCGGCTGAGTTACACCCAGCGGCTAGACGGTGATCCCCGCGGGCTGTGAGGGCCACCGGCTCCAGTAATTGCATTGCCGTCGGACGAGGGCTGTGTCGCCACCACGCCTCACGCCCCACACTACCCGCCCCATGTTGGTACACACTTACTCCGCCATGGTGAGTAGTCTCGGGTGCCGGGCACACCGGGGAGAGGGCATCGAGGAGCCTGGGTGCTGGACCTTTCAAACCTGCCCCTGCGCCAACGAAATCGCCAAGGAAGGGGGACTTGGAGCCTCTGCCAGCCGAGAAAGTGGCGGCAGGGACCCGTGGTCTCCAGCCTAGGGGCTCCTGAGTTCGCGGAGCATTCGCTGGTAGACAACAGCAGGCCCCCCACGAACTGAGGGCACCTCGCGGGCTGCTGTCTTCAGCCGCTCCCGGGTCACCTAACGCATGCCTCCCCTTCTGCAGGAGCGCCCTGACGGGCTGGGCGCTGCGGCTGGAGGGACCCGCCTGTCGTCTCTGCCCCAGGCGGCCTATGGGCCCGCGCCTCCCCTGTGCCACACTCCCGCCGCCTCTGCCGCCGCCGACTTTCAGCCTCCCTACTTCCCGCCGCCCTACCCGCAGCCGCCGCTGCCCTACGGCCAGGCCCCCGACGCTGCCACTGCTTTCCCGCACCTGGCCGCGGACCCCTACGGCGGCTTAGCGCCCCTGGCGCAGCCGCAACCCCCGCAGGCCGCCTGGGCCGCACCCCGCGCCGCGGCCCGCGCTCACGACGAGCCGCCCGGTTTGCTGGCGCCACCCGCCCGCGCTCTGGGTCTCGATCCGCGCCGAGACTATGCTGCCGCGGTACCCCGACTCCTGCACAGCTTGGCCGACGGCGCGCACGGCCTGGCTGACGCGCCCCTTGGTCTTCCGGGTCTGGCGGCGCCGCCCGGCCTGGAGGAACTGCAGGTAAGACAAGAGGGGGCCTAGGTGGGACGAGATGGGCAGCGATTTAACATCCTGGCTGGAAGCAAAATGAGACCAAAGCAGGAGTCCGACTCTTCTCCCAGCCCGCAACTTTCCATTTGTACCTCTGACAGAATCCGTAGTAGGTTAGATGCTGTCTGGCCAAAAGGTGGCCTCGAACTATTTGCGCCGTGCCTGAATGGCAGCAGCTCTCGTGGAATCATTTCTTTCTCTCCCCAGTATGTGGCTGAGCCATGGTGGGTATCCACGTCCTGTCCTAGTCCGCCAGGGGCAGCCTGGTTTGGGATTAGGAGAGGCGCAGTAGTTGCCTATCTAAGGCAAGGTGATCATCCAGGCAGGGCTGCGGCTTGGGCGCAGATGGTGGGGGAGCCCGGGCGATTCCTAGTCACGCCCGTCTGCCCCGTAGCCGCCTCAGGCAGCCGGTGGTGTGCGTAGGGCGGAGCACTCATGGACTGGGGCAACCGGGCAAGGGGGGAAGCAAGAGCCCACTAGGTCCATACGGGCCCTCGCTGCCATCCTTTTCTATTTGCAGGCGATAGATGACCCGGGAATGAGCCTCCTGGACCAATCCGTGATCAAGAAAGGTAAGAAATGGTGTACACCTTCCAGGGCAGAGCCAGGCGTGATGGTGCAGGCCCTGGGTGCTCGGACCCATTTTCTTTCTCCCTGGCTGTTGTTCCCTGTGTGTCGCCAAGCTTGGTGACCACGGAACATCCTTCCTCACCCTTTCACAGTGGCGCTAGCTGGATAATTTTGCTCAGTGGCCTGCAGGCTGAGGTGGCCCCCCCACCCCCGCACTATCTAGATTACGACTGCCTGGCCTCTCCTTTTGGGAGGGAGGGAGGGAGGGTGTCGGTCTTGTGGATCTGGAGTCCATTTGCAGAACAAGTTAAACCACTTCCCGGTTTCCTAAGAAATGGGAATGGGAATGCTGTTCCCATAGGTTTTGTTCAGTGATTTCCACTTTATTGAGCTTTGACCTTTTGGAGCCTGGAGAATGCTTTCTGCTCCTTTCTTCTCAGCAGAACCTGGGTGGCGGGGTTGGGGGATGGGAGGGTTGCATCTTCCCCACCTCCCAGAGCAAGGGATTTTCTTTCACATGAAGCCTCCTAAAGTATTTAAGATTGGGTTGTATGCTCCTGGTCAGGCTGCTGCCTCCAGGGCTGCCTGTGGCTCTGAGCTCAGGGTCCTGGGCAAACTGTATGTTTCTCTTGTAGGCAGCAGTATTTCCTGGTGTTTGTTGTTGTGACTGTATTTGTAATTTGTATCCGTGTATGTTGGGATATAATTTCTATGTTTGGGGTTCTCTGTATACCTAACATGTGTCCTGGAATTTGTAATTTGGTATTTGAGGCGTTGTAAGAATGTGAGGTCCTCTCCTTGGTGGGTTTTGTTTGTTTCTGCCTCCATATCTACTTGTCTTTTTTATTTTTATTTTTATTTTAATTAACAAAAGGGCTGAGACACCCTTTGACTAGACTTTTGGGTCTGAAGACCGAGTTCTGACCGTGGGACAGAAAGGTGAGAAAGGCAAATTAGGCAGAAACAGCGAGACCCAGGCCTTGCACAAGCTCCTTAGATTTGGGGTGGGTGCCCAAAGGAATTCAGAGGCACACGGGAGCCTGTAGTGCCCGAGGGCAGGCGCACCTCCCGCAGGATTTGGCTGGAGCTGTTTTTCAAACAAGTGAATTCAAGCCCAGGCTGTTTGCCCTGCGTAGGTTCTCAGGGGAGGCTTGTGGTGGGAGTGGAGACGGTTTAGGGGCTGGGCTTCCAGGAACTGGAGCTAGGTATGGAGTTTGGGGGATGAGAGAACACCCCCCCCCCAGAACTTGGTGAGGGGTGCCTTCGGGAATCTGGAACTGCTACCAGAAGCCGGGAGTATGGGGAAGATGCTGGGGGGGGCGGGGAGCACCCACTGTCCACCTCACCAGCGTTTTGCTATTAGCACTTCAGTGGTTTCCTGGGCAGCTCTTGTTTTGACCCGGTGGAAGGCAAAGTTGAATCTGGAGTCTGCAATAACCTGCCACTGGGCTCTTTGCAAACCCTCAGCTCCTGGCTCCTGCGCAGGGAACCCAGGTTCACTGATTCCCTAGAGAGACCCAAAGTCTGCATTTTAGGAAGGAGCTCAGGTGTCCCCAGGTAGAAGAATCTACTGTTGGTCTGAGTTACTTGTAGGTAGGTTCTTGGCGCTTGCCTAGGCTGCCCAGGTCTGAAAGTTCACACCTGGGAGACAGCAGTGCTTTGCCGGTCTGTGCCCAGGAGGAGTGGAGCACCCAGAGAAACTAAATCAAACTGAGGGGACCTGAGGTACCTCAGCATCTGTGAGAAGGGAGGGAACAGAGCCTGGGGCAACCTGCGGAATGAAGAGCCTGGTTCCAGGGCTAGCTTGGGGGTCTGCTGCCCAGCGGGGCCTCTGAAAGAGAAAAGATGGTCAGTGCCCAGGGACAGCAGGCTCCTTCTGGCCACCCCAAGAGGAGGAGCTTTGGTGAGGCAGGCAGTGCTACCACCAGATCTTACTCCCTGGGGGAGCCTCGCAACACACGGCTTTTTTGTTTGGTTGGTTTTGGTTTTGCCGGGATTCCACGATGGATGCCTGACTGGCTTCGCTGCTTGGGCGGCCATCAGCGGCGGGTTAGCACCAGTGTTGGACCTCAGGCCCTTCCGACGGGGTCGGGAGGTTTCTGAAGACTCTGGGCAACGTTCTTTGTGGCGCGCAATCGCCCACTGCCCAAACCCTGCCTTTGCAAAAGTTGGTCTTGGAACCCTGGAGCGTCCTGGTGTGAAGGGACCTTGCACCGCTAGGACTTGGGGTCCAGCACACGAACCCCTTGCAGCCCCGGCCACCTGCAGAAGCCGCCCTCCTCCTGGGGATGTGGGGAAACTTGAGAGGTGCATCTTACCAGTGTTTTGGAACACTGGAGCCTACACTGTCTCACAACCCAGATCTGAGAGGTACATCTCCACGGACTACAGGCACTTGTTCTGGAGGGGAGGAACTAGCGGCGTCTCTGCCACGCCCCCTCTCCCCCCACCCCCACGACTTCTAGGTCGCCCCTTATGGGTTGAGGGTGGCCAGTTACCCTGAAGAAACCGGAGGGCAAGTGAGTAGCGCACCATTTTCTGCGCCCGCCCCGTTGTCACCTCTAGTTTTACAACTTATCGCAGACGGGCAGAAAGGGGGGGGGGACTCAGGGATGATGTCGCCGCTCCTGTCAGTTCAGGACATCGTAGGAGCTCACAGGACAAACGGCCGGCCGGTTCCCGAGGAGGTTGAGGGTTCCTAAAAGACGGACCTTTGTAAGGTGCTTGGTGTGTGTCTGCTCACTATATGAGTGTTGGGTTTTGAAGTCTGAGCACAACCTGTGAAACTCAGACTGGCCGGGTTTAGATGAGAGGTGAGCTGAGGGGAGTGGTGTGAATATGAGACTGAGGTACAGCCCTCGCTTCTTTCAGGAGATGTGGCTGCTGGCCTGACTGGGCTCACCTGCAGGCGGTCGGGGGTTTTAAAGGCTCTTTGGGAATAAAGAAGGAAGTAAACAGACACTCTCCCCTCTGTTCCCTTTAGCTCTGGGGAAGATTCAAAAGGGAGTCTAGAGGCTAGGCCAGTCATTCCGGAACTTGAGAGAAAGGAGGGAAGCACTTGTTGGCTCTGTAACAGTAATCAAGACAAGCAGAATATTTAGTTATTTATTAACTACAATTTCAGACATGTATATGATGGATTTTGGGCATGTCACCTCCACTATTGTCCTCTCTTATCCCTCTCTCACTCCTGCTGAAACCCTTTTCCTTTCTTCTTTTGTGTCTTTCCTTTCTTTTCCACTAAGTTCAGTGATGATTGCCTGCTTGAGCATAGGTGTGCTGTGTTATTGTCTTGTCATTGGCTGTATGGCTGCCCCCACAACCACTGATCACTAACCATATAAGAAGTGTCTTAAAAAAAAAAATATATATATATATTTTTTTTTTTTTTTTTTTTTTGAGGTAGGGTTTCTCTGTGTAGCTTTGGCTGTCCTGGGCTCACTTTGTAGACCAGGCTGGCCTTGAAATCACATAGATCTGCCTATCTCTGCCTTCCAAGTGCTGGGATTAAAGGCGTGAGCCACCACTGCCCCGGCGAACTATGCAATTTTTATGTAAAGTCAGAACCTAGCCCAGCATTTCCACAGCTTTTTCTACATTTGCCTGCTAGGACTTTTACCCCATAAAGCAACTGATAGAACCATTGCCCATATAGAAATAATTTTAAATTTACCCATGGACAATAGGAGCCATGGAGTACTTGATTTAAGATGTGTTCCATCACTGCCCAGCTCAATTTAATTTTATCTGTCTATGTATCTATGTATCTATCTACCTGTCTGTCTACCTACCTACCTATCTATTGTCTGTAAGGTCAAAGGACAATTTATGGGAATTGCTTCTCTCTCCTTCTACCTGTAAGTTAAAGGGATCAAATCTAGGTCACCAGGTGTAGCGATGAGCACCTTCCTCACTGAGCCACTCACAACCCAGTTTGATGAGTTTTTAAATCAACGTATAGAATTGTATAATCACTACCACAATCCATCTGTCACCCTCAAAGTTCCCTCATTCCTATCTGTAGTTAGTCTTCATTTCTGCCTCAAGCCTTATGCAATGCCAGATGAGCTTTTGTCCCTTACGTTTGCATATTCAGGACCTGCTCTATAGCCCTATAGAAAGAAGACTATCTGGACTTCTGCATCCAGGCTCTCTTTTTTTGTTTTTGTTTTGTTTTTGTTTTTGTTTTCAAGACAGGGTTTCCCAATTTAGCCTTGGCTGTCCTGGACTCACTTTTGTAGACCAGGCTGGCCTCGAATTTACATAGATCCACCTGCCTCTGCTTCCCAAGTGCTGGGATTAAAGGTGTGTGCCACCACGCCCCGGCTGCATCTAGGTTCTTTTAGCAAATGTTTTTATGGTTTGTCTTTACTGTAACATGTGTCAGTTGTTTGGGTTTGGATTTTTTTTTTTTTTTTTTTTTTTTTTTTTTTGGTTTTTCGAGACAGGGTTTCTCTGTGTAGCCTTGGCTGTCCTGGACTCACTGTTGTAGACCAGGCTGGCTTCGAATTTAACAGAGATCCACCTGCCTCTGCCTCCCGAGCGCTGGGATTAAAGGCGTGCGCATCACCGCCCAGCATTTGTTTGGGTTTTTATTGCTGAGTAGTATGCACTATTGCTCTGAATGGCCTTCATTTGAGCTTTCTTCTTGAGGGATGGAAAGATGGCCCAGCGGTTAAGACCTCTTGGCAGAGGTCCGGGTTTGATTTTCCACAGCCTTCCACCATTCTAGTCCCAGGGGATCCAAAGTCCCCTCCAGACCCCCTCCAGAGTCCCCTCCAGACCCCCTCCAGAGTCCCCTCCAGACCCCCTCCAGAGTCCCCTCCAGACCCCCTCCAGAGTCCCCTCCAGAGTCCCCTCCAGACCCCCTCCAGAGTCCCCTCCAGAGTCCCCTCCAGACCCCCTCCAGAGTCCCCTCCAGAGTCCCCTCCAGACCCCCTCCAGACCCCCTCCAGAGTCCCCTCCAGAGTCCCCTCCAGAGTCCCCTCCAGACCCCCTCCAGAGTCCCCTCCAGACCCCCTCCAGAGTCCCCTCCAGACCCCCTCCAGAGTCCCCTCCAGACCCCCTCCAGAGTCCCCTCCAGACCCCCTCCAGTACCAGGCCTGCGTGTGGTCCTCATACTTGCGTGGAAGCAAAACATTTGGGCACAAAAGAAGTTAAAACAAGCCAGGAGGTGGTGGTGGTGGTGGTGGCACACGCCTTTAATCCCAGCACTCGGGAGGCAGAGGCAGGTGGATCACTGTGAGTTCCAGGCCAACCTGGTCTACAAAGCGAGTCCAGGACAGCCAGGGCTACACAGAGAAACCCTGTCTCGAAAAACAAAACAAAACAAACAAACAAACAAAAAAGTTAAAACAGCTGGGTATAGTGACACACACCTTTGATCCCAGCACTTATGAAGCCGAGGCAGGTGGATCTCTGGTCTACATAATGAGTTTCAGGACAGCCAGGACTACAAAGTGAGACCTTGTCTAGAAAACAAAACAAAACAAAACAAAACAAACAACCGAACAGCAGCAATAAACCAGGAAGTTAAAATAATTAAACTTTTTTTTTTTAGATTTAATTGTTTATGTATATGGATGTATATGTATGTGTTTTTCTTGAATGTGTGTGCACTAAATGCACGCCTGGTGCCTGTGGAAGTCATAAGAAGGTCTAGAACTCCCTGGAGTTTGAGAAATAGATGCTTATGAGCCACCATCCTGGGATTTGGGAATCAAATACCCAATGCTCCAAAACACTGAGCTTTCTCCAGCCCCTGAACGGACTTCCCTTCTTTGGCAAGGTGCTCTGAGTCAATTCCCCTCTTTGGCTGTTATGAATGGTGTATGTTGCTATAGTCATTCATATAGATGCCTTTGGGTAGACAACGTGTTTTTCCTGCTCTTGAGGATATTCCTAGGAATGGAATTGCTGCACTATGTGGTCTTTTTGTTTGTTTGTTTGTTTCTTTGTTGTTTTGTTAGGTGAGCGTGTATGTGCCATGGGCAGCGTACAGTTAAAGGACAATTTTCTGCAATTGAAAATTCCCCCTAAGTAGCATTTTAATATAGTATTTAAAAACTGAGAATAGCCGGGCATGGTAACACACGCCTTTATTCCAGCACTCAGGAGGCAGAGGCAAGAGGATCTCTGTGAGTTCAAGACCAGCCTTAGTAAACAAAGCAAGTCTAGGACAGTCAGGGCTACACAGAGAAATCCTGTCTCAAAAAAACAAAACAAAACAGAAAAAGAAAAAGAAAATTGCTTTCACTATTTGGCACCAGGAATTAAACTCAGGTCATTACGTCCAGCAGCAAGTGCTTTTTGGGCCATTTATGTTTAATTGTTAAGAAACTTCCTGTAATCCCAGCACTCCAGGAGGCAGAGGCAGGCGGATCCCTGCGCGTGAGTCCGGGACAGCTAGGGCTACACAGAGAAACCGCGTCTTGGGGAAAAAAAAAATACTTCCAATAAGTGGAGTTCATCTAAGGAAGGATGGAAGGGAGATGGGATGGAGAAGAGGAAGGAAGGGAAGGAAGGCTCAGCCACTTCCTGAAATTGAACTGTTTTACATCATTCCTACTGGGCATCTCCACACCCTCACACTTCAGGGTGCCTTTGTGTTAGAACCATCTAGTGTCTCCTTCCATACTGCTTTAATCTGTGTTCTCCAAATGATTAACACAGCCTTTTTTTTCTTTTCATGTGTTTACTGACTAGTTATCTTATTCTTGGTTTTTGTTTGTTGTTTGTTTGTTTGTTTGTTTGTTTTTGTTTTTTTCCAGACAGGGTTTCTCTGTGTAGCCCTGTCTGTCCTGAAACTTGCTCTGTAAATCAGGGTAGCTTCGAAATCATGAGAACTGCCTGTCTCTGCCTCCTAAGTGCTGGGGATTAAAGGCATGCGACACCATGGCCCGACTAGTTATTTTATCCTTTATGTAAGCGTCTTTATATATTTTCTCCCAATCTATGGTTCATCCCTTTCTTTTCCCTTCTTCCTCCTTTTATTTTTATTTTTTTTTATTTTGGAGATTGAGTATAAGGCCTTGTGTACTCAGACAAAGCTCTGTGACTAAGCTGCATGCCCAGCCCTGGGCCTTTGGTTTCTTTAAGATTGTGTGTGTGTGTGTGTGTGTGTGTGTGTGTGTGTACACAAATGCAGGTGACCCTGAAGGCCAGAAGCGTTGGATTCCCTTAAGCTGGAGTTATAGGTAGCTGTGAGCCAACCAATATGGTGCTAAGAATCAAGTCCTGGCTTTCTGGAAGGGCAGTGTGTCCTCTTAACTGATGTACTGCCTCTCCAGCCCTGAAGCCCTACGGTTTGTTGCTGTTGTTGTTGTTTTGAGACAGGGTTTCTCTGTGTAGTCCCAGCTGTCCTGGTACTCACTCTGTAGACCAGGCTGGCCTTGAACTCACAGAGGTCCACCTGCCCCTATCTTCCCAGTTCTGGCTTAAAAGGTGTATACCACCACCCAACATTGTTTTACGTTTTTCAATGCGTGTGAATGTTTCGCCTACGTAAAGGTCTGTGCACCGCGTGCATGCAGGGCCAGCAGAGGCCAGAAGAGAGCATCGGGTCCCTAGGAACTAGAGTTGAGAATGGGTGCCGGGAGTTGAACCCTGGTCCTCCAGAGGAGCAGCCAGTACTCTTCACATCGAGCCATCTCTCTAGCCCCAAGCCCTAGGTTTTCTGACAGGATTTCTGCTATGTTGCTCAGGCTGGCCTTAAACTTGCTCTCAAACTGCCTCCTCTTGCTCCCAAGGGTCGAGATAAACAATTGTGTGCCCACCACACCTGGCCATCTTTTTTTTTTTCTTAATTTGAGGCATAAAAATTTTGATGTTTCAATGATGTTAAGCTGATAATTGTTTTTCTCTTTTTTTTTTTTTTTTTTTTTTTTTGAGACAGGGTTTCTCTGTGTAGCCTTGGCTGTCCTGGACTTGCTTTGTAGACTAGGCTGGGCCTTGAACTCACAGCGATCCGCCTGCCTCTGCCTCCCGAGTGCTGGGATTAAAGGCATGCGCCACCACGCCCAGCTTGTTTTTCTCTTATATGGTGCATTTGGGTATTATAACTAGGAATTCTTTGCCTACCTCAAGGTCTTGAAATTTTTTATTCTGTATTTTCTTCCGGAAGGGATTGTAACTTTAGCATGCTTTCTAGAAGAGTGTTGCAATCCTAACACTCAGGCAGGGTCTACTACGTGGAAGGGGGGGGGGCGGGGGGACGGGACATTTGGATGGGTGTGTCTTGTCTGACAGGTTGAGTAACTAGGAGCCCTTGTATTGCTGACTTGTGTGTGTCTTAGGAGTCAGTGCGCTAGAGTCTGTCCTGTACGTATGGGAGGCAAATAGCAAGTCATGTGCCACTTCGCCCTAGTTGCTGTACCTGTGCTAAGAGCTTATTGACTTTGGGTTTGTTTTTGTTTCATTTGAGGCATGGTCTCACTAGGTAGACCTGGCTGGCCTTGAACTCACAGAGATCAGCTTGCTTCTATGTCCTTAGTGTTGAGATTAAAGGCATGAGCCACTACGTCCAGCAGGGAAGGCACACTGTTCTCGCTCACAGTTAGTTTTATAACTTGTGCTAAGTGCTACACAAAGCCTTGGTCTTTCTCCCATCTCACAGAGCCTGGCCTTAGGGGATACCGGGCTTTAATAATAGCTGTGTGAAAGAGAAAATCTTCCAGCCTTCCGGCTTGCCTGACACCTCCCTCTGGCTAGGAGTCATGGAGGGAGGACAGATATCAGATGACAACATTTGGGAGTTTCTGGATTCTTCTTTCTTTCTTTGTTTCTTTCTTTGTTTCTTTCTTTGTTTCTTTCTTTGTTTCTTTCTTTCTTTCTTTCTTTTTTTGAGACAGGGTTTCTCTGTGTAGCCTTGGCTGTCCTGGACTCATTTTGTAGACCAGGCTGGCCTCGAACTCACAGTGCTCGACCTGCCTCTGCCTCCAGAGTGCTGGGATTAAAGGCGTGCGCCACCACCGCCCGACTGGCTTCTTCTTTCTCTGTCCCACCCCACCACCACCACCACCCGCCCCAAGACAGGTCTCACTTTGTAATTCCTGCTGTCCTGAAACTCACTAGGTATGCCAAGCTGGCCTTGAACTCTGCCTCCCAAGGCGTGCTTTCTGCTGCTTCACAGTAAACTCCAAGTTAGCTGGCCACGGGCTTCCAGCTGATTCTTCTCGCCTCTGCCGTGTAGTTCTCCACAGGAGGGCTGAGAGTCCAGATGCACTGCCACTGCAGCCAGCTCTTCACACCGCTTCTGGGACCCAAACTCAGGCCATCAGGCTTGTGCTCAAAACACTCGTTTCCACTGAGCCATCTTGCCAGTCTCCAGTTTTCAGTTTTTAAAGTCAAGCTTGATATATAAAATATATAATGGAATAGCGTCCACTTCTATGACAAACATATATGTGGTCATGAGACCACTAAAAACAATGAAGCTACGGAATAGCTAGATTACCCCAGGTCCTCTCAGAACAAAGGATACAGGTGGAGTGATAATGGGCACAGGTTCCCTCTCCCTCTCCCTCTCCCTCTCCCTCTCCCTCTCTCTCTCTCTCTCTCTCTCTCTCTCACACACACACACACACATACATCTGGAGACATGGGGAGCGGGGGCAGCAGGATGAGGAGTCCGCTTGCACGCCTTTGTTCCTCACTCTGGAGGAAGGTCGAGATCACGTGAGTGCAGAAACAGCGGCTCTGCTTTTATTTACAACTCTTGAGATCTTGTTCATTGTGGACTTTGCTTTTCTTTCTCATCACAGATCATCATATTCGTTTTTATTTAAAGAATATTACGATTGCAGGTGTAGTGGCACATGCCTTTAATCCCAGCACTCAGAGGCAGGTGGATCTCTATCATTTGGAGACTAGCCTGGTCTACATATCAAGTTCCAGGCCGGGCGTGGTGGCGCACGCCTTTAATCCCAGCACTTGGGAGGCAGAGGCAGGTGGATCGCTGTGAGTTCGAGGCCAGCCTGGTCTACAAAGCGAGTCCAGGACAGCCAAGGCTATCGCAGAGAGACCCTGTCTCGAAAAACCAAATATAAATACATAAATACATAAATAAATAAATACATACATACATATCAAGTTCCAGACCATCCAGGGCAGTATAGTGAGTAAGACCCTATCTTAATAAACAAACAAACAAACTAATAAACCATCAGGAGTCCGTGAGACAACTCAGCAGGTACTACTAAGCTGCTGACTTGAGTTGAATCCCTAGGGAGGAGAGAACCAGCTCCTGAAAGCTGTCCTTCAACCTCCACACACATGCTGTGACACACACACACACATATATGTACACACACCTGTGCACAGACTTTAAACACCAGCCAGGCCCTGTGGCGTAGGAGACAGAGGAACCTAGTAAGACCTTTTCTAAAAATATAGGCCGGTGGCAAAGTGTGTGCTTGGCATTTTTGAGGGTCTACCTTTCATCTTCAAGACCGGGGGGAAAAAAGGCACTTGAGTGGTGGCCATCAGCCTCCCAGTTCCGAGAGCCCCTTTCTCATGTGCTTTTCCCACATTCACTGACAGCCACCTGTGCCAAGGCCCTGACCTCACAGACTCCTAGCTGATAGGCATCCAGAGCAGTAGGGATGGGGACAGGTATGCAAGGGGCTGGCATGGAGTGAGGGCCAGGAAACTCTGCCCTGGAGATGGTGTGCAAACTGAGGCTGAGTAAGGTAGGATCTGAACCGAGAGGAAAGTTGGGCCTGTGTTCTGAGCGTGGCCAGCTGTCTGCAGGCTCTGAGCAGGTGCTTGCTCCAGGAGAGGGGCTCTCCTGATTGCACACCTTTTGTTACTTGTCATATTACTTGTGGGGGTAACTTAGGTACTCAATCTTTTGAAGTCTAGGGCTGTGCTACCCACTATGGTGGTCCACTGGCTGCCAAACATACACAGCTGTGGGCGATTGAAAAGTGAGTGGCCTGATGGCGGTGGGCTGTATGTATAAACTCACATTACAGTTTGAAGACTAAGTGCAAAGAAAGAATGTAACATATCTCATTAATTATTTATAAAATGCTGAATACACACTGAAATCACTATAGTTCTGATTAGGGTAAATAAAAAGTGTTAAGCCCTTATATGCTATTTTCCATATTGAAATTGATCTCATATTTCTTTTTTTCTATTTATTTATTTTGAGGCAGGGTCTCACTCTATATTCCTGGCTGGCCCAGAGAACTCACAGAGTTGCCACCCGCCTGCCTCTGCCTCCTGAATGCTGGGATTAAAGGCGGCTCTTACTTTCTTCTTTTTAAAGATTTCTTTTTATTTATGTGTATGAGTGTTTACCTGCCTATGTATGCATGTAGCACCTGAGTGCAATGCCTTAAGGAGGCCAGAAGAGGACATTGGGTTCCATGGCATTGGAGTTACAGGTGGCTGTGAACCATGTGAGTGCTGGAAAATTAACCCAGGTCCTCTGCAAGAGCAGCCCATGCTCTCTTATGCACTGAGCCATCTCTCTAGCACCACTTTACTTTTTTTTGTTTGTTTGTTTGATTGATTGATTGTTTAAGACAGGGTTTCTCTGTATAGATCTGGCTGTCCTGGAACTCACTCTGAGCTCAAACTCTGAGATCTGCCTGCCTCTGCCTCCCAAGTGCTGGGATTAAAAGTGTGCTCTGCCACTGCTCTGCTTGCTCACTACTTTTTAATGCTGAAGCCTAAATTATGCTCCTCTGAGCCAGTTTTTAGTCTAGAGCCTAAAAGACAAGTGAGGACTAGGCAGGATCCAAAAGAGGAGGCAGGAGCCAAGACACTAAGGAGGGTGAAGGTGGCAAAGATAGATCAGTGGCCAGAGTCCATGACCCATGCTCAATAGATGATGTCATCTTGACCTCTGAGCTTTCACTTTCTTCCTTCTAACCTGGGGATGTGGAGAACAGTGCTGCTCCACAGAGGAGCTTGCAGGGGATTACAGGCACTCACTGATAGCATCATCCTGTTTGGTTATGCACTAGAATTTGATTCTCAGGGAGCTGATCAGGCACTGGAGGGTTGCAGGATGTGGAGGGAATCCATGTTTCAGAAAGATCCCTCTAGACTCAGGCAGGGGACCAGAGCGAAGGCTGCACAGAAATTCAGGCAAAGTAAGTGTCCGTATGCATGAGAGATACGTCCGCTTCTCAGGCAGGTTAAGAATGAAAGTCATAGGACATGGTCCT
Source organism: Acomys minous (assembly GCF_964271855.1). Lineage (NCBI taxonomy): Eukaryota > Metazoa > Chordata > Mammalia > Rodentia > Muridae > Acomys > Acomys minous. The sequence continues at coordinate 102,508,901 of NC_140487.1, read as the reverse complement.
GTGTGGGATGCAGCCAGGAATATTACAGATATCCGACTGAGTGGCCAGGTGGGAATAGGCTAGGACTGTGCCAGCCCTGAGCCTTGGGATCAGGTTCTCTTTAATCTCTGTACTCTTGAGACCTTGGAGTTCTTGATAGGGGGCGTGTGTGCCGGGAACATACTTTCTGAACAGTGACAAGGCTAAGAGAACTGCCTTGGAGACCCAGGTTTGCTACTCCCTAGTTCAATCTACCAGGTAGATGGCCTCAGGCACACTATTGCACCTTGTTGGCCTTCAGTCTCCCCACCTGTAGCATGAGAACAAGGGTAGCGCCCTTTCCTTGAATGAGAGAGCCAAGAGATCCAAAGAAGTAGCGCCTGGCCCCTTCCTCTGCCATTAAGAAGGAAGATGGAGATACTGCATCAAGAACTTCCTTTAGAAAATCCTTGATTCCCCTCCTTGCCTCTCACAGAGACTATAGGAGAGTGTCTTTTTTTTTTTAATACTTTTATTTATTTAATTTGGTATTGGTGTGAGGGTGTCAGATCTTGGAGTTACAGACAGTTGTGAGCTGCCATGTGGGTGCTGGGAATTAACCCGGGTCCTTTGGAAGAGCAGGCAGGGCTCTTATCCACTGAGCCATCTCTCCAGCCCTAGGAGAGTGTCTTATGGGGCTTGGAGATCCTTAGTCCCTGCCTTCGGGCAGGAAGGGGAAAGGCTGGAGGCTTAATAGGACCGTAACCTCCTGTTTCCAACACGTAAGACTCCAAAACCCCCAGGATGGGAGGGTGAGATTTATAGCTGAGAAGGGGACTTGGAAATCTGGGTGATCCCAGACCCTGTCACAGTGACCCAGGAATCCCACCTCATCTTAGACTCCATTTCCTGGTGTCTTAACTCCTTTTCTGATGGTGCCAACCCCTGGCTGATGTTAAGCTTTAAGAGGAACCAGCAGGGCTCAGGAAGAGGCTACTGGGGAAAGAACCGGACAGCCCTGGGGTTCGGTTGTTATCACCATCAGTGTACTTGGCCCAGTCAATTCCGCCTCACTGTGCCTCAGTTTCTCCCTTTGTAAAGCAGGGATAATAGAACCTTCCCTCTGGAAAGCGTTGGAATCATTCAACAACATACGCAGCAGCTGGTGAGTCAACTTGCCCGCACCACAGCTGACTGCCTGCTGTCCTGTGGTCGCTGGCTCAGTGTCGCCCTCCCCCTCCCTCTTCTCTTCCCTTGCTTCTGCTCCACAGTCCCCATTCCCTCCAAAGCCGGCAGCCTCTCCACCCTCTCACTGGCCAAAGACAGCCTGGTTGGCGGCGGCGTCAGCAACCCCAGCGAGGTCTTCTGCTCCGTGCCTGGCCGGCTGTCATTGCTCAGCTCAACATCCAAGTACAAGGTGACCGTGGGGGAGGTGCAACGGCGACTCTCACCTCCCGAGTGCCTCAACGCCTCCCTCCTGGGGGGTGTCCTCCGAAGGTAGGAAGGCCAGATCACAACCTTACACAGCACCCCAGGCCAAAATCCTTCGTCTCTTCAGACCCTCTCACAGCAGCAGAGAAAGGGTCAGCTTCACCCCAGGCTCCATCATCCTCCTTCCATCTCAGTTTCTGATAGAGCAGTGAACACAGGGGCTCAGGACTGTATATGGTCTGGGGGCAGGGTCCAGGGGCAAAGAAAGAAGTGTGGGTACAAAGAAAAAGACTCACTCACTCTAAGCAGGGCAATCAGGCCTCTGGCGTGAGCAGCCTGGTGGGCCGTTTTTCTCTCTGTATGTTCCTGCAGCTGGGAAGGGATCTGCTTCAGGGCGGAGGCGTAATGACCTAAGACGTAATGCATGTGTGTGTGTGTTAGGGGATGGCCAGGAGTGTCTTCCCACAGCGAGAGGTTCTTTCTGCGTTAGTTGGGGATGTGTGGCCTACAGCGGGTCCTCTGCATATATATGGGCAATTGCATGAGCACCCGAGGCTAGTTGGTTTTGTTTGTTTGTTTGTTTTTCTCTATTCTTCTCTCATACATTTTTTTCCTTTTTTCTATGTAGATAGTTGTTTACATGTGTGTACCTCTGTGTGGGAGGGTGGGGTGGGGGCACAATATATTGGTGCAGTTAAAGGGAGTATCTTTTTTCCTTTTTTTTTTTTCCCTTCAAGACAGAGTCTCTCTGTAGCCTTGGCTGTCCTGGACTCACTTTGTAGACCAGGCTGGCCTCGAACTCACAGAGATCCGCCTGCCTCTGCCTCCCGAGTGCTGGGATTACAGGCGTGCACCACCATGCCCGGCTCCATGGGGTATCTTCTTGTTCCTGGTCTCTGAACATCCTGTAGAGACCTGTGTTGAATCCGTAGGGTTCTGTCCACATCTCTGGGGCCCTGCTTTGCTGTGCACCCATGTCTCTGTGTGTTTCTTGGTGTCCACGTCTGTGTGTCTCCAATGTTATACATGTGTCTCCATATTCTTGGAGGTGGGTATATGTGTGTATGTGACTCCTCGTGTTTGTCATCCCCGTGTGTCTCTGTACAGTTTTATGTGTCCCCAGCAAATGTGCTAAGGTAGGGAAGGACCCTCAGCTGCTCCGCTGTGCCGTCTACCCTGGGCCGCCCCTGCTATTGAGGACTGGGGAGGATGAGGGACTCCTGTTGTGGGGTTCTGCTCCTTAACCCAATCTTGATTGCGTAAGAGTGAGGTCAGGAAAAGGTTGGGAATTTCTCAGAAACTGCCGCCCCCGCGCCCCCCCCCCCATCCTAACAAGGCTATACCTAAGCCATAACAGGGCCAAGGAACAAGGAACAAGAAAAGTCTTTTGGAGTCACTTAGCCTATAGGCCTCTCTTGTCTTCACAGCTGTGTGTATGTCTCTGTTTGTGCGTGTTAAGGGCCAAGTCCAAGAATGGGGGCCGGTGTCTTCGGGAACGGTTGGAGAGGATTGGGCTCAACCTGCCAGCTGGCCGTCGGAAGGCGGCCAACGTGACTCTGCTGACCTCACTGGTGGAAGGTAAGGCCTGTGAGGGGACATGTCATCTGGTGAGGCTTCCTACTGTGGGAGCGTATCGGTTAGTTATGTCTATGAGCACTGCTCTATCTGAGCATGTACTCTGTGTGTCATATATGTATAAGTATGTACACATGACACACATGTGGACAGTCGGCACATCTGAGGATTTAACCACCCCCACAGTTCAAAATAGTTGGAAAAAGTTGCACCTGTGAGGAACAAACACATTGCTGATATTTTTGGTCGTTATTACCACAGTGTAGGTAGCTTTTTATGTAGCAACAATGTAGCATTAGGTATTTTAAGTCACCAAGAGACAATCAGTAATATACAGGGGGATGCATATAGGTAGGTTTATATATATATCAAACATGTCATTTTATGTGAGAGATTTTGGTACCCACATATTTTGATATTTGTGGGGAATTCTGAAACTAATCCCTTTTGTTTATGTGTGTGTGTGTGTGTGCGTGTGTGTATACACACACACACATATGTAATAGAGCTACTTGGAGGGGGGGGGACTGGCAGTATTTGGAGGTGGTAAGTGGGTGGTGATGGGGGCGGTGCATCCCTCTTCCCTGGAGGTCGGTGACTCTGGACTTTGGCTCTGGGATACACATAGGTCCCAGCTCCACCTTTGAGCTGATGGTGATAGAAATGAAGCTGAAACTGAGAAGAGAAACCAGAGAAGGCATCTCCAGAGAGGGTGCTCCTTGGCCAGGGGATAAGGAGTTCAAGGCTAGGCTCTGGCCTCAGAGGTACACCTAGAAACCTCTCCTCTTTTCCCCAGGAGAAGCTGTGCACCTGGCTCGGGACTTTGGTTATGTTTGTGAGACTGAGTTTCCAGCCAAGGCAGCTGCTGAGTACCTATGCCGACAGCATGCTGACCCTGGGGAACTGCACAGCCGCAAGAGCATGCTGTTGGCTGCCAAGTGAGTAAGGGTACTATTGTGCACAGCAAACATGGATGCAATGCAGATACACATATGAGACTTGGGTACGTCACACACTACTTCTGGTCATACAGATGGTCATACAGCACATATGGCACCATACATAGCAACTAGATTCCTTAATTTCACATGGGGAACAGTTGGACATGCCATGCAGACACATATGGGTATCTTTTTTTTTTTTTTTCTGAGACAGGGTTTCTCTGTGTAGCCTTGACTATCCTGGACTCGCTTTGTAGACCAGGCTGGCCTCGAACTCACAGTGATCCGCCTGCCTCTGCCTCCCGAGTGCTGGGATTAAAGGTGTGCGCCACCACCGCCTGACACATATGGGTATCTTTAAGCACCATGTTCATCTCCTTTAGACTTTCATGAACACCCACACAAACCCCCATGGGTACACACAAACACCACGTGTGAACATATCTATTATATACATACATTAAAAGTGTCATATATAGCCAGGTGTGGTTGTGCACACCTGTAATCCCAGTACTTGGGAGACAGAGGCAGGTCGATCTCTGTGAGTTTGAGGCTAGCCTGGTTTACAAAGCGAGTCCAAGACAGCTAAGGCTACACAGAGAAACTCTGTTTTGGAAAAAAAAACAAAAGTGTCATCTATAGGCTTATAACATGTGACTGCTACAATCACATGGCATGACCAGCCCAGGCTCTGGCATGGGTTCAAGGCTCCCAACAAGGGTTATCCTGCTTCTGTGACCTTTCTCCTCAAGACCTCAGGCCATACCTGACCCCTGTGCAGGTCCCACTGTCACCTCCCTCACCACTGACTGCATGCTGCCACTTCACCTCTTCTTATCTTACCCCTGAGCCTTTACCAGGACCCTTCTGTTCTCTGTCAGCCTACAAATTGTCAACCGCTCCCATTGCTAGTGCATTATCACCAAGTCAGGTTCTCCAAGGGTGCCTCAGAACCTGTTTAGCAAACCGGCATCCCACTAAAATGTACTATTCGTCCATTTGGGTAGCTACAATAAAATGCCCTTAAGCTGGGTTAGCAGATCATTTCCCGTGGTTCTGGGGGCTGTTCAAGATCGAGGCAGCTTCTATGTCTGCTGAGGGGCTGCTTTCTAACATCCAGACAGCACGTTGCTCCTGCTGTGTTCTCCACATGGTAAAAGGAGCAGGGAGTCTCCCTGGCTCTCTTCATAGAGATACTGACAGCAAGCTTGGCCGTGGTTCTCAACCTGTGGGTCTCGACCCAAACTTTGGAGGCCACATATCAGATATCCCGAGTAACAGGTTTTTTGTCATAATTCATAACAGCAGCACAACTACAGTGACGAAGTAGCAATGGAATACTGTTATGGTTGGGGGAGGTCTCACCACAACACGAGGAACTAGATATGAAAAGGCCACCTTAGGAGAGCGGAGAACTACTTGACCTGTAGGACTCTATCCCTGTGACCTCGTCACCTCTCAGACTCTACCTTCCTGTCTCAGAAAAGATTTTTAACATTTACACTTTGGAAGGCTAAGATATTCATTTAGATGGTAGCAGTCCCACCGATGGGAAAACAACAACAAAACAGGCTGAGAGGTGGGAGGAAACGGATGGAAGAGATGAAGAGCTCAGGACCATCATCTGTGGGCTGAGGTCCAAATGCCTTTCAGGATCCTGTTGTCTGGACCACTTAAACTTCCTGTCCAGCTGGCCTCTGTGGGTTTGGCCTTCAGATCACAAGTCCACCCTCCCTGTGGGGCTTTCTTCCTTTAGGCAGCAAAGAAACCAGGCTCACGGGCTTATTCTGTAGAGTCCTGGGAGGCCTCTTCCTGTGGTTACAGCCTGTCTGAATGGAACCCACTTCATTCATGAATACGAACAGCCAGCGTCTTAGACAAAGATGAGAGATGATGACTCTTCTTACCTGAGTCACGTGTGAGTCACAGATGAATGGGAACAGCCATAGGCTGGACCAGGATTCGTCTCATCTCAGTCGCTCTGGCAGGCCACCTAACCTGTCTGAAGCCATATAATGAGCGTAGCAACAGTATAGATTTGTTGGATGATGTAAGGGGACAGAGACCATGTACATATATTGATCTAGGCATTGATATTTACTACTTTAATTATGAAAGGCAGATTCTGGGCTGTTCTCATACTTTCACAGACAAGATTCTATGAAGCGTTGTGTCTGGGGTGGAAGAAGGGATCGCAGAAAGCTTAAGGGGATAGGCAGTTGAGGTGCATTTATCTAAGGGAGCGACATTAGGGCGTCGGCATGTGCTGTTTCCAGGTGTGCAGCACTGAGCTGCTGAGTTAACTTCTGTGAAAGTCAGATTCCACTTTTGCAAGATGGCATCATTGTTTCTTGTAGGCTGTTGGGAAGGCCAAATCGTATAGATAATATAAAGAATCAAGTAAATTTCTGGGTGAAGTGACCCATACTTTTAATCCCAGCATTTGGAAGGCAGAGGCAGGTAGATCTCTGTGAGTGTGAGACCAGCCTGATCTAAGAGAGAGATCTTGGGCAGCCAGGGCTGCCTAGAGAGATCCTGTCTCAAAAAGGCAGCCAGTAGGTCCTCCTCTGGGGTTAGAGCCGTGTTCTTCAGCTTCTGTTCTTCTTCCCCACCAGGCAGATCTGCAAGGAGTTTGCAGACCTGATGGCTCAGGACCGGTCTCCACTGGGCAACAGTCGCCCAGCACTCATCCTGGAACCTGGGGTGCAGAGCTGTCTGACACACTTTAGCCTCATCACTCACGGCTTCGGCGGGCCTGCCATCTGTGCTGCCCTTACTGCCTTCCAGAACTACCTGCTAGAGTCACTCAAAGGACTGGACAAGATGTTTCTAAGCAGTGCGGGCAGTGGCAGTGGGCATGGAGAAACCAAGGCGTCAGAGAAGGATGCCAAGCACCGGAAGTAACTATCTCTTGTTTCCTAGCTAAGTGTCTCCCAATGCCTGAGATGGAGGTCCTTCCTTGCTCCTGGGGGTGGCCCTGAAAAGACTAAAAGGTGGGATTCCATTCAGACCAGAGAGAACATTCATCCAGAAGCCCGGAGTGGTATCTGTTTGGGTAAAGCAGGGAGATCTTTCTGTGGTTTCTGGTAAGGGCTCAGACAGGAAACTGCCATGGAAGTCTGGCTCATGGGGCACAGCCCTTCTCACTGAGATGCCTGGGCATCCCAAGGAGATGCTATTAACAGATCAGAGATGCTGGGTGTGGTGGCGCACTTGGGAGGCAGAGGCAGGCGGATCGCTGTGAGTTCGAGGCCAGCCTGGTCTACAAAGCCAGTCCAGGATAGCCATGGCTACACAGAGAGACCCTGTCTCGAAAAAACAAACAAACAACAACAACAGAAAACAAAAAAACAACAACCAAACAACAACAGAAAACAAAAAACAACCAAACAACAACAACAGAAAACAAAAAAACAATAACCAAAAACCAACAACCACAAATCAGAGGTGTTACTAAGGACTTAGTGACCTTCGCTCCAGCGTCTCCCACCCCCAGAACACGGTGCTAGCAGACGGTCCCAATGGGCTCCTTGGATCCTTCTGGCTCTTGGAGAAGAGTGAGCAGGAAAAGACCCTGAGGAACAAGATGGTAGAACACAAACCACAGAACTTGAACCAGGCTGCACACCACAGTCCTGTTGCTGTCTGTCCTATTTATTTATATACAATGCAATAAAATTTGAAAATTAAAAAAATGTCTAGCACAGGTTATTTATCCTGAGTTGGGGGATCCATTTCAACTGACTTCTGCTCATCTATCAAAATTGTCCACCTGGGCGATGATGGAGGGTGTTTTTGTTCACAAAGGGCTATGAGTAAGCTGAGAAGGAAAGAAAGGTGTTAGACAGCATAGGGTCTACATGCCTCATCACATCATTTCGGCTATTTGTGTGTGTGTGTGTGCGCGCGCGCGCGCGCGCGTCGTCAGTGCTGTGTGCATATTATTTATTGTGACTTGCTGGGCCTGCCCGTCGGTCTATGTAGTGTGTTACCATGGCTGTAGGCAGACAGTCAGTGCTGGTGTGAGTACAGAAGACTGTTTATGTCTCTGTGTGTGTCTGAACTGGGCAAATGCTAACTCAGCTCTTCAGGATTTCACTGCCCAGACAGACGTCCTTCCTGTTTGTCTTTCCCTCTGTTTCATCACCTGCCCGACCCTACCTAAAGCACACAGATCCTAGGGTTCACCTTACAAAAGACAACTCCTCTTTCTTCTGCAGGAAAACTTTTGTTGTTGTTAGTTTGATTTTTAAGTGAGGGTTTCTCTGTGTAGCCCCAGCTGTCCTGGGACTCTCTCTGTAGACCAGGCTGGCCTCGAACTCACAGAGATCTGCCTGCCTCTGCCTCCCGAGTGCTGGGATTAAAGGTGTCCCCCACCTACCGCCCAGCCAGCTAAGCCTTTGAAAGCCTGCTACACCCCTTCCTTCATTCCCGCACTCCCAACTCTCAGCTCACTCACGCCCCTGCCATTCCCTTTAAATATGCTCAGCATGGCCATCAATGATCATGTCAAAGCCAAAGCAGGCTTTTTTTGGATTTGATATAACTAACCAAAAAATTGCTCTTTAAAAAACTTGTTTTTAAGCCGTCACTTTAGTAACTAACGAGTTCAATTAGAATAATTCAACAAGTTGGGCATGGAAGTACACTCCTGTAATCCCAGCACTCAGGGAAGCAGAGGCGGGCAGATTTCTGTGAGTTCAAGGCCAGGCTGGTCTACAAAGTGAGTCCAAGACAGCCAGGGCTATACAGAGGGGTGTGTGTGTGTGTGTGTGTGTGTGTGTGTGTGTGTGTGTGTGTGTGTGTGTGTGTGTGTGTGTGTGTTGGGCAGGTTTTCACATAGTTCAGGCTGGCCTCTAAACTATTGTGAGGGAGAGTACTGGGGCTGCAGGTGCACCACACCTGCTCCACTTGGTCTTTCCTGAAAACACTGTGTGGTTCCTAACTATTCCTGGTTTCATCAGACCTGCCCAGGTCCCATTCTGTCTCCTTTGCCTGATCCTTTTCCACTTGACCTCTAAACCCATGGCACCAATGCCTTCCTAGAAGGTTCCAACTCCATTGGGAGCGTTCTACGTCACAGATATGTTGCTGACCTCCACTGTCAGTCCAGGTGTCCCTAGGATGTGCCACTGCCACCACTCCTCCCGAGGCCTGCTATGGCAGCCTCCCAACCAGTCTGTCCTCACTGGCGCACCTCCCTCTCAAGGCTGAAGTATGCAACGAGCTGAGCTTAGCTTGGCCTCTCCAACCTCATCAACGGTTCTCTTCCTCACTCTACAGCAGCCATACTAATTTCTTTCTATTCTTCAGCAGGGCCACTGCTCACGTTGTTCCCTTTGACCGGGATGTTCTTCCCCCAGTACTTGTATTGTTAGAAAAAGATGCTGGGGGTCTCTGTTAAAGAGTCCAAGGATCCGCCTTATTCTCTCAAGACACTGTTTCAAGACAGGATGTCATATTTCCCCGAGCAGACCTCCAAATCACTATGTAGCTGAGAATGCCTAATCCTCATGAATCTATATTCCAGAGCTGGGAATACTACCATCCCTGGTTTATGCAGTACCAGAGGCAACCCCAGGGCCTTCTATATGCTAGACAAGCACTGCACCAACTAAACTCTCACGGTGTCTTAAGCCAATTAAAAGAACGTAAGAATGCAGTATACTCGCCTTTAACCAAAACCTCTGGGCTGGCAAGACATTTGAGTATTAAAATTGTTAGACCGCCGGGCATGGTGGCACACACACTTGTTTGTTCCTAAGACAGGGTTTCTCTGTGTAGTACAGGCTGGCCTCGAACTCACAGATATCTGCCTGCCTCTGCCTCCCTAAATGCTAGGGCTAGGGCTGGTGGCACACACATTTAATCCCAGCGTTCTCTAAAAAGAAAGAGGTAGGTAGATCTCTGTGAGTGTGAGACTCGCCTGGTCTACGTATAGTGAGTTACAGGACAACTAGAACTGTATAGAGATCCCGTCTCAATAAATAATAAACAGAATCACAGACTGTGAGGTTGAGAGTAAATGAGGTACATACATATGGTACCTACACACAATATTGGTCTATCATATAATAATAAATCAGTACAAAGTTGGTAAACAGAAGAAACCCAGTTTTCTTTTAAGATTTTTTAAAGATTTATTTATTATGTATACAGTGCTCTGCCTGCATCTACTCCTGCAGGCCAGAACAGGGCATCAGGTCACATTATAGATGGCTGTGAGCCACCATGTGGTTGCTGGGAATTGAACTCAGGACCTCTGGAAGAGCAGCTAGTGCTCTTAACCTCTGAGCCATGTCTCCAACCCACAAAACCCATTTCTTTTCTTTTTTTTTCTCTCGAGACAGTGTTTCTCTGTGTAGCCTGTCCTGTCCTGGACTCGCTTTATAGACCAGGCTGGCCTCAAACTCACAGAGATCCGCCTGCCTCTGCCTCCTGAGTGCTGGGATTAAAGGCGTGCACCACCATGCCCAACGAAGAAAACCATTTTCTTCTTTCTTTTATTTTATGTGTACTGGTGTTTTGTCTGCATGTATGCTGTGTGAGGGTGTCAGATCTTGGAGTTATAGACAGTTCTGAGCTGCCATGTGGGGTGCTGGGAATTGAACCTGGGTCCTTTGGAAGAGCAGTCAGTACTCTCAACCACTGAGCCATCTCTCCAGCCTCAAGAAACCCATTTTCAACAACTTTTTGTAAGGAAATATGTAGACAAGTCATCAGTCCTATTTTAGGAGGAAATTATAGCTGAGTAACTTGCCTAATGCCTGTGCTGTCCCAAAATTTCAGTTTGCTCATAGCTATTTGACCCAATCTCATTTCACTGCACTCTCAGGCCTGGCACACAGCAAATGGTTAGGATCACAGCACTGCAGAGGAAGCAGTACAGCGCAGATGTGTAAGTGTTGTAAGCAGCGGCCCGTGAAGCCTGGGCATTTGCTTCTCCTTCTTCACCTCGTATGTAGCTAAACAGCACTTAAGCTTCTGACTAGCTGGGGTTAGCCTGAGGGGAAAGATGACTAAAAACAGGCTTACACAATGGTTATACTGCACCCTCTTATGCAACGCAAGGTCAGAATTAAGCAGGGAATTTTTGGACTAGGCAAGGACCAGGCAGGATTCTCAGTGTGTGAGCTTATGCTTGAAGGCCTTCCTGCTTCCTGGGAAAGAATCAGTGAGGAGAAACATCTCAGGATCTAACTAAATGGACCCTGAGCTTTATGAGAAGCAAAGGAGCGAAAGGGACCCAAGGAACTCAGACGGCGGCACAAAAACCCATCCATGTGTGGTATTACTATTTTGTTTTTGAGACAGGGTCTCTATCACACACACACACACACACACATTTTGAAAAAGTCAAATGTTTAGGTTTCTAGGTAGTGCTAAGATGAAAAGCTAGACTGGTTTGGCGTGAGGCTGCCCTGGGACATGTACACTGAAAATCTCTCACTCCTTGGTGAGTCCTGTTTGTGGTCCACTTTTAGCAATATTATATTTACTGCATGTATATATTAAACATGCCAGGTCTTGCACTACACAGTTACATGTATCAGTGCATAGAATACGCAAGTCCTCTGTGAGCCACTTTCTGGAATACCTGTGCTTCCATAGGGCCCCACCCAGGGAGAGATGAGAAGCAGCTCTGCAGCTCTTCAGGCAGATAGCAATCTAAGGACCCGGCGGAAGGCCTAACCCTCTTCACGGGATGTCAGAGGTGGAGTCGCCTGTGATGTGACTCATCTCTTTATGCCCAATTCTCATCACATTAAGCACTTAGCCTCAGCGCACAGAGCAGCCTCTAAGACACCACCACTGCCTTCCCACTCAGTGTTGTAAATGATAGACAACAGTCTCAGAAACAGGATGCGCTTCTCTCACGTGAGCCAAAAAAACTATTCTTATCTAGTAGTATTATTATAAGTTATTTACTTTTGTACTTCGAGACAGGGTTTCTCTGTGTAGCCCTGACCTGGAACTAGCTCTGTAGACCAGGCTAGCCTCAAATTCAGAGATCTGCCCGCATCTGCCTCCTGAGTACTGGGATTAAAGGTGTGTGCTCCACCATTGCTCAGCTTCTATATGTGCTATTATTACAGTTTAAGGCCAGCCTGGTCTAAAATATGCAGAGATCTTGCCTCTGCCTCTAGGGTATATACCACCATACTCAGCCTGTGGTCTTTTTTTTTTCCCCCTCTTTGTAACATTTATTTACTTAGTGTGTGGGTATAGGGCCCCTAAGAAGCCAAATAGAGGTTTGGGAGCTACTTTCAGGAGTTGGTTCTCCTCTCCCACTGTGTGGGTCCCAGGGATTGAACAGCCTTCATCTACTGAGCCATCTTGCTGGCTCCTGTACATTGGCTAAGGCAGGAGGATCATGACTTTAAGGATAACCAGGTCTACACAGCAATTTCCAGACCAACCAGGGTAATATATATATATGTATACCGTGAATCCTTAGCTCAGAAGGAAAAAACAACAACAACTAAAAAAACCCAACTAAACTAAACCAACTGGGCAGGGTGGTACACACCTTTAGCCCCAGCACTCATGGAGCAGAGGCAGAGGCAGAGGCAGAGGCAGAGGCAGAGGCAGAGGCAGAGGCAGAGGCAGGTGGATCTCTGTGAGTTCAAGGTCAGCCTGGACTACATAGTGAGTTCCAGGACAGCCAGGGCTACACTGAGATTCTGTCTGTAAACAAGAACACCCACGGAGAGTTCATTGGGTGAAGATAGGAAAGCCTGACTACCCAAGTTTGATTATCCACACGCACAAAAGTCAAAGAACCAACTCCACAATAATGCTGTCTGACCAAGACACATATATAAACACGTTAATTTTTTTAAAATAAAAAACTTTACCTCCTTTAAGAAAAAAAATCAAGAGACCTTAAAAAACAAAACAAAAAACAAAAAAAACCCTCTTAACTTATGAATAGCCTTTTTGTGTATGATGCTGCAGAGCAAGCCCAGCTGAGCTACCCCGTGTATACTTATATCTTTACTTAATTATTTTTGTAAATAACTTATTTTTAATTTTATGTACACTGGCATTTTACTTGCATGTATGTCTGTGTGAGAGTGTCAGGTCCCCTGGAACTGGAGTTACAGACAGTTGGGAACAGCCATGTGGGTACTGGGAATTGAACATGAGACTTCTGAAGAGAGTAGCCAGTGCGCTTAACTGCTGAGCCATCTCTCCAGCCCCTAATTGTATCTTTAAAAACAGGGATGATGCCAGGTGTGATGGAGCACGCCTTTAATCCCAGCACTCCAGAGGCAGAGGCAGGCAGATTGCTGTGAGTTTTAGGGCACCCTGGTCTACACTGCGAGTCCAGGACAGCCAAGGCTGAACAGAGAAACCCTGTCTCAAAAAACAAACAAAAAAACCCAAACCAAAAAACAACAACAACAAAAAAAAAGGGGACGAAAGATGGACAGCGACTCGCAGTTGTGAACACTAGCTACTCTTCCAGAGGATCTGGGTTTGATCGCCAAGACCCCCATGACAGCTCAAAGCCATCTGTAAACTCCAGTCAGAGGGGAATCCCATACCCTTTTCTGGCAACAGGCTCAAACACGGCGCACAGACATACATGCAGCCATAGGCCCATCCACTAAAAATAAGTAAAATAAAAAGCATGTAGGCAAGCAATGTGGGCCTGATGGCAAAACCCCATAACTCTAGTGGTTAGTGAGGCTGAGGCTGGAAGATTACAAGTTCTGGGCCAGCCTGGGGAAATTAGCAAGACCCTGTCACAAAACAAAAAGTAAAAAGAAGGTTAAAGGTGGGAGTTCAGTGGCCAAGCACTAGCTTACCAGTACAGGGCTCTGTCTTTCAGCCCTAATACCCCCGTTGCCAACTCTGAGTTGTACAAGCACAAGTAGTGAAGCGGGCCTGTATCCAGTTCTTGGAAAGTGAACAATGAGAAAGGGGCCAGGTGTGGTGGCGCACGCCTTTAATCCCAGAGCTGGGGAGGCAGAGGCAGGGGGATTGTTTTGAGTTCAACACCTGACTGGTCTACAAAAATTGAGTCCAGGACAGCCAAGGCTACAGAGAAACCTTGTCTCAAAAAACCAAAATAATAATAATAACAATAACAACAACAGCAATGATAAAGGACTGAAGGCATGGGCTATGAGATCCCATCTAAAACAAAGAAACACCGAAGAAATTAATAGCTGAAATATCCTCTGAGAAAGTGATCAACTTATAATAAGAGGAAAACTTTCTTGCTGTCTTTGCACTGTTGACACTAAGTACATTAATTAATCAACTGAAAAAGATTTAAGGAATGTGGACACAGTTAAGTTGGTAAAATGCTTGCCCCATGAGCCAGGCGTGGTGGCACACGCCTTTAATCCCAGCACTGGGGAGACAGAGGCAGGTGGATCGCTGTGAGTTCGAGGCCAGCCTGGTCTACAAAGTGAGTCTAGGACAGTCAAGACTACACAGAGAAACCCTGTCTCAAAAAACCAAAAAATAAAAACATGCTTGCCTCATAAGCACAGTACTCAAGTTTAATCCCAGAATACATGTTCTTAACAAACCAAACATGGGCATGTTGACTCAAGGCAGACTATGTTCCTGAGCACAACACTCAAAGTTGTCTGGACTCCACATTGCACACACATATTATATATTTCAAAACAGAATAAAAGGTTGCTTCCCCCCCCCCCTTTTTTCCTTTTTCTTTCTTTCTTTCTTTCTTTTTTTTTTTTTAAGATAGGATCTCTCTACGTAGCCCTGGTTGTCCTGGAACTCACTATGTAGACCAGGCTGGTCTCAAACTCACGGAGAGTCACCTGCCTCTGACTTCTAAGTGCTGGGATTAATGGTATGTGCTACCATGTCTGGCCAACAAAAAATGATTTAAGTTAAAGGCAAAAAGATCCACTGCTTTGGAGAGAACAAGACATTAACAAGCAAGAGACTGAAAGAGCTAGATGAAAGAAGCTGCACAGTGAACAGAGTGTGGGGCTGTGAGCTGGCAAAGCCTCTTAGATCATTAACAGAGGGGGAGGCAGGAGGGCGCACCCTGGCAAGACAATAACCACTCCAGGTCCTTTCTAAGGTGATGCTAGGTAAACTGAGACCAAAACCAGAAAGCTCAATTTAGCTATATTCAGTTTATTTTGAATTAACCATCTATCAAGAGTGCACATCAAAAGAGTAGAAAAAAACGAAAAGTCCCCGGTACGTGGGAGGAGGGAGGGACGTGACGTTAGAGGACCCGCTTAGAGAAGGAAATGTTGTCCAGGCTGTGGATGCCATCTTTGTCAATGACCCGCACGCTGAAGGTAGGCAGGTTCAAGATGAAGCGCTTCTGCAGCTGCAGAGACAGGAAGGCATCAGTGAGAAAGCATTTACTGAATACAAGACAGGGTCTGTTCTAAGCTAAAAAGGTCAAGGGTCAAACTTCTCCTTTTTGAAACGGAACTGATATTCTACTAGGGGCAGCCGGTACTCTGCCACTGAAGAGTGTTTGGACAGTAGCTGGAGGATGACTGGAAGGCAGTGACCAGGACCTGGGGAACGCAGCTGGGAGCCTGCCTCTGTGCACAATCAACCCACTGTTTATCCCCACTGTCTGCTACCAAATCAGCCTACAGAACACCCTTGCCGCTTTCATTTCCCTGCATTAGAAGGACAAGATAAGGGCGTGTGCTCACGTGTGCAGCTGCAGGGGTGCTGGGAATGATGTCCACACAACATTCCTACACTGAGCCATGCCCGCGTCTCCTCCAGTCCAGGTGAAGACTGCTCTGGAGGAGCAGTCTACGCACGTGGAAGCAGACAGCAGCACTAAGCTGACTACTGACTGAGAAGCACAGCTTGGAAATCTTCACTTCTATGGCTGCCTTGCTGAACACCTCCCTAAGAGCCACCAGAGAAGACATCTCTCCACCTGTTCCTTGGAAATGACTTTCCCCTCCAGCATCTGACCCCCTCCCCACCTCCTTCCATGTTGCCCATCTCCTTTGCCACTGAGAACTGGGCAATAACAGCCCATTCCATTTCTGGCTAATGGCTCATTCTAGAATCAAAGTCAAAGTTTAAGAAAAGCTGACAATAATCAAACAATGGTTTCCTTAAAAAAAAAAAAAAAAAAAAAAAAAGACAAGGCCTCATTTTGTAGTCTTGGGTGACCTGATACTTGCTATATACAGCAGGCTTGCCACCAACTCACAGAAATTCGCCCACCACCTGTTTTCTGGAGGACTGGGGTTAAAGGCATATATCTTTATGCCTCGCTCTACTTCTTTTAAGATCCAAGGGAAAGAAAATCTCAAGAGCACCTGATATTATGGTGCCTTCTTGCCAGCTACCCCTCAGAATATTTGTGGGCAAAATCTCTCAGCTGCATGGCTAAGAAATGTATGAGCTGGTTCTTGGTATCTCCTGTGGAAAGAAGATTTTTAAAAAGGAAGAGGGAATGGGGTGCTCTGCTCTACAGATGACAGAGTTATACAAGAGGCAAACTGACCAACAGTGCTGCCAGTGCTCTCACCCTCTGCTCCCACTAGACAGTTAATTCATTTCCATTCTTAGGCCACAAGAAAAACAGAATAAGAAGTCTAATGAGGCTACTTTTTGCCACTTCATCCTGTATCTTTACACTCTTACTACAACAGGCTGAGTTTGTGGGTCCTTGGCCTCCTAAAACAAAGATTTCTTTCCACTTTTTACCCAACACTTCCCAGGCGCTTCCAATGGTCATCTACATGCACTGCTAAGGGAAGCTTTTATGGATGGTGCAGCAGAGTGGTTATGAGGTCTTGGGTATTGTCTCTTACAGTAGGGCCTGATTATTACTTGTGTTAAAATCACTTGGTGGCCAATTAAAACACGACTCAGTCTCTACCTGCCAACAGCAGATTCAAAACTGGGTGTCGGGCCTACCAGGGATAAGGAAAGTTCCCCTAAGCTGGTTCTTACACACAGAGAATTTTGAGCATTACTAGTCTGGATGAACCAGAAAGGAACTGTAATTAATTTAATTTAGTTGTAATTAAACTGCGAAACTGACAGTGATGAGGAGGTGACCAACTAGAGAAAAATAAGCCCATCACCCACTGGTGGCAACATCACATCTGGGCAGTGGGTATTTATTATACTTTTTGGCAAGGAGCAGAAAACAGCAACCAAGAACAGGGATGGTACTTCAAACTGAGACAAAGCATTCTTTCAGGGTCCCCTGGGAGCTACTCACCTCCTCCAGACATTTCTTAAGGAGCTCCACTGCCCTCTCACGTGAGATAGCTGAAAGAAAACAGAGGTCAAGCACTGAAGGCTGTCACGTGTGCAGCTTTTAACAGCTTGTGATTAAATTTCAAACTTCCTCAGGTTCTGAGTGCCACACAAGTGCAAAAGGCAATGCTCAGCTCAGACTTCCAGCCTGCAACAAACTTACTCCATATGCAGAGGAGGGTCCCCCAGACCCAGTGTTCCCACAGCCGCGAGCCATTACAAATTGATTTGCTACAGAGAAGGGTAAGCATGACGGAATTCTGTCTCCCTGGCCTGGCCCCGCCTCTGAAGAAGTCCAGCAGCCTGCCTCCCTTTCATAGCTCACCCTCACCAGTCCCCTTTAGTCCAGCTTAAATCAATTCCATCTGCCCTTGCCAGCTGCAAATCAGGGAGCGGGAGGACAAGGCCAGCATTTCCTCCTTACTCTCCCAGCTGGGTCTCAGGTTAACAATGAGAAGACAAATAAGAGGATGGGACGGAGACTCTTCTAAGCAGGATCCAAAGGGATTGTTGGTAAGCATGGCAAACTGGGTTGACATATTATGCACTGGGCTTCAAGGGTGGCTGGTGGTTATTTTGGTGGGGGAATCAGCTGCATTACTGACAGATGCCAAATCAAGAGACAATCACCAGGAGGCCAGGCTAATTCTTTTCAGGATGTGGCCTGGAGCTCTAGCATGGCTAAGGTTGAGCGAGAGGGCAGCACCAAAAAGAAAAGAATATGCCAATTGTTATGATGCTGACAAGATTGGAGTGTAAGGAGAGAAGTGGTTAACAGTGCTGCAACGATAGCCAGTGAAAGCTAGAATTTCACGTCCTCTGTCCACAGTGGCTATAGCTGAGCCTGAGATTGGGGTCAGAAGATAGAACGTAGTACAAGAGCACTGCTCATCAAGTAAAGAAACGAGTTTATTTGCTGGAGGGAGTGGTCTTCAAAAGCTTTGATGTTTACAAGATCAAAACATGTCCATAAACTGGTTTATTCCTTCACTTTCTATAGCTGGGATGTCAATATTACCTAGGTAGAGGAAAATGAATGTAAGTGAAGTTATAGGACTGAGTAAAAAGGTTTTACTCATGATGACATTTACTCTAGACCCCTTTAAAACAAAATGAAACCCAGCTCCAGAGAGAGGAATATCTTATTCTGATTGGCAGGAAGACTTTTTATCAATAAGGCTTTGAAGACTCTATTGACCCACAGAAGAGAGAACAGCTTCCAGAGAGGCGCTATCCTCTGTCTAGGAAGCAGCAAACCAACTCCGAGGTTTGACAAGCCTGAGAAGCAGCTAAGGGTTGGCTCTGCTACTGCTCTCTTCCCAGGGTGCCAGTTCTTACTTGGTGTGTAGTATCGGTCAAGGATACTGAGAGTCAGGAAGGCACCATAGCCATGAGCTGCAAAAGGAGCCTTGGCCAAGGCTGCCAGGTAGTCCATGTAGTAAAGTGCTGGCCCTTCGTGCTCATCATAGCCAGCCAGGAGGAGGTTCACATGATATGGGGTCTGCAAAGGAAAAACATAGCAAAGTGCTGGTTAGAGAATAGAGCACCAATAATGCAAACAGAAGTATTCTGGCTCTTGACAAAGTATTAGCAACAACTGGCTAAATCATAGTGGAAATAAAAATGCAAACCTACCTGGAGGACTTCTAATATGGTCAGAAGTAAAAGAAAAGTTTTTTTGTTTCAGTTTAAAGCCGAGCCTATGAAAAAGAACCTGATATGGGTAGTCAAGATGGCTCAGCAGGTAAGGGGACTTACAGCCAAACCTGATGGTCTGAGTTTGATCCTAAAACCTGACTCTCCCAAAATACACACACACACACACACACACACACACACACACACACACACACACACACACAGAGAGAGAGAGAGAGAGAGAGAGAGAGAGAGAGAGAGAGAGAGAGAGAGAGACAGACAGACAGACAGACAGACAGACAGACACACACACACAGACACAGACACAGACAGAAAGACAAAGATCGGCCTGAATGCTGGGATCACAGGTGTGTGTCACTGTACCCGGCTTAAGAGAGAAATTTTTAAGAGCCTGATATAATAGCACTTCTAAGGCACAGATGTTCTTGAGTCATTCTTTTGTTATTGTTGTTTTTGTTTTTCAAGACAGGGTTTCTGTGTCGCCTTGGCTGTCCTGGACTCGCTTTGTAGACCAGGCTGGCCTCGAACTCAGCGATCCGCCTGCCTCTGCCTCCCAAGTGCTTATGATGTTCTTATAGTTAAAATTAGGAGAAGAGTTAGGGAGGGGGAGAAAAAGAATAATCAAGAGCCTTTAATGAGCATTCTTTCCCCCAAGAGAATTCAGGGTAGTTTCTTACCTGTCACAAAGTTTAATCTTTTTTCTAAGAGTATAAGTCACTCTTCCCAACTCGGCATAGCTAGACTACCCACTGCACAGTTACCAAAACAATTTTACCAAGTTGCATGGTGTACCCCGGAATCCATACAAACACTCAAAGAGGCCTCAAGCAGCACAGTCCAGACATATTTTATCTAATGAAGCTTTTGCCTATGAGATTAAACCGTGTTTCAGAACTATTCACGTTACTGTAGAGCCATCACCAGATTTTACACAAAACCCCATGTAAACACAAGTCCAGAGGCAACCGTGTTTCTTACTTGATCTACATAATATAATTTATTTATGCTTAAGCATCTCATAGACACTCGGTGAAGTTGGTAGTTAGAAACCACAACTTGTGGTATAGAAGATAACTCACAAATATTGTGTGACTTCGAATTGCCAACTTTTGCATGTGTGAGATGCTGAAGCATAAATAAGTGGTGTTATCTAGACTAATTAAGTCAATACATCTGTGTAACAACTTGCAGATTCAGAAATTCTGACAATGTTCCATCAAAGACTTTTGATTTACACTAGTTTTGTTTTGTCTTTAAATTTTAAATAAATTTTTGTTTGCTGTTATTGTTTTCCTCGAATTAGATCAATTCTGAGTAATTCATTTTTGTGCTATCCTAAGTGGTATTGGATGCATTGGAACTGGAGTTACAGACATTGTGAGCTTCCATATGGGTGCCCTGATCTGAACCAGGTCCTCTGCAAAAACAGTACTCTTAACTACTGAACCAGCTCCAAAGGCCCCATTTCTGAGAAGCACTTCAAGTTTAAACCAAATACATGCATCTCCATAAGTAGATTTACTCCTTTTCTTCCCAACCTCCCTCTAGACATGAGCTGCTAAGAAGAAAAAAGTTTAGGATGCAAGTTAGACATTAAGTCCCAAGTAAAGAGGGTACAGGCAACTTCTGAAAGGCCATGCAGCAAAGAGCTGGGCATGAGTCTCAATTCCAGCTCTATTAGCACGTGTGTTACCTTAGAAAAAGTTCTTAACCTGTCTGAATTTTAGAATCTCAACTGAACTATGGGATAATGCTCAGTACAAAAGGGCTGCAGTAAAGGTCAGATATAATGTGTGGTAAGTATTTAAAACAGTACAGGCTTAATAGGTGATAGATATTATTATCAAGGAAATAAAATAATCTTAGACATAAAAAGAATAAGTAACTGGGAAGGCAAGCACTCCTGGCACAAGGCAAATTCCTTACAAGTATGTGTCTTTATGAAAGGATACAGAGAGATGTTTATTTAAAAGTGCCTAGCACACTGTCTCAAAAATGGGAACCAAGTAGTAAATGAGTGTCCCAGTCTCAGCCAGGAGATGGTGGAGCCATTCAGTTCCGCACTTGGGAAGCAGAAGCAGAAGCAGGTGGTCTCTGTGAGCTCCGGGCCAGCCTGGTCTACAGGGGGACAGCCAGGGCTACACAGAGAAACCCTGTCTGGAAAAAAAAACAAAAGAGGAGTTTCCTAGTGTCTCCTTCCTAGGATTCTTTACCCTGCCTTAAGGTTAACAGATGGGCACAGCTGAAAGCCATCATATTAGACACTTACAGTTTTATTTTATTTACTTCACGGTTAGTCTACCCTAGGTCCCCAGAAGAAAATGGAGACCCACATTTGGAAACTAAGTCAACACATATTAAGTATTTTCATGCTGTCTCTTGCAGGTGCGCCTATCCAAGCATTGAGCATCACTTTCTTCCTTATTTCCTATACACACTGTCATATGGAAGAACTTGCCTAACTACTGAGAAGTGCAAACACCAACGACTAGACCAAAAATCCCGTCTTTTACCAAGCAACCTCCATTCTGTAAAACACGGAAGATAAAGTTAGAAGGTCTGCCAGTGGTGACCTGTGAATTAATGACTAGAAACTCCCTACAGCAAAGGCTGAGATTAAACAGTACAGATACTTTAACTATCACAAACACTCAGCTCCCCATCTATGAGTGAGCCCAAGCACTTAGTTACGGCATTCCCTAACAGTAGCACGACAATCAGTGGTTTGCAAACACTAACATGCTTAGATTCAGAGGTAAATTGTGTATGATATACAAATAAAAAAACTTTAGAGCTGGGTGTGGTGGCACACGCCTTTAATCCCAGCACTTGGGAGGCAGAGGCAGGCTGACCACTGGGAGTTCAAGGCCAGCCTGGTCTACAAAACAAGTTCAGAACAGTCAGGGCTACAGAGAGACCCTGTTTCAAAAATAAAAAACAAAAAACTTCAAATACATCATATGGGGACTTTAAAAATTTTTTAAATTTATTATTATGTATGCAGTGCTCTACTTGCATATATACCCACAGGGCAGAAGAGGGCATCAGATCACATTATAGATGGCTGTGAGCCACCATGTGGTTGCTGGGAATTGAACTCTGGACCTCAGGAAGAGCAGTCAGTGCCCTTAACTGCTGAGCCATCTCTCCTGCCCCTCATATGGGGACTTAAAAATAACTTTTAGCCTCTAGAATAAGAGATTACGGCTGGACATAGTGGCACATGTCTTTAATCCCAGCACTTGGGAGGCAGAGGCAGGTGATTCTCTGTAAGTTTGAGACCAGCCTGGTCTATAAAGCGAGTCCAGAACAGCCAGGACTATAAAAGCCTGTTTCGAAAAACCAAAAAAGATATTACAAAATTCTGCCTTTCTCCTTTTGGGAGGCAGGTGGAGACAGGGTCAGGTTCTATAGCCCTAGCCAGCCTGGAACTCATCAGGTGGATTAGGCTGGTCTTGATTTTGTTGTGAGCACTGTCTTATCTCTTCACTGTGGGGATTATAGACATGCCCAGTTAAAAATTTTTGCCTCCTGGCCAGGAAGTGGTGGCATGTACCTTTGGCTCCAATGTTTGAAGGCAGAGGCTGGTGGATCTCTTGAGTTTGAGACCAGACTGGTCTACAGAGAGAGTTCCAGGACAGCCAGGGCTACATAGAGAAATCTTGTCTTTAAAAAAAAAAAAAGGCATCTTATTACAGGTGTGTGTTGTGGGGGATTAGACAAATATATTCTCCTCTTAAAAAGTACACGATAAAGCCGGGCGGTGGTGGCGCACGCCTTTAATCCCAGCACTCGGGAGGCAAGAGGCAGGCGGATTGCTGTAAATTCAAGGTCAGCCTGGTCTACAAAGCTAGTCCAGGACAGCCAAGGCTACACAGAGAAACCTTGTCTCAACCCCCCCCCCCAAAGTACACGATAAGCTTTAGAGCCCCAGGCCATTTTAATATTTCCTGGGGTTTAAATACATGTGAGGTGCCCAGTGCAACTCCTGATACACAGGAATATCAAAACCTAACTACTCTCACCTGCTCATTTTTAAGATTTGACTGTATTAACAGATTCGAGTAGGTAATAAAAAGATCAAGATGCTACTACAGAGAACATAATTATCTACCTTATGGTTGCCATAGGGATAGCATTTAGCTGGGTACTAGCCACGAAGTCTCTTATGTGCTTCTTCCTGGGACTGGGATGGACTAACGTACCTCTGTACCCCTGAGAACTACAGAAATAAGCTCAGTTCCACGTGTGGCTCTTGTACATTTGGGAGTGGGGAGTGTACACCACACACAGAAACCTGACTTCTCTTAGATAGAACACTGCCTTCCTTCTAACTTTTGTGCTTACACTTCCTTGTCTGTTTCCTCTATCATGAAAAAGAAGCACTGTAGTGATTAAGTAGTGCGTGAAATTCCATAAATTTTACAGCTAAAGAGAACAGTTGTGACAAATACACTGAAACAACAAAATCAGCGACTATCAGAGTCTGGGCGGTGACAAGCAGCGGTGTGACATCTGGCGGAAGCCAAAGTCACAGCAAGGGGGAGAGAGGTGGGCGTGAGGAAGCATCCTGCCGAGCGTGGACACAGAAAAGGAGAGGAATTGACAGTCTTCTTTTGGAGTCAGGCCAGCCTTTGCCACCTCTAATTGAATGGGTGACATTACTATGACTGAGGGTCTTGAAGAATGGTGCAGTTTCTTTGGGGCCATATTGCACCCTGGAATGCTAAGCGCTGTGGGAAGCTTCTTCTGTGCTTGGCAGGTCAGTATGTGGAAGTAGATACTAAACCACAATGGGACAAACGAGGTGAGCATTTTAATCAATGGACTTCTAAATATATTAAACAGACAATACATATTGAAAAGAATACTTTTTTGGGTGGTGGTGATAATTAAACGTAGGGTCCTGTGCATGCTGAATACACAGTTTAGCATTTCTCTAGCCCCATGCCTGATATTTCTTTTAGTCTATTCCTAAGATTCTACTTTTTTTGTTTGTTTGTTTTGGATTTTCGAGACAGGGCTTCTCTGTGTAGCCTTGGCTGTCCTGGACTCACTTTGTAGACCAGGCTGGCCTCGAACACCCCCTGCCTCTGCCTCCCGGGTGCTGAGATTGAGATTAAAGGTGTGCGCCACCACGATATCTCATAAAAGTTTGTATGTTCAGAGACCTATGAGCTCACTGAGCTTACCCAGAATTCCATTTACACATGGGGCCTAATATTCAAAGAGAAGATTGGTTCACACAGGTCCTGAGCATCAGTCAAGACCAGAATTCAGTCCTGTATGCTTTTTCAGGAAACCACTCTGCCTCCACAAAATGGAAATTAGGTTAAATGTGTGATTCAATATATAGCTGTGAGTTTCCTTCCTTCTTTCCCTCCTTCCTTTCTTTTTAGTTTTTGAGACAAGTCTTTCTATGTAGCCCTGGCTGTCCTGGAACTTGCTCTGTAGACCAGGCTGGCCTCGAACACACGAAGTTCCACCTGCCTCTGCCTCCCTAGTGCTGGGATTAAAGGCATGCGGCACCAACACAATAGCTGCGAGTTTCATACTCAAATATTCCCCAATTTTTTATACCAGCACCCACTGTTCTGTATTTCACTTACCACATCAACTGTGAGCACTAATATATTTAGGTCCTAAGAGCAGGGCTAATGTCACAGCTGTGATTCTTCTATAAGGTCTAGAGCTACCAAGTATCTCTAGGAGCTACTCAATAAATACTGTGACACCAATACCTTAATTGCTTTGTCAATATCCATTTTTCCTTCATTATTAAGTAAACTGGATCAATTACTGTTTTCCTACACTAGTGCTCTGAACCCTAAATTAGGAGCACTGATCTAGTTCTTCAATAACCAACAGAATCTACTACCCTTGGGTGGTTTCAGAGTATAATTTTAAAATTCTAATTCTGCCACTTTAATAACAGATTAAAAATACTTGTTGGTGCATGAGTACCACAGTACACATGTGGACACCTGTGGGAGTCTAGCTCTCTCTTACTACCATTTGGGTTCCAGAAACCACACTCAGACATGGTGGCAAGTGTCTTTATCTGCTGTGCTACCCTGCTGGCCCTAATTACAGATTTTCAAATTTAAAATAAAATTCACCTCAAACATTTTAAAATTCAACAACTTCCAACTATTACAATTAAATACTTTTACTTGATCTAAGATATTATGGCCACTATTCCTAAGCAATACAGAATAATTTCTGTAAGACAGGAGTCTTAGTAAGCCATGTTTGCCTGGAACTCTCCAAGCAATTTTCCTGTCCCAGCCCTGCAGCGCTGAGATTACAGGAATGAGCCACCAAATCCAGACAAGATCATTCGTAGATTCAATCTCTTCTACAAAAATCTTTAATCAGAGCCTGTAAAAGTTCCCTGGAGTACAGCCTGGCATGGTGGCTCACACCTTTAATCCCAACACTTGGGAGGCAGAGGCAGGTGGATCGCTGTGAGTTCAAGGCCAGCCTGGCCTACAGAGAGAGTCCAGGACAGCCAGGGATACACAGAGAGACCCTGCTTTGAAACCACCCCACATCCCGAAAAAAAAAAAGTTCCCTGGAATTATAAGACAGAATAACTATGAAACAGTCAGATGCTTAACCAGTTTCATCTGATCCCAGGTGGGTGGCACATGCCTGTAATACCAGCACTTGGGAGATGAGCAAGGGCATTAAAAGTTCAAGCTCACTCTCATAAGCATTAAATTTAAGGCCAGCTAGCTTTGTATGAACTCCTCTAAAAAGGAAAAAACAAAGCAAAACAAACAAACAAAACAACAGCAACCAATTCATAACCACAGAGAAGACTCTGAAACTTTAGCATTTTAGGACAGTAACTGACATTTGTATGTTTGATGAACTAGGATGGAAGGGAAAGGAGACCGTTTGAAGGGGACTGCAGTAGCCTAGATGGAGGATAAAGAGGGCTAAGCTGTGGCAGAAGCAGGGGTGAGGTAGATATGTGGTGAGACTGAGTAACTAGAGGGACAGAAAATACAATGTAGGGTTATGACTTTCAATGGGGGGAAGTTGTGCTGGAAAAAGAAAATGTGGTACAGTCAAAGGCAGTGAGGACGGTTTACTAACACCAACACATAATGCTCTCATATATGGGGGACAGTAAACAATCACAACAGGACACATGGCAGAACTATATGTAGGTTACTGTAACAGCACAAACAAGTTGAAGGTCACATGCATGTGAGAGAATGGGGTGAAGGGTGCAGAGAAAATTCCCTGATAAATGCTCAACTGAGCTTAATCAGCAGTAAAGAGTCAAGCATGGGAAATGCAGGTGTGCTCTGGAGAGAATACTAGCAAAGACACAGACACAAGGAGAACTCAAGAAGGTCAGCCTGGCTATCAGAGTTGGAACTTGAAGGCAGTTTCCTTTATAATCCTTAATCCTATTGATAAAAACAAAACAAAACAAAAAACCCCTACAAGTTAAACTAACTAGAATCAGAATCTTGCACTACGTTTTACAAATAAACTTATCCACTGTAAGACTAAACACTGCCTATAACCATGGACTCAGGCAGCCTCTACAGGAGACAGCAATTCCCAGCCTTGACTGTGCTTTGACTTTGTTTCTAACATTAAAACCAGCAGGCTGGGGATATGGCTCAGACTCAATCTCCAGCACCATGTAAAAAGGTCAGGCATAGCAGTGTGCAACTGTAATCCTGGTGCCAGGGAGGCAGAGACAGGAGCACCTTAGGACTTGATTGCCAGCCAGGTCACCTTAATCTTCTAAATTCCAAGCGAGTAAGATCCCATCTTTAAAAACAAACAAAGATAAACAGCATTAAGGAAGACATTCAAGGGCGATTGGTGGCCCAAGTCTTTAATCCCAGCAGAGGCAAAGGGATTTCTGTGAGTTTGAGGCCAACTTCAAACCTCAGGTCTACAGAGTGAATTCCAGGACAGGACTACACACAGAAACCCTGTCTTGAAAAACCCAACACAACCTCACCCACCCCCCAAAAAAGGAAAAAGAAAAGATGGCTGGAAAGACTGCTCAGTGGTTAAGGGTGCATGTTAGGTGTCGGGGAGCATGACCTTTAGTTCCAGCACTCAGGAAGCAGATGCAGGTGGATATATGGGAGCTGGAGGCAAGCCTGATCTAACAGTGAGTTCCTGGCCAACCAGGGCTACAAAGGGACCCTTTCTCAAAAATAAATAAAATAAATAAATAAAGCTAAGAGTTAGAGAAAGAGAAGACATGAGGTCACTCCCCAGGACCTGTAAGTGTTTATAACTTGTAACTCCAGCTGCAGGGGATCCAGTATCTCTGGCCTACAAGGGCACGTGCACTCCCCTGCACCTGCCCCATCATACGCAGAATTAAAAATACATGTTGGCTCAAGATATGGCCCAGTGGTTAGGAACACCTGTTGCTCTTGCAGAGGGTCTACGTTTGAGTCTCAGCACCCACATGGTGGCTCGCAATCATGCATAACTTCAATTTCAGGGGATCCAATGCCCTCTTCTGACTTCTTCAACAACCAAGCACACATGTGGTACACAGATACACAGGCAGGCAAAACACTCATACACACTAAATAAAATAAGTCCAGACAACATTTAAAATAAAATAAACGTGCAGCTGGAGAGGTGACTGAGTGGTTAGGAACACTTGTTCTTGCAGAAGAACCAAGTTCAATTCCCAGCACCCACACAGCGGCTCTAATTCCAGTTACATGGGACCTGACACCCTCCTCTGACCTCCATAGAGACTAGGTATGCTTGTGGCACAAATGCATAACATAGACAAGTCAAGCACTTATACACGTAAAACAAATTAAAAAAAAAATCTTAAAAACTCAAAACAGCTAGGTGATGGTGGTGGCACAAACCTTTGATCTCAGAACTGAGTTCCAGGATAGCCAGGGCTACAGAAAAACCCTGTCTTGAAAGAAGTAACAACAACAAAACACCCCCTCAAACCAAAGAGATAAAAACCACTAAACATCTGCTGTGGATATAGCTTAGTGATTCAAAACTTCTCTAGCACGCATGAGGCCCCAGGTTTAACCTCTAGTAACTCAGTGACTATAAATGTTCATGCTACACTGAGAACAAAGGAAGCAATATGCCTTAAATGGAATAACCACTGGACTTTCAAAAACCCTGTATGAGAAATGTCCAACCATATATTTTTTTCTCACTGCCTTAGGCATTTTTTGAATGTACATTGCTCCACTTTGAGTCTCAAATGTCCAACCCACTTGTCTAATAGTTATGAGGAATCATGGTGCTTGCCTGTGGTAAAGTTCCTACAAGTAAACTGTTAAGTACTAAATAAATCTGAATTGTAGGACGCAAAAGAAAGCAGGAGTGGGGGAAAGAGAGCCGGACGTGGTGGCTCATACCTTTAATTCCAGCACTTTGGAGGCAGAGGCCAGCCTGGTCTATAAAGCGAGTTCCAGGACAGCCAGTGCTACTTACAAAGAAATCCTGTCTCCGGGGAGGAAAAAAAAACCCAAAAAACCCCAAAACAAACAATAAAGAAAAATTAAATAGCATGTCATCTCAATGTTTCTTTTTAACAAAACTGGATTTTAAAGTCCACCCCACAAAAGTGCTAAAATGCTATCAATTTTATTTCTCTAAAGCCATTGTGAAGCTCTATTAAAAGCTGTAACCCTACTGTAATTAGAAGTTGAGAAATTTAATGAGTTGAAATGCAACATGGCACAGATGCCTTATTATACCAACTAGTTAACACAGTATTTGTTTTCTACATTAATTTTACTTGCTAATCAAAAATACTGCTTTCTCCCAAATAACATCAAAATAAAATTGCTGACCCTGCAATGGCAAAACCAACACCACGTTTGCAACAAGGCCGCTTGGATCCTTTCTCATGGGCCGGTAGTTTCTAGGACAAATGTAGGGTTCCATGAACATTCAAGTGAGCTCCTAAAACTCAAATGCAGGAGCCATGTCTTGCTACAGACACACACAACACAAGGTACATAGTAATTGTCTACACTGAGCATATCTATGAATATCTAGGAATGCTGAACACATAACAGATCTGTCTCTGAGTTAACAGATAAGACACTCCTGGAAGAGAATATTTAGAATATATATGACTCTCGATGTTCTTAGATGTCAACAGTGTATATGAGAATTAATTCCTGAAGAAGCAAGAATATTTAGGAGCCCTTCTGTGAGAACAGTGCTCTCCCTGCTAACACCTCACACCCAATGTAAGCTGTTCTTAAAGCCACTGGGTATGTGCACTAATAAGTCTCTCTATTCTTCCGATCCTTTCCTAAACACACCAAAGAACAGCCAATCAACTAACCAACAGCTTTTCTTTTCTTTCTTTTTAGAGACAGGTTTTCTCTATGTAGACTTGGCTGTCCTAAACTCTATTTATAAACCAGGCTGACCTCCAACTCACAGCGATCCACCTGCCTCTGCCTCCTTGAGTGCTGGGATTAAAGGCATATGCTAACACACCTGGCTTAAGCAAGAAACAGCTTTTCAGAAAGGCCCACTACTTTTTTGTTTTGTGTTTTAGGATTTATTTATTCTTTTTTGTTTTGTTTTGTTTTTGTTTTTTTTCGAGACAGGGTTTCTCCATGTTAGCCTTGGCTGTCCTGGACTCGCTTTGTAGACCAGGCTGGCCTCAAACTCACAGCGATCTGCCTGCCTCTGCCTCCCAAGTGCCGGGACTAAAGGCGTGCGCCACCACCACCCGGCTGATTTATTTATTCTTATTTTGTGTGTACGTGTTTGTCTCTATGGCATGTTATGCATGTATATCGGATGCATGCCCGTGCCTAAGGAGGCTAGAAGAGGCAATCGGATCCACTGGAACTGGAGTTACAGGTGGTTGGGAGCTGTGATATAGGTGCTGAAACCTGAGTCCTCTTTAACCACTGAGTCATGCTGCCAGGCCCGGCCCACTACAACATGATAACACGGTCCACCTCTTAAGTTGCAATCTCTTGAGATCCCTCTAAAATTCTCAGCCTTACTTACCAAACTATAGATTTCTATATACCAATAGAATGTCATGTATTTACATTATTTTTAAAAATCAGCAATACCCTAATTTGTATATTGTGTCCTATTAAGACAGAACTAAGAGTGAGCGGGTTAGAGAACTATCTGTTGTTGCCCTGAAAAATCTGCAAACACTAACAGGCTCTCACCTGCCCTGGTCTGTTGCCAGTTTTCCCTTTGTTGCATCTTTTGTCTTTCAAAGCACAAGTTAAACTCTTCCCAGAACACCCTGTGTACACATGTATTCTAGCACTTTCATTCTCCAGTACAATTGACTTTGTACCTGTTTCCTCAGCTCCAAAGACAGTGCAGGTTGGAGACCTGCTGAATGACTGGTAGAAATTAAAGGCCATCTTACTAACATAAGCCAGACCCCTATTCAAAGGCTCCATTAAGGAGTTATGAGGTTCTGCTATTCAGAGACTACTTTATTAGGGTTGGGGACTGAGCTCAGTGGTGAGCACCTGCCTGGCAAGCACAAGGCCGTAAGTTTGATCCTCAGCTCCCTCACACAAGAACAAAAGCAAACAGGGAATTAGCACACAGAAATTATAACCACTTTCTTCCTTTTAGTTATACTTACTATACTGTTAACTTACCTTTTTATGAATAACACGTGTAAAAAAATATAAAAATACATGTATTGTTTAACAAATATAGCAAATGCACATGTATTTGTTATGAAAGAAAAAGGTTAGGAAATAAAAAGTCAACTCTTCCTCCACTGTGAAGCCTTTTTACTGTTCATGTGCATTTGTTTGGGTAGACAATAAAATGGGTTTTAAGACAAGTCCTTAAGTTCGTAACACTGTGTACTTCTACAAAGATAAAAAGAGTCGCCGGGTGTGGTGGCGCATGCCTTTAATCCTAGCACTCAGGAGGCAGAGGCAGACAGATCCCTGTGAGTTCGAGGCCAACCTGGTCTACAAAACGAGTCCAGGGCAGCCAAGACTAACACGGAGAAACCCTGTCTCGAAAAACAAAAGAAAAGAGTCACCAATGTGTGTTTCTGTCTGAGTGTTAACATTTTCCCACAACTGTGCCTACCCAGACTAGGACACTGACTTAATCTTAAAAGGTAAGGGTAAATTGGCATTTCTAATGGTAAACACTTGAAAAATAAAAGCACGTTCTTACTAAACAGGCACAGCATTCTGCCACTCTAGCCTTAATTGAAACCTTAACAGGAAACCACATAAGTTTTAAAGACATGTTTCAAAACAATATAAACTTAAACCAATTATATTATTTCATTTTCATTGTGCTTAGGTAAGCTATTTTAGGTGAAAAGTTGGCATTATGGGACTGTACAATTCCAGCCATCCAATAGGCTTATTGCATTCAGCCAGAACAGGGGTTCTCTCTGCTCACAGCAGGCATCCAACAGGGTAGCACATATATGCTCTCTGAGTGAGAAAGCAACACCTTCTCACATACAACCCCCTGGAGAGAGATGGGGAAGGGGAGGGGGAAGACTTTACACCTGCAAACTCCTAACTCTATCAGCACTGAGGCTGGGAAAAACACCACATAATTTTTTTTTTAAGAGGGGGAGGTTTTAAAATAAAGCCAGGAGCTTCAAAGAAGAATCTTCTGAAGCCATTTTCTTTTCCTTAGGAGCCAGTGGATGTAATGATTCAACAACCACTCTTTGTCTTCTGAATGGACTTAGGCAAGTCCTAATGATTAAACATGCAAACTACTTTAAAAGGACAGCTGTCAGAATTTTTACTCTGGTAAAAAAACACGATAAGCACAGTGTTGTCATATTAATTAAGGTACCTCAACTTCAAGGCACACCTGTCCCTGGGCTTTGGATAATCAGAATGACCACTAAAAATAGAACAGTAGTATCTCCAATGGGGCAGACACGAGCCACCCCCAATCCTAGGAGACTGCTGTGACCTGTGATATACATATGTTTTGCAGTACAAATGAACACCTGTCTAAATGGAGCCCTGTTCCCAGGTTTTAGTCTGCCCTATTGATGACAGGAGGCAGAGTAACAAACACACATAACTCTTGGCCCAGTAGCTGGCTGAGGCAATTGTGGAGGAAGAAAACTACTCCTAACTGGCAGAAAACTGCTACTTGCACCCAAAAGTCCAGGAATTGATTAACATCTTCAATTTTGTTTTTCTCCCCAATTTCCCTGTCACCAAGAGTAAGCCAGCTCTGCTCTGTCTGTCAAGATGCCCAGGCTGGGTGGCAGTAGTGTCAAAGGCTGCCACTTGCTCCAAGGCACTGCCATCTGCAGCAGCACAACATTTTGTCTCCGGAAAATAAACACATCTGCCTTTGCCAGTGTCCTCCCACTGTGCCACCCATCTGGAGCAGGTGAGCAGG
Source organism: Acomys minous (assembly GCF_964271855.1). NCBI lineage: Eukaryota > Metazoa > Chordata > Mammalia > Rodentia > Muridae > Acomys > Acomys minous. Next base: position 102,476,703 of record NC_140487.1, on the reverse strand, counting down.
AAGGCAAGCCTGGGCATGGTAAGATGGGGGAGAGCAGGGAAGATGAGGCCTCAAGGGAGATGGCACATAGAGGAAGAAGCAGTGCTTCGTCATGTCACATCCTGCTAACCACATTTGCCAAAAAGCATGTGAAATTACCCTTGTTAGTGATATTTTAATCACATGTAACAAATGGTTGGCTGTGTTTAGGGGATAAGACCTGCAAAGTCAAGGTTTCACCTGGCCCATCTGTTCACCAGGTCACATGACCCCAAGGATACCAATAAACAGATGATGGTCTCTGTACCAGCCACTTAAGGCATGAAGAGAATAGCTCCAGTGCAGAACACGAGTCTCAAGGCAACGGGATTCTTTTAGGCTACGAGCTCATGGAACCTGCCTCCCACTACCCAGAGCAAATACCCTCATATCCAGAGCAGAGATAAGCAGTGATTGCTTCTCAAGTATCTAATTTTCTTTCCTATGTTTCTCTGAATTTTCATTTTTTTCCTTTTATTGAAAGAAAATACTCAGGTCTTGACATGAGATCTTTATGTTTATGTTCTTGAACCAGGACTGAACCTAGGGCTTTGCTAAGTGCACGCTCTACTGCTGAGTTACCCCTGCACCCCAGACCTTCAAATCCTGTTACTTAATCCAATCAGCTGCTTGCCCTCTCAGCGTTTAACTAGCTCATAGCAGAGTAGGTGCTAAAGTTCCTACTGCAGGTTTTAATTATTAGATTTTAAACTACAGGAAAGAAGAATAACAAAGCCACTCCTTCAGATTAAAATTTTACATGTAATTGCTGCATGTGAAAAATAAAAATAAAAACAGGGTTATTATGAGTAAAACCAAGCTGAGGTTTTAAATCACACTAGTGTGATTTAACTGGTAAGTATTCAATGTCAGTTTATGAAACTAGAGTTGAAAAACAGTGTGCCAAGTTAGGTATTTTTCATTATTTCTGTTTACTTATTTACTTAGGTTTTTCAAGACAGGGTTCCTCTTGGCTGTCCTGGATTTGCTTTGTAGACCAGGCTGGTCTCAACTCAGAGATCCACCTGCCACTGCCTCCCCTGGTGCTGGCATTAAAGGTTTGTGCCACAGCACCCATCTATTTCTATTGTTTATTTGCTAAGCAATCACAAAAGTGTGTGTGTGTGTGTGTGTGTGTGTGTGTGTGTGTGTGTGTGTGTGTGTGTAAAAGTTTATGAAACACTTCAGGAAAAGTTCTATGAAAACACCGACCACTCAGTAGTAGTAGTAAAGCCCAGAAGACTTCACACTACAGAGGTCAGCTTTCTGCTGAAGCTTCAACACAAAACTCCATATTCCCCAAGAACACTAGTGGGCTGGTTCATACCTCAGTCTCACACCGGTGACATGGAGATGCTGTATGAAACAGATAATTTAAGGGGATCAGATAACCATATAAATAATGCCACAATAGGGCCAGGCAAAATGACTCAATGAGGTTAAAGGGGTTTGATACCAAGCCTAACCAGTCTTAGTTCAATCTCTGAGTCTCAAATAATGGAAGAGAGACCGACTCTCACGTTTCCTCTGAGCTCCACAGGTATGTCATACTGTGCATGAGTGCATGCATGCAAACACACACACACAAATTCTGGGGCTTGGGGTATAGTAGCTCAATGACAGAACATATACTTAGCATGTCTAAGGCTCATTCAAACCCCAAAACTAGAAAAGTACAAACGTCTCACTAAAGAAAAACCCAAGACACTTTCCTATTTAATAAAATGAATTGAAATCTTTTACTAGGTCCTAGATTTAATCCAAAGTGGCATATGGCATGGAAAGGAAGGGTTAATTAATTGGAATTTAAACAGCTCTTTATGGCTAGTAGTGTTCATACATACCGTATAAATCTAGAACAAAATTTAACATGTAACAGATGCTCAATGTTAGTTTATTTCCACATTCTCCATCAACACCAGTAAATTCCTATTGCCCCTACTTTGGTAACCAACACTAATCAGTTCAATTAAAATAATTCAACAAACTGGATGTGGTGATGCACACCTGTAATCCCAGCACTCAGGGAGGCAGAGGCAGGCAGATCACTGTGAGTTCTAAGCCAGCCTGGTCTACAAAGCAAGACCAGGATAGGATAGCCAAGGCTACACAGAGAAACCCTGTCTGGAAAACCCAAACCAAACAAAAATCAACAAATAAATCCCCTGTAAAGGTAATTTATAGCCATTAAATTTCTTCTTTAACCAAATAATAAAAGCAGCATAAAAACAAAAATCATTTATTAATCATTACATGTTTTATATAATGTACAAAGAGTTTTGCATGATTACCTCCTTAATCCTCATAATAATCCTATGAAGTATTATTCTGCAAATAGGAAAATTGATCTTAGAATCTATTAAAAAACATACAGCTAATAGCAGAGCCAGGTGTGGTGTCGCACGCCTATAATCCCAGCACTCAGGAGGCAGAGGCAGGGAGATCGCTGTGAGTTTGAGGCCAGCCTGGTCTACAGAGTGAGTCCAGGACAGCCAAGGCTAACACAGAGAGACCCTGTCTCCAAAAAAAAAAAAAAAAAAAGAAAAAAAAAGAAAAGAAAAGAAAGAAAAACATACAGCTAGCAATAGTCCAATGACTATTCAACCACAATCCCAAATTGCCTGCATTTTAATGGCCTAGTTTATATAAGATTCATTATGCACTCTGTAGTAACTGTCCTCCCTCCTGACTCCCCCAGGAAGCATGAGTGCACAAATACACACAGTGTGACTGAAAGTCACACAGTCTAAGCTATAGACACATACATGAAATCTCATATACACAAAATCTCGCTAATACAAAAAAATGTATCACATGCCAACCAATGTGACCATGTAAATATACCAAAATGTAGTGACTTTATATTAGGAATATATAAAAAACTATCATCATTTCTCTCTAGAATAAAATGAAGTGCCGAGGCTAGAGGGGCGGCTCAGCAGTTAAGAGCATTTGCTGCTCTTTCAGACGACCCGAGTTCTCTTCCTAGCATCCGCATCAAGCACCTCATGACCACCTGGAATGCTAACTCCAAGGAATCCAATGTCCTCTTCTTCCCTCCCTAGGCACCCACACATACACATATACATAAAACAAAGTGTTAAGTAACTAAAGTACAAATTCTTGTTTTAGGATCTACTTTGATAAGGGATTAGAAGAACAAAGAAGCCATGGCAGAGGTAGTCAGTACTTACTAGAGCTCCTTGTCACTGTCTACAAGGATACCATTTGTTCAAAACATCAAACATCTCTGCTAGTGGAGAAGATTAGGTGGATTCGCTGCATTTGCATGAAGCAATTTTCCACTTTTATCTCAATTACTTCATGTCTGCAGCATTTAATGGTAAAGCTTGTGTTGTGCCAACCTTGAATCCTTCTTCTAGTTCTGCTGGGTAAAGCAGAGGACGGCCTACACACGGAGCCAAAACACGCTCCCTGCATACTACAGACATTTCTGGGTGGTAGGAAACCTACTATTTGATCCACACATCTCCCTCAAGGATTAAATAAAAGATGGATAACTATTCACCCATATCAAAATAATGTATCTTAATGACCTAGTTTATATAAGATCTGTCTTCACCTTGCAACCCATTATGTCTCTGATTTCTTCTGGAATATAATGATTCCTTCCATGACCATGGTACACAGACATATACACAGGCAAAACCCACACATTAAAAATTTGTTTATAAGCTGGGCATGGTGGCACACACCTTTAATCCCAGCACTTGGGAGGCAGAGGCCAGGGGATTTCTGTGAGTTCGAAGCCAGCCTGGTCTCCAGAGTGAGTTCCAGGCCAGCCATGGCCACACAAGAAACCATGTCTCAACCCCCCAAAACAAACAAACAAAACAACAACAACACAACAGCCGGGCATGGTGGTGCATGCCTATGATCCCAGCACTCAGGAGGCAGAGGCAGGTGGATCGCTGTGAGTTCAAGACCAGTCTGGTCTACAAAGACTACACGGAGAAACCCTGTCTCAAAACACAAAAAAAACAACAACAAAAATTGTTTACATTGAGACTGTAAAGCACATGGTCAAAGCTAGCACTGGGACAGATTCTATTTAGTAAGATGGTTGCAGTTTAGTATTAGGGACTGAAAATAAAAGTGCTTTAAAGATCTACAGTAGGTCTGGAGAGACGGCTCAATGGTTAAAAGCCCATATTGCTCCCAATATCCATGTCAGGTGGCTCACAACCTGCTATATATAGCTCCAGCTCTAGGGTGAGCCAATGTCATTGGCCTCTCTAGGCACATCCACTCATATGCACACATTAATACAGACACACAAGCACATCTTTAAAAATAAATCTTCTAAAATTCTGAATGTAAATCAATATTTTAAGATAGGAAAGATGTTTTCTTCAAGGATGCCAAATACAAATAGCCAAAACACTAAGAATGAAACATTTATATAATTGCTGATTATGTCATGGCTCTTCTTGCTGTAAGTAGTTTATTATATATATGTGTGTGTAATAATATAAATGTATATGTAAAAAAATATTTTAAAAAATAAACCTTCTAAACAATCGATAGCAAGCCAGTTTATAAAAAATATAATACCCATACTTGTTTTGATTACAACATGACCACCTTTAAGAAGGGAGATGAAACCCAAATCACCAACATCACTAATTTTCTAAACTGCTACTGAAGAATCAAAGAGTTGACCTTAAGGCAAACAGTCAAATTATGGTACAATTACTGTCACTTTGTCTGACCTGCTATGTGCCCTAAACTAGTCCCTCTGCCACTTTACACTTTTCACTGAATCAGCAAGAGAATCAACTATATCTGTCTCAGTGGAATCCTGAGTAGATTAAATTATTACACAAAATGCTTTGGGCAAAAGTCACATGAATGTTAAATATTATGATTTACAAGCATTAATTTTCCTGGCACTCCTGTGGGGTTAGGAAGCTATCTGGATATCATAGATGAATAAATAGGCACAGGGGGTAAGGTCACATGGTAAGGCTCTACTTCCATAGTCCCTGAGGAGACAATATACACCCTTGGCAATCATATAACTTTCTTAGCACATCCTACACAATCCCTAAGCACTCAATCTTTAAGTCCATGTTGCTCCTTTAAGGTGAGACAGAGAATGCTACAATATAAGACCAGAATAATGGGGGCTGGAGAGATGGCTCAGTGGTTAAGAGCACTGTCTGCTCTTCCTAAGGACCTGGGTTCAATTCCCAGCACCCACATGGCAGCTCACAACTGTCTATAACTCCAGTTCAGTTCCAGGAGGATCTAACACCCTCATAACAATCACATAAAATAAAATTAAATAAATTAAAAAAAAAAAAAAAGACCAGAATAATGAAAACAAGTCTCTACGCTTTGGCCAAACAGTCACAGAAAGACATACATTACTTACCCCCATTACTATGTAGGGGCCTTCATCTACAGCTCAACAAAAATAAAAACACTTCAAAAAAAAAAAAGTTGGGCACTTTCTTACAAAATTAAACATATTCATACTGTACAAACCAGCGAAACACTCCTTAGTATTTACCAAGAGAACTGAAAACTCGGCTAAAGAAATAAAAGATACAAACTGCCTCAAACTGGAAGCAGCTAAGATGTCCTGCAGTAGGGAAAGGATACATAAACTGCAGCACACTTAGACAAAGGAATATCACTCAGTGCTAAGAAGCCATGACAAGCCATGGAAGAACTTTATTTTGTGACTTTTTTGGGGGGGGGTACTTGACTTTTTTAAAAAATTAATTTACTCATATTACATCTCAATGGTTATCCCATCCCTTGTATCCTCCCATTCCTCCCTCCCTCCCTCCCATTTTCCCCTTACTCCCCTCCCCTATAACTGTGACCGAGGGGACTTCCTCCCCCTGTATATGCTCATAGGGTATCAAGTCTCTTCTTGGTAGTATTTTATGACTTTTTTAGACTGTTTTAAGTTACATGTATGTGTGTGCATCTGCATGTGGGTACACGCACATGAGTACAGGAGGAAGAGGCCAAAGGCACAGAGCTGTTTGGATGGCTGTGAACTGACTAACATGGATGCTGGGAACTGAACTCAGGTCCTCTAGAAGAGCAGGAACTGCATGTAACCAGAGCTACTTCTCCAGCCCTACATGAAGGAATTCTAAATGCATGTCACCAAGAAGCCAATCTAAAAGCCTACCTATGGCATGATTCCAACTCCATGCTATGACCTTCTGGAAAAGGACACGGCAAACAGTACAAAGACTAGTGCTATCAGGAGTTTAACAGATGAAAAGTGAACATGTGGGGCACAGAGGAGTTTCAGGAGAATGAAAATGCTCTGCATGATACAGATGGATTCAGGTCCTTACACAGTCACCTAAACTCAGAGTGCATGCCTCTGAGTAAACCCTAATGTAAACTATGGACTCAGGCTGTCAATATAAGTTCATTAGTTGTAGAAATATACCACTTTGGTAGATGCTGATTATAAGGGATGCTATATATGTGTGTCTGAGCTGAGATTTTACTGGAAAAATCTTTGTATTTTCCTCTGAATTTTGCTTTGAAAAAAATAAAGTCTCAGGGAGGGGAATGTAGTTTATCAGCGTCCTCATGTTAATACAACATAACAAACAACATAAAACACCTTTCTTTTGGGCCAAGCGAGATGGTTCGGCAAGTAAAGGCTTTTGCCACCCGGCCTCCCAACCTGAGCTTGATCCCTGTAGCGGATAAGTGGAGGCAAGAACCAGCTCCTGCAACTCGCTCTTAGACCTCCACACGCACACCACACACAAACCAAGTGTTAAAACAAAGAAACAAAAACACTTTAAAATTTTCTTCTTCTTAAAATAAGGCATATTTTCAAGCCAGGCGTGGTGTCGCACGCCTATAATCCCAGCACTTGGGAGGCAGAGGCAGGAGGATCGCTGTGAGTTTGAGGCCACCCTGGTCTACAAGTGAGTCTAGGACAGCCAAGGCTACACACAGAAACCCTTTCTCAAAATAAATAAATAAATAAATAAATAAATAAAATTTTAAAAAGGCATATTTTCACCACATAGCCTGGGCTGCCTAGAACAGGCCAGGCTAGCCTCCCAGAATTGGACAGTAAAAAGTAACAGTGACCAAACAAAAAACAAACCCAAGTTGACTAAAGAATAAATAGCAAAGGACAACAGCTTAGGAAAACCAAAACTGGCAAAAATGCTGTTTATGTCTAATGGGGATATAAAAACAGCTCTTTCTGCTGTCACTGAAGGCCACTAGCTGCACTGCTTACCCGACTCCGAAGACAGTCAGCCAGGTTTCGACGTGTGAAATTAGCTGCTGCTGTGGGGGACAATTCATATCCTGGTACAAGACATAAGGAATCATATTTGAAATGAAGCAGAAGGAAATAACAGTATCTACCCCAAATCACTTCTCTATACCTTTTCTTCTTAAAGACAGGCCTTAAACTTAAAATCCTCCTGCTTCTGGGATTACAGGTGTGCACTGCCACACCTAACTATAAATATTGCTAAAAGCCGTTTTTATTTTTTTATGTTTTTTGAAACAGGATCTCATGCAAACAGCATCTCTTGAATCAGACTGGCCTCAAATTCATTATATAGTTGAGGCTGGCCTGATCCTCCTACCTCTACCTTCCAAACTGTATTTAATAAAGTAACTAACTTAAAGGTCTTTAAGGGTTAATTTAAAACACATTTTCTTTTAGGCATTGACTTTTAGCACCTAAAACACATGTAACAAGCAACTCTTCCTACTCCTATTCACTCAACCCTCTCTCAGGGCAACCAAGGAAACAGCACCACACCTGAGAAGCACTGCCCCAGCCTTCAACCTAAGTGTGTGTCATCCTCAGTAGCAGAGTGTGAGGACCCGGAACAGCAGGGTCTTTATCACCTGCGACTTTTCTGCAGTATTCAGTACAGTACATAACAGTACTTCAAAAATACTTAAGCGACTGGGTATTGCCTAAAAAATATGTACAAATAAATGTTCATTTGTTTTACATATACAATTATATAAAAAAATTAACCAAAGCTATATTCTAAGTCTTTTGTTATTGTTGTTTTTCAAGACAGGGTTTCTCCGTCTAGCCCTAGCTGTCCTAGAACTTGCTCTATAGACCAGGCTGACCTCGAACTCAGAGATCTGCCTGCCTCTGCCTAAAGATGTGTACCACCACACCTGGCTCTAATGTTTTTCTTTTCTTTTAAAGGTTTACTTATTTTTATTTCACATGAGTGGTTTGCCTGCATGTACCTGCACCACTTGCACACTTGATGCCCAAGAAAGTCAGAACATGGTGCCCAAAGAGGGTGCTGGACTCCCTAGGGTGGAGTTAGGGTGGTTATAAATCATCACGTGGGTACTAGAACCAAACTCAGGTCCTCTGCAAGAGCAGTCAGTGCTCTTAACCACTGAGCCATCTCTCCAGCCCCAAAAGAATGCTTTTAAATTACAGTGTACTTACAAGGACCTTGGCATTCACAAAGCATTTTCTCTTTTTTAGTGTTGCGATTAAATCCAGGGCTTCCCAAATGCTCAGAAAGTGTTTTGTCACAGAGCTATATCCCTAAGCCAGGTCAAAAAACTTTTCCCCCCTCTTTTTCGTTCCTTGTGTCAGGCAGGGTCTCATGCATCCCTCAAACTCCTTATGCAGATGAATTTGCCCTTTAACTTCTAATCCTCCTGCCTCCATATTCCAAGTGCTAGGATTGCAGGCACATACCACCACTCCTGGTCAAAGCACTTCACAAATATAAATATAATCTCATTTTAGAAAGAAAGAAAAAGGGCTAGAGATGGTAAATGCCTTGTCGTATATGGAACTGTAAAGCCACAAGGCAGCGTTACATGGAGGGGTGGCTCAACAGTTAGGAGCTGGAGCTACTATTTCAGACAACCCTGGTTCAATTCCCAGCACCCACAACACTCTGGAATTCCAGTTCCAGAAGATCTGATGCTCTTTTCTGGCCTCTGTGGACACCATGTGGTGCACACACATAGGTGCAGGCCAAACAAAGAACTTTAAAAAATTGAATTCCAGCATTCCATAGCCAATATATCAGAGTTACAATGGCTCTGGAATTTTTGTAGGAAATCTTTAGGAACAGAAGAATTAGAATTTAGGGTCTAGATTTTTGTTACATTTTAGTTTTGAAAGACAGGTTTCTCTGTGTGCCTTGGCTGTCCTCAAAACTCAACTGTGTGATCCCATCAATCCGACTATGAATAAGACTGTCAGTTAAGAACATCCATCTTCAGTTCAAAATCAAACATAAACCAATGGCTACAGGCTAACTACTGTCCTCCAAAACTTCATGTGCTAAAGCCCCAAGCCCAAAACTTCACATTGACTGTATCTGGAGATCGTATATAAACAGACAATTAAGTAAAAAATGGGGTTATGAGGATGACCTCCAATCCAATGTGACAGGTGTCCTTTTAAGAGGAGATCTAGAGACTATACAGAGGAAAAGTCATGTAAAAGCTCAGGGAGAAGATGGTCACCTACAAGCCAAGGAGAAAGGCTCAGCATTTAAGTCTGCTAACTCCTTTGCCTCAGACTTGCAGCCTGCAGAGCTATCAGAGTTCTGTTGTTTAAACTGGCCAGTCAGGGGTACCTTGTATGTGGCCCTAGAAAACGTAAAAACTAAAAAGCTGCCCTCTAAGTCTTACCCACCATTCCGCATCTTATAAAGTTGCACGTTTTTCTGGATATATTCTGCAAACTGAACAGTGTCTCCAGCCTCTCCAACACATAGAAGTAAGATTTTTTCACTCATCTTAAACATCTTGTCATGATCTGCTCAAAGGAAAAGAAATTCATATTAGAAACTGCCCCCACAAAAACTAAAGGCTATTTATATATGCAACTATAAACAGGTCTATTAATTACTATACTAAATAATTTTACTAACCATTGTCATTATAAGACTTTAAGCCAGGGCAGTGGTGGCAAATGCCTCTAATCCCAGCTCTTGGGAGGCAGAGGCAGGCAGAACTTTGAGTTCAAGGCCAGCCTGGTCTACAGCGTGAGAACCAACATAGCCGGGGCTAACACAGAGACAAAAACAAAAACAAAGACTTTAATAGTTTCACTAATCAACAGGTTAACTATCTACATATTTTATTAATGTGAATTCCTTTTTTTGTTTTTTTGTTTTGTTTTGTTTTGTTTTGTTTTGTGTGAGACAGGGTTTCCCTGTGTAGCCTTGGCTGTCCTGGACTCACTCTGTAGACCAGGCTGGCCTCGAACTCAGAGCGATCCACCTGCCTCTGCCTCCCAAGTGCTGGGATTAAAGGCGTGCACCATCCCACCCCTCTCCCGGCATTAATGTGAATTTCAATTGAAAATAACCTAGGAAAGCAGACTATTGAAGAGATACAAGTGTGGGGGAAGGCAGGGCTGGAAAGACGGCTTAGCAGTTAAGAGCACAGAGCGGTCTCGCGGAGCACCCAGGTGACTCCCAGCACTGACTGTAGGGCTTGCAACCATTTGTAACTATATTTCCAGGGAACCTGCGCCCTCTTCTGACCTCTGAGGGCACTGCACACATGTGGTGCACACACATGCATGTATCTGTATACATAGAAATAAACACTTTTTTATTACATTTTGGAGCTACAGATGTGTCTCAGTGATATAGCATATGTTAAGTGTGTGTGAGGCACTGAGTTCAATCTCTATAATTTAATTAATTAAAAAATAAAATTTATGGACTGAAGAGATGGCTCAGAGGTTAAGAGCACTGGTTGCTCTTCCAAAGGTCCTGAGTTCAAATCTCAGCAACCACATGGTGGCTCACAACCATCTATAATGTGATCTGGTGCCCTCTTCTGGAATGCAAGCAGAACACTGTAAACATAATAAGTAAAATTTGGCATGGATCATATGCTTTAATTCCCAGTACTCTGAAGGCAGAAACAGGCTGATCTCTGTGAGCTTGAAGCCAGCTAGTTCTACATAGTATGCTCTAGGGCAGCCAGAGCCACAAAGTGAGACTGTATTCAAAAGACAAAAACAAACAAGCAACAAAGACTTTTTTGTCATTGTTTTGTTTTTGTAGCCTTGGCTGTCCTGGACTCTTGCAGACCAGGCTAGCTTCAAACTCACAGAGATCCACTTGCTTCTGCCTTCCTGAGTGCTGGGATTAAGGAGTGCGACACCATACCCAGCTAACAAAAGCAATTTAAGAGCACTTAAAACTCAAGGAATATGCTGGGTGTGGTCATACAAAAAAAAAAAACATACAAGGAATGGGGGAGGGGAAGCTGGTGATTATCTTGAGGCACAAGACAAAGTACAAAGTTCTAAAATGTTACTACTAATACAAATGTAATATACACATACCAAAAAAAGTGAAAAGAATTAATTCTACAGTTAAAATTAAAGAACTATCTCAAGAAAGAAGAAAAGAATCAGCTAAAAATCCAAATTACTTTATAAAGTAAACCAACTGCATTTCTAAAGCAAAAAAGAAAACTGGTTGCCAAAGCAGAAACTTTTAAGGGACGTGCTAACAGTGAGCCATCTAAATCCTTAATGAAAACCATAATACTTGAACCTTATCTAGCTGAGCCAGACTCATTCAGATTAAATAGATAAATAAATACTCAGATGTAATTGTTGCCTAGGGAAGAAAACTCAATATTTAGTCTGCAGCTTCAGAGAACAGCTTACATCTTCCTATCTTACCCCTACTTTCACTTTTCATTCTTCTAATAGTGCTGAATAATCTCCCCCGGGAGACATGTTTTCCTGTATGAAAGCTTTTGAAATGTCAAAATCTCTTAATAGGATTTAAGGAACAAATCCAACTACCAAATACTTTACAAGTGTTGGAGAGTTGTAGACAAATAATGTGGATATTTGGACTGGGGGGAGGGTCCCACATAAAATATGCCTATAGATAATGTTGACTGCCTTGAAATTCCCAAATAAACAAATTTCCATTTGTTACACATTCAAAGACTGTTAGTTTGCAAAGTTGTTATAAAAGGAAGATTCATTTACATATATGTATGCAAAGAAAAGGATACGAAGGGAATATATTCTAAATTCTTGACAGTGGTTAAGAATATGGGTGATTTTTACACCCTTCATTTTTGCTTATCAGTATTTTCTAAATCTCTATCCTTAACATGTTTCACTTTTGTAGGAAAACATTACTTAATAAGTTTGCGTTATTTTTATAAGGATAGTCTACACGGCTCAGCAGGCAAAGGCCTTGCCCCCTTGAATTCAATGCCTAAAACCCACAAGATGGAAAGAGAGAACTGACTCCAAGTTGTTCTCTGACCTCCACATGTGATGTAACAAGTCTGTACGTGCACGCGCGCACACACATACACACACACACTAAATGTTGGGGCAAAAGTAATCTTTTAGGGGAAATGAGTTTACAAACTGATGTCACATTTCAGAAAAACAGGTTATGATCTAGACAGTAAGCTGTAAATTAACTCACGAGATCCACAAACACAACCAAATGAGCATCAGCACGTACTGCCATGTGTCTGGTCAGACACAGCGGCCAATGGTTTGCCTGTCTAAACTCCAGTTACCCAATTGGTAAAATGGTGACACTGTCACTTACCCAACTCACAAGTAAGAAAAACCATTACACACAGGGTTAGACAATGTAGTCTAAATCACCTATGTTGTAGGAATTCAGAATACTAAGTTTCTGGAGACCTCCGAGTAAAGCCATTCTGTTGCTAGGTAGGTGGTGGTGGCGCACACCTTTATCCCAGCACTCAAGAGGAAGAGGAAGAAGGATCTCTGTGAGTTGGAGGCTAGCCTGGTCTACAGAGTGAGTTCTAGGACAGCCAAGGCATAGTCATAGGACTTACTCCTAAAATCTTCAACTTAAAAACTAGCCTAATGCCAGGTATGGTGGTGCACGCCTTCATTCCCAGCACTTGGGGAGGCAGAGGCAGGTAGATCGCTGTGAGTTCAAGGCCAGCCTGGTCTACAAAGTAAGTCCAGGACAGCCAAGGCTACACAGAGAAACCCTGTCTCGGAAAAACAAACAAACAAACAAACAAACAAAAAACTAGCCTACCATTGACGAGTAATACTTCTATTACATTTTGTTTTAATCTTGTATTTCTTTTCTAGGTTTTTCTTTGATGTAGTCCTACAACAGAGTGAATTCACTATGCAGTCCAGGCTAGTCTCCAACTAGAGATCATCCTGCCTCTGTCTATGGGATGGGATTTTATCTAAGAGGTTGTATCCCATGTAACAATTAGCATGGATAAGGGCTTAGAGCACCGTCTCCTCTTCAAAGTGATTCACGGATTACTATGATGAAACAGAAGACCCACTCACTTGGTGACTGCTCCATCTACACTTTTCATACTAAAACCACCTGTTTGTCAAAGGCCTTACTAGTCAAATGGGCAAATTTACTCTCAAAACAAATGTATTCCTTTGGAGACTGGCTTACAAACAGAACTTCCACAAACTAATCATAAAACTTCACCAAGTCTCTTGAGAAACAATTCATATCACAGATTTCCAGTTCAAGTTCTTTAGTAAGAACAGAGCCCATGCAAATCCACAAGGTTCTTTTTCTTTTCTCAGGTGGGAGCTGCAGTACTTCTTCACCTCTGATCACACATTTGAGGAAACTCCGGATTTAATCATTTTTCTTCCTGGAATCCAGGATTAATTGCTATTTGCCTTCAAAGCTTTCCCTAATCTTTACAGCCAGAAACTCTCCCTCACCACCACTCCCTAAAAAGTCTCCTCTTCTTATTACCCCAAAGCTTAAATGCTCTTATCATGATACATCAACCACATTCTGGTTTGTATTATAACTATTTGTACACATATCTGAATCTCTTACTGTATTACAACTTTGTGTATGGATGCCTCTGCCTGGGCTAGGTAGGACAGGGAAGGATATCAGGTCAATGCCCCCTTTGGGCTTCACTGATTGGCTAGTGAGCCCCCCGATCTGTGTTTGCTGCTCCCAACTAGGGTTACAAGCTCTACAGCTATGCCTGGCCTTTTTTTTTTTTTTTTTTTAAAGTGAGTACTTGGAATTTAAATTCTGGTCTTCATGCTTGCATACAAGCACTCTGACCTATTCAGCCATCTTCCCTATTGTTAACTTCTTTTAAAACAGGAGCTACATAGTATTCTCCCACTCTCTTTCAGCACCTAGCATTGTAAAGTACACAGAGATGCCATAAACTGGTCAGATGAACTTTTAATCCACTAAACAAAAGCAAATACCTTGCATATAGTAGCATTCCTATGATCAATCATAAAAACACACCCAGAGCCTGGCAAGGTGGTGCATGCCTTTAATCCCAGAACTCGGGAAGCAGAGGCAGGCAGATCGATGTGAATTCGAGGCCAGCCTATTCTACAATGCGAGGAAGAAAAAATAAAAAAGGGGCTGGAAAGATAGCTCAGTAGTTAAGAGCTCTGCCTGCTCTTCCAGAGGTCCTGAGTTCAATTCCCAGCAACCACATGGTGGCTCACAACCATCTATAATGTGATCTGATACCCTCTTCTGCAGATAAAGCACTCATATGCAATAAATAAAATAAATAAAATCTAAAAAAAAAAAAAAGAAAAAGAAAAAAGAAAACACACTCAGATCCTATGGGTCAGCTGTCACTGAAAGAGAAGCAATGTAGTTGTTGTGGATAAAAGAGGCCATATTTTTCTTCTTCTTCTTCTTTTTTTTCTTTTTGGTTTTTAAAGACAGGGTTTCTCTGTGTAGCCTTGGCTGTCCTGGACTCACTTTGTAGACCAGGCTGGCCTGGAACTCATAGCAATCCGCCTGCCTCTGCCTTCCGAGTGCTGGGATTATAGGCCTGCGCCACCACGCCTGGCTTAGAGGCCATATTTTGAAAAATGTCTATTAACTTGTTTTGCTGAGAATAGAACCTGGGGCCTTGTGCACGGCAGGAATGTATTTTACCACTTAATTGAATCCTGAGTCTCAAGTGACAGATTCGAACCTGGGCTCTTCCACTTGTAAGCTTAGAAACTTTGTCTTTCATAATTTAACTTTTTTTTTTTTTTAAACTTTAGGAACTCTCTCTCTCTCTTGCTCTGCACAGGTGCACATCACAGGACAGGTGTGGAGGTCAGAGGACAACCTGCCGGAAGCCGGTTCTCTCTCTCTACCATCTGGGTTCTGGGATCAAAATCAGGTTGTTAAGCCTGGCCAATAATACCTACTGAGCTATTTCAACATCCAATTAGGAAATATATATATTCTCTTCTCCAACCAACTCTGGAAGGAGACAATATAATTGAGTCAATTATCTTTTTTAAAAATTAAAATATTAAATCGCTGGAGACACCTGATGCATAAATGCTTCTGTCTGTTAAGTATTTGTCCAATGCTAAACATTTACACATAACTTGTTCACTCAATCCTCTCGACAAATTTTGAGGTGGGTAATACTAATCTGAGAGATAAGAAAATCTGAGAACTGAAAAAAATAAGGCACAAAAGTCATAAAGCAAGTAAAGAGACGCCAGTGAAAGCTGAGCAACTTAAGACAAGACAGCGGAGGCAGAGTGGAAACGTCGAACTCCGCACCCCTAGTCTCACTCTCCCCATGATATCACCTCAGGGCGCCCGCAAACTTCTATCTGCGACGACCGAAGCTTACCAGAAAATTCGGGGATCTGAAGCGCCCAGCGCCCAGCACACACTTCATCTCGTACAAACTGAATTCCCCACTCTGGGCAACACTCGCCCAGCAAGCCTCATCTGGCCAGGGCCAGAGCACAGCCCTAGCCTGGAAGCCAAAGCCAGGGTCCTAAGCTTGTCTGCCAGTTTCCGGGGTTCTAAATCCTGCAGTGCCCGACCGGCCGAGCACGCTGGGCTCCATCTTCCATGCTGCCCCGAGGCTCAGCCTCCGGCCGCCCGCCCCGACACCCAGGCCCGCCGGGCCTCCTCTTGCTTTCTCTCACCGTCTTTCATCTGTACAATATTGCTTGCGGCCACCCGGTCGGAAGCAACGAGGACATAGTCGGGGCCCTGAATGCCGATGAGGTACTCCATGGTGGCGGGAAGCGAGAAGCTGCAGGGTCCACACGGAGAGAGACAGAGAGAGGGACTTCCCGGGTACGCGGCCTCACCAGTGAGACAGCACACCCGAGTGGAGCTGGATGTGACGCACGCCGCGCGACAGCCCGGCCACTGGCGCGGGCCAATGACGTTAACACTCGCGAGACATTAGAAAGCCGACGGGAGGTTGAGCGCTTTTGGTCCTGTGATTGGAGAGTGGGTGGGCCCAGGTGTGGTTCGATAACGTAGCTGTAGGTTATGCAATGTTCAGTTTCCTTATATACCAATTAGAGTTTCAAGATCTGTAGGAAGATAAAAACCGCACCTTGTGTGAGAAGTGCCAGCTCCAGTAAAGGGGAAGGTCTTCAGTTTCATTTCGTTGCTGCTGAAATCCTTCCCTGCAAGCCAGATTGGAGAAAAATCAGCTTGAGCTATGGAGTTAGGGACAGCCGGGACAACATAGGAAATCAAATCTCAAAAACAAAACAAAACAAACAAGTCCAGGACAGGCAAGGCTAGCACAGAGAAACCCTGTCTCGAAAAACAAAAAACAAAACAAAACAAAACAACAACAACCCCCCCCCAAAAAAACACCAACCAAAAACTACTTGGCAGTGGTTCCCTCCTCCTCCTCCTCCTCCTCCTCCTCCTCCCCCTCCTCCCCCCTCCTCCTCCTCCTTCTTTTTTTTTTGTTTTTTTGAGACAGGATTTCTCTGTGTAGCCTTGACTGTCCTGGACTGGCTTTGTGGACCAGGCTGGCTTCTCTTGAAATCCTAATACTAGGTAGGCTGAGGCAGGAGGAAAGCATGTCAGACCTAAATGCAATCCCTTGATCCCATAACAGAAAGGACTCCCCAAAGTTTTCCCCCGATCTTCCCACTTGCACGTTCCACGTCCTCCCCACACACTAATATATTATTAAATGCCACCCAACAGGGTTTCTTTCTGTGGCTCTGGCTGTCTTGGAACTCTAGATCAGCCCAGCTTCAAACTCAGTGATCTGCCTGCCTCTGCCTCCCCAGTGCTGGGATTAAAGGCGTGTGACACCACAGCCCAACTATTTTTGGCATTTTTGATATAGGGTCTGACTACAATGTAGCCTTAACTGGCTTTGATCTAACTTAACTGTGTAGACCAGGTGCCTCACTAGAACTGGAATAAACGGCCTGGACCACCATGGCCTTTAAATACTTTCGAAAGAGAAAGATAAGATATTAGGAAAGTAATGGGGAGACAGCTCAGTGATTAAGAGCACTGGCTACTCTTCCGGGAGACTTAGGCTCAATTTCCAGCACCCACATGGCAACTCACAGACAGCTTTCTGTAACTCTAACACCTCTCTGTCCTCTGAAGGCACTGCATGCATGCAAATACACCTCTACACATAAAATAAAAATAACTTTTAATAAAAACAACTTTTTTAAAAAAGAAAGGTTAACAGAAGATTTACTACAATCATTTTTTTAAATGTAATTTTTGGGTTTTCAGGGTTTCTCTGTGTAACAGTCTTGACTGTCCTGGACACACTTTGTAGACCAGGCTGGCCAAACTCATAGAGATCCGCCTGCCTCTGCCTCTCAGGTGCTGGGATTAAAGGTGTGTGCCACCATGCCCAGCGAGTTACTGCAATTAAATTATATGTGGAAATATCATAATGAAACTTATGACTATGTACAATTAATATACCTGTGCTGGCTAGTCTTAATGCCAACTTGACACACAAACTAGAGCTATTTGAAACGAGGGAAGCTTAACTGAAAAAGTACCTCCTTAAGGTCCAGCTGTAAGCACTCAGGAGGCAGAGGCAGGTGGATCGCTATGAGTTCAAGGCCAGCCTGGTCTACAAAGTTAGTCCAGGACAGCCAAGGCTACACAGAGAAACCCTGTCTCGAAAAACCAAAAAAAAAGAAAAAGAAAAAAGAAAAAAAGAAAGAAAAGAAAAGATCCAGCTGTAAGACTTATTCTTAATTAGTGATTGAAGGGATAGGGCCCAGCCTTCCCTAGGCTGGTGGTCCTAGGTTCTATTAGAAAGCAGGCTGAGCAGCACCCCTCCATGGCTTCTGCATCAGCTTCTGCCTCCAGGATCTTTCCCAGTTTGAGTGCTGTGAATAAACAGACCTGTGGAGTGCTGTGGAAATCTAAGCCAAATAAATCCTTTCCTCTTCAATTTGTTTTTGGTCAAGGTGTTTCATCACAGCAATAAAAACCCTAACTAAGACAATACCTTAATAAAAACTTTTTGATAGTGGCGCTTCCCTTTAATCCCCGCACTCTGGAGACAGAGGGAGGGGGAGCTCTGATTTTGAGACCAGCCTGGTCTACAGAGTAAGTACCAGGACAGTCAGGGCTACACAGAGAAACACTTCCTCAAAAAACAAAAGTGAACAAAAAGTATATTAAATGTGCATTATCAAGCCAGCTGTGGTGATGCATGCCTGTAATCCTGGCACTTAGGCAGGTGTATCTCTGTGAGTTCGAGGCCAGCCTTGTCTACCAAATGAGTCCAGGATAGCCAAGGCTACCCAGAGAAACTCTATCTCAAAAACCCAAAATAATAATAATAATAATAATAACAACAACAACAATAACCCAAGTGTTTGTGCAAAGATATGTTGTGTTGTACTACTGTGGCAGCAGCAAAGCGAGGACCAGCTTCCATCTTTAAATAGACATGTTTTCTAGATGGTGCTATTTGCATAGAGCATCACATTATTCATCTATTTCAAAGGATGAAATGGCGCTGAGGAGACGGCTCGGTCTGTAAAGTGCTTGCTTCACAAGCGTGAGGCCCTCAGTCCTGAGTCCCAGAACCACAGGCCTGACATGGTGCGCCTGGGAAGCTGGTGGTGGGGAATGAGAGGTAAGGACAAGGGATGTCTGGGAGCTCAGGGGCTGCCATCCTAGCATGAGTGGTGAAGTTCAAAGCCATGAAACACCCTATCTCAAAACAAAACAAGGCTGGGCATGGTGGCGCATGCCTTTAATCTCAGCACTCAGGAGGCAGAGGCAGGTGGATCGATGTGAGTTCAAGGCCAGCCTGGTCTACAAAGTGGGTCCAGGACTGCTAAGGCTACACAAAGAAACCCTGTCTCAAAAAAAAAAAAAAAAAGAATGAATGAACAAACAAACAAAACCCCCCAAAACAGTGAATGTTCACTTACAAGTGGAAAATGTTTGGTAATATTTAGAGGTCAGTTATATTCAGCCATTTAGTGTATGTGATTTAAAGGGAGGAGATTTTTTGGGGGGGGGGCGGTCAGGCAGTGGTGGTACACGCCTTTAATCTCAGCACCCAGATGGCAGAGGCAGGCAGATCTCTGAGTTTCAAGCTATCTTGGTCTACAGAGTGAGTTTCAGGACAGCCAAGGCTACACAGAGAAACCCTGGCTCAAAAAACTAAACCAAACAACAAAAAGGAAGATGTTTTTCCCCCCTTGAACTTGACAGACTTCTCCTGCCTCTCCTGAAATCTGGCATCACAGGCACACACTCTTCTATGCCCAGATCACTTTTATTATTTTGCATCTCTTTTGTTTGAATGTGTTTCTATTCTCAAGTGTTACTTGTTTTTTGTTTGTTTGGTTGGTTTTGTTTTGTTTGATTTTGTTTGGCTTCAAGTGTTATTTGTATCTCTGCATGTTTTCGTGTGTGTGTGTGTGTGTGTGTGTGTGTGTGTGTGTGTGTGTGTGTGTATGCATGCTAGGGATTAAAATCAGGGCTTTCCTTGTTATGTACCGCTGAATAACATCACAGCTAATTACTTGTAATTAATTACATGAGACAGGGTCTTGGGTAGCCCAGGATGGCTTCAAACTCAGTATTCAGCTGAGAGTGATTTTGAACTGTCCTGACTTTCTTGCCCCTACCTTCAAAGTGCTGGCATTACAGGCATGTGCCACCACACCAGGACTTAATAAAAAAGAAAACAGCCACCTCTTCGATCCTTGCAGCAATTCTGAAGAAGGTGGAACTACCTCATGCCTCGATTCTGGCATGTGCAACTGAGTCCTCGTGTGAGTTAACGAGAAATGGAAGGTAAGGCACACTTCTAGCTCCAAAGACAACTATAGGATTCCCTTGTCTCTGCAGAAATTCTAGTAATTACTTCATTCTCCATGTTTCTTCCAGGTCTCTGCCCATGAGGGGACATAGATCCTGAGGAGGTGGGAGTGCCCTATCTATCATGGGATGCATGCCAGGGGCAAGCGAGGTCATTAAGCCAGCCACCTCTCTAAACACAACTGCATCCATCATTCTCAACGAATTCTTGTCTTAAGCATCAACCCCTGATGATTACACGCCACGGAAACCGCCCCTCCCTCTGGGACACATGCACACGCTTGTATTTTTAATGGCTAAAAGTACATAGTTATGCTGTATACAACATGCACACAAACAGTGCAAAGTAAATGGATAAATATATATTTTTTATCAAAAATAACCACCCACCAATGCCTGTATTTTTTTATATTTTTCTTTGTATTTATCAATACTCTTTCACTCATTCACAGAAGACACGGAACGTTGAACCAGAAACACACACACACACACACACACACACACACACCATATATACAGACATATATGCTTACTTCTATATGTATGTATATATGTAATACATACATACATATATAAATATAAGTATATATAAAACAATCTGTTCAATGGACACTTCTTTTTTCTCCAAGACTTTTGAAATCTCTTCTAGATTTCAGTTCCTAGAGTTGCCCTAATTTCTTGTTGGTTCAGAAAAGAAAAAAAAAGGGGGGGGGGAAGCTTTTAAGACCTAAATTATGGCAGGGTGAAATGTCACACACGTATAATCCCAGCACTAGGGGATGCACCCAGTCCTGCTGCTCCCCACATATCCACCCTTTGCCCTTGCAACCTCTCCCCCAAAATAAAACACACACACACACACACACACACACACACACACACACACACACACACAGATACAAACTATTAACAACAACAAACCAAAGCATAGAAAACATGTCATCGTGGCAGCTGTAGTGTGTCACAGTGTGTCCCACAGTGTATCTCTGTTTATACAGCTTTACCTGCAAATATTCATGGCAATGAGTTATTGGTCTGGTTCGAGACCTCTGGCCTCTGTGACACCCTCAGCACTGGATCCTCACTGGGACTCCTCTCCATTATCCTGTTGCTGGCCTGTGTCCTGGAGATCCTGTAGCTTTGGAACAGAAGGACTGGCCCTTTCACAAGTCCCGATTATTTGCAGTTTATATAGATTTTGGGGTGGGCAAATTCTGGGCCTGAGCAGTAGTTGAGCTGGAGCTGGTAGTTGAGCTGGTCCGCGCACCAGCTCTCCCTTATCTGAACCACCAGGGCTAGCTCTCCAGCACTGCTAGGCTAGGTGGCCACCCAATGCCACCATCCACAGGAGGCAGAGTTAGTCCCCTGCTCTCATGCCCTCCAGGCCGACTTGTCCCAACCCACGCCTCCAGGGCCAGCTCCCCTGTGCTGTCCAGTCAAGGTGCTATAGCCTGTAAGGGACTGGGTTATCTCTCCCATTCTCACTCCCTTGGGGCTGCCTTACCCATATCTTCACCATCAGGGCTGGCTAGCTAGCGCCACTGTGTTGCCCACACAAAGTGCAGGGCCAGCTCTTCCAAGTGCTACAGCCAGTGGAGGGCAGGGATAGCTCTCCGGCTTTCATGACCCCAGGGCCAGCTCTCTTGGCTACTGCAGATATGGAAGGGAGAAGCGGGAGTATTGTGGAAGTTTTGGGTTATATGCAAACATGTTTTTGTTTTAATCCCAGGTGTTGGATATGGGGGCTGCCCCAGTTTTGTTCACAGCCGACTACTGCCTCATGAGAGGGCATGTGATCTTTGTCAGCTGGGAACCACCTTGTGTGGGGGCGTGGTCTTTGTCAGTGGGGATAAAAGCCAGACCCAGAGAGAGACTATGGACTCCCAGAAAGAAGAAGGCTGCTGGTGCCTTCCCCCCTGCTGTTCCCGGTTGCTGCTGCTGCTGCTGCATTTGACAAGAAGATGTTAGAGATGTCCTGAAACAGAGATTGGACCTGCCCTCAAGGAACCTGAAGACCCTAGACAGCAGGAAGTAGTTAAGAAAAACTAGGCCTCTTCTCCCCACTAACCTTCTTTCTCCGCTGTGTGGTGTTGGGGTGTTGGAAGGGACTAGAGTGAAGTAGGAAGAAAGAGATTTTAGGAACCCAAAATAAAATTAGATTCTGAAAGCACACCAACAGAGGAGGACATCACCCCCACACCCACGCCATCTCACAACAGACAAGTGATGGACCACCTCTCCTGAACTCTCTCACCCTTGAGGCTGATTCATCTGCATCCCCTCAACAGGGCCAACCCTACTGTGCTGCACAGGGGAGGTACAGGGCTCACTATCCCGTTTCCTGGGGCCGGTGAGGGGCAGGGATATCTCACCTGTTCTCATGACCCCAGGGTCAGCTCTCCTGACTGCTTCAGGTAGCAAGGGGTGAGGTGCCAGAAAGCATCACCCACCCCCGTCCAGGCCATCTCTCAGCAGAGTGGTAGGGCCAGCTCTCCTGAACTCTTGCCCTTAGGGTTGGCTCACTCATACTCCCTCAACCAGGGCCAGCCCTACTGTGTTGCCTAGGCAACGTACAGGGCCCACTCTCCCAAGTGCTACAAATGATCCTGTGGGCAGCTTTCCCAACTGCCAGGGTAGAGGGAGGCAGGCATTAGAGGGAGGCAGGCATCATCTCTGTGCCGCCCCACAGTTCTCCCACACTTACTCCCTTGGGGGACCAACTCACCCACACCCCTGCTACCAGAGCAAGCTCCCCTCCACTACTCTTCACTGGATGTGGTGTTCTGAAGAGCTGGCCCCACCCCGAGACATCCATGTGTTCCCTGGTGGCTGTCCCCACCAGGGACAGTCCCATGTTTTGTTTTGTTTTTAAAGATTTATTTATTTATTATGTATACAGTGTTTCTGCCTGCGTGTGTGCCTGCATAGCAGAAGAGGGCACCAGATCTCATTATAGATGGTTGTGAACCACCATGTGGTTGCTGGGACTTGAACTCAGGACCTTTGGAAGACCAGCCAGTGCTCTTAACCTCTGAGCCATCTCTTCAGCCCCATTCCCATGTTCTTTGATGGCAATATAAACCACAGACATCGACACCAACGTCTTCTGCTGCATAGTCACAGACTCAGACATGGCCTCAGTGACAACTCGGGCTAGGACGTCACCATGGCCCCAAGGTGGCGGGGCTGGCCACTCACACAGGCTCCTCCTCCTCTTCACCCCTGAGTCTCCAGTTCCATCTCTCTTCATAATGCTCAAGCTGCTCCACTTCTCTTTCTCTCTCATCTGACCACCACATACTCGCACATGGTGGTGGCTCCTGCTATAGGCCAGGCACACAGCTGGTGGGCCGCTGGGCTACATCCGCCGTTCATGCTGCACAGGTGTGGCAGCAAGCAAGTGTCTACGGCCAGTTTGTGCTGTGCTCTGGAGGGCTGGCTGGTCTGTGGGTGGCATGATAGTCCACAGGTCTCTGTCTTTCTCCTACCGAACTGAGCTGCCTGGATTTAATTTGATTTGATTTGATTTGATTTGTATGAGACCTAGGCATAAAACAGCACTTGGCCACCAAGCCGGGCATCAAGCTAGGATGGACAAAGGACTGCCATCTGATCTGCCCCTGGCTGATATAAGACCACTTTCACCAACAAGATGTCTCTTTGCCCGTTACTGGGGATTGTTTGCTGGCTTTAATTGTTGTTTATAGGTTTTTTGAGAAAGAGTCTCCTGTAGCTAAAGCTGGCCTTGAACTCTTATCTGCCTGCCTCTAGCTCTCAAGTGCTAGGATTACAGACTACCAAATCTGGCTGAGATACTATAACTTTCCATGTGTGGTATTCCAGAAGCATTATATGACCAAATAAGGCAGATAAGTTACCTGGCTGTCCTGTGAGCCAGGGCTCACCATTGTTCAGGAACTTGGCTGGGTATCTGGCTTTATCATAGCCAGGTATTTGGGGAATATTTTTTGTTTGTTTGTTTTGTTTTTCTAGACAGGGTTTCTCTGTGTAGCCTTGGCTGTCCTGGACTCACTTTGTAGACCAGGCTGGCCTCGAACTCACAGTAATCCACCTGCCTCTGCCTCCCTGAGTGCTGGGATGTTTTCTTTAGAGGCAAAGCTTTGCTATATAACCCAGACTTGTCTCAGACTCTGAAGTCCTGTGTTCTGAATGTATATTTCAGAGATGGATGTGATTAACAATGGAAGAGCTTGTTTTTCGATACAGGGTTTCTCTGCGTAGCCCTCGCTGTCCTGGACTATCTTTGTAGACCAGGCTGGCCTTGAACTCACAACAATCCATGTGCCTCTAACTCCTGGAGTGCTGGGACTTAAGGCGTGCACCACCATGCCTGGCTGGAAGCCTCAATTCTAAAAATCAGTATGGCATATGAAAATCACCAGTAGAAACAGTCCACAATGAAACACAAAAAGCAAAAGGCTGAGAAACACCAGCATGGCCCAGACGTGCCTCAAGATCAAATATCCTAGTATGGTGTAATTGAAGCTCTCAAAGGAGGGGAGAGAGAAGCTCTGTTTTAATCAATAATCAATTTAATAGTAAATAATTAATAAAGAATAAATCCTTCAATATTTGAAGGATGCAGAGGTAAATGGCTGTGGTGCATAAAAACAACATAGATTAATAATGCTTACATCACACGGAACACACAATGCTTCTTACACATGTGAGCTGGATAGCAAATCCCCAGGGGACTATTATAAAGCTAGCTTTCCTCCACCTGTCTCAGGCGTTGTCTTGGAGGCTTATGGCCTCCTCTCTGTGTCTCTGTGTCTCTGTGTCTGTCTGTCTGTCTGTCTGTCTGTCTGTCTGTCTGTCTGTCTGTCTCTCTCTCTCTCTCTCTCTCTCTCTCTATCTCTCTCTCACACACACACACACACACACACACACACACACATTGCTCTTTAAGTAGCTTCCCTTTCCTCTCTCTTCTCATGAGAGTTGGGCACACCCTATCCTGTCAAGTCTTTCTCTGATTCGTCACTGTTTCTGCCACTCATTTAGACATCACTTTCAAACATGGGTGCTTCCTTTTACAAATTAACTTTACCTTCACAGCCTGAGATTAAAGGCATGTACTACCATGTCTGGGACCTAAGCTTTTCTTTACCTGAAACTTGCTCTTTACTAGGCTGGCCTTGAACTCAGATCTGCTTGCCTCTGTCTCCTGGATTAAAGGCGTGTTTGTATGCACACTCAAGTTAGTTTTCCTATTTTACTTTACTTCAATGGTATCACTGAGGCTGTACAACTGAGTCAACATTCCAACTTCACTTTTTATCATCCAGTCTACTTGCGGTTAGATGCCTAAAATTACAAATGACATTTTTAATCCTTTCCATTTTTTCTTTCTTCCATCCGTCCTTCCTTCCTCTTTCTTTCTTTCCTTCTTTTTTTAAAGACAGGGTCCTACTGTGTAGCTCTGGCTGTCCTGCAACTAACTATGTAGATTAGGCTAGCCTTAAACGCACAGAGATCACCTGCCTCTGCCTCCGGAGTGCTAGGATTAAAGGCGTGCATCACTATTCCTATCTTAATATTATTTCTAAAATGTTATGTGTGTTGGGTGTCTCGCCTGCATGTACATAAGTGCATGTCCATATACATGCATGCAGTGCCCACGGAAGCTAGAAGAGGGCATGAGATTCCTTGAAATTGGAATTAAAGACAGTTGTAATTTACCATATGGGTGCTGAGAACTGAAACCTGGTCCTCTGCAAGAGCAGTAAGTGCTCTTAGCTGCTGAGCCATCTCCCCAGCCCCATCCAAAGCCTCTTTAGAAGTACTTTTATACAGGAATCATCACCAGCTCCCTCCTTTCCTGCAGTGCATCTTTTTTCCACATTTCTGGCCTGTGTGGTATCTTATTTTGATTTAGTGTAAATAGTCACCTCTTTTTTTTTTTTTCTTTTCGAGACAGGGTTTCTCTGTGCATCCCTGGCTGTCCAGAACTCACTTTGTAGACCAGGCTGGCCTCAAAACACACAGTGATCCACCTGCCTCTGTCTCCCAAGTGCTGGGCGTCAAGGCGTGCGCCACCACCTGGCACCCTCCTCAGCACCATCTGCACCAGGATTGGGATCCTGAATGCAGCCCCTTCAGTGATTTACATAATGGCCTCTATATTTGTCAGTAATGTTCACAATGTTCCAAAAAGCTCAGTGCCTCCAAGTTGAACAGTTGAGTAGACAGTGCAGCATGATGGTTCAAAATCTTATGCAATATTGGGAAATAAAACAAGGCTGAGTTTAAGTCCTAGCCCAACCATATAGTAGCTGGGAGAACTTGAGCAAGATGCTGCATTCTTTCAAGTCTCAGTTTTGTTTTCTCTAAAACTGGGGTGTGATCCTGACATCACTTAAGCTCATAAAGACATAGTGAAGATGAGGTTATATACAATGACATGTGTATCCTGTTGCCTGGTATATTGTAGTTATTCAATACATGTCTTATTCATTTTTGTTTTTCCAGACAGGGTTTCTCTGTGTAGACTTGGCTGTCCTAGACTCGCTTTGTAGACCAGGCTGGCCTCGAACTCACAGAGATCCGCCTGCCTCTGCCTCCCGAGTGCTGGGATTAAAGGTGCGTGCCACCACGCCCGGCTACATGTCTTATTCTTAGTTTTATCACCAGCACTCGCTGTCTGCACAGGTCATTGTTGAACTTCCAGAGTTGCCCGACTGGTATGGAAGGGCCACCCCCAGAAAGAGCTGTCCATCAGTGCCATCTATCGGTGCTGGAGGTTCTAGGGAGTGTATCCGAATGATGTCCATTACAGAATCGGTTGACCCAGAGTAGGTCAAGCCAGAGGGATGCCAGATAGCAAAGGGCACCAAACCGAAGTATGGAAGAGGAAAGGCGGGCCCATCAAAGCTGCCTCTTCTGGAGCACAGGGCAAGAGAGAAGACCAGAGATGATGGGTAAAGTGTGTTCAGGGTTGTTGAGGATTAAAGCACAAAGGAATGAAGTACACAGATTGGGTCTTCCTGGCCCATTGAACCTCTAGGTAATAAAAGCAGTCTTAAAACAGCAGAGCCAGAACAGAGAAAGCCCTTTGATTTCAAACTCTGTCTTCATCATTGACTTGGCTTTCAGTTAGAAGGCTTTGGAATAAAGGCGGTCCTGGGGAAAAGATCACCCTGAAAACCACAGGCACAGAGACAGGGTACACGTTGTAACTGAGGAGCTAGGGGCTGATGATGCATGCTTGTAATCCCAGCGCTCTGGAGGCTGAGGCCAAAGGATCACCCTGGAGTTCCAGGTCAGCCTGGACTACATAGTGAGACATTATCTCAAAGACAAAAAAAAAAAAAGCTTTGTCAGTGAATGTTGTACTCTAGGCATTAGCTTCTTCACCTGAAGAAGACGACCTCTCATTGGAAATTGTCTCTTTGCCCACCTCCTGCCCCCCAGTACCCCTGGGATATATGATTGGCTTAGATTATAAACACCGGGGGTAGCTAGTGTCTTTTCAGCAAGTCCTGGCATCCCAGGGGGATTCCAGACAAATAGTGTCTTCTTGTTTCTTGCATTCTCCTCAGGGGCCAAGGCAGTCACATCTGCTGATGGTCAAAAACATAATACTCTCCTTGCAGGTCCCATAGGAACAGGCGCGGCTCCCATAGAGCTGAAGTGGTCCATGATCAGAATCCTGTGCCTTACACTGTCTGGAACTGACTGTGCCAAACACAGTCGCTGACAAACAATTGTTCTTTGTCATCTGTAATTGTCTCAAAGTCCAGCCCAGAGGCAGGGGAATAGACCTAATGACTTTTCAGAGAATCCCATTCACCTAGGAAGTCAGTAATAAGTCAATGTCGTGATGCTGGGGTCTTCAAGAAAAGTCACAGGGGACTTAGGAGGATTCTGCATAAACATCACAAGCATCATTTGTAACATCTGACATCGGATCCCCCAAGGAGATGAGAGAGAATCACGAAACCTGGTTGTTTCCATGACTGGGGACTCCAGAGGAACTCAGGGCTCCATTAATCCCTGTTGTACCTGTCTCTCTCTGTTCTCACCTCAAATTCAACTTCAACCTGAAACCCAGCCCCATCCATGCCATCCACTATCCACTCAGGCTCCGAGCCAACTGCAATTGGTGAGCCACCTTGCTCAGGGCCCTATAATCTCCAGGCTCCTGCCCTGTAGCACCCCACTTCCTTATGCCTACCCCTTGATATACGAAGGGCTTTGGATCATGGCAACAGGAGAAAGACGCCAGCGTGTGCCCTGGACCTAGTGGCCAAGAACTGATGTTTGGATTGCTGAGATTGGGCAGAAAGCCCAGCTCAAATCTGGCCCTGCTCACTGCTCATCTTTAAAGAGCATTTGCTTCCCTGATGCCTCTGCTATGAGGACGCGTGGCAAGCCATCTTGCTGCTGGCACCTGCCACACTGTAGCATAACACCAACACTAATGGCAAAAATAATCGCAGTGACAACGACGGCTTGGTTTACACACAGAAGGCAGTTGTCATCTCCTTGGGAGCCTCCCAGCCTCGGGCTGCATGCTGATGGTGTGCTTGGCCCTTGGCCCACAGTTATACACGGTCATAGACATACATTGGCTTCCCGGACCCCCACCCCCACCCCGAATGGTTGACATTACCATTACTGTCATAGCAATTGCGGATAACTCTTGGTTTATTCTTGCAAAGCACGTTTACTGAGGACAAACTGAATGCTAGTTTCCAATGCAAGGTTATAAAGGAGTTACACGTGTTTTTTTTTTTTAAATCTTTCTGGAAATAGATTAAGTGGTTGGGTTCAATAGCGATGCATTTCCCTGGCATGCACAAAGTCCTGGGTTCTACCCACAGCACCAAAAGGAAAGGGAGGAAAAGGAAGAGGAAGAAGAGAGGAAAAATGAGGAGGAAGCGGAGGAGGAGGTGGAAGAGGCAGGGCCAGGAGTGAAGGGGTTAACATATATTATGCAGACAGTTGTAAACTGACGGCTTCACAATAGTGCCTACTAACTGAGTTTGTATGGCACGGAATGAACAACAACAACAAAAAAAGATTATATAAAGGGCTATAGGATCTGAGACAGAGGGTAGAATAACTTATTAAAGGACTCAAGAAAAGCTTCTAAGGGGATGATTGAAAGGTTCCCCAACCTCCCTTCTATCCCGCCCTTTCCCCTCCCTCCTTCTCTTCTTTCTTTCGATTATTTTCTAAGAAAAGATGTCATGAAGTCCAGGCCCTTAACTCACTATGTACTGAGGATGACCTTCAATTCCAGTCCCTCCAGCCTGCCTTCACTTCCCACATGCTGGGATCATAGCCGTGTGCCACCACGCCTGACCCTAAACTCCGAAGGCTGAAAAGGCAGCACCCAACACTGTCTAGACCCGGACACTGGCTTGGAACATCATCTGTGCTCAAGGGAATGTTGCTAAGCCTCTGTGTTCCAGACTCTGGTCCCCATCAGGCCTTGGCCCCCATCTATACAGTGAATTGATAACATTAACTTCACCCATGCTCTGTGCGCCTGTAATCTCAGCACTGGGGAGGCAGAGGCAGGTGGATCTTTGTGAGTTCCAAGCCAGCCTGTTCTACAAAGCAAGTCCAGGACAGACAAGAGAAACCCTGTCTTGAAAAATCATGATATAATAGTAGTAGTAATAATAATAATAATAATAATAATAATAATAATAATAATAATAATAATAATGCAATAATAACAACTTCCTTCTGGTATTGTCATAAAAAAAATTGTAAGCTGGGCATGGTGGCACCCATCTTTAAACCCAGCACTTGGGAAGCAGAGGCAGGAAGATCTCTGTGAGTTCAAAGCCAGCCTGGTCTATAGAGTGAGTTCCCGGACAGCCAGGGCTACATACCTAGAAATGCTATCTGAAAAAAAAAACAAAAAAAAAACAAAAAAAAATTGTAAATTTTTTGCTATATAGCCAAGTATTTGAATGTCCAATAAATAAATATGACTGGGGAGGAGATGCTCAGACTAGCAGGGTGGAGAGCTAAGGGCACATGGGACAGTTTTTCCAAACAATGTATTGAAATTTCAGCTGAATGGCTTCCTCAAAAGTGACGGGAAACAGTAAGAGGAAAGGGATTGGGAAGGGTATTTTGAATTTTCAGGGCAAGTGGTGTTGTGAGCTATTCTTTTTTTAGGCTAACTTTTTATTGGGGGGATTGTTTCAGATTTACAGAGAGTTGGTTGCCTAGTACTGCGCGTTCCGGTACACCCTTGACACTTCTTTACCAAATGGTCACATCTTAAAAGGGCCCACCGTGTTCTACGTGAGACCTAGTTAGATATGTACAAGAAAGCTTGTTGTAGCAGTTGAGGAGGAGGAAGTGGAGGGGGAGGGAGGGAGGGAGGGAGGGAAGGATGGAGGAAGGGAGGGAGAACACACATCCACCAGGAAGAAGGACTGTCAGCATCATCCCAGTGGGCAAGATGAAGGGTACAGTCCAGACATGGGGTGGATAGGGCGGCAGACCAGGGCAGCTACTTATGGATGCCCTGGAAGAGAAAGGACAAGAGTAGAGTCAGGAGCATGCCTCTGTTGGAGACAGTGGCTAATCATCTCTCCATGTGAATGACCAGGCATTTCTGTGGACAGGAATTTCTCTGAATAGCTCAGGAGACTGACAAGCTTGGAACGGGATGGGCAGCGGCCACGGTTCTCTCCAGTTCCACAAGCCCGTGTTCTGTGCGTTACCTAGCAGAGAGGGGGCTCCATCACTTACTCCTGGAGACTGCCTAGATACACTCAGCTGCCTGGCCCTCGCCTGGGGAGATGGGCCTAGATGAAGCAGGCTCATTCTAAGCCTTGAGGCGTTACACATTTGGACTGAGAGGCATGATGTGACAGTATGCGCAATGGCATCAAACTGGCTGGCTTGTAACCTCAGCTCTGCCGTTTAAGGAGTGTTTAGCCTTGGACAGACATCCTCACTTCTCTGTGCCTCAGTTGCCTAATCTGTAAAAAGAAGAGAGCACATAGTAACACTAGACTTATAAGGGGGGATATAGGATTCAATCTGTTCGTTAATATACACAGTGAATTCTCACAGCCCCTAGGACACTGTTAAGCCCCGTCATGTTTAAATCATTTGATTTGTGTACGTAAGTTAAATTTGCTTAGATTATTTCATACTATTGTGGTTCTCCGTTTGTATCTGTGGAAAGAATCTCAATAGGAAATATGCAGTTAGTTGTGTTTTGCCTCCAGTGTGTCATTAGACATAACGTACTAACCTAGGTAGGTATTAATGTGGTATAGCAGTTGGAGTAGCTAGTTCAGTATAGGGTTTTTGAGACAGAGTCTCATGTATCCAAGGCTGACCTCTCTCTGACTGTCTGCTGCTAGGACCATAGGTTCTACAAATCACAGATTCTAAAAATCAGGATGACTCTGATTTTTAATTTCCTGTCTCCTCCTCCTAGGTGCTGGGGTTAAGGATGTACACCGCGGCATCGGGTTTATGGAGTGCCAGAAAGCAGACCCAGGACTTTGTGGGTTCTACACAAGCACTCTACTAAGCTATAGCCTCAGGCCCAGTTAATATTTATTGGATTTTTAAAAACTGAGTGAACAAGTAGCAACCTGGAATACATGTAGTGTTCAGATGCTAATTGAGAAACATTTGGAAGACCAAAATGGCCAAACGGCCTCCTATTAAATGTTTTATAATTGATCCTTCTCAGTGTGTCAGTATTAACACTAAATAGTCAAACACTATATAGGGTTTTTTGCTTGTTTGTTTGTTTTTTGTTTTGGTTTTTCGAGACAGGGTTTCTCTGTTTAGCCTTGGCTGTCCTGGACTCACTTTGTAGACCAGGCTGGCCTTGAACTCACAGCAATCCACCTCCCTCTGCCTCCCGAGTGCTGGGACTAAAGGTGTGTGCCACCATACCCGGCAGTTGCTTTTTTTTTTTTAAGCACCAGTTATAGCGGAGCACGGTGGCCCATGTTTGTAATTCCAGCACTCAGGGAGGCAGAGGCAGGCTTATTTCTGTGAGTTCAAAGCCAGCCTGGTCTACTAATAGAGTCAGGGACAGCCAAGGCTACATAGAGAAACCTTGTCTCAAAAAAACAAAAACAGAAAAGGCAAAAACGAAACAAAAACAGTAACAAAAAAACACCAGTTAGAGCACTAGTGTCTGTTGTATATGGAGCACTATTTGACTGTAAGGAACGGCAGTGGCCAAAAACCTGCCTCACAAAGGGCTGTGTGTAGCAGGACAGAGTAGGAGCTGACTGAACCCTGCCACATACACGAGAAACACAGCTGATTTGCCCTGCAACTGGAAAACCATCCGAGTGCTTTCCCCTATGGGTCTCCTTTCTCTCTTAGGGTCTCATGATCTGTCTGTCTGCCTGCCTGTCTGTCTGTCTGTCTCTGTCTCTCTGTTTCTGTCTCTGTCTTTCTGTCTCTGTGTGTTTGTGGGTCTGTCTGTGTGTCTGTCTCTCTTAGTGCTGGATATGCAATCACAGACCTTGTGTGTGCTAAGCTAGGCCATTACCCCTGAGCTGTATTCACACATACGCGCCCCCCCCATTTTTATATTTTGAAAGGAATATTACAGATTATTTCGTTTTGACTAGGGGAAGGGCAGGGTTGGTCACACCTGGTATCCCATGATGGCCTCAGACCCATAAAAACCTCCCTCCTTCCCCCAGCTCCCAAATCCCAAGATCCCAGGTATAAGCCACACTGCCCAGCCTCTCATGAGTTCTTGCCTGTACGTTTTTCTACACCTCTGTTCCAGTTTCCTCTCCACAAACCATTCCTTTGTTTTCCCATCAGCTAGTGTGGGTGGCCCCACAAACGTCCAGCTCCCCTCTGCAGAGCACATGGGGTTGGAAGGAACTGGTAGTCAGTCTTGGGCAAAAATCTCCTCCTCCACTGAGTCATAAATGGCCGGGAGCACAAGAAATGTAGTGATGTCTCCGCAGCACGGTCCACCTTCCTGAAGTTAGTCTACACTGGTGAGCCTTGTCACAATATCTGGCAACGCTTAATGCCACATTTGCTTGCTTGTTTGTCCGAGACCCACAAAGCAACACAGGCCATTCCAAAACTCTCTATGTAGCCCAGGATAGCTTTGAACTCACAATCCTCCTGCCTCAGCCTCCTGAGTGCCAGAATTATAGGCAGTGTCACAAGCAGGATGCTGTTTTGTGTGGAGGAGGCAACACAGATACTTGCCCAGAGTCATAGAACACCCCTTCCCCCAGATGCCCCAGTTGAACTGGCTGTTCGGCTTCTGCCGCCTCTATGCCCAGTTTCTAGAATTCTGAGGCCGCTACCAGGTAGTCTGACCGGACGGAGCAAGAGCTATTTTTTCTGTGACCTGATGTAACCCAAGGAAAGAGAAATTCTCTCCAAGTGTGACAGAATAACTTCCCACCCAACATGTCAGACCTTAAAGATGGGACTGAGGTGAGAGGAAGGGCCCGGGCTGGGGGAGGGAGGAACCTACGGTCCTAGCAGCAGACAGCAGTGCTAGGCTTATACTAGCTACAGCTTGTAGCATTTTTCTAGCCTCGTAATCACTACATATAATTGAGACCTGTAGAGCTGACATCTTTATTCCCATTACTCAGCTGATAAAATTGAGGTTAGAAGAGGTGAAAATTGAGGTTAGGAGTGACATGGGGGAGGGGCGGGAAGTGACATGACTGGTCACAATTAGCCACTGATCAGAGTGGAACTTTAGGCCTGTTGCACTTCCAACAACGCTGTATCGCTCTGCTTTCCGGAGCAAAGCTTTGGGAGTGAGACTGTATCTAGCGGGGAATACAGGGGTGTGCAGATCTCACAGGTGGCCAGAGGTGCAGAGTTAACCAGTTTCTCAGTCCCTGGAGGAGAGATGGCCTGACGAGGCTGGTTGGGGACGGCAGAGAATGAGGAATCGATCCACCATTCCATGTGAGAATGGA
This sequence comes from Acomys minous, assembly GCF_964271855.1. Lineage (NCBI taxonomy): Eukaryota > Metazoa > Chordata > Mammalia > Rodentia > Muridae > Acomys > Acomys minous. The sequence goes on along the minus strand of NC_140487.1, from coordinate 102,442,646 downwards.
TTGTAGCCCCAGCCTGCGTGTGTCAATGGATCTGATTAGCACTTGCGTGAGTCTCCAGATATCGACAGGCAGGTGAGAATCGTTCTGGGACCAGCAGGGAGTCAGTCCCCTCTGTCCCCATCTGCACTAGTTTACTCCCTTTGCAGAAGCATCTTCCTCCTTCCCCCCCCCCCCACTATATCCCTGCCCCTGGAGGTCCCCAGATTCCTCCAACTCCCAGACCTAGTGGGTCATTTGCCCTGCAAGCCTCAGTTCCCCAATGTGCAAAGAATTAAAAAACGTAACTTCCTCCTCAGACTGTCTGTGTTCAATAAGGAAGATATGTAAAGGTCCTCTGTAGTGCCTAGCAGCTACGGCCTTACGTGTTAGACGAAAATTGGCCCTGCGACTCTGCTGAGGACATGCTCGCTCTGGGAAAGCATCTCTAGTTGACCCTACTTCTGCCTCTATTTTCTTCATCTAAATACCATGCATAAGGGACAGACAGTAATTGCCTCTACATTTGGCTGGACCTGGAGCGGTTCTGCCTTCAAGGAACTTCAACCCATACTACTGGGTTTTCTTGGGAGACGTTAAACTGTCAAGTAAAGAAACAAGACAGGCTCAGCTCTGCCATGCCTAAGAGTTCCCTGGGCCCAAAGATTGTACCCAAAGGTTTGCATGCGCTATCTAGAAGAGAATATTTTAGGCCTTTTTTTTTTTCTTCCTGCTAGGCTGGGGTCAGCAGGGAGCCAGAGGCCAGAGGCTGTGGCTTCTTTCATTACCCTCAATTGTAGCAAATCCATGTGACAGGAGTGCTTTCTTTCTGGTTTTTTTTGTTTTTTTCTTTTCCTAGCCTCCCAAGGCTGGAGCTCTGCCAAGCTCACAGTCACTCTGCTCCTTTGCTTTGAGAGTGCCAGACTTCTCCCCTGGGCCTGCAGGACTTGTCTACTCATGGTTGGCCCTCTGCCCCAAGTTCCTCAGACCATCTGTCACAAGAGCTTGTCCTTAGCCTTGCCTGAGTTGGGCTCTGTTGGACCATTAAAGTCCCTGATGTCACAGCAAGAGGGAGAGCATAGGCTGCAATGGGCAACTGAGAGTTGTATTCAGAACCATGGACAGAAGCTAAGGTTCCAGGCCCTGTGGGGTCCGAACTGTGCAAAGACACATGGGATCGTACCGTCAGCAGCACCATGGACAGACACCGCTGGCTGCCTTAGCCTGGAGGAGTATGATTTGTCAGAGTTACTCTGATTATAAGAAATGAAAGCCTGGGGTGAGTGCCTGTAATCCCGGCACTCGGGGAGACAGAGGCAGGTGGATCGCTGTGAGTTCGAGGCCAGCATGGTCTACAAAGTGAGTCCAGGACAGCCAAGGCTACACAGAGAAACCCTGTCTCGAAAAACCAGAAAAGAAAAGAAAAGAAAAAAAAAAAAAAGAAAGAAAAGAAAAGAAAACCTATGCATGCAAAAATGTGCACATTTGGGAGGCAGAGGGATGTGAACCTCTGTGAGTCTGAGGCCAGTGTGGCCTACATAGTGAGTTCTAGGAAAGCCAGGGTTACATAGTGAGACTGTGTCTTAAAAACAGGGAGGTGGGCTAGAGATGGCCCATAGGTTAGGAGCACTGGCTGCTCTTCCAGAGGCCACAGGTTCAATTCCCAGTATCCACAACTGCCTGTAACTCCAATTCCATGGATCTGACCCCCTCATAGACACACAGCAGGCAAAACACCAATGCATATAAAATATACATAAATAAGTGCACACACACACAGAGCTTCATTTCTGTTTTTCTCTTATTTTTGGGGGGATGGGGTTTGTTTTTTTTTCAAGACAGGGTTTCTCTATGTAGCCTTGGCTATCCTGGACTCATTTTGTAGACAAGGCTGGTCTGGAACTCACAGCGATCCGCCTGCCTCTGCCTCCCTAGTGCTGGGATTAAAGGCGTGCGCCACCACATCTGGCCTAAAAAGGACTTTTAATGACTCCACATTTCTTCTGAATAATTTCCAGTCCCCTCCACATTCCTTTAATGCCCATCCCACCATCTGACAAGCGACCATGGCTCCAGAGTCACACTGCCCACCCCACCCCTACACAAATTCCCCTCACTTCAGCTATGCGGGCCCACTTTTTATTTACATTAAACCCAAAGGATTAGTTTTAACTCTGCTTCTTTTTTTGGTTTTTTGAGACAGGGTTTCTCTGTGTAGCCTTGGTTGTCCTGGAACTCACTTTGGAAATCAGACTGGCCTCAAACTCACAGCGATTCACCAGCCTCTGCCTCCCAAGTGCTGGAATTAAAGGCCTGTGCCACCACGCCCAGCTTTTAACTCTGCTTCTAAAACTCTGGCTTTGATGAAGTAAGAATACCTGTTGTTGCTTGCTATTTTTTAGATTATTTATTTTCTTTTATACATAGAAGATATATATGTTTTTTGAGACAAGGTTTCTCTGTGTTATCTTGGCTGTCCTGGACTCTCTTTGTAAACCAGGCTGGCCTCGAACTCACAGCGATCTGCCTGCCTCTGGCCCCTAAGTGGTGTGCCACTACCACCCAGCCAGAATATTTTTTCAAATTTATGTCTGTGTACCACATGTATGCCTGTATTCTCAGAGGTCCAAAGAAGGCCTTGGGGTTCCCTGGAATTAGAGCTATCATGGAATTAGAGTACTGGGAACTGAATCCAGGTCCTCTGCAAGAAAAACAAATACTTTCAACTGCTAAGACATCTCTCCAGCCTCTGTCTGTTCACTGTGTAGCCCTGGCTGGCCTGGAACTTACTCTGTAGACCAGGCTGGCCTCCAAATCACAGAGATCCACCTGCCTCTGCCTTCTCAGTTCTGGGACTCAAGTCATACTCTACCATGTCTGGCCATTCCAATGATTTAAACCCAAATTTCACTCTCACCTTCTGTGATATTTACAATGTCTGTTCTTTTCCTAGTCCTGGGTCTCCAGTTAGCTTTGACATCCTTGGTACCCAACTATCTGTTTTCTCAACTCTCACATCCACTTGCCATCTTCAAAAAAAAAAAGTGTCTCCTTTCTTCATCTTCATCGTCTTATTGCTGTTATTTTACAAGGTTTATTGAAAGAGCAGACATACACGTGTCTGTTTCACTTCTTATAGTTAAATACACAAAAATTTTAAATATAGCTACTCCACTATATTGTCTCTCAAATGAGATAGCACCTCAAGGATTTTTCAGGCCAATAAGTATGAAATGAGATTACACATGTGAATATATTTTGTAATTGACATTAAAGTAAATTCCTCCTTCCTTCCTTCCCTCCTTCCTTCCTTCCCTCCTTCCCTCCTTCCTTCCTTCCCTCCTTCCTTCCTTCCCTCCCTCTGTTCTCTGCCCTGGGGCATTCTCTGCTGACCTAGCTCACAGGAATACCCCTGAGCTCAGAGATATCAAAGATTCTCTTTGTCCTTCCCTTGGCCTTAAGCAGTGCTGCCTTCTTCTATTGTGGTCACAAAGCTGAAATTGAGAAACTGAAATACACGTGCACACACACACACACACACACACACACACACACACACACACATACTTTCCTCCTCTTTCCTACAGGAGATGTGGACTTATCGAAACAAAGCTTAGGAAGAGTAGTGCTTTTTTTGTTTTGTTTTGTGTGTGTGTGTATGTTTTGTTCTTTGTTTGTTTAGGGATGGAATTTGAGACAGGGTCTCACTATATAGCCTTGGCTGGCCTAGAACTAGCTATGTAGACTAGGCAGGGCTTGAATTCACTGAGATCCTCCTGCTTCCTGAGTGCTGGGAATAAAACCATATAGCTCCATACCAAGCCAGAGGTGGGGTATCTATCTACCTAATGTTTTGTTTTTGTTTTGGGGTTTTTCGAGACAGGGTTTCTTTGTGTTACCAGGGCTGTCCTGGACTCACTCTGTAGACCAGGCTGGCCTCAAACTCACACAGATCCGCCTGCCTCTGCCTCCCGAGTGCTGGGATTAAAGGCGTGCGCCATCATGCCCATGTCAGAGGTAAGTTTAAAACACAGTGTGGCTTCTGTTGCCCTGAAGTCTAAGCTGTGGCTGTGGCCCCCAGACAGAGCCCACCTTGTCCCTTGCATCTTCTCTCCCAGTTCTCTCCGCTGGGCAGTGCGGCGAGTGGCTGTGGCTGCACCAGCACCTATGCTGACTCTCAGGGGCTTCGCCCTTTACTATTATTATTATTATTATTATTATTATTATTATTATTTAAATTTTTATTTCTGTGCATGTGTGGTTGTGTGTGTGCATGTGTGGTTGTGTGCGTGTGCATGCGATTGTGTGTGTGTGTGTGTGTGTGTGTGTGTGTGTGTGTGTGTGTGTGTGACTGTAGGTGCACTCTTGCCAGGCAGGCTGCGGTCAGAAGACAACCTTCTGTATTTGTCCTTGCCCTTCCTCCCTGTTGGAGCCTCTCTTCTGTTGCTTGCTATTGAGTGTGCAAAGCCAACTGGCCTGCAAGCTTCCAAAACTTGCCTTAGGAATGCTGGGATTACAGATGTGTGCTATTGCACCCTGGCTTTCATGTAGGCTGGTGAGATGGCTCAGTGGTTAAGAGCACTTGCTGCTCTTGCAGAGGACCCAAGTTCACTAGTTCCCAGCACTCATTTAGGCAGTTCACAACTGTCTGTAACTCTGACTCCAATACACACACACACACACACTTTTTAAAAAGTAATAAAAATATATTACTCAAATTTTTTCTGTTTCTGTTTAATTACATTTGTAACTTTTATTCTATTGTTTCTATCAGAGCCTGCCCTGATTCAACAATTCTTGGCTGGTCCTGACATCCTTCTCCACAGGCCTGAGGCTCTTCCTTGTCAATACTGAGGGCCCTTGCAGAAGGGAATAATGAATGGACGCTGATACACCCGGTCCACAGGCATCTCATCTCTTTCCTTCTGATTTGGGGCTAGAGGTATAGAGGTATCTCCCCCACCCCAGCTGGAAATCCTACTGAAGTCCCAGCAGACACTGCTTTCTAGCCTAGACAGGAGCCCAGAGCTCTCCAGGAGGCCCAGTGTAATCTCGGCTCACACTGCTACGGCCAGGCGGCCATGAGAGCATTGTCTTTCCCTGAGTTTAACTTCTTCCCTCTTATCTGCCCCTTCCCCCCCCCATTCCCTCTCCCCCCCCCACACCCTTCTCGTCCTTTTTAAAAGTCTAATTCTGAGCAGCCGGCTCTGTTCAGCCTGACTGGTTTGGTATGGCTTATAATCTGCACCAGGATTAATTACCTAATTACTGACAAACGTCCGCTGGCAAGATTCTGCTCCAGCCTGTCAGCTTGAAGTGTTTAATTATTTTAATCATTTACTTTCATCTTCAAAATGTATGCTGCCAAGGGAGTTGCAGGGCATCTTTTAATTATGATTTGGGGTTTCTGCCGGGCTGCGTTCTCTTCCTGAGGAAAGGGACGTTATTGTTATTATTATTGTTGTTGTTATTATTATTAATTATTTTCACCATTCCACCAAAGCCTGAACACCCTCCGACTCCTGGAGTCTGGCTCCCTATTCCAGAGGTGGGGGCAGGAGGCTCTCAGGTCACCTCCATGTCGTTCTCCTGAATCCCCAGAACATGGTGTGTGAAGGGGATTTGTTCCTGGGGACTGCTTCCTGTGTGCTAGACTACATGGTACGTGCTTGCTATGAACACTGTTCCTTTCTGTGAGCGTAAAGAAAACCAATGCCCTGACAACTGGATAGAGCGTCTAGGTGCCATTAGTGCGGAGAAGCAAGGAAGGGGCTCCTCTTGTTTATTTTCATGATGTAGCTGACATTCAAACATTTCATCGCCATATAATAATTACATACAATAGTAGGCTCAATTGTTCTTTTTACACAGGTACACAGTGTATTTGGGTTGGTCTCCGCCATCGTTACCATTCTGTACCCCGCCCCCAACTGCAATCCTCTTCTCAGCAAGCCCTTCTTCTGAGTTTATGTCTCTTTCTTGTTTTACAAATGACCCAATGAGTTTTCTTAGAGTTTAGAAGGGCACAGCATTTCCCCAGTGGCTAGTTACTGAAGAAAATGTATCACCCCTTTTTTGTTTTTATTATGTGTTTACGTAAAAAAAAAAAAAAAAAAAAAAAGGATCTTGCTGGGTTTGGTGGCACACACATGCCTTTAGTCCCAGTACTTGGGAGGCAGAAACAGGTATATCTCTGAGTTTGAAGCCAACAAGTTCCAGGACACCTAGGTCTACAAAGAGAAACCCTGTTTTTAAAACAAAACAAAACAAAACAAACAAACAAACAATAGGCCGTCAGGTGGATCACTGTGAGTTTGAGGCCAGCCTGGTCTACAAAGTGAGTCCAGGACAGCCAAGGCTAACACAGAGAGACCCTGTCTCAAAAAATCAAAAAACAAAACAAAATCTTGTGTAACCCAGGCTGGCCTCAAATTTGCCATAGGGCCGAGGTTGACTCTGAACTTCTGATCTGTTTGCCTTTACCTCCTGACTTCCGGGGTCTTAGAACAAGCTATTATGCCTGGCTTCTGTGGTACTGGAGATGAAATTCAGGGTTTCATGCATGCTAAGTGACTTGGGCTACATCCCCAGCTCTCAGGATATAATTTAGACACTACAGATGAGGTTATCTTAAGTCTAAACCTCTGTGAATTGTCATATGTATGTATACACAATTCCTATCCATATGCCCTGGAGAACGCAACAGTGCCCGCCCCAATCAGAAGAAACATCCTCTAATGCAGTAAATCAACATTCTCTGGCCAACTGTTGCATCACTTTTCCTGAGGGAGCCTGTTTCTGTTCACCCCAGATACAGCATTGATGGCAGGCCAAAAGGAGCAAGTCAGTCCAAGTCCACCTAGGTCCGCCAGTGAGTTTACAGAATATAATTAGCTCACCTGTACCATCAAAGCCTGCCTTAGCATAAGTCCCCCTTTAGTCTGCCCCCCACTCTACTCCCTCCTAGCTCACATACAGCTGGGCAGAGTGGGGCAACGGGGTTGGGGGGGAGGGGATGAGAGCAGCAATTCTCACCCCCATCAGAGACTGTCCAATGAGGGCTCCTGCAGGGGATCACACCTGCTCTGTTTTGAAGGTGGCAATGACTGTGGCCAGCCCAGAGGGAATGGTGTCTCACCCGCACTTCTACTTACTTGGATCCAGCGGAGACGCTTTGCCACAGGAAGCGCTCCCCTGAAATTTGTTTTGTTTTAAATCTTTCTTTCCCGCTCCTTCTCGTTTTTTTTTTTTTTTTTTAACTTTAATTTTTTGGCTTTTCGAGACAGGGTTTCTCTGCGTAGCCTTGGCTGTCCTGGACTCGCTTTGTAGACCAGGCTGGCCTCGAACTCACAGCGATCCGCCTGCCTCTGCCTCCTGAGTGCTGGGATTAAAGGCGTGCGCCACCACGCCCGGCTCCCTTCTCCGTTTATATCTCCTCCTTTCCCCCTTCTTCCTCTTCTCTGCTCTGTGACATGACACTCTGCCATTTGGAAATTCATTCCTGAGATCGTGTCATTCCAGCTGGCAGTTTCCAATACCCACACAGAGTACTCTCAGGAGAGCTGCGACATAAGCCCTCGCGAAGAATGGAATTGGCTTGTGTTGACCTTCCTGCCCAGGTGGGAAAGATTCTAGGAAACCCACAACCCCAAAGCCTGGGAAGGCATCCCAGCTCTGAGGTGAGGCAGTGTCCCAAGGGAAGGGTATCCTGAGACGCGGGAGCCCAGGAACCACACAGCTTCTGAGATGAAGCCTTCTCAGCAGAAACGTTGCAGCTCCCAGGGGAGGGGGTATCCCCAGCTATGCTGAGGCGCTTGGGAGCCTCAGCCCCACCCCATCTCCAGCCTTCACGGCTCCCAAAGGAGGGTTTCCCCAACTCCTGCTGAGCTGAGGAGCTTGGAGGCTAATCCTGGATCCGTCTTCAATTCTTCCCTTCTGGGTTTCTTGGCTTCTTCTAACAAAAGAGTCACGCCAGGCAGCAAATCTCTTAAAAGAGATTTATTGGAAATAGGAATCCAGAAGAAGAGGGACGAACCTGGTACTGGTGGCCTCTGCTCCCAGAAGACAGCAGAGACCTGAGCAAACAGGGCGCTCATAAAGGATTTTCTTAGAGGGTGGAGCTTTCTCGAGCAGAGATTTGCAGAGTAAGGATTGGCCGGATTTCAAGTCCTGAGCTTAGGGGAAGCTTAGGGATTGGTGGGTTTTTGTACAGAGTTTTCACCCTAAAATTAGCATAGTTTTGGGAGGGGTCCCACTGAGGGGCTGGAGGTGGCCATTGTGACACTTAGAGGCTGGAACTGCCAGTTTGACAGAGAGGTTAGAGAGGCCTCAAAGGGGTTTACAAGATTTGAACTCTAAGCTGAACAAAACAACTTTCCTTAACTAAACTAAACTAAACTCCCAGTTCTGAGCTGTCACCTCTGTCACTCACTCTCAGAGTAGACACTGGGGCTAGGTTAACCTTCAGTGGCTCCTACACCAAGGATCCAAAACAAATAAACAAAAACACCCCAACAACAACAAAAACAAACTTCTTTGTCCATTTATTAAATAATAGAATGAAAAATTAAAGAGCAAGATGGCTCAGCTGGTAAAACACTTTCCACGCAATTCTGACCACCTGAGTCATGTTCCTAGAACCCAGAGTAGAAGAGAGAACCAACTTTGAAAAATGTCTGTCTCTTTTTTGTTTGTTTGTTTTGTTTTTTGTTTTGTTTTGTTTTTCGAGACAGGGTTCTCTATGTAGTCTTGGCTGTCCTGGACTCCCTTTTTAGACCAGGCTGGCCTCAAACTCACAGCGATCTGCCTGCCTCTGCCTCCTAAGTGCTGGGATTAAAGGCATGTGCCACCGTGCCCAGCTGAAAGATGTCTTTTGATCTCCTGTATACTTGCCTGTATACACACACACACACACACACACACACACACACACACACACACACACACGTACCCCATACAAGAACATACAGAAGAGGAGGAGATTCCTAACTCCTATGACCTCACAATCTTACCTTACCCAGAGATTGGCTCATCATAGAGGCAATCAAGTAAAAATGAGGTCATCTGGGTGGGACTTAATCCAATATGATTGATGCCCTTATAAAAAGGTGAACTTTGGACACAGACCCCACCCCATATAGAGGGACAGAAAGACAGACAGAGAGAATGCCAAGTGGAGATAAAGGCTGAGATGAGCCTATACGTCTATAAACCAAAGAACACTATAGATTACAAAAAACAAACAAACAAACAACAACAAAAAACCACCAGAGCCTCCCGCCCCCCAGGAAAAGCACAGAACCAAGGGAAGCCCTCAGAAGGACCTTTTCACACACACACATACACATACACACACACACACACACACACACACACACACAATGTGACAGAACAGATTCTTGTCCCTTCAGCCCCTCAGTTTGTGGGGTCTGGCATAAGCATTAAGAAGCTAGCTGCAGCCCCTAAGGGAGTTCGTGTTGGTCCTGTGGAATCTGTGTCACAGCACAGACAGCAGCCTCTGCGGGATCCCTGGCCAGGGAGCTGCTGAGAGTTACCCTAGCCCCAGGCTGGGAGTGACAGAGGTGACAGCTCAGAACTGGGAGGCTGAGGAGAGACGGAAGATCAACTTAATGAACTCAGCAATGCCATTAATGAGGCATTGACTATCCAGGGCCTTCTAGCATGGCCTGCACCCTGGCGAGACAAGCTGAAGGGTGGCAGGAGCTAGGTCACGCCAGGTCTTTTTTTTAATTTATTTATTTTTAGTGCATTATTCTTTTGCGTGCATGTATATCTGTGTGAGACTATCAGAAGGCCTGGAACTGGACCTATACACAGGTGTGAGCAGCCAGATGGGTGCTGGGAATTGAACCTGGGTCTTCTGGAGGAGCAGTCAGTGCTCTTAACTGCTGAGCCATCTCTTCAGCCCCCATGCCAGGCCTTAGAGTGTTGTGATCTGACTTTTGGATGGTTCCCTCCACAGAGCAGAAGGCAGAGAATCCCCTCCCATTCTCTGGCCCTGGGACCTAAGCTTGCTCATGGCATAATCACTCCCTAACACACAGCTTATGTGTGAGTTCGCTGCCTTAGGCACCTGTCCCTAACTGTGCTGGCTCAGCAGGACACTCTGTTGTTGTTTTGTTTTGTCCTGTTTTTCAAGACAGGGTTTCTCTGTGTAATAGGCCTGGCTGTCCTAGAACTCTCTTTGTAAACCAGGTTGGCCTCAAATTCACAGAGATCCTCCTGCCTCTGCCTTTCGAGCGCTGGGATCAAAGGCGTGCACCACCACATCCCCAGCTAGCAGGACACTCTGAACTTGTTTCCCTCCCCTACAGCCACTCCTGGCTACCTTTGAGCTTCCACGTGAGCAGTTTGTTTCTCTCTCCATCCCCACCCCATCCCCCTTAACCTCCCAACTCCCACCCCCCCCAACTCCAGCCCTACCCTCCACCCCACCCCCGCCCCCACCGTCCACCCCCCTACCCCCACCCCCACCCCCTCAACCCCCACCCCCATGCCCCCACCTCACCCCCCCCACCGCTGCCATCCCACCCCCCACCCCTCTGCCACTGCCACTACCCCTACCCCGTACTACTGCCGCTACCACGCAGCTGAGGAAGTTGATCTTTAGGCAGGGCTAAATCTGACTCAGCTGAGCGACAGGGTTCTCAGAGGAGATGGAAGAGAGGTGGAGGGGCTTTTGAACAGGAAACAGCCAGGGTCCTTGAGTAAGAAGGTTTTGTAGAGTTCAGGCAAGGGCTTCTCTGTCTTTTTCAGAGAGAGAAACAAGCTGCTCACGTGGTCTCCTATGGCTAAGCGTAGCTTATGATGACCTGTGCTGAGGGGTGTAGGCCAGTCACAGCCCAGTGTGGCTCTGTGTCTGGGTGACCCGTAGTGACGGAAAGAACAATAGGGAAAACCAAAACAGGACCTGGATCTTGCCCCAATTCTGCCTCTGATGAAAGCCACTTTCCTTCTAGAGATTCCCAACTTCCTTGCCTGGGGGAATAGAGTGTAATTTCTACTTTATAAAACCACAGAGTAGGAGGGAGAGAAAGCTCAGTTGGTAGGGTGTTCGCCTAGCATTGGCAAAATCCTGAGTTCAAAGCCCAGCTCTGCCTAAGCAATATGGTGGGCCATGCTATAATCCCAGCACTAAGGATGGCTAAAAAATGGAAAGTCATCCCAGGCTACTTAGTGAGGTCAGCCTGGGCTATATGAAACCCTGTCTCAGAAAAAAAAAAAAAAGAATTACATACATACATGTATACATGTGTGAGTATGAAAAAAAAAAAACTAGGGCCTGGGATAGAGGTCAATAATAAAGCCTGGGTTTAGCATACCTGAAGCCCCAGGTTTGGTCCCTAGCACCAACAAATAAATACCGAAATTTAAATATAAGCAAAAAAAGTCCTAAATGAATGCGACATCGCTACATATACCTTTAGCCTTGGCACTAGGGACCCCCCACTATAACATACTCCTCCCCTTTTTCATTCATCACTTTAAAAAAAATTATCTCCAGCAACTGGGTGTGGTAGCGCAAGCCTTTAATCCCAGCACCCAGGAGGCAGAGGCAGGCAGATCGCTTTGAGTTTGAGGCTAGTCTGGTCTACAAAGGGAGTCTAGGACAGCCAAGGCTATACAGAGAAACCCTGTCTCAAAAACAAAAACAAAAACAAAAAAAGTAAGTTAGGGGCTCAGACGGTAAAGGTGGTCACAACAAGCTGATGGCTGAAAACTCAGTTTCCTTTCAGGGGCCCATACAGTGTAAGGGGAGAACTAACTCCTGAAAGTTGTCCTCTGACCTAAACATGTATGTCATGGCATGCCCATGCCCCCCCCCACACACACATACCAAGAGAGTAAAAAAGAAAGGCAGGTTATTCGTAAAAAACAATGGGAAGTCTGCCGTGGGTGGGGGTGGGTGGGGGTGGGTGAGGGTGGGTGAGGGTGGGTGGGGGTGGGGGTGGGGGGGGTGAGGGTGCTTTTTGAGGCAACGAAGTAGCTTCTCATGTAGTCCAGGCTAGCCTCAAATTTGCTATGCAGCTGAGGATGACCTTGAATTCCTGATCCTCCTGCTTCTACGGCCTGTGACTTGGGATTGTGGGAGTGCTCACCCATGCCTGATTCCTGAAGTGCTGCGGGGCAACCCTAGGTCTTTGTGCATGCTAAGCAAACACTCTGCCAACTGATACATCCCTGGCCCTCCCCTAAGTGCCTTCTTGGTTTTGTACTGTTTTGGTTCTGCAGTGCGGAGAGCTGAACACGGGCCCTTGACCACATGAGGCAAACTGTCTACCAACTGTGTAACATCTATAACTTCTCTTGTCTGCTTTACCTACAGCTTCTTCACAGGCCGTAAAGAACTTGTAATATCCCAGCCCTCAGGAGGCAGAGGGAGGTGGATCTCTGTGAGTTCCAGGACAGCCAAGGATATTAAAAAACAAAACAAACAAACAAACATAAAACAACCAAAACAAAAGAACTTGTAAAAATAAAATAAAATCAAAGCCCAAAATGGCCAGAAAAACTGAATCATGAAGTCATACTGGCTGGCATCACAGGCCCTAAGTAAAACATGCATTTGTTCATCCCTGACCACAGCCCTGGGATAAGGCAAGCGGTTGTATTCCCACTTTGCAGATGTGGCAATTTCAGGAAAGTCGAATGATTTGCCTCAAGTCTCATAGTAAATGGCAGGCGGTCAAAGGTTAGAGTATCTATCTATCTATCTATCTATCTATCTATCTATCTATCTATCTATCATCTATCTATCTTGACGCTCTTATGGCCATCTTTGCTAGTGGGACGGGCTTGACGGAGAGAGCCTACTGTGCCACGGAGCCAGGGAGCCCATGGGTAGCTCCCACACTTAGTGTCCCCATGGCACCCATCCGGTGTGTGCTGACAGTTTGACAACTTACACAGCAGCTGGTTTGCTCGGAGGAGAGCTCTGTTAATTAAAGTAGCACAAAGGGAGAACAGCCCGAGCCATGTTGTTGGGTAATTAATGCAGAAGAGAGCCCAAGCAGCCAGAATGCTCAAGAGCTACCTGTCAGAGCCAAGAGCCAGCCATTGCCCCAGCCCACCACTACTGCTCTGCTCCTCTGCCCATGAGCCTCATGGATGAGGGGACAAGCCGTCCTCTGGACCAGATCCTGGATCACTCCTCTGGTTCCCTCGGCCTCTTTGAACTGTCCATCTTTCCTGGGAGGTAATGGGTAAGATAAGCTGGTGCCAACACATCCAGGACCCAGAGCCTGGGATCAGGAAGTATGAGTCTCCAGCTACCTCTGCCCTCATCGGGTTGTCTGTCAGAAAGTGTTGCCTCATCTCCTAGGACAAAAGCTCAAATCAGCCTGCTCCAGTACCCAGCACACTGGCACGTGATGAACGGGAGCCAAGAGCTGCATCAGCTGGGGCCTTCCATTTGCCTCCCTTCCTGGACCTTCATCTCGGGGCCCGATCTCACCGACTAGAGTGGCTCATTTCTTTCTTGTCCTTTCTTCTAGTTCATTATTACCTAGCCTTGGCAATGCAATGAGAAAGGACGTTCTCCGTTTTGCAAAGCGATCCACTGAAGTTCTGAGGCGTGAAGTTGCTTGTCAAGGCCAAGGAGAGCTTTCCCTTACTTCTCCAGAGGCCGTTTTTCTCTGGGATTTGAGCCAGGGCAGCCATAGCTTGCTCTTCTGGTTCTTTTCTTCTTTCTCCTTTTGGAGATGTCTAGGTTACCCAAGCTGCTTTCTTTCTTTTCTTTCTTTCTTTTTTTTTTTCTTTTTCTTTTTCTTTTTCTTTTTTTTTTGAGACAGGGTTTCTCTGTGTAGTCTTGACTGTCTTGGACTCAATTTGTAGACCAGGCTGGCCTCAAACTCCCAGCGATCCACCTGCCTCTGCCTCCCGAGTGCTGGGATCAAAGGTGTGCCGCCACCACCACCTGGCTTCATATTCTTGAATTGTAGTAATCCACCTGGCTCCACTTTCCAAGTGCTGAGACTACAGGTGTGACCCACTGCGTCTGATCTTGCTTTTCTAGTTTCTAATAAACTTTATTTTCTTGGCTTGCAGAAGGTCTCTAAATATAGTACAGAAACTCTTATGTACTCCTTAGTCAGCTGCCCCATTGTTAACATCTCGTGTTGCGATGGCATGTTTATCAAAACTAAGATTCTAAGACAGGGCTGGAGAGATGGATCGGCAATTAAGAGCACTGGCTGCTTTTCTAGAGTCATGGGATTGATTCCTAAAACCCACATGGCAGCTCAAGAGTCCTGGGGAATCTGACACCCTCTGCACCACACACACAAAGTATGCAACCAAAACCATACACATACACATAACCATACACATAAAGTTAAAAAACAAAACAAAACAGTAACTAAGAATCTAGGGCTGGGGCAATGGCTCCATGGTGAAGAGTGCTACCTCTCCAAGCACGGTGCCTCTCGCATTTAATCCCAGCACTCAGGGAGACAGAGGCAGGCAGATTGATGTGAGTTCGAGGCCAGCCTGGTGCAAAAGGGAGTCCAGGACAGCCAAGGCTACACAGAGAAACCCTGTCTCGAAAAACCAAAACAAACAAACAAGAGTGCAAACCTCTCTTGCAGAGAACTCAAGTTCTATTCCAAAACCCTTGTAGACTGGCTCAAAACCACGTGTCACTAACTCTAGCTCCTAGACTGACATCCTGGGGCACCTACACTCACTTGCACGTCTGTACATAGGTAGATATATACACATGACTTTTGTTAGGATTCTGCTTCAGTCTACCTGCCTATGCCGTCGTCGCTTACCTGCCACAGGGGCGTGACCCTGCCTAGAGCCATATAAAAGGATAAACCTCCACGTGGCTCTCTCTCTCCACCTCTCTCTCCACTCTTTACCCTTCTCTGTACTTCTCTCTCTACTTTCTCTCTCTCTCTCTGTCTTTCTCCCTCTAGGGTACCCTCCTCCATTTTTCTTCTACCTCCATGCTCATTTAATAAACTCCATATAATATAATATCTGCTGCCAGGTCTCTCTCTCACCTCTCTCTATCCTCTCTCTACTCTACCTCTCTACCCCTCTTTCCACTCTTTTTCTCTCTCTACCCCCCTCTCTTTTTCTCTGTCTCTCTGGGGTAACCCTCCCCTTTTTTTTCTCCCCCCTCCCCATGCTCATTTAATAAACTCCATATAACATAATATCTGCTGCCTGGCACCTTCTATCTATCTATTTAATTATTAAATATGAAAACTTTTAAATAAAAAAAACTAAGTAGGACATAGTGGCACACACCTTTATTCCCAGCACTTGGGTGGCAGAAGCAGGTGGGTCTTTGTGAGTTTGAGGCCAGCTTGGTCTACAGAGTGAGGTCCAGGACAGCCAAGGCTACACAGAGAAACCCTGTCTCAAAAAACAAAACAAACAAACAAACAAACAAACAAAAACAAAACAAAAGCCTAAGAATCTTTTGCCATATGGTGGCAGCAGCACCTTTAATCCCAGCACTTGGAAGGCAGAGGCAGATGGATCTCTGAGGCCAGCCTGGTTATGCACACGTGCACGCACGCGCACACGCGCGCACACACACACACACACACACACACACACACACACACACACGAGATTCTGACATTGTACATTTACCTGTCGCTTACTTAGCGACAGGTAAGTCACTTACTTAGCGAGTTGCCCTCAATTCCACCAGTGATTTTTGCAAGTCCCGCTCACTGTGATGTCCCTAGACAGATGGTCATGACCTGTGTGAAGAAGGCAGCTCGGCCGAAGCGGCCACTGGGTGAGCAACATATTCTCCATGGTTCCTGCTGCACTTACTGGCTGCAGCGTGAGTTCCTTGGTTGGAGGTTACTTTACTCTGTGTAACCTCCTGCCTTCAAGTTTCTACCTTGGCTTCTGTCAGTGATGGCCTGTGATCTGGAACTGTGAGCGAAAACAAACTCCTTCTTCCCTGAGGTGTTTTTTTTTTTTTATTTGGGGCGGGGGTCAGGGTGTTTATATCACAGCAACAGAAATGAAACTAGAACAGATGCCCTGCCCCCCAAATTTTGAATTCAGCACCTTTTCATCATAGAAACTCTCAACAAGAGAGTGTGGCTCACGCCTTTAATCCCAGCACTTGGGAGGCAGAGGCAGGCAGATTGCTATGAATTCGAGGCCAGCCTGGTCTACAAAGCGAGTCCAGGACAGCTAAGGCTACACACAGAAACCCTGTCTCTGGAAAAAATAGAAAGAAAGAAAGAAAGAAAGAAAGAAAGAAAGAAAGAAAGAAAGAAACTCTCAACAAACTAGGAATGAAAGGAAAGCACCTCAGCATAATGAAGCCTATACATAAAAAGCCCATAGTTACACCACACAGGAGGCATCTCAGGCTGCTGGTGTGGCTCGGTAGTGGAACTCTGGTCAAGGACTCCTAAGGAGCTTGGTGAAAAAAAAAAAAGTTCCATAAAGGTGAGAGAAGGCAAGAGAGTGGGGCTCGGCCTCTGTCTGTCTTTACATTTCCTAGTCCCATTGGTCCTGGCCGTACAGGACAAACCCAGAATTCTTTCCCAGCAGTGTAATTCAGAAAGGAGTCATGAAGAAGGCACAGAGTGGGGGCAGCAGCTAGGCAGGTGGCCCCAGGTGGACAGGAACAGCCTTCAGGACAGACTGACACCCTCTTCTTAGAATTTTGTCATTCTAGCCACCCCCACACACACCCTCAACTCTCTCTGCTACCCCCACAACTCACCCACTCTCCGCTGCTGCAATCCAGGCGCTCAGTGCCAGTTAGGTGGGGCGGGTCAGGGGGGGAGGTGGGCGGTGCAGTATTTGTAAAGCAACTTCCTCCCTCCCCCCAGCCCCAAGTGCAGATTTGGAGAGTTGGTTCTGGGGTGGAAGTGGCTGCTAGGATACTGGGCTCACTGGCCTCTGAAGCTTGGCAAGGGAGGGGGAGGTTGGGGTGGGGGGGTATGTGGGGGGGGGAGCAGGTAGAGACAGACCCTCCCTCATCCCCACCCCCAGGGCCTGGAAGCTGCAGTAGTGCTGGAGATGGAGACTTAATGACAAGCCTGGGGTCCACCTGCACAGATGAGCAGGCTGGGAGGTGGGAGCTATGGGGAAATTAGAAAAGGGACACATTCATTTTTCAATGCACATCTACACACACACACACACACACACACACACACACACACACACACACTCACACACACTTAATAAAAGAGCCAGAGGTTTCCTTTGCTATGGTTCTCACTCCTTCTCTAAGGAGAACCTGTGGAAGAGAAGTTGTAAAGAGGCAGAGAGGGGAAGGCCTGGGGTTGCTATCTCCCCTGGGTTTTACCACTGTCTGCACAATAGCCTCGGGGGAAACTGCCAGTGGCCACAATCACTGTGTGTGTGTGTGTGTGTGTGTGTGTGTGTGTGTGTGTGTGTGTGTGGTGGGGAGGGTGCAGGGAGCCAGAGAACCACAAAGGAAGAGAAAGGCTGGAAAGCTGCCTTGCACTCCAGCAGGTATTTAGCCTGAACCTCTGGCGTCCTGGTTTAGCTCATCAGAATAGACCTTTACTATAGCTCGGGAAGAATTCCCAGTGCCCTGCTCCTAGCTCCTGTAGAAACTTAAGAGACAGACCAGCTGCCTGGCCTAAGCATAGTCGCACACATCTGTGACCCCAGCCACTCCACAGGTTAAGACAACACGGTAAAGAGTCCAGCAGGCCAGTGTGGCAGAGAACAAGGTAAGAGTAGAGCAGCTCCCTGGAAGAGAGTTTGTGTAGCATGCGAGGCCCTGGGTGTCCATTTCCAGTATGAAGGGAAGGATAGACTGAGGAAAACTCACCAAGCCCAGATCCTGCGTGGACTACTCCAGTCCCAAACCTAGAACATAAGTGAAGACAGTGGGGCCAGGCTGACCCGAACCACTGCGTCAGGGAGGGGCTGGGCTCCTCTGAACATTTCAGAACCTGACACCAACCCTCACATCCCATACCAAAATTCACCCCAGTTTGGGAGAGCAGAGGAGCCCCTGGGCAGGGCAGGAGCTGTCCGACAGATTTCACCTGCTGGAGGTGAAGGTGGTCTCTGTAGCCAGTTAATGCACACCTGTTCACACGCACCTGCAGCTCTCATGGGACTACATGCACCTATGAGGCTTTATTCAAATGATACGGTAATTTCAGTGCTTATTCTGGGTGAAAAGAGAAGCCCAGGTATCTCTTGCTTCTGTCTGAGGATTGTGGGAGGTGTTTTCATGTTCCTTAGATCCCTGACTTCTACTCAAGGTGCTCTGTATGGCAGTGCACGCCATAGACTGCACAATTCTAGGGTGCTGGTTACAAAGTCCTGCACAATTCTAGGGTGCTGGTTACAAAGTCCTGCACAATTCTAGGGTGCTGGTTACAAAGTCCTGCCCTGAGAAAACCACCGTCTTTGCACTTCTTTCCAATCACATGAGCCGTCAAGTTCGTTAACTCAAGTTCAGATTCTTTCGAAAAGTACTGGTGACCTAAATCAAAGAGTAACACATAGCACCTGATTTATGCTCCTATCTGTCTGTTTGTTTGTTTTTCTGAGACCAGTTTCTCTGTGTAGCCTTAGGCTGTCCTGGACTTGTTTTGTAGAACCACCAGGCTGGCCTCAAACTCACAGAGATCCACCTGCCTCTGCCTCCTGAGTGCTGAGATTTTTTTTTTTTTTTTTTTTTTTTTTTTTTTTTGGTTTTTGGAGACAAGGTTTCTCTGTGTAGTCTTGGCTGTCCTAGACTCGCTTTGTAGTCCAGGCTGGCCTTGAACTCACAGCGATCCACCTGCCTCTGCCTCCCAAGTGCTGGGATTAAAGGCGTGCGCCACTACACCCAGCAAGTGCTAAGATTTTTAAAAAGATCTTTTGATCCAGGAACTCTGAGTCTGGAAATTTATCACAAAAACTTTGAGCTATGAAGAAAATATGAAAAAAAAAAAGATGTTCATCATATTCACTGTAGTAAAAAAAAAATTAGGTGGGCATGGTGGTACACACCTGTAATTCCAGCATTCAAGAGACTGAGGCAGGAGGCTGGCCGTGCATTCAAAGCCAACCTGGTATATGTAACAAGACTTTCTAAAAACAAATAAACAAGCAAATAAACACATGCAACACCAAACAAATAAACACATGCAACACCCCAAAACCCTAACCTTGGCTGGTTTTATCTTGGGTCCTTTAAGCTACCTCCCTGCTCTCTTTCTTTCTTTTTTAGTTTATGTGCATTGGTGTTTAGCCTGCATGTATGTCTGTGTGAGGGTGTGAGATCTCCTGAAACTGGAGTTAGACAGCTGTGAGCTGCTGTGTGGGTGCCGAGAATCGAACCAGGGTCCTCTGGAAGAACAGTTAAGTGATCTTAACCACTGAGCCATCTCTCCAGCTTCATAGCCTCCTTTTCTATCCAGTCAGTTACGAGCACCCAGCTTCTGCATATGTTTGGTAACACTTGCTCGCTTTCAGTTTTTGACCGTAGACACTCATTGGTGTATAGTGATAGTTCTCGTGGTTTAAATGTGTTTTCCTGGTGCCTACAGATGTCTGCCAGTATTCCTTTTTTTTTTTTTCTTTTTTTTTTTTACATGATCGTTCAATGTAGCCCTGGCTGTCCTGGAACTTGACGACCAGGCTGGCCTCAAACTCCCAGAGATCTGCCTGCCTCTGCCTCCAGAACGCTGGGATTAAAGGTGTGCACCACCATATACTGCATAGTCGTTTTTTTAAACAAAAACTAATTTTTAAACAACATAAAGTTGAGACTCCCACTGTAAAAATTACTTGTGTGTACTGAGCTTTTTTAATTATTTAAAATTGAAAAATCACACCCAAATAGCACCATCTAGAGGTAAGATGGTGTAACCATTTCAGAGTTTCCTTGAATTCTTTTCTGCTCTTCCTAGACTGAGTTGAAGTTATGTAACATTTGCAAATTCACTCCCCTACCCCCACTTCGAAATGGGGCTTTCCTTAACCTTTCTTTTAACATTACAGGATGCATCAATTTTCTTAACCACTGTGCCATTGACAGCTGTTTGGTTGTTTTGAGCTGTATTTAGTATGATAAATAATGCAGTAAGAGCCAGGTGCGGTGGTACACGCCAACCCCACAAAGAGGAAGAAGAATCAGCCATCAAAGTACAGGCTGAGCTATGTGCTGAGTTTGAGGCCAACCTACATGAGAGCCTGTCTCAAGCAAACAAACAAACAAACAAAAAAAAAAAAAAACAACCCACAAATAATAAAACTGCAGTGGTTTTTGACATCACCCCTTTTGTTCTGCCTAGTAAGGTTCAGATCTTTGAGGACAAAGAACTTATCTTCTATCCCATAAATATGTGCTACCACTATATTATTACAACTACTGGTTTTTGAGACAAGGTTTCCTTGTGTAGCTCTGGCTGTCCTGGAGCTCAGTCTGTAGACTAGGCTGGCCTTGAACTCAGAAATCTGCCTGCCTCTGCCTCCCTGAGTACTGGGGTTACAGGTATGTGCCACTGTGCCTGGCTAATCTGTACAATTATTACATGTCAATAAAAATAATAGTAAAAGGAGGACTGGGGCTAACACTCAGGGTAGGGTATTTGCAGCTCAAGTTTTATGGCCTGAGTTCAAATCCAGAACCCAGCTAAGGATGATGGGAAATAACTGACTCCACAAAGCCGTCCTCGGACCACACATGCGTACACACACAATAATAATAAGTAAAAATGTAGGCCAGGCGTGGTGGCACATGCCTTTAATCCCAGCACTCGGGAGGCAGAGGCAGGCGGATCGCTGTGAGTTCAAGGCCAGCCTGGTCTACAAAGGGAGTCCAGGACAGCCAAGGCTACACAGAAAAACCCTGTCTCAAAAAAACAAAAAAAAAAAAAAAGTAAAAATGTAAAAATAATAAAGATTTTAGTCAGGCATGGTGACACATGCCTGTCTGTAATCCCAGCACTTGGAGAGGCAGAGGCAGGCAGATCTCTGTGAGTTTGAGGCCAGCCTGGTCTACAAAGCTAGTCCAGGACACACAAAGCTACCCAGAGAAACACTGTCTGGAAAAGCCAAAAAAAAAAAAAAAGGGGGGGGGGAGAAGGAAGGGGGACTGGTGTTTTACTCTGTAGCCAAGCTGGCCCCAAACTTGGGACAATTCTTTTTTGCCTCTGCCTCTCAAGGGTTGGGATCACAGGCATAAACCACCAGCTCATCAGGCCCAGCTGAGAGTGAATACTTAACCGGTGTTACCCTTACCCGGTCTTGCTGGCGACAGGAGCTGAGGTGAGGCGAGCCAGCAGGGCTGTGTGACTGCCTTGTACTTTGTTTCAACCCTGGCACCTAAGCTGGCAGCCCTGGGGGAGGGAGGAGCTTGGAGTCCACTCCAGGACTGAGCTGCAGTCCCCATCCTGCAGTGCCATCCGTCCAGGGCAAATCAGATCTGACCCCGCCTCTTTCCCCCATTTGAAGTTCTTTGCTGCCCTAGGCCAGTGAAGGGACGCAGGCTTCTCAACCTTGCAGCTTCTCTCATTTTCTTTCAGGGTCTGTGACCCCCACCCTCTGGACCGCTCAGTCAGAGAGTTTCCACCTGCCTGTACTTGGCCCCACTTACTCTAAGTTCCTGCCTAAACACTATCGTCTTCTAGAAAATCTGCCCCAGACCCTCAGCTAGACTATGTTCCCCTGCTGCACAAATACTTTTCGGACATGTATTATATTTCTTACAATCGTTTGTTTGGAAAGAAAGAGAAAATTACTGAAAAACGCTGTGTGGTGGCTAGTTTAATGTCAACTTGATGGGAGGTACAGTCATCTGAAAGAAGGGGACCTCGGCTGAGAAAACACCTCTGTAAGATCAGGCTGCAGGCAAACCTGTGAGCTTTTTCTTAATTAGTGATTGATGAGGGAGGGCACAACCCACTGTAGGTTTGGGCCTCCCCTGGGCTGGTGGTCCCTGGTTCTATAGGAAAGCAGGCTGAGCAAGCCATGAAAAGCAAGCCAGGAAGCAGCACCCCACCATGGCCTCTGCCTCAGCTCCTGCCTCCAGGTTCCTGCCCTGCTTGAGTTCCTGCCCCTGACTTCCTTCACCTATGAACAGTGTTGGGAAGTGTAAGCCAAATAAACCCTTTCCTCCCCAAGTTGATTTTGGTCATGGTGTTTTGCCACAGCAACAGTAACCCTGACTAAGATATATTGTGCACATCTGTGAACTTCTCAAAGAACAAATAGAAGCATTTTATAGTTAAAAAGATGGGGGATGGACCGGGCGTGGTGGCGCACGCCTTTAATCTCAGCACTCGGGAGGCAGAGGCAGGCGGATTGCTGTGAATTTGAGGCCAGCCTGGTCTACAAAGCAAGCCCAGGACAGCCAAGGCTAACACAGAGAGACCCTGTCTCAAAAAAACAAAAACAAAACAAAACAAAACAAAAAAGATGGGGTGTGGACAGGCATGGTAATGCACACTTTTAATCCAAGCACTCTGGTGGCAGAGGCAGGAGGATTTCTGAGAGTTTCAGGCCAGCCTGTCTACACACTGTGTTCCAGGAAAGCTAGAGATGCATAGTAAAACCCTATGTCAAATTGAAAAGAAAAAAGAAAAATGATGGGTGCTGGAGAGAGGGTTTATGGATGACGAGCACCTGTTCTTGCTTGTTCATTTTTTTTTTTTTTAAGATTTGTTTATTTACTATATATACAGTGTTCTTCTTCATGTAACAACTGCAGGCCAGAAAAGGACACCAGAGCTCATTATAGATGGTTGTGAGCCACCATGTGGTTGCTGAGAATTGAACTCAGGACCTTTGGAAGAACAGTCAGTGCCCTTAACCTCTGAGCCATCTCTTCAGCCCCCCCAAGTTGCATTTTTAACACCCATTGGTGGCACACAATGGTCCTTAACTCCATCCCAGGGGATACAATATCCTTTTCTGGCTCCATAGGCACTAGGCATGTGTGTGCTGGCTGACATGCTGGCAAAACACATGCATGCATAAAATAAAATAATAAAAAAATCATTTGAAAAAAAAAAGGCTCAGTGGCTAAGAACATGCTGCACTTGCAGAGAACAGGAGTTCAATTCCCAGGACCCAGGCTGGGTGGCTTGTAACTCTAGCTCCCAAGAATTAGTGCCCTCTCTGGCCTCTGTGGTGACCTGCACACACATACCATATTTTTCAGACCATAAGATGTACCTGACCATAAGATGCCCCAGTTTTTAGAGCAGTAAAACAAGAAAAACAGTAAAAACAGCAATCGGCCATAAGGTGCACCCTAGCCCCCTCCCACACTTTTGGGGGGAAAAGTGCATTTTATGGTCCGAAAAATACAGTCCCCATATATACATACAGGCATACACACACACACACACACAGAGACACACACACTCATACACAGACACACATATTCAGGCACACACATAAATAAAAATAAATAAACCTTTAAAAAATGACATTTAAAGAAAAAGAAGGAAAAGTTCCTTATTATGGAAAATTCCAAAGAGTATTTTCATCACCCGGCTTCAACAATTATCAACCCACAGCCAATCTGGTTCCCTAAGTCCCCAATTACTTTCTTCCTTCTATATTATTTTTAAGTAAATAATCTTTTTTATTTCATCTGCAAATGTTTCACTTAGAAAGTGTCTCTGAAAGTTATAAGGATTTTAGAGTTGGTGTGGTGGCTCATTTTAATCCCAGCACCCGGGGAGTGGAGGCAGAAGGATTAGGAGTTCAAGCTCATCCTTGGCTCCATTGAGTTCAAGGCACACCTGGACTAAGTGAAACACTGTCGCAGGCCCTACCTACCCAAAGGATAAAGACTTCAAACATAACAGTTCAAATGCCATCATCCAAGCTGGGCAGTGATGACATACGCTTTTAATCCCAGCACTCAGGAGGCAGAGGCAGGTGGATCTCTGTGAGTTCAAGGCCAGCCTACGCAGAGAAACCCTGTCTTGAAAACACACACGCGCACGCGCGCACACACACACACACACACTTTGATCCCAACACTGTGGGAGGCAGAGGCAGGAGGATCTCTGGGTTCAAGGCCAGCCTACGTAGAGAAATTCTGTCTCAAAAAAATTGTGTGTGTGTGTGTGTATATAAAATGATGTGTGGTGGGGTATGCCTTTGATCCCAGCACTCTGAGAAGCAGAGGCAAGCAGACCACTGTGAGTTCAAAGCCAGCCTGATCCAGGATGGCCAAGGCTATACAGAGAAATCCTGTCTCAAAAAAAAAATAAAAAATAAAAAATAAAAAAAAAAAATATATATATATACATATATTTGTACACACACACGAATGTATGTATAAAATGATGTGTGGTGGGGTATGCCTTTGATCCCAGCACTCTGGGAAGCAGAGGCAGGCAGATCACTGTGAGTTCAAAGCCAGCCTGATCCAGGACAGCCAAGGCTATACAGAGAAATCCTGTCTCAAACAAACAAAACAAAATCATTCTCCTTTTGTTGATTTGGTGGTGGTGGTGTCTAATGTAGACCAGGCTGCTCCCAAACTCTCTCTAGGAGGGGCTGGGCTTGACCTTCTAGCCATCTTTACTTTACCTCCAGAGTGCTGGGAGTACAGGTGTGCACCATCACACCCAGCTCAGTCATTATCATTATTTTAAAAGATTAATTATAGCTGGTCATGGTGGCGCACACCTTTAATCCCAGCACTCTGGAGGCAGAGGCAGGCGGATTGATGTGAGGACATCCTGGTCTACAAAGTGAGTCCAGGACAGCCAGGACTACAAGAGAAACCCTGTCTCCCCCCCCCCCCCCCCCCAAAAGGATTAATTATGATAATTTTCTTTCTCTCTCTCTTTCTTTCTTTCTTTTGTTTTGTTTTGTTTTTCAAGACAGGGTTTCTCTGTGTAGCCCTGCTCTCCTGGAACTTGCTCTGTAGACCAGGCTAACCTAAAACTCAGAGATCTGCCTGCCTCTGCCTCCCTGAGTGCTGGGGTTAAAGGCGTGCACCACCATCACTCTACTTTTCAGGTGCTTCACAACCTGATCACAAACGTGGCTTTGCTTGGTTTTCTCCTAGCAGCACATCCCACATCTTTGACAAGAATGGTACCCAGGTGATGGTCTGCCCTCCAGGCTTTTCTTAGGGAGACAGGGGGCCGTTTTTTGTCTCATAAAAGACAACTGATTTTGATTACTGCTCTTTTAATTTTAAGTGCGTGTTAACTGGATGAAGAGTGCCCAGATAGATCTGTTTGCCCCACTCTTCACCCCTCCAAGCACAGCCGCTTTAAACTGGAGAAGTACAGCCACCACTTGTCGGCCACCAACAAGGTGTCTTTCCCCCATTCAGCTCGGGGAGGAACTAATTGAGATCTCAAAAGAGAACAGGCTGGAGACAGGGCAGTTTCCCAAGCTTGTCCGGCCTCGGATGGTCTTTCCCTTCTGAGATTTTCTCTACTAGATGGATCTCCCCGCCACCAGGGTTTCAATGGAAACAGACGTCCCAGAAAGAACGCGAGCAAAGCGCATTAGCTGTCCAGAGCCCAGGGGCTTGGGGGGGGGGGCAGGGGGCGAGAGGAGTGGGAGGCCCAATTTGCATTTTTTCCATTAACAAGCTGGAGTTGAGCTCACTCGCCTGGGGAGATAATTTGAGAGGAAAATCTTTGCATATTTTATTTAAAAGCACGCTGCGTTAGGCGGGTAATAACGCGGAGTGTGGCGATTAGGTGAGGCCTGCAGGGGGCAGGGGGTGGGGACTTTTCCTCTTAGCCTTCCACTAGCCTACCCCTCATCTCCCCCTCAGTGCTGGGAACCAGCCTCCTTAAAGGAGCATCCTCCTTAAGAAGGTGGAATGAAGCCCAACCTTTAAGGAATTTGGGGTTTCGTGTTTATTTATTTACTTAGGGTTTTTTGTTTTGTTTTTCTGAGAAAGCCCAAAATAAGGAATGCCTTGGGCAGGAAGGGTGAAAAGAGTTGAATAATAGAAAAGGCCAATGTCCTAAATGGCGCGATGCCAGACTCCAGTGGTAGTGCTGAGTGGTGAAGTGGAGTAAGGAAGCGCAGGGGAAGGTCTCAATGGAGGCGGGGCTTTTAAAAAGTTGGGGTGTAAGCCTGGCAGTGGTGACCAGCCTTTAATCCCAGCAGAGGCAGGCTGACTGGATCGCTATGAGTTTGAGGCCAGTCTGGTCTACTAAGTGAGTCCAGGACAGCCAAGGCTACACAGAGAAACTCTGTCTCAAAACAAACAAACAAACAAAAAAAGTTGGGATGTAGATGGAGCAGCAGATGGTGCCTTTTATCCCAACGGTGGGGAGGCAGAGGCAGGCAGAGCTCTGTGAGTTCAGAGGCCAACCTCAGCTACATTGTGAGACCCGGAACAGTTGAAACTACACAGATACAACCTGACTTAAAATCGAAATGAAACAAAAAGGGATGTTTAGTTCTGTGATAAGTGGGTAAACACTTCCAAGGCAGTTCCAAGTCAGCCAGGGGAACTACCCATTGAGGCCCTGTCTCAAACAAACAAACAAAGGGTAAACACAGTGAGTTCCAAGGCAGCCAGGGAACTACCCATTCAGGCCCTGTCTCAAACAAACAGACAAACAAACAAACAGGAGAGCAACTGGAAAATCATAGGGGGGTTTGTCAAACTCTGAGTGCATATATGGGTATTATTCAATTTTAATACGTGTGTGTGTGTGTGTGTGTGTGTGTGTGTGTGTGTGTCTAACTCACACATACCTGGGCACTCACACACCACATGTAGAAGTCAGCAGATAACTTGTAGGAATTGCTTTTCTCCTTCCGCCATGTGGGTCCCAGGGATTGAACTTAGGGCATTAGGCTTGGCAGGAGGCATTTTACCGAAGGAGCCATCTCTCGTTGGCTGGCCTCTTACTAGAATGGAGAGCAGACATTTGGGCTGCTGCAGTAAGGTACGCCATAGGATAGATCGCCTTTCCTGGGACAGGGGCCAAGGCCGTGGCACTCCTTACTATTCTTGCCTCGCTGCACAAGGGACTCACGCAGAGGCTTCTTGGCCTTGGCTGTAGCATTTCCACTGAAAAATAGAGGCTTAGCTACTTCACAGACAAACACCAGAAGTGGAAACAACATTAAATAAATAAATAAATAAATAAATAAATAAATAAATAAAAGCAAAGGGCTGGAAAGATGGCTCAGCGGTTAAGAGCACTATCTGTTCTTCCAGAGGTCCTGAGTTCGAGTCCCCGCATCCACATGGTGGCTCACAACCATTTATACTGAGATCTGATGCCTCTTTTATCATGCAGGTGTACATGCAGATAGAACACTCATATACATAAAATAAATATTTTTTGAAAAAAGGCAAATACTGAGACCTGGGGAAAGTTGCTTGTGTGGACAGAATGCTTACCTAGCCCTGGGCTCACTCTCCCAGCACAACATAAAAACTGGTTACACCCCCTGTAAGCCCAGCGCTTGGGAGATGGGGTTAGGAGGATCAAGAGTTCAAAGTCATCCTCAGCTACATTACAAAGTGACAAGGTACTAAATAGAAGATTCCCTGGGATAATTTGTCCTTCCTCCATCAGCCTTAAAGTCTTTCTCTCTTCTGTCTTTTCATGTGTTAGATTCAGGTATCCCCTTCCATAAATGCATACGTACACCAGCATGTGCACACACAGATGCATACATACACCAGCATGTGCACACACAGATGCATACATACACCAGCATGTTCACACACACATGCACACACCAGCGTGTGCACACACACATGCATACATACACCAGCATGTGCACACACACATGCATACATACACCAGCGTGTGCACACACAGATGCATACGTACACCAGCGTGTGTACACACAGATGCATACATACACCAGCATGTACACACACAGATGCATACATACACCAGCATGTTCACACACATGCACACACCAGCATGTGCACACACAGATGCATACATACACCAGCATGTGCACACACAGATGCATACATACACCAACATGTGCACACACAGATGCATACATACACCAGCATGTGCACACACAGATGCATACATACACCAGCATGTACACACACAGATGCATACATACACCAGCATGTACACACACACATGCACACACCAGCATGTGTGCACGCGCACACACACACCAGCTAGAAGATCTCATTAGAGGAGTTAGGTGAGACTCCAAGTGTCTCGTACTGAAGAAGTTTCATTGTGGAGTTCAATGTGGTGATTGTTACCTGAGGCAACATCCCAGAAGTCTACTCAGAGGGGCCCTCTCTATCTGGCTGAGTCTAAGAACACGAAGGGGCTCCAGGGTAGGACGGTGCGTGGGTCCTGGAAGACTGTATGAGAACCTTCTCATATCCCAGGCCCAGGAACTAGCATCATATAGCATCTTGTCTGCCCCATAGGAAGAAGAGAGCAGCTAGCGGGGAACAGGAAACAGACACCCACTATCCTGCCCACTCCTCTTTCTAAGTTCCCACACTCTGCGAAGATGCTCTTGTGGTTAGGGATGCTTCTGAGTTTGGATGAGCTTGTTTCTCTGGCAAGAGGTTCATGGCTTTCACTTTTTTTTTTTTTAAGGATTCATTTATTTATTATGTACACAGCATTCTGCCTGCACACCAGAAGAGGGCACCAGATCTCATTATAGATAGCTATGAGCCACCATGTGGTTGCTGGGAATTGAACTCATAACCATCGGAAGAGCAGCCTCTTAACCTCTGAGGCATCTCTCCAGCCCGCTTTCACTCTTCTTGGTAAGGAAGGGCTGAGAGTGACGTCCGTGAGTGTGTTGTCCTCGCAGAAGAAATTCCCGTTTACTTACCTATGATACGGCGCATTGAGAAACTGCCTCGTCAGGTAGTATGAGGGTGAGATGTTGGCCATCTTGTCCTTTCCATTTCCACTCACTCTCACCTCCCCTCTCTCTCTCTCTCTCTCTCTCTCTCTCTCTCTCTTCTCATTTTATCCCAGAGTACTTCCATTCACATTGGGGAATAACAAAGATGCCCTTTGGAATAAATTAGGGAATAATATTGTCAATCTTGCCGGGTGGTGGTGGCGCACGCCTTTAGTCCCAGCACTCGGGAGGCAGAGGCAGGTGGATTGCTGTGAGTTCAAGACCAGCCTGGTCTACAAAGTGAGTCCAGGACAGTCAAGGCTAACACTGTTTTGAAAAACCAAGCGCCCCCCCCAATATATATATATATATATATATATATATATATATAGTCAATCTTATTAATTTGCATTAAGTTATTGATAACCACAAAAATAAAGATTACCATTCAAGAGGCTGAGAACATTGCTTAGTAGTTAGAGGGTTTGCTGGTCACACACAAGATTCTGAGGTTAATCCCAAACACATGTGTTCACACTAGCATACACCCTCAAAAACAAGCAAAACTCACAAAATCAAAAAAACAAACAAACAAACAAACAAAACCCACTTGACTATAAGCCATTCTGCAGCTTACAAAAACACTTCAAGAGCTTGATCTATTTGATTTCTTTTTTAAAATTATTACTTTTTTTTTTTTTTTAAGACAGGGTTTCTCTGTGTAGCCCTGGCTATCTTGGAACTCACTCTGTAGACCAGGCTGGCCTTGAACTCAGAGATCCGCCTGTGGTATTTGCTTTTTCACCTCTCATTAACAGGCCTGCCGTGTTGAGATACAGGGTCTCACACAACCAAATTCAGTAGACCCTATGCAGACCCTTTTTCCTTGGTTTGTTTTTCTATGTGTGTGGTACATGTACATATATGTGAGGGTGTGCCATCCCACAAGCGGAGAGCATTACATGTCCTGTTCTATCACTCGATCTTAGTCCCCTGAAACAGAGTCTCTTACTGAACCTGAAACTAGGCTGGCAGACAGCAAGCCCTGCGATCCTCCTGTCTTTGTCCCCCACTGTATGGAGGTTATGGGTATTTGTGGCCATGACTGGATTGTTACCTGGGGCTAGAGACTTGTGCTCATGACTTCAGGCTTGCACAGCCAGTGATCTGGCTACAGAGAGAAATCCTATCTCAAAAAACAAAAACAAAAACAAAGGGGCTGGGGAGATGGCTCAGTGGTTAAGAGCATTGCCTGCTCTTCCAAAGGACCCGGGTTCAATTCCCAGCACCCACATGGCAGCTCACAACTGTCTGTAACTCCAAGATCTGACACCCTCACACCAACACACATAAATTAAAATTAAAAAATAAAATATTAAAAAACAAAAAAGAAAAAGCAAGCTGAGCAAGGCAGGAGAATCAAACTTTAGTTCCTGCCTGGACCTCCCTCAGTGACGGACTGCTGTTACCTGGAAGCGAAATGAACTCTTTCTTCCTATAGTTGATTTTGGTCATGGTTTTATCACAGCAATTGAGACCCTAAGTAAGACACGGGTCTAGCTCCTAAGAGTGAGCACCGGAGTCCCATTTCATGCAGGCTCAAAAGGAATCCTCTGGGCTGGGCGTGGAGCTCAGTGGTAGGGCACTTGCTAGCTTGCACGAGTTCCTGGAATAGGGGACTCCTCTGCCTCTGCCGCAGTCCCTGGTTCTGAAGCCTTCAGTGACCCCAGCCCCTACCTCCTTAGGACAAGTTCCCTCCGTGTTTCCTAGGAGACCACTTTCCTCACCTACGTGCCTTCATCCTCCATGCCGTGTTTAGCATCTGATAGGCAACTTCCTGCCTGCCTTTTAATTTTGAACCCCTCTCCCCGAACCCAAGCACAAAATTAGTTTTTTCCAATCTCAAGGCTCTCTCATACCTTTGTGTTTCTCAACTCTGGTATCAGGAACGCTGACTCTACGAGATGCCTCATGAACAGGTCTCCGTACTTGAACAAGCTTGAGAAATCCTCTTCTCTCGCATGCTGTCCCGCCAAACACACTCAGGGAACTGGCAATACACACGTGGCACAGTAAAGGTGCCGAGAAGGCCTGCAGGGGACATGCCTGGTGAGCATTTTAAACCCTCTTACTCCCCACAGCCTTTGGAATCACAGAAACTTTTCCTGAACACCTTCTGGTGCAGGCTTCTATGAGCGCTAGCCCATTACTATCACGGTCGCAGTTCCTCTGGTTTGAGTCTCCTGCGGGACTGTGAAATCCCCGAGGGCTGGCACCGTATCGGAGATATCTAGTGCCTAGCACAGAGCCTGGCGCATAGACTTGCTTGTCTAATGGAAGAATTTCCCATCTGTAACAAAAGCATCCATGTGAATCCCAGAGGCAGGTCCCAGGCAGCACTTCCATGAAGGAGGTACCTGGCGACCATAGTGATGGGGACACAGGGACACAGACCTGCTTGCAGAATGTCTCTGGACCATCTGGGCATGTGATACATCCTTTGGAATCTAGGACCATGAGGTCCCCAGCATATGTGGGCATTCAAGCCTGAAGGGTTTTACAGATGTGGGGTGGCCCCTGTGGGTACAAGAGCTAAAGGGACACAGAACCACTTTAGTCTAGAAGACCCGGTGTCCTGTGTGTCGCAGGGACACTGTGGCAAGGCTGGAGCACGCAGCCTTGGGTTTTAATCATCTGGAACTTAGGGCTCTGAAAGACACAGTTCTGTGGAAAACACAGCTAGCCTGCAGGATTCCTCTTCCTCCGCAGAAGTCTCAGGAAGGAGACTTTGTTACTTGGTGGCTTTGTTACTTGTTATTTGGTTGCAGATCTGGTATTCATGTAGCTCAGCCTAGGCCAGAAGTTACTATGTAGCTGAGAGTAATATTCTAGAACCTCAGATTTCCTGCCTCCATCTCCCAGTGCGGGCACTACAGCGCGTAGCACCACACCTATTATTTCATGCAGTATGGGGGACTCGAACCCAGGCCCTCATTTTTGTCCTGTAAGCACTCCACCAACTAAGCTTTGGCTCCAGCACCCCTGAAGACTGTTGAGAAAGGTTGGAGCAACCGACCCTGAGGAAATTATGTCAATGGTGTAAAGGGACTGATAAGGCCTTGTCAGCACACTGCGTAACTGAAACCACTGGGGCATCAAGGTCTAGGGGAGTTCCTAGCCCTGGCTGTTTACCAAAAATGCTGGGTTCCTTCTAGTCCTGTTAACTCACACCCATGAATCCAGTCCCACCTGTGTTTCTGCTTGGGGGGCTTATGTCCAATGCATCCTCCAACGCATCCCTTCACAGCAGCGAAGGATGCACCCTGCCGCCTTCTCTCACGCTCCACCTTCCGGCAAATCCCAGGGTTAATTCTCCCTCCCCCAGAGCAGGGGTGTCACCCGCCCTGCTTTGTGAGCCCAGGCGCTAGAGGCGAGAGCCAGGGGACAGCTGAGGTGAGGAGGGTGACGGGGGCGGCTGGGACTAGGCACAAAAAGGGGGAGGGGACTCTGTCTGCAGCTGCCCCGCGAAGGGCCGGGACAAAGGGCCTGCTGGCGGACAGGCCCAGCCGTTTTCATGCTTGTTGGGATTAGGCGCAGGAAAGGCGCTCGGGACCGTGATGATCTGCAGCCGGGTGCAGCACGGCGCGTGGGGGCGGTTGGCGCCACCACCCCTGGCTTTGTGTGCTGTCCCGTGAGCTCTGCCGGCCCTGGGAGGCCACCCCTTTGTCTGTGCCCGGTCGGAGGATCCCCGAATATCAGCTGAACGCATCCGTCCCCCTCACCTCCCCACCCCCGCTACACTCGAGCCCTCGCTGGTCCCTGATGACTGGACAGGTCCCCAGGGATTCAGCCACTCTCCAGGCTAGAGCATGCCAGACCTCAATACAATGAACCCTCCATTTTTCCCGCGCCACTCCCGTCCCATACACCTGCCAGTTGCTCAACCCAAGGAATCTTTTCTCAAATTTATGGGCGATGAAACACACAGATTAGGAAATGGGCTAAGCGTTTAAAGCTGATGGCTTGGTGAGGAGGAGTAGGGTTGGGGAGGTGGGAGCATCTGGGAAGTTCTGGGATCTGCCCAAGTCTAACTGGAGAATCCCTCAGGCCCGGAGCAAATTGCAGTCTTATTTCTGAGGGGCTGGTGGGGCATGCACGAAGGTCTGTGTCCGGGAGTGAGCCATGTGGTGCAGGTGTCTTCATACACAGGCGTGGGCACGGAGATGTCTCTGCGTGTATATGAGGTCTAGCTCAGATCCAGAGCCTCTCCAATGTCATTCTGCCCTTTGTCACCGGAAGTATCCATTGGACTCTCGGGTCGTGTCCCCCCTGCCCCTCCCAGCACTGAGAGCAGGCAGCAACGCGGGGTGGGGGTGTTTGTTGTTGTTGTTGTTTTTTAAAGACAAGACCTCATTTGTCTCTGCTGGCCTACAACTCGCTTTGTAACCAAGGATAACCTTTGAATTTCTGATCCTCCTTCCCCTAACTCCTTACAGGCATTTCCGAACTCAGGATCAAACCTAGGGGTTTGTCCATGCTAGGCAAGCACTCTACCCACTGAGCTGCGTCCCCAACCACTCAATGCTTCTTCCCTCTCCCCCACCCCACGCCCAACTCCTGCCCAGATGATTTCATCTGCATGGGTGTGTTGCCTGCTCATATGGGCCAGTACCTATGATGGCCAGAAGAGGGTGTTGCATTCCCTCGCGCCTTGCCCCCCTCCCCCCACTGTAATTACAAAAAGCTGTGAGCTGCCACCAGGGTGCTGGGAACAGAACCCTGGTCCTCTGCAAGAGCAACAGGTGCTCTTAGCTGCTCAACCAGCAATTCTTTTTTGATACACAGCACAACCGCTCTGCCTCTGATGGCCTTGATTTTTTTTTTTTTCTTCTTTGTTAAATAGAGTCTCTGGGCCTGCTTCCAACTAGTCAGGCTCAGTCTAAGCCCTCCACCTATAATTCACTCTTCTCTTTCATGACCTGTAAGGGCAGCATGGCTGTTATCCCTGTTTTACAGGTGAGAAGACCGACGCACCACTAGCTTGAAGACATATGTGTCCACTGTGCACTGGAAATCACTGTCCTCTTCATCCTCACTTCCACTGCTTTCTAGGCTCCTTCCTCTTCCTCCAAGATGGAAGAGCCACAGGCATTGCTCCTCCTGTGTTCCTATCACATACAGACACCCCATACGAGGCACTAACATAGGGTGGGGAGTGGGGGGGGGGCCCGGGGTTTGAATGAGGTCTAGTAGACAGGTCACAGGCAGCCATCAGGGGACTGTCACCCTCCTTAAAGGTAGCCACTGCACAGTGGTCCGAAGGTTTCAGGCCCTCGGCTGTGGAGGCCACTGGACACATTTTGAAGCCTTCTGACCCCTTCAACTCTATTCTTCATTAGTTACTTGATCATTTCTTACACCCCAAGTTGTTGGGTTTTTTTTATTTATTATAATTTATGCAGATTACATCCCGAATGTTATCCCCTCACTTGTATCTTCCCATTCCCACCCTCCCTCCCTCTTCTGCCCTATTCCCCTCCCCTAGACCTCTGGCAGAAGAGGACCTCCTTCCCCACCACATGACCACAGCCTGTCAGACCTCATTCAGATACAGCCCAGTTTTTTGTTTGTTTGTTTGTTTGTTTGCTTGGTTGGTTTGGTTCAGTTTTTTGAGACAGAGTTTCTCTGTGTGTATCTCTGGCTGTCCTGGACTCACTTTGTAGACCAGGTGGGCCACAAACTCACAAAGATTCACCTGCCTTTGCCTCCAGAGTGCTGGAATTAAAGATGTGTGTACTACCATGCCCAGCTCAAAGGAACTTTTTTTTTTTTTTAAACAGCCCAGTTTTAAACAACATCTCTAATCATTCTGTAGGGGCTGACCTAGTTGGGGATCTGTTCTGGTTGGTTTTTAAAAAAATATTTTATTAATTTATTCATATTACATCTCAATTGTTATCCCATCCCTTGTATCCTCCCATTCCTCCCTCCCTCCCATTTTTCCCTTACTCCCCTCCCCTATGACTGTGACTGAGGGGGACTTCCTCCCCCTGTATATGCTCATAGGGTATCAAGTCTCTTCTTGGTCTGGTTAGTTTTTTTGTACAAACCTAGACTTATCTGGGAAGAGGGAATCTTAATTGGGAAAATATCTCCACAAGACTGGCCTGTAGGCAAGTCTGTGTGTGTGAGGGGGTGTTATCTTGATTAATGATTTATGTGGGAGTGGGCCTGCCCATTTTGGGGTAGTGTCAGCCCTGGGCAGATGGTCCTAGATGCTATAAAAAAAAAAAAAGCAGGTTAAAAGCTGGCCATGGTGGCACAGGCCTTTAATCCCACCGCTCTGGAGGCAGAGGCAGGTGGATCTTTGTGACTTCTAGGTCAGCCTGGTCTACAAAGTGAGTCCAGGACAGCCACGGCTACACAGAGAAACCCTGTCTAAAACCACCACCAACAAAACAAAAAAGAAAGCAGGTAAGCAAGCCATAGGGAGCAAGCCAGTAAGCAGCACCTCTCCATGGCCTCTACATCAGCTCCTGCCTCCAGGTTCCTGCCCTGTTTGAGTTCCTACTTGGACTTCCCTGATTGATGAGCTCTGATCAGGACATGCAAGCCAAATAAACCCTTTCCTTTCCAGTATGCTTTTAGTCATGCTGTTTTTATCATAGTAGTAGAAACCCTAAAACAGAGAGACCCTGGTGAGAAAGATCTAGATGAATGGGACCCTCTTCTCTCTCCCTAGGTAGGGCTACCCGACCCCTTGGCAGACCCTTCATGCTTCCGGTCTGGGCCTGCAGCCTGCTATTGGTGTCAATATCACCCCATGTTCTTCCCAAGCAAGACTCCTCACGTAGCTTCTGAAACTCGAGCTGGAAGAAGGGGGCAGTGACTTTCTGCCTGTCCCTTCCCAAGTGCATGATCCTTTCCTGATTCCCTTCCTTCCCCAGGGAGTGAAAAAAAGTCCCCATCCCAACAATGAACACAAGCTTCCAGGTTTAAAAATAAAATCTCAGGCCGAGGCCCCCTTCCCAAACTGAGAGTGGCCTCTACATTAGGCTCCTGAACACGAGTCTCACTCATCTTTGCAGGCCAGAGCTGTATAAGGTCAGGAGCTGGGTGGGGCCCTGGAGGTCCTATGTGGCAGGGGTCTGATCTTAATGCCTCCAGAACATCCATTTGTTCAAGCTTTATAACTGTCACAGGTAAGGAAACTATACCCCACTCCCACCCCCAAAAAAAAGACCCTCCCTTTATTTTGGTTGTTGTTTGCTTTTTGAGCCAGGGTTTCTCTGTGTAGCCTTGGCTGTCCTAGATTCGCTTTGTAGACCAGGCTGGCCTTGAACTCACAGCCATCCTCCTGCCTCTGCATCCCAGTCTCCTTTTGTTTTTGGTTTTGGTTTTTCGAGACAGGGTTTCTCTGTGTAGCCTTGGCTGTCCTGGTCTGTGCCTGCCTAAGTGCTGGGATCAAAGGTGTGTGCTATGATGCCCAGCTTCATTTTACCTTGTGTTTAAGACAAGAGCCTGTCTTATAGTATATATTTTTTTGTTTTTTGTTTTTTTGAGATAGGGTTTCTCTGTGTAGCCTTGACTGTCCTGGACTCACTTTTGTAGACCAGGCTAGCCTCGAACTCACAGGGATCCACCTGCCTCTGTCTCCCAAGTGCTGGGATTAAAGGCTTACAAATTCTGATTTTTCATCCCCAGTATCTCCCAGACTTCCAGCCTTGGCCCCAGCTTAAGGCAGATTGCTGTGAGTTTGAGGCCAGCCTGGTCTACAAAAGCAAGCCTAGGACAGCCAAGGTTAACACAGAGAGACCCTGTCTCGAAAAACAAAACAAAACAAAACACACACACACACACACAAAGGAACTCAGTGTGAAAGAGGCCACCAGGCAACAGACATAACAAAAACATGCTTACACGGTTTCATTTTCTGCCTTAGTTTATTTATACTTGATTGGTCCAGAGGTTGGGTTCACATTTTAACATGCAAAAACTACATAAAGTCCCCAGGGCCCACAGTTCACCACCTGCTCATCAAGGATGGAACTGTTTGGAGACCGAGTGGAGGAGTCCTCACTTTGCAGTGGGGAGACTGACGGCAAGAGGCGACATCAGTGCTGTCCCTGTCACCTGCCACTGTTCCCTCTTTGTGTCCCTGCTCATCCACTAGCATCTTGCGTTCTCTTGGCACCCAGAAACAAAACAAAAGGCTCCACTACCCTAATTACTGCTCCATCTAATACACATTCCTTTTCTGCTGGGGCCTGCCAATGCCTGTTCAAAGGGGCCACGCAGTAAAAGAAGAGTAAGTCAGCCATCCTGAGAGCTTGAGGAGACTGGACTTACACTGTCCTCCGTCGGCTTGGAAAGCTGACCTCTCGGCCCTCCGGACAGTCTGATTTCAGAAAAATGAACCAAACCAATTGGACAGTCACTGCTGCTAAGGCAAGGTTGGCACAGCCATGGAGAGGTGAAGAGAAGAGAAGTTCCCCCACCTCACCCCGGCCTTGCCACATCCGGTCTATTACTGCACGCTTATCTGCACACGGTCCCCTTCAACAGCCGCTGACGTCAGTATGGTCTCTAGTCTCTCCTCACAGTGGAGCAGGATGGTGTGTTTTGGAATTCTCCTACTCTTCGGAGTTCTGCCATCATTCTCTCCCACCCTCACCTTCCACAGAGCCAAAGACAGGGTTCTTCTTTTTGTTTGTTTGTTTTCTGTTTTGTTTTGTTTTTGTCTTGGGTTTCTATGTGTAGGCCTGGCTGTCTTGGAACTCAGAGATCCACCTGCCTCTGCCTCCTGAGTGCTGGGATTAAAGGCGTGTGCACCACCAGCATCCCAAGAGGACAGTTTTATATCTCCCTTCATCCTCAGCCCTGCCCCTGCCATAGCCTCCAGCACCATGCCGGTGCCCTCCCCGGAACCCATTCTCCACCAAACGTCCTGGCTGAATAGCAGCAAATGTGCAACGGAAGGCCAGAGACGCCAACGGGGCTGGGTGTGCAGTTCGGTGGTAGCACATTTGCCTGGCACGCACAGGGCTCTGGGTTCAATCCCTTGTATTGAGTAAACAAAGCAAACAAAAAGCAACCATCCCAAATTTAAAAAAAAATAAAAAAATTCTTACCAAAAAGCCAACACTAGGGACAGCAGTCTTAGCAGACAGAGCAAGGAATGAGTTAAATGAAGGGAGGAGCTAGAAAGGAGAAAGGTAGCCTGGGAAACTCCAGGAGAATGGATCAACTACAACCCTCAGATATGTGGCAACAAGCTAGGCTCCTTTCTCCAGGAAGCTGTGAGCCGCAGGAGAGACTAAGGCTGGGGGGGAGACTATGGGAGCACAGGGGATGGGTGGATGCCCTGCAGGCACAATCGAGCATATATTTGCATATGCCTGCTCTTAAGTCTTTCTGCAAATACACATGTTCCTAGCACATGCTTCTTATCCCAACACTGTCATAGGTAAGTGTGCCACACAAAGGTCCATTCACAGCAAACATAAGCCTGTACATTTTAACTAATACACACGCATACACATCTCTTGCCTCTACACCTTTTTTCAGGAATATATACACATTCGCAGGTACCTAGCCACACATGCATATATAAACATACATGCTACATATAACACATACAAGTTCATTCATACATGCCTGAACATACCTGCCTACATGGTAGCATATGCATACTCACGTATGCTTATTTACAGGCATGCCAACTAATACTCACGTGCTTACTTGTGCATAACCGCACACAGGCCTACAGATAAAACACCCTCGTGCACACCCTTAGCCCTGGTCCTGGTGCCTGCAAGGTGCTTCCCTCTGTTGGAGACAGCGGATAAGTTCCTTCCGGTTGTCTAAGATGGTGTCGAAGCTGTCTTGCAGTCGGGCCTGCTGGTCAACCAGCTGGTGCTGCAGAGCCCGGATCCACTGGAGCAGTGCCAAGCGCCGGTACATCACCAGGTGCGCATGGTGCTTTTCCTTCTCCCGCTCTTTGTAGCGCTCCTGAGCCTGAAGCTGCTGCACGGCCTGGGCCACGGAGGGCAGAAGGGGATCCAGAGGGCTTGGGCCTCGAGGGGTCCCACAGCTAGGCTCCGGACTGCTGCTCAGGCTGTCGACGCTCAAAGAACTGCTGGCATAGCCAATGTCCTCCAGGGGAGAGCAGATGCTGCTGGCACCGCTCAACTTCTCAGGCTCAGCACCAGGGATCTCTGCGCCCTCCGGGGGACTGCGGACTCCCGCCTTGGGGAGCCTTGTGGCTCGGAAGACCTGGTTATCAGAAGGCGACTCAGAGGAGCTCCTCATCAGGATGGCTTCCACTTTGCCTGGCACACCGGGCCAGTTCTTATTGGTATCCTTAGCGCTCTCCACATAGTTGGAATTACTGTCCGGTTGGAGCTCTGGTTGACATGCTCCAGGAGGCAGGCCTCCCAGGTACTGGGCCCCCTCTGCTAGTCCTGGCTGGATGGCGGCGAACATCTGGTCTGCGAAGGGGAAGCAGAAAGGTGAGTCACAGCAGGGCAGGGTGGGCCAGCAACCTCTTCGTGGTGCCCCTCCGTTCTCGCTGATGATTTGGCCTGTCTCCTTCACAGGGTTTTTCCCTTTAAGGCTGACCGTCTCTTCAATTCTACACACTTCTCCCCAGATCACTTCCCTCTGTTACAGCTTCAAGAACCATTATGTGTGGGTGACTCTGGGATGTGTCCAGCCCAGATCCAACTGATATTCAACCTGCCACCTCCCACCAGCTCCTCAAATTCTACACAACTGAACGGTTCTCTTCAGGGTCCTTGGGCAGGACAGCTC
Source organism: Acomys minous (assembly GCF_964271855.1). Classification (NCBI taxonomy): domain Eukaryota; kingdom Metazoa; phylum Chordata; class Mammalia; order Rodentia; family Muridae; genus Acomys; species Acomys minous. Next base: position 102,403,070 of record NC_140487.1, on the reverse strand, counting down.
TGCTATCTGTTCGGTCAACCTGGCTGGATGCCTACGAGCACCCTGGACCAGTGACAGCCCTTCCTTGCTATAGACCTTGGTGTCTACGTTCTGACAATTCTTCCTCTTCTCTCACATTTGGCTCTCGTCATATTTACCCAGATGAGGGCCACAGCCTCTTCACTGACCCTCCTCTGGTTAAAAATATAAATTCAGGGGCTAGAAAGATGGTTCAGCAGTTAAGAGCACTGGTTGCTCTTCCAGAGGACCCATGTTCTGTTCCCAGCAGCCAAGGTAGGTGGTTCACAACTGCCTGTACTGCCAGCTCCATACCAACGCCAGCTCCATACCAATGCCCTCTTCTGGCCTGTTTCCCCACATCCATGTGTGCATACATACACAAGCACACACGCATATTTTGATACATTTTTTTAATTTTTAAAAAGACGCCCAGTTAAATAACAACAAATGATATTTTTAAAAGGAACATATATCTATATAGATACAGAGATAGAGAGATTTCACAGGGGTCTCGCATAAGACCATCGGAAAACAAATATTTACATTATGATTCATAATACTAGCAAAATTCAATTATAAAGTAGTAACAAAAGCTGGTGTGTGTGTGTGTGTTCACGCGCGCGCGCACGTGTGTGCACACGCGTACCTTTAAGTCCCAGCATTTGGGAGGCAGAGGCAGGTGGATCTCATGAGTTGGAGACCAGGCTGGTCTACAGAGTGAGTTCCAGGACAGCTAGGGCTACACAAAGAAATTCTGTCTCGAAAAACCAACCAACCAAACAAGCAAGCAAACAAAAAAGAAGTAACAACAGAAATAATTTTATGGCTGGGCGTCACCACAACACGATGAACTGTATTAAAGGGTCGAGGCAGAAGGAAGGTTGAGAACCATTGCCCTAGTGTAGGCCCAGCAGTAGCAGGTGTCAGCTTTTACCAGCCGAAAATGAACCGAGAGGGATTGCTGTGGGATCCCTGTACTTAGGAAAGATGGAAATAGTAGCAGGAGGCGCCTGCAGAGGACCCAGGACTTGAAAAGTTGGTCTCTTTCTTTTTCCTCCTCCACACTAGAACCCCTATCCTGAACCATAATGACATGCCTTTCTTGCAAGCCTGACCCTTCCCTCCCGGCGCTCCTGGGACCTTTCACTGCACTCAGTAGGCTCTGTCCTGAGCCCTCCCCGCTCTTTCTTCCCCAATAACAAACAGCTTTTAAGTTTGACCTGGCAAGAGGTTCTACCGACCACATTGCTATGACTGGGAGAACCGAGGACCCGTGAGTAAGAAATGGCATGAAGTCAACCAAGCAGGCACTTGGAAGGTTCCCCTATGGGTGACCGGGACCCTCCCCACAGCCAGCCAGCAATGGGCAGAAGTCAGGAAGAGAGTTAGTTTGGGACAGATGTGTCACCCTTTTGGTTTGTGAGAAAAGGCCTGAAGGTCCCTCCTCTTCATTTAAATTTTTTTTCCTAAGTCTGACCAGGCTCACAAAGGAAGCGAGGGTGGGAGTGAGCTAAGGATCCAGGTTTAAAAAGAGTCGTGGTGGCGCACGCCTTTAATCCCAGCACTCGGGAGGCAGAGGCAGGTGGATCGCTGTGAGTCCAAGGCCAGCCTGGTCTACAAAAGCGAGTCCAGGTCAGCCAAGGCGAACACAGAGAGATCCTGTCTCAAAAAACAAAACAACAATAACAAAAATAAAATAAAATAAAATTAAAATAAAAAGAGTCAGGAGAAATATGAGGGCAGACATGAGTCCAGACATCCCAGGATCAGGATTTCCTCCAAGCTAACCCAGGGACGGGGTGGGGAGAGGGGAGTGTGTGTGTGGGGGGTGTGTGGGGTTGTAGGATGGGAACTGGCAGCCTAGCAGGGGACAGATCACTATGACTCTAATCTCTGCAGAGGCGGCACCCCGACCTGCTCTCCCACAGCTGGGCCCCAAGCCCTCCACCAGGGCCCAGACTCACGGCCTAGAGGCGCCCGCTCCAGCGGGGTTGGCTACGGTTCCTCGGGGCCTGCTCGCTGCTGGGTAGGGGTTGGGGGTGGGGTGGGAGGTCCTTGGCCTGAGCGTGCAACGCGTCCCAGCGAGACTGCTTGGTCCCCGCACAGCGAACCCGGTCCCGGTCCCGGACTGCAGAGTCCAGCGGCGTCTGCGCGGCTGGGCGGGGCGGCCTGACCCACGTGGGCCGGTTCGGTTCTCCGCGCAGGAACTGCCTCCTCCCGCGGCTTGACCCGGGAGCCTTCCAGGTCCGGTGTCATCGCCTAACCACCCTGGCCGGGCGCCACGGATCCATCGGTTCGCCTTGCTGCAGACATGGCGACGCAGTGCCTCCTTCCTGGGTCTCACAGTGGCCTCGGAAATCCGCGAGGCAGCAGCAGCCGCTGAGGCCCTTAGCCGGCCCCACACTCCCTTTGTGCTTTGCACACATCTTCCTGCCGGAACATTCTCTCTTCATCCCCACTCACTCGTATGCTTTGGATCTTTGAGGACTCTTCTGACCCCTAGACCTGGTTATTCCCTTTTCTATCCTATGTCAGAGGGGAAAAAAGTCCCTTCACAGCATTTCTCGCTGATTAAATTCACTTAAGTGAAAACTATGTGGCTCTTACTGTTTGATTTGGTGTTTCGAGACAGAGTCTCATTATGTAGGCCTGGCTATCCTGGAAAGCACTAAGTGCGGAAAGGCACTGGAAAGGTTACACTGGAACAGCTGACTTCCATTGTAGGGTGAGATCAGATCTGCCTGACTCTGCCTCCCGAAGTGAAGTGCTGGGATTAAAGGCGTACTCCATAGCCACCAGGCCAGTTTCTTTCTTAAGATTTTCTTTTTATTTATGTATATGTGTTTGTGTTTGTGTGTGTGTGTGTGTATACATCTAAGGATGGGAGCCCCATTCCAGGTAAATTCTTCCTTTAGATATGTTTTCGAGACAGGGTCTCTCTGTGTAGCCTTGGCTGTTCCAGACTCGCTTTGTAGACCAGGCTGGCCTCGAACTCACAACGATCCACCTGCCTCTGCCTCCCGAGTGCTGGATTAAAGGTGACGTTCACCTCCAGGCCCGGGTGTGTGTGTGTGTGTGTGTGTGTGTGTGTGTGTGTGTGTGTGTGTGCGCGCGCATCTAAGGATGGGAGCCCCATTCCAGGTAAATTCTTCCTTTAGATATGTTTTCGAGACAGGGTCTCTCTGTGTAGCCTTGGTTGTTCCAGACTCGCTTTGTAGACCAGGCTGGCCTCGAACTCACAACGATCCACCTGCCTCTGCCTCCCGAGTGCTGGATTAAAGGTGACGTTTGCCTCCAGGCCCGGCTGTGTGTGTGTGTGTGTGTGTGTGTGTGTGTGTGTGTGTGTGTGTGTATCTAAGGATGGGAGCCCCATTCCAGGTAAGTTCTTCCTATAGATATGAAATTTAAAGACAAAATAGTGACTATCTGAGCCTAGGGCTACAGCAGTCACTCGTCCCACCAAGTGGAAGAAGGCAAAGTCTTCAGGTGCGTGCCGCACACTTCCACTGCAGTTTTATATGCATCCAGACTTCAAGACACAAAGTATTGAGACAATGGCATGTGCCAGGGCGGCTGGCACTTGGAAGCAAAATGGAGGCAGAACATTCGGCTGAAAACTCAGCCCCGCTGTACAAGGTCTTGCCTGCCCGCCATTCCAGAAGCTCGGGTTTTGTCCTGTGAGGTTGGTAACTGAAGAAGACCCCATGACTCCCCTTAGGGCACTCCAGCAAGGGGGGGGGGGTCGGGGGTAAGAGAGATTGCGGTTGGGGAGTCGGGGTGGGGGTGGGGTGGGGGGGACATACTAAGTAGCTTTCACTTTCTTGCTTGCTTTTTCCTGCTGGCACCTGTCAACTTTCTCACACAGCTTTGGAAACTTTGACAAATCAAACCATTTCAACCTTTTTGAGCTAAATACGTCGAATGCACCTTTAGAATAGTTGGCTGTGAGTTATTTATGAACTTTGTTACTAGAGCTTCAAAACATAAGCACAACACAGGAGGGACCTTTGACTTAACCCCCTGGAACCCTAGAGGCAGATTAAAAGGATGATTACATCCCAGAACTGGCTCTTCTTGGGACAGGAAGGCCCAGGAAGCCTGTGACCTAGTTCTGCTCCTGTCTTCGACACCATCTCTTAAAGGCAAAGGCCCCCCTGACTTTCCACACAGCCTGTGTGACTTGGGTAAAAGGGTAGGCTGTTTTGTTTTCTCAGATGGGAAGTGGGGGGAGGTACTTCCAACCAGAGGTTTTACAGTTGTTGCTTTCTGTTTGTTTGTTTGTTTGGTTTGGTTTGGTTGTTGTTGTTGTCTTAGGGGCAGAAAAAAAGTCTTTTACTGTTTGGAATTAAGTTCGAGGCCAGCCTGGTCTACAAAGCGAGTCCAGGACAGCCAAGGCTACGCAGGGAAACCCTGTCTTGAAAAACCAAAAACCAAAAAGTTCGGGATCTCTTGGGGCTGGAGAGATGGCTCAACCATTAAGGGCTAACTAGGCTCACAACCTAGTGATGTCAGGACATCTTACACGCCAGGCAGGAACTCTACCACTCAACTGTGGTCCCAACCCCTGCTGCTACAGGCTTCCTGAGCACTGGGACTACAGACATGAGCCACTAAGATGCCTGGGAACCGCTCTTTATTTTCTTCGAACAGAAATTTTCTTTCTAGCTGGGTGGTGGTGGCACACACCTTTAATCCCAGCACTTGGGAGGCAGAGGCAGGCGGATCTCTGAGTCAGAGGCCAACCTGATCTACAGAGTGAGTTCCAGGACAGCCAGGGCTACACAGAGAAACCCTGTCTTGGAAAATAAATAGATAAATAAATAAATTCTTTTTGACAGGGTCTCACTATGTAGCCCTGGCTATCCTGCAATGCACTATGTAGGCCAGGCTGGCATTGCATTTACAGAGATTCCCTGCTGGGTTAAAGGCCAAGTGCCATCATTCTTTGAATAGAATCTTGGCATGTAACCTGTTAGAGATCTTTTCTCTTCACTTCCCCACTGGCCTCAGCAGCTCCTGAGAGGATGTGGAGGAAATGTTTATGTTTGTATTTTGTGGGTTTGTTTTCATTTGTTGTGCAGAGGATTGACTTGGGGACATCTATGCTAACCCCCTGAGCTACACTTTCATACTATGGGAAGGCGTCATTCACCCATTCATTCACTCACTTACTCAATTCATTCATTCAGTCACTCATTCATTCTTGTGGGGAAGGGAACACAGGCACACATGTGTGGAACTCAAGAGGACAGCTTGCAGAAGACTGTTCTCTTCTTCCACCATGAATTCCGGGCATCGAATTTAGGATCTCAGCCTTGCACAGCAAGCTTCTCTGAGCTTCTCCGCCAATCTCCCTCGAGCCAGGGTTTCCTCTGTGTACTCTTCTCTGTCCTAGACCAGGCTGGCCTCGAACTCAGAGATCCCCCTGCCCCTGTCTCCCAAGTGCTGGGATTAAAGGCCAGCGCCACCACCACCACTCTGCCTTAAGGTTTTATTTCTTCTTCTTCTCCTTCTTCTTCTCCTTCTCCTCCTTCTCCTTCTTCTTCTTCTTCTTCTTCTTCTTCTTCTTCTTCTTCTTCTTCTTTCTCGTCCTCCTCCTCCTCCTCTCCTCCCCCCTCCTCCATCTTCCTGAGGAAGGTTTTAAAGTTCATCAGGGCACAGCGTCAAACCCACCGCATCACGTGAGCCCAGAAAACGGATCTTCTTCCTATCCTTACTCCGATACCCCAAAAGAAAAAGAACAAGGTTGCCCGACACCACCGTAGACCGCCTCTGTAATATCTTTAAGCAGCGAGTATCTTCTCCCAGCACCTTCCAAGAGACAAGGGAAGCCAAATCTACAGCCTGAGGTTGCGGAACAGCCCCCGAGCCCACAGCAGGAATGACAAGATGAAGATGAGAAAAGCGGAACGGAAGGAGGAATGAGGGAAGGGGGTGCCGGCTCATTCTTCCCGTGTGTACCCCTTCCTAGCAGCTGCTTCTGTGCGCTCCATAATCCCCTTCCCCTCACCTCCACCCATCCTCTGGCCGCCCACCTCTCCTCCACCCACCCCATTCATCAGTAGGAGGGCACCATATTAGTGCAGCATTTCAGGGCCTGACAGATCCTTTCTGGGTGCCCCCCACATGTAACCACTTAACCCCTAGCACAAAAGGCCATGCTGAATGGGCTTGAAGCCAGTGGCTCGTGCGGAGGGGAAGGTCTCAATAGGATTTTCCGAGCCGGGTGTATAAAGCGCTCTGCTCCAGCAGCCCTCAATGGGGGAGCTGAAGTCCGGCATGTGCCTAGGGGAGGAGCCCGGCAGCTGCATCCCGCCCCCGAACAATGATTTATTCATTCTCTTGGCACGCTCAGAGAAAACAGGCTCCAGGGAACGTGGCCCCACAAATCGCCCTGGGCCTCAGATAATTACAACCATCACCACCGAAGTTCAGAGACCTTACTCCCCACCCCTGTAATTTATTGCTTAGAGCTTAAGGTTCCTCTTCCCAGTAAGGGAGGCTTCTAGAAGCCCTGGGTTGGGGGTGGGGTGGATCAGGCAGGCACCTTCCTTTGAAGGGGCTGCATCGGCCCACAGCCCCGTGAAGACCCGTGTAAACGCCCCTCCCTAAAGTAAAGAAATAAAATAGCAAGGCACACAGGCTGGCTTGTTTTTAGAACTGCCCACACAGGGTAGGGCGGAGGCAGACGCAGGGCGGACGAGTGGCTCAGGGCAGAAATAACTAATAGGTAGTAGAAACGCCCTAAAGGTTTGTTGGGTTTAGTTCAGGCTGCTAGCAAAATGTGTCGTTCTTCCTGTCTCTACTCTTCTGTCAAGCCACTTTCCTATAGAAGAACCTTTGGGGGTTGGGATCTATATTAGAAATAGGTAAGCTTGGTAACCATGGTGATGCACACCTAGTAATCCTAGCACTTGGTAAACCGAGGCAGGAGGATCATACGTTTGGTTTGAGGACAACCTGGGCTCTACAGAAAGAAGCTGCTCCCCTTCGCCCCCATCAAAGTATGAAATGTCAGGCAAGTAGTTTCTTTTGTTTTTGTTTCATTTATTTATTTATTTACTTATTTTTTGAGACAGGGTTGCTACGTGTAGCCTTGGCTGTCCTGGACTTTTGTAGTCCTTGCTGACCTCAAACTCACAGAGATCAGTCTGCCCCTGCCTCCCAAATGCTGGGATTAAAGGTGTGTGCCACCATGCCAGGCTTTTTTTTTTTTTAAGACACCGTTTCTCTGTGCAGCCTTGGCTGTCCTGAAACTCACTCTGTAGATCTGGCTGGGCTTGAACTCACAGAGATCAGCCTGTCTCTGCCTCCTGTGTGCTGACATCTGCCCAGGCACGTAGTTTCTTTCTTTAAAAAAAAATTATTTTATAAAAAAAAATTATTTTATGTGTACAACTGTTTTGCCTACTTGTATGCATGTGTCCTATATGTATGCCTGATGTCCAACTACATAGCTGAAACCCTATCTCATAAAAACAAGCACTGTTTGAGTGTATGTCAGAAGAGAGTGTCAGATCCCCTGGAACTGGAGTTAGGGATGTTTGTAAGCTGCCGTGGGGATGCTTAGAATTGAACCCGGGTCCTCTGCAGGAGCAACCAATGCTCTTAACCACAGAGCCACCTTTCTAGCTCCAAGACTAGTAGTTTCAAGAACAAAACTGTGACAAGCAAACTTGTCTTCCCACCTTCATAGCTCATGTCACCAGGGCCAGACTTAAAAAAAAAAAAATCATGATAAATAAAACTAAAAAGAAAAAGAACATCAATAATGTTAGCAGAACAGGAGTGTCAGATTGAAGTGACCATCCTCAGACTGGCCCCTGGGCCTCCTAGCTCCAAGCTTGTAATTACCTTGTCACACAGAAAACAAATCTACTGTAGACCTTACCGGGGAGCGGCAGGAGATCCCAGGCAAGGAGGTTGCCAGTTGGGAAAGGGGAGGCAACAGCAGAAGATTGATTGATCTTCAAAGCTGGGGGAAAAAGAGCTCCAGACTGACCAACCAAGGCCTGGAGCACTCAGAAAGCTTTCTTCTCCCTTGAGAAGAAGGGTGGACACATCAGGGGACAATGGGTGGGACTCAGGACAAGGGCTCAAGCCCCTTCCTGGAAGCCTCAAGGAGGGGCGATTGCTAAGAGGCTGCTGCCCTCTGGTGGGCATACAGAGAACCACCTCCCTCCACGCTGAAACCCCATCCTGTTCCTGTGGCCCCCAAGATCAACATCCTCACAGGCTGGGTTCCTCAGGAAGCTGATACTCAGAGTGCAGCATTCACTCAGAACGTTTATTATTAAGAAGTTCCTTTTGTGTGGCACGGCGGCACCAATCTTTTTTTTTTATTTTAATGTACGTTGGTGTTCTGCCTGCACGTATGTGTGTGTGTGAGGGTGTCAGGTCCCCTGGAACTGGAAATAGACAGTTGTAAGAGGCCCTGTGGTGCTGGGAATTGAACCCAGGTCCTTTGGAAGAACAACCAGTGCTCTTAACTGCTTAACCATCTCTCCAACCAGCCCCACAGCACCAGCCTTTCATCCTGGAACTCAGGAGGCAGAGGCAGGAGGATCTGTAAGAATATGTGGTCTACATAGTGAAGCCTCATCTCAAAATAAATAAATAAATTAATTAATTAAATTAAAAAAAAGCCATTTGGCTGGGCTACAGTACTGCTTAAGGCAATCATAGTGGTGCATGGTACACCTGGAACCCCAGGGCTCAGAAGGCAGAGGCAGGAGGAGGATTAAAAGTTCATAGTGAGTTCGAAGCCAGCCTGGACAACATGAGATCCCGTATCAAGCAGGCAAACAAAAACCCCAGTGCCTTTGGGCTCAATATCTATGAAAATGGGAAAGAAACAGGAGTGGGCAAAGGAAGTTGAGAGTGACAATGTAAGCCTGTGGCAGTCTCAGCTCCCCCACAAGGAGGCTCTGAGGCTAGAACAGCTCTTCAGAGCTGAGCTGGCCAGGCTTTTATATATCTGTCACCACTGGAGGTGAGTTGTGCTGGCTGAGACAAATCTCAAAGGGGCAGACACAGGAAGCTGTCCTCATAGTGTTCCCAGCAGCTGGGCCACTAAGTCCCTTCAGTGATGGGTTCCCTGTACACAACCACAAATGCTCACCAAACCTGTAAAACAGACCACAGGTTTAGCTTGGGCCACAGGCTCTAGGCTCTAGGCTCAGTGGGACAGTGTATCAGTCTCAGTTACCAGCCTGTTATACACTGAGCCCTGGGGATGGTCAGGCAAGCCTGAATACTCAGATTGGATCCATTCATGCAACTGGCATTCACTGAGATTTCCTGGACCAGGCCTGGAGGCGGACACGTTGCATTTTTTTGTATTTAATCCTCACAACTACGGAGTGAGCATTAAGGCAGATTATTCAGATGAGATCAAGTTATTAAGTGGCTTTCACAGTCCAATGACACTTCAAGAAATGACACTCACAAAGGGACAAGTGTTATTTCTGCTGCCAAAGATTCTTCAGGCGACAAAAGGTCTTGGCTCTGTTCTGCCTGTGTGTGCCGCATGAATAGGATGGCTTGCGGTTTGCAGTCAGAGCATATTCTCGATTGTAGCCAAGTAGTTCTATTCCACAGCCCCCTGCTTCAGAGCCTTCCCAGACGTGAGAGAGCCGCAGACTGTAAAGTCCTGACACAAGCCACTGTCAGCCGAAAGGAAGCAGGAGACTGCTGTGCACCCTGTATCTCTCGATGAGGACAAAGACTGGGGAAAGAAAGCCAACAGCCGGTGCTCAGTTGCCGCCCAATTAAGCCTTTCTGACCCTGATGTTGGTGGTGCGTACCTGTAATCCCAGCACTTAGGAAGCAGAGGCCCAAGGCTGGCCTGGGCTACACAGTGAGACCCTCTCAAAAGATAAAAACAGAACCTTCCTGCACATCCAGATGTCAACAGGAAGCTTTTTTAGTCTCTTCATTTTAGTTTAACTTAGAAAGAGGGAGGAAGGGGGCCTGGATGCTATCGTTTTTGTTTGTTTTGTTTTTTTCTGAGAATGACTGGAGACATTTACTCAATACTTCTGCTTTCTTCCTCACTACATACCGTAGTGCATGCACACGCAAATGTACACACACACACACACACACACACACACACACACACACACACACACACACACACACACACACTTTCCTCCTGGGCTCCCAGAACCTAATTTTTCACGTTTAGAAAACCCAGATGATTTTTGCCTGGGTCCATCTGGTTTTCCAAATAACCTGTCTTTTTGATAAATAACGTAAGTTAAATTAGACAAGACAAACAAAGAAAGGGGTGAGCAATCAGCTTCCCCCCCCCCCCACCTTCTCTCAGCCTCTGAGAAAAAGAGGGGGCTGAAAAGCCCAAAGCACAGTCCACTCCCAACTGGACCCCATCACTTTCAACCCCTTGGACTGGGCCCAGTCTCCATCCTGGAGCTGGGAGCAGCTTTGTTACCCCCCACTGCTGGCCCACTAGCCCACCAGCCATAAAAAACAACCGCACGGCCTGTCTCATCTGAACATTAGCAAAGGACCCGAGTGTTCAACCCTAAAGCTTCCTCCAATCACCCTTAGGCTGTAGCTACTTCAGACTCCCTCTTCTCATTACGTAGCCCACCACGGGGAAGAACGAAATCAATACACTGAAAATGAAAAACCTTTAAGGTGAGAGAAGATGGGACAGAAAGAGGGGACGGGAAGGGCACGGATAAAAACTAAGATGCTACAACTAAGGGACCAGGCAATCTGGGGGCCTTGTTCTCAAAAGGCTACGATCTGAGGCCCACACCAGCCACACACAAAGTCAGGCCTGTTTCCCCAGTTCACTTTGAGAGTCCCGGCAAGACCCATAGGCCTCCGTTCCTACAGCTGTCAAAGTCTCAGTAGAGTACCAACCTCCGTTGGCTGCTGGGTTAGCCCCATGGGCTGGGGGAGCATGGAGCTTTGCTGAGGCAAATGCCTTTCCTACCCACCCAGCCACAGGGTGTCCAGAAGTCAGCCCCATCCCTTCCTGAGCTGCTTGTTAAATACGCAGCGCTGAGTATGTATGATCAGGCTACATTCCACCATACCTTTAGTCCAACCATAGCTTAGTGAGCTGCACAAAGTCAGTGCACATGAGCCTCCTCCCCCAGGTGAGAGGGCAAGTCTAGAGAGGATGGCTTATCTATGGGCACAGCACTTGTGAGCTACACACAGAGCAAGATCTCACTGCCATCTCTTCCATTGGAAAGCATTATAGGCAAGTCAGGCATGGTGGTTCACACCTGTAATCATTGTGCTGCAGAGGCTCAGGCAATGAATTTAAAGCTAGCCATAGCTACATAGTGAGGTTCAGGATAGCCTGGGCTGTAGGGCAAGGCCTTCCCTCAAAAATAGTGGGTTGGAGAGATGGCTTAGGTGGCTCATAACTGCTTACAACCCTAGCTGCAAGGGGTCTCGTGCCTTCTTTTAGGCTCCTTAGGAACCTGCATATACATGGGAGTACAAGCATATGCATGCGTGTGCGTGTGCGTGCACACACAGATACAGAGCATGTACAAATAAAAATAAATCCTAGAAACAAAAATTGCACAAAAACAAATTTTAAAAATACTTATTTTTGAGACTGGGTTTCACTCTGTAGCCATGGCTGTCCCAGAACTTATTACATAGACCAAGCTAGCCTCAAACTCATTGGGATCCACCTGCCTCTGCTTCCCGAGTACTGGGATTAAAAGCCTGAGCCACTACAATCTGGTAAAAAGTACGTTTTAAAAGTGTCACTAGCAAAAAAATAAAAATAAAAAAATAAAAAATAAAAATAAAAGTGTCACTAGCAATTCAGCTCTAAGCTTCTTACCAAGTCTCTCAACACGAACTGCTTAAAAAATATTAATTAAATAAATTAATGTGCCAGGTACAATGCTACCCCACAAATCAAAATAGACAGTCTGTTTTCAAGGAATTTGTTGTCCTAATTGATAAGACAGACCTAACATAAGGTGGCAAATTGTGATTAAAAGATCCAAAGTGTAGGGAACTTTGCACACCTTACACCATAATGGTAGTCAAAGAAGGTACTCCTGAGGAAGGTGGGTTTAAGACGAGTGTTTTGAGAATTACACATCAGCCAAAGACGGAGGTTGGAGGTGAAGGTAAGCCAGGAGATTGGAAGGGTACTTTAGAAGGCCCTGAGTTTAAACTTTATTCTGAGTGTGAGAGAAGGCACTGAAGAGTTTATTTGATTATATATATATGGCCAGGTGTGGTAGCTTGTCCAAGGTGCACACCTTTAATCCCAGCACTCGGGAAGCAGAGACAGATGGATCTCTGTGAGTTCGAGGCCAGCCTGGTCTACGAAGCAAGTCCAGGACAGCCCAAGGCTACACAGAGAAACTCTTGTCTCGAGAAACAGAACAATGGATTCACTTATGGGCGTGAGTACGTACTGCCTGAGTCCCGGGAGTTACAGAGGGTTGTAAGCCACCGTGTGGGTGCTAGGAATCAAACCTACAACGTGCTCTCAACTTCTGAGCTATCTCGCTGGCCCCTAGTTGTTTGTTTTTTACATAGGGTTTCACTATTATATGCCCTGTCCCTTTGGCAGGCCTAAACCATGTTGCTCAGGCTTACCTTTAGCTTGTGGCAATCCTCACGACTCTACCCACTAAAGGCTAGGATTATAGGCACTCACTACCACACCCAGCCCTGAAGAGTTTGCTTTTGATGTTAGGGATTAGACCTGCCAGCAAACAACAACCCTTCCCTGGGGAGAGGTTTAAGTCACGAAGTGCATCCTCCACACATTACGTATGTGTAAAGGGCACCTTCTGCCTGCTATGGATGAAATGGAAGCAAAAACAGAAGTGAGGTCATCAGAGGTCTACCGCAGTGCCCTGGAGAACTGAAACTCAGGCGTGCAGCCCTGGCTGCTGAGCTGGGGTGAGCTGACTCAAGTTGCAAACTCTTTTTTGTTGTTGTTGTTTTCCCGAGACAGGGTTTCTCTGTGTAGCCTTGGCTGTCCTAGACTCACTTTGTAAACCAGGGTGGCCTTAAACTCACAGTGATCCCCCTGCCTCTACCTCCCAAGTGCTGGGATTAAAGGTGTACACCTTGGACAAAAGGCATGTGGATCAGGCTGATACTCCTCAATTGATCCTGTCAAAAAAAAGGGGGGAAGCTTAGCTTGGCTTCTGGCAGATATATTTTCATAATGAAAACTGACATAGAGTTAAAGACTCCATTTCTTCTCTAAAGAATATGTTTTTTAGGGCCAGCAAAATGGCTCAGTAGGCAAAGGTACTTGCTGCCAAACCAGAGGACCCAGGTTCAATCCCCAGAACCTACATGGTAGGGGAAAACTAACTTTTGCAAATCATCCTTTTATTTCTACATATGTATCCACATATACACACAAATATAAATTAGATGAAATATAGCAAGATTAAAGAAAATAGGGAGCTGGCTCAGCGGTTAGGAGCACTGACTGGCTGCTCTTTCAGAGGATCCCAGTTTAATTCCCAGTACCGAAATGGCAGCTCACAACTGTCTGTAACTCCAGTTCCAGAGGATCTGACACCCTCATACATACACACAGGTAAAACACCAAATGCACATAAAATAAAAATAAAAATAAATTTATAAAAGACAAAAAACAAAAACAAAACCAGAATGCATTTCCCCAGAGACACAAAGAAAAATAATTTATTTCCCAGATTTGTCAGACATTGACTGTTTTCTATTTAGTGGTCAGTTGTTTTCTTTCTTTCTTTCTTTCTTTCTTTCTTTCTTTCTTTCTTTCTTTCTCTCAAGTACTGGGACTAAAGATGTGTGCTAGTGCTATCACCGCTTGGGTCCGATCCCCACCTCCCCGCTCCATTTCTCCCAAGAAGAGCATGTGGAGACTTGAGTTCCTGCCCAGCCTAGGCAAGGCCCTCACTCTATAAACTCACCATTCCAACAGGGCATGTTGAGAAGCAGAAAGGGAGATCTGTAGCCTCACATCTTGGCTCTCTTGCTCTGGGGTTGAGAGGTGCCTCCATTAGGCCCTCTTCAGAACACTCGGAGAGCCGCACTAACCATCTCTGTGGACCCAGAGCAACACTGAAGTACATGGGAAGGCAGCCAAGGGGCGAGCACCTCTTGAGGACCGGGGCAGGCATTCCATATGGACCCGCTCCTCCTGTCCAGCTCTGAGCAGACCACTAAGTGAGCTGTCTGATCATTTAGAGATGGAAAAGGCAGTGAAGGGCAACTGCAGCCCCCTTCTGTTCTGGACGCAGAGTCTCCTGGGAGGGAAACATCCTGAAAATGAGATACTCTCTTAACTTCCACACTGACCTAAGAATAAGCACTCAGGCTGGACAGCAAACCCTGCCCTCAAGGCAATGACATTTATTGAAAATCTACATACATATTAAAACAGCTTTATACACATTTCTCCCATTACAAGATTACAAATATACAAATGTGTGTTCTGTCCAAGTCAGCATCCTGAGTATTAGGAAAAAACTAAAATAAAAAGCCCTACGAACCAACAGAAAACCTCCATCTTAATCTCATCAGTTGAATCGGCTGGTTATGTCTCTCAATAAAAGATGGACACAATCTCACCAAGTTTCCCATGCTCAGCTTTCGATACTGAAACCCAGCGTTCACCTGGAATGTTCGGTTCTGAGGGGAAACTGGTGTCTACTTCTGAAGAAAGCCCAGCGACAGGCTGGAGAAAGCGAGTGACCGCAGTTCCCTTCAGTGACTTTATTAAATTTCACTGATCTGCTCTCAGTATTGGTGATGAAAGAGTAAAATGTTCTTTCATTGGTCAGGGCAACAAACTCAGCCCAAGAGATGCAATAAATAGTGGTCAGACAGGTGGATCTCTATGAGTTCGAGGCCAGCTTGGTCTACAAAGTGAGCCCAGGACAGCCAAGGCTACACAGAGAGACCCTGCCTCAAAAAACTGGAATAAAATAAAAAAAGTGGTGGAGTTTCTTCTAGTCTGCAGAAGGGAGGGGAGGCTCTCAAACAAATAACTTGAAGTTGAACCTCTAGGCCCAGGGAAGGTCTCTCCTCCATAGATTATCTGGTGTGGGTGGACCTGGGTTTATCCCTTCATCTTCCTCCCACACTCCAGAGAGTGAGGTTAATCTCTTTATGAACTACGTACCAGCTTGAGTCTTTATTTCAAAGGCAGTAAAGGTTAATCAGAAATCAAGGCTAGAAGCTCACAGGACACAGAAGGAACGGGACTGGTGCAACATCCGGGCGAATGCTTCTTAGTCCCTCCATCTAACCACTCGCACTGAGGCCTGGTTACCGCGCGAGGGGTCACGTGGGTGTGGAGGAGGCATCCTAGTACTGGCTTTCAGTGCTTTCTGTAATTTTCTATAATGCCACACTTTCTTCCTCCTCCAAACACCTCCACTTCAAAGTGGTGTCAACCCAGGAAACTGCTAGGAAAAAATGTCAAATACTTAACAGGAGAAGTGAGACTTCAATTATTCTGTAAGTCGATGGTGGAAAGTCTGCAATGGTAAGACTGGTGGCCAAACTGGAAAATAACACCAGGAAAGAAAAACACCGCAGAGAGCTGTGGGGTGGGAAGAACGGGAAAAAACGCAGGAAGATCTCTGCTCATGAGAGACTGATTATGAGCGAGGGAGCGGTCATCAGCAGAAACATCAGTTCCCCACTTCAGTGCAGACCTACTTTGAGTAGTTTTGACAGATGCTGGCTTTGACAGGTGTTAGCTTTCCAAGTATCTGAAGATGCTCCGCTTTGGTCCTGGACTGCTGTTATCCACCTTTAGTCGCTTAGGAGACGGTGACACCATCAATGATGATCCCTTTCTTCTCACCTAGAGAGAACACAGAGGGCGTCAGGGCCAGCTCAAGACTCACACAAATGTTCACCTTCGGTGAGTTCTTTAGCAACTCAGTTAAATCATACATGACTAACAGACAAAAAAGAAAGAAAGAAAGAAAGAAAGAAAGAAAGAAAGAAAGAAAGAAAGAAAGAAAAACTTGGCAGGCAAATTTAAAAGCTGATTGCCCATTGGAGCAGCAACTCCCCTATAAATTCTGGAGAAGTGAAAAATTCTAACATTTTAACAAGCTGTTAGGTCAGAACGTTTATTTCACTTGTGTCATGTATGTGTGTAGGTGTGCGTGTGCATGCTATGTGCATGCACATGGAGGCCGGAGGTTGTTGGTTTCTTCCTCTATTATTCTCTGGCTTGCTCCTTTAAGAGCAGGAAGTAAGATGGCCTGCTATTGAGCTTCCAGGATCTACCTTTCTCTGGTCGTGTTGGGGTTATAAAATTGCACAGCTGTACAGCCACACCTGGCATTTTACATGATGCTAGGATTCAGACTCAAGTCCTTATGAGTGCATAGTAGGTACTCTTACCCAACAAACTCAACCCCTCACACCGTTTTTAAAAGTAAAACAAATAAATCTGGCGCTGGAGGGATAGCTCAGTGGTTAAGGTACTTGCTCCTCGGGGCAACTCACAGCTGTCTGTAATTGCATTTGCAGGGGATCCAGCACCCTCTTTTGGCCTCCCCAGGTAACACACACACACACACACACACACACACACAATCATAAAAGCATGTAAAATACAAACAAATCTTTAAAAAACAAAAACCCACAAGTCAACTAACTCTAAGCATATAAACTGATATGCTTTATCAAATCCCCTACCTGAGGCTTAGATGATTCCTTTGCTGCCTCTGCCTTGGTGGGAGAAAGTGTATGAAAGACAAAGTTTCTTGAGTTTCGGGGAGCGCTGGGGTTGAGGTCAGACAGGGCAGCAAGTTTCTGAAGCACAGCTTTGGGCTGGTTTAGCAAGGAGCCTGTCTTCAGCTGAGGAAAGAAGAATTACATGACATCAAACTGCAAATGTCACAGAGAAGGAGAAGGAAGCCATCCCTGTCAGCCTGGCACTCAGGGAACGCATTTCTACCTTAAGAAAGACTTTCCCACTTTGCGTGGCCACCTTCGTCCCTGAATGACAGCCTGATCTACAGACCACATCAGCTTAACAGGGACCCAACTAACCTGGTGAGCAGCTCCTGGTCTGATGGCTTCAAATGGGTTACTGGGCACAGACTTTGATTCCTGAACAGCCACAGCACGGTTGGCTGGAAAGAAAACAATGAAAGAAGTGTTCTGAGCAAGGCCAGCTAGAATCCCTTCTATATACAAATAAGCAAAGACGACTTAAAAGCTGACACAAAAACTTCTGTTGATTTTATATTGATGACCTTAAAACTCCTTAGTGTCACTAAGGAGATAACAAATTGAGCTTCTCAATCAATCATTAACAAGCACTAAGAAAGAAACAGCAGTTGGTGACTGTGTAGTAGTGTATGAGAGCCCATTTCTAGAGCTCGACACACCTGTGTTCAAATTCCAGCTCTAACAAGTGAGTATATAAATCCTGAGCAACTCAAAAGAGAAGCCACAATTCACCAGCCAAACCTTAAAACTTGAAGCAAAACAAACTACATAAACCTAAGTACAGCTTCCACTGAGTGATGGCTTAAGAGCCAACCTCTGGGAGGCTGGAGAGATGGCTCAGCGGTTAAGAGCACTGTCTGCTCTTCTAGAGGTCCTGAGTTCAATAGTGCAACCATATGATGGCTCACAACCATCTATGATGTGATCTGAAGCCCACTCCCACAGGTGTACATGCAGGTAGAGCACTGTATACATAAAATAATAAATGAACTTAAAAAAAGAGCCAACCTCTGCCTCTCCTCATCTTGAGGGTCCCTTTAAGACAATATTATAGAATGCTTACATTAGCTGCCACAGCTGAAGGTCAGAGTCCCCTCCAAGGCTCCAGCACTGGCAATCTAAGCAGCTAGACCCAAAAGAAGCAAGAGCTCACCATTCCTCTGCAGTGCTTTGGCTGTAGCTTTCTTGGCTAGCATCATAAACTGACTGTCTTCCCCAACATCTTCTTCTTCAGCAGCAATTTTCCCCTGTTGAGCCTGAACATGAAAATCATACAGTATTAGCCAGGTGTGGTGGCACATGCCTAGAGTCCCAGCACTTGGAAAGCTGAGGCAGGAGAATTACCATGACTTCAAGGCCACTTTGGATTAATGACAGATCAGCCTCTGTCTTCAAAACAAACTCATACGACATTGGATTACCTATAGCTTTCCTAAATAGTCAGTGTAAGGGAGCTGGAAAGCCGACCCGGTAGTTAAGAGCATTGGCTACTCTTCCAAAGGATCTGGGTTCAACTCCCAGCACTCACATGGCAGCTCAAAAATGTCTGCCGTAGCTCCAGTTGCTACTACAGAATTGGTCTAACACTCAATTCTGGGCTTTGCTGGGACCAGACACATATGTGGTGTGTAGGCATACATGCAGGCAAAGCACCCACAAACATAAAATAATTGAAAATTAAAGGCTGGATCAGATACGTGGCATACACCTTTAATCCCAGGACTCAGGAGGCAGATCTCCTACTTTGAGGCCAGCCTGGTGTAGAGAGTGCATTCCAGGACAGTCAGAGATACATAGTGAGATCTTATCTCAAAAAACAAAGCAAATGCTGGGCTGTGGTGGTGCACGCCTTTAATCCCAGCACTTGGGAGGCAGAGGCAGGTGGATCGTTGTGAGTTCGAGGCCAGCCTGGTCTACATGAGTCCAGGACAGCCAAGGCTACACAGAGAAACCCTGTCTTGAAAAAACAAACAAACAAGCAAAAAAACAGTAATATTTAAAAAAAAAATATAATACAGGCTGAGTTGTAAAGCCAAATTACTATTTAATTTAATTAATTTATTTTTTTTGAGACAGGGTTTCTCTGCCTCCTGAGTGCTGGGATTAAAGGCGTGCACCACCACCACCACCCAAGTTTGTTTTCCTTTCTACAAGCTTCGCTGCCTTAGATTAAAAAGATAAAAGCCTGGAGATGTGGCTAAATGGTTGGAAACACGTGTTGCTCTTCTAGAGAACCCAAGTTTGGTACCTAGAACCCAAGAGATAGGTTACCATGCCTGTAACTCTAATTCCAGGGGATCCGATGCCCTCTTCTGGCCTCCACAGGCACTGCACTCACATGCACCCACACCATATGCACATCATTTAAAAATTATTATTTTATTTCTTTTGGTTTTTTGAGACATGGTTTCTCTGTGTAAAAGCCCTGGCTGTGATGGACTCACTTTGTAGACCAGGCAGATGTGCATCACTACACCTGGCAAATAAATTAATTTTTATTTTATATTTTTGAGACAAAGTCTCATTACATAGTCTGGGCTGGCCTGCAACTCACAGAGATCCACCAGCCTCTGCCATCCAAGTGCTAGGATTGAAGGCATACAACACAACTCCCAGACTGAAAATACATGATGGTTTTTTTGTTTTGTTTTGTTTTGTTTTGTTTTTATTGGGCAATTAGCCAGAGAGTTACCTGTGGTAAACTTTGGGGGGCAGGGGGAGCAAACCTCAAGATTAAAAGGGTTAAATATATTATTGCTAAGTTTACATGGCAGCTGAAGAGTTTGGATCTTTGCTCCTCTAAACTTTGTCAAAATAGGCAATTTTCTTTTCTGTTTTTTGTTTTGTTTGTTTTTGTTTTTCGAGACAGGGTTTTTCTGTATAGCCTTGGCTGTCCTAGACTTGCATTGTAGACCAGGCTGGCCTCGAACTCACAGTGATCCACCTGCCTCTGCCTCCCAAGTGCTGGGATTAAAGGCATGCGCCACCACGCCCGGCTCTGTTTTTTGTTTTGTTTGTTTTTGTTTTTCGAGACAGGGTTTTTCTGTATAGCCTTGGCTGTCCTAGACTTGCATTGTAGACCAGGCTGGCCTCTAACTCACAGGGATCCACCCGCCTCTGCCGCCCGAGTGCTGGGATTAAAGGCGTGCGCCACCACCACCCCCCGGCCCTTTTTCTGTTTTTTAAAGATTTATTTATTTATTGTTATGTATACAGTGATCTGCTTACATGTACTCCTGCAGGCCAGAAGAGGGCATCAGATCACAGTATAGATGGTTGTGAGCCACCACGTGGTTGCTGGGAATCGAACTCTATACCTCTGGAAGAGCAGGCAGTGCTCTTAACCTCTGAGCCATCTCTCCAGCCCCCTAAATAGGCAATGTTCTTGGTCACTTTCTACCTGTTCTCGAAGCCACTGCTCTCGTTCAATCCGCTCCTTCCTCCACTTGGCTTCAGACTCATCAAGCTGTTCTTCAACCTGATCGTCATCAGATTCTCTGTGGAACAGATCCATCTGGGAGGTGTCGTCTGAAGGAGAGAGGTGAGGCACTTAGCATATTGTAGTCCTCACAGAGGGAGTGGTCAGACTGAATGTTGACTTAAACCTTTCCTAGCCACAAAAGGAAGTCAATGGATACAGCTAGTCTACAATGGATACGGCTAGTCTACCACTCAGCCTGGTGTAGAGGTGGTTTTCTGTTTGTGGTTTTTCTTTCCCAGAAAGGGTTGCAAGCAGCCAGGTTGGCACTGAACTATGGCGCTAAGGATGACCTTGACTCCTGATTGTCCCCCCACTACATCCTAAGTCTTGGGATCACAGGCACGCACCGTCATGCCTGGTTGTTTTCTAACGTGGTACTGGGGATGGAGCTCAGAGTGTCCGTGTTCTCGGTGAGCACTCTACCAACCCGGCTGTACCTAAGGCCTCCTGGTTTAGTTCTGATTGCCATTTACCATCTTAAAGTGGACGGATATATACACTGGAACCATTTCTTTCTAAAGGGCCAAGGTACCTATATGTTTCCAACGGAATTTTCTCGTTCGTCCAGGCCCGTCACTGTGCAGATCCCCATCAGCAAGGTACCTCTCTTGGTATAACCGCAGCCGTCGCTTATCGTCATCCAACATGGTTTTCCTATAACAAAGGAAGCAAGGCGCTCAACACCAGGACCGCTCTGCCCGGTGACATGGCTGGCGTGAGGTGCCCTGTTGCTTAGACGGGCTTGTTAGGGTACTAACATGTGTATTTTCTTGATCTGACTCTCCAGTTCGTCATCAGACGGAAGCACTTCATCAATGACGTCCTCTTCATACTCATCAATCTCTTCCCCATCATACTCATCTTCACTTCCCACATCGCTTCCCGACACCTCTGCCTCATCTTCCAAGTACTTCTTCAGCCTCCTAGAAAGCAATTCAAAAGATGAGAAACTAAGCAATGGATACCCACACAGAATTCAGACACAGGAAGGAAAGCAGAAAGATGAGAAACTAAGCAATGGATACCCACACAGAATATGGATACAGGAAGGAAAGCAGAAAGATGAGAAACTAAGCAATGGATACCCACACAGAATACGGACACAGGAAGGAAAGCAGAAAGATGAGAAACTAAGCAATGGATACCCACACAGAATATGGATACAGGAAGGAAAGCAGAAAGATGAGAAACTAAGCAATGGATACCCACACAGAATACGGATACAGGAAGGAAAGCAGAAAGATGAGAAACTAAGCAATGGATACCCACACAGAATATGGATACAGGAAGGGAAGCAGAAAGATGAGAAACTAAGCAATGGATACCCACACAGAATATGGATACAGGAAGGGAAGCAGAAAGATGAGAAACTAAGCAATGGATACCCACACAGAATACGGACACAGGAAGGAAAGCAGAAAGATGAGAAACTAAGCAATGGATACCCACACAGAATACGGATACAGGAAGGAAAGCAGAAAGATGAGAAACTAAGCAATGGATACCCACACAGAATATGGATACAGGAAGGAAAGCAGAAAGCCACTGTGGTTATCTCTGCTCCAGGGGACAGCCCCACAGGAGTGGCCCTCGTTAAACCTATTAAGTCACAGAGCAAAAACAGAGCCAAAAGTAGGATGGGCGTGGTGTGGTAAAGGGGGTGGGGTGACAGCTGTCAGGATGGAGGGACAATGAGAGGGGACAGAGGAATGAATGTGAGCAGACGCAGTATACACACGGAGAAACAGTAATGAAAGAAAAGCAGAATGCAGAAGCATTAATAATAGGCTTAATATGTAATAACACCTGTCGGTACTATCTCCAATACTTTTTTGATGTTTAAACGCTGGTCACCTAGCCCATACCATGTGCCAGTAGCTGTTCTTTATAGATATCACCAGTACCCTCTTTCTTACACAGGGGCACTACTACCTCTGTCATTTTATAATTAAGAAAAGACAATGTCTAAGACATGAGGACACTGGAAGCTATAACAACGAAAAAGACACTAGTTCTGGAAGGAACTAGAGATGTTCCTTCCGGAGAGTCATTCAAGGCTACACACAGAGAAACCCTGTCTCAAAAAACAAAGAAAGAAATCATGTAAGGAAGCTCAGAGAGACCAAACAATTCACTCAAGTTCCCCTAAGTAGGAGTGGGACTCAACCTTGGTTGGGCAATCCTACAGGACCCTCGGTTATAGGAGGTGGTTTGGTTCCTGTGATCCTGGCTTACGTGACAGTAGGACCCATCCAGCACACAGCAGAGCTGGGTAGAAAGAGATTATTCTAGGCCACAAGAGCAGAAGCATCACCACTGAGAACATCACTAGGTCTGGGAGGAAGCAGGAGATGTCTAGTATAGACATGGCTTAAAGGCATAACACAACTGTCTCTGAGACTCAAGAAGTGGCCGTAGAAAGTTTTTTAAAAAACTTAAGCCGGGCATGGTGGCACAGGCCTTTAATCCCAGCACTCGGGAGGCAGAGGTAGGTGGATCGCTGTGATTTTGAAGCTAGCCTGGTCTACAAAGCGAGTCCAGGATAGCCAGGGCTACACAGAGAAACCCTGTCTCGAAAAACCAACCAACCAACCAAATAAACAAAAACTTATTTGTGTGCATGTATGTGCCACGGCACAGGTGTGGAGGTCAGAGGACAACATCTGGTTTTCTGCTTTCACCACGGGGTCTAGAGCATGACGTCAGGGTTGCACAGGAAGCAATCTTACCCGCTGAGTCATTTACTTTGCCTCAAGGCCACGAAAGATTTGTTTAATTTATATTAACCATAAAAAACAGAAAGCAAACCGGCGTGTTTATGTAAAAAGGTAGCAAGCTATGCCGCAACTTGTGAGAGCAGGCAGAAGCTGAAGGAACGGATGGAACACCTACATTTGCCTTTTCATCTTCTCAGACTGCTTTAGGAGCTCCTCCTCGTCATCCTCTGGGTCCAGGGCCAGCTCTCCATCACTAGAGTCACTGTGTTCATCCTGCGACACCAGAGCAACACACTCAGGGTTAGACGCGGTGACAGCAGGGAGCACTGCTGTGCCACGGCAGGGAGCATGGGAGGGAGCACTGCTGTGCCATAGCAGGGAGCACGGGAGGGAGCACCGCTATGCCATAGCAAAGGTGTTGGGATCACAAGCACGTGGGCCTGGGCTTGAGCTGCAGTACCATGAGGTAAGAACAGAAGGGGACAAGAGGGTTTATGAAGTTCTGTCCCCATGCCTCATCACAGGACACTGCTTCTGGCAGACACTAAACTAAAAATACTCAAGTGCTGACTCAGAGGGCGAGGACCCGGGGCAGGAGCACGGAAGGAGCACGTGCAGCTTGGTTGTATTCTCTCCACACTCACCTCCTCACTTGCAAATCCATTTTCCTTTGAAACAAGCTGAAAGTCACCAAATTCCTCCTCTTCACCCTCTTCCTCCCTAGAAGACCAATCACTAAGTTACTGAAAGCAAACCACAAGAGCCAGCCAAACTAAGAATGTAAGACATCTATCAGCACCAGTCATTTTTTTAAGAAATAGGAAATGAGCTATTTTGTCTTAAAAAAAATGTCTGAGTTTGATGGCTAAAGCATTTACTATACAACTGTGAAAACTGGAGGATCTTTCTTTTTTTTTAGTTTTTTGAGACAGGGCTTCTCTGTGTAACAGCCCTGGCTGTCCTGGACTCACTTTGTAAACCAGGCTGGCCTTGAACTCAGAGATCCGCTTGCCTGTCTCCCAAGTGCTGAGATTAAAGGTGTGCGTCACCACGCCCAGCCCGATAGGGCATTTTCTTAAGGAATAATTAATAGGGGAGTGCCCAGCCCACTATGGGTGGGGCCATTCCTGGGCTGGAGGTCCTTGGTTCTATAAGAAAGTAGGTTGAGCAAGCCAGTAAGCAGCACCCATCCATGGTAGAGTCAGAGGACAACTTGTGGGCGTCAGCTCTCTACTTCTACCATGTTGGACACCAGCAATTAAACTCAGGTCTTCAGGTTTAGTGGCAAGTACCCGAAGGCACTTAGCCATTTACCTGGCCTTGAACTTCTAACTCTCCTGCCTCTGTTTCCTGAATATTGGATTCAAGCATAACCACATTAGGCTTTCTGGGGGTTTGTTTGTTTGTTTTGAGGCAAGTCTTTCCTATGTCACTCACATGGCCTGGAGCTCACTATATAGCTGAAGATGACCTTGGACTCCTGATCCTATGCCCTTTACCACCTAAGCTCTGGGGTTATGGTTACACACCACTACTCCTGCCCAGTTTCCACTTTCAAGTCTGTGTGTGTCTCTCTTCTGAGATAGGATCTCAATGTGCAGAATAGGCTGGCCCGGAATTCACAATCCTCTTGTCACGCCTCCCCAGTGCTGAGAATATAGGTACGGGCTACCATGCCTACCATGTAGCCTTCTTTTGAACCCAAGTGGAGTTGCTGGATCAGATGGCAATTCTATTATCAATTTTGAGAAACCATAGTACTGTTTCCTAGCAGTTCACCAAGAGTAAGCAGAGGTTTCCCTTCACCAATTTATATAAACAATGAGTTGGATGTGACACAGCGTCTCAGATTGTCTTTCCCAAATTTCTTAAGTTTATTGCTAAACCCAGAGAACGGGATCCTAGGCTTGTCTCTTTGATTTGTTGTTGTTGCTTTGTTTTTCAAGACAGGGTTTCTGTGTAGCCCCGAATGTCCTGGAACTCACTCTGAAGACCAGGCTAGGCTTGAACTCAGAGTGCTGAGATTAAAGACATGGGCTACTATGCCTGACAGATCCTAGGGTTTTATTTTCCAAATTCTCACCAATCTTTGAGACTCACCTGTCTGTCGGGAAGGAGCCTGAGCAAAGAGCAAGTGCCTCTTCCATCGGATCATCTGTGCTGCTCTCTCTCTCCTGTTTACTCAGCTCCAACGTAGCCATAGGGGAGGCATCTACCTCAACAAGGGAAACTCAGTAAGGAAGGAAACGACACTTTTACTCTTCCTGGCCATCGAAATACTGGCCAGCTCAATTCAGCTCTTAGGTAAGATGTTGAAAACTTCACCTTCCCATTCTTTCAACAAATTCTTATTCACACTTAGTGTGTGCCAAGCCCCAGGAAAACAGTAATGAACAAAATAAATACCCAATTACTTCATAGCCTACGTGTTGTTCCAGCAAGTGTGGGGCATCTACTATATACCAGATGCTGTTCTGACTTTTGTATACAGATTAAATTATACATTATGATGCTGAAGCTAAAGTGGCCCTAAGGTGACGCTGTTATTCTAAGAACCCTAGAGCGGTAAAGGCGAGGAGCTGAGTGAGCTCCATCATGTCCCTGTTTTCTGTGCACTCAGAGGAGCAAGGGCTTCTTCTCAGGGACGCTGATGTAAGCTGACTGAAGACTGGCTGTGGCAGGCAGGACACTCTCGCTGCATATTTACCTTGAGAAGGAAATTTGCCCGAGCAAAGATTCAGAAGTTCCTCCATGTTTTCTTTTTTGTCATTCTTTCTAGGTTGACATTTCTCTTCAGGCTGAGATGTAAACTGTCCCGTACATAAATCCAGCAGCTCATCCATGTTGGCATCCATGGCATTCTCATCCATACTGGCCAGTGGCAACTGGGGCTTCAAAGTTTGATATCGATTCCGGTGATTTCTAATGTTTAAAAATCTACAAGCACAGTGAAGTGTCAGAAATTACCCAGAGAAGAGACAAAAGTGCAGGTAAAAACTGGGTTAGAAGCTGAATGCGGCCAGCAAGATGGCTAGGTTGGTAAAGTACTTGCTGCCAAGCCTGCCGATCTGAGTTCAATCCCCAGGGCTCCACATGTTGGAGGGAACCAACTCCAGCAAGTTGTCCTATGATCTTCTCATGTGTACTGTGTGTGGCAAAAAGGATCTGAATGTGACGGGAATCATTCCAACTTGATGGGATTTAGAATCGCCATGGAAACAAACCTCTGGGTGTGTCTTCCAGGCATTATCTGAAATAGGCTGCCTGAGGTAGGAGGCCCCACCTTGTCTGTGGGCGGCACTATCCCCTGGGCTAGGGCCCTGGACCAACTGAAGAGGAGCTGAACATGCGCATTCATTGCTTTCTGCTTCCTGACTGTGGAGGCAATGTGCCCACTGCCTTCTGCTCCTGCCGCCGTGACTGGCCTGCCATGATGCATGGTGTCCACGGAGCTATCAGGCAAAATAAGCCATCCTTCCCTAAGTGGCTCTGTCAGTATTTTGTCACAGTGACAAGACAAGTAACTAACACACTGAGCCTCAACACAGAAAACAAGATTTAAGTTATCCTCATGCTAACGTCAGGAGGGAGGAAGGGCAAGTGTGGTCAAAGTAAGGTATGAAGCGGCTTCTAATGATGCATCAGGGATGGGTGTTACATTCCAATACTACCCCAAAATCAGAACACAAGAGGATGAGCAGAGAAAGCCCTTCCAATACAAGATCTGAGTGAAATAAGGTCAGAGAATAGGGATATCAGCAAGACGTTTTACATTTTATCTTCTGTAAGTTTCGTTCAAACTCGTAGAATGTAACTCTAATGGTCGGTACACCTCTTTCTCAGAAGAGAAAGCCAGATGGAGTGACAGAAGCTCATTTTATTTTTAAACAAAATTAAGCAGCACCCAGCCTTATCCCACCCACAGAAACACAAAACTACCTACCCATCTGCATCCAACAGTTGGCTCTGAGTGTCATCTTCTAAACAGAACTGGAAGTCTCCTGCTCCTAGGAAAAGTGTCTTAGGTTCTGGGGAGGCGGTGTACAGATCCTGGGAATCCTCTATGGGAAGTGAAGGCTCAGACAGTTTTCCTGAACTCTGGCACCAAAACAAAAACAATAGCAAAACATTTTACAAATGCCATTCAGTGTCATGACAACAACAGAAGTTGCTACTTGCAATATGTCATCTGCTCTCAGGCAATCGCAGTTGAGCAGGACAATGCATAGTCAAAGGAGCCTAAGGAGAAAAAGAACGTCTAAGCAAGAAGAATGCTTGCTAATACACAAAGGAGGTGGATTTTTAAAGCTGAGCACCAAGGTGGTGGGAGGTGGTTGGCTAGGACGCACTCTATTTAGCAATGTGGGAAGTGAAAAGAGGAGATTATTAGGAAAACTATCAGCACCTTACCTTAGAAGCCGAGCTGATCAAACTGGCTCGAAACAGGCCAGGGGAAGGGGATCTGAACCCTCCTGCTGTAGGGAGGGAACTGGCCCCTCGGCCTGTCTGTCTGTTGCAAGGCTGATAGGAGGGAATTGTGGAGCCAATCAGCTCAAAGCTGCTGTTGTGGCTGCTCTCCTTCGTTAGCAGTGAACTCGAGTCATCTTCATCTGAGGAGGAAAGAAACGCCCTTTAAAGGCTTGATTACAGAAAAGAGGTGGATTTGTTTAGAAAAAAGAGCTGAGATCAAACAGGTAAAATTCACCGGCCAAGTGCTTAAATTCTAGGCTCCATATCATTCTGTTAAAGGTAAATCACTTTGATTTACTACAACAGTATTGCATCATCAAGCTCATTACTCTGGGCTAAGTGATGCCTGGAAGTTCTCTTCCCTCTCTTTCCCTGCCTAAGGCCTTCATCTTACAAATTACGTACCTTTGATCTACGTATAGAAATATTTCATATTTCACTCAATCAACAAATCAACATCCACCCACTCAGGACCTACCGTATGTCCATGGTTTACTATAAAAATGTAGCCCAGGGGCTGGAAATGGCTCTGCAGCTAAGAGCCTTTGTTGCTCTTCCAGACGAGCCAGGTTCAGTTCTCAGCACTCACAGAACAGCTCACACCCATCCGTAACTCCAGGCCCATGGGATCCAGCGCCCTCTCTGACCTTTGCGAGCATCAGTCACACACATTCATGCAGGCAAAACGTATGTACTCATAAAGTAAAAATAAGTCAATGTTAAAAAAAAAAGTAGCAGCCAGGGGTGGCGGCGCACGCCTTTAATCTCAGCTCTCGGAAGGCAGAGGCAGGTGGATTGCTATGAGTTTGAGGCCAGCCTGGTCTACAGAGTAAGTCCAGGACAACCAAGACTACACAGAGAAACCCTGTCTCAAAAAAAAACAAAGCAAACAAACAAAAATCAGTCCAAAATGTGGGCCATGAAAAATATTGCAATTTATATTTTTGGATGTGCACCTAGCCTTAAGCAGCTGAGCCATCTCCCCAGCCCAAACAGTGCAATGTATAAATCCCCGTCACTGCACACACACGTAGGAATGTGCTATCACTACAGTGGAAGAGAGAGGAAGGAACTTCCATGGCCCTTCCGTGTCAGAGCTAAAGAAAAGCTCTGCACAAGGAGCGCTACTTACCCAGTTTGCCAGACTGCTTGCCCAAGTGCTCATCTGTTTCTGATTTTCCTTCAGTAGGAAAGTAACTACAAAGTAAAAAAGCAAACTGCTTGAGTATCTGTTCTTACTTCCTACTCTCTTGTGAGAAATTCAGAGTGGGCTGAGGAATGGCCCCATGGTTAAGAGTGTGCACTGTTCTTCCAGAGGTTCCAAGACAGGTTCCCAGCAGCCACATCAGGCTCACAACCACATGAAACTCCAGCTCCAGGGGATCCACGCCCTCCTCTGGCCTCCTCAGGCACCTCCACTCATGCACACACCCACACAGACAGACACACCTTTAAAAAAATACAAGTCTTAAGAAATCCAAAAGACTTTTCTATTTCTTTAGAACAACTTACGCCATCTTGGAGGAGCTGTCCTTGAACAGAAGTAAGGTGGAATCTGAGGAGAGGGGCTTGGGAACAGAGAGGTCAACAGACTTGCCAAGTTCACTACTGCCATCCGTATTTTCTTTATCTGTTTCTTTTTCATCTTTGGTTTCGGTATCTTCACTAACAAGAAGAAATTCTGTAGTCTATGCCAATCACGTAAAAATAATAATACAAGTCAAAAAATGTAAAAGCAAATCCATTCTTAGCCTGAAATATGGATTCTTGGTTATAGGTTACATCTCAATATGAAAAAGTGAACTTGAAACAAACTGAGTCTGAGCACCATCAGCAATGTCATTTCCCTGACACTTAAAAAAAAAAAAAAAGATTTATTCTCAGCACTTGGGAGGCAGAGGCACGTGGATTGCTGTGAGTTCTAGGCCAGCCTGGTCTACAAAGTGAGTCCAGGACAGCCAAGGCTACACAGAGAGACTCTGTCTCGAAAAACCAAAAAACAAAACAAAAGACTGCCATTGCCAACTGTCTTTACTAAAGGTTAAGCACTTACTCTGTCTTCCAACCAAAAAGAAAGCTTTTTATAACTTACAGGCACTTAACCAATCACCGCCTTCCCTGGGCTGCAAAACTACTATTGAATAGGGCCAGCAGCTCTTCTATAAATATCCTCCTTAACTAAGAATGAGATTAATTTAGGAAGACCTCTAGCTGGAGAACTTATTCCAGACCTCAGCCTAAACAAAAACAATTGCATGCTGGGTGTGGTGGGGCGCACACCTTTAATCCCAGCACTTAGCGGGGCAGAGGCAGGCGGATCTCTGTGAGTTCCAGGCCAGCCTGGTCTACAGAGTGAGTCCAGGACAGCCAGGGCTATAAGAGAAACCCTGTCTCAAAAAACCAAACCAAACCAAACAAGAACAATTGCTTTTCAATCTCAATAACAAACAAAAAAGATCTTATTTATAGTTATTTTCAATATAGCACTATACTAAAACACAGTAGCAGGTAGAAACAAGAGACACACAGCTGTGAACTTCAGGCACTCAATATTGCCATCAGAACTGGATGTGCTGGGCTTTGAGCATATACATAGCTAATTTCATCCATCCTCCAGGCCACACATGGTACACACACATACATACAGGCAAAAACATGCAAACACATTATTTAAAAATTGGGAGTGTGGGGCTGGAGCACCCAGCTAACAGCCACCTGTGACTGCAGTTCCAGAGGACCCAGCACCCTCCAGGCACTGCAGGTAAAATACCCAAACACATAAAAATATACGTAAATCTTATCTTTTTCTTATTCATCATGGCCAAGTAACAAAATTATATAAATGCCCCAAACCTGAATGTCTTGATCCTCCTCCTCCTCCTCTGCCTCCTCTTCTCCGTCTTCCTCAGACTCATCTGTCATTTCTTCCTCTTCCTCCTCCTCTTCAAATCCATCTTCGTTATCTAATTTAAATAACGCCTGGCGCTTCTGCCGCTCCTCAAGCCTTCGGAGCTTCATTGCCTCCTGCAATTTAGCTTTCAGCATCTGCAGTTTTTCACCTGAACAACAACAACAACAAATGTTGGCATCCTTTAGATATGACTGACTACTCAGTGCAATAAATAAGCATGCAATTTAAGCAACTCTACTTGTAATCTAGACACCCAAAAGGAAAATCCAGGACCTTAGTGCTCCAGGCTTTTACTTATTTCAACCTGGGACAGTGTAAGAGAATATCTGCACCCAGTTGAATACAAATAGCTGTTTAAAGGGCAGTAGGCAGGGAACGAAGCTTCAGAAGTCTCTAGTTCAAAGGGACAGGGCTATAGCTCCATAGGGAAATATTTGGTTAGCATGCAAGGGGCCCTGGGCCTGAGTCTCAGCACTGGAAAAGTCCCAGGCTCAGAAGCTATGAGGAAAATAGTGATACACTTATTTATATAAAGACAAACAATTAAAAAGTAAACTTGGTTAAAAAGATAATTCTCCTGCCTCAGGCTCAAAAATGCTGCAATGTGCACTTAAGTGCACCATGCCTGGCTTACTTCTTTCTTTCTTTTATTCTTTCTTTCTTTCTTTCTCTTTTGTTTTTTGAGACTAGGTTTCTCTGTGTAGCCCTGGCTATCCTGGACTCTCTTTGTAGACCAGGCTGGCTTCGAAAACTCACAGAGATCCGCCTGCCTCTGCCTCCTTGAGTGCTGGGATTACAGGCGTACATCACTGCACATGGCTAGCTATATATTTTTCTACAGTGAGTATTTACTACTTTTTATAATTAGGTAAGTGCTACCTTAAAAAATAAAGTCATCATGCACACTCCCATCTCTCTCCATGCCACCCTTGAATCCTCCTGAGGGTGGCGCTGTCCAGTCTACAAGGAAAAGATTCCATAACTTCCAGCAACAGTAAAGATAAATACCTGGCTTTGTGTGGCTTGCTCTTTCCAGCTTCTCACCCGCCAGAGTCACAGGCACCACATCTGCCTTTAGTTCCTCCTTCCCATCAGTGCCCAAGTCCTTCACGATGATGTTCACGTTCACTGTCTGAGGAGCCCTGGGATTGGCTGCAGGATTAGCGTGCCTCCAGAAACGCTGCTTCAAGGCTTCCAGCTCTAAACCCAAACGTGAACAAGCGCGTCAGTTTCATGTTCACGCTCTTTCCTTGAAGATTCCACTTAAGAATGGTAAGCATTCCAGCTTAACATCATCAGAGAAAAACCAAATCCCCCTTGCTACTAAGATCTGCACAAAATTCACACCATAACCCATAACCGTTGTCTGGTTTAAAAACCAGAATCTTTTTTTTTTTTTTTTTTTAGATTTATTTATTTATTTATTAAGTATACAGTGTTTTGCCTGCATTTACACCAGAATAGGGCACCAGATCTCATTATAGATGGTTGTGAGCCACCATGTGGTTGCTGGGAATTGAACTCATGACCTTTGGAAGAGCAGTCAGTGCTCTTAACCTCTGAGCCATCTCTCCAGCCCCAAAAAACCAGAATCTTTAAAGCAAATTTTCGCTACATGTAGTTAGTGCATGTGTGTAGAAATGCATGTCACGGCTCCTGTGTGGAGGGTGGAGAACAATTTTTTGTTGGTCCTTTCTTTTTACCATGTGGGTCCCAGGGACCAAACTCTGGCCAATAGGCTTGGTGACAAGTGCCTTTATTCTTTGCGCCCTCAATTATTTTTTAGTATGAAATCAGTAGTAAACAAACAAACAAAAATTTAGCTATTAAAAAGCAGAATTTGGAGCCCGGCGTGGTGTCACACGCCTTTAATCCCAGCACTCAGGAGGCAGAGGCAGGCGGATCACTGAGTTCGAGGCCAGCCTGGTCTACAAAGCAAGTCCAGGACAGCCAAGGATACACAGAGAAGCCCTGTCTCAGGGGAGAAAAAAAAAAGCAGAATTTGGGCCAGGTATTGTGGCATGTGCCTTTAATCCCAGCACTTGGGAGGCAGAGGCAGGGGGATTGATGTGAATTCAAGGCCAGCCTGGTCTACAAAAGGAGTTCAGGACAGCCAGGGCTGTTAGACAGAGAAAATGTGTCTCAAAAAAAAGAAAAAAAAAAAAAGCATAATTTGGAGCCAGGTGTGGTGGTGCATACCTTTAATCCCAGCACTTGAGATTAAAGAGACAGGTAGCATTCGAGGACATCTTGGTCTACACAGAAAGTTCCAAGCCAGCCAATGAGACATTGTGAGATGCTGTGTGAAGAAACAAGATCAATTTGGAGCTAGAGAGATGGCTTAGCAGCTAAGAGCACTGGTTGCAGCTGGGCACAGTGGCACAGGCCTGTAGTTCCAGCACTTGGGGAGGCAGAGGCAGGAGGTTCTCTGTGAATTCAAGGCCAGCCTGATCTACAAAGCAAGTCCCGGACAGCCTAGGCTACACAGAGAAGCCCTGTCTCAAAAAACCAAAAACCAAAAGAAAAAAAAAAGCACAGGTTGCTTTTGCAGAGGGCCTGGGTTCCCAGCACCAACATTGCAGCTCGCAACTGCCTGTAACTCAGGCCTAGGAGATCCAATACCTACTGACCTCCAAGGGCTCCTGCACACACAGTGTACATTCATACATTCAGGCACATACACATAGAATGAAACCAATAAATAATAACTTTTTTAAAGAAGCAAGATTAGCTTTTAAATTATAAAAATAAAAAGCTTATTTTTGGTGGCTCTTATTTTTATTATGTATGTTTGTTTTTAGAGACAGGAACTCATGTTGCCTGGGCTTATCTTGAACTGCTGATCCTCCTGCCTCCACCATCATCACACCTGGCAATGGCTAATTTATTTATTTATTTTTCGAGATAGGGTTTCTCTGTGTAGCCCTGGCTGTCCTGGACTCACTTTGTAGACCAGGCTGGCCTCGAACTCACAGCGACCCACCTGCCTCTGCCTCCCAAGTGCTGGGATTAAAGGCATGCACCACCACCACCCGGCTGGCAATGGCTAATTTTTAAACACATGTACTCAAAGCACATTTGGTAGCAGCATGGCTACTGTCTACACGTGTTCTTTACTTTTCCTAGAGAAGGAGACAAAACCTTTTTATTGTGCCTCTAACTATTATTAGCAGTAAAAGCCCAACTCTAAAAGATGGTATTTCTACTTACAAAAGAACAGCGAGAGAAACCCTAAGTTTGCCTCCTATTTATAGTGGCTTGGTAGAGTTGGAAGCAACAGGTGGTACCAGCAGGAAGAGAACAGAAATAGGAAGATCATTATTGATGCTAATAAAATAAAGCAGTTGAGTAGGAAGATTTCACTGAGGCCCTATCACAGTGAGGAAGTACCTTCATTCACAACTAGAGAGATTATCAAAGCGCTCCAGCCTGGAGTCGGTGAAGCAGCCACTTTATTTTTACCTGACGCAAGCATCCCTCGCTCTGCTTCTCTCAGCCTTTTCCTAGTGCCTCTCGTCTCTTCTCCAGCCTCTACCCCAGTTCAAGCCTGTACCCGCACCTTCAGCCCGCTGTTCTCATCTCCACTAGCTTCTCGGGCCTTCATGAAGAACAGGAATAGTGTATTTCCTACATGATGAAATTTAAATCTACATTCGATTTTTCTCATGGACATTTATTCTATGAAATAGAGAAATGGAGATATTATCATTGTTTTCATTCTTGTTTGTACCTTTTGAAATTTATTTACAAGGTTTAGTTATGTATACCTGTGTGTTTGTGTGTATCTGTGTGTATCTGTGTGTATCTGTGTGTGTCTGTGTGCACGTGACTGCAGGTACTTCCAGCGGCCCAAAGGCACCAGATCCCCTAGTGTTGGAGTTACAGGTAGTCATGAGCTGCCAGACGTGGGTGCTAGAACTGAACCTGGATCCTCTGTAAGAGCAGTGCATGCTCTTAACCACTGAGCCATCTCTTCAACCCCTTTTCTGTTTCTTTGGTTTTTGAAACAAGGTCTTGGCTACGTAGCCTTGGCTGGGCTAGTACTTGCTATGTAGCCCAGGGTAGCCTTCACCTTTCAATAATCCCCCTGCTTCAGCCTTCTAAGTGCTAGGCTCACAGGCACATGGCATCATGCCCAGCTCTCTAATTTTAATCTTAAACCCTTTCAAAGCCATCAACTACACTAGTCATCAGCTTGAACTTCCTAAGATAAGTGATTGAGTCATTTCCCCTGCTTAAAACAAAACAAAACAAGACAAAATTTAGAAAAGGTTCAAAGCACCTCTGTGAGTTCAAGGCCAGCCTGGTCTACAAATCGAGTCCAGAACAGTCAAGGCTACACAGAGAAACCCTGTCTTGAAAAAACAAACAAAAAACCAAACCAAACGCTAAGAGGCCCCCCAAAGCAGGATTGGATCTAGGCCATCACCAATCCCCCCTCAGCCTCACCCCCGCCAGCCAGCACTCCCCATGACTTCCATTGTCTGTGTCTTTTGCAGTTGGCTATCTTTTGCCTCCCTGCTCTGGTATTTCCTCCTCTGTTTTCAAGACTCTGGTTTTGTTCTGTTTCTTTTCAGAAACTTCCCTGAATCTCCAATCCAAGTAAGAGCCATTGCTCAGGGTCCCATGCATCTTCTCCAGTGGCACATCCTGACTGCTTTACTTACCACCCAGTACTTTAATGGTGTGTTTGCCTATCTCTATTATATTTCCATTTCCTTGAGAATAGGGATTGGTTTTTTTTGTTTTGTTTTGTTTTTTTGAGACAGGGTTTCTCTGTGTAACCTTGGCTGTCCTGGACTCGCTTTGTAGACCAGGCTGGCCTTGAACTCACAAAGATCTGCCTCCTGAGTGCTAGGATTAAAGGTGTGTGCCACCATGCCGGACTGAGAATAGGGATTGTTTTATTTGTACACATAGTACCCAGCCAAATACTAAAGCAAGGTTTACAGTGTGAATATTAACTCCAACTTCATATATAGAATATCATGAAAAAGACTGGTTTGGAAACTGAGCTTTCATGCCAATTATATTTAAAGGAAAAAAAATCTTTTTTTTGAGTTAGGGTCTTACTATGTAGCCCTGGTTGGCCTGGAACCCTTTATGTAGACCAAGCTAGCATTGGACTCACAGAGATCCGCCTACCTCTGCCTCCCGAGTGCTGGGATTGTGCCACCACGCCCAGATGGAAACCATGCTGAGTTAAAAGAAAGTGTCTATCCCGCGCCAGGTAATATGTTAGGTTCTGTATAAGCTAAGTATCATGCTGGAAAAATCACCCAACTTCACCCAACTCCTGATCCTCAGTTTCTTCCTTCTGCAAAATAATCTCCAGGGTTGTAAGAATCAAGGATGATAATAAAGAATCTACCAATAGATTTAATATAGTAGGTCCTCGAAAGTTTTCCTTCTGGGGCAGGCATGGTGGTGCACGCTTCTAATCCCAGCACTAAGGAGGCAGAGGCAGGTGGATCACTGTGAGTTTGAGGCCAGCCTGGTCCACAAAGCGAGTCCAGGACAGCCAGGGCTCCAGAGAAACCCTGTCTCAAAAAAAAAAAAAAAAGTTTTCCTCCGTATCTTAGCCCAGCACTGCTTAGGTAATTTCTAGTGTCGGTGAACAGCGTTTCCTCGCGCTGTGAGCAGTGGCAGCTCCTTCTTGTCCTTTGCTGATGCAGCTCTGTTGCTCGTGTTACGTAACTCCCGGCTGGGCCTCTAACGCCAGTCAAACTCTCATTTTCTCCCGATCCGTGCTGTGCAGAGCCTTTTCCGTCCTTTCTAAAAATGTCCTTCTCGGGCATGCTTGTAGCGCACGCCTGTAATTCCAGTACTGGGAGTCAGAGGCGGAGGAGTGCTGCAAGTCTGAGGCCAGACTGACCTACACTGTGAGTTCTAAGACAGCCACGGCTACATAGTGAGACCCTGACTCAAAAAAAGGTTTAAAGATAAATATACGCCCAGAATATCCTTCTCTCCCCTCTACAACATCCATGTATCCAATAAAGTCATCAAGCATATTTTACACACCATACAATGGCTGACATAGCACCTACCAACGGTAAGTTGTAGATTAAGAGAGTCTTGAGGTAAACACCTTCAGTTACCAGCATTTGAATGCCTTTTATCCTATTCGTTTGAATGCATCATTTCAACACACCTCAGTATAGCTCCTGAGCAAACTGTGTCTTTTCTTTCTCTCTAAGATGGGTTGGAGAGCCCAGGCCCGAGTGCTGGTACATACTAAATCCCAAACATAAGGCAGGTAGGCTGGAAGCTCCAGGCTAGCCTGAGCGACCCCACACATCCTGTTTCAACAATAACTAAATACCCTACACTCAGCGAAACAATCTGTAATATGTGCTAGGGACAGGGATGTGACATAATTGGCGGAGCGCTCACGCAGCACGCATTAAGTCCTAGGTTCAATTCCCAGCACCCATGAAGCAAGCGCAACAGTGCATGCCTGCAATCCCAGCACTCAGGAGGTCAAGGACACCCACGGCTACACAGTGAGTTTGAGACTAGCCAGAGAAACACGAGGCATGGGTGCTGGGACCCAAACTCTCCCTGTCCTCTGCTAGAGCAACAAGTGCTCTTACCCAGTGAGCTATCTTTTCAGGACCTACAGTGAAAGCGCCATAAAGGAAGGACAGATGATTCACCTGGTGTGTGAGAGTGCCTTCTTATAAAACAGGATTCCTACAGAGTTACAGGTGACCTTACTCTGTCAGCCCAGAAAGGAGTAAGAGCATTTAATAAATGCAGTGGATAGTTTTATCTGTTGAGTTTAGAGGGTGGGGGAAGAAATTCAGTTTTGCAGACAATTTAAGTGGACCAAGCTGTCTCTCTCTGCCTGTGAAAAATGGAATGTTTTTATGATTGGTTTAATAAAGATTTGACACAGGGTCATAGGAAAATTTAGGTGTTCAAGTTGAATAGGCAGAAAGAAAGTCCTAGATACCATAACCCAACAGCAGTAGGTCTCTTTGGTATGTTAATTATCACCAGGTTTCCATTTGAGGGGGAAAAAAAAAAAGACTTACAAGGTAACCCTGGCATTCTCCCAGACTCATCTGAACGGGACTCTGCTCACCTCTAGCTCGGCTAGACTAAGAC
Source organism: Acomys minous (assembly GCF_964271855.1). Lineage (NCBI taxonomy): Eukaryota > Metazoa > Chordata > Mammalia > Rodentia > Muridae > Acomys > Acomys minous. Next base: position 102,365,656 of record NC_140487.1, on the reverse strand, counting down.
CAAGTGCAAGCACTGGCCTCTCCCACACTCCAGCTTCCACAGCAGCAAGAGCTGCCGGGCCGACCCACCGCCGAGACTCCTCCCACTGTCAAGGGTTGGTTACCTCTGTTGGGTTCAGGGTCATCAAGTATCACAAAGGACTCTTCATCAGCACCCAGCCTCGGCTGAACGGAAACGTCCACTCCCAGCTGTCTAAGTCGGTCCACGGTGAATCTTCTCACCTTTTCAGGTGGCGCAAGTGCTGAGGGTTTAGTTTTCTGCTCAGGCTCTCTCTCTCTTGCATCTGTTTCTCTTGTTGTTTTCAGTTTTTCTCCTTCTAGGGCACGAGGGTCAGACACTGTGAGTTCTCCAGCCAGTTCTCCAGCCTGATACCCCTCACTGGCCTTGATCTTGGAGACGGAGGGTTCCTGCTGTGACAGTGATCTGTCCTCAGGAGAAGGTCTGTCATCACTGTGCCTCTCGGTCTCCTCAATTTCCAGCTCTCCGAGTCTTACCGGATCCTTCTCATAAGCCTCATCTGATCCAACAGTGATCCCAGCTTCTTCTGAGCCCTCGGGGAGAACACTAGATTCCGTTGCACTTTCTGCACCTGCCGCCTGCTCAGAGCCTTTACTGGGGTCATCAGCCTGCATGTCAGCTCCATCTGCTGTGCTTATGGTTTCCTTGTAGGGGCCTGACTGATACTTACATGACCTAGAAGAGGGGAAATGAGCCAGAATTGAAACACTCTCGTCCCTCCACACAGAGAGAGTCACTTAAATCAGTTTTTAAGGGACTAAGGAGTCTGAACTTTATTCCAGATGCTACAAAACTGAATATGCCCTAAGTCTATAATCACAAGGAAAGCAAGTTCTTACTTCAGCAGGGCCATGGCATTTCCCTGGCAAGTGGGCCGGGGTTTACGTTTGAAGAAATCGTGAATAGTTTTACTCTCAGGCATATGATATGGAAGATTAAGTGCAGATTCTAAAAAGATGGAACAAAACAAGGAAATACTCAGGTGTATATTCTGAAACATCACTTCATACTCAAGCTAACCGAATAGTATAAAACCAAGCTCTCACGAGAAAGAGGAAACAGCCCTGCTTTTACGGAGGGCAAGAGCCAAACACAAGCAAGCTCCTCAAAGCTCACACTGGCTTTTGTGCTTGTTTTGTTATAAAACAAGGCCATGCTGTGTTTCACACGCTGGCCTGCAACTTGCTATATAATCAAACTTTCAGTCCTCCCAGCTTCAGACACCTTAAGGGCCTTGGCCCATATGCAAGGCAAAAATAAACGAGAACGCTTTTAACAAATATATACTCTTGGCTCCCATTTCAAACCTATTGATCAGAATCTTTTTTATATTTCAAATAATTTCATATATTTCAAAACTTCCTAAAGGGACCCTGATGCAGTCAGTGCACAGACAACACTTAACGGTTTCCCCTCTAGGGGCTACAGAATTTCATTCTCACAGACGATCTGAGTTCACGTCCCAGAACCCACGTGAGGTCAGCAGCTCACAACTGCCTATAACTCAAGTTCCCAGGGATCTGACTTCTTCTGGCCTCTGTGGGCAATTACACTCACAGGCATATACCATTCCCACACACATACCTACATGGGCGTGTAATTTAAAATATCTTAAAAACAGATCCTCCTTTCCTTCTGCCACCGTTCTGCAAATTTTCTGTTCATACTAATGGTCCAAGAACTTGAGAACAATGGACATTTATCAAGTTTAGCTCTAAATTTCATATTACAATGTGAATTAACATTACAAGTGTCAGCAAATCAATTCCTAACATCCAACATGAGCCGGCAAAAACCACAAAACACAAATGCTCATCATGACTCCCCTCCAAGCTGTCCACAGTGGTTTGCAGTACCTCGGACTAGACGCTGAGTCTCGCTATGCAGTCTTTTTAATGCTTCCTTACTTAACTTTGCCGCCTTTCTTTCCTTAAGAAAAAAAAAAAAAACCAAGAGAACAAAAAATGAAACTACATTAATGGTGTTTTCCAGAATATATTTATCCCTGAAGATTTGTTCTCTCCAAGAAAACAAGAAGAGAGGGAAGAATAGGCACTAAGACACTACATACAAGAATAAGGAATGCATCTATTAACAAGTCTCAGAAAGCAAATTTACCCTAATGATATTTCTGTTCTTTTTTTTTTTTTTAAAGGCTGGGCAGTGGTTGCTCACGCCTTTAATCCCAGCACTTGAGAGGCAAAGGCAGGCAGATCTCTGTGAGTTCAAGGCCAGCCTGGTCTTCATGGCGAGTTCCAGGGCAGCTAGAGCTGTTACTCAGAGAAATTCTGTCTCAAAAAACCAAAACAAAGCCAAAGATTTATTTATTATGTATACAGTGCTCTGCCTGCATGTACACCTGCAGGCCAGAACAGGGCACCAGATCTCATTATAGATGGTTGTGAGCCACCATGTGGTTGCTGGGAATTAAACTCAGGATCTTTGGAAGAACAGCCAGTGCCCTTAACCTCTGAGCCATCTCTCCAGCCCGATATTTCTGTTCTTACTATGTACAAAAAAAGATCTTGGACAAGAGAGCTGGCTCAGTGGTTAAGAGCACTTGCTGTTCTCTCAGAGGAGCCAGATTCAGTTCCCAGCACCCACAAGGCAGCTCACAACCATCCGTAGCCTCCAGGTCCAGGGGATCTGACACAGTTTCTGGGCGCCAGGCATTGCACGCATATAGTACACAGACATAAATACAGGCAAAACACATACACATAAAAATAGACAAATCTTGCCAGGCACTGGTGCCGCACACCTTTAATCTCAGCACTCAGGAGGCAGAGGCAGGTGGATCTCTGTGAGTCTGAGGCCAACCTGGACTACAGAGTGAGTTCCAGGACAGCCAAGGCTACACAGAGAAACCTTGTCTCGAAAAAAAAATAAACAAACAAAATAACAAAAAGACATCTTTAAAAAAGAAAGAAGTAAATAAAAAAAGAAAAACCTTGGCTACCAAGGACACCAATAAGACACAATATTATCTGTGAGAAGGTGCAATCTTCTGTGGAAATAGATCAGTGTAAACAGTGGGTGGGGCTCTGTCTTACCTTCCTCACACGGCCTTTGGATGACTCTTTTTCTTCTTCTAATGAAAAGGTCTCACTCTCCAGAGATGGTTCCTTTTTCTAAAAGATTGAAAATTGATGAAAGACAAAAACTAAATTCAAGCCAGGCGTGGCGGCACACGCCTTTAATCCCAGCACTCGGGAGGCAGAGGCAGGCAGATTTCTGTGAGTCCGAGGCCAGCTTGGTCTACAAAGTGAGTCCAAGACAGCCAAGGCTACACAGAGAAACCCTGTGTTGGAGGGGGAAAAAAAAAGATTCCCTCTTCCCAGATTTGTCTAACTTCATGTCAAGTAAACAAAACCAACCAGCACAAGGGATTCTCTCTCTCTCTCTCTCTCTCTCTCTCTCTCTCTCTCTCTCTCTCTCTCTCTCTCTCAACTATATTTTATGTGGTCTACACCATATATGCCCTATGTACATACGTGCCTGTGGGAGCCAGAAGAGGACATTGGATTCCCTGGAACTTGGGTTATAAACTTTTGTGAACTATGAAGTAGGTGTTAAGTAAGTCCCCTGCAAAATCAAACGCACTTATATTCTGAGTTAACATTTCCAGCCCCGTAAAAGAGGAATTTTTTTCTTTCAGTTTTCTGGAAGTCATTTTCCTTCTTAGGAAATATGTAAATTAGAGTTCTGATTCCATCTTTATCTGACCTTTTTTCTAAGCACAGTGAGAAGCTTTCCATTTGGTAATTATTAATTTAAGAGTAAAGTACTATGATGTAGTGAGAAACATCCTTTGCCAGCCCTGGTGGTTGTGTTATCCCTGCTTCTTGGGAGGCAGAAGAATTGCAAGTTGAAGGCTAGCCTGGGAAACTTTTTGGGGTTTTTTTTGTTTGTTTGTTTGTTTTTGTTTTTAAGATGTATTTATTTTGTATACATGAATGCTCTATCTGCAGGCCAGAAGAAGGCATCAGATCCCTGTATGGATGCTTATGAGCCACCGTGTGGTTGCCAGGAATTGAACTCAGGACCTCTGGAGGAGCACACAGTACTCTTAACCACTGAGCCAGCTCTCCAGCCCCTCAGCTGGGAAACTTAATGAGACCCTGTCTCAGAGTAAAACTGGAAGTCTGGGTAGTTCTCAGGTAGAACACTTGCCTAGCATGTGCTGGGCCCTGAGTTCTACTCACTCCAACAAGAGACGTCTTTTTTTATCTGAATTTAGGGAATCTTAATTGACGAGATGCTTCAATAAGACTGGCTTGTCGGCAAGTCTATGTTGGGCACTGTCTGGGTTAATGGTTAACGGAGGAGCGGTCCAGCCCACTGTGGGAGGCTGAGCAAGATATGGGGAGCAAGCTAGTAAGCAGCACTCCCCAATGACTTTTGCTTCAGTGCTTTTTGCTTGCTATATTTTGAGACAGGGTTTCTCTGTGTAGCCTTGGCTGTCTGGACTTGCTTTGTAGACCAGGTTGGCCTCAAACCCACAGACATCCACCTGCCTCTGCCTCCTTGCTTCAGTTCTTGACCTGACTTCTCTTCATATTGGACTGCAACTATAAGCTAAAATAGACCCTTTTGTCCCCAACTTGCATTTGGGCCATGGTATTTGTCACAGCAATAGAAACCTAACTAAAATAGTTCTCTTTTTTTGTTTAGAGGTGTGTGTGTGTGTGTGTGTGTGTGTGTGTGTGTGTGTGTGTGTGTGTGTGTGTGCTGTATATGCATGTTTGCACACTGGTGTACACATGGAGGCCAGAGAAGACTATCAGGTGTCCTACTCTATTAGCCTCTGACTGCCTTGAGACAGGGTCTCTTCACTGAATCTGGAACTAGGATGATCACCAAGTCCCAGCAACCCACAGTCCTGGGGTTACAGCTCATGATAATACATGGCTTTCCCCCCCCCCCCCCCCCCCCCCCCGAGTTCTAAAGACTTGGACTTTGGTCCCCATGCTTGCACAGCAAAGGATCTTACCAACTAAACCAAGTGCAGAGGACCCAGGTTTGATTTCCAGCACCCACAAGGCAGCTCACAACCATTTGAAACTCCTGTTCCAGGGGGATCTGATGCCCTCTTCCTGGCCTTCATGGACACTGTATGCATGTGGTACACAGACATACAAACAAGCAAAACAGCCACATACATAAAAATGAACAAATATTTTAAAAATTAAGTCAAAGAAGTGAAAGTTTCAACGATAAGTCAAAAAACAAAGCAAAGGCTGGAGAGGCTGGCTAGGCTGGGAGGGTTCTTTACTAACCTTGTGATTTTTCACTTTGTTTTTCACAGCTGCCCTTATTGACTCTAACGACTCCTCATCTTCCAGTGGAGAGTCACTTTCTCCCTCCAAACCTGTTTCAAAAAGATCACTGTCTTCAAGAAGACAGCCGCTGTCATTTAGCGGCCGGTCGGCATCACTTTCCTGACAATAAATTAAAAAGGCACAATTGAAGCATTTTAAAATCTAGTATTTCTTTAGAAAACTCTAATATGGTAATTTGAAACAGACAACAAAAAGCCTACCTTCCATCAACAGACAAATGTATCATGGCTAGACACTCTCTCTGGCTCCTAACCTACACGTATCCTTTGAAACACAAGCTGTGAATTTTATACAACTACCCAAAATTTACTTAGTAAACAGTTAAGTATATGTTGAAAAGTCAACTAAATACTTACGGAATAGCTACTTTATAAAAGCTGAGGACAAGTTTTCTATTTAACAAATGAACTTTTCAGCCGGGCAGTGGCACACGCCTTTAATCCCAGCACTTGAGAGCCAGAGGCAGGCAGATTGCTGTGAGTTCGAGGCCAGCCTGGTCTACAAAAGCAAGTCCAGGACAGCCAAGGCTACACAGAGAAACCCTGTCTCGAAAAATCAAAACAAACAAACAAATGAACATTTCATTGATGTATGTGTTAAAAAAAAAATTCTCAGACTGGAGAGATGGCTCAGAGGTTAAGAGCACTGTCTGCTCTTTCAGAGGTCCTAAGTTCAATTCCCAGCAACCACATGGTGGCTCACAACCATCTATACTGTGATCTAATGTCCTCTTCTGACGTGCTAGCGTCCATGCAGGTGAAGCACTGTATACATAATAAATAAATAAAAAATCTTAAAAAAAATTCTCCCTTCAAAGTCAATTTCATCAGAGGAGCAATAAGACAGATTATTATGAGAACACACCAAGAACCAAGGAGTCCACTTACTTGGAAGTGTCCTTCGTGCATCTACAATGGCAAAGATTAATGACTGTAAATTGCCATCACTCTTTATGCAAAGCAGTCAGTCTGAAGCTATGTTTTGTGTGCAGAAACAATATCAGGAACTAAAACCTATGTTTCTAAAACTTATCTGAATCTACCTGAAAAATAAAACCTAATTATTCTTTAGAATATACCTCAACAAGTAGATACATAAATATTCATATTCAAGGATATATTGTTCACCCATAAGAAGTGAAATTCTGTCATTTGCAACAATGTTGATGGGACTAGAGGACATTATGTCACACTAGGAAGAGAAACAGCACAGGCTCTTACTTATATGTGGAGTTACAAAGTTGGTCTTGGGCTAGAAAGATAGCTCAGCAGTTAAGAGCCCTTGTTGTGGTTACAGAGGAGCCAGGTTCAGTTCTCAGCACCCTCAACTGGTGGCTCCTCACTGCATTACGAAGTCCAGAAAAATAGCTGGACATGGTGGTGCTCGCTTTTAATCCCAGCACTCACTCTGTGAGTTCGAGGCCAGCCAGGTCTACAGAGAATCCAGGACAGCCAGGGCTACACAGAGAAACCTTGTATCAAAAAACAAAACAAAACAAAAAACAAAGTTCAGAAAAATGACTGCTGAGTTTGGTGGTACACTCCTTTAAGGCCAGCACTTCGGAGGCAGAGACAGGCAGATCTCTGTGAGTTTGAGGCCAGCCTAGCCTTCTACAAAATGAGTTCCAGGACAGCCAAGGCTACATGGTGAGACACTGTTCAACAACAACGGCAGATTGCAAAGTTCAGGAAATTACAACACACCTTATATTTTGTTTCCTTCTTTTTTAGCCTCCTGATTTTTTCCATTGTTTTCTCCTCCTTCTCGAGTCTTCTCCTGGATTTTGTTTTTCCTTCAGCTCTTTCTCTGGCGAGCGTTTTGGAAGGCTTTTCGTTGGTGGTGACATCCATGGAGCTTCCAGACTGGCCGCTCAGCTCTGAGGAGGGCGGCTCTTGAGTTCCCAGCCTCGGCGGACTGAGCGTCCCCTCACCGCCGCCGCCAGCAGCCAGAGTTTCGGACATGCCGCTCCTCCCTGAGAATAGGTTCTCTTTATTCTCCTCCTCGCTGTCATAGGTGGGTTTCTGTGGAGAGGCATCTCCATCCTCAGCCTCAGAGTCGCTGTCATGCAGCACTTTCCTGCTCTTCGGTTTCTTACTCACAAATATCTCTTCGTCAGAATCTAAAGGAAACAGTGTTGGGGGTTTTTTTTTTTTGTTTTTTTTTTTTTAAGAAGGTACCAATCATAGGGCCTTCTTCCTAGCTACTTAAAAATATATTTAATTACACACGTGATATGTCACTTTCTGGCATTACCCAACTACCACTAAGAACTGATTCTAGCAAAGCATATCTAAAACTACATTTAAAATATTTTTTCTGGGGCTGGTGTGGTGGTGCACGCCTTTAACCCCAGCACTTAGGAGGCAGAGGCAGGCGGATCTCTGTGAGTTCGAGGCCAGCCCGGTCTACAAAGCAAGTTCAGGACAGCCAGGACTACAAGAGAAACCTTGTCTCAAAAAACAAAACAAAACAAACAAACAAACAAAAAACCAAAAAAGAAGTATATATATATTTATTTAATGTGTAAATTTGCGCTAACCATCCTGGCAGGTGTTAGAAATCCTTTTCTATAATAAATGCATTTAAGCAGGCAATGTACTAGTAGACATCTTATCTATTCACTTATATAACAGGAATGGATATTCTTTAAAAATATACGTAAGTGCTGTTATTTTGAATTTGTAATAAAATAAATAATAAACTTGGGGCGCTAACAATTTGATAAGTCAAGAAGATAATGAGAGTAACTGAAATCCCTCACTACCCAGGACCCCACACTTTCTTCCTATAATTAATATGACGTGTATTACAAACCTCTTTCACTCAAGGGCTCCAGGAGGGTTTCAAAGCTGCCCTGTCCACTGTCTACAGGACTGTCCGCTTCTTGTGAGAGGAGTTTTAGATCACTGACTTCCAGGTTAACCTAGAAAGTGAGAATAAGCTTTGCATTAGCAAGGAGGGGATAGAGCTCCAGGGGCATACGGGTCCACAAAGCATGGGGTCATCCAGCTGCTACCGGGGAGAACCAATGCAATGGTCCAAAGAAGGGACGACATTCAGAATTACGGGCCAGAACCAAAACCGAACAAACACAACCAGGAATTAATTGCCACAGGCTACTAACTGAACAACTCCTTCTACTTTTTTTTTTTTTTTCCGAGACAGGGTCTCTCTTTGTAGCCTTGTAGAGACCAGGCTGGCCTCGAACTCACAGCGATCTACCTGCCTCTGCCTCCCGAGTGCTGGGATTAAAGGCGTGCACCACCACGCCTGGCTCTCCTTTTACTTTTAATTATGAAACACATTAGTTGCGATGATTCGATTCACTGTTTTCTTCTTTTTTTTTTTAACTGAAAAGATATCTTTATTTTATACGTAGGGGTGATTCATCTGCATTTGTCTGTGCACCATATTCATAAAGTGCCTACGGAGGCCCAAAGGGGCCTGAGATCCCCTAGAACTGCAGTTACACACGGCCATCATGTGGACGGCTGTCAGCCTGTCAGGCTTGGCAAAAGTGCCTTTACTCATGAGCCATCCCTCAGGCCCCAGCGATATTTACACACACACACACACACACACACACACACACACACACACACACACACCATGTAGAACTGTGCTCATTTAACCATTCTTCTGACTTCGTCTCCTGGCACCCGTCTCTAGTCATCCCTCTCCTACTTTTAGAGGCTTTTTTTCTTGTCTTTTCTTTTTTTAAAAAAGACTCAGGAAAAGTATGGCCTATGAAGTTAGCCACCTGGTTTTGTAAATAATTTAATTGAAACCAAGGCTCCCCCAGCCCCCCCCCCTTTTTTTTTTTTTTTTTTTTTTGGAATTCGGGTGAGTGAGAAGACATTATTTTCAATATCTGATCATGAAAACTTTATGTCAAAATACGGCTTTCATTTGGTGATTACGTTTTCAGGTACACCATTAAATCTGTTCCCAAGGCAACTGTTTGGTCCGGAAAAAGCTTTCTATGGCCAGATTCCACTACTGAGCCGTCAGCTACCAGCTGAAAGCCCGCGCGGGGACACTGGAAGCACTGTTGGCAAACACAGCAGGCCCACGCACGAGACCTTCAAAGGTCCTTAACAGAACCAGTTCCAACTGCGTACTACCCTCACCCTGTGTTTACAGAGAATCCCACCCGCAACCTCCAGAGGCCAGGCTGACTAAGGCCTCTTTTTTGCCGGGGATGCTGTAAAAGGAGCTTGCCCGGCAGGAAACGCGCCAGAGAGTAGGGCGGGCTGCAGTGACAAGCCAAGGACCCGGCTGGGCCGACAGGAGCGCGCGCCAGCGAGCCACGAGCTGCAGGGACCAAGCGCGGGAAGCCAAGCGGAGGAGACCCACTAGTGACCAGAGGCCCCAGGCCCGGGTAGCCAGTCCAGGGGTCTCGGAGCGGTGCACGCCGGGAATTGTAGTCCTCGGGGCTCGGCGTTCTGGCCCTGCTGGGTTCCCTGTCTCACTCAGTCCGCGGAGAGAGGCCTCCGCAGCCCAGAGCAGAGCCTAAACTCACCTCAGAACCCACCTCGCCGGTCATGATACCAGCCTCCCTACCGCGCGGCTTCGGGAGAACCTGTCCCCAGTAACTTCAACTTGCCAGCGACAGCTCCCGCCGTCTCCAACCCGGTAGCGTAGTTCGAGCTTTCGCGCCTAGACGCTGTTCAGCACCCACCCTCGATGCTTTGCACCAATCCGAGGGAGGAATGCCCTCCGAGGCCCCACCCACTATCGTCCTGCCAATCAGGAAGCGCCTCCAGCCGGCTCGGCAAATGTAATTTGGGTTGCTTTGGCGGGTCTCGGCTGCTTTCGTCAACCAGTCTTTTGGATTTGGGGTGGCAGGGGGGGTGACCCGGCACGTAGAGGACCGGCACTATTGCTTGGAAAGAAGATGTCTTGCGAACGGTGTTCTTGGACTTTTGATCTTTGTCTCAGTTCGATGGGTCGTTCTAAACGCATTTTGAGGAGCGAAACTTCCAGGCAGGAAGTGAACTAGGAAGTCCCCAGGTATCCCGGGGGTGTCCTGCTCCTGAATTTTTGCTAAAGGAGTCTCAGACCCCATTGGAGACTTTCTCCATCAGTTCATCCCTGGAGCAATTCTAGCCAATAGAGTTATGTTTTTGCCTCTTTAGATCAATTCTTTTCCCTGCTCTATGGGCAGGCAAGACTGACCTCTCTTTGGACCCTATGTCCCAGCTGCCTTGTCGGCTGGCTTCTGTATGGTCAAGCCAGTCAAAGTTATTGTAAAGAGACCATCTGGCACAGGGAAAGAAAGATCTGAGTATTTATTATCTTCTTCCCCTGTCCCCCATACCCCTGCACCTCTACTGGTATGGTGACCAACTATCTCCAGTTTGCTGAGGTCTTCCTCGGGTTTAGCACGGAAAACCTCACATCCTTAGAACCTCTTCAGAGGCGTACTTCGGTGACTCATCACCCCTTACACTGGCCTCCCCTTTAAATTTAACAGCCGTATCTGAATCCACATTCAGATAAAAAAGCAACTCCATTTCTTCACCACATCTCAACCCACTTCTGCAGCCCTAAGGGTCTTGAGGTAGGGATGTAACTCTGTAGTAGAGCTCTTGCTTAGCTTGCATGAGGCCCTGGTAGTAATCTCCCGGGACGCAAAAACTAGAGTCCCGTTCTCGTGTTTCCCTGTCTTATCTGTTTTACTATGACAGTGTACATCAGTGATTCATAAATGTGCATCTTTCTGTAGCACTTCCTTCAGCATTTGGAGGACCAACCTTTATTGGCCATGAACTTTGTGGCAGAAACAATAGGCAGAATTTATAATCATCATTTTCTTAACTTTCAGAGTAAGCCTGTGAGGAAAGCAATATGATCATCTCTGTCTTAGCAAATGAGAAAAACAGACTTTTGTTTGTTTGTTTGTTTTTTGAGACAGAGTCTCTCTGACAAAAGACAGACTTTTTAAAAAGCTAGGAACGGCTGGGTGGTGGTGGTGCATGCCTTTAATCCCAGCACTTGGAAGGCAGAGGCAGGCAGATTGCTGTGAGTTCAAGGCCAGCCTGGTCTAAAAAGGCGAGTACAGGACAGTCAAGGCTACACAGAGAAACCCTGTCTCAAAAAACCAAAAACCAACCAAACAAACAAACAAAAAAGCTAGGAACAGGTTGGAGAGGTGGCTCAGAGGTTAAGGACACTGGCTGCTCTTCCAGAGGTTCTGAGTTCAATTCCCACATGGTGGCTCACAACCATCTATAATGTGATCTGAAGCCCTCTTCTGGTCTGCCGGTGTACATCCAGGCAGAGCACTGTGTACATAATAGTAAATTAATTAATTTAAAAAAAAAAGCTAGGAACTTCTGGAGCCTATTGTCCCCTGCTCTTTATGACTTCAGGGCTCACAGAGAGTACCCTGTGAAATCTCCCTTCTTTCCCTGTTCTGGTTACCCCAATAATACTTTTGCCTTGAGCTGGGCATGGTGGCACACACCTTTAATCCCAGCACTAGGGAGGCAGAGGCAAGTGTATCGATGTCAGTTCGAGGCCAGCCTGGTCTACAAAGAGAGTCCCAGTATAGCCAGGGCTATTACACAGAGAAACCCTGTCTCAAAAAAACCAAAATAAATAAATAAATAGAAAGCTTTTGCCTAAATATATATTTTTTTCTGCCGGGCATGGTGGCGCACGCCTTTAATCCCAGCACTTGGGAGGCAGAGGCAGGTGGATCGCTGTGAGTTTGAGGCCAGCCTGGTCTACAAAGCAAGTCTAGGACAGCCAAGGCTACACAGAGAGACCCTGTCTCAAAAAAACAAAAACAAAACAAAACAAAATTAAGAAAAGTTTAAAGAGATGCTTAAATTCTATCTTTACTTCCTTTTAATGTTTGTTTGTTTTCCTGCTATGCTGAGAATCAAAGCCAGGACCTCATCCATGCTAAGTAAATGTTCTCCCACCCTCATATAGCTCTAGTTTTTTTCTTCCTTTTTTTCTTATTTTTTTTTTCTTCTTTTTATGAAAGAGAGCTTATCCTCTTACAGATTTACCATAATTCTGCAGAATTTATGAACTGGCTTCTTCTAAAGGCCTGTGACACCTCATTTCTGGAGAAGCACTGCCACCAAGTGGTAGGTCTCGGTAGTGTCAGTCTACTTTTTTTTTTTTTTTTTTAAGATTTATTTATTATTTATACAGTATTCTGCCCGCATGTGTGCCTGCCTGCACAAGAAGGAACCATATTTCATTACAGATGGTCGTGAGCCACCATGTGGTTTCTGGGAGTTGAACTCAGGACCTTTGGAAGAGCAGACAGTGCTCTTAACATCTGAGCCATCTCTCCAGCCCTGTTCTTTTATTTATCTGTTTGTTCGTTTTAAGGTAAGCAGCACCACCCCACCCCACACCCTGCTAATTCTTCTAATTGAGGAAGGAGGTGGACATGCCAGTGCTGGGGACTGATAACAGCTTGTGGGAATCAGCTTTCTCCTTCAAGCTTGTGGGGTCTGGGACGCAAATCTCTAAAGCTGGAGTTACAGGTGGTTGTAAATCCCCAGGTGTGGGTGGGAGCAGTAAGAGCTCTTAACCTCTGCGCCATCTTTCCCTCATCCTACCTCCTATCTGAAGCTACATAAAGATGGCTTGGGTTATGTTTGAGTAGGAGAGTCGCTGTGAGATGATTCAAAGAGTGACTTAAACTTGTCTTTAGTAGAATGAAGCATTTATCTCACCACGCATTGGACTTCAAAAAAATTCATAGGCCAGGGGTGGTGGCACACACCTTTAATCCCAGCACTCGAGAGGCAGAGGCAAGCAGATTGCTGGGAGTTCGAGGCCAGCCTGGTCTACAAAGTGAGTTCAAGACAGCCAAGGCTACACAGAGAAACCATGTCTCAAAAACCAAAAATAAATAAATAAATAAACAAACAAACAAATAAATAAAATAAATAAATAAAAGATTTCAAACAGCTTTAAAGCCCCTGAGAGAATGTCCTTCTTAGAGACCACATCTGGTTTTCTTGCTTAACACAATACCTCCTAATTTAAAAAAAAAAAAATCATGCAAGACCTGAAACATAATAGATGCTTAATTGTTGAATGAGTAATCAAAATATGCAAAAGGCAAAAAAAAAAAAAAAAATGACCAGGGCCTTTCTCCAAGATAAGCCAGTAAAAAATTAAAACCAGCTACTTTGTGTGCAGAGGCTCCTGTGCCACAAATTTATCCAACCTAAAGTCTATCAAAGAATCACCTGAGCCGGGCGTGGCGGTGCACGCCTTTAATCCCAGCACTCGGGAGGCAGAGGCACATGGATCCCTGTGAGTTCGAGGCCAGCCTGGTCTACAAAGCGAATCCAGGACAGCTAGGGCTACATAGAGAAACCCTGTCTTGAGAAAACACACACACAAAAAAAAAACAAAAGAGTCACCTGTTCATCCAATAGACCCCAAGCACCTATTTTAAGCCTCTGATAGACATGAAGAAGGCAAAGACATATAAAAAGCAGCTTGTTCTCAGAGAGCCTCCCACTGCCAGTTGGAGCCAGGCAAGTAGATGCAATGTGTAGATGTGTACAAGAAATTGTGGGGAGCTGGAGGGAGAGGCATCCATGGTTGGTGACAGACTATGGCTGGGGCAAGTCAGGGGAAATGACTCACTAACTGTGCAGGGGCTTGATAAAACATGTTAAGTGTGGGGAACTGAAAGTGGGTCACTATGGCTTAAGCAGAGTGTGTGTATGCAGGGTTGGAGAAGCGGCCAAAATGAAGGCTGTGAGTTACGCACGCAACAAAATGTCTGCAATGTTTTACTCAGAATTTAAACAGTCCGAGCTGGGAAGTTGAGGAGCAGGGGTAGGAACTCTTAGGGAGAGTGATATAGCCAAGTGTATATGCCTGAAGAAAGAGATTTTTTTCCAGCAGTATATGAAAGATGAATTGAAAGAGGATTAGACTGGAGGCAGAAAGACCAGTTGTCTCTGGGAGATTATGGGAACTTGAACTAGGTCAGTGAGAGTAACAATGAAAGGCAGGAGGCGGATTAGAAAAAAAAGAGGCAAAATTAGCGGTGCTTGTTGGATGATTAACTGTAAGGGGTGAGGTGGAGTCGAGGGTTAACCCTAAGTCCAGTGGTACCGCTGTACTATCCATCAAAGCTGAGACTGCGTGTCACTAAGTGAAAATTCACCCATCACTCAGAAAGGGAGATTGTGAGTTTGAGGCCAGGGGAAAAGAACAAGAAGAGAGAGAGAGAGAGAGAGACAGACAGACAGACAGACAGACAGAGACAGACAGAGACAGAGAGAGACAGAGACAGAGAGACAGAGACAGAGAGACAGAGATAGAGACAGAGAGAGACAGAGACACACAGAGAGAGACAGAGAGACAGAGACAGAGAAGACATGTATGTAGCTCAGCTGCTAGAGTGCTGGCCTAGCATATTCAAGACCCTAGATTCCATGGCCAGGACCACAGAACCTGGGTGCAGTGGCGCACATCTTCTCTTGGCACGAGGGAGAACCTGAACTCAGGCGCTCTTTGGGTTCCATTCGGCATATTGTCCCTTCCCTAGCTCCCTACCCAAGAGATACACATAACAGAAATTCCTCTGCCCTGGATGGACTGACTTTTCTCCGGTGTTCTTAGATCCATACAAAGGAAATTTGCAGAGACAGCAGTGTCCCCAGCAGGTGATCACTCAAATATACATCAGCCTGGGCTTGAGAGAGGGGAGGGCTTAGCAGTTAAGAGCATGTGCTGCTCTGGGAGACCAGAGTTCCATTCCCAGCACTTCCCAGCACCCACAGCAGGCGGCTCACAACTGCCTGTTGCCTCAGCTTCAGGTGATCTGACACCTTCTTTTGTCTTCCATCGGCACCCACACACACCTGTGCATACACACGCATATAAATAGAAACAAACTACAGTTTTTAAGTGAATGTATGTATGTTTATAGGTCATATAGTCTATACATATTTGTATCTATTATCTATATAATAGCTGATTGTATATGAGTATACTTTGACCATATAAGCCTTAACCAATGTAGGGAGACTTATCCAGGTATGTATGCTTGCAGAAAAGGATTCCACCACAGAAGGACAGAGGGATGTTGGTCCATCGCTGCATACTGTTCAATTTCAGTATCTGTTTTATAGGTTGATTAATGCCTGACCCCTTTCAGATATGTCAAATAACTAAAGTATACCTAGAAAGTTAGAGCCTAACAGTACAATATAGTTGGGATGTTTTCTTTCTTTCTTTCTTTCTTTCTTTTTTTTTTTTTTTTGGTTTTTCGAGACAGGGTCTCTCTCTGTAGCCTTGGCTATCCTGGACTTGTTTTGTAAGCCAGGCTGGCCTCAAACTCACAACGATCCACCTGCCTCTGCCTCCCCAGTGCTGGGATTAAAGGCCTGTGCCACCAGCTTGGCATGTTTTCATAAAGCAAGGGATAATACTGGACAGAATAACACCGTGCCCACTATAGGCCCAAACAAAGGATGTTTTTACTCGTGTTATCAACCAGAGATTTCTCATGGCTGTCTTCATGACTCAGACTTGGTTGGCATTTGGTGGGTGAGGCCAAGTTTGCTAGATGTCAGTGTGAAATGCTCAAATAGGCAAAGAGGAAGAGGAGGGGAGTATTTTAGGCAAGAAAAATAGAATGAGCAAAGGTGTGGAGGTAGGAAGGATGCTAAGGTTTAAGGAGTTTTTCAGCCAGTGACTGAGAAGAGTGGGTGATGATGACGGAAAAGGAGATGGGGACTAAAACACAAAGGCTGAGTCCAACTCACTAAGCATCTGTGGCGTTGTTTGAGCCTGAATATCTGCTGGAACCGAGGCACCTTCCTTCGTGGATAAAATATACACACAAAGCGGTGGATTATGGGGCATTTGGTGGATGAGGCCAAGGTTGATGCCTTTGGACCAATCAGACCCAGCAAGCCTCCAGACAGGAGAAGAAGGAGGCAGCTGTATACAGCCAGGTTACACACTGTGGGCAAATAATGGTTGTCATTTGGTACAACATCTCTACTCTTTCAGAGACTACATTCTTTTTTTTTGTTTTTTGTTTGTTTGTTTGTTTGTTTTATTTTTTGAGACAGGGTTTCTTTGTGTAGCCTTGGCTGTCCTGGAACTCACTCTGAAGACCAGGCTGGCCTCGAACTCACAGAGATCCACCTGCCTCTGCCTCCTGAGTGCTGGGACTAAAGGCGTGTGCCACAACCACCCAGCAGAGGTTACATTCTTGCATCAGGCAGTAAGTGGAAAAATAAACAAATAAATGCCTAAAAGAAAAATAATGAATGACATGGGCTTAGAGGATGACAAACATACCCAAGGGCTAAAGGGGAAAGCTGCTGTCTTACAGAGTCAAATCCTTAAAAAATTACATTGTAGTATGGTGTGGTGTGGCATGTGTATGCAGTATGTGTATGTATATATGTGTGTGTGTTATGTATGTATTTTTGTGTGTATGTAGTATATATGTATATGTGTGTATATGTGTGTGTGTGTTATGTATGTATGTTTGTGTGTATGTGGTATGCATGTACATATGTGTATATGTGGTATGTGTGTGTGTGTATGTGGTATGTATGTATGTTTGTGTGTATGTGGTATGCATGTATATGTGTGTGTATGTGATATGTGTGTGTATATAAATATATGTGTGTATGTGGTATGTATATATGTTTGTGTGTATGTGGTATGCATGTATGTGTGTGCGTGTGTGGTGTGTGTGTATATGCATGTGTGTGTGAGTGTGTGTATATGTGTAAGCACCTTCATGGTCATGTGGAAATTGGTTCTCTCCTATCACGGGGGACCCAGGGCTTGCTGGCAAGGACTTTACCTCCTTAGCTTTCTCTCCAGCTCCAAGAGAAAACCAAGACAAATACAGAAGTTTATTCAAGAAAAGGGGAGTTCATGGGTCTGGAGAGAAGGCCTAGAGGTTAAGAGCCCTTACTGCTCTTGCAGAGGACCCAGGTAGCTCAATTCCCAGAACACACTGGAGTTCCAGAGGATCCAACCCTCTTCTGGCCTCCACGATTCTAACCTAGAGTCTGGGGCTGGAGAGACATCTTAGTAGTTAAGATTGTGTACTGCTCTAAAGGGGATCCAAGCTTGGTTTCCAGTGCCCATCTCAGACAGCTCTGAGCTTTGTGGGCGTCTGCTCTCGTGTGTGTGTGTGTGTGTGTGTGTGTGTGTGTGTGTGTGTGTGTGTACCCACACAGAGACACACATATAGTCACATCGTTAAAAATAAAGAGTAAGTCAAGGCTACACAGAGAAACCCTGTCTCGAAACCCACCCCCAAAAGAGATCCTTCTATCTGCTTTTAAATCTACTTATAACATCAACCTCTGGAAGAAATCTTAGAAATCAGCTTATCCTGATGCCAGGTGGTGCTACCACACCCCTTCAGACCCAGCGCTCGGGAGGCAGAGGCAGGCAGATCTCAGTGAGTTCAAGGCCAACCTGGTTTTCAGAGTGAGTTCCAAAAGAGCCAAGGCTACACAGAGAAACCCTGTCTCAAAGAGCAAAAAACAAAAAAGAGAAAGAAAGAAAGAAGTCAGTTTGTCCTGTCTTAGCACAAAACAGAGCTCCAGAGAAAGTATTACCTTTTCTATAATTTGTTTAAATAATATAACAAATCATACACAACATGAAACATCATATATTTATATATTCTCTGTATATGTGCAAATTATAGTGTTTTATGTACACTAAAGTTTGACATATAAGATGGGAGTGGTGGCACATGCCTGTCATCCCAGCACTTGGGAGGCAGAGGCAGGTGGATCTCTGTGAGTTTGAGCCCAGCCTGGTCTACAAAGCGAGTCCAGGACAGCCAAGGCTACACAGAGAAACCCTGTCCCAAAAAACCAAAAAGGAAACCTGGTCTAAAAATATAAGGTGGATAGTAATTAAGGAAGACACTGGATATTGACCCCAGTTCTCTACACACACACACACAGAGAGAGAGAGAGAGAGAGAGAGTGAGAGAGAGAGAGAGACAGAGAGAGAGAGAGACAGAGAGAGAGACAGAGAGACAGAGAGAGAGACAGAGAGAGAGAGATCAAGCACAAAGAAGATAATGGTAAGCCTAACATACGCTAGGCTGAAACGAAAGAGAAAATGTACAGATCCAGAAAGCCAAGAAAACCCTAAGCAAGAAAAAAAATATAAAATCATATGGGGACATATTCTAGTCAAACTACTGAAAAATCAAAACAGATGGTTCAGTGGTTAAGAGCACTGGCTGCACCGGGCAGTGGTGGTACCCGCCTTTAATCCCAGCACTCAGGAGGCAGAGGCAGGTGAATCGCTGTGAGTTCCAGGCCAACCAGATCTACAAAGTGAGTCCAGGACAGCCAAGGCTACACAGAGAAACCCTGTCTCAAAAAACCAAAACAACAACAACAACAAAACCAACCAACAAACCAAACAAACAAACAAACAAACAAAAAACCCATAGAAATATTTTAAGAAGTGGTTTCATTTTAATCCCCTACATGGGAATTTGGGGCTGTTTCAGACTGTCCTTAGCAGCTGACTATGATTTTGCCTCATGCTGTAGCACAGGCAAAGTTTTGCCAGCTGCAGGTAGTTTCTGTGCTTGTGTGACATTTGGAATTTTTAAAATTCTGGGAACTTCCCGGATGTGATGGCACACACCTTTAATTCTAGCACTTAGGAGGCAGAGGCAGACAATCTCTGTGAGTTCCAGTCCAGCCTGGTCTACAAAGCAAGTCCAGGATAGTCAGGGCTCTGTTACACAGAGAAACCCTATCTTTTTTTTTTTTTAAAGATTTATTTCCTTCTTATGTATACAGTCCACATTAGAGCACGTTATAGATGGTTGTGAACCACCATGTGGTTGCTGGGACTTGAACTCAAGACCTCTGGAAAAGCAGTCAGTGCTCTTAACCGCTGAGCCATCTCTCCAGCCCGAGAAACCCTGGCTTGAAAAAAAAATTCTGGGAATTTTTTTAGAGGGTGTATATATATATAATTGCTAGAGACCTAATAGGGTTGGTCAGTCAGTGGTTGTCGGTCGTTCAAAGGAGTTGGTTTCGGTTTGCTAGTAGTCCCGCTCAAAGAAGAAGCAAGAAGAAAGAAATTAGATTTAGAGATCTCTATCTCTCTCTCCCCTCTATCCTTTCTCTCCTATCTAGTGATAGGGTGGTGAAACTGGGGGTGGGGATAAAGGGTGGGAAAAAGAAGAACCCACAAAAAAAAAGCAAAGTTCAGTTACTCTTACCCATACCACAAGCACTCCCGATACTTCCCCATATAACCTGAAGATTCCTTTTTATGACTGCCATTTCTTTGAGGTCTTAATATAGTTGTGCACAATGTCCACCATTACCTCCTATGTGACACACAAGATTTGACAGTAAGGAGTCAGCTTGAGTTGGCTCCTTGGAAAATAGGAGATGCCCCTGCAGTCAGATAGCTGGAAAATAGCATGTGGACCGTGCAAAAATACTTCTGGTTCTTTTTAGCCTCTGGGAGAAAAAAAAAAGGAACTCCAGGCATACAAGGTCCTCAGGGGGAGAGCGGTGTGCAGAGAAGACCAGCTTCCCTGCCACTCACTTCCCAGAACTGATAAATTTGCGCAGCAGCGAGCGTATCGAGCTATGCTGGATAAGGAGGAAAAGCGTGGCTTTGAACTTAGACACTCACCTCTTGTTCTTCCTAGGGATCCACAGTGAGAGCAAGTGAGCAACCCTAGAGTAAACCCACAGGGATAGAGAGAGGGAGAGGAACCTCAGGGGAAGATGTCAGGCTGTGCCGAGAAAGCTGTACAGCAAGGCTGCAGAGAGGATGCTAACGGCAAGCAAGCCCCCCCACCCCACCCCAGACGTACAGCTCAGCTCAAACACTAGCGGCCCGAGAAACTCCAGTAGAAAGACCCAGGCAGAAGGGAGGGTTGAGGACAAGAGCATTAGTAGGAAGTGCCTGTGAGTGTATTTTCTTTTGGGGCTCTGATGATTTATTCAGAACAATGAAAGAAAGGAGATTGGAAACCTATGACCCAGTTCTCTGTCTGAGCTCCACTCCAGTTTCAGCCCCCACGGAGTCCTTATGCTGTGGTTATGAGTGCTCTGGAAAACTAAACGTTCTTGGAGAAATGAAAGCTTCTATTATGAAACACTGCCACTTGGCAACATTCCTAAGTGAATAGAAAACTCCAATCCCTCCCTCCCTCACCCTTGCTTTGAGATAGTACTACAAGCTGGCCTTGAACTCGTCATCCTCTGAAAATGCTGCCATGTCAGGCCTGTGCCGCCAGGACCGTTTCCAACCAGTGTGGGTTCGCACACATGCACGCAATGCCCAAAGAGACCAGAAGATGGCACCAGATTCCCCTGGAGCTGGAGTTAGCGAGCCTGGCTGTGCATGCCTGTCACCGCAGCACTCAGGAGGTAGAGCCACAAGTGAGGCAGACCTGGAACTATCTTGCACACCACTGTCTCCCACGAGGGAGGAGGGAGCTGGGCTATTTAGACGGTGATCCCAGAGAGCTTTTTCTATGCAGTTTAATCTCTGGCAGGCACTTCAGGTCTAGAGTTGGAGTGGCTTTTCTTTATCCCGGTGGGAAAGCCCTCAGGCACAGAGACACAGATAGAGACCTGGAACACTGACAGAACCGGAATTTTGAAGTCACTATTAATGCCCCCCCCCTCTCTCTCTCCCCTTTCTCTCTCTCTCTCTCCCCTTTCTCCCTCTCTCTCTCTCTCTCTCTCTCTCTCTCTCTCTCTCTCTCTCTCCTCTCTCTCTCTCTCCCACACACACACATGCTAAATTCAGCTCATCAGCAAATTCTGTCAGCTCTGTTCTCAAAGCACAGCCAGGACTCATAGCTACACACACCCCTCCCCGCAGGCCACTGTGATCGTTCGCTCTGTGAGCCACTTCTTTATCTTCCTGTTTTTGCTCCTGCTCCTCACACTGGTTTCCTAGAGCTGCCATAACAAGCTGGATGCTACAAGCAGCAGAAGTGTACTAGCTCACAGAGCTGGAGGCTAGCGGTCTGAGGAAAGCCAGACCATACTTCCTTGGAGAACTGGAGAGCAAGCCTAATTAATAGACCTCTGCATAGTATGTGTGCTTGCCGGTGGGCTCTAGTTCCAACGTTGTCTTCGTCTTTTCCCCTTCCTTCTCTTTTTTTCCTTTTTTGGTTTGTTTGGTTTCGTTTGGTTTTTCTCTGTGTAGCCTTGTCCTGGACTCACTTTGTAGACCAGGCTGGCCTCGAGCTCACAGAGATCCACCTGCCTCTGATTCGAGTGCTGGGACTACAGCGTGCCTGACTTCCTTTTTATTTGTGTGTGTGTGTGTGTGTGTGTGTGTTTTGAGATAGGGTCTCAATATGTAACTTTAGCCATCCCTGAGATATATATATATATATTTGATTTACATGTGTATATATGCATAACTGCATTAGTTTATGTATACTACATGCATATAAGTCCCCTAGGAGGTCAGAGGGCATCAGATCCCCTGCCTGGAGTTACAAGCAGTTGTGAGCCACCTGGTTTGGGTTCTGGGTCCTAAGCCCAGGTCATACTCTTTTTATTTTATTTATTTATTTATTTATTTATTTTTGAGACAAGGTCTCTTGTAGCTCAGTCTAATTCTCAACTGGCTATATAGTCAAGGTTGACCTTGAACTTCTGATCTTCCTCCCTGTGCCTCTGGAATGCTTGGATTGCAGGCATGCAACCAATCCACCCAGTTTTGGCAATGCTACAGGTCAGACACAGAGCTTTGAGTGGGCTAGGCAAACACTCTACCAAATGAACCACACTCCCATCCCTACTTGATTTTTCCAAAGAGCAAATGGGAGTTCTATTTCTGTTTAAATGGTTCTATTGGGACTGGAGAGATGGCTCAGAGGTTAAGAGCATTGGCTGCTCCTCCAGAGGTCCTGAGTTCAATTCCCAGCAACCACATGGTGGCTCACAACCAACTGTAATTGATGATTCCTTCTTTTGGTGTTCATGAAAACAGAGCACTCATATACATAAAATAAATGAATAAATCTTTTTAAAAAATGGTTCTTCCAGGCGTGGTGGTGCACATCTTTGATCCTAGCACTTGGGAGGCCGAGGCAGGTGGATCATTGTGAGTTCGAGGCCAGCCTGGTCTACAAAAGCGAGTACAGGATAGCCAGAACTGTTACACAGAGAAACTCTGTCTCAAAAATAAAAAAAATAAAAAATAAAAAAAAGCAAAATCTTCCTTAGCTATATACTGAGTTCCAAACCAGCTTGTATCACAGGAGACCCTCACTTAAAAATAAAAGAATGAAACCAAAGAACTTTAGAACTTAAGACAATTTTTAGCATAAGAGAGTTCACTAAAGTACATGATGACTAAAAAAGAAATCTACAGACAGGTATATTATTTTGAAATTCCAGCATACCAGCTATAAAGAGAAATGTCTATAAAAAGCTACAGGGTAGAAAATAGGTCACATACAAAGCATCAAGAACCAGAATGGAGCCGGGCGGTGGTGGCGCATGCCTTTAGTCCCAGCACTTGGGAGGCAGAGGCAGGTGGATCGCTGTGAGTTCGAGGCCAGCATGGTCTACAAAGTGAGTCCAGGACAGCCAAAGCTACACAGAGAAACCCTGTCTCAAAAAACAAAACAAAACAACAACAACAACAACAACAAAAGAGCCAGAATGGACATAAAGGAGTGGTTCTTAATAAGAATAATGTTAATCCAGTATTCTATATCTCATTAACTATTGACCAAATGTGAGAATAGCATCTAACTGATAAGACTCTGACATGTCCTAACTTGAATTACAAAGATTGGAAAATGGAGAGGAAGAAAGGTTGCAAAGTCCACAATCTAACAACCCTGAGATAAAAAACAAAAAAACAAAACAAAACAAAAAACCATGTAAACATTTTGGAAGCTGGAGGGATGGCTCAGTGGTTAGAGCACCGCTGCTCCTTCCAAGGACCTGGGTTTCACTCTCAGCATCCACGTGGTGCCTTACATCCATCCATAACTCCTGCTCCAGGGAACCAATGTCCTCTACTAACCTTGTAGGCAGTAGGTAGGCACATGAGTCAGACACATGTAGACAAGCTATATATACAAAACTAGTAAATCTGTAAAAGTACTAAAGAAGGATTTCACATTCTCGAATGTGTGTTAAAATCGGAACTGGCATTCCATCATGATCCTCCACGGTGCTAACCACAACCCTGCTCACAACCCAGCCAGTCCAGAATCAGTTGCTTCTCAGGAACTGTACTCCTGTCCCAAGCCATGCGCTGCGCAGCGCAGTCTCTCCTCTCCAATGCGGCGGTGTAGAGGCGATACACACAGGCGTTCGTTATGAGCTGCTTTTGGTTCTGACCCAGCAGGTGTGTTTTGAACTGCTCACCTGGCCCTGCTGTGGGCACCCGGGGTTTCCCAGGGGCTGCTCCTACCGCCAAGTCTCTGCAACGGCAAACAAAAGAGGAAACCGTAGCCCTGTGACGTCAGGAGGCCGTCAGTCTCCAGAGCTTCGTCTTAGTGTCCAGAACAAACCCCCACTCACGTGCTTGCCTGTGTGTAGCACAGTGCTCATGTGGAAGTCTAAGGACAAGTTGGGGGGATCCGTTCTCTTCTACTATGTGGGTTTTGGGGATCGAACTCAGGTTGGAAGTCTCGGCAGAAAGCCCCTGTACCCTCCGCATCATCTTGCCAGCCCTGTAGTAGTAGCTTCTAAAAGATGTAGTGAAAGAAAAGATAGAGTCTTCTAAGAAAGGTGATATGAAAGAAAAAAAAAAACCATTTGTGATATGTTTGATGAAGGAAGTAAAAGGAGATATTTTAACAATTGTGAGTTTTGCTACATGATGCTGAAAACAGCTAGTTTTTCTGTTAAGTGAATTTCACTTCAGTATATTACCAATAGTCGGAGTCAGGGTTAGGTGGTCTCTTTCTTCTTCAAGGGGTTGAGATAAAAACTCACACAAACTTGCAAAACTCAGAAGGAAACTATTCAAAGCAAAGCAACTGGGCTTGGTGGCGCAAGACTTCTTTTCACGTGCGGGCCAATGGCAGGCAGATCTCTGTGTGTGAGAGACCAGCTATGTGAGGAGATCCTGTCCCAGAGAGAGAGAGAAAGAGACAGAGAGACAGAGAAATGCAACAGAAAAGATCAGAATACACTTCAAGGGAGCAGCGGGCCACATGAGTAAAGATGTTCAGAGGCCCTGGTTCACGCCTTCCTTTTATAGGAGTCAGGAGAAGGAGGAAGTTAGTTCCTAAGGGGCACAGGGAGGGTGGTTCTCTGTTTTGATTAGTAGATTAGGTTATATAATCATTTTTCTGCTGCACTTGTCCCTTCCCACGAAGTATTTTATTTTAATCATATGCATGCTCAACTATGTATAGGCATAAGGTGCTAAATAGGGGATTCTCCCTAAAAGTTTACTTGAGGTCAAAATCAGCTTAGGCCAGGCTGGCTTTTCCCTTTTTCCTACTGGGTACAGTCATCATAGGCTACACTGTGAGTTTGAAGCCAGTTTAGGCTACATGAGACGTTTTAAGAAAACAAAAGAAGGGGCGGGAGATAGCTTAGTAAAATGCTAAGCATCAGGACTCAAGTCTGATCCTTAGGATCTATGTTAAAAAATGCACGGTAGTGCTCACTTGTAATCCCAGTCCTGGGAAGGCACCGAGAACCCTGGGAAGGTCCCTGGGACTCACCAGCCAGCCAGTCTAGCTACCTTGGCAAGTCCCAAACCAGTGGAAAGGCTCTGTCTCAAAATAATGACGAGTGGCACCAGAGGAATGACACTACACACACACACACACACACACACACACACACACACACACACACCATTTAAACAAAAAAGGAAATTAGAGCTCTCATAAATTGTCAACAGGACAGTGGTGGGGACCAAGGAAAACTGTCAACCAACTCAACATGGAACGGTCATATAAGCCAGCAGCAATTTCATCTCTAGCTATACATCCAAAATAACTGAAAATGTATGATCACATGCAAAGCTGTGTACGAATGATCATAACGGCATCACAGCCAAAATGTGTACAGCTCAAGTATTAACCAACCAATGGATAAATAAAATGTGGTCGTATAAGGCTGGCAAGATTGCTCAGTGGGTTAAGCTACCGGCCACCAAGGCTGGTGACCTGAGTCAGATCCCTGGACCCTATCTGGTGGAAGGAGAGAAACCTATTCCCTCAAGTTGTCCTTTGACCTGCATGTGTGTGCTGTGACATACACCCAATCACCCCAAAATAAATGAGTGTGGTTAAATAAACCCCCACGTCTTTTTTTTTAATGTGTATGTGCCTGTGCCCGTGTATGCCACACACATGTGGCTGCCTGCAGGGGCTATAAGAGGGTGTTGGATGCATGCCCTGGAGCTAAAGTTATAGGTTGCAGGGAGCCATCCAACATGGATGCTGGGAACTGAAGTCCTGGTCCTCTGGAAGAGCAGCAAGTACTTTTAATTGCTGCAGCATCTCTCCAACTGCTGAAATCAAGTTTTAAATGTAGTATCCATGCACTAGAACACTACTATAAAAAGCAATGAGGTGGGGCTGGAGAGATGGCTCAGAGGTTAAGAGCCCCGTCTGCTCATCCAGAGGTCCTGAGTTCAATTCCCAGCAACCACATGGTGGCTCACAGCCATCTGTAATGTGATTTGACACCCTCTTCTGGACTGCAGGTGTACATGCAGGCAGAGCACTGTATACATAATAAATAAACAAACAAACAAATAAATAAATAAATAAATAAAGCAGTGAGGTACTGATAAATGCTACAACACACATGAACCTTGAACCTGAGATATAAAAGGCCACATAGTCTATGATTTCTTTTATATCAAATGCCCAGAATATGAAGATCTATATAGAGAGAAGGCAGATTCATGGTTTCCAGGGGCCATGTGGAGGAATGCACAGTAACTGTGAAGCTTCCTTTTGGGGTGATAAGAACATTCTGGTAAAAAAAAAAAATCTGTTAAAAACATTCTGGAGTTCTACAGTAGAGAAGACTACATCTCATGAGTATACAAAAGGCTACTGAATTGTAACTTTTTTATTTGTTCGTTTGTTTGTTTATTTGTTTTTCAAAACAAGATTTCTCTGTGTAGCCCTGGTTGTCCTGGAACTCCCTCTGTAGACCCGGCTGGCCTAGAACTCAAAGATCCACCTGCCTCTGTCTCCTGAGTGCTGGGATTAAAGGTATGTGCCACCACATAGTTTAAATTGTAACTTTTTATTTGGTTGTTTGTTTGGTTTTTCTAGACAGGGTTTCCTCTGTGTAACAGCTCTGGCTGTCCTGGAACTCTCTATGTAGGCCAGGGTGGCCTTGAACTCACAGAGATCCACCTGCCTCTGTCTCCTAAGTGCTGAGATTAAAGGCGTGTGCCACCATGCCTGGCTTCTAAATTGTAACTTTTAAGATAGCAAATTTTAGCAGAGTGAGGTGGTGCACACCTTTAGTTCCAGTACTTGGATAACTTTTAGCTAGGCATGGTGGCACACACCCTTAGTCCCGGCAGCCAGAGACAGAGGCAGATAGACCCTGGTCTACATAATGAGTTCCAGGACAGCCAGAACAACATAGTGAGACCCTGTCTCAAAACAAAAACAAACAAACAAAAAGAATAGTAAAATTTACAGTGTAAGAGTTTTACCAAAAAAAAAAAAAATTTAGAGCTGGGCGTGGTGGTGCACACCTTTAATCCCAGCACTCGGGAGGCAGAGGCAGGCGGATCGCTGTGAGTTCGAGGCCAGCCTGGTCTACAAAGTGAGTCCAGGACAGTCAAGGCTACACAGAGAAACCCTGTTTCGAAAAAACAACAAAAAAAAAAGAATTTTATTTTAGCCAGGTGTGGTGGTGCACACTTTTAATCCTAGCACTGGGGAGGCAGAGGCAGGTGGATCTCTGAGTTCAAGGCCAGCCTGGTCTACAGAGGGAGTTCCAGGATAGCCAGGGCTACACAGAGAATCCTTGTCTAGAAAAACCAAACCAAACCAACCCCTGCCCCCCCCAAAAAGAGTTATCTTGGGGCCAGAGAGATGGCTAAAGCTATCAAACCTAATGACTTGAGTTGGATTTCTTTATTTTTATTTATTTATTTATTTATTTTGGTTTTTCGAGACAGGGTCTCTCTGTGTAGCCCTGGCTGTCCTGGACCCGCTTTGTAGACCAGGCTGGCCTCGAACTCACAGCGATCCACCTACCTCTGCCTCCCGAGTGCTGGGATTATAGGCGTGCGCCACCACGCCCGGCTTTGAGTTGGATTTCTGAAGCCCACAAGATGAAAGGATAGAACTGATTTCCTCAAGGTCTCCTCTGACTTCCACACTGGAGCATGGCACATGTATACACACACACACACACACACACCACACACCACACACACACACACACACACACACACACACTCTCTCTCTCTCTCTCTCTCTCTCTCCATATATGTATATATATACAAATTTTAAAATAAATTATATCTAACTTAAGAAATTGGAAAAGAGCTGGGTGTGGTGGTGCAAGTGTTTAATCCCAGCACTTGGGGGAGGCAGAGGCTGTCAGATCTCTGTGAGTTCCAGGCTAGCCTGGTCTATTTAGAGAGTTCCAGGACAGCCACGGCTACACAGAGAAACCCTGTCTTTGCGGGTGGGGAGGGGAGAGAGAAAAAGAAAAAATAAAATAATTTGGAAAAGAACAAGGCTGCTGTGGATTAGAAGCAGGTGGCACGGGCAGGAGAGATGGCTCAGTGGTTAAGAGCACAGCCTGCTCTCCCAAAGGTCCTGAGTTCAATTCCCAGCAACCACATGGTGGCTCACAATCATCTATAATGCAATCTGATGCCCTCTTCTGGAGTGCAGGCATACATGCAGACAGAACACTGTATACATAATAAATAAATAAATCTTTAAATGAAAAAAAAAAGCCAGGTGTGGTGGCATACACCTTTAATACCAGCACTTGGGAGGCAGAGGCGGGCGGATCTCTGTGAGTTCGAGGCCAGCCTGGTCTACAAAGTGAGTCCAGGACAGCCAAGGCTACACAGAGAAACCGTGTCTCGAAAAACAAAAAACAAAAAAAGAAGCAGGTGACACAACATTCCCTTCAGGTGGCTCTTGGAGGGCTGGTGTGGTTAGAGTTCGCTACTTGTTCTAGTTTGGTTTCCTGTTGCTGTGATAAACATTGTGACCAAGAGCGACTGGGGCCCAGTTTTTTTGACTCACACGTCCTGATCACAGTTGGTCATTGAGGAAGTCAGGGCAGGAATTCAAGCAGGGGCAGAGAGGCAGGCGCCGTGAAGGAGGGCTGCTTTCTGGCTTGGTCTCCATGGCCTTCTCATTTGGCTCTCTTATACAATCCAGGAGCACCTGCCTGTCGGGAGCACTGCCCACAGTGGCCTGGCCTTTCCACATCGACCAAGAAAATGCCCGCCTGACACTCCCATAGGCCAGTCTGATAGGGGCATTTTCTCAACTGACGTTCTCTCTTCCCAAGTGACTCTGTGCATCAAATTGACAAAAGCACAAGACGGGTATCTGCCCCCATCAGTTGGAATGGGTCCTCTTTAATTTTAAGTTTCTTGTTTGTTTGTTTGAAAGATGGACATGACAGTACATGTCTATAAGACTAGCATTCTGGAAGCTGAGGCTAGGCCAGCCTGGGCTATGGAGAAAGACCTTGTCTCAAAAAAGCCAATTAAAGCCGGGCGTGGTGGCGCACGCCTTTAATCCTAGCACTCAGGAGGCAGAGGCAGGCGGATAGCTGTGAGTTTGAGGCCAGCCTGGTCTACAAAGCAAGTCCAGGACAGCCAAGGCTACATAGAGAAACCCTGTCTCGAAAAACCAAAAAAAAAAAAAAAAAGCCAATTTTTAAAGATTTCATTTATTTCTTTTATGTATATGAGTGCTGTATTTGCATGTACACCCTCATGCCAGAAGAGGGCATTAGATCACATTACAGATGGTTGTGAGCCACCATGTGGTTGCTGGGAGTTGAACTCAGGACCTCTGGAAGATCAGTGCTCTTAACCGCTGAGCCATCTCTCTAGCCCCTAAACTAAAGAATTTTGTTTGAGCTGAGATGTTCCCTAGCTAAAGAACAAGACTGCCTACTGCAGTTGGTCAACAGCAAAGAAGTCCCTTCTCTATGTGCAAGCAATGGGCTTTCAGAAAGGGGGTAGGCAGGGATGCTGTGGAGTCAGAGGACCAACAGATAAGAAGCAGAAACAAGCGTGGAGTGTCACAAGCAGACTGGTGACTGGCGTCCTACCTTTGAGCTCTCCTCGACTTAGCCTGCCTCTGGGATAGCACCGACAAGTTCAAGTGGTTCATTTTCTTTTGTCAACCTTAACTGAGCACGTTCCGTGTCCCCAGCACTCTCCTCCAGATGAGTGAGCCAAGCACTTCTCTGTGAGTGGCTCAGGTACGAGAGTGTAAACATGTTTAGTCCCTGAGAGCTCTCCTCTCTTCCACTGAGCTGAGATCTTGAGCTCTCAAGGGACAACCCCAGTAGGACAACAGAGAGATACCGCATTAACAGTTTTAGCTGGAGAACGACAAGGAACAAGGAGAGCTAGGAACAACGAGGCATTTGCTCACTCTGTTCCAGACATACAAGCACACACACGGGATGTGTAGGACTCAGCCGCCTCTTTGAGATGACCTTGAGCAGATGAGGGGACGTGCCCAAGGTACTTAGAGTTAGTAAGCTATAGGATGGGAACTGAAACCCAGACCCATCTCACTAACAACACAACAGCAGCAACAGTAACAATAACAACAACAAAACGAAAACTGCACCCAGAGAAGCTGGCACTTTGCCCCAAGAGTC
Source organism: Acomys minous (assembly GCF_964271855.1). Classification (NCBI taxonomy): domain Eukaryota; kingdom Metazoa; phylum Chordata; class Mammalia; order Rodentia; family Muridae; genus Acomys; species Acomys minous. The sequence goes on along the minus strand of NC_140487.1, from coordinate 102,335,463 downwards.
TCATCTAGGCTCTGACGCCAATGCTATCCGGTGTCCTGCTTCTACCATTCGCACATTCACTTGCTCACGCATACATTTCATAAAGTCTGTCCCCAAAGGCGTTGGATACACAGCAGGTTGTTAGGAAACAGAGACACAAATCTCAATACCTGAATAAAGCCTAGGAAAGACCTTCCCTCAGTAATTTATAGAGCATGCTGGGCGTGGTGGCGCAATGCGTTTAATCCCAGCACTCGGGAGGCAGAGGCAGGCGGATGGCTGTGAGTTCGAAGCCAGCCTGGTCTACAAAGAGAGTTCCAGGACAGCCAAGGCTGTCTGAAAAACAACAACAACAACAACAACAAGAATTTATAGGGCAGTGGGGAGCCAGGCTTGCGTTGAGATATAACAAGGAGCTGAGCTAATTGCATCATCAAAGGAGGCCCTAGAGAAGTGGCCGAGGGACAAGAAGATTTAACCGTAAAAACAATAATTCAGTATGGACAAACAGAGGCAAATTCTCTACCCATCTCCTTCCTGGAAGTGTGTGGGCTATTGGCAGAGAGCTATGAAGGGGAAGTGGTATTGAGGGCATGGCTTTTTAGCCCGCAGCAGGAAGCAGAGCGGTAGGGCTTCCTGAACAGAGGCACAGGACAGTTTCTTGACTTCAGAACTTTAAAGGGAAGGGTTACTAGGAAGAGGGTAAAGGGTGTCTCAGAGGGACTGAGTGTGAGAACGGGACAGAGATAATCAAATAGGCAACAATGAGAGGGCCGGACTATTTGAGACAGTGCAATGTTGATGTCTTGATTGGAACTTCACATTTCACGCTCCCGTTTCTAAGCTATGGTAAACAACCTATAGTCAGAGTGCCTAAAGAATGAAAAGAAAAAGAAAGAAAGAAAGAAAGAAAGAAAAAAAAAAGAATGAAAAGAAACTTTATTAGGAAGTAGGGCTGGGAAAGTCGGCCTCAAACCAGGCCACTTGAACCAAGAGCATTGCTTAATTAGTTTTGTTTTGAGACAGGGTCATATATAGCTCAGGCTAGCCTTTAGTTCACTATGTAGGTGAGGATGATTTTGAACCTCTGTTCAATCCTCCTGTTTCTGCCTCCTAAGTGCTAGGACTCCAGGCATATGCTACTATGTTTATGCAGTGCTGGGGGATTGAACCCAGGTCTTTGTGCATGCTAGACAAGGTCTCTACCAATTAAGCTGAATCCCCAGCTCCACTAACATTGGTTTTGTTTTTGTTTTTTCCAAGACAAGGTTTCCCTGTGTAGCCTTGGCTGTCCTGGACTTGCTTTGTAAACCAGGCTGGCCTTGAACTCACAAAGATCCACCTGCCTCTGCCTCCCCAGTGTTGGGATTAAAGGTGTGGGCCACCATGCCCGGCTCTCCACCAGCACTGTTTAAATTGCATAAGGATACACTGTGAGGCAGAGAAGAGAGGTTGGCAACCAGGTTTTAGAACTTGAGCCCAAGTCCGGCGTGGGAGCTCATGCCTGTAATCCCAGCACTTGGGAGGTAGAGGATCTCTGTGTGTTTGAGGCCAGCCTGGTCTACAAAGCAAGTCTAGGATAGCCACGACTACATAGAGAAACCCTGTCTCAAAAAACCAAAACCCAAAACAAACATACAACAACAAAAAATTTGAGCCCAGGTTTTTAAATGATTGAGAGATGACTCAACCATTAAGAGCATGGACCTCTCTTGCAAAAGACCAAGGTTCGGTTCGGTTCGGTTCTCAGCACCTATAATCAGCAGTTTGTAACCACCCTTAACCCTAGCTCCACAGGACCAGAGGTACTCCTGTGGCCTCCTTGCACACTATATTCATGTGCATATCTCCATAATTAAAAAAAATCTTCACCTGGCTGTGGTGGCGCATGCCTTTAATCCTAGCACTTGGGAGGCAAAGGCAGGCAGATCTCTGTGAGTTGGAGACCAGCCTGGTCTACAAAGTGAGTCCAAGATAGCTGGGGCTACACAGAGAAACCTTGTCTCGAAAAAAGAAAAAAAAAACCAAACATTTTAAAGATTTTTAAAAAACTAACATAACTTGAGCTTTATGCTGGGCATGGTGCCACGTGGCTGTAACCTCAGTAATTGAGAATTGCAGATGAAGAATCCATAATTTGAAGTCATTCTCAGTTACATAGCATGTTCTAGACCAGCCTCGGAGACACAGGAGAACTTGTCGCAAAACACAATAACCAAATACAAATGCTTTGACTTTCTAGCTGGTGGCTTTTATTTTCCTTTTAGTTGTCCACCTGTTTCCCCCCCCCCTTTATTTCTCTCTCTCTCTCTCTCTCTCTCTCTCTCTCTGTGCACAGCTCAGCTCAGCTCAGTAGCTCTTAAAGGAGTTCTCCATCTTTTTTTTTTTTTTTTTTTTTTTTTGAGGAAGTGTCTCTCATTGGCCTGGAGCTCTCCAAGTAGGCTAGACAGGTTGGCTGGCTGGTGAGCTCCCATGGTTTGCCTGTCTTTGCTGCCTCAATGCTGAGATTACAGGTGTGGGCCATCATGCCTGGCTTCCTACTGCTGCTTCTTCTTAATTTGCACTGCACTCAGGTCCTCAGGCCTGGAAAGCATGGCTTTACCTGACTGGGCTAATCTCCCCAGCCGGCATTTACCTTGTGAATCCTTACTCCTCTAATTTTCTGCCCCCATTGTTATTATTTAAGTTAATATATGACTTGGTTTTGTTTTATTTTTGGAGCCAGGGTCTCTCTTTGGTTTTTTGTTTTTGTTTTTGTTTTTTTTCAATCCAAAGACAGGATCTCACTATGTAGTTCTGGTTGTCCTGGAATTCACTAGGTAGAACAGATTGGCTTTGAACTCACAAAGATCCACCTGCCTGTCTCCTAAGTGAAGGAATTAAAGGCTACACCAGGCTGGAGACAGGGTCTCTCTCCTTCTCTCTCTCTCTCTCTCTCTCTCTCTCTCTCTCTCTCTCTCCTCCTTTTGGCTTTTATTTGTTTGTTTGTTTGTTTGTTTGTTTGAGGCTGGCCTTGAACTCACAGAGATCTACCTGTCTCTGCCTCCTGAGTGCTGGCATTAAAGGCCTGCACTGCCATGGCCTGATTGTGACAGGGTCTCTTAAGACCTAGCCTAGCCTTGAATTCTCTGGTAGCAGAGGCTGGCCTTGAACTCTCTCCATCTTCCTGCTTTCATCTCCCACCATTCAGGATTTGGCTTAGTTTCTTAAAATAACGTAAGGAATGTATTTATTTATTTATTTAATGTATGTATTGATTTACATGAGGCTGCCCAAGGCACTCCATGTGGAAGTCAGAGGACAGCTTTCAGGAGTTAGTTATCTTCTTCCCCCATACGGCATCACACTCAGCTTGTCATGTTATAACGCCCATTTACCCACTGAGCCATCTTCCTTGTAAGAAAAAGATGCTGAGGTTTGTGGAGATGGCTAGGACCAGGCTCAATTCCCAGCCACTGAATAGTTTACGCTATCTGTAACCTCAGCTCAAGGGGATCCAATGTGGTCCCATGACCTCCACAGGCACCAGGCACAAATACATACATGCAGGCAAAAAGCACTCATACATATAAAATAAGTAATAAATTTTTTTGTTGTGTTTTGGTTTTGGTTTTTTGAGACAGGGTTTCTCTGTGTAGCCTTGGCTGTCCTGGACTCACTTTGTAGACCAGGCTGGTCTCAAACTCGCAGCAATCCTCCTGTCTCTGCCTCCCGAGTGCTGGGATTAAAGGCGTGCGCCACCGCGCCCGGCTAATAAAATTTTTTTTAAAACAAAAGGAGCCATTTGAATAGAAGATGCAAAGGGAAAAACGTGAGATACCACAGGAAGACATGGACAACCGAAGGAGAAAGATCTCAGAACCCCCTCCACAACCACCATGTTTTTTGTTTGTTTGTTTTTGAGACAGAGTCTCTCTGTGTAGACAGACCCTGGCTGTCCTGGACTCGCTTTGTAGACCAGGTTGGCCTCAAACTCACAGCGATCCACCTGCCTCTGCCTCCCGAGTGCTGGGATTAAAGGAGTGTGCCACGACGCCTGGCCCAACCTTGTCTTGATCTTCTCAGACTGTCGGTCTGCAGAACTGAGAGAGATTGCTTTCCATTGTATTAAGCTACACAGTCTGTGCCACTCAATGGCGGCTCTAGCAAACTAGAGTGAAGGTGTTGTGCCTTTTAAGTAGTAGACCGCTGCAGCCCCCATTTAGTTGACTAGACCCCCTACGGTCCTGTCCTAACTGGAAACCTTAAGGACACTGGACCTGCTGGGGGTTACACGTTGCCTTGGTGACATGTTGATCAGCCTTGAGACCCAGAACAGAACCTGCTTTCCCTTCGCAGGGAAGGAAGGTGACTGGATGTGTGGTATTAGGTGAAGGAACGAATGAAGGACCGCGTCCGTGAGGTGTCCGGGAGCGAGAGAGAAGAGGTCGTCTATGGTGCAGGGAAGGTTCCTGAGGTGAGTCTCAGGACGCAGTGGAGGACTACTACTACCTGTGGGTCAGCAAGGACTGGAATCCAGCTCTGCGGAGAACCGGCGGAGCGACCCAGCGACCGGCGGGCGAGCGGGCGGGCGCGTGCCCGCGCGCGCGTGCTTGACGCGTCCTCTGGGCTCGGCCCCCAGGGCGCGCGCCCGCCCCTGCCGAGCCCCGCCCCCTCCCGTCGGACCGCTCGCCGGACCCTGGGCGCGCGGGGCCGCGCACACCCCCTTAGCCGGCCAAGACCCCGGACCGCGCGCGCCCGGCGCCCCCTCCCCGCCCGGCGGGCGCGCGCCGCCTCCCGCTCCCGCTCCAGCTGGCGGCGGCGGCGGCGGCGGTAGCGGGGATTGTTTTTGTTGTCGCTGAGACCGGAAGAGCCTTGAGAGAGCCGGGTCCCTATCCCCGGGCCGGCCGCCGCCGCCGCCGCCGCCGCCCCCTGCCCAGCGTCCGCGTCTTCGCGGCGCAGCTTCAGCGCCAATATTCCGGAGAGCAAGCGTTACGCGGCGGCGGCGGGGCCCGGAGCGGGAGGCGCCGGGGACCGGGGCGAGGCGACCCCCGCCGCCGCCATGGAGGCGCTGGGACCCGGTGAGGAGCGCGCTCGGGCCAGGGCGGGACCCGGGGCTCGGGAGGGCGGACGGGCCGGCGGAAGGGATTGTCGCTGTCCCTCCGCCGCTTGTGCGGACGCGGACGCGGGCTGCCAGGCCCGGGGGAAGGAAGGAACCCCATGTCCTTGTCCCCGGGGGGGCGGGGACCGCACCCCAGCTGAAGACTCTTGGTCTATTCTGGAGCCGTCACAAGGAGGTCTAAGGGAGGGAGGCTCAGGAGGTGACCGGTGCCCCGGGGATAGGGCAGACCCTCCCTCAGGAGATCTCTGTCCACGGTCACCGCGAGGCTAACTCAGGGGCTCAAAAGGGACAGTGTGTCTGGTGCGCGCCGAGGCCTGGCTAGACCTGGACGGCCTCCCTCCCACCTTCTGCCCAAAGGTTTTCTTGTTTTGGGGCTGAATTACTGTTTTGTTTTGTTTCTTGCACTGACAACTGGTTCCTCACATAAGGGAGAGAGATCCACACATCCTCATCCCTAAAAGCCAAAGGGGAATATGTGCATTTTTTTCTCCCAAGGCCCTGAAGTTTGATATCTGTCAGTTAGTTGGTCCCCAGAATGCTGTGGACTAGACCTTGCGTGATGACAAGCTAGTACTCCCCAACACAGGCATCAGTGGCCTGCGTACTCTTTTAATTGAGTTATGAGTGATTGTGAGGATCAAACGAGAAAGTGTTTTTCAAACTGTGATTCGTTGCTGCTATGGGTGGCCCCTGGTTATCTCCCTCTCTGCATTCCGAACTTTCATGAACGCTCTGCAATTGGATCCTGACGCTCCAGTCTCAAGCCCCAACAGGTTGTTAATGGCATGGCTAAGTAGGGCAAGGTTTAGGGGCAGTGATGGAATTGATTTTCATATTCAAACCTTGTCTACGTAGTAGACTTGGTTGAATGTTTTTAAGTATGTAGAAAATTAGGTTTATTGTTTGGATTTGGAAAATTTGCAGGTTTATTTACTTGGAACATGTTTTCATAACCGAGTGATTTAACACTATCTTCATTTGCTGCTTAAAGTTGTTTTTTGTTTTTAAAAGCCTTCATGATCAAACTTCATAGGCCTTTAAGAAATAAATTGGCTTAGCTGGGCGTGGTGACATATGCTTATAATCCTAACAGTTGAGAGATGGAGGCAGGAACATCCAGAGTTCGAGGCCAGCCTCAGTTACGAGTGAGTTTGGGGTCAGCCTGGGCTACTTGAGACCCTGACTATAAACAAACCGGTTTGAGCCTGCTGTTGGTGGTGCATACTTATAATATCTTAGTATTTGGGAGGCTGAGAAAAAGAATAGCAAGAGTTGGAAGGTAGTCTATGCAGTCTTGCGCTACATATGCTCTGTCCGAAAGAAAAAGCCACATTGGTTTGTTATATATTATCAAATATATTTTTATATATTTGATAAACCCCAGCTTATTTATTATGCTGTTACTTCAGATATGATCCCATAGATAAAAGGATGCTTATGGCTTTAGGACTATACCAAACTTCCACTCAGATCTAGTATAGTACTTTCATACTTGATTACCTGCACCCTCTTACTTCCCCACTTTGAAGTTTCTTTTTTCTTTTTTTTTTTCTTTCTGGAGACAAGTTTTCTCTGTGTATTCTCTGTGTAGCATTGGCTGTCCTGGACTCACTTTGTAGACCAGACTGGCCTCGAACTCACAGAGATCCACCTGCCTCCCACCCCGACCCCCACCCCGAGTGCTGGGGTGCGCCACCAAACCCTGCCCCACTTTGAAGTTTAATTTCCTCTTCTATAAACGAAGGCTAATGTGCTGTAAGACTGATAGGAGAATGAAACGAGACAATTGTGAGACTTGTCATGATTAGTACAGATGTCCTACAAAAGTTCCTACTCTCCCCTCCCATGAGTAACTCACAAGTGAAGCAACTGTTGCAGTTAATAACGGATATGGGAAGAGACTATGTAACTTTGTGTACAAGCGGGCGGGTTCATGAAAAGAATCAACATGGCTGCCTAGGAGCTGCCCAGGAAACCAGCTGCCACCCTGTTTGGTTGGATTTTGCTTTTTTGCAAGTTTGACTTGCAAAGGGGACTTAGCCGTTTACTTAGAATTGCTCAATTTGTAGAAAATGAATATTCGTTAATCTTATTTACAAGACACCAGTGATTAGGCCAACATTTTACATAAGTCCTCGATGATGAGTAACGTTTTCCTGTGTGCCGTTTAGTGGATTCTTGTTTCAGTGTCTGACTATCTTGGAAACCTGGAAAATAACAAGTAATAACAAGTGCTCTCTGAGCGTGGACTCTGCCCAAAGGGAGCCCGTGGGTCTTGTGGAGTGTTGCTTCCGGGCTGTTTTAGAACTTAAGAAGCACGTTTACTTCCACTAGAGCACGCCTAGATCTGGTGTGTCGGATCTTCTGCACTTGAGCAACATCTGGAGGCTTCTTAGTTCTGCTTACCTCTCTGCCATTACCCAGGTTCATCTTCTGTCGGGAGCTTAGAAAATTAGATGACCTTTATCCTTCATTTTTCTTGTAGTGATTATAACCTTAATTTTTGCATGTTTTTTTTTTTTTTAATTTTGTAGTTGTTTGTTTGCTTTTGCAATGCTTGGGATGGGGCTCAAGGCCCCGTGAATAAAAGGCAAGTGCCCTACCACTGATGTGCAGCCCACCCTCCCCCAGCCCTTTGTAGCAGTTTATACTTTGTAAAATACTTCCCTATGGGCTGGAGAAAGGACTCCGTGGTTAAGAGTCCTGGGTATTCCTCCCGCATCAGTTCTCAGCATGCATGTGGCAGCCCCCAATTGTAACTTCAGTCCCAAGCGGCCCAACACCCTCTTCTTCTGGCCTTTGTAGGCACTGCATGTGTGTGGTATACAGACATATATGGAAGAAAAACACACACACACACACATAAAAATAAATATTTTTTAATTCATAACTATGAGCTTATTTGAGCCAGACCAGGTGGCTTATCACCATAACCCCAGCACTTGGAAGGCTGAAGCAGAGGTTGGGGCTATCAGAACAAAACAACAGTAAACCTCACGATCCAATCATTTCACAAACCAACCAACCAAATAACCAACCAACCAAGCAAAGCCTGTTAGCTCATTTAATCCTCTGGGAAGTAGACAGTGCAGGTGTCTATTCTCATTTTACCGATGAAAAAATGAGGTTCAAAGAGTATAAATGACTTCATCAAGACTCAAAGCTTAAAAAAAAAAAAAAGAGATTCAAAGCTCCAATGGGAAAGGAGGACCAAAGTGTGGGGCGACTTATTCCCACTCTAACAGCTTTTTAATTTAAGGCTGACCTCATGCATTCTGAGTTAAGTCATGAATGTTTTGTTTCCAGAAAATGTAATTTTGTTTTTGTTTTTGTTTGTGTTTTTCCAGATAGGGTTTCTCTGTGTAGCCTGGCTGTCCTGAACTCGCTTTGTAGACCAGGCTGGTCTCGAACTCACAGCAACCCACCTGTCTCTGCCTCCCAAGTGCTGGGATTAAAGGTGTGTGCCACCACACCTGGCAGAAAATGTAATTTTTTTGTTTGGTTTGGTTTGTTTTTCGAGACAAGGTCTCTCTGTGTTAGCCTTGGCTGTCCTGGAGTCACTTTGCAGACCAGGCTGGCCTTGAACTCACAGCGATCTCCCTGCCTCTGCCTCCCGAGTGCTGGGATTACAGGCGTGCGCCACCACACCCGGCTGAAAATGTAATTTTTTGACTGTCGACAAGTTGTAGGGAAGCCACCTAGATAAAGGCAGGCATGTCTGTGAGCATTAACTATACCTCTATGCAGCTGTCATTATAATAGCGAACACTTAATGAACACATGACTGCTACAAAGCACCATGGTAAGCCTTTTATAGGCATCATCTGCAATCCTCACTAGAGGATCATGAAATAGGTGCTATTTTTATCACATAGCCCTGTTTTATAGAAGAGGAAGCCAAGATACAGAGAAGCTATGAAATGAGCCCAATGTTCTACAGTTAGGAAATGGTAACACCAGAACCAAATCCAAACCCAGAGAGTTTGGTTCCTGAGGCCTAGCCACTGTGATTTTATTGTTTTAGTAAGTAGATATAATTTGCCTAGCTCAAAGAACTTGGCTTTTGGAATGAAGATCTTAGAATATAACTTCTAAATAAATCTAATCTTATTTAAAGACGTGGTCACTTGCCTAACTTTACTCTTGTCACGAAAAGGAAGCAAAATATTTCACTCTATTTTTTTTTTCCTGGGTGTGGTGCAGGGGGTGCTAAGGGTCAGCCCAGGCCACATCTTGTACCTGCAGGGGCACCCTGTATCAACGAGCTATACTCCCAACCTTCTGTTTAATCTCTTTTATTTCAATCCCTTCGCCTATCCGTTTGCCATTAGGTACTTTAGAGAAGCATAGCTAATCAAAAACCCGTGAACCTAGGGAAGAAATAGGAGGCCTTGGTCCAGGCACTGTTGAAAAGCAGACTCATAGGCAACTCATTTGATCCAAATTTCTGTTTCCAAATTTCTCTTGTAGAGCTTGGATCTTTTTAATTTTATGTTACAGTGATTGTTTAAGTGTATATTGTGCACAGCCGATTTATCTGATTTATCACACCCAGAATAGATCTCTTTGCATCGCAATGGAACTTTTCACATGCTGTGTGGTTTTGCTTTGTTGAGGAATAATTGTCACGTTTTTCATATTCGGGTTGAGGTTTCTGTTTTATTTTCTTATCTGGAACCAGGGCTGCTCTTCCATACGTATTGAATTCATACAACTTACTGGGTGATGAGTTAGGTGAGGTGGGGACCAGAACCGGAACTCTACTTCTAAGAATGTTCTAGTACAGAAGGTAGAACAATTGGAACAACTTACTCATTTTTAAAATTATGTATGGTGTACGTGTGTCTGTTTGTGTGTGTGCACCCCCTCACGTGCACATGTACATGCACACTCCCAAATCTGTTCTCGCCTTTCACTGTGTGGTCATAGGGATCAAATTCAAGTTTGGTTGTAAAGTGCCTTTACCTGCTGAGCCATCTTGCTGGTCCATAAGTAATGGATGTCCCTACAGGTACAAGATGAGGCCCTGGGCTGATCCTTAGCCTCCCTCCCATACCAAAGTAGAGTAAAATATTTTACTTTTCATGAAAAGAGAAGTTTGGTGAGTGCCCACTTCTTTAACTGAGCTTAGATTTATTTAGAACTTGTATTCTAAAATCTTCATTCCAAAAGCCAGTTTCTGGGTTGGAGAGATGGCTCAGAGGTTAAGAGCACTAACTGCTCTTCCGGAGGTCCTGAGTTCAATTCCCAGCAACCACATGGCGGCTTACAGCCACCTATAATGTGATCTGATGCCCTCTTCTGGCCTGCAGGTGTACAGGCAGAGCATTGTATACATAATAATAAATAAATCTTCTTTAAAAAAAAAAAAAAACCAAAACCAAAAACCAATTTATTTGAGTTAGGCAAGCTATTTACTTACTAAAACACGTAGGGTCTTGAGTATGCGGGGATGGATCTTTTAGTGACTTGTCTCTGTTCTCAGTGAAATGTCACTTTAGTAAGCACACTTGTAACTTTCCATTGTAACCACAACCTACTTTGCTCAGTGCCTATTCATAATAGAAAAGATGCTTATTTTTTAGGCCAGTGTCCACTTGATATTCTCATTAGAGAAGATTAATTAGATAAGTACTTGCAGGCCGTGTCTTTCCCAATGAAGGTTGGTAGATATTCGGTTTTGAGAGGGGGAATAGGAGCCAAGAGGGAGCAGGAAGAAAGAGAAAGAGAAAGGGCAGAGAGGAAGGAGAAAGTAGAGTAAATGACGAGTTATTCTGTTTATTCACTGCATAACTTTTCAGAGAAATATGATAATATGTTTTGTGGGCCTGGGGAGCTGGCTTAGTGGGCAGTGCAAGCACTGGGGCCTGAGTTTGGATTCCCGACAGCCGTGTACAAAGCATGCAGCGGAGGTTGAAGGGCAATGCTGTAACAGGCAGCGCTGTGGGGCCCTGTCGGCCACCCAGGCTAGCTGAGTCAGTGAGCTTCAGGGTCAGTGGGAGAGCTTGTCTCCGAAGGCAGTGGACTCAGGCTTGGTTTCCAGTGCCCACATGCTGGATTACAACCATCTGTAACTCCAGTTCCAGGGGCCTGATGCCTTCTTCTGGTGTCCACCGGCACCAGGCAGGCACGTGGTATATGTATGTACATGCATTCAGGCCAACACTCATACACATAATACAGTAAATCTTTAAAAAAGTAAGATGGAGATTGGTAGATGGGAATATACTTGATATTGACATCTTGGATCAATAACACACACACATGCATACACACGTGTATGCACATGCGCACACTATACAATATGTGTAATATATTACAGACATATAATATTAGGAAAAGAGAGACTATACAAGGTGTCGTCAACAAATGAGTCTCTTCTGGTTCTTTTTTGAATTAGTGTTTTCTTTTTTTTTTTTCTTTTGGTTTTTTGAGACAGGGTTTCTCTGTATTGCAGCCTTGGCTGTCCTGGACTCGCATTGTAGACCAGGCTGGCCTCGAACTCACAGGGATCCACCTGCCTCTGCCTCCCAAGTGCTGAGATTACAGGTGTGTGCCACCACCGCCCAGCCTGGAATTTTTCATGTAGCATAGGCTGGCTTCAAATTTGTATCCCTCTTGCCTCATCCTCCTGAGTACTGGGATTACAGGCATGTAACATTGTGAGTCATGACTGGAGGGCTTCTCAGCCTGGGTGTTATTGGTCTTTTGAAGGGATGAATCCTGCTCATAGATGTCACTAGCATTCCCAGTTGTGACAGGTTACAATGCTTCTAGATATTTGCTTAATGTTCAGGTCAAGAACCACTGATTTAGGGGGCCGGAGTGATGAGTTAGCGGATAAGAGCACTGTCTGCTCTTCCAGGGGTCATGAGTTCAATCCCCAGCAACCACATGGTTCACAACCATCTATACTAGAATCTGTTGCCCTCTTCTGGCATACAGGTGTATATGCAGATGGAGCACGCATACATAAAATAAACCTTAAAAAAAAAAAAAACCACTGATTTTGAGAGCTGGGGCTCTGATGTTGAGTACACAATGTAGATTAGGTACATAACAAGTGAATCAGGGTTTTGTTTTGTTTTGTTTTTGGAGACATGGTTTCTCTGTGTAGCCCTGGCTTTCTTCAAACTCACTGTGTAGACCACCTGGCCTTGAACTCACAGATCTATCTTCCTCTGCTTTTAAGTGCTGAGATTAAAGGTGTGTACCACCATGGCCCAGATATGAATCAGGTTCTTTTTTAAAAACTTATTTATTTATTATGTATACAATCTTCTGCCTGCATGCGTGACTGCAGGCCAGAAGAAGGCAGCAGATCACATTATAGATGGTTGTGAGCCACCATGTGGTTGCTGGGAGTTGAACTCAGGACCTTTGGAAGAACAGCCAGTGCGCTTCACCTCTGAGCTATCTCTCCAGCCCATGAATCAGGTTCTTGTTTGTTTGAGTTTGTTGTTGTTTTTTAAAATAAATTTTAAGCATTTAAAATCATATATTTATTTGTCTTTTGTTTGTTTGTTTGTTTGTTTTTTGAGACAGGGGTTTCTGTGTATTCTTAACTGTCCTGGACTCACATTGTAGACCAGGCTGGTATCGAACTCACAGAGATCCACCTGCCTCTGCCTCTGCCTCTGCCTCACGAGTTCTGAGATTACAGGCGTGTGCCACCACACCCTGCTACTTATTCTGCTTTTATGGTGTGTTGTCTGCCTGAATATTTGTGGAGGGTTCCAGATCTCCAGGAACTGAAGTTACAGACAGTTGTGAGTTGTCATGTGGGTGCTGGGAAATGAACCTGGGTCCTCCTGAAGAGTAGCCAGTGCTCTTAACTGCTGAGCCATTTCTCCAGCCCTTGTTGGTTTTTGTTGTTGTTGTTGTTGTTTGGTTTTTTGAGACAGGGTTTCTCCATGTAATAGCCTTGGCTGTTCTGGAACTCACTCTGTAGACCAGGCTGGCCTCAAACTCACAGAAAGCCACCTGCCTTTGCCTCCTGAGTGCTGGGATTAAAGGCATGCGTCACCACATCAAGCACCCCCTGATTATTTTAATGCATGCAGTGTGTGTGTGTGTGTGTGTGTGTGTGTGTGTGTGTGTGTGTGTGTGTTCATACCCAATCAGTTCCCTCCTTTGACCATGTGGGTCCTGTGTATCAAAATAAGGCTATCAGACTTTGGCAGTAGAGTCTTTATTTACTGAGCCATCTCACCAGTACATATTGCTGTTTTGTTTTGTTTTTTTTAAAGATTTATTTATTTACTATATATACAATGTTTTGCCTGCATGTGTGCCTGCCTGCCAGAAGAGGACACCAGATCTCATTATAGATGGTTGTGCGCCACCATGTGGTTGCTGGGACTTGAACTCAGGTCCTCTAGAAGAGCAGCCAGTGCTCTTAGCCTCTGAACTATCTCTCCAGCCCTCTATTGCTGTTTTTTGAGGCAGGGTTTGAACTCTGCCTTTGAGCTCTTAATTTTCTTCTCTTAGCATCACAGGTGTTAGGATTATAGGTGAATACCACCATGTTACCATGCCTGGCTACATGTTTTTGTTTGTTTGTTTGTTTTTGGTTTTTCAGTGTAGCCTTGGCTGTCCTGGATTCGCTTTTTAGACTAGGCTGGCCTTGAACTCACAGCGATCCAGCACGCTCTGCCTCCCAAGTGCTGGGATTAAAGGTGTATGCCACCACCGCCCAGCGTTATTTTTAAATGTATATAATTTTGGTGGTTTTTGGTTTTGGTTTGTTTTGTTTTTGAGACAGGGTTTCTCTATGTTATATTGGCAGTCCTGGACTTGCTTTGTAGTCCAGGCTGGCCTCAAACTCACAGCAATACACCTGCCTCTGCCTCCGAGTGCTGGGATTAAAGGCGTGTACCACCATACCCGGCCTTTAAATGTATATACTTTTGTAAGCCTGTGTATGAGATAAATTCATCATACTGTCTTTCTGTCTAACTTCAATGTTCCTTAAATTGAAAATAATAGCAACATGGTTAACTACCTAGAAATCTAGATAAGTTTAGTATATTCAACACCTCAATTTAAAAAAAGTATGTATGTGAGTGTTTAGTCTGCAAGTTAGTGCCTGAATAAGATCTCAGTAATTGTAACAGTCATTACAATGGAGAGACTATTGTCCTCATTACCAAATAGCACAATGTATGTTTTTCGATCTCTTCAGGACCTCCAGCCAGCCTCTTCCAGCCACCCCGGCGTCCTGGCCTTGGAACTGTTGGGAAACCCATTCGACTGTTAGCCAATCATTTTCAGGTTCAGATCCCTAAAATAGATGTTTATCACTATGACGTGGATATTAAGCCAGAAAAACGGCCTCGTAGAGTTAACAGGTAAGGATTAGAAAGAGGAGATGTCTTCCTATTTTAGCACCTCTGATTCACAGGATTTCTTGTGCATCATACTGTCTTCTGAAGCCTTTCAGCAGGTAGGCATTGTGGTGCCCTAGTAGGAAGTATATGATGCAGTCCTCATTGGTTGCTCTGGCAACTCTGCTGGGTTATCCGTCAGTAAATACACACTGAGAAAGTGGCTACGCCTTGGCCATTGCCAAAGGTACCAGAAGTTATAACAATAGATGAAGATGTTAATGTGTGGAAAGTAGAGCTATCTGGAGATTTAGATTTTATCACTTTGTACATGAAAGTATAATGATGTAAGAACTGAGTATTGAGAAAAGCTCCAGCAAAGCCGGGCGTGGTGGCGCACGCCTTTAATCCCAGGACTTGGGAGGCAGAGGCAGGCGGATCACTGTGAGTTCAAGGACAGCCTGGTGTACAAAGCGAGTCCAGGACAGCCAAGGCTAACCCAGAGAGACCCTGTCTTGGAAAAAAAAAAGAAGAAAAAAAAAAAGCTCCAGGGGCCTGGAGAGATGGCTCAGCGGTTAAGAGCACTGTCTGCTCTCCCAGAGGTCATGAGTCCAATTCCCAGCACCCAAACTTCTCACTAACTTTATTTTTTTAAAGATTTATTTATTTATCATATAGTGCTCTGCCTACATGTACACCTGAATGCCAGAAGAGGGCACTAGATCTCATTAGAGATGGCTGTGAGCCACCATGTGTTGCTGGGAATTGAACTGAGGTCCTTTGGAAGAAGAGACAGTGCTCTTAACCTCTGAGCCATGTCTCCAGCCCCGGTTCTCACTAACTTTAGCATGCACAACATTATGGGCTCAGATATGTCCGTGTCTTGTGTTGTATATTCCAATTTACTTGCCATTCCACTTACTTTAGGACCTGCATAGAATAAGCCAGTGTATATGCAAGACTGCTTAAGTAGAGCCAGCCATTGACTAAGAGAGATTTCTGTCTAATTGAAGCTAGATCAGTGATCGTTTTGGAATGAGAATATTTTATAGCATTCTTTGTTTATACTACCTAGGAACTTTTTGGAATAAAACAAAGTAGTATGCAGGCTAATAAATCATTAGCATTAGAAAAGGGGGTTGACCTACTCATTTGAATATGTCTTAGATATATTAATGCACAAATTTCTGAATTCTTTTTTGTTCTTGATAAGGGTTCTGGTTTTACAAGAAACACCATTTAGTGGTTAACATCCATGCAAATCTTAGATGCCTTAACTATATTAAGATGATTATTATTAAATAATTATTATTCTTATAAAGCTGTAGTTACCTTTTTTACATGTCTATTTATTTATTTGTGTGTGGGCACAAGTGTGCCATGGCGCGTGTGCAGATTAGAGGACACTAGAGAGACTTGGTTCTCTTGTACTGTGTGGGTTCTAGGATTAGCAGCGAGTACCTTTATCTGTAAGCCTTCTCATTGGTCCACTTTTCAATATAAATTTAACTTCTTTATTGTTTTATTTTATGTACATTGGTGTTCTGTTTCCATGTATGTCTGTGTGAGGGTGTCAGGTTCCTTGGGCCTGGAATTATAGACAGTTGTGAACTGCTCTGTGGGTGCTGGGAACTGAACCTTGGTCCTTTGAAAGAGCAGCCAGTGCTCTTAACTGCTGGGCCATCTCTCCAGCCCTCCCTTTTTTTTTTTTTTCCTTAAGACTGGGTCTCATGTAGTCCAAACTTGTCTCAAACTCAGTGTTTAGCCAAAAATGACTCTGATCTTTCTGCCTCCACCTTCCCAGCATTGGGATGACAGGTGTGTCCTGTGTGCTCATTTGTTGTCACCTCTCCTAAATGCATGTTTTTCCACCACTTGAGTCAGCTCTGTGACTTTGACTTTTTTCTAGTGGCACCACACACAGTTTTGATGAAATCACGGTGACACTTCGCTTTCTGTTGACCATTTCTCAAAGCTAACTGCTACTGTCTCCATTGCTGTTAAGGGAGGTAGTAGACACTATGGTGAGACACTTCAAGATGCAAATATTTGGAGATCGGCAGCCTGGCTATGATGGCAAAAGAAACATGTACACAGCACATCCACTGCCAATTGGACGGGATAGGGTAAGCGTTAATAGCAAGAAGCTCTAGGCTATTTAGTAGTAACTACGGATGCAGAATGTTTTCCTTCCGGGTCACTCGTCAGTTCTTGTATTCGGTTAGTTACTGTGGGGGGGCACGTGCGTGCCGAGGTGCATGTATGTTGGTTCTGTCCCTCCCCCATGTGGCTTCCAGAGATTAAATTCGGGCTGTTTGGCTGTTGGTGAGCACCTGTCTCACCGAGTCATTTTGCCAGCTCCCTCCTGCTCTTGCTGTTCCTCTCGGTATAGGGCTTGAACTCAGGGCTGCACGCGTGCTGGGTGATGGCTCCACCCCTGAGCTACACCCCAGCCTCCTTCACGTCAGCCCTTAGAGGTGTTCTTCATTGTGGTGAGAGGAGTGCTCGGGTTACATTGATTTTTGTCATCTTTGCATATATTCTATATTTTTCATATTAAGAATGTACTTTAACAAAGTACTGCCTAAATATAACAATGGGGTTTTCAGTAACTTCATTTATAAAAATAATACCGCAGTACTTTCTTTTCTTTTTCCAGACAGGGTTTCTCTGTGTAGCCTTGCTTGTCTTGGGCTTGCTTTGTAGACTAGGCTGGCTTCAAATTCACAGCAATCCCCCTGCGTCTGCCTCCTGAGTGCTGGGATTAAAAGTGTACGCCACCATGCCCGGCCTATGTTATCTTTTTTCATATTTGTTTATGTAAGTGCTTATTCTTGCATGTAATTCTATGATTTCTTTTTTCATTAAGTAGTACATCTAGGTATTGTTTATATTTATATACTATTTTTTTCTACTTAAGACAAAATTTTTTTGAGCTGTGTCTCAGTCTGGCCTTGACTTTGTGGTCCTCCTGCATCAACTTCCTGATTGCTGGGATTATAGACGTGAACAACCGCTCTGTTGTTAAGAGCATATATTGTTACTTGTCACCATCATCTATTCTAGAGTTTTTCTGTTATCTTAAGCAGAAACTGTCTACCCAGAGCAGCAGTTCCCCATACCTCCCTGCCACCTGCTCTGGTGACCACCATTCTGCATTTTGTTCTATGAATTTGACTATTCTGAGTACCTCATTTAATATTTATCTTTCCATGTCAGGTTTATTTCACTTAACATGACATTTATAAAGTTCGCCTGCCTTGTAGTATCTTCCTTCCTTATTTTTAAATACTTATTGATTTATGTGAATGCATGTGTGTGTGTGACAGGTGCATGCCTGCTGTAGTGAGCATGCATGTGTGTGTGTGTGTGTGTGTGTGTGTGTGTGTGTATGTGTGTGACTAGTGCACGCCTGCTGTAGTGAGCATGCGTGTGTGTATGACTGGTGCATGCCTGCTGTGGTGAGCATGTGTGTGTTTGTGTGTGTATATGACGGGTGCACACCTGCTGTAGTGAGCATGTGTGTGTATGACGGGTGCACACCTGCTGTAGTGAGCATGTGTGTGTGTATGATGGGTGCATGCCTGCTGTAGTGAGCATGTGTGTGTGTGACTGGTGCATGCCTGCTGTAGTGAGCATGTGTGTGTATGACTGGTGCATGCCTGCTGTGGTGACCATGTGTGTGTGTGTGACTGGTGCATGCCTGCTGTAGTGAGCATGTGTGTGTGTGACTGGTGCATGCCTGCTGTAGTGAGCATGTGTGTGTGTGTGACTGGTGCATGCCTGCTGTGGTGACCATGTGTGTGTGTGTGACTGGTGCATGCCTGCTGTAGTGAGCATGTGTGTGTATGACTGGTGCATGCCTGCTGTAGTGAGCATGTGTGTGTGTGTGTGTGACTGGTGCATGCCTGCTGTGGTGACCATGTGTGTGTGTATGACTGGTGCATGCCTGCTGTGGTGAGCATGTGTGTGTGTGTGTGACTGGTGCATGCCTGCTGTGGTAAGCATGTGTGTGTATGACTGGTGCATGCCTGCTGTGGTGAGCATGTGTGTGTGTGTGTGACAGGTGCATGCCTGCTGTGGTAAGCATGTGTGTGTATGACTGGTGCATGCCTGCTGTGGTGAGCATGTGTGTGTGTGTGTGACGGGTGCATGCCTGCTGTGGTAAGCATGTGTGTGTATGACTGGTGCATGCCTGCTGTGGTGAGCATGTGTGTGTGTGACGGGTACATGCCTGCTGTGGTGAGCATGTGTGTGTGTGTGTGACTGGTGCATGCCTGCTGTAGTGAGCATGTGTGTGTATGAGTGGTGCATGCCTGCTGTGGTGAGCATGTGTGTGTGTGTGACTGGTGCATGCCTGCTGTGGTGAGCATGTGTGTGTGTGACTGGTGCATGCCTGCTGTGGTGAGCATGTGTATGTGTGTGACTGGTGCATGCCTGCTGTGGTGAGCATGTGTGTGTGTGTGTGACTGGTGCATGCCTGCTGTGGTAAGCATGTGTGTGTATGACTGGTGCATGCCTGCTGTGGTGAGCATGTGTGTGTGTGTGTGACGGGTGCATGCCTGCTGTGGTGAGCATGTGTGTGTGTGTGACTGGTGCATGCCTGCTGTGGTGAGCATGTGTGTGTATGACTGGTGCATGCCTGCTGTGGTGAGCATGTGTGTGTGTGTGTGACTGGTGCATGCCTGCTGTGGTGAGCATGTGTGTGTGTGACTGGTGCATGCCTGCTGTGGTGAGCATGTGTGTGTGTGTGACTGGTGCATGCCTGCTGTAGTGAGCATGTGTGTGTGTGACTGGTGCATGCCTGCTGTGGTGAGCATGTGTGTGTATGTGTGTGTGTGTGATGGGTGCATGCCTGCTGTGGTGAGCATGTAGAAGTTACCCCTTATTTTTAATTATTATATAATATTTTCTACTAAATTATTTCTTTATTTGTTTCTATTACATTGTTTCCAGTGGTCTACTATTATAGAAAGTGTTGGGGTAAATATCCCTGGTGCATATGCCATATCGAGTATTCTTGGGTCTTTTCCACAACCATTACAAACCTGTTTGTGTTACCTATCTTTCCTCAGGTTGATATGGAGGTGACCCTCCCCGGTGAGGGTAAAGACCAAACTTTCAAAGTGTCTGTGCAGTGGGTGTCAGTTGTGAGCCTTCAGCTGCTCTTAGAAGCTTTGGCTGGACACCTGAATGAAGTCCCAGACGACTCAGTCCAAGCACTGGATGTTATTACAAGGCATCTCCCCTCAATGAGGTTAGTACCTTGCTCTGGATGCCTTCCCACAAATGCCCGGCTTTCTGACGGGTTGTCCTTAGCTATGTAAAGGTTCCTGTGTCAGCGACAGTTCAAACTTGACTTCAGCTCGCACACTGACCTCAGAATGTTATGCGTGTAGTACTCACAGCTTTGTCTCTTCAGGTACACTCCGGTGGGCCGTTCTCTTTTCTCACCGCCTGAAGGTTATTACCACCCTCTGGGAGGGGGCAGAGAGGTCTGGTTCGGCTTTCATCAGTCTGTGAGGCCTGCCATGTGGAATATGATGCTCAATATTGATGGTGGGTTGGAAGTCCATCTGTTACTCTGGCTTTCGCGTGTTTCGTTCGGGCCTTCCCTGTGCCTTGATGCTAAGTGTCCTCTCTCTGTTAGTCTCTGCAACCGCCTTCTACCGGGCGCAGCCCATCACTGAGTTCATGTGTGAGGTTCTGGACATTCAGAACATCAACGAACAGACAAAACCCCTAACAGACTCCCAGCGCGTCAAGTTTACCAAAGAAATCAGAGGTAAGTGTTCATGTTAATGTCATCTTGGAGTGAGCGCAGCCCAGGGAAGGCAATCGGGGCTTGATCCGGACAGATCTGGGCTCCCTCCCTAGCCTAGACAGGCCTCACAGTGGGACTTTGGATAAGTTCTTTAGCTGTGTTAACCACAGAGTCTCAGTGTACACGCAGACTTGAAAACAGACACCAGAGTACAGTGGCGCTTATACAGACTTACGGAATGAACTAAAAAGGCCCGGTATATAGCCAGGCATGCTATCCGGTTCCTGTAATCTCAGCAATTAGGAGTCTGTGACAGGAGGAGCATGAGATCGAGGGTAATCTGAGCTATGTAGAGAGACTCTGTCTCAAAAAAAAAAAAATGGCTGGGCAAGGACTGGAAATGTGGTTCAGAGATTAAGAGCTCTTCCAGAAGCCCTGAGTTCATTCCCAGCAGCCACATGGTTGCTCACAACCAACTATAATGAGACCTGATGTGATGCCCTCTCCTGGTGTGCAGGTGTACATGCAGGCAGAGCACTGTATACATAACTAATAAATAGATCTTAATAATAAAATTGGTTGAGCATCTTAGATCACCTGGGACCTAATTGATCATACTTTGCTGAGATGTTTTGTTATTATATGATGAAATTGTCACCATATTCTTGCAACGTTTATCCTGTGTTACTTTATTGACTTTTTGTGTGTATGTGGAAAAATCTTCACTATCTGCAATGGTTAAGAGCTTGAGAATTCTTTCCAAAGTAATGCACTCTTTGACTTCATGTTTGTTTTCTGAGACAGTCTCACTGTATAGCCCTGGCCGTCCTGGAACTCACTGTATAGACGAGGCTGATCTATAACTCACAGAAATCTGCCTGCTTCTGCCTTGTGAGTTGCTGGGATTAAAAATGTGTGCCTCTGGGCTGGAGAGAGGGCTCAGAGGTTAAGAGCACTGACTGCTCCCCGAGAGGTCCTGAGTTCAATTCCCAGCAACCACATGGTGGCTCATAACCATCTATAATGTGATCTGGTGCCCTCTTCTGGTCTGCAGGTGTGCATGGAGGCAGAGTCTGTATACATAGTAAATAAATAAATCTTTAAAAAATAATGTGTGCCTCCTTGCCTGGTCACTCCTTGACTTATTTTTGTTTTGTTTTGTTTTGTTTCTTTCCTTCTTTCTTTCTTTCTTTCTTTCTTTCTTTTTTTTTTTTTTTTTTTTTTTTTTTTGAGACAGGGTTTCTCTGTCCTGGACTTACTTTGTAGACCATGCTGGCCTTGTATTCACAGAGATCTGCCTGCCTCTGCCTCCTGAGTGCTGGTATTAAAGGCATGTGCCAACATGCCTGGATTATTTTTATTTCTTTTGTTTTGTTTTGGCTTTTTTTGGGGAGTTGGGTTTGTTTTGTTTTTTTGTGTTTTTTTTTTCTTTTGAGACATGGTTTCTTTGTGTAGTCTTTGCTGTCCTGGACACACTCTGTAGACCAGGCTAGCCTCACAGAGATCTGCCTGCCTTTGCCTCCCTGAGTGCTGGGATTAGAGGAGTGTGCTACCACACCTGGCTACTCTTTTGACTTTTTATTTGTTTGTTTTGGGTTTTTTTGTTTTTGTTTTTGTTTTTTTTTTTTGAGACAGGGTTTCTTTGTGTAGGCTTGGCTGTCCTGAGTTTGATTTGTAGACCAGGCTAGACTCGAACTCATGTCAATCTGCCTGCCTCTACCTCCCAAATGCTAGGATTAAAAGTGTGTGCCACCCTGCCCATACTCCTTGACTTTTTAAAGACAGCATTCAAATCTGGTTTTGTAGCTATGATTTTAATTAAAACTGATATTTTAGGTTTTATATGTTTATTTTTACTCTTCAGGTCTCAAAGTTGAGGTGACTCACTGTGGACAGATGAAACGAAAATACAGAGTTTGTAATGTGACAAGAAGACCGGCTAGTCATCAAACGTATGTTGATTACATCTAAAATAATATGGTCACCACTCATGATGGTTTACACCTGCAATCTCAGTACTTGGGAGACTAAGGCAGGCAGGATTACTGCTGTGAGTTTGAGGCCAATCTGAGCTGTCCCAAGAGATTCTGTCTCACAAAATGAAAAAAAAAAACAACAACAACAACAAAAGGAGGCCAGGCAGTGGTGGCATGTGCCTTTAATCTCAGCACTCGGGAGGCAGAGGCTGGCAGATCGCTGAGAGTTCGAGCCCAGCCTGGTCTACAAAGTAAGTCCAGGACAGCCACAGCTACACAGAGAAACCTTGTCTCGAAAAACCAAACCAAACCAAAGCAAAAGCCAAAAGGAAACCCAAGTTAACAATAGCATATGGTAGCAATTTGATAACAGAGGAAGCTACTGAACATCATTCAAGACGATGGTATACAGTAGTGTGATTTTATTTATTTATTTATTTATTTTTTAGGATCACCAGTGTTAGGGTGCAGGAATAGCCAAAAAATAATAACAAAAAAATAAAATAAAAAATAAGAGCTGGAGAGATGGCTCAGAGGTTAAGGGCATTGATAGCTCCTCCAGAGGTCCTGAGTTCAAATCCCAGCAGCCACATAGTGGCTCACAATCATCTATAATGTAACCTAATGCCCTTTTCTGCCCTGCAGGTGTACATGCAGGCAGAGGACTATATACATAATAAATAAATAAATACATTTTTTAAAAAAGAAAAAACACCCACTAAACTATGTAAAATAAAAAGAAATAAAAAGTAAAAAAATAAAGTAGGTCTCAACGGAGGGCCTATAGAATTTAAGCAGGTTAAACAGGTTACAACCAAAGAGAATCTTTATTTACCTTCAAAGCTGTAAAAAATATTTTAGGGTTTTTTGTTTTTGTTTTTGTTTTTTTGAGACAGAGTTTCTCTGTGTAGCTTTGACTGTGTGGACTCACTTTGTAGACCAGGCTAGCCTCGAACTCACAGATATCTACCTGCCTCTGTTTTCCAAGTGCTGGGATTAAAGGCGTGCACCACCACGCCCGGCTATTTGAGGTATTTGTTAAACAGTATTCAGTTTACCTTTTGAACCAAGTATACAAAATGTAGATGAACCAAGTATATGAAATGTAGATCAACTTGCATTAAGAATCAGCTAGGCCTGGTCGCACACACCTTTGATCCAAGCGCTCAGAGAGGCAGAGACAAGGGGATCACTGTGAGTTCGAGGACAGCCTGGTCTACAAAGGGAGTCCAGGACAGCCAAGTCTACACAGAGAAACTCTGTCTTAAAAAACTAAAAAGAAGGAAGACGAGGAGGAGGAGGGGAAATTTCAGTGGAATTGTTCTGGTACAGTATTAAAACGACTTACTGGAAGTACTCAGACTTAATTTTTGGTGGTGATGCTAGGGGTTGAACAAAAGGCTTTATTCATTCTGCACGTGCACCCTGTCACTGTGCTATACCCCTAGCTCCTGACCCTTGAACCCTTGATCATTCTCTCTCTCTCTTACACACACACACACACACACACACACACACACACACACACACACACACACACGGACAGCTTATGGAGTTGGTGGCTCTGTCATTCCATCACATGAGTCCCAGAGATTGAACATTCCATCAGGCTTGGTAGCAAACACTTTCACCTAGTAAGCTGTCTTTCTGCCCCCTTTTTGAGAGTCTTATATAGTCTAGACTGGCCACCAACTCAGTATGTAAATGTTTTCGGTTTTGGTTTTGGTTTTGGTTTTTCGAGACAGGGTCTCTCTGAGTAGCCTTGGCTGTCCTGGACTTTCTTTGTAGACCAGGCTGGCCTTGAACTCACAGTGATCTGCCTGCCTCTGCCTCCCAAGTGCTGGGATTAAAGGCGTGCACCACCACACCCAGCTTCAGTATGTAAATGATGATGACCTTGAACTCCTGATTCTCCTGCCTCCATCTACTACATGCAGGAATTACAGGCATGTGCCACTATGTCTGCGTATGTGGTTTATATAGGGCTAAGGATCAAACATGGAGCTTTGTGTATGTTAAGCTTTCTACCCACTGAGCCACATCCTCGGCCCTTGGGCTTTGTTTCTTAAGTGACCAGCCCACAGAGAAAATGTTAGTAGGTTTTGTTTACTTGTTTAAAAAAAAAAATAGCTGTTCTAAGTAGATGTTCTTTCCTCCAGCTTCCCTTTACAGCTAGAAAACGGTCAAGCCATGGAATGTACAGTAGCTCAGTATTTTAAGCAAAAGTATAGTCTGCAGCTGAAATACCCCCATCTTCCCTGTCTTCAAGTGGGGCAAGAACAAAAGCATACGTACCTTCCACTTGAGGTAAGCCGAAGGAATTCTCTTGAATTAATTTTTCTTATTAAAAAAAAAAAAAAAGCTCAGGGCTGGAGAGATGGATCAGCAGTTAAGAGCACTGACTGTTCTTTCAGATGACCCAGGTTCAAGTCCTATCACCCACAGGGAAGCTCACAACTGTCTAACTCCAGTTCCAGGGGATCTGACACACACAAGCAATCAGAATGCCAAAGTACATAAAATAAAAATAAATGTCTTTTTTTTTTTTTTTTTTTTTGGTTTTTTCGAGACAGGGTCTCTCTGTGTTAGCTTTGGCTGTCCTGGACTCACTTTGTAGACCAGGCTGACCTCGAACTCACAGCAATCTGCCCACCTCTGCCTCCCGAGTGCTGGGATTAAAGGCGTGCACCACCACGCCCGGCTCAATAAATAGGTCTTTTAAAGGGGGCTGGAGAGATGGCTCAGAGGTTAAGAGCACCGGCTGCTCTTCCAAAGGTCATGAGTTCAATTCCCAGCAACCACATGGTGGCTCATAACCATCTATAATGAGACCTGGTGTCCTTTTCTGGCTTGCAGGAAGGATATTGTGTACATAATAAATAGAGAAATCTTTAAAACTTAAAAAAAAAAATCATTCAAACTGGGTGGGCATGGTTCCATGTCTTTAATACCAGCAGGTGTGTCTGTGTTGCCTGGTCTACAAAGTGAGTTCCAGGATAGCCAGGTCTACACAGAGAAACCCTGTCTTGAAAAACAAACAAACAAAAAGTGTTATGAACTGATGGTAGTCTTCTTTTTGAAGTATTTTGTGCAGATAACTTCATTATATAACCATTTGTTCTTGGAAATAGACAAAGCCTTCCTGTTTAGAAGCCCATTTCTACAAAACAGCTTGTCTTGGTCTCTTTGCAGGTCTGTAACATAGTGGCAGGACAGAGGTGTATAAAGAAGCTCACGGACAATCAGACATCCACAATGATCAAAGCCACAGCAAGGTCTGCTCCTGACAGACAGGAGGAAATCAGTAGACTGGTCAGTAAGGCGCGGTCCTCAACATTAGCCAGCTGTGAGGTGCAAAAAACAAAAACAAAAAAAATGAGCAGTTCCTGAGGGGACACAGTTCCTGTTCGTTTTACATATGCAGGCTTTCCCATTCCTTAGGTGAAAAGCAATAGCATGGTGGGTGGACCTGACCCATACCTGAAGGAATTTGGAATTGTTGTCCACAATGAGATGACGGAGCTCACAGGCAGGGTGCTTCCAGCTCCAATGCTGCAGTATGGAGGCCGGGTAAGCTGCTTTACCCCAGTTAGAAAAGAGAAAGGCGGGCCTTTGAGTTTACCCGTCCTTGTGCCCTTCATTGCTTTCTGACTTCCGACTGTACCAAATAAAGTTGTGTTTGCTCCCTCTTCAACATAAAAATGGTCTTAGATTGTAATATCTTTTCTCTTTTCTTTTGTTTCTTTTTTGTTTTTGTTTTTTCAAAGAATAAAACAGTAGCCACACCCAACCAGGGTGTCTGGGACATGCGAGGAAAGCAGTTTTATGCTGGCATTGAAATAAAAGTATGGGCAGTGGCTTGTTTTGCGCCTCAGAAACAATGTAGGGAAGATTTGCTGAAGTGAGTATCCCATTCTCAGCTCAGTAATACCCCTTCTAGATACGCAATACCATCTTTCTGTGACTGTGCTGGGCACACTGGCACTGACCCCGATGCCCGCAGTGACACCATCTGGCCGTACAGAAAAGATCCCGCGCTATACTGTAAACTCAAGAACTCTTAGAGAGTTCTAATCTTTGGAGTAGAAATTTATGAAGCAATTCACAAAAAATTGTGAAGCAAATTGAGTAGAAATAATGCTATTTGGAAAATTCTTCAGTTCTTAGGCGTTCCCATTGCTATTGTACCCTTTCAGCAATTAAAAAAAAAAAACTAATTTGTCTTTGGCAATTATAACTTACTAGTGAGCTTGTTTTGCTGCAGGAACACTGGCTAAGAGTTGTGTCACCTCTTACATATGTACCTTTTGTGTCAAAGTCCATGGAAAGGGTAAAGAAAATTAAGAAACAGAACTGGGGTAAAAAAGAAAAAAAAAAGGAATCCTACAAGATATTGGAAATGTACAAACTAAATTATTTTGATGCCAGATGTGGTGGCTCACACCTTTATTCCCAGCACTGAAGAGACAGAGGCAGGTGGAACTCTGGGAGTTTAAGGCCAGCCTGATCTACATAGTCAATTTCAGGCTAGGCCTAAATTGTGAGACCCTGACTTAGGCATGGATTGAAGTAATTTCTTAAATCCAAAATATAAACTTCAAAATGAAAAAAAAAAAATCATGTTGGTTTCCTGAACCAAATCCGTTACAAGTTTGTTTCTAATTCTAAACCCATGGCCATGAGTATGATAGCATGTTTACATGTTCTTAGCTGAACACAAGCTCACTTATCTTCATTTACCAGATTTACCAAACATGTGTTACCTGAAGCTGTGTTCCTCTTTTTTCTTTTTTTCAGCTCTGAATTACTGATTTGCTTTAAAAGAAATCTTTGAAGTATGAATGCTATTCTAGTTCCTAAAGCTCAACTGAACCGTAATTTTTTAGAAATTCAAGATGGGTTTGAAGGTATTGCTCAGTGGTAGAATGCCTGTTTAGCATAGTTAAAGCTCTGGGTTTAATTTCCAATACCACAAAAAAAAATAGTAATAAAAATTCAGACTGATGATCTGGTAGTTTACTAATACAGATTGTTCTGTTATGATGGCAGTGGTACAATGCCAACCTATTTTTGGCTACTGCTGAAAGATTTTTTTTTTGTTTGATTACACATGAAAATGAAAGTACCACACCACTGGTTTTATCTTAACAGGAGTTTCACTGACCAACTTCGTAAAATCTCCAAGGATGCAGGAATGCCCATCCAGGGTCAGCCATGTTTCTGCAAGTATGCGCAAGGTGCAGACAGTGTGGAGCCCATGTTTAAACATCTGAAAATGACATATGTGGGCCTGCAGCTAATAGTGGTTATCTTGCCTGGGAAGACACCAGTATATGGTAAGAACACTTTTAATGTTGAAAGAGAGATGATTTCGGGGGCTGGAGAGATGGCTCAAAGGTTAAGAGCGCTGTCTATTCTTCCAAAGGTCCTGAGTTCAATTTCCAGCAACCGCATATGATAGCTTACAGCCATCTATAATGAGATCTGGTACCCTCTTCTGGTATTCAGGCACACATGAGGGCAGAATACTGTACAAATAATAAGTAAATAAATCCTTAAAAACAAGAAAGAAAAGAAAAAAGAGATAATTTCAAGTACACAGTCCCAGCTGTACATTCTCAGTGGTCTGAGCCACAGAGATTCAGGTGTGTGTGGAGGGGGTTAGCTCAGGGTGGAGAACCGAAGTTTGATCTCCAACATTGGAAAATGGTGGGGAGTCGGAGGGCATGATAATACTTTCTTCTTCTTCTTCTTCTTCTTCTTCTTCTTCTTCTTCTTCTTCTTCTTTTTCCTCATTTTAGAAATTCTTTATTTACATTTTCTCTTATAAAATATATAGATCTTGTGCCCTGTTGATTCTTTGGTTCTGGGTCATGTGGGGGAGTAGTAAAGTGCTTTTTTGGTTTTTCCAGGCAGAGTCTCTCTGTGTTAGCCTTGGCTGTCCTGGACTCGCTTTGTAGACCAGGCTGGCCTCGAACTCACATTGATCCGTCTGCCTCTGCCTTCCTAGTGCTGGGATTAAAGGCGCTTGCCACCGTGCCGGGCACGATACTTTCTTCTTTTCTTTCCTCCCTTCTCTCCCTCTTTCCATTGCCTTCCCTCCTCTCCCCTTACTTGTTGTGTCAAGCAAGGTCTTATGTAGGCTGGCCTTGAACTCACTATGTGGCAGAGAATGGAGTCCTCTTACCTCTACCTCCCACGTCCTGGGATTCTAGGAATGTAACTCTACACCTGATTTATGTGGTACATGCTAGGAAAGCACCCCATCAACCAAGCCACACCCAGGCCAAGATTTATTTCTTGTTCCTCTTTTGTGTCTGTTCACAATAGACGGTGGCCTCTGCTCCATATAACACACCCTTCTCACTCCAAGACCCAAGTTGGTAGAACAAACCCTGTGTAGAAGGTTGCTGGCCACCATGTTTTTCTGTCTGCATCTGGATACCACCAGCCGTAAGGCCTTACCCAGCCTAGGGGGAGGAGGTGACATAGGGGTGGGAAATGCTGGGTCCAGGGAACTGGAAGAGGTAGAAAATTCTGGTGAAAAGCATTAGTAATATCAGAGGGGGGGTGGGGATGGGGTGAGGGTGAGGGGCTGGCGCTTCTAGAAAATAAGTTTGTATCTGCTGTTGGAAGAGTGGCATGGGCTTCTTCTCTGGGTTGCCATCTGAGCTGCAGGGCGGCCCTTAAGCTGTATCAAACATCTCTAGTCTTCTCTCTGTTTGCTTCTTTTGCCGCCTTCTATTTATCTCTAATGCCTAGGGGAAAGAAAAAGTAGAATTTGGAGGGCCTTGTGTGCTCTGAGAAGAGAGGAGCTAGGAGAGGAGTTCCTTCACCAGACCAGCTCTGAGGGAAAAGAAACCTCAAAGGACCAAGCAAGCTGGGACAGGCAGCACCCCCAGAGCACCGGAGGTGGGCGGACGCCCAGAGCAGCTGCACAGGGAAAGCAGAGGCTGCTCTGAGGGCCGACAGGAAAGTGCTGGCACCTGACGCTTGCCTTGACACTGTGTGTAGGCCGTTAAGTGTTTAGGACTTTTCTTTTACTCACAGTAATTAGATGACTATGCATTTTACAGGGAACTAATTTATTGACTTATTTTTATAGCGGAGGTGAAACGTGTTGGAGATACCCTTCTAGGCATGGCCACACAGTGTGTCCAGGTCAAAAATGTTGTGAAGACCTCGCCCCAAACCCTTTCCAACCTTTGCCTGAAGATAAACGCAAAACTTGGAGGAATTAACAATGTGCTTGTACCTCATCAAAGGTAAGATCATGACTTCTTCTTCCTACTTTATTTAAAAATCTAAATTATGTGATTTATGATAAAGAACACACTGTCCAGCCAGATATGGTGGAACACACCAATGCTTGGGGAAAATGAAGCAGCAGGATTGTGAATTCCATACCTTATCTCAAAAAACCAAACCAAACCAAACTAAAAAAAGTTTTTAAAAACGCAAAGGTTTAGCCAGGTGTGGTAGTATATATTTTAATCTCAGCGCTCAAGAGTCTGACGTAGGCCAGTGAGTCCCAGGGCAGCCTGATCTACTTAGTGAGCTCCAGGCCAGCCAAAGCTACACAATGAGAGTCTGTCTCAAAAACAAAACAAAAACCAGGGTCTCAGATGTAGCTGAGTGGTAGAGCACTTGCCTAGTGTATGTAAGGCCCTGGGTTCCATTTGCACTAGTGTAAAACAAATAAACAAAACATCTCAAATATGCATCTCAATGACAGTTTCTTAGGTAATGCGTGTAAGCCCATGTACCCACCACCAGTAAGAGCATTTCCAAGCATGCCTTTAATCACAGCACTCAGGAGGCAGAGGCAGGTGGATTGCTGTGAGTTCAAGGCCAGCCTGGTCTACAAAGCTACTCCAGGACAGCCAAGGCTACACAGAGAGGCCCTTGTCTTGAAAAACAAAACAAAACAAACAAAAAGATAGAGCATTTCCACGGTTAGGGATTTAGCTCAGTGGTAGAATGCAAGCGCAAGGCCTAGGGTTCGGTCCTCAGCTCTGGAAAAAAGAAAAAAGAGAGCACTTCCAGACTCTGTCAAGCTTTCTTTTGTCACTCCAAAGGTATTTCCCAGGGCCTGGGCTGCACTTTACCGGTACAGTGCTTGCCTATTATGTGAGACCCTGAGTTATCTGCAAACAAACAGTAACCCCAAAGAAACCACTTATTTTATCTGTCAGCCTTCCTGTAGATGGAGTCACTGCTGCAGTGCTCTCCTGTCCTTACCTTCCTTTTCTTGCACTTTTTTTTTTTTTTCAAAACAGGCTCTCACAATGTGCTTTGGCTGTCCTAGAACTCACTATGTAGTTCAGGCTGGCCTCAGACTCACAGGGTTCTGACTGTCTCTGCCTTCAGAGTGCTGGAATTAAAGGAATATGCCACCGTGCCCAGTTTGTCGTCCTTTTCTTAACACTGCATCTATGCAATTCACTTAACGTTGTTGTATTTAAATAATTTTCATTGTAATAGATTATTTTATTTGTAGATAAAATCATAATTTTATAGACATTATATATTCATTGTGATTTCAACAGTATTAATAAACATAAGCATTGTTTCTCTCCAGGTGTGGAACTTCTGGATTATGGAGAATAGAGAATAGACTCAGACCTCATAGAGTTAGCCTTAAGAGACGCAGTCAGACGCCGGGCCACCACTCAGACCTCATAGAGTTAGCCTTAAGAGACGCAGTCAGGTACTCAGCCTGTCTGTAGCAGTTGACATTTCCACTGAGAGTGCCAGTCATTCCATACCTTTATCAGTACTTGGCAGTATCAATGGTTTTTTTTTTAACCATTTTTATTAAAATAATAGTATCTTATTATTATTTCAATTTGCTTTACCCTGATTGATGATGAAAATCATGTTTTGGCCTAATTTAGGGCATCTTTTGTAAGGAGCCAGTTCAATTCTTTTGTCTGTCTAGTTAATTTTTTGTTTCAGGATAGGATCTCAGAATTCATGTAGCCTAAAATGGTCTAGAGATAGCTAACTAGATAACCGTAAACCTCTACCTCCTGGTTTATTGTTTGTTTGTTTATATATTTATTTGAGACAGAATCTCTGTATTGTCCATATTCATCTTAAAGTAGAAGGCTAGGTTTGGAGAGATGGCTCAGCAGTTAAGATCTCTTACTGAACCGGGTGGTAGTGGGCACAGGCCTTTTAATCCCAGCACTCGGGAGGCAGAGGCAGGTGGATTGTTATGAGTTTGAGGCCAGCCTGGTCTACAAAGTGAGTCCAGGACAGCCAAGTCTACACAGAGAAACCCTGTCTCGAAAAACCAAAAATAAATAAATAAATCTCTTACTGTTCTTGAAAAGGATACAGGCTTCACAACTGTTTGTGACTCGGGTTCCAGGAAATCTAACACTTCTGAGGACATCTACACACGTGCGGTGCACATACACTTATACAGGCACGTACATGCAGTAACAAAAGATCTTGCCCGGCCTGTTGTATAGTTTAATTATGTACACATGTGTGGAGGGGGTTATCATCTACACTGGAAGGCACCAGTGCAGGTGCTCTCAGAGGCTGGAGATGGATGTCAGGTCCCCTTGAAGCTGGAGTTAGAGCTACCCAATGTGGGTGCTGGGAGCTGAGCTCAGGTGCTCTGGAAAGCAGTCTACCATCGAAACCACTGAGCCACGCTGTCTCTTCAGGCCCTGGCATCACCTTCTTAGGCTTGGATTCTGACTTTGTATATTCTTTGTTCTCTCATGCTTTTTTAAATTTATTCATTTATTGAGACACAGTCTTTTTATGTAGACTGGCTTAGAACTCCAAATCTGCCTGCCTCAGCAAGTATTAGTGTCTGTGGCTATGTACGTCTTGTGTGGATTATGTCCTTTTCTTTGAGATTGGGTTTCACATATCCAAACCTGGCCTTGAACTGAGCCCTTTACGTAGCCAAAGATGACCTTGAATTCCTTACTCGCCTGCCTCCACCTCCTGATGTGAGTGTGGGGTTATAGATACCACCATAATGGTTTCTGTTTTGTTGGCTAGCTTTTACCATATTTTACCCATATTTTCCTTTGATTCCTTTGATAGAATCAGTGATACTGAATGAATTTACATTTTCCTTTTCTCTTTCTTTTTTCTTTTTTTAAATTTTTTTTTTTTTGAGACAGGGTTTCTCTGTGTAGCCTTGGCTGTCCTGGACTCGCTTTGTAGACCAGGCGGGCCTCGAACTCACAGCGATCCACCTGCCTCTGCCTCCCGAGTGCTAGGATTAAAGGCATACGCCACCACGCCCGGCTTAAATTTTTTTTTTTTTTTTTGAGACAGGGTCTCTCTATGTGGCCTTGACTGTCCTGGACTCGCTTTGTAGACCAGACTGGCCTCAAACTCACAGTGATCCACCTGCCTCTGCCTCCCTGACTGCTGGGATGACAGGTGTGCACCACCGTGTCTGGCATGAATTTATATTTTCAACAATTATTTATTAAGTGCCAAAGATGAACTAAGCAAAGTTCTAGGTACTAGTAATGACCAAGAAAGAACAAAATTCCTACTGTTATGAGATTACATTTGTATAGGTGTGTGTGCAAATAAAAATAAATAAGTAAAATATGTGGTGTGAGTGATAAATAAATATTATGCATAAAAATAAAACAGAAAAAGAAGACTTGATTCTCTTCTCTAAATTTCACAACTTAAAGAGAGTTGGTTTTTGGAAGGTTACTATTGTGTCCTAATGGGCACAGGCCCTCTTTTCTAAGATTATATCTGCAGTTATCTCTGGTGATAGATTTTTCTCGACTCAAAGTTTGATGGTCATATGTTTTGAGTGGCACTGTCTTGTTAAATTCGGACAGGCCCTCAGTGTTCCAGCAGCCTGTTATCTTCCTGGGAGCTGATGTCACTCATCCGCCTGCCGGGGATGGGAAGAAGCCTTCTATTGCAGCTGTGGTGGGCAGCATGGATGGCCATCCCAGCCGCTACTGTGCCACAGTCCGGGTGCAGACGTCTCGGCAGGAGATTGCCCAGGAGCTCCTCTATAGTCAGGAGGTTGTGCAGGACCTGACAAGCATGGCTCGGGAGCTACTGATCCAGTTCTACAAGTCCACGCGCTTCAAGCCCACCCGCATCATCTACTACCGTGGAGGGGTATCCGAGGGACAGATGAAACAGGTGCTCCCCTCAGCCCGGTGCCATGCTACCAGCACTCTGGCAGAGCGCCCTCCAACCTGCCACTTGTGAGCTGAGACCAGAGGGATCCTAGGCAAGTTCTCCATGAAACAAAATTCCTCTTCTGTCTCCTTAGGTAGCTTGGCCGGAGCTAATAGCAATTCGAAAAGCATGTATAAGTTTGGAGGAAGACTATCGGCCAGGAATAACCTACATTGTGGTGCAAAAGAGACATCACACGCGACTCTTCTGTGCAGATAAGACAGAACGGGTAAGAGGACGTGCTGTAAGCTCCTTCACCTGACTGTGTGGCAAGTAAATGTGATTCCTAGTAGGTGATAGAGCATTCCTCTCAAACTTGCTGTGTCTAATTATAATTTGATAAATATACTAATGCAGTTGAATTTAGATGACCAGTTCTGGGTCACACAAGTGTTAAGAGTGAATGTTTCTCTTGTATTACAGAATGCATGTTTCTAGAGTTTTGGAGTGGGGATTGGGAGTTTTATGTTAATTACTTTTCTCTTCTTTGGTTTTGTTTTTGTTTTTTGAGACAGGGTTTCTCTGTATAGCCCTGGCTATCCTGGACTCCCTTGTAGACCAGGCTGGCCTGGAACTCACAGCAATCCACCTGCCTCTGCCTCTCTCGTGCTGGGATTAAAGGCGTGTGCCACCACGCCTGGCACCTTACTTTCCTTATTACTCTAACAGAACACCTAATAAAAGCTTTGTTTGGGCTCACAATTTGAAGGCGCAGTCCATCACGACAGGGATGTCATGGTGGCAGGAGCTGGAGGCAGCTGCATACATCTATAGCCAAGTCAAAACGTGCTCTGCTCCCTTTCTTTGGTTTAGTGTTTGTGGGACCCCAGCCATGGACTGGTGCTGTCCCCCCCCCCCCCCCCAGTTAGCATGGGTCGTCTCACATCAGTTAACTTCACGTAGAAGCTGAGCATGGTGGTGCATGCCTTCAATCCCAGGACTTGGGAGGTAGAGGCAGGTGGATCTCTGTGAGTTCCATGTAGGGAGTTCCAGGGCATCCAGAGCTGTATAAAGAGACCATGTCTCAAAAAACAAAAACCAACCCAAAATTTAACCTAATGTAGAAACTCCCCTTATATGTACAGAGCTCTGTCTCCTAGACAGATGATTTTCGGGCCTGCCAAGTTGGCTGTCGGTGTTACCCATCATACTGTGTTTGTGTAGGGTGCTGATTAGAAACCTGTCATAACAAGGAACTTCAAAGTGGGACTGGGCGTGTGTGTGTATGTGTGTGTGTGTGTGTGTGTGTGTGTGTGTGTGTGTGTGTGTGTGTGAGCGCGCGCTGGACATCCAGCCCAGAGCTTCACAGGTGCTTTCTGCTGCTTTTCACTGCTGCTGCATGAGTGCTAGTTCTAGGGTATAAAGCAGAGTCTCCTGAGTGAGTTTACTTCAGCTGAGGGAGTCATTGCGGTGTCTGCTGGGAATGACTATGATGGCAGACTTATTAGCCATAGGTAGGAGACTTTATTATTCTCTAAGCCACAATGAAAATTTTTGACAATTTGACCTAGGATTTTTCATCTATTTAGAGAAATTTTAATTTAGAACATGGCTGTTCTGGCAAGGGATCACAGCCAAAGACCTTCTAGGTCTGTGTGATCCAGCTGGAATACATACACACCTTTAATCCAGGAGACAGAGGCAAGCAGATCCCAGTTCAACACTAGTCTGGTATAGATCAAATTTCAAGTAAAGAAAAGCTTAGGTCCAGGCATGGTGGTACATGCCTTTAATCCCAAATAATGAACGGAAGGTTAGTTTGTAGAAGGAAGCACCCATGTTTGAAAGTGATGTCCAGTTGAGTGGCAGAAAAAGTGATGAATCAGAGAAAGATTTGACAGAATAGGATGTGCCCAAGTCTCATGAGAACAGAGGGAAGCTACTTAAGGGAGCAGCACAGAGACTGAGAGAGGAGGCAGTTTCAGTAGGTTTCACAGAGAGAACCAGCTAGACACAGGTGAAGACCAAATGAGCCAGAGGATGAGAAGGAGCCAAAAGGCTAGAGCAGATTGCTGGAGTTAGTGAGGCCAAGCACAGCAATTCAGAGACAGAGAGAAAAACCAGATTGAGTAAGTCAGCTGGGAGAGGAGTTTGAGCCAGGACAGCTGAGTTGATCCAGCCAGCCGAGAGCTCAGTAAGAACTAGAAAGGGTCAGCTTATTAAGCAGTAAGTCTCAGAGACTGAAAACATTCTAGTCCTAGGTTTGATTGTATGGGTGCTAGAAGCTTCCTGGGCTAGGCCTAAGTTAGCAGATGGAAAGCCTCCAAGACAACAATTGAAACAGATGAATAAATACATACATTTATGTATGAATACATACATACATAAATTTATGTATGTGCATGTATGTATGTATGTATGTATGTGTGTATATATATGTATGTGTATATGTATGAGTGTGTATGTATGTGGTTACTTATTGGTGTGTCTGTGAGTGTGTATGAATGTGAATGTGTTTAGGTGCATACATCTGTACATGCATGCAGAGGCCAAAAGAGGGCATTAGGTGTCCTCCTCTGCTATTCTCTGCCTATTCCTTTGAGGCAGGGTCTTTTCCTGAACTGCAGCTTGCATTTGCTTGTCTAGGCTGGAAGCCAGTGAACGCCAGTGTTCTTCTGTCTCTGTTCCCCTTGAGGCCTTATATTGCAGGCATTTACTGGGACGCTCAGTTTGTTACATGGGTGCTGGGATCCACACTCCTTTCCTCAGCATTGGAAAGCAGATGTTCTTGTTTTGTTTTGTTTTTTTGTTTTTTGAGACAGGGTTTCTCTGTGTAACTTTGACTGTCCTGGACTTACTTTGTAGACCAGGCTGGCCTCGAACTCACAACGATCCGCCTGCCTCTGCCTCCCAAGTGCTGAGATTAAAGGCGTGCGCCACCGCTGCCCAGCACATGTTCTTAACTGTTGAGATGTCTCTCCAGTTTTATGTTACTATGAATGCAGTCTGCATTCTGTAGTAACTGTGCTTTAAATTTTGAATTTGGTCATGTCCTGGGCTGGTGATAAGCAGTACCATAACTCTAGTGAGAATTTTGTAATTTTGGTTTCTTTAAAAAAAAACAAAAAACAAAAAACAAAAAAAACAACCAACAATGCCGAGCGGTCAAGGCTACACAGAGAAACCCTGTCTCAAAAAAACAAAAAACAAAAAAAAGAAAAAGAAAAAGAAAAAGGTATGTTTATCTTATCTTATGTGTATGAGTGTTTTGCTCCGTGTATGTATATGCACCACAGTCACGCCTGATGCCTGCAGAGGTCAGAAGGTCAGGGGAAGCAGATCCCTGGGAAGCGGAGCTACAGATGCTTGTGAGGAGGATGGTTGCTGGGACCCAAACCCAGGGCTGCTGAGAGAGCAAGAGCTCTTAACTACTGCGCCACCTCTCCAGCCCTCAGGGACTCTTCTTCCTGCTCTCAATTTGAACTCATCCTCTTTTCTAGGCTCACTTGCTTATCAGCTCCAGGTCCATATTCCTGTCCCTAGATTGCGCTGGCAGACTCCTGATTTGTACTTTGTTTGAGTTATCTACCAGACACTTTCACTCAGATGCTCTATGAACATTGTATCCGTCTCCACAGACCAGGCTCTGTAGTGGTGATAACAAAAATCCATCCTTGTGGCTTACGAAGATTCATTTCTTGCTCACACTACACGCTCACTGTGGCCCTGCTGCAGCTGTGGCCCTGTTGTCTTCCCTAGGAACCAAGGCCAACAGACTCAGTCTGGAACCTTGCCAGTCACTGTGGCAGAAGGGAAAACAAATAAAAGACAGGCCAAGTCCTGGCTCCTAAAGCTTCCGCCCAGAAGTAACATATTTTGGGCCACATTTTATCATCAAAGCAATTCACATGGCCACTCCTATGGTAGCTGGGTGGAACTTTATAATCTTCCCTTAGGGAGGGGCACAGAAATAGTTGGCATCAGTGATATAGTCTAATATAGGTGTGTCAAGCAAAACACGTCTAAACCTCCCGCTTACTGTTTAATCCCCATCCAAAGCCTCCCCTAGTTCTCCTTAGATTCAGTTGCTTGGCGTCACTGTGCTTTGTGTTAGCCACACTATCAACTTCAGAGTCATTTTTAAATTCTTCAATGCTATATTGTCCCTATCATGTGCAGTTTGCCAAATAGTCCCCTGTGTTCTGACCCCGAGTCTTTCTTACCCTAAGTTCGTGTGTTTCCACTACCCTAGGCAGAACTTGCCTGCGGAGACTCCTAGCAGTCTCTTCCTCGCCACGGCTCCTTCATCCTGCTATCAGGGTTTGCTCGGCAGTCTGCAAGTGTCCTCCTTGCTTGCAAACACATTCCTTTGCTCCATCATGTTTTCCCAGGGGAGCCAAGACGACGAATTCGTTTTTCCTTCCACTGTGTTCTCATATGTCTGTCATTTCTCACTGTATTCTTTCCTCTGGATGACCACAGCCGTCCCTCTCCTTTCTATTGTTTATGTTGAGGCTTACTGCTGGTACAGGAAAATGCAACCCTTTAAGGATATAGCGTTACTTTATGGTTCAGACTAATGCATATAGTTCTGTTTATACCAAATCTTTTTTTTTTTTTATTGTGTTGGACATTGAATCTAGGGTCTCAAACATATAAGCAAGTGCTTTGTCACTCAGCCAAATCCTCTGTCCCCTTTATCTTTTACTTTGAAACGGGGTCTCACTAATCTTGGTTGGCCCTGAGGGCACTCTGTAAATTTGAGATCCTCCTGCTTTTATCTCCCGAGTAGCCAGGCTCACTGGTTTGGGTCTCCAGAAAAGGTTTTTGTACTCAGCCTTGGATAACTTTTGGCAACATGGATAGGCATTTTTAGCTTATAATTTTGCCATTTCCAGAGTGTCATATAAATATTAATAGAAACATGTAGCATTTGAGTTTGGCTTTGCTTTTTTTTTTTTTTGGTTTTTCGAGACAGGGTTTCTCTGTGTAGCCTTGGCTGTCCTGGACTCATTTTGTAGTCCAGGCTGGCCTCAAACTCATAGTGATCCACCTGCCTCTGCCTCCTTTAATCCCTGTGCTGGGATTAAAGGCATGCACCATCGCGCCCGGCAGAGTTTGGCTTCTCTTAATTAGTGTATTAAGGTGTCACCCTTGAGATTATGTGTAGTAAACATTTCTTTTATTATTATTGCTGAGTTTGGATGCCATAATATGAATGAGCTACAGGTTACTCATGCGTCCCTGAGTTTAGGGCACTTCTAGTGTTTTCAGACTTTATCCCATTTTATTTATTCATTTATTTAGAAACTAAGTTTCACTGTGTACCCAAGATGGCCTCCAGTTTACAGCCTTCCTCCTAAGTGCTGAGAGTTCTGCTGGGTGTGCTACCATACCAGGCAGGGCCTTCTTTTTCAGCTCCTACTTAAGCTGTAAGACATCGTGTGACTACTCCCTCATTACCAGCCTTTCTAGTGCCTTCCATCCACCTGTTGCACATTGTACCCAAGTGCTTGTGCCATGGAAGGCCGTTCATTCTTTCTGCCTCTGGCTCTTAGACTCAACATTTGCTGCCAAGCCTAGCTAGGGTGCTCAAGCTATCATTGTTGAGTGCAGTGTGTTTGGTTTCCATTTCCCCCAGACATCATACAGATCTGCAGGTTTCATCTCTAGAACCTTAGAGTCCTTTTTTTTTTTTTTCATTGATGCTTTGTGTTTGTTTTTGATTTTCAAGGCAGGGTTTCTCTGTGTATCCCTGTAACTCACTCTGTAGATTAGGCTGGCTTTGAACTGAGAGATCTGTCTGCCTCAGTCTCCTGAGTGCTGGGATTAAAGGGATATGTTACTACTACCTGACATCCCTAGAGATTTTTTGTTTTGTTTTGTTTTGGTTTGGTTTTGGTTTTTCGAGACAGGGTCTCTCTGTGTTAGCCTTGGCTATCCTGGACTCACTTTGTAGACCAGGCTGGCCTCGAACTCACAGCAATCCGCCCGCCTCTGCCTCCCTCGTGCTGGGATTAAAGGCGTGCGCCACCACGCCCGGCTCTAGAGATTTTTTTAAAAAGAGGTTCTGTGGTTAAATACGTTTGGAAATGTCATTTATTCTATTGTCTTCGTAAATATTATACCTGATTAAATAGTGGTTTTGAGAAATTACACCTTAGAAAAGCCTGTGTGTTTGTGTGTGTGTTGCTTCTCACTTGCCAGGCAAGTGCTATGCCACTGAGCTATATTTCTCCCTCTAAAAAAGCCTTATAAATGGTGGTTTAATACAGTGTTCCTCAAATTTGACAAAAATCACTTTAAGTGCACTGTAAAAAAAAAAAAAACTAATATTGCTAGGCAGTAGTGGCGCACACCTTTAATCCCAGCACTCCTGAGGTAGAGGCAGGTGGATCTCTGTGAATTTGAGGCCAGCTTGGTCTACAAAGCAAGCCCAGAACACCCAGGGCTACACAGAGAAACCCTATCTTGGAAAAAAAACAAAACCAATAACAAACAAACAAACAAAGCCCCAAAACAAACAAAGAAACAAAACTCCTAATATTCCTAAAGAACATGATTTTAGGAAAGATACTAGAACATTGTGTACTTGTTCATCTTATTTAGGAGGGATCTAAGACCCCCTAGTGGATATCACACACACACACACACACACAGTTTTTTTCCTGAACATACATGCCTGTAATAGCATTTAAACTATAAACATACATCTCTGTGTTAGTTAAACTTTCTCATATTAAATTCTACTGAACTGCAGAAAACAGAGATGAATAAGAAGACTTAATGTGCTGTATTTCAGTGCATTTCTGGCGCCCCACCCCCACCCCCGGCCTTTCTAGAAATCTGATTTTAGTGTTTAGTTGTGGAAGAACTTTAGGATTTTAGAAATGCCAGAGGTCATCACTTGATCCTATAGATGATTAGATTGAGGCACAAAGATGCTCTGCTCTGGCTGGGCGTGATGGCGCACGCCTTTAATCCCAGCATTCCTGAGGTAGAGGCAGGTGGATCTCTGTGAGTTTGAGGCCAGCCTGGTCTACAGCGCCAGTCCAGGACAGCCTACGCTACACAGAGAAACCCTGTCTCAAAAAAAGCAAACAAACAAACAAACAAGATGCTCTGCTCAAGGCTGTAAAGACTGACTGGCTCTGTGGTCTCAGCAGGAGCCTCTCAGTCATCTGCCAGGAACTCTGACCCC
This sequence comes from Acomys minous, assembly GCF_964271855.1. Classification (NCBI taxonomy): domain Eukaryota; kingdom Metazoa; phylum Chordata; class Mammalia; order Rodentia; family Muridae; genus Acomys; species Acomys minous. The sequence continues at coordinate 102,294,983 of NC_140487.1, read as the reverse complement.
ATAAAAGAATTAGTTCTGCTGAACCTGGCGAACCAGCTCAGAGGCCTGTGCCTTACCTTTCACTTTTTTTTTCTCAAGTGAGGAATGAAAGTCGTTTTTTCTGGGGAAGTTTATCTATCTTGTCATTTTCTGTTGTAGTGCTGAGGACTGAACCCAGGCTCTTACTCATGTTCATGCTAAGCGAGCACTCCACAGCTTAACCACATTCCCATCTCTCATATGTGGTTTCCCCCTTCTCTGCACGCAGAGTGACATCTATAAACACATGGCAGTCTCAGTGCACAAAACTATAGTAAAAGTTATTATTTGGATCCTTCAAAAGGCTTTAGAGACATGTTTGGGAACATGCTTTAGGATTGAGCTAAGAAAAAGTTACTATAAGGGACCCAACATTTTTTTTTTAAACAGGGTCTCACACTGTAGCCCAGACTGACCTTCCTGACCTTGAACTCACAAGAATCCTCCTGCCTCAGCCTTCCAAATACTGAGGTTTACAGGTATGAATCACCACATTGGCTTAACATCTTGAATTAATCTAGAGTTGAGACTTCACACAACAGCAATCCAGTAACTTGTTACCAACAAATGCATCAAAGGAAAAAGTGGCCTTTAGCTTGTTTGTTACTCAGATGATTAATTGTATTTTTTTTTAATGATGTATTTTTTTAACAGGTGGGGAAAAGTGGCAATGTCCCAGCAGGCACTACGGTGGATAGTACCATCACACATCCATCTGAATTTGACTTTTACCTCTGTAGTCATGCAGGAATTCAGGTAATTTGGAAGCTGGTCCAGATCTTTGACCTGATAGGGAGCTATTTGCCAGCTCAGCAGCCAGCTTGAGTAGACTTGTCATTAAACGCTGCACTTCGCTGTGTTAGCTGCTGCGTTCCAGGACTGCTGTGTAGGGATCTTCTTGAGGTGTGTGAGGCAGAAATACTGTTGAGTTTAATAATTAGATTTCAGTTTCGCTTTTCTGTCCGGTAGCCAAGTCCTGCTAGAAGTACATTAATCCTAAAACTCTTCCCTCCAGGGAACCAGCCGTCCTTCACATTACCAGGTCCTGTGGGATGACAACTGCTTCACTGCAGATGAACTTCAGCTACTGACTTACCAGCTCTGTCACACCTACGTACGCTGCACACGCTCAGTCTCCATTCCTGCTCCGGCGTATTACGCCCGACTTGTAGCATTCCGGGCAAGGTATCATTTGGTGGATAAAGATCATGACAGGCAAGTTCCCAAGTAAAAATCTCTTCCTGTTGTGGAAGCTGTACAGAAAATTCCTTTAAAGATTTAAACATCCTTTTAAGGTTTAACCTGTAAGGAACAATTAAGACTGCATGAAGCAGCCGGGCGTGGTGGCGCACACCTTTAATCCCAGCACTCGGGAGGCAGAGGTGGGCGGATCGCTGTGAGTTCGAGGCCAGCCTGGTCTACAAAGTGAGTCCAGGACAGCCAAGGCTAACACAGAGAAACCCTGTCTTGAAAAACAAAAAAAAAGGGCTGGAGAGATGGCTCAGAGGTTAGGGGCACTGACTGCTCCTCCAAAGGTCCTGAGTTCAATTCCCAGCAACCACATGGTGGTTCACAACCATCTATAATGAGATCTGATGCCCTCTTCTGGCCTGCACGTGTATACGCAGGCAGAGCACTGTATACATAATAATAAATAAATCTTTTAAAAAAAAAAAAAAAGACTGCATGAAGCCTTGAGAGCTTTTATTGTGACTTTTGGTCCAAAAAGTGCTCAGGCTTGTTTAAACTTGCGTCTCATTGGGAGCTAGCTGCCTGTGGTTTCCACATTAGGGCTCACTGCATTTCAGTTCTGTTGAGGCCCCAGGCAGCCTCAGAAGGTGCCAGGCAGAGTTCCCTGTCTCCAGTCAAAGTAGCCACAGCCTGTGGACTCCACTTCATGCTTGAGACGCCCTACCCAGTTCATTTTGTTTCTAGTACAATCCAGAATTGACCAGAGTAAATCGGGGCTTATGGGGAAACAGAAGGGGTGACTCAGACATTTTGACTTGTTACTGAGCTACTAATAAATGCCTAAACAAGCTTTTTGCATTAATTGTCTTTCCCAAATGACCATCTGTGAAGTGTAGCAGTTTCTGGGCTCTTCCCCAAGTCTCAATTCAGTTGCTAAATAGTAGACATTGCACTGCAAGTCTTATTTCTGTGAGGGATTGAAAAATTCACTATTAGAGAAAACTCCCAGCTGTGGCTTTGTAGCTTGCAGTCTCCAATATACATTCATTAATTCAATGCATGTATTTGGTATTGTATGCCTAGTACTGTGCTAGGTACTAGAAAGAATGGGCTTAGTAAGCCATGTTCCCACCTGCGGGGATTTTATGTTTCAGAATGGAGGTAATACAGGTGAGCATAAAGCCGACAGCTCATCTAACTCAGTGGACCTAACTATGTAGTGGGGCATCAGAGGAAAGGCTGGTAGAGATTTTATAGCTGAATGGGCAGGGCTTAACTTTACAAAGGAAAGAGTATTTTCCAGCCATAGTCAACAGTGGAGAGAGCAAGGGGCATTTTGGACAATAGTTTTCTTTGGCATGGAGTAGAAAACTGTGTTGGAGCAAGATTGTCTTTGCTAAATGTAAAAGCTGTTTGTGGGGGACAGGAGAGATGGCTCAGAGGTTAAGAGCACTGGCTGTTCTTCCAAAGGTCCTGAGTTCAACTCCCAGCAACCACATGGCGGCTCACAAACATCTAAATTGAGATCTGGTGCCACCTTCTGGCCTGCAGGTGTTACATGCAGGCAGAGCGCTGTATACATAATAAATTGTTTTAAGAAGCTGTTCCTGGGCTGCAGCAGTGTAAGTGGAGGATGAGAGGGTAAAGTCAAAGATGAGTAGGACAACATCAGCACTGTAGAGAGAGGTCAGGGGCCAAGAGTGTGGCTCAGTGGGGAGTATAGCACTCAGTATACATGAAGCCCCAGACTGAATCCTCAGCACTCAAAAAGGAGTGGTTTGACAATTCCTATGCTACAGGGTACCCCAAAATGCATGAGTAGAAATTGTGAGCACTCTGTTAGGCCCATTGACTCATTAATATAGGAAACTATTATTGTTAGCAAATTAAGCCAGGCATGAAGGTGCATGCCTCAGAAGCAGGCAGATTGCTGTGAGTTTGAGGCCAGTGAAGCCTACACAAGAAGATCCTGTCTCAGAAGAAGAAGAAAAGGGGGAAGGAGGATGAGGATGAGGAGGATACTATTTTCTTAGAGATTTTATTCCAGTAAAGAAATAATATCCCAATTAACAATTTCATTCCAGCTGTGTAAAAGAAAACATATTCTAGATGACCCTGACCTGGGCTTTGGGGTCAGGGAAGATTTCTAAGAGGGCCATGACTTGTAATTGAAGCTTGAGGGATGAATAGGAAGTAGCCTGACAGAAGGGGCAGTGGAAGTCCCCCTGCAGGTGCTTTCAAACGCTTGGTTAGTGTGAGCATTATTTAATTATCAACCACCTGTTAAATAAGTTGTACTTACTGTATTTTCCAGTTGGACAAACATGTCTAAGGAAACATAAATTGTTTGAGTGGCCCAGGCTTGAGCCAAGATGTTCTTGAATGCAAGACTGTTATGCTATTTGAAACACTGAAGTTTGAAATAGTCTTTTGTTAATGCCTGGTTTCTTGTTTTGTTCTCATTACAGCGCGGAAGGCAGTCACGTGTCAGGACAGAGCAATGGCCGAGATCCTCAGGCCTTGGCTAAGGCTGTGCAGATCCACCACGATACCCAGCACACTATGTATTTTGCTTGAGAGTCTTGGAAAAGAACTCAACCACTTTGGCATCCCACACATCTTGAGAATGTTTCAGATGCTGACTGCCTCTAGAGCATGCCACATGGATTCGGGTGGTCCCTACAGGCAGCTCTGAACAGTTGCACTGAGTCTGTACTCTGCAGCACTGTCTGATGCATCAACAAAACTGAGCCATTTAAAAAGAAAAAAGAAAGGAAATAGATCCTCATAGATTATGTCTTCTGATGCACTGGGCAGAATTTTTACCTCAACGTGTAGGCTGATCAGCCTTGACTTTCTAAAGGACTTTCAAAGAAGGGTTTCTGTGGGATATTTTGCTAGCTGTGGTATTCACCGCACCTAGGCTTATAAGAGGAGTAGTTCCTTTGTTCTGTGTTCATTGAGTGGGGTATGTGCATAAGTGGGAGAGAGAAACCAAACAATCTGTTTCATTTCCATGTAACTTGTTAATTGGGTGGGTCCACAGACTTTTTAATGGAGATTTTTTACTTTGTCACTGTAAATGCCTTTAAGGAGCATTAATTTTTGAAAGTTTTACAGGATTTTATTACCTTCACTGCTTTATCTTGTTGATCTCTTTGGGCCTGTGCTGTGGAGTACAGGCTGCCCGGCAATTGCACTATCTTTGGCTGCAGATTTGAACAGGCAGTTCTCTTACTTGGCTGGCTTTTGTGAATGTGTGACATAAGCTGATGTGACGCGTGTCACAGGGACAGATAACACTGCCGCGGTTTTAAAAAAAAGTACCCATGTTCTCCCTATTTGGAAAAACAAATTAGCTTTTAGTATTTTTCCAAGTTTTCAAAAGTGCCCATTTTATGCTGCTGTGTGGTTTGTTAGATCTAAATGATTTTTAACCTTCTCTCATAGAAAGTTAACTTTGGCAATAAGCATTTTTTAAGGTCCCTCCCTCCCCTTTCTTCCCCCAACTAAGTAGTTTTCTAGATGAGATTTCGGTATGGTTTTTATCAACTATTTCTTATATATCATAACCAGGATATTCTGAGACAAGTCTATTAAGACACATATTTCCATGCCCTTTTAAATAATTTTTTTAAAAAACTATTTTATAGTCATAGTTGGTATCCTGTCACTTTAAAATTAAAAAAAAATCAGCTGAAACTAGGATGCTTCCTGATTGGTCAGGCTTTGCCAATGTATAAGGCACATTGAGTGATGCTGCATTTGAAAAAGAAAAAAGTACCAGCATGTAAAATCTTGTTTTCCCTGAGAATCGAAGCTGTACACACAGCCGCTTACAGCACAGTTTTGTTTACTCTTCTTCCAGCCTGAAATGTGCTAAGTGGCTTTGCCTTTCTCTTTTTCAACTAAAACTCAGTAGAAGTTGATTCTTTTGTTTTTGTTTTTGTTTTCTTTTTCTATAATAGATTCTGGATTCCTTCACAGGAAGATAGGTTTCCTATTCTGAACAAGGGGGATTGCTATAAAGCCAGCGCCAGCTAGAACATAGGGGAAAGTATTCTGTATTTAGTGTAGATAGTATTCTGTAAAGGACAAGCGTTACATAGTCAAGCGTTCCACCCAGCGCTTCCCAGCCCACATTTGCCTCTAATCCTGGAAGGACAAGGAGTGAAAGGTAAGAGGCTCTATCTAGAGCTGCACTCCTCGTGGCTGAGGAGGGTGCTAGGGAAGAGACAGACACACTATGCTAAGAACGCTTTCGCAGTCTCTATGTAGAGGCCGCTGGTGGGAAACACTGGATCAGACAGTGAAGGGTGTTTGCTTGAACTCATTAGCTGGTTCAAGGCCCAAATCTGTTGAATGAGCCCTCTCAAAATCCCAGCAATATAAAGCACCGTTTCCCTCCAGCCTTTCAAGCAAGCTTGTAAATACAGTAATGTTTACATTTCCACGTGCTGTTGCTCAGTGGTGCCACCAGTGTTTGCTGAGACTGGTCCCCAAGAGAGTTTTATGATGTCTGTCAAGTCCTATAGCACACGAGGATGGGCGCGGACATCCTTAAACCTCTGCAGACAGTGGGGGGAAGGCTAGGCCTGTGGCTGAAGCACAGCACAGGCAGGAGGGAAGACACGGCAGATGTTTGTTCCCTAAGATTTTCCTTGTTTGCAAATACCTCACTTGGATAATACAAATCAGGACATGTTGAAGAATGGCTGGCTGCTGCTTTCATTCACACTTGTTCAGGGAGAGCACAGAAAACACAGCACAGCCACTGTCCACGGTGGACCCAAGAGGAGGAAAAAAATGGAAGCAAGACTTGCCTGGAGTCTGTGATGCGAAGAGCTCCTGCAGGCTGCATGGCTGGCTGGCTGGCTGGGCAGCGGGCACCACACCTGCATAGCTGGCTGGCTGGCTGGGCAGCGGGCACCACACCTGCATAGCTGGCTGGCTGGCTGGGCAGCGGGCACCACACCTGCATAGCTGGCTGGCTGGCTGGGCAGCGGGCACCACACCTGCATGGCTGGCTGGCTGGCTGGGCAGCGGGCACCACACCTGCATGGCTGGCTGGCTGGCTGGGCAGCGGGCACCATACCTGCATGGCTGGCTGGCTGGCTGGGCAGCAGGCACCATACCTGCATGGGTGGCTGGCTGGCTGGGCAGCAGGCACCATACCTGCATGGCTGGCTGGCTGGCTGGCTGGGCAGCGGGCACCACACCTGCATGGCTGGCTGGCTGGCTGGGCAGCAGGCACCATACCTGCATGGCTGGCTGGCTGGCTGGCTGGGCAGCAGGCACCATACCTGCACGGGGTGCCAAAGGCTTGATTGTTAACAATGCACAGAAGAAACTCTTGCCATCTTTCAGCATGATGGAACAGGGAGCAAGCTGGGTGCCCAGAGGTCCTGATCCACATTCCTGTAACTGGGCTCTAGGCTAGACCTTGAACAATATGCCTGAAACACCTCAGTAAGTCCTACTATGCTGGGGTCAATCAGTGTGGCAGTGGAGGAAAAGCCAGGAGGCTTATTTTTGTAGGAAACCAGTACCAATAAGGGCATGATGCTGTTGTTTTGGACAAATGGAAAGAAACATGGAAAAGTTAGGATTATCTGGGAAAACTTGCTGAGGGGCAACTAGTTAAGAGGTGATCACTGCAGAATCAGAACTGCAGTAACAGCATCGCAAGCAAATCTGAACGCATAGTTTTAATTAGGGTTGACAGTTCAGATAGCTTACCCCACCTCGAAACTGACTGACTTGTGATGCATGTGTCAATCAATGGAAGTGTGCATTCTCTAGAAGTAGTACTGGGCTGTTTTGTTTTGTTTTGTTTTGTTTTTTTAAACACAGCCTATTTAGGTACTGTCATGTAGTGTGGAAGATTTTGCTGTGGCAACGGTAAAGAGTAACATTTTGGGGCTAGGGAGCACAGGACATTAAGAGCGGGGAAAGACCCAAATGTTGAACCAATTGTGTTTTGTTGTTGTTGTTAGTTGTTGGATCCTGAGCTTGTTTGTAAAGTGAACCAGCTGGCTTGATGCAGCCAGCATTCTGGGCAGGCAAACCACATTCGTTCTTACTGTAAATTTTATATGCTGCTTCCAAAGGTGATCATTTACAAGCAGGCATGTTCTGAATGGTCTTGTGTTTTAGGATCTGCTGCCCAGCCTGTATCCTATATCAGAGCTTACCAGCTTGGTTCAGCTACCTGTCTGTTCCTTCCCATGAAAAAAGGTAATCCACTGTTTTAACGAGGCTCACCCTCTCTACTCGACCCTAGCTACCCTCCTGGATAATGCTATAAGCTTCCCTTGCTCAGTAGCAAGGTGGCAGCTCTGTTTTCATTTTACGAAAGCAGAGATTAAGGGCATCATATTAATACTGCTTCAACTCCAAGAATTTTTTTTCTTGTAAAATTAAAGGAAAGATCTTTATTGGTCAACCATTTCTTTACCCCTTGCTGTTGACATATTCATATTCTTTCTGTGTGTACTGGCTGAAAATGTTTGTTTGTTCATTTGACTAATGGTATGGTTTTTGTTTCTATACAGTTAGACTTGTAATGTTTATAGTGTATTTTATTAATTTGGACTGGGTGTCTGTTTCTAGCAATACGAGGTACTTTCTAAGCTATTAAGGGTTTGTATCTGTATGTGAGATAGGATAATGATTGTTTTAATTTTTCAGAGTTTTGTTGTTGTTGTTTGTTTTGGGGGGGGTTGTTTTGTTTTTTGTTTTTTGGCCTGCAGGGTTATTTTCTGTTCACATGTCCAAAAATGAGGGATGAGGATAGATTGGCATTATTGTGCTAAAAGTTGTTTTTATTGTCAATTGTGTAATAAATATGAAATATACTGTACTGGCATCGTACGTGGCTATTTTAAACAGTATCATTAATTTGAGAAATTAGACAAAAAAGAGAAGTGAGACAACTATGTGTTTAACTTCTGGGTCTCAATGTGCTTAGGAATTGCCATTTGGGAGTTTTTGAAGGCCTCCAGGAACACTTCACAAATGGAAAACCTGGACAAGATTCATGAGGATTCTAGGTGCTGCTCAGTGGCAAGCTCTGCTTATGTAAGATCTTAAGGAAACACTGAGGTAGGCCCAGAACTTAGGAGACCGCAGCAGGAAGGTGATTTTGGTTCTGAGTCTAGCCTGGACCTTAGAGAAGCACCCTGTGTGTTAGCCACTCTTCTCCTTGCTGGGAGAAAACAGGACCAGGAGTGGCCTACGAGAGAAGTGTTTCCTTTGCTTAGGGTTCTAGAAGGAGAGTCTACAATAGTGTAGAAAGCATGGCGGCAGGCAGCCTCAGTAGGAAGCTGAGAAATCACATCCTTAACCACAAGCACGAAGCAGAAAATGATCTGGAAATGAAGCTTGGCTGTAGTTCTCCAGGGCCTGCTCCAGTGATGAGCTTCCTCCAAGGTCTAGCCTTCCTAAACAGCGCCACCAGCTGGGAGCCAAGCGTCCACGTGTCAAAGTCACGGACAAAACCCAAACCCAAGAAGATAGTGTGGCTAGGTGCTTGTGTTTATGACTAGATTCTCTAGAGAATATCCCCAAAGTCATCCAAAACAGGGAGTCTCCGGTCTCTTGTCTTCTTGGCTTTGGAGCCAGGTCTCTCTGTGTACCTCAAGATACTGAGCTCTTACTCCTGTTTCAGTGGTCAGAGCAGCAAGATGACTGGCACGAACTGCCACGCCCAGCCCGTGACTTCTAAAACTTTCAACAATAAAAACCTATACCAACTATGCAAAGATTTGTCCCAATCCAAACTTTATTCTCAGGGAATTTAGCTTATCAGGAGAGAAAGTTCTGCATGCAGCCGACTCCTGAGAAGGTAGGTTTGGTTTTGGTTTTCCACCAGCCCTGCTTTTACTCCTCCTCTGTCAGCTGTCAAACATACGTCACAAGTGAGGTATGTGCAATTCCCCCCACCCCCACCCCTAGATACTTAGAACACAGAAAAGTGTCAACTTCCTCAAACAGTTCCTTCTAGAATCCAAAGAGAGGGCTTGGAGGCCTGCCGTACAAGCAGGAGGGCCCATGTGAAAGCCAATGAACATGGAAGCGAGCTTGTAATCAGCAATTTGGTGGATACAAGGAATCTCAGGAGCAAGCTGGTTAACTAGACTAGCCATGTTGGTGGCCATTTTGGGACCCTGCTTTCACGAATAATGTGGAGAGAAATGGATACTCCCAGTGTTAGCCTCAGGCCTCCTCCACATGCACACATGTGCACCCATACATATGTGAACATGCATACATATCACAGACATGCATAGTTGATTAACTGATAAAAAGAGTTCATCCTGTGGGCTGGAGAAATGGCTTAGTGGTTAAGGGCACCACCTGTTCTCCCAGAGGTCCTGAGTTCAATTCCCAGCAACCACATGTTGGCTCACAACCATCTATAATGTTATCTGATGCCCTCTTCTGCAGATAAAGCACTCATATGCAATAAATAAAATAAAGAAAAAAATTTTTTTGAGACAAGGTTTCTCTGTGTAGCCTTGACTGTCCTGGACTCACTTTGTAGACCAGGCTGGCCTCGAACTCACAGCGATCCGCCTGCCTCTGCCTCCCGAGTGCTGGGATTAAAGGCGTGCGCCAGCAAGCCCGGCTCTAAAATAAATAAATCTTAAAAAAAGAGTTCATCCTTAGAAGGCGTAGGGTAGAGGAAGAGACAGCACCATTAACATGGATGCCTGCTTGTCAGGCATTTAACAGGGACATCTTTAATCTTAGCAACAGCCCTTTGAGGTTAACAGTGGAATCCTCATTTTCAAGAAAAAGAACTTTGTTCATTTGTGCAGTGCGTGCGTGTGTGTGTGTGTGTGTGTGTGTGTGTGTGTGTGTGTGTGTGTGTGTTTCAATCCCTAGCATGGCAAAATAAAGTCAACCAATCAGCTTCTGAGCATCTACAGAATCGCTGAGTGGCAAAACCATGATTTGAACACATGCTTGTTTAACTTGATTGTACCTACTGTTAAGCATAAAACGACAGCGTCTCTGACCAGAAAGCAGCCTTGCTATGGGAATCAAAAAAGGCTTTATATTACTAGCAACTGTGCGGTGGGTCATGAAGCACAAGCAGACCGAGGACGAGGACGGGGAGCACACTACTTCCTCATGGCAGATTACAGTAGCTATAATTGTCTGGACACGTTTTTGCTTTGCTCATTGTTTTCTCTGAAACAGGATTTCTCTGTATAGCCCTGGCTGTCCTGGAACTCACTGTTGTAGATCAGTCTGGCCTTGAACTCTGTCTGCTTCTGCCTCCCTAGTGCTGGGATTAAAGGCCTGTGCCACCACCACCTGGAGTAATTTTTTTTCTTTCTTTCTTTCTTCCTTTCTTTCTTTCTTTTCTTTTCTTTTTTTTCTTTTTCTTTTTTTTTTTTTTTGAGACAGGGTTTCTCTGTGTAGCCTTGGCCTGGCCACCATGCCCAGCTTGCCTTGGGTATTTAAAGCAAACAAGCGAGCAAGCAATTATGAATTTACCAAGTACTGGGCATGGTGGTACACACCTTTAAGGCAGAGGCAGGTGGATTGCTGTGAGTTGGAGGCCAGCCTGGTCTACAGGACATCCAAGACTACAAGAGAAACCCTATCTTGAAACAAACAAAACAACTAAAAAGAACTCAAGAAACTTACCAAGCAAAAGAAGAAATGATTAGAACGGTTTAAGAAAGATTTCCAGAACAGCTGGGTGTGGTGCCATACACCCTTAATCCCAGAACTCCGGAGGCAGAGGCAGGTGAATCTCTGAGTTTGAGGCCACTATTAGATAGATTTTCCTTCTTGGGTCTCTGATGGGATTGAAAACTAGATAGCCACAGCGTTACTAGAAGCTTTAGTTTAAGAATTAAAAACACATTTATAGATTGATAATTGCCATTCCTCATGAAAGAAAAGGACTCTCTTTGGTAGGATAGTGGAATACTTTCCCTCGGGTTAACAAGTATAAAAGGACTTTGTTATGTACTTGATACCTGATGATTATGTATATATGTATATGTGTGTATATAGTTCTTAATTTTTTCTAAAAGAGAAGGGGGATGTGTGGGAAAGATTAAGCTTTGTCACAGATGGAAGCAGTCTTGGCGGGCTTTACCCTTGGGGCACTCCATGAATACCTTGTGATAGACTGAGTGGAGCTATCCTGGGCTTGGAATTCAGGAAGCAGACCTGGGAACCCCACCTGGGCTATTGTTTTCCTAATTGACCCTCAACGGGAGAAGGAGACCACCCTTCCCATGTGACTGAGGGAGGTGGGGAGGAGAGAACAAGTTCAGCCCAGAGGAGAGCATGGGGCGTGGGGGGGAGCAGCAACCAGGCCAGACCAGCATGCGGGCCAGAGAGACACCTAAGGACCCGTCTCGTGGAACGGATACCGGAAGGTTCACTCTTTTGTCCCTTTAACCTTTTTTCCTTCTTGTGTAAGCTAGCTGGGTTGTATAATAAAGTTTAATTGTTAAGAAACAGAGCCAACACACTATGGCGTACAAATCCAGTTCCAGGACAGCCAGGGCTGTTACACAGAGAGACCTTATCTTGAATAAAACCAAACCCAAACCAAAACATTTTCTGGACTTCTTTTATGGCTAAGAATTACAAAGGTGGCTGGACATGGTGGTGCACACCTGTAATCCCAGCACTCGAGAGGCAGAGGCAGGCAGAGAGCTGTGAGTTCGAGGCCAGCCTGGTCTACAAAGCAAGTCCAGGACAGTCAAAGCTACACAGAGAAACTCTGTCTTGGCAAATAAAACAAAGCAAAACAAAGTTTACAAAGATGAAGAGATGAACTCTAGCCATTGAGTTTGTTCAGGAAGCTTGGGGTTAGAAATACAAGTAAGCCGGGCATGGTGGCGCACGCCTTTAATCCCAGCACTCGGGAGGCAGAGACAGGCGGATCGCTGTGAGTTCGAGGCCAGCCTGGTCTACAAAGTGAGTCCAGGACAGTCAAGGCTACACAGAGAAACCCTGTCTCGAAAAACCAAAAAAAAGAGAAAGAAATACAAGTAAACAGGTAGCTTTAAGAATGCTTCCATTATTAGCCAGGCGTGGTGACGCACACCTTTAATCCCAGCACTTGGGAGGCAGAGGCAGGAGGATCCCTGTGAGTTCAAGGACAGCCTGATCTACAGCGAGAGTCTAGGACAGCCAAGGCTACACAGAGAAACCCGGTCTTGAAAAAACAAAAAAGAATGCTTCCGTTGCCCATGTTGTGGCGCATGCCTGTAATTCCAATGCTTGGGAGGCAGAGTCACACAGATCTCTGTGAGTTCAAGGCCAGCTTCCAGGACAGCCAAAGCTACACAGAGAAACCTGTCTTGAAAAACCAATAAAAGAAAGAAAGAGGGGCTGGAGAGTTGGCTCAGTGGTTAAGAGCACCGTCTGCTCTTCCAAAGGTCCCGGGTTCAATTCCCAGCACCCACATGGCAGCTCACAACTGTCTGTAACTCCATGATCTGACACCCTCACACCAATGCACATAAATTTAAAAATTAAATAAAAATATTTAAAAAGAAAGAAAAAAAAAGGATGAAAGAATGCTTCCGTGGACTTATGAGAATTCTTAGAGGACCTTCAAAGAAACTCCCTCCCCCTTTCCATTCACTTACTGGAAGTGCCTGACTGGCAGAGGTCAGTCAACTTGTAGATGCTGGTTCTCTCATTCCACCAATATGATTCCCGGCACTCAATCATAAGCCTTGGCAGCAAACACCTTTACCCACTGTACCGTCTCACTTGCCCAAGGGATGCTTCTTAGAAGAACTGATGAGTTAGCTGTCTTATAAGTCATAGCTTTTGAGCTAGACGGCTCAGGGGTTAAGGGCTGTTCTTCCAAAGGCGGTGACTTCAGTTCTCAGCAACCCTATGTTGACTCATAACCATCGACAGTGAGATCTGGCGCCCTCTTCTGGCCTGCTGGCACACCTGCGGGCAGGAAACGTTTTTTTGTAATAGCTTTTCTGAGGCAGAAGGATTGCTTTGAGTTTTCAGCCCAACCTGGTCTATATAATAAGTTCTGGTCCTACCTGAGCTATCACACTGAGAACTTTCACATAAATACACTGATGTAAAACTATTCAGCCATGGAAAGAATGGCTGAGGGGTGGAGAGGTGGCTCAGTGGTTAAGAGCACCGGCTCTTCTTCTAGAAAAATACAGGCTCAATTCCCAGTACTCACAAGGGGGCTCACAGCTCTACGTAGCTCCAGTTCCACGGGATCCTTTGCACTCCTCTGGTCTCTGTGGGCACCAGACATACACATACCCTTGGTGCACAGACATACATGCAGAAAAAAACAACCAATCACATTTTTTTTTTTTCTGTTCTGGATTCGCTTTATAGACCAGGCTGGCCTCGAACTCACAGCTGCCCGCCTGTCTCTGCCTCCCGAGTGCTAGGATTAAAGGCGTGCGCCACCACGCCTGGCCCTTTAAGCATTCGTACCACAAAGATGCTGGAAGCCAGAAGAGGGCTCCAAAAGTCCTTGGAGCTGGAGTCACAGGAGGGTGGTGAGATGCCTAATACGGGTTCTTGGGAATGGAGTTAGGTTTTCCGCAAGAGCGGTATGTACTCTTAACAGCCGGGCCATCTCCGTTTCTACTTCTCCGATCATCCCCTTCTTACTGTAGTGCAAGGGATTCAACTCATGGCCTCTTCATGCTCAACCAGCGCTGTCCCGCCTGGCGCGGCCGCAACCTCAGCCCGGGGTCGTAGATCTTAAGGGTTGGAGGAGGAGGAAGTGGGCACGGGTCAGGTGCCAATTCTTTGCAGGACAGGACTTGAATGACATTTTAAGGAGTTTAGAAAATGTCTTACACACACAGATTCTGCTCTGCACTAGTATTGCTGGCAAGAATATTGTGGCAACTGGAAGCTGAAATTCTGCTGAGGGAAGTTCAAGGGTTTTTGTAATTTTTTGCCAGCAAAGATGGATGAGGGTTGAACTTGAGCAAGTGAGGTGCAGTTAGAAGACATAGAGATGAGGCGGAAAATAGAAATAGACCTTGGTGGCTGAGTGGTGGGAGGGGCGGAGGAAGGTAGACTCGTTAGGAGGGAGCCCAGCCACTGGTCTGGGTAGCTGGGTAAACAATAGTGCCACTAACAGGAAGAACACAGGAAACAGTAGGGTTATGGGAAGGAGAAGAATGGTAAGCTCAGCTTCAGGCAAGTTGGACTTGAGGGCCAGCCATTTGGACGGGAGAAAGAGACCACACCCATCAGTGTGTCGGTGCTGATTAAAGCCATTCACATGTGGGAACAGGAGGATCGTGCAGACGGGATGAAAAGCGTGGAGTCCTGAGGAGTGCAGATGTTTACAGGCAGACAAAGGAAGAGTAGAACCGGTTGTCCTAGAAACTGAAGGGAAAAGGGGATTTCTTGCCACATATGGTTGTGCACACTTAAAATCCAAGTACTCAAGAGGCAGTGGCACGAAGTTCACCAATCACATGCCTGCTGGGGAATGAAGGCCTAGGAGAGCCACGTGTTGTGGAAAGCCTCCACTGAAGCTAGCGAGTTCTCTCCCTGGACCCGCAGAACTCGGCGGCTCGTTCTCTCAAGCCAGCTGCTCAAAGACACAGCCAGGCAAGTGACTTAGACTCTTCAGTCTGAAGTGCTGAAGCTGTGGGAAAGTTGGCGGGCTGCAGGGCTATGTCGGCTCTTCCTTGTCTTTGACCCATGAACCCTGACATCTGAAGCGAAACAAAGCTTTCACTCTTGTTGCCATAATATCCCCACATACCTCTGCTCGGTCATGCTTTTTTTTTTTTTTGTCTAAGAGATAGGCCAATCTCAGGTTACACAGCATGTAAAGCCAGAAATTCTACTGTTTGTTTGTTTTTAAAATTTACATGTATTGGGCTGGAGAGAAGGCTCAGAGGCTAAGAGCACTGTCTTCTCTTCCAAAGGTTATGAGTTCAATTCCCAGGAACCACATGATGGTTCCCAACCATTTATAATGAGATCTGGTGCCCTCTTCTGGCAAGCAGGTGTATATGCAGGCAGAACGCTGTATACATAATAAATAAGTAAATAAATAAATCTTTAAAAATTTTTTACATTTATTTCTTGTGTCTGTGGGCCTGCGTGTATAATACTGTAATTTGTGGAAATCAGTTCCTGCAGCTTACCATGAGGGACCTGGGATCGAATTCAGATCATAAGGCTTAGCCACAAGTGTCTTGAACTGAGCCATCTGGCTAGCCCGTAGGAGTTGCATTTGTATGTATGTATGTGTGTATATATATACACACACACACATAATATATGTATATATATTATATATGCATATATTTACATACACATATATTAAAATTTACATACACACATATATATATTAAAATTATGAAATCTTTCCTTTGAGCCATAAGTAATGGGGGTTCCTGAAGATAAAGAAAGGACTTTGAATTTTCTAAACCTAACAAGACTTCTTCAACAGAGTGTACTCACTCCTTTGCAGGCACCATGTTCATTGGAGGTGGTGGCCATATTGCCTCTATCCCTTCTAAAACAAAATAAAACAGTAAATGTGCTTAGTCGTGACATGCTTTGGCATGACTGCTGCATGTTTTCTTCATTTCTTCTCATTTTTCTCCTCTTCTCTCCTGAAGTGGACCCCAGTGGATGCCTCTCTACAAACCTTTTGTTTACTGTTTTCCTTAAAAGCTTTCTGCATTGTTGGAGTCTTTTGTTTAATAAATGCAGTATGTTTTCATCAACTTTATAAGTGTAGGTCCTATTTTCCCCCTATAAAAAATAAAGATTAGCCCAGGCATGGTGGTACACGCCTTTAATCCTAGCACTCAGGGAGGCAGAGGCAGGTGGATCGCTGTGAGTTCGAGGCCAGCCTGGTCTACAAAGAGAGTCCAGGACAGCCAAGGCTACACAGAGAAACCCTGTCTCAAAAAAAACAAAAACAAAAAAAGAAAATAAAGCTTTAGGGAGATCAAGTTAATGGTCTAAAGTTAAACCAAAGAATATTTATCTCATGTATATTATGAAGCAAAATAATGTAATAAGTGGTATTAGCCACAGTTCCACTCACCCAGTGGACAAAAAAGAAAGAGAACATGGCTTTTGTTTTGTTTTGTTTTTTCTTTTTCTTTTTTAAATTTATTTAATTTTATGGGCATTGGTGTGAGGGTGTCAGATCACCTGGAACTGGACTTACAGACAGCTGTGAGCTGCCAAGTGGATGCTGGGAATTGAATCTGGGTCCTTTGGAAGAACAGACCATGCTCTTAACCACTGAGCCATCTCTCCAGCCCCAAGACATTACTTTTTTTTTTTTTTAATTTTTATTATGTATACAATGCATATGTGCCTGCAGGCCAGAAGAGGGCACCAGCTCTCATTGTAGATGGTTGTGAGCCACCATGTGGTTGCTGGGACTTGAACTCAGGACCTTTGGAAGAGCAAGTAGTGTTCTTAACCTCTGAGCCACCTCTCCAGCTCAGGGCATTACTTTTTTGCTGGGTTTTATGCCTTTACCTTTTAAAGTATTGTGTGTGTTCATTTGTAGTCTGGTTCTATCTTTCCTCTTTCCGTTGTGACTATAATTTTGAGTTTGGGTTTCCCATTGCCTCACTTTTCAATATTTTTTTTATATATATTTGTGTTTATGGGTACTTGACTTGCCCTATGTGTATTTGTCTGTGGAGCCATGAAGAGGGCATTAGATGCCCTGGAGCTGGAATTACAGGTGGCTATGAGCTGCCTCATGACGTGGGGGCGGGGAACCAACGTGGGACCTTCTGCAGGGTCAGTGAGCACTCTCTGCTGCTGAGCCACGTCTCCAGCTTTCTTCCTTTCTTTCTTAGATTTTATATTTTATTTTATGTGTATGAATGTTTTACCTGCATGTTTATATGTGCATGTGTCTATGTGTGTGTGTCTGGTGCCTGCAGAGGTCAGGAGAGGGCATCAGCTCCCTAAAGCCTGAGTTATGGATATTGGCGACTCACTGTGTGGGTAGGAGAAGCTAAAGCTGGGTCCTCTGCAAGATCCATGAGTTCTCTTTAGCAGATGAGCCAACTGTGCGGCTTCCCCTTTGCTTTTCTGTCTTATTGAATGTATACATTTGTATCTTTAAACCAGATACAGTTTGTTGGGCTGGAGAGATGGCTCAGGAATTAAACGGCAGACTCTTGGCAGAGGACCTGGGTTTGCTACCCAGTAGCAACATTTCGCTTACCAATCTGCTACTTTTCTCCACCTCTGCAGACACCAGGCATACACATGGTACATACACACACACACACACACACACACACACACACACACACACATACACACATACACACACACACACGCATGTATGTAAAACACTCATACATATATATAGAGAAAAATGGATATTTAAAAAAAGCATATGTAGCCAGGCATGGTATTGCACACCTTTAATCCCAGCAGCTGGGAGGCAGACAGGCAGATCTCTGTGAGTTTGAGGCCATATGTAGAGACCCTCCTCAAAAAACAAAAACAAATCCCATATGTAATTTGCTTTTGCATATTTTTGAGTTTTGTGTAATCAGTGATACATTTTTTAATTTGAATTTAAAAATCAGTACAGAATAAATATTTTATCAATATTTATTAGTTTTTTGTTTGTGTATCTGTTTACTGGTATTGTTGTTATTATTATTATTTTTTTTTTTTTTTAGACAAGGTTTCCCTGTGTAGCCCTGGCTGTCCTGTAACTCACTCTGTAGACCAGGCTGGCCTTGAACTTAAGAGAGATTCACCTGCCTCCACCTCCCTAATGCTGGGATTCAAGGCATGTGCAGCCACTAAATAATTTATATTTTGTGTGTGTGTGTGCACGTGCGCATGCATGTGTGTGTGTGTGTGTGCGTGTGCGCGTGCACGCGCACGCGTGCACGTCATGCATATACACATACAGGGTTGTATGTACAACAGTGTACATGTGGAAGTCAAAGGACAACTGTTTGGAGTCACTTCTGTCCCTTCACTATTTGGGGGGGCGGTCTAGATTGTCAGTCTTGGCAGCAAATGCTTTAACCTGCTGAACCATAAGCTTTTGTGGTAGTAACAGGGTCTGGTGTAGCCTAGGCTAGCCTCCAACTCTTTTGTGGTAGTAACAGGGTCTGGTGTAGCCTAGGGTAGCCTCCAACTCTCTGTATAGGTGAGATAGCATCTGCTCTTACTGCCTCTCAATGGGGTGAAAGCACACGTGAGTGCCAACATGCCTGGCTTCTGTGGTGCTGAGGATTGAACCCAGGGCTTCATGTAGGCAACCTACCCACAGCGACGTCCTCGGCCCCATTCTTTCATCTTTTAAATAACATTTTTTACGTTTAGTTGTTAATTTTATGTGTATTGGTGTTTGTCTAAACGAATGTCTGTGGACCATGTGCATTCAGTACCCTGAGGAGGGCAGAAGAGGCATGGTTAGCCTGGGACTGAGTCGCCATGTGGCTGCTGGGAAATGAACTCAGGTCCGCTGAAAAAGTAGCCAGTGCTCTTAACCTCTGAGCCTTTGTTTGTTTGTTTTGTTTTGTTTTGTTGGGTTTTTTTTTTTTTTGAGACAGGGTTTTTCTGTGTAACAGAGTCTTGGCTGTCCTGGAACTCACTCTGTAGACCAGGCTGACCTCAAACTCACCGAGATCCTCCTGCCTCTGCCTCCCGAGTGCTGGGATTAAAGGTGTGCGCCACCACGCCCGCACTGTAATTCTTAATATATATCAGATTATGTACTATTTTCTCACTTAATATGTATTGCAAATGTTCCACCATTTTGACCTTGTCTGTTGATAAATTTGAACTCCTAATTTTTTTTTTTTTTTTTTTTTTTGGTTTTTCGAGACAGGGTCTCTCTGTGTAGCCTTGGCTGTCCTGGACTCGCTTTGTAGACCAGGCTGGCCTCGAACTCACAGCGATCCGCCTACCTCTGCCTCCCGAGTGCTGGGATTAAAGGCATGCGCCACCACACCCGGCTTGAACTCCTAATTTTAATCAAGTTTTATTACTAGTCCTTTTGTTTGTTTGTTTGTTTGTTTGTTTGTTTGTTTTTTGAGACAGAGTCTCTCTGTGTAGCCTTGGCTGTCCTGGACTCACTTTGTAGACCAGGCTGGCCTCGAATTCACAGTGATCCACCTGCCTCTGCCTCCCCAGTGCTAGGATTAAAGGCGTGGGCCACCACACCTGGCTACTAGTCCTTTTTTTTTTAAAGACTTTAAAAACATTTATTTCTGAGTGAGTGTGTGTGTGTGTGTGTGTGTGTGTGTGTGTGTGTGTGTGTGTGTGTGTGTCTTTGTGAGGAAGCCAGAGGCATCAGACCCCCTGAAGCTGGAGTTACAGGCAGTTGTAAACGCCTGGATACGAGTGCTGGAAACTAACCTCAGGTACTCTTCAGGAACAGTGTGTGCTGTTACCCTGGCGCAGCCTTCTGACCTCTCACTGGACTCTCTGAATGGTTGGGATCTCTCTGTGTTTAGGAGTTCTTCCTTGCCTCAGATGGCCTACATGTTTTTCTTTGTACGGTTCATAGGAGTTGGTTTTTGTGTGTGGAGTGATGTAGGGCTCTAATTTTTTCTGTATCAATAAACAGTTGGTTGCCTGATGCTGTTATTGGTTAGTTCGTCCCTTGCCTAGCATCCACATTGCCCCTTTGGCCACACACCAATATTATTTTTATTCACGTAAGGCCAGTTTCTTGACTTTGAACTGTACTCTTCCTTATCTCCCGTCTTATCTTCAGTGCATCGTGTTGGTTAACCTCTGTCATCCATAGAGTGTAAATATTAAATTGAAGCTTCCAAGATGGGCCTGGTGCCATAGACGTGTAATCCCAGGTACTGGGAAGGCTGAGGCAGAAAAACAAGTTAACAGAGTGAATGGTAGGCCAACCTGGAAATCTTATTGAAGCTCTGTCTCAGAAAAAAGAAAATAAAAACAGAA
The DNA here is from genome assembly GCF_964271855.1 of Acomys minous. Classification (NCBI taxonomy): domain Eukaryota; kingdom Metazoa; phylum Chordata; class Mammalia; order Rodentia; family Muridae; genus Acomys; species Acomys minous. The sequence goes on along the minus strand of NC_140487.1, from coordinate 102,274,835 downwards.
TTGGCAGTATGGCTCAGTGGTAGATCACTTGCCCAGCAATCCTGTGTCCCTGGGCTCTATTCCCAATGCTGCAAAAAACAAAAACAAAACAAAACCAAAAGCAGCCAACCAAACTAGAGTTCATAGGTTTTAAATTGTACATCATTCACATGGAAATTACTCTGTTCAGCCTGGGATGTGGACATCTCTGTCTGGCCCTGACTGCCCATGTTTGTACCCTGTATGTTACCTATCACCTGGTGGCCTTCTCTGATATTAGACTGACTATTGTGGTGCTGGGATGCTTGTATTTATTTTACTTAGCAGTGGCCGCAGTGTACAGAGCAGTGATGCTGGCGACTCAGATCTACCAAAGGGGAGCCACAAAGCACTCCAGCAAGCTCCCAGGATCCTCCTGGCTTTGTCTCCAGTGCTGGGATTATAAGTGTGCGTCAACCACCATACCTGGCTTTCTAATCTTATTATAATGAAAAACACCATCATCATCATTATTATTTTAATATATGTATTTTTGGTTTTTTGACCCAGGTTCCTCTATGTAGCCTTGGCTGTCCTGGAACTCTTTCTAGAGAATAGGCTGACTTTGAACTCACAGAGATCCACCTGCCCCGGACTCCCTGAGTGCTGGGATTAAAAGCGTGCACCACCACTTCCTGACTTTTAATGTTATTTCTAATGTTTATTATTAAGAATAAAGTTTAGACTCTGGTCATGGTGGTGTCCACCTTTAATCCCGTTACTTGAAAGTAGAAGCAGGCAGATTGTTGTGAGTTCAAGGCCAGCCTGGTCTACAAAGCCAGTCTAGGACAGCCAAGACTACACAGAGAAACCCTGTCTCGAAAAAACCAAATAAATAAATAAATAAAGTTTAGGGCCAGCAAAATGGATACAGTCTTGCTTAAAGGCCTGTTGACCTTAATTTTGGAGTCAGGGTTTCTCTGTGTATCCTTAGCTGTCCTGGACTTGCTTTGTAGAGCAGGCTGGCCTCGAACTCACAGCGATCCAGCTGCCTCTGCTGTTGTCCTGAATTCGATCCCCAGATCCCACATGGTTGAAGGAGAAAATTGACTTCCAAAAGTTGTTGTTTGGCCTTCACACATACTCTGTGATGTGCGTGTGTGTGTGTGTGTGTGTGTGTGTGTGTGTGTGTGTGTGTGTGTGCACATGCACACATATACATTTACTCACTAAATTAAAAAAACAAAAAAAGCTGGGTATGGTCAGCCCTGGGCTGTAATGAGTTTAAGAACATCCTTGTCTTAGAACAAAACCCACCCAGGAATTTCTGTTTTAGTACTCTGCTATCTAGATGATGATTATTTTAGAGTTGAATATACTAGTCACTTAAAGTTTGTGCATGCGTAGACAAGTTCCATAGTATAATATTAATTTTATTTCATATTTTGTTACCTACAATATTAATTTAAAGTATTTGCTATAGGGCTTTGATAAATATCCAGTTTAAGAAACTCCTACTGACCGGGTGTGGTGGCGCACGCCTTTAATCCCAGCATTTGGGAGGCAGAGGCAGGTGGATCCCTGTGAGTTCGAGGCCAGCCTGGTCTACAAAGTTAGTCCAGGACAGTCAAGGCTACACAGAGACCTTGCCTCAAAAAACAAAACAAAACAAAACAAAACAACAACAACAACAACAAAAGAAACTCCTACTGGCTGGTCATGGTAGCGCATGCCTTTAATCCTAGCATCCAGGGAAGCAGAGGCAGCTGTGAGTTTGAGGCCAGCCTGGTCTACAAAGCAAGTCAAGGACAGCCAAGGCTATACAGGAAACCCTGTCTAGGGATAAAAACAAAAACAACAAACATGCCCCTCCCCAAATGAAACTCCCACTGTGAGTGGCTCACATCTTTGATCTCAGCATTCAGGAGGCAGAGAAGGTGAATCCTTGTGAGGTCAAGCCCAGCCTGGTCTATGGAAGGAGTTCCAGGAAAGCCAAGGCTACAAGGAAAACCCTGTCTCCACAAACAAAACAAAACATTAAAAAAGAAAAGAAACTCCCACTTTCCTAATTCGCTAAGAGATTTGTTTTGTTTGTTTGTTTGTTTGTTTGTAAGTGATTCTCCTATGTGAGTGGATGATATTGTTGCTTAGCCTGACATTTATAGATTGCTTAATATCAGATCACCCTTATATATTTGGGTTTTATTTTTCATCAGGGTATTGCATTATAGCCCTGGCTGGCCTAGAACTTGCTGTCTACAGCAGACTATTCTGAACTTGACTTGACTCTGTCTCTGCCTACTGAGTGCTGGGGTTATAGGCATGTGCCACTACACTCCGCTATGAATTTGCTTTTATTACATCTGTAATCCCAGCATTTGGAGGCCAAGTTGGGAAGACTGCAAGTTAGTGCCAACCTGGATTACCTAGTAGACCCTGATTTAAAACCGAAGTCAAAATACAGTGCCAGGCCTGGCTCCTGTTGCTTAGCAACCTTATTTGGTGAAGTGAGACTGGACTGTAGTATTTCTTTTTTAATTTTCAAATTTTTAAATTTTTTTTAGTATTTCTTTCTCATACAGTCCTCATTGGTTTCAGTAAGATGATTACACTGACTTGAGGACTACTATACTGTTTTCTAACACAGTTTATACCAAAAATGTATTTACAGTGAGCTCCCATTTTCCCAACATTTGGTAGAACTCACCTGCAGCATTGTGTGTGTGTGTGTGTGTGTGTGTGTGTGTGTGTGTGTAAAGATTCTTGCCTACTGACTCAATTTCCTTAGTCATCATATAGATATCTTGGCTAATAGTTTGAAACTTCTTCTATGTCTGTTTTCTATTGTATTTCTATTTTCTCTACTGTATTTTTAGTTTTTCAGTTGTATTTCTTGATAGTTGCCACATACGCAAGTTAAAGTTTTTGGTAGGACTAGTGGTTTTCCCAGGGATACATGTCTGTATGAGGTAGATCTGAGAGTTTTACCTATATTCGCCTTTATACCCATTGATATTTGTGTTTTAGTATATACTGGGTAGAGTTTTAAGTCAAGGAGTAGAGAAATTGTTATGACTATTGATGAATGGTATGAAATTGCTTTTTAGAGTATTGTACTGATATTGTTGCCAATGTAGTTTAAATAATTAAATATATAGTTAGTATTCCATACTGACTTTTTCATGTGTCATTGATAAGTACATGGTTCTGCTTATGTAGGCTGCCCTTTTCCTTGGCCCATTGGTATACCGAGGCTGTGTTTATTGTGAATCTTTTTCTGGCAAGCTTCTCTCGTGTATTAGCAGAGGTGAAGGACAGTAATAGGACCTAGTTTTGCATCCACCAAGCTTTTCCAGCGTGGTGACACTCAGGTGACTCTGCTGCGTTGTTACAGTATGGTGACATAGGTCAGGGCTGGAGCGCTTGCACGTAAGAAGCCTTTTGGGTCCAGTCCTCAGGATCAAAAGCAGAGGAGAGGGAACAGGACAGAGAGAAGAGAGAAGAAAGAAGAAAGAACAAAAGAAAAGGAAGTTGTTAGTCCACATTTCCTAAGGGGCTAAGATAGCCCGTGGTTAGGCACCATCTTTGCGACTCAGCCGATACAGAACAGCTGTACATCTATCTGCTTCTGTCGTTGGGTAGATGATTTTCCTATGGCTTAGCCCCCTAAGCGATTTCTTTTTTGTCTTCTGCCACAGCCCAGTCTTTGGTGTGGTAACTAATTGCTTGTGCTGACATCAACAGACTTCCTGAAGTGTACTGTGAACTGAACTGTACTGAACTGAACTCCCTGTACTGTGAGTCTCTTCAGATTGGAGCACTTCAAAGCTGAGGATGCTGAGCCCAGGGACCTTCAGAGACATCACAGCGCTGTCACCAAGAAGTCAGATGTGAAGACTAACCCTGCATGTCAGTAGCACAGTTATCATCCTTAGACTAAAAGGTTCCTGAATTTAATCACTCTGTTTCAGAGACAGCCCGTCCGAAGCTTCTAGATTCTCCTATTTAACCATGCTGAGTTCAGGCTTGGGGTCTGGTATGCTGCATGAGCCATAGAGTTTTGGTTTTGAGTCATTTTGTTTCCAGCCTGAGTGTCAGAACCAGGGACAGCGCCCGTTGCCTAGGCAGCCCCTCCCCTGGCCTGGGTTAAGGAGCGGGGAGCTTTCTCACTGCTTTGTTTCCATCTTTGTGTTAGAACACCAGTAGTCCTACTGCGAGTTCCGGTCTTCTGTGCTGATTCTGACCCTCTGCTAACATGGCTTCATCCACCTTTCTGGGGTATTTTTTTGGGGGGAACGGGACAGGAGGGTTCCGAGACAGGTTTTCCCTGTATGTGTCTCTGGCTGTCCTGGACTCACTATGTAGACCAGGTTAGCCTCAAACTCATAGGATCCACCTGCCTCTGCCTCTCGAGTGCTGGGATTAAATCATCCACTTTTCTCTGTCCCTTCCTTTGCCTGGTTAATTTCGGCTCATTTCCCCCATGCCTCTAGGAAATTTACCCTGATTGTCCTAGGCTAGGTTAACCTCATCTCCGTACAGGTCTTCCGACACACCTATGTGCTTTTTTATACTGAAAGCTTTCTTGAAATTACCATCTGTGTTGTTTTTTTCTGAATTGCGCGGGTTAGTGCAAATCTGTCCTTGTATCTTTATTTGTCTGGAGTACAAGATCATGGGATTGGAGGAGGCTGAAACTAACTTTGGCTGCAATGCCAAGGCCAGTATTCATTATTATTTTAGTTTGTTTTTTCATTGAGGAACTTGGTCTCTCTCCTTTACTCAGTTTTGTTTTTTGTCGGGGGGGGGGGGGGTATGGCTTCTTATCAGATCAGACACACTTTCTAATACAAATCACAAACATCTCCATGTTTATGTCTAAATCAAGATGGATATTGTTCCTAATTAGTTATTACTAGTCACTGAATGCTATACATTACTACTTCTTTACTTGATTTTTCCATTTAATTACAGTGTGTTCTTTGTTTTCATTTCTCTCTCCCTCTCTCTCCTCTCTCTCTCTCTCTCTCTCTCTCTCTCTCTCTCTCTCTCTCTCTCCCTCTCTGTTTCTCTGAGGGGGTCTTACTGGGATGCCCAGGCTAGTAGCAAACTCTTGGGCTCAATAGATTCTTGGGCCCTCAGCCTGGTGATGCTGGGAGTATGGGTATATACCACTGTGCCTGTATGCTACAATGTTTTTGATGTTCAGAAGAGGGAAGCACAGGTGAGGATACACTTTTTGTTTTGTTTCATTTTGTTTTTGCTTCCCTTCCCCTCCCCCCCCCCCAAATTCTCATTGTTTCAGTTCTAAGAAGTTCTGAGAGGAAAGGTGATTAGACTGACAGACAGGTGCGAGGGCCCCCTCTCTACATCAGCAGGGAACTGCAGTGCAAGGATTGAGCTGCAGAGAGAGTAGGTTTTCAGGAGTATGTGTTAAGAGTGACTGAATGGCCAGTGGGATGGCCTAGTGTGGCGAAAATGTAGTTTAATAACTTAACAAAAAGAGGCCCTGGGCTGGAGAGATGGCTCAGAGGTTAGGAACACTGTCTGCTCTTCCAAAGGTCCTGAGTTCAATTCCCAGCAATCATATGGTGGCTTACAGCCATCTATAATGAGATCTGCTGCCCTCTTCTGGCATGTAGGCATACATGCAAGCAGAATATTGTATAAATATTGTATAAATAATAATCTTTTTCTTTTCTTGTTTTTCGAGACAGGGTTTCTCTGTGTAACAGTCCTGGCTGTCCTGGACTCACCTGCCTTTGCCTCCCAGAATGCTGGGATTAAAGGCGTGTACCACCATGCCTGGCCAAGAAATAAATCTTAAGACAAAACAAACAAAACGTAAATTGAAGCCAGGAGTGGTCTACAAAGAGTTTCAGGACAGACAGGGCTGTTACACAGAGAAACCCTGTCTCGAAAAACCAACCAACCAATCAAACAAACAAACAATTCAGCGTGGTATAGAACACTTTTAATCCTAGGAGCCAGGTGAATTTTTGTGAGTTCCAGGCCAGCCTGGTCTACAAAGAGAGTAGGAGTACACTGAGAGATCCTGTCTCAAATAAATAAACAAGTTTGAAAACAACAACAACAACAACAAAGAGGCCCGAGTTTGTCAGCCTGAAAAACAAAATCCTATCTGAATTTCCTTATACCACTTTTCTTAGCCGAATGTGAAATTTCTGATGATGGAGGCAGTCTGTGGAAAAACTCTGAAAGCTAGGCCAAAGTGTGACTCCAGTAAACACTTTGGAGAACAGTCAACACAGGGACCAGTCCCTTTCCTTAAAGTTAAGCACAAGGCTGAGTCTTAACAAAAGCAGACTCGGCTCTTAGGGAATGCTGACCTCTGCACTCACTGAACCCAGGCAAAGGGCTTGCTCTTTCTGAAAGTTGTTGTTATTTTTCAGTGCTCTATTTGATTCACCTAAACCTAAATTTACTAGCCATTATAGGCACGTATTTGCTTAACAACACTAAATGAGGCAGAAATACATCTGATACGATCCATCCTTAAGGAACTTGTGTGGGAGGCAGATAATGACTGTGACGGCAGCTGCTCCTGTGCTTGCATCTTTCATATTAATTCTCTTTCACAACAGCTCAATGATGAAAGTACTATATCACCACCATTTTACACAAGAGAAAACCGAGACACAGAGAAGCAAAATGGTTTGTCGAATGTCGCACAGCTAGTGAATGGCAGGGCAAGGACTGAAGCCGAGACAAGCCAGCTCTAGAGCTTTTGTCTTTTTTTTTTTAAAGTAGGTTTTTTTTTTTAAGATTTATTTATTATTATATATACACAGTGGTCTGTCTGCATGTACACCTGCAGGCCAGAAGAAGGCACCAGATCTCATTACAGATGGTTGTGAGCCACCATGTGGTTGCTGGGAATTGAACTCAGGACCTATGGAAGAGCAGTCAGTACAGTGCTCTTAACCTCTGAGCCATCTCTCCAGCCCCTAGAGCTTTTGTCTTAACCACAGTAGTCCATAGTGTGATCCCCAGATCTGCCTCATCTGAGATGTTCCGCAGGCAGGCCTTGGCAACCCTCCAGGCAATTGTGATGGTTGCTCTGTGAGAAACTCTGCTAAAGAGAAGCTAAAGGAATGTCATAAGTTCATCTCACTGATAAGGTCTGCATATGGTCCATCTCCTAAGTTCCTTGTCCTTTACACCGCATCTGATGTAGAGCAGACATCAAAAATACACAGGAGCTGAGAGTAGTGGTGGTGCATGTCTTTAATCCCAGCACTCAGGATCCACAGGCAAGTGGATCTCTATGAGTTCAAGGCCAGCCTGGTCTACAGATCCAGTTTGGTCAAGTTCCGGAACAGCCAGAGCTGTACAGAGAAACCATGTCTCGAAAAACAAACCAAAACCAAAACAACGACAGCAAAACCCAACCAACCAACCAAAAAAAAACCCAAAAAACAAAAAACAAAACAAAAAAAAACCCCCAAAAACAAAAAAACAAACAAACAAAAAACCATAGGAGCTGGGTGGCTTTGGTGGCATGCTTTCACCCCAGCCCTTGTTGAGGCAGAGGAAACGGGATATTGTGATTTGGAGGCTAGTCCAGTCTACATAACAAGTCCCAGGCCAGCCAAGGGTACATAGTGAGAGCCTGTCTCAAAAATATGAGTGTGTGTGTGTGTGTGTGTGTGTGTGTGTGTGTGTGTAAGTGATGTTTGAACCAGGTCTCACTAGAATTATCCTTTCAGGGCAGCAGACCAAATGAGAATGATGTGAGACTACAGAGGACGTAGGTGTGATGGGTTTTTTTAGGCAAGGTATGAAGAGTGTACCCACTCAAGGAACCATGAGAATGGCAGGGAGTGATTTTGAGAGGTAACCATGTCAGGACACAGTTGAATAGGGCAAATGGGCAAGAGAGGAAGGAACCGACATTTTTGGCACGGAGATGCCATTCCTTGAGACAGAACAAATACATATGTTTTGTAAAGGAAAGCAACGTCTTAGGTTTGGACTTAAATTTGAAGTGTTAGATCCAGCTGGAGCTGTCCAGCAGACAGTAGGAAACACGAAGCTGCGAGGTGGTTAGATACAGACACGTGGGCTTTAAGAGGGAATGTAGCTGTGGAGAGGAGAGGAGAGAGTAGAATAGAAAACTCAGGTTAGAACTACAGTGAACAGAATATTGAAGTGAACAGAGCCATTGAAGAAAGCTGAACAGGACAGGCATTGGGAAACTTAAGAAAATGTGGACGCCAGGTAGAGTCTTAAAAAAAAAAAGCATAGTGTCAGATGCTGCAGAAAAATAATGAAAAATTAGCGTTTGGGTTTTTGACACAAAAACGTCATTTAAGCGATTTGGTAAGAGCAAAAGCGAATCGACCGACTTCTGCAGACGAGAAAGTGGAGGCAGGTGCTTCCCGGTCCTGCAGATAGAGAGCTCTGTCTCCACACTTGTGTTGAAACTGTGACATGTTCCAGAGTAGGCAGGGTCTCTTAATACAATCTGTGGTCTCAGCGCCCCGGCACGCGGCCTGGAAGAGAGGGTGGCGTCGGTCGGTGAGATCAGCGATTAGGGACGCACGCAGAAAGACTGACTTCGCAAAGGCAGCCAAGACTTAAAGGATGAGGGTGACTGAGAGAGGTGGGAGGCTGGGCCCCTGCGTGATGAGATGGAGGAGGGGAGGAGGGGAGGAGAATGAGATGGAAGCCAGGCTCTGTGCCGAGGGCCGGGGCTGTGGCTAGGTTTCTAGGGACCTGTTCAGGGAAGACAGGGCCCTAGGCTGTAGCCGGGGAAGGGGTGTCGCCCAGCTCCGCCCCACTTACGCCACTGCGCGATTCCGCCACCGGAGCTCTCTCGCCAGACTGCAGGGCCACGGGTGGCCGCCAGGGGCCGCTGCATGGTTCCCCGCGCCCCCGCCCCTCTCCATTGGCCTTTGTTGCCGTCGAGCGCCCGGCTTGACTCGTTCCCGTCCGCCCCCTGGGCCCATCGGTCGCGCCTGCGCACTGGCAGCTACTCGGGCGCTCGTAGGGGGAGCTGCTGCAGGCTCCGCGGCGGCGGCAACGGAGGCTGCGGGGGCGACGGCGCTAGCGGCCGGGCTTCGGGGGGAAGCCGAGCCCGGCCCGGGAGCCCGAGCAGTGCAAGTGCGAGGCACCTAGGCCCTTCACACTGGACTCCTCAGTCTCCCGGCCGCCTGTCCTTCGCACGGGTATATGGGATGGAAGCGGGACCCTCGGGAGCAGGTAAGGGCCCTCGGGAACGGGGAGCAGTGTGTGTTCCAAAGCCCTGGAGGCTCCCGCGGGAAGAGCATGGTTCCAGAGTGCGGAGAGGGACTCTTAGGGAATGGGGGGGGGCCCGTTTTGAAGGGGGCTGTGTGTAGTTCCGGCGGAGAGCCATGTGAAGATCAGAGACCCGGGCTGTTTGTCCTAGGAAGCAGTATGCAGTCGTGAGGGTGGGCAGTAATCTGGGAGAAGGGCCTGAATGAATGCATGGGAGTCCTTCCGTGGTGTCTGGAAAGGCCTATGGGGAGGCCCGGCAGGTGGCAGGGGGGCGGGCTCCAGGTGTCCAAGAGAGGAAGGGGGGCAACACAGATGGGCCTGGTACTACCGCCTGCCGGGGGCGGGGGCTCGGCTGTGCTGGGCTGAGCTAAGCTAATGTCTCTGGGGAGTAGGCTCCTGAGCTGGCCTCTGAGCTCCGCCCAGCTGGGCCCGAAGCGGGGGTGAGGGTCAGGGGGCAGTGGAATAGGGGCGGGCGGGGGGGGGGGGGGAGGGAAGTAACGGGGGGCGGGGCATCTAGCCCAGGGATTTCCCCCTTAGGCTATGAGACTTAGGTGGCGTGGGAGCATGCGCGGAGGTACCAGCCTAATGGGCTGCCCTGTGTGGTGGGGGCGTGGCTGTTTGAATACCCTTACCCCTCCTCTAACCAGTTTGGTTTGGGAAAAGGAGTGTACTGGTGGGTGCATTCTCTCAGGATCTGTTGGCAGAGTACAAATGGAAATTACCTTCATCTCTGTCTTGGGGGGGCCGTGGGGGTTTGTCTCTGACACTTGGTCCTTTAAGCCCCGTAGCAGGAGTTTCTTGAAAACCATGTGGGCCTTAAGTTTCTAGACCACCTTTGAGGAGAGATGGGCGCTTTTAATCTAAGGATAGTCTCCTTTTTCTTGAATTGGCTCTTTATGTTACAGTGTAATCTCTCTATATACTTGTGGCTCCTGTTTCCCAGGGGATCTTTTCCCATGTCAGGGGCATATCATTAGACCCAAAGCTGCTAAGCTAGTCTGTCTGATAGAAGCAAGTTCTTAGCCGGGCAGTGGTGGCCCACGCCTTTAATCCCAGTAGGCAGATCTCGGAATTCAACGACAGCCTGGTACACAGAGAGTTCCAGGATAGCCAGGACTACACAGAGAAACCCTGTTTTGAAAACCAAAACCAAAACCAAGCAAACAAAAAAGAAAGAGAGAAAAAAGGAACAAGTTGTTGGAGGTGTGGGCATGATTATAGCATTGACTCTGATAGTAGCCCTAATTTATTTTTACTATTTATAGCCAGGAGAAAAGTAGATAAGAACAGAGGAGAAGCCAGGCGTGGTGGCGCATGCCTTTAATCCCAGCGTTTGGGTCCAGAGGCAGGCGGATGGCTGTGAGTTCGAGGCCAGCCTGGTCTACAAAGTGAGTCTAGGACAGCTGAGGCTACACAGAGAAACCCTATGTTGAAAAACAAACAAACAAACAAAAAAGAACAGAGGAGAAACTGAAGCAGGGCTGCCCAGAGAGGACAGACATCTTCAGGATCGGTAGAAGAATGTTAATTCAGAATATTGAATTAGCATCTGGCAAGAGATCACATCCAAAGACCTAGGTCTATGTGATCCACCTTTAATCCAGGAATCAGAAACAAACAGATCTGAGTTCAAGGCCAGCCTGGTATAGAGCAGGTATTGGATAAAGAAAAGCTTAGATCCAAGCGTTGTGATAACTTGCCTTTAATCCCAAACAATTTGTAGAAGGAAGCACCCATGTTTGAAAGTGATGTCTAAATGAGTGACAGAGAAGATGACAAGTCAGAGAAGATTTGACAGAATAGGATACCACCAACTCTCATGAGAATATAGAAGGGAAGCTACTTAAGGGGCAGTTTTACAGAGAGTGGAGGCAGTTTTACCAGGACAGTAATAGAGAGATGGTTTGCAGAGAGAGAACTCAGATGAAGATGAAATGAGCCAGGAAATAAGAAGCCAGAAGATTAGGGCAGATTGTTGAGTTAGTTTGAGGCCAAGCAGAGCAATTCCGGTCCATGAGAGAAGCCAAATTAAATAAATCAGCTGAGAGAAGAGTTTGAGCCAGAACAGCTGAGTTGAACCAGCCAGCCCAGAGCTCAGAAAAAAACATGTAAGGGTGAGCTTATTCAGCAGTAAGTCTCAGAGGCTAAAACATTCTAGGCCTGGATTAGATTGTATGAATGCTAGAAGCTTCCAGGACTAGGCCTAGCTTAGCAGAAGGAGGCAATTAGTCTTCCGGATAACAATCGAGCCAGGAGAAAAAAAAATTACTTTTATAAGGATGGGCAGTAGACTTACACCTTCTGTGTTCTAGGTCTCTCACCGTGTGGTAGAAAAAACAGTCTGGACCCAGAATCCTTCAGGTTCTCAGCACCTCCTTCCATTTGTTATGGGGATGACAACAGGAGTTTTGTTTACTTTCCAAAGATTTTGGGAAACATTTTTCCCAGGCCAATTGAATTGCTCTTAAAACTCTCAAAATCTCTGATTCAGTGATCCACAGATCACTATGTAGTGGCTATGTTCCCCCAAAACACAAATAGCCTTGTAAGGTAGACTGCAATTCCTAGTTTCCTAGGTTGCAGACTGTTACCGACAACCTGTGGACATCCAGACACACTGAGGGAGGCTCGTTGTCCTAAATCACTAATGATTTAATGTTGATGAGTGTCTAGTGGGTTCTGAGGTGATGAAGAAATAGGCTTGTTTGTCACGAGAAAAAAGTTTCTAGGTAAAGGGCTGGGGCACAGGAGTCAGCTATATCAATGGGGAAATGCTCGTGGCGTTACCAAAAGATGGAATTGAAATTCAGGCTGGGAAGTCTCATAGAGAGATCCCATAACTGTTTCCTTCTGGGCGTCTTAGAACATGTTGGAATATTGTTCTGAGAGGGCTCAAAACTAAAGCTGTGTTGCTCTTGTCCAGATGTGCTGTCAGTGTGCAGGTATGTTCAAGCACGGGGACCAGCCTGGGAGCACGTTGAGAGTAGGGGTGCTGTCCAGTTGCCTGGTGTATGGAGGCCTTGACACAGTGAATGCTTATTGATTGACTCAGATCACATTCAAGTGTGAACATATGGTTAAACCCATGTTCATATTCTGCAATTTGCGTCTATGCATGTGGGCTTTTAATGTTTGTGGACAAATATTTTTGGAGAGATTGGTCTCTTATCTTAGTCTTTTCTTGCACACCGCCTAACTTATCTAGAGTCTATGCCCTAGCTGGACATGTAGGCGGGGTGGTGCACACCTGTAAATCCCAGCACTTGGGAGGCAGAGGCAGGTGAATCTCTGAGTTCAAGGCCAGCCTCGTCTACAAATCAAGTCTAAGACAGCCAGAGCTGTTAATACAGAGAAACCCTGTCATGAAAAACCTAAAAAAAGAAAAAAAGTACATGCCCTTTGAGTAGGCAGTCGCGTTCTTTAGAAGATGTGTGAGCCTCTGAGTTGCTGGAGAGGAAGCCTGGGCCTGGGCCTTGAGCTAGGCTACTTTTCCTTCTCAGTGCTGGCTGGGGTGGGGGAGGGGGGAGTGTCATTTTCAGGGCCCCTCCCTTCTTGCTTTTGTCTGCAGGGAAGGGCCCCGCCCCTTTCCCCCTAGGCTGGAGCTTTGTCCTCGGTGCTGGGGCCCTCATCTGCATCACAAAGTGGCCGTCTGTCCCTGTCTGGGTCTGAGGGGAAGTGTCTTCCTTTCTCAGGCTAAAAGCTGGGGGCAGGGCGCGGTTGGGGCGTGGAGACTGTACAGCTGTGGAGAGTTCCCTGGGACAGAATGGCGGGGGTTACCTCTTGCCTTCTTCCCTAGTTTGGGGGATAAAGTGGAGATTCGTTTTCCATTTTCCCTGACTCCCAGAGAGGAGAGTGCGCTCAGGCACTATTGTGCTGTCCGTTTCTAGGGTGCAGAGCGCTCTGAGGGGAGTGTCTGTCCACCCCCTATCATTTCTGCTTAGTCCCTAGTTCCAGAGGGATGTCTTTCTCCCAGGATCTCAACTGATTAGTCAGTCTGAGTCCAAAGGTGAATGGAATCCTAGAACTTGGGGAAGGGAAAGATATACCCAAAAGAGAGCAAGTGCTTCTCCTGTGCAGAGTTTATGACTGTTTGGGATAGTTGCAAGCACGTTTGTGTGGTTGGGCACTCGTGTGGTGTGCCGATGTGTGTTTGTTCATTTATTTCATATGAGCATACTGAATACCTGTGTTTATGCCTGGCATTAGCTTGAGCTGTGACCAAGTCAAATGTGGTCCCTTCTTGTGACACCCTGATGGTGTCAAAAGGATGGTGAGGAGTGTACGTAGGACAGGAAACTTTACAGGGCTAGGTTGTGTGTCGTAGGGATGTTTGTCTGTCACTGGCCTGGGAGTGCCCTTACAGCCCTTTGCCTTTGGGTTGGACTTGCGTTTTCCTCTGCAGAAAGGGGCTGGGGCTGACTTGACAGGTGGTTAAAGGGAGACCAAGTCCCTCAGCTTTGGGGAGTGTGTACCACCCACGGAGGGCTCCGGCCTGTTCCTGACCGCCCTGCTGAAGTAGGCCCATGCCCTCCGTCCCCTCCCCCGTCTGTGAGAGCAGAGCTCTGGTTAAGGGTGGTTCTGGGCCGCTTCATCCCTCTCCTTCCACCTGGGCTGCTTGCTGGCAAGAACAATAGTAGCTGAACACACACAAAGGCTTTACCTAGTCAACACACACACACACACACAGACACACACACACACAGACACACACACACACAGACACACAGACACACACACACACACACACACACACAGACACACACACACACACAGACACACAGACACACACACACACACACAAACACACACACACACAAAAACACACACACGGCACGGGGAGGGAGAGGGAGGGAGGGGGAGGGAGAGTGAGGGAGAACCCTAGAAAATAAGACTTGAAGTAGCAGCCGTGCTGGTCTGTCCTTTCCCAGGGGCCCCCTCTGTCTTGAAATTGATCCCTTCTGCTGCCAGGACCCTCTGTATGGAAAGATTTGTGAGCATGGAAAGTGCCTTATGCTCTCCTCCTGACCCAGTCTCTTCCTTCCCAAGCCTCCAGCTTTCTTCATGTGAGCTTTCTTTTTTTCCTTCTGCATCTTGATAGTTCCTTCCCTATACCCCAACACCAGTGTATCTTGCCCTACCTGCATCCTTCCCTCCTTTTCCTGACCAGTTCAAGCCATTTTCTCTTGTGACCTCCAACTCTGACCCTTTCTCTCGCTCCTGCTAGCCTCTCTTCATTTTGTTAGTCTCCAGATGTTGTCCTTCTAGCCTTTTCTTTTTTGTTTTTGTTTATTTACTTATTTATTTATTTTTGGGGACAGGGTTTCTCTGTAGCTTGGCTGTTCTAGACTCACTTTGCAGACCAGGCTGGCCTCGAACTCATAGCGATCCACCTGCCTCTGCCTCCTGAGTGCTGGGATTAAAGGTGTGCGCCACCACGCCTGGCTACCTTTTTTTCTTTATCTCTCTCCAGCTCCAATCATGTCTTACTCCTGTCTCAGGCACTGGCCTTGTCCTTCCAGCCTGGCTTTCTTGGGGGTCTTTTCTTCTGTCCACGTTAATAGAGGATGTAATTTCAAAGTTCTGGTGCCATTTTGTGTTCTGGATGGTAATGATGAACCGAGCAGCTGGTAGCAGAGAACAGGACCTTCTTAATCTGCAAGATACCTGGGAGAGATGGCTGCCTCAAGCGCATGTGGAAAGAAGACAGGCTTAGCCCCTTCCCTTGCTGTGATAGGAGCTCATTACACATTTACTTGATGAAGTGTAAGATACACATTTTTCCTAACTGAAGAAGAATTTAAAGCAAAAGTAAAAGCAAAGTAAGTCATCAGGAAAAAACAGTGAGTCTGGGAATGTCTGAGTTAGTGGAAGCCTCATGCTGGGTGAGGAAACAGGAAAGAGACGCACTCCCCTGGTCGTCATTTAGAAGGCCTTTTCCGATTATAGGAGTTAGAAGATTGCCAGACTCTGTCCTCACTAGCCTCTTGTCTTCACAGCTGCAGGTGCCTACCTGCCTCCCCTGCAGCAGGTGTTCCAGGCACCTCGCCGGCCTGGCATTGGCACTGTGGGCAAGCCAATCAAGCTTCTGGCCAATTACTTTGAGGTGGACATTCCTAAGATTGACGTTTACCACTACGAGGTGGACATCAAGCCAGATAAGTGTCCTCGCAGAGTCAACCGGTGAGTGATGCATGTGGATGGCACCGGGTGCAGTTTGTCAGACAGGGAAAGAGGAACATGTTGGCTAGAGCACGCTGCACAGGGGAAGTGTAGCACCCAGCACATTCCAGCATTTGTTGAAATGGACAGGGAGAGGACTTGTAAGGATGGGTGTAAAGGAGGACGGAGAGGGTAAGAGGCGAGGGCAGAGGTGCAGGAGTGAGAACGGCTGTTCTTGCCTCAGGAGATGTTGTGGGATGCATAGTTGCAGGGATTGCTCTTAGAAGTTGTATTATTGTAAACTGCCTCATTACCTGAAAACCAAATGCACAATTAAAAACACTAAGAATTAGCAGTGAAGCTGGGCTTGGTGGCGCAGGCCTTTAATCCCAGCAAATTCAAGTGGATCTCTGTGAGTTCTAGGCCAGCCTGGACTACATAGGGAGTCTATGACAGCCAGGGCTGTGACACAGAGAAACCTTGTCTCGAAAACCTAAAAAAAAAAAAAAAAAGAGGAAGACGTCTAGCAGTGAAAAATTTTTGTCCCCAGAACATTTTCAAACAATCTTGAGTGTCTTTTCAGATAGTTTTCTGTGCATGTATACATTAGTATCACATAGATGTTTCTATCATATACATGTGTATATATAATATATTTTATATTAATATTAGCATCAATTACTCATTATTTATTAATTTTAGTATTAATGTATGCATATACTATTAATTACACTATTACATATTGTATATGTGCGTGTGCATATACACATGTGTACATACATAATTGTATATAAGTATATACAATTAATATACATACTAATTATACATAAGCATTACGTATAATATTGTATGTTTACACTAATATATACATGCATGACACATAATATTATATGCACATATATAATATTAATGTACAACCAACTACTTTGTTCTATGGTGTTCATTTTTCTGTTTAGCCACATATTTTGGAAAATAATACATATTAGTATGTGTGGCCCTGCCTCTTGCTTTTGTAGATATCCCATGGAATTGCTATATAACTTGCTTGATTTGAGGAATAGTTAGATTCTGTCTAAACTTTTGCTACAAGATTGAAACTGTTAAGTATTTTCACTGAAGCGTGAGTGTATCTGTAGGATAAAGTCCTAGCAGTGGAATCATTGGCATAGGATAGTTTAAACTGAGACATTGTCAATTTTTAGAGGCATTGTCAGAAGAAGTCAGAAGTGAGATTGAGGAAAATGATAATGGAGAGAAAACAGGTAAAACTTGAGAGAGCTGGAGAGATGAACACATTCTACAGTTTATTTTATTATTTCTAGTCTAGTTCAGATCTTTTTCCTTTTGTTCCTTTTTTTTTTTTTTTACTTGACAGACTGGGAATTAGAGGTTGTGGAAGGTTCGGGATAGCCCTGGGAGCAGGCCTTTCTCCCCTCAGAAGGTTGTGGGGGTCTTGGTGATCTGAGGGCCAGCATCGTCAGCAGGATGTCAGAAGTGTGGGTTTTCAAGCCACACCGTAGACCTACCAATCAGAAGCGGGTTTTCATGAAGTCTCCTCGAGATTCCTGGGAATTTTGACGCCTGAGAAGCGCTGCCTTAGAGTAGATGTTAGGAGTGAGCACAGGAGATGGGGGATTGACGCCTGAAGTGTCATTCTCAGCTCCCGCGTGCCACACCTGTCTTTCACAGGGAGGTGGTGGAGTACATGGTCCAGCATTTCAAACCTCAGATCTTTGGGGACCGCAAGCCTGTGTATGATGGGAAGAGGAACATTTACACGGTCACGGCACTGCCCATTGGCAACGAGAGGGTAAGGCCGGGGATGGGCTAGGCCTGCGATGCTCTGCTGTGGAAGCCATGGAACAGAGCTCATGGAGGCCCTCTGGGAGGCCGGAGATCCCCGTTTTCTTTTGTGCTAAAAAGTGTATTTCTGGGCATGATAAGTCAGGGTGGGCGCCTAGTGCACTGGAAGCCTGTCCCCAGGCAGACTGAGATTAGATTTATATTTAAAAAAAAAAATTGACCCAGAGGATTGTCTTCCGGGTTGAGAGGGCCAGAAGCACTGGGCTTCATACCTGGAAATAAGGGTGCGGGCTTTTACTCAGGTTTTTAAATTGTGAGCGCCTGGTGACTTCAAGGGAGACAGTGAGCAGGGCAGGACGTCTAGTCTGTGGGGACCGGATAGTAATCAACTCCTTGTTCCTCTCCTGAAGGTTGACTTTGAGGTGACAATCCCTGGGGAAGGGAAGGATAGAATCTTCAAGGTCTCCATCAAGTGGCTCGCCATCGTGAGCTGGCGCATGCTGCATGAAGCCCTGGTCAGTGGCCAGATCCCTGTGCCCTTGGAGTCTGTGCAAGCCCTGGATGTGGCCATGAGGCACCTGGCATCTATGAGGTAGCGCGTATAGTTATTATCTAAGCTACAAGTGTTGGCAAAACTGCTGTCGGGGAGGAGGGAGCGAATCTGTATTAAGGTCCCTTGCTAGATCATTGGGGGGAAAACTGAAGCCCTACTGTGAGCCAGGCAAGTATATATCTATATATACATTTAGATGGTTAGACCCCTGGCCCTTTCCTTAGGTACCATTTTGGCCTCACTCCATCTATCCCTGCAGGGCAGAGAAAAGGTAGAAACTTGTACAAGGTCAGTCTTACTATTGGCCCAAGAACAGAGCTGGCATTAAAGCCCTGGTGTCCTGCCTTCCAGGCCAGGGCTCCTCCGTGCCCAGGATGCCTCACAGGGTGGGGGCCTGTGCCCTAGGGACCAGTTCTCTGCCTGTCCCTGCCAGGTACACCCCTGTGGGCCGCTCCTTCTTCTCACCGCCTGAGGGCTACTACCACCCGCTGGGGGGTGGGCGCGAGGTCTGGTTCGGCTTTCACCAGTCTGTGCGCCCTGCCATGTGGAAGATGATGCTCAACATTGATGGTGAGTGGGGAGAGCTATGGAGCCAGGGGCACCCTCCATCCAGTGACCACACTCCCAGCCTCGTCCCTCCCAGCTCTGCAGCCACACTCCTAGTCTAATTCCTGTAGCCCTGGCACGCCCCGTCCCTATCCTGGTACCCTATAAAGAAGAGGGTATAACGTTTAATGGCTTCATTCATTTTTTTTTTTTCTGAACGAATCTGAGCCTAGCTGTCCCTCCCCTGTCCCTACAGTCTCAGCCACTGCCTTTTACAAAGCACAGCCAGTGATTGAGTTCATGTGTGAGGTCCTGGACATCAGGAACATAGATGAACAACCCAAGCCCCTCACGGATTCCCAGCGTGTTCGATTTACCAAGGAGATAAAAGGTGAGGACCAACCCAAATGGGGGAGGGAGGGGAAGCGCTGCTTTCTCTAACCCCAAGAGGAGGAAATCCCTCTGGAAAGGCCAAGCAAGGGAGCGTGAGTAGTCTGTTTCAGCTTTGACAAGTGCTGTGTATATCTCAGGCCTGAAGGTGGAAGTGACCCACTGTGGACAGATGAAGAGGAAATACCGCGTGTGTAATGTTACCCGCCGCCCTGCTAGCCATCAGACGTAAGTTGGCAGCACCCAGCGCTAAGAGCGGTCAACCGGTAGCGGCTCCCTAACCCACTGCCTTCTTGTGTGGTCCCTCAGAATATGGCTTGCACTGGCCTGAGCCTGAAGAAAAGTGATGAGAATTTGACAGCCTCTTGTTTATCTGTATGAGTTTTACCTTTCTTGGTTTCCTCCTTGGACCTTTACTATAAACATGCATGGTCCACCCATTACTGTTGGATCTATAAATAGAAAATATTTTAATTCTTCCTCCTGAAACAACTAAAGTCCCTGGATTAGGTGGAGGGAAGCCGTCAGGTTCCATCCCCGCCTGCCCCCATCCCCCTTTATTTTATTGTTTTTTGGTTTTTTGAGACAGGGTCTCTCTGTGTAGCCTTGGCTGTCCTGGACTCGCTTTGTAGACCAGGCTGGCCTCGAACTCACAGCGATCCGCCTGCCTCTGCCTCCCTAGTGCTGGGATTAAAGGCGTGCGCCACCATGCCCAGCCTCCCCCTTTATTTTTTGATGCCAGGTTATGCTGGACTCTTTAGTGTCTGTTCTGTTTTTGGCTTTAGAAATACAGATGAGTGAGATACGGTTGACTGCTGTCGAACTTGTCCATCAAATCTGGCTTCTCCAGTGAAGCCATGTCGCGCTCGCTTCCCCATGAGCGGCAGCGATCAAAGAGGATGAAGCAAGGCTTGACGCTGTCTGTGGGTGTGGCTGTGGGGAAGCAGGGTTAAGTTATGATACTCCTGTCCCTCCCTCCACACAGGTTTCCCTTGCAGCTGGAGAGCGGGCAGACTGTGGAGTGCACCGTGGCCCAGTATTTCAAGCAGAAATATAACCTTCAGCTCAAGTATCCCCACCTGCCCTGCCTGCAGGTTGGGCAAGAACAGAAGCACACGTATCTGCCCCTTGAGGTAAGGCTGCCGGGCGCTACCCAGTGCAGGCCTGTTGTTGAGCTCCTCACCTAAGAGCTTGGACAGTTGATGCTCTAGCAAGGTTTAAGGTTGTGTTCATATGAAGCGTAGACTTCTTACTTGGTGAATTTTTTTTCTCTGCCCTGCCTTTACTCTCATGTTCTTCAGGGCCTGCAGGCAGAAGCACAAGCTGTGCTTACTGTTCTTGTTTGTCTGAGGCAAGTCTATAGCCCAGCCTGGCCTTGAACTCACATTTAGACAGGGATAGCATGGAACTTCTAATCCTCCCGTCTGCACTTCCCAGGGACTGGGATCCTAGACATACACTGCCACACTCAATTTACGAGGTGCTGGGGATTGAACCCAAGGTTTTATGCATGCTAGGCAAGCCCTGTGCCAGCTGAGCTTAGATAATCACACACGTGTCTTTTAATTTCTCTTTCCTGCTGTTTGAAGTTAGGGATAGCGGGGGCTGGAGAGATGGCTCAGTGGTTAAGAGCACCGACTGCTTTTCCAGAGGTCATGAGTTCAATTCCCAGCAACCACGTGGTGGCTCACAACCATCCACAATGAGGTCTGATGCCCTCTTCTGGCATGCAGTACATGCAGGCAGAGCACTGTATACATAATAAACAAATAAATAAATATTAAAAAAATAAAAAGAAGTTAGGGATAATGAGTGACCTGGAAACACAATTATATCTTATTTTAAAGAAAATGGAGACAAATACTACCTGTAATGTAAATCTCATTTGCCCAGTGGTTAGTATGCTCTATTAGGAAAGAAAATCTCCAGATTTTAGCCCAGGGTGGTGCATACTCCTTTAATCCTAGCACTCGGGAGGCAAAGGCAGGTAGATCTCTATGAGTTCAAGGTCAGCCTGGTCTACAAAGCGAGTCTAGGACAGCCAGGGCCGTTACACAGAGAAACCCTGTCTCAAAAAACAAAAACAAACAAAACTCCAGATTTTCCTGCCTTTGTACTTTGTAGACCTTTGAAATATAGGAGCCAGCAAGAGGATCTTTGTAGTACCCTTTTAATAGAAATAATACTTTTTGGTTTTTTCGAGACAGGGTTTCTCTCTGTAGCCTTGGCTGTCTTAGACTTGCTTTGTAAACCAGACTGGCCTCGAACTCACAGCGATCTGCCTGCCTCTGCCTCCCGAGTGCTGGGATTAAAGGCGTGTGCCACCATGCTCAGTGAAATAATACTTTTTATTACTATAATAATAACACTAACTATTAAATAGTAAATAATCCTATTTAAGTCATAGAATACCAGTGAGACTCTCTAGGCAAATGCCGCATGAAGAATTTCTGACAGCCTCATTTTCTGGTCCCGTGTATGATTATGAAGGATCATCAGTGCCACCAGGATAGGCAACACCTGAGCTGTTTCACATGCAGAGCTTGCCTCTACCTATTGAATCAGAACTTGTCTTTATAAGTCTAAAAGGGGAGTCATAAATACAGTAGGATCGGAGAGTGGCATAGTCTCCCCACTTATTCCAGCAGCAGGGGTTGAGGCTTCTGTGAACCTAAAGCTCAAGCTTCTTTTGAACTTCTGGGGTTTCAGAACCTAATGGAGGAAAGTGAGGTTAAAGGGAAAGGGAAACAGAACAAGAGCCCCAACTCCTGATAGTAGCTGACACACCAGCAGTGGAGTGGAGGCGGCGTGTCCTGAGAGCTGTAAACTGAGGCCTTAGGGACAGGTCCTCACAAACCCATAGCTGCTGCAAGCTCACATTTCTTTTTTTTTTTTTTAAAGATTTTCTTATTTATTACATATACAATGTTTTGCCTTCATGTACACCTGCATGCCAGAAGACCACACCAGATCTTATTATAGATGGTTGTGAGCCATCATGTGGTTGCTGGGAATTGAACTCAGAAACTTTGGGAAAGCAGACAGAAGCTGACATTTTTAAACAATGTTATTTATGTTGAAAGAGTAGTTTTCAAGGTGAATCGCGTATATTCCTTGATTTGTATTGTTGCTTATTTATTAAGCGCATATGTTATATAAAGTTTTATGTACTAGAAGTATAGAGATTAAAAAAAGAGAAAGGAGCCTGGTTGTGGTGGTGCATACCTTTAATTCTAACACTAGGGAGGTGGAGGCAGGCCGATCTCTGTGAGTTTGAAGCCAGCCTGGTTTAAATAGCAAGTTCGAGGACAGCCAGGGCTGCACATAGGCACCCTCTCAAACCCCCATCCCCCCAAGAAATCCGGGCATGGTGGCCTACACCTTTAGTCCCAGCACTCGGGAGGCAGAAGCAGGTGGATCCCTGTGAGTTCCAGGCCAGCCTGGTCTACAAAGCGAGTGCAAGACAGCCAAGGCTACACAGAGAAACCCTGTCTCGAAAAACCAAACCAAACCAAACCACAACAACAAAAACCAAACCAGAAAGGGTCCCTCCTCTCATGGACTGTTTATGCTTCTAGAAAGACAGACAACAAATTGATAAGTGCTGCATATGTAGTTACAAATGGTAGTGAGTGTTGTAAAAGTAATAAAACAGGTCAAGGGACTATTTTAGCTATTGTTGTCAAGGATGGCCTCTTATAGGAGACATTTGATCTGAGTCCCAAATCATGGCTACCATCCTTGTAATAATAGCAGGGACAAGGGAGAAGCTTTCCTGGCAGAAGGAATAGCTGATAAAGCTCTAAAGCAAGACACGGTCTGCATTTTTTTAAGAAAAGTAAGTAATGGGTGATGGTGGTGGAAAAGGTAGCGGGTTAGATTGTATTGGATGTTGTGGAGGATTTTACCAAAAAAAATTCAGTGGCTTTATCAAGACATAATTGACGTTATAAAATTATGATATTATACAATTGAGTGGTTCTTAGTTACTCACATGATTATGTAGGCATCATCACTATTTAATTCCAGGATGTTTATAACCTCCAGCAGGAAGCCCATATTTCTTTCCCTCATGGTCTCTCATAGCCATTAAGCTATTTTTTTTTCTCTGTGGATTTGCCTATTTTGGGCAAATTATATAAACAGAATCATACAGTCTGTGGCCTTTTGTGAATGGCTTCTCTTTTTTCTTGTTTCCATTTTGGTTTTTCGAGACAGGGTTTCTCTATGTAGCCTTGGATGTCCTGGAGCTCACTCTGTAGACCAGGCTGGCCTCAAGCTCAGAGAGATCCACCTGCCTCTGCCTCCTGAGGGCTGGGATTACAGGTGTGAGCCACCATGCCTGCCATGAATGGTTTCTTTCACTTAGCATAATTATTCCAAGGTTCGTCCTCATCTGTGTAGCCTTGGCTATCCTAGACTCACTTTGTAGACCAGGCTGGCCTCGAACTCACAGCCTGCCTCTGCCTCCCAAGTGCTGGGATTAAAGGAGTACGCCACCATGCCCAGCTCTGAATACATTTTAAAAATTTCTCTTGCATACATATATAAGAGTGAAATTTCACATAGCTGTTTAATGTCCTAAGTGCGGCCAGACTCGCCTCTCATTTTACAGTCCTATCAGCAGTGAATGAGGGTTCCAGTTTCTAGTCAGGTGGATTTTATTTTAATTATACTTGGAATCTGTGGAAGGTGTAAGTAAGAGAATATGGATTATTTGAAGCTCCTTGGCTAGGAACTAAAAATAGCCAGTGCCCCCAACATAGGTCTTTGAATTCCTTAAGTAGTAATTCAGGCCACCGAGAGACTCAGCAAGATCATTTGTTCATGTTCAAGACAGTTCATTCCTGCACTACTCTTTATTTTGTCAAATTGTAGTCCGCAGTTTATAGCATAAAAGTTAGCATTTTAATCATGGAGTGTAGAGTTCTATGACATTAGGTCTTTTCATATTGTCTATCTCCAGAACATTTTCCTCATCTAGAGCTGAAACTATCCCCAGGTATTAAAGACCAACCTCCCGCCTCAACAGGGTTCTGCTTTCTCTTCCTAGGAATTGGCTGCTCCTCTAGGTTCTTCATGCAAGTAGGAGCATATGGCTGCCCTTTCTGACTGGCTTATTTCACTTAGCAGGATGTCCTCAAGGTTCTCCGTGTCGTGCTGTGTTAGGATTCTCTCCCTTTTTAAAGCCTAATACACTTCTGCGTGTGTAAACCACATTTGGTTTCTATTTTCTAATGCGGATGGACACACAAACAGCACTTACATAAATAGTGCTGCTATGAACAGGGTGTACAAACCCCTACTCAACCCGGCTTTCTCTTCTCTTGAGCACATATCCAGAAGTGGAGTTGCCGGCTCATAGGCTAATCATGTGTTTAATGTTGTGAGGAGCCACAATGCAGTTTTCCGCAGCAGCTTCACTGTCTTGTATTTCCACCAACAATGCAGAGTTCCAGTTTTGCTGCATTCCTTTTGTAGTTTCCTGGCGGTGCTGGTTCTGAAGCGGTAACTGCCTGAGGAGTGCCACTGCTTGAAAGCATCTTTAGGAAAGTAACTCTCCACAGTTCTGGGTGCTCGGGTGTACTCATTGAAATGTGAAATTTAAAAGCAGGTGGTAACCTTGGCCTGCCTTTCCTTCCCATTGCTTAATATGAACTCTGGGAGCTAGAGCTAGAGCCGGTGCATACAAAACATTGGCCATACAGCATCCTGAGACAGTGACTTTTGTTTTGTTTTTAATCATAGCTGAGATGAAAGAAGATGAGTCTTGGAGCAGTTAAGAGACTAGCTCAGTGGATCTCTGTGAGTTCAAGGCCAGCCTGGTCTACAGAGTTCCAGGGCAGCTGTATAGAAAAGCAGACAAACAACAACAACAAAAGAAAAACAAGCAGGAAAGAGGACTAGCCCTAGGTAACACCATTTAGAAGTACAAAGCTGCACTTCGAACATAAGCCTTCTGAAACCAATTGGCTTCCTACGCTTATAAGAAGTCAACATCTTAGTTGTCACTGGGCATTGTTTCTGATTTCCATTATGTGCGCAGGACAAAGGAACCAAGTAGCAGGATGCTCCTCAAACTAACAAAGAACTCTGCCAACCAGCAGAAGCAGTGATTTCTGTGGCTGGAGACAGCTCAGTTGGTCCCTTGCTTGCCTAGGATTCATAAGTCCCCCAATACCCCATGTCCCCTAACACACACACAAAAGACAAAAGCAAATAGTGATTCCTGTACTTTATTCCTCAGGGGCTCAAGAATTTTAAGCTATCTCTGCTCCTCTTGGTTGGTCGCAGATGGAGGAGCGCTTTTTGCCACCATTGGAATCTGGTTTGCTTTGTTATATTATGTTTTTGATATTCGAAAGAGCTGAGGACTTAGTCCTTGGGTCATAATAATTTATGTTATAGTTTGCTGAGTGCAGTATTCCAGGACGGTTCAGCTCTTCCTGTCTTTATTTGATCTCTAGACACCCTATGGAATTGTAAATATTTAGCACATGAGACTGATCACAGATGCACCCTGGATTCCCAACTTTTGGTCACAATGTATTTTTGCGTAAAGGGTTCTATAGCCCTTTCCCCCCTGCTTGATAGCTAAGGTAGGCGCTAGGATAGGCTGTACTCAGGCCATAACCACTTGCCCTCCTCTCCTCAGGTCTGTAACATTGTGGCTGGGCAGCGGTGCATTAAGAAGCTGACTGACAACCAGACTTCGACCATGATAAAGGCTACAGCTAGGTCAGCTCCAGACAGACAGGAGGAGATCAGTCGCCTGGTCAGTGGGACTGCTGAGCAGTGATGCTGTTCACTGAGCATTGGGGCCCCCGGTAGCATAGATGCTTTAATGGTCAGTCCAGCAGGCCCTTCCTTCAAAGAAACCTAAGTCTGGATTGACTGAGTGATTGATTGATTGATTTTGGGACAGAGTTTCTCTGTGTAGCCTTGGCTGTCCTGGACTCCTTTTGTAGACCAGGCTGGCCTCGAACTCACAGAGATCTGCCTCCCAGTTGCTGGGCTCACAGGTGTGTGCCACCATGCCCAGCCACGTCGGGATTTCCTGTCTGAGATTTTGCAGGGCTGTTCTTCCTTTTTGAGCCATTAGCTGCTTCTTTTTCCCTCCTTTATAACTCAGCTCCCGTTTCTACTTCCACTCCCTTCATAGTCTATTTCTCCCAGCCCCCTTTTAGGGCTATTTTTTGGCAGCCTTGGGACCCAGAACGTGAGCTATGTTGCTAAGCTGCTGGTCTCCTGAGATCCCCTTCTTTTGCCCTGCAGATGAAGAATGCCAGCTACAACTTAGATCCCTACATCCAGGAATTTGGAATCAAAGTGAAAGATGACATGACGGAGGTGACGGGGCGAGTGCTGCCGGCTCCCATCTTGCAGTATGGCGGCCGGGTGAGCAGGGTCAGGGCCAGACAACATATCTGGGGTATATGTGGGTGGTTGGGCTGCATACTCAGGGGATTTGATCCCGCCTCACATGGCTCTACTGAGGCTCACCTGAGCGCCCCTTCTGCCTGTCCCTAGAACCGGGCCATTGCTACACCCAACCAAGGTGTCTGGGACATGCGTGGGAAACAGTTCTACAACGGGATTGAGATCAAAGTCTGGGCCATCGCCTGCTTCGCACCACAAAAACAATGTCGAGAAGAGGTGCTCAAGTAAGGATGGAAGTGGGTTGGGTGGGTGGGAAGGATCCCAGAGAGCTTTTGATCTCACAACCTCTAGGAGTCAAAATGGATCTGCAACTCTCCTTTTCTCTTATAACTCTGTCCACTTTGTTTTTTCTGACTTACGTTTCTGCCAATTCCCTTTTGTCCAAATGTATGCAGAAGAGCTCAGAAGCCATAGCTATTTCAGAGATGAATTTTACAGTGTGACTCTCCTAAGGGAGGCCTGAGTCATTTTATTGCTCTAATTATCATAATTGGTAATAAATAGCAGTGGTAATAACTGTTTATGCTGACATTACATTTACATGACTAATTTACGTTCTTTCATCTTGATAGTGAGTGTGTAGGTCTTAGTTACTTTCCTGTAGCTATAATAAAACACAATAGCCAAGGCAGCTTATAAAATAGTTTATTTGGGCTGTAGAGTCTGAGTCCAAGACCATCCTGACAGGGCCATGGCAACAGGTAAGCTGACATGCAGCAGTAGCCGAGAGCTTACATCTGATCCATAAGCAGGAGGCAGCGGCACGCCTCCTACAAGGCCACCCTCCTAATCCTTCCGAGTTTCACCAACTAGGGACCAAACATTCAAATATGTGAGCCTATGGGGACCATTCTCATCCAGACCCCTGTATGTGGTAATATTTTAGGAGATGGAGGCTGGAAGAGGTTAAACAACTTGTCCAAAGCGTACATATCAGGGAAGGTTCGGAGGGAAGCTCAAATCAGATCTGAGCTTCAAAACTTATATTTCTAATTAGGAACTTGTGGTTGTTTCTATAAAGGACCACCAACAACTGGTCCTCTGAGCTGTGTTCATCATCATAGTTAAGTCAGATCCAAGTGACCTGAGGTAGGTGCACATGAGTTGAGAGGACCCCATCATCATCCCTGAGAAGCTAAGAGTAAATGGCAGCAGGGAAGGAAAAGATGCCGGCAAGTAGCTTAGTGGCACGGTTAGAGGAGGAAGCCTCAGTAAGTAAGCGAGTATATAGAAGCCACTTGGTGCTTTTCCTATAGTTTTTAGTTTTTTTAAAGTTTTATTGCATTATCATACACATAAAGGTATGGTATGACAGTGTCTGCTGTCTTTTTTTGTGGTAATGAGGAAGTTAGTGGACCTGACTGCTCTTTGGTGTGAGAAATGGGGATGTGCCCTTGATCTCTTTGTAAGAAATTACTTCTGTCAGCTCCTGTTGGATCCTGGCCCCCGGGAATTGTTTTTGGTTTTTGGTCTCTTTTCCTGGGTTCTTTAGCTTTAGGCTAGACTGTTGTCACATTTGCTCTGGCATTGTTTGTGTAGTCCTTAGCAGTAGTGGCAGGGCTCCCATCGCTTTGCGTTTATGCTGAGGTCATCTCACTGAAAGCACCATCTTCTTCCTACTCCTTTGTCCTGCCCTTGTCTAGGTTTTGTTGTAGTTGTTGTTTTGGGTTTTTGTTTGTTTGTTTGTTTTGTTTGTTTGCTTTGCTTTGTAGAGACAGAGTTTCTCTGTGTGTCCTTGGCTGTTCTGGACTCACTTTGTAGACCAGGCTGGCCTGGAACTCACAGAGGAGGACATAGGATTCAGAGCGTAAAGAAAAGCATCCTTTTCTCAAAGAATATGGGATTGGAGAAGTTTGTCAGTGATGGATAAACAAATTGAACCCTGTTAATTTTTTTTGTCAGTCTTTATCACTGTAGCTGTGTCACTGTTAGGATACGGCCTTGCACATTCTGGGTATTGCAATACTTTTTGGTTCCTAACACTTAGATATCGTATCCCAGTCATAGTCTGGTAGTGGTGGAAAGAAAGGGAATTCTCGTATCTTCAATCTGATAAAATAAAACTTGATTGATGTTTTGGTAGTTATACTACAGTTGTATATGAAACAGTAAAGTCCTGTCTCTTATTTATAGGAGCAATGGTTAGCTTATAGGGACTTTACTTGTTTGTTTAGTTTTGGTTTTTCGAGACGGGGTTTCTCTGTATAACTCTGGCTGTCCTGGACTCTTTGTAGACCAGACCAGCTTTGAACTCACAGAGATCCACCTGCCTCTGCCTCCTGAGTGCTGAGATTAAAGGCGTGCACCACCACGCCTGGTATGACTTTCTATTTATTTGTTTAATTTTGGAGTGGGCGTGTTGAGACAGAGTGTCAACTTGTATCTCTCAGGCCAACCTTGAACTCACAGTAGTCCTCTTGGCTCAGTCTCTCAGGGTTGGGATTATGAGTGTGTGCATGGCTTGAGACCTGAAGGTTGTAGTTTTAAAACTGTTCTTATTTATTACTTCTGTTTGTTTTGTTTTAAAATAAATTTTAGGGGGCCTGGAGAGATGGCTTAATGGTTAAGAGCACTGGCTACTCTTTCAGAGGACCCAGATTCAATTCCCAGCACTCACAACTTCTGTAACTCCAGTTCCAGGGGACCAACATTCTAACACATACATGCAAGACACCAATGCACATCAAAAAGTAATAAATAAATTATATTTTAAAAAGACTTTAAAAATAAAACAGATATCTTTTCATAATGTAGCTAGCCTGACATGATAC
Source organism: Acomys minous (assembly GCF_964271855.1). NCBI lineage: Eukaryota > Metazoa > Chordata > Mammalia > Rodentia > Muridae > Acomys > Acomys minous. The sequence continues at coordinate 102,245,954 of NC_140487.1, read as the reverse complement.
CTCTTGCCAGTATATAATCTCGTGCCTATAATTTCAGCACTCAGAATGTGGACATTGACTCATGTTTGAGGCTATTGGGACAACATACAATGAATTCCAGGCCAGCCAGGTCTGCATAGAGAAACTCTGTCCCAACAAAAACAAAATAAGCCGGACATGGTGGCGCACGCCTTTAATCCCAGCACTTGGGAAGAGCAGCCAGTGCTCCCTAACCTCTGAGCCATCTCTCTAGCCCAGAGGCAGATGGATCTCTGTGAGTTCAAGGCCAGCCTGGTCTACAGAGTGAGTCCAGGACAGCCAAGGCTACACAGAGAAACCCTGTCTCGAAAAACCAAAAAAATACCAACCAACCAACCAAAAACAAAACAAAAACAATAGTCTTAGTTAGGGTTTCTGTTGCAGTGATAAAACTCTATGGCCACAGACAACTTGGGGAAGAAAGGGTTTATTTTGTCTACAGTTCCACATCACAGTCCGTTACTGTGGGACATCAGGACAGGAAGTCAAGGCAGGAGCCTGGGTGCAGAAACTGATGCAGAAGCCATTGAGGAGTGCGTCTTACTGGCTTCCTCCTCCTTCAGCTTGCTCAGCCTGCTTGCTTATGCGTCAGAGGACCACCTGCCTACCCAGGGAAATGCAGATGAATTGTACCTAGACATTTTTCTTCTTCTTCTTTTTTTTTTTTTTAAAAAGCTCTTTATTTTTCTTAAAAAAAAAAAAAAAAGATTTATTTCTTATGTGTACAGTGTTCTGCCTGCATGTAACACCTGCAGGCCAGAGAGGGCACCAGATCACATTATAGATGGTTGTGAGCCACCATGTGGTTGCTGGGAATTGAACTCAGGCCCTTTGGAAGAACAGCCAGTGCTCCTTAACCTCTGAGCCATCTCTCTAGCCTAGAGGCATTTTTTTTAACTGAGGATCCCTCCTCTCAAATGGCTCTAGTTTTTTGGTAAGTTGATGAAAAGCTAGCCAGCACAATAATAATAATATTGTCCACACCCATATAGTCAACATTCAGAGTTTTATTATATTTACGTCATTCTTTTTTTTTTTATTTTTTTATTTTTTATGGTTTTGCAAGACAGGGTTTCTCTGTGTAGCCTTGGCTGTCCTGGACTCTCTTTGTAGACCAGGCCGGCCTCGAACTCACAGCAATCCGCCTGCCTCTGCCTCCCGAGTGCTGGGGTTAAAGGCGTGCGCTACCACGCCCGGCTTAACGTCATTCTTTTTTTAAAAAAGAAGTTTTTTATAAAATTGACATTCTTTGCTGTCCTGCATTCTACTTCGGTTCTTTTCTTCTAATGTGATTGCTAGAGTGTATTGTCATCTTTTCATCTAGTTTTTTGTTGATGTATTTTTTATTTTAAATTTGCATAAAACACACCATCTATCTTACCTATTTTTTTAAATATGTGAAAAAATGCTTCCTGAGCTGTCACTGATATGTTTAGTGGTATATATTTTTGAAACTTTCATTTCTGTTCTCTTTGCAAATTACTGCTATTACTAATTAAGTTTTTCAGGCTGAGCGTGAATCAAAGGCCTGTACATGCTAGACATGCACTTCACTGCTGACTGAGTTTACTTAAAATGAAAAAAATTTTTTTTTGAGAAATTAAATTGTTTGCCACCACATTTTTGTATATGTGGTGGCTTGATTGTCTTTACTGTATCCACGCACTTTGCCAACTCTGTTGCCTTTCTCAGGACAGAACCTAAAGTGAGAGGAAATAAACTTGCTTACAATTGGCCTCTGCTTTTCTATCAGCTCTGCATCATTCATGTTAGCATCTCCCAGAGTTGAACGCCCAGGGTGAGGGATCTGGTCATCAAATTCAGTGGGATTTATTCCGTCCTTCCCTGACCGTGTTTGTGCTACAGGAACTTCACGGACCAGCTGCGGAAGATTTCCAAGGACGCGGGCATGCCCATCCAAGGCCAACCATGCTTCTGCAAATATGCGCAGGGGGCGGACAGCGTGGAGCCCATGTTCCGGCATCTCAAGAACACCTACTCAGGCCTGCAGCTCATTATCGTCATCCTGCCCGGGAAGACGCCTGTGTATGGTACAGTTCCCCTGGGACAGTGATAATAACGATAGGATCTGCTTCACGGTAGCCTCTAGGGGCTCCTGGGGCGCAGTCAGTGGAGATGTTTGGCTTTTGCCAAAGACGTTTGGTGACGTCAGTGGTTTGTTTGTTTGTGTTTTTAAATCAGAGAAATATTCTGTCTGAGCTATTGAGTCATTCAGTTTTGTTTACCTGTTCACGTTCGGTCACATTTCCCAGGATCCCCTGTAACAGGGTCACTCTGCCAGCCTGAGGTAGCTGGGTACTGAGATGGGTCAGGCCAGATGGCTGTCGTTTGGGAGTGTGTTACTCTTGAGGATGTTTTGAGCTTAAGCTGAGGTGCTTCTGCTAAGCAGCGTGGACTTTTTGCAACATTTCTCCCTGTTTCCTCATTTTTATTTTACAAATGACTAAGTTTCTGACTATTTTCCTCCCTTATCTCTGCCTGCTTCAGAAATTGTATTGTCCCAAGTTGGGCATGGTGACACACGCCTTTAATCCCAGCACTTGGGAGGCAGAGGCAGGCAGATCACTGTGAGTTCGAGGCCAACCTGGTTTACAAAATGAGTCCAGGATAGTTAAGGCTACACAGAGAAGCCCTGTCTCTAAAAGCCAAAAAAAAAAAAAAAAGAAAAAGAAAAGAAAAATTTCCTTACTGTCCTTTTACCCCACTTCTCTGTGTTTTTTTCCCATCCAGTTTGGGTATCTTTGGACATCATGTCTCTCAACTTAAATATCTTCAGATTAAGTGTCCTAAAGCATTGAAACAATTTTACAATGTCCTCAAAGCATTTCTTTCTCTTGCTTTCCTTCTTCTTTGAGAGGTTTTTTTTTTCCTATTCTGTATGCACAGGTATGCTGTTGAAGTTCATTTTATATAAAACAGTGTTTGTTTCTCTTAGCTCATCTGTTAACCCGGCCATCACGCAAATAGTTGAGACTCTTTTATAATACAAAGCTTCACAACACAATCTTGAGCAGTTTAAGTCTGTTCTTAACCGTCTATACTATTTTGTCTTACTCCCAGCAAACACCCCAGCCATGCTTGAACTTTGTAGCTTTCCTTGGCTCCAGCTTCCTCTTCCTCTTCCTTGGACCTCTACCCTTGGCGGATCCCCTACTTCCTCTCCTAACTCCTCCTCCCCTGGCTGGCAGGAAGTCCAGCCCTATTCTCTCCTCTGCTCATCAACTAGCTGTAAGCTGCTTTATTGACATATCAGGAGAAGAGTTGGGGAGCAGAGTTTATACAACGTTTAGACAGTAAATCAGAATTTAAACTACACAATAACCTTATGCCTACAGTTCGCAACAGCAACTTACTCCTTAGCCTTTTCCTTGTCTGCTTTCCTCCCCTGGGATCGAGGCCCTGTTTCTGTTCTCGTCTAACTTTGACTTCTGGAGGCATTTTCCATCTGTTTTTGTCATTACCAAGAATGCCTGGTGTTCTCAGATTTTCGGTCCTCTTCCCCTTACCTGTTTTCTGTTGGTGTTCTCACTTGTTTTGGTTGCTTTGGCCCTTACCTGGTACCGTAACACAGTGCTGTAATCTTCACACCAGTCCTTGCAGTCTCTCCATTTCTCCTCCCTTCTTCTGCATTCATTGATCATTTCTTCTGACCTTCTCAAAAAAAAATATTTTTTGGTTTTTCAAGACAGGGTTTCTCTGTGTGGCCTTGGCTATCTTGGACTCACTCTATAGACCACGTTGGCCTCAAACTCCCAGAGATCCACCTGTCTTTGCCTCCCAAGTGCTAGGATTAAAGGTGTGTGGCACCATACCTGGCCTTCAAGGGGTTTTTTTAGAAACATTTATTTAGTGTCTCATGTGCGCACGCACATCTACATGTACTTCTGCCACAGTGTGTGTGTGTGTGTGTGTGTGTGTGTGTGTGTGTGTGTGTGTCAGTCAGTTGGGAAAGCACTTCCCCTGTCCACCTTCCTGAGCTGTCACCAGCCCCTCAAATCTGTGTATTGATCAGAGTTTTTTTTTTAAACAACAAAACCCCCAAACTTGCCTGGTCTTCAGTCAGTACTGCATAAAGAGCTTTTAGGGCCTGATATTATCCTGTATTGTTCACTTAACACGCCTACTACAAAATCACTTGTTCTGAACCCAGTCAACCAATGTGGGCAAACTGCCAAACTCTCTGAACTTCACGAGCTGATTGTATAAAAAGCTGTAACCAGCAGAGTAAGAACTTTCAATGCTCCTTCGGTGTGTGCTCTCCACTCTCTGATTGTGTTTTACTCATATTTTCCCTTCGCTTGGAATGTCTGAATATTCTTTTTGCCATTCTTACCCTTAAATTTTTGTCCGCCTTTCAAAACCTAACTTTTTCCTAGAGGATAAGTATATCCTTTTGTGTTTTGTTTTTGTTTGTGTGTTTGAGACAAAGTCTCATTATGCAGCTTTGAATAGGCTGCAAATTACTAAAGCTTTTCATTCAAAGATCTGTCTGCCTCTGCCCCCAAAATGCTGGGATTAAAGGCATGTGTTATCATTCCTGCTTTCCTTTTTCTTTTTTTTAAGATTTATTTTAAGCCAGATGGTGGTGGGAGCAAACCTTTAATCCCAGCAGAGTATTAAAGCAGAGAAGGCAGAAGCAGATGGACCTCTATGAGTTCAAGGCCACCCTGGTCTACAGATTGAGTTTCAGGACAGACAAGGCTACACAGAGATGCCCTTTCTAGAAAAACCAAAAAACAAAAACAAAAACAAAAGTATCTCATTTGAAAGTCTGTGTATATGTATTAATGAGCACGTGAGTATAGAAGAGCATGCCAGGTCCCCTGCAGCCGGAACACACAGTTCTAGCTGGCCAGCGTGGGTGCCAGGGCCAAGCTTAGGTTCTCTGCAGGAGCAGCAAGTCCTCTCAGCCTAGATTACCTTACCTTTCCAGCCCCACTGGGTCTCTTTTGGATTCCTTTAGTTTATTAGAAATCCAGTCACTTGATGCCTTGATTATTTTTTGTTTGTTTGTTTTTGAGACAGAATTTCAGCCTTGGCTGTTCTGGAATTCTCTCTATAGACCAGGCTGGCCTCAGACTCAGAGATCTGCCTGCCTCTGCCCCCCGAATGCTGGGATTAAAGGCGTGCGCCACCCCCACCCCCTGGCTGATTGATTTATTTTGAGCATGAAATAGTTGTAACTGTGCTCTCTGACACACACTGAAAGTAGAATCTTTCACTGATGACATCAGTAATTCCTTATAGAGTGAAGTTGATTATAATTCATGTTTCCTTTAGGTGGCAGAAAAAGATGTGGGGTTGTTTTTGTTTGTTTGTTTGTTTGCCTCCCCCTGAGAGACTGGGTAAAAATGACACTGTCTCTGTGATGTTCACATAGCTCCTTTCTTTTCTATTAGATTGATAGATACTATTAGCTTTTTAAAAACTATAAACTTATTAATTTTAATGTATAAATGAATATTTTAGGGATATTTTTCGAGATTGGGTTTCTCTTGTAGTCCTGGCTGTCTTGGACCCGCTTTGAAGACCAGGCTGGCCTCGAACTCATGGAGATCCACCTGCTTCTGCCTCCTGAGTGCTGGGATTACAGGCATACACCACCACGCCCAGCAAAGTCTTTAAAATGTTTAACTTAATTTTATGTGCATGAGTGCTTTGCCTGCGTGTGTGCCTGCACACTGTGTGCATGCCTGGTGCCTCGGTGAGTGAGAACAAAGTGTCAGATCTCCAGGAACTAGATTTAGAGATGGCCGTGAGCTGCCATGTGGGTGCTGGGAATCGAACTCAGATCCTCTGGAAGAGCAGCCAGTGCTCTCAACTCCTGAGCCATCTCTCCAGCCCCATAAGTAAACCTTAAGTATTCAGCCTAATGATGTTTCCCCCACGAAGTATCATAGTGATACTCATGTACCTAGTAGAACATAGCTCCCACTGGGGTCCCGACCACCCTCTCCCTCAATTGGTGACCACTGTTTTCATCCTAAACGATATAGATTAGTTTTGCCTATTTTTGGACTTTATACAAATGCAGTTATGCTGTTTTTTTTTTGTTTTGTTTTTTTGTTTTTTTTGTTTTTCGAGACAGGGTTTCTCTGTGTAGCGTTGGCCGTCCTGGACTCACTTTGTAGACCAGGCTGGCCTTGAACTCAGCGATCCGCCTGTCTCTGCCTCCCGAGTGCTGGGATTAAAGGTGTGAGCCACCACGCCCGGCTCCAATTATGCTGTTTTTGTTTTTAATTTGCTGGCTTTTATTTAACAGTCTGCTTGTGAGATTCACTCATATTGTATGCTGCTGTAATTTCTTATGTGTTTCCATTGTGTGAACACGTCAGACTTTATGTTTAGCTTCATTCTACTGTTGATGCACATGTTTGGATTGTTTCTTGTTTCTAGCTTTTATAAATAATGCTTGTGCCTGTCTTCTGAGCATTTGTGCCTATTTGTGTAGAAATGGTCTAGGAATGGGTTTTAAATGTATTAGACTTTACTACACCATCAGTGTCCAGTGGTTCTAGATGTTTCTGTCTTTTATCTTTGGCTACCTGGTTTGTAAAGTGCTTATTCACGACATTTTTTATTTACTTAGCTGCCTTTTACTTATTGATTTATAGATATTCCTTATAATTTCTGAACTGAATATACGTTTGAATCACACAGTGTCTTCATTCTGTGGCTTGCTCATTTCTCTCCTCTTTTCTTTTTTGTTTTTTGTTTGGTAGGGTTTGTTTGTTTTGAGACCTGACTTAGCCTTTGTGGGGGGAGATAGATAGATAGATAGGTAGATAGACAGATAGACAGACAGACAGACAGACAGACAGACAGACAGACAGATAGATATCTCCACGTCCAGCTTTAAGATACTATTTTACAGTTCCTTTAATTTTCCCACATTGCTGTAAAGAGATTATTTGCTTCTTCTTTATCTGTCTTGGTCTTCCTCCTAGCCGCGCTGAACTTGCCTCTTTGGCAGACTCGTCTTCTTTGCCTTATTGTGCAAATGCTGGGTTTTCAAGATTCAGATGTAGCCCGGCTGCTGACTTCCAGCTCCTCACCCCTAGGAGCATCTAAAACTATCTTTCTCTTTGCACTACATCTTTATTAGTGGCCCCGTAACAGCATGCCTTCAATTACTACTTGTCTTCAGTATTGCACAAATTTGCACTTGACAAAAAATAAAAAATAAACAACCTTCTACGTACCATGCCCATTTGCCTAGTTGTATCCTTACTGCACTCAAACTCAAAGAATTTATGATCTATATCTGTTAAGAAAACTACAGACCTGGAAGTAATCCATAAACAAGGTATATGTGTGAAAATACCATAATGAAATCCATTACTTTACTAGACTGAAAATTATTAATAAAATAATGCACAAAAGCTCATTTTCCTTATGCACAGAGTCTTTAAGCAAGTTTCTTAGCTATTTCTTGAGCGTTCAGCTGCTGTTGTGTGTGCTAGGGACTGATCCCAGGCCCTTGTGGGTGCCAAGCACATGCTGACTACATTCCAGCCCTTCAACTAAATAAGTGTCTAAATAAGTTTCTCGTCCTCTTCTGTGGATCAGCCCTAACAGTCAATTTTTTTTTTCTTTTACAATATGCTCCTAATTACTCAAAACTACTTTACTATTTCCAGGTAGAATTCTGCATGCTCTTTTTGTTGTTGCTTTGCTTTGAAACTCTTGCTGTGTAGTTGAGACCGCCATTAAAGTAATGTTCTTCCTGCTTCAGTCTCCCGATTGCCGGCGTTACAGGTGTGAGCTGTCATATCTGCCTCGGGGTAGATTTTTGCGTGTTTTCCCGTTGCTTGGCATGCTCTCTCTGAGCCCCCTCCTTTCCAGGTTTCAGTTCCGCCATGACACTCTGCTCACTGGGGTATTACCCCCGTTACACATTCGCATAGTTCGGTTTTACCAATGTTCTATTTCTCATGATTTTAAAGATTAGTATTAGATACAATAAGGACCAGGAATGTTCTGTTTCTAGTCATCCTTGCCCTCCCTAGAACTTCCTATAGCGGGTGACACCTACGAGACAGACCTTCAGCAGGTGTGCCAAATCCACTAATCAGTGTCTCCCATCCCAAAGCTGAAGTGAAACGTGTTGGAGACACACTCTTGGGAATGGCAACACAGTGTGTGCAGGTGAAGAACGTGGTCAAGACCTCACCTCAGACCCTGTCCAACCTCTGCCTCAAGATCAACGTCAAGCTCGGCGGCATTAACAACATCCTCGTCCCACACCAGCGGTATGAGTTCTTACTTGCACTTGTCAAGGTAACCTGCCGGGGATTGGTGAAGAGGCAAGAACCGTGTCCAGGCAGAGTGACTGAAACAGAAGTGGGGGAAGGTTAGAACGGGCGCTGGGTGGTGCCAGCCAGAGAAGGTTCAGTTCCTCACCGTTTTTCTTCTCTCCTTGTTCAGCTCTGCTGTTTTTCAACAGCCAGTGATTTTCCTGGGAGCAGATGTTACACACCCCCCAGCCGGGGACGGGAAGAAACCATCGATCACAGCAGTGAGTGGTTCCTCTCAACGCTGAGGCCTAAAGAGTGCACAAGCAGCCGGGTGTGGTGGCCCAGCCCTCAGGGAGGCAGAGGCAGGTGGATCACTGTGAGTTCCAGGCCAGCCTGGTCTACAAAGCGAGTCCAGGACAGCCAGGGCTGTTACACAGAGAAACCCTGTTTTGGGCAGGCGGGGGCTGGGGGGAAGAGTGCACATGAGTTCCATCCCAAAGCTCTGCTCTTACCTTGCACTGTCCTGAAACCTAACTCTGTGCCCTATCTTTTAGAGGCAGGGGTCAGGGGTCAGGGGTCAGGGGTCAGGGAAGGGAGCTTGGGGTAGTGAGAGGATAGCCTGTGGCCCGAAGCTTTGTATATCAATTGTTCTTTCCCTACATTCATGTTTTCTTTTTTTCCCCTCCCGTTTTGAGGGAGGTAAGGAAGTGACTGTATCTCCTTTCTGAAATCTCTTTTAAGGTTATTACTTGATTGCAGGATTGGCCTTTCTTAGACCATTGATCCATCTAGTAGATTAGCTGTCTCCATGTAATTTTCCCTCCTTTACCTTTTACTCTGGGTGGGTCTTGTTCTGCTAGGAAAGCATTTCATTAATGAACTAGTTAAGTCTCAGCCCCCAGGGCACTTAATATGACAGAAAAATGAAAGAAAAAAAACAATATAAAATACAGCTGCATGAATGTGGTCTAGGAGTTCAAGGTCATTCTTTTTTTCTTTTTCTTTTTTTGGTTTTTTGAGACAGGGTTTCTCTGTGTAGCCTTGACTGTCTTAGACTTGGTTTGTAGACCAGGCTGGCCTCGAACTCACAGTGATCCACCTGCCTCCCGAGGGCTGGGATTAAAGGCGTGCACCACCGTGCCCGGCTTTCAAGGTCATTCTTCATGCTACTGGGCATAGACTGTGTGGGTGCTTTCTGCGTCCTGCAAGGACACTGAAAGCAAACATCCCCATGACATATTAAATAATTAAATTCTGCCTCTGTGGCAGAACAGATTGAAACCAGTATTTACTGGATCCGACTCCCTTATTCTTCCCGAATAGGTACTGCCTTCTGATGCTAAGACTCCTGATCTAGGTTTCCTAGGACACGTCGAGTGAGCTCATGCAGCTGTACTGCATTCTCACTCAGGTCCTTCCTTAGACCCATTCCTTCACAGCAAAGGAAGCTGGTGCTGCAGAGGCTGACTCGCTCTTTTTGCTCACAGGTGGTGGGCAGCATGGATGCACACCCCAGCCGATACTGTGCTACTGTGCGTGTGCAGCGCCCACGGCAGGAGATCATCGAAGACTTGTCCTATATGGTGCGTGAGCTGCTCATCCAGTTCTACAAGTCCACCCGCTTCAAGCCCACCCGCATCATCTTCTATCGAGATGGGGTACCTGAGGGCCAGCTCCCCCAGGTATGGTTCCCAGTGGCTGGTACCTTTCCTGCTTGAGGCGAGAGGATTACTTTTTCAAAGCTATTGGTACAGGAAAAGGCCCAGGGATCTCCGCTGAGTTGTAGAGTAGCAAGCATCTATGGACCTTTGCTTCAGCGCACAGTTCTCAGTGCCCCTGCATAGTTAGTGTTGAGACTATTTAGACCAGTGGTTCTTTTCCTGGTTTGTTTTTGTTTTTTGTTTTGTTTTTGAGACAGGGTTTCTCTGTGTAGCCTTGGCTGTCCTGGACTCCCTTTGTAGACTAGGCTGACCTCGAACTCACAGTGATCCACCTGCCTCTGCCTCCCGAGTGCTGGGATTAAAGTTAATGCAGCCACTACACCGGGCTGGTTTTGTTTTCTGTTTTTGTTTTTTGAGATAGGATTTCTCTGTGTAGCCCTGCCTATTCTGGACTCTCTTTGTAGACCAGGCTGGCCTGGACTCACAGAGATCCGCCTGCCTCAGCCTCCCAAGTGCTGAGATTAAAGGCGTGCGCTGCCACTACCTGGCTCTTTCCTTTTTCAGGGACAGGCTCTCACCACGTAGTTCTGCCTGGCTTGGACTCACTATGTAGACCAGGCTGGCCTCGGCTTACAGAGATTCCCTATCTCCTCTCCAGTTAAGGGTGTGTGCCGCCATCTGCAGCTAGACCAGTGGCTCATAAGTGTTAGCATGCCTGACAGTTGCCTGTAGCCTAGCTTCACAGAGCCTTCCGTTAAGTCAGCTGTTTACTAAGCCGTCAGCAGGTACTCAGCTCCACTAAGACTCCTATGTCTTTATATTTTACTTGATTCTTAGTAAAATTAATAGACGTAAAAAATGAGACTTAAGAGGCGTTTAAAGACTTGAAGTCTAGTTTTAGCAAAATTCAGAGTCTATCATTCTCACAACACAAGTAATTTTTTCCTCGTGTCCCAGGCTGGCCTCCCCTTCTTCCACCTCCTCAGTGCTGGGGTTCTAGGTCTGCACCATTATGCCCTGTTTATAGAGGGTTTTTTTTTCTGTTAATGTTCCTTGAGATTGAACATGCTTTGCTTTAAGTTATATTCTAGTCTCTACCTGTTCTGTGACCTTCTGTATCTATTGTCTATGGTAGCGTGTCTATTTTTTCTATAATCCTGTTATGGTATGTTTATTTTTTAAATTGAATTCATCCCCTTCTGTACCCAATACAGATGTATAAATCTAGTCCTCTCTGGTGTTTCAGCCCTGTCTGCTCTTAGAATTGACTTAAATTTGGACATTGTGGTTTTTAGTGTCTTCTCTGTAATTTTTTGATATCTCTCTCTCTCTCTGTCTGTCTCTCTGTCTGTCTCTCTCTCTCAGCATGGGGATACAGGCGTGCACCACCACACCTTTCTAGTTCTCTGTCATCTTAATGTAAGGTCTCTTTTTGAATGGGACCAGATAGATACTGTCTTCTGATGCCAAGACTCCTGGTGGAGGTTTTCCAGGAAAATAAGCAATGAACTGAGTGTCAGGACCTGTCATTTCCTATGTTGAGCATCAGTTTATAAAGCTTATGTGCAAAAAGCCATGTACAAGTTGTAATGTTTTAGTTCAGTAAGGCCTTGGAATTAAAAAGAAGCATTTGTCTTTTTCTCCCTCTCCATCCTGGGTCTAGATCCTGCACTATGAGCTGCTTGCCATTCGAGATGCCTGCATCAAACTGGAGAAAGACTACCAGCCTGGGATCACTTACATTGTGGTGCAGAAACGCCATCACACCCGCCTTTTTTGTGCTGACAAGAATGAGCGAGTGAGTGAGGAAGTGTTGAGGCCACTGGTACACTCATCCTGTCTCTTATACCTTGAGAGAGAAGTCTTGAGATAAAGTCTGGGAATTTAGTTCTTTTTCCTGTGCGTCCCTCCTTCTTTGTTTTTTGAATTCTGGGAGAGTAAGCATAGACTCTACTAAAGGCCCTAGTAAGGGCCAGGCAGGTCTTGGGATCTTGGCTGTGTTTGTCTCTGCAGATTGGGAAGAGTGGTAACATTCCAGCTGGGACCACTGTGGACACCAACATCACCCACCCGTTTGAGTTTGACTTCTATCTGTGCAGCCATGCAGGCATCCAGGTAGCCGGGCTCTGTCCTGGGATTTTTACTGGGTCAAGGATTAGTTGGTTATTCCTACTGCATCTAGAATATGTCTATTGTAGCTGAGAGTATTAAAAGCAGAAATCCTGCTGGTAAGCCCCCAGTACACTTGCAGGTTGCTTTAGTTCCTCCCCCCCCTTTTCTTTTTCTTTTTTTCTTTTTTGTTTGTTTGTTTTGTATTTTGAGACAGGGTTTCTCGGTGTAGCCTTGGCTCTCCTGGACTCACTTTGTTGTAGACCAGGCTGGCCTCAAACTCACAGTGATCTGCCCGCCTCTGCCTCCCGAGGGCTGGGATTAAAGGCGTGCGCCACCACGCCTGGCTTGCTTTATAATAACTGTGGTTTTGTGCCTGTGTCTTCATTGGTGGTGGGGTATGGTCACGCAGCCTAACCACATTCTTAGTATGTTCTTTTGTCGGCGGCCGTCCACTCAACCCGGTCAGGGCCGCTTACCATCTTTTTCTCCCAGGGTACCAGCCGACCATCCCATTATTATGTCCTTTGGGATGACAACCGTTTCACAGCGGATGAACTCCAGATCTTGACATACCAGCTGTGCCACACTTACGTACGATGCACACGTTCTGTCTCTATCCCAGCACCTGCCTACTATGCCCGCTTGGTGGCTTTCCGGGCACGATACCACCTCGTGGACAAGGAGCATGACAGGTAAAGGCTGGCTGTTTTCTTTTGCTTCAGCCTCTTGTACTGACCCTGTCAACTTTTTGTTGGTAGAAGGAAGTGGGTGTTACCCAATTCGGTGCCCTTGGGCTCCTCTACCTAAACCATTTTCCATAATTTGGTATGTGAATTGGCACTGTAGGCATGGGTGAGGGAATTAGCAGCAGTTCAGGTCACCAGGAAGGACTTTTTTTTTTTTTCATATTTTTTCTTTCCAGTGGAGAGGGGAGCCACATATCGGGGCAGAGCAACGGGCGAGACCCTCAGGCCCTGGCCAAAGCTGTGCAGGTTCACCAGGACACTCTACGCACCATGTACTTCGCGTGAAGGCAGAACGCTGTTACCTCACTGGATAGAAGAAAGCTTCCCGAGCCCTGGGAGCTGTACCACCCGAATCTGGAAGAAGCAAGGAGGAGGGAGGTGGGGTCAGGGCGAGTGTAGGAGGCCTTGTTTCTATCTACAGAGGGGACCTAAGGGTGGGAAGAGGACCAGCAAGACAGACTACCAGCCAGAAATCTCTGATAGCAACCTCATGTCCTCCACCCCTCTCCCCATCTTGTCACACCTGACCCCAGGGGACCAAAAGGAGCAGCACTAGTGCCCACCATACACACAGTTGCCTCATGTGACTCACAGTGCTAAAGACTCACGCTTGACAGCTTGCTAAGGTCAGCTCTGCAGTCCTGTGGTCAAAGGCTGGTATGTTTGGGTCTGATATTCTAGATGAGAAAGTGGGTGGGAGGAGGGAAGGAATTTTTAGGAGCCTTAATCAGAAAAGGTCTAGATTTGTTTAAGAAGAAAAATGGAAACAGACTCAGATCAATATTTTAGGATACTAGATGTTTTCATGGGTTCAGAATCCAGTTTGTAGGAAGATTTTTAATGCTGATGGTTTGGGTCGCTCCTCCCCAGCTGCACCCCCTTCCTTTATTCCTCTCCATATGTTCTACCCCGGATGCCTCTTCCCTGATGGATATCCAGCCCCTAGGAACACTTAAGGCACTATGGCACTTAGCTCTGAAGTGACAAGACCCAGTCTTCCTTCCGCCCGCTGGTGGGTAACCAGTGCCTTCCCTGTAACGGCAATGCTGCAGAACTGCAACCTTTTGTACCTTTCTTTGTGGGATGGGGTATGGGTGGGAGAGGAGGTAGGGAGGGGGGAAGAGGCATCCCAGTGCCAGCAAGCCTCCAGCCAGAATGCCAGCTCTTTTTCATTTGACGGAATTGACTTCCATATTCAATGAGCTTTTAAAAAAAAAAGAAAGAAAAAAGAAAAAAAGACCACAACCTCCAGATGGTTAAAATCCATTGACATTTGCACTTTCAGGCATGACGAGTCTCCGAGCTGCTGAGATGACTGGCCCTTGGCCTTTCCCCTTTAGCCTCCTCTTTTCCCTTCCCCCGCCCCCACCAGGTCTAGAGTTACTTTCACAGCATTTCTCATTCTTGGCTCCTTTTGCCCCTGATGGTCAGGTCTCTTTTGTTTCAATATTTCTTAAGTGGGGTGTCTTATAACAAAAGATCTTTAGGACTAAAATAAGAAAACAGAAAACTAAATGTTATTTTTATACCATAACTTGAGTCTATTGCCAAAATCTGGAAATCCCACCCATAACCGGATGAGTTTGCATCCCAGAAACATGGAGCCATCAGCAGGAACTGTGGAGCTGACTTGTATTCTAGCCTGGCTACATAGGGGGTGGTTGTCTCCCCAAGGGCGGGGGCGGGCTCAGCCGCTGTCCTTCCTCTGTGCAGAAAATACCTTTCTTTCTCTTGCTACAGCCTCCCTCCACTGTCCTGTCCTGCACTCTTTCTTGTAAGTGCATCTTCCCTCTTCTGGCCTGGACTGTCCTTTGATCCTTTGACTAACCAAGACTCTAGCATGTCCTCTGGACCGGCTAGAGAATTTTGCTGCTCCCTTTTGCTTCTGTTTACACAAATGAATTTTTCCTGTTTCCCACTAGGGCATGTGAGTGGGTGGCATGGGCTTTTCTTTTTCTCCCCCTCTCTCAAGATGCTGGGGTTCAGCTGTCATGCAGGACTGGAAAAGAAGTGGGTTCTAGCTTTTTCCTTGCTGACTTTAAAGCGAGGCCCTCTCTTTCCTTGACTGTTCTCTCTTCCTGCATTACTGCTAGGGATGGGGAGTGGGGAACCTTGGTGTGCAGAACCCCCCCCCCCCTTCTGATGAGCCTGAGCTGAGGTTTGCCCTGCTCTGCAGATGAGGCCATGATGGTTTAGATGTAGCCCAGGCTTAAAGGCCAGCTGGAGAAAGGGAGGTGTGAATCCTGTCCTGAGGAGTCAACCTCTCCCCAGCAGCCCTCGTACAGACCCAGATTTGCTATGCAAATAGTCCAGGTTCAGTTGTGGCTGGCTACGTTGTTCAATAACTTCACAAAAGGTAGCACAAACATTCCTTATTGGAAAAGCCCAGGACTGTTTAGCAGTTCCTCCGCTGGCTACAGTAGGAGTGCCCCATGGGCACAAGCCCAGCTGCAGAACAGAATGGAGGGCTGGGGGAGGCCGTTCACTGGAGAGTCTACATTCCTTACACAAGTGCCTACACAGAGTGATGCCAACACTCCATGCCCTGTCCATCGCCTTCACATGCAGTCTACTTCACGTCCGTCACCCCCTGGGGAGGGGGCTCTCCACAGACATTTGTGCTGTCAACTTGGGTACATTTGGGGGCTTGGATAAGGGCACTATTCCTGGAGGGTCCAATCATTTCACCAGCATTTGCAGATGCCCATAGGGAACAGGTGGCTGTCACAACTCCCAGCAACAAAGTTTTGTTCTCTCCTTTTTTCTTTGCCTCACTCTCTCCAGTTGGGTTTCAAGCTAGGGATTGAAAAGCAGTTTTAAGTCCTTTGGTATTTATGTGCCATTCAAGAAATAAAAGCAAGAGACTGCTGAGCATGATGGCCTATGTCTGTACTTCTATAAACCTTCAGCACTAAGGCTGAAGCAGAGGATTCGCAAGTTCAGGGTCCGCCTGGGCTACTCTGGAATTCCAGGCCTGTGTGCACTACATAGCAAGACCATGTCTCCAAAAAAGGGATGGGGGAGGGGTGGCCAAGAAAAGTGACTTGAGTGATACAACTTCTGCTGTGATTTTAAAAACAAACAAACCTTTAAGACTTAACTACTACTGACCATGTGGGATCTTCTCATTAAAGGTGGTGCGCACACGTTAGAAGTGGTGCTGCCAAGCTTGTTTGACTTTGGTTTAAGTGGTGCATTGTACTGAGCTCTGGGAGGAGTCCAACCTCCTCTCAGATCTCTTTCCTTTTCCCTCACCCTCACTGTTTGGCTTTCCTGTTCCTCTTCTCGCTTTCCCTGGCTTCCTCTTCCTTTTCCCTCTTCACTCAGCTTGCTTGCTGGCCGGCCTGCCTGCCTGCCTATCTGCCTGCCTGCGTGACAATGAATTCTCTGCATGGCTGCAGTGATCCCACTGTTGACAAGGTCAGGCTTAGTTCATTGACTACAGAAGACCAAAAAACCTGTTTCTCATGCCCAGTGGTGTTATGGGTTGCTAGGTCAGAGCAGCAGGCCTGTCTAACTGACAGAATCGTAGGGTTTCCTGCAGTTTCAACACCTCTCTTTTTGGTGGAGCTGTTGGCTCACTTTGCTGAAAGTGTCCTAGGCTTGAACTACTTCGGCCTCAAATACGGCCAGCTAGAGGATGGATACAGAAGAGAGGAAAAAAGAGCATGGAGAGAGTCTGGGTAAGACGTGGTAAAGGAGAGTGCTGCTTTGTGTTCAGTCCTGTGTGACTTGCTGGCTGAGGTGCTCATGGCTGGCCACTTGGGATGGGCACTTAGGCTTGGACCGTGGCGAAAGTTGAACACAGCTAAGTATGAAACTACTCTAAAGATCTAGTTCTCAGCTGCAGCACAGCTCCTCTGTGACCACCTCCGTGGCCTCCTGTGGCTGAGCATCAACGGTTTGGGACAACTCTCTCTAAACCAGGATTTTGTGAATGCCAGGGACACAGTTTTCTTAGCGGGCCCATGGAATGTCCACACAGCTGCTTAGTGTTGTAGACCTGGCATCAGGCATCATAAAGGAGGGTGGAGTTTATTCCCTTTCAGGGTAGAAGAGTCACCTCTTACCTAGCCAAAAGGCAATTTTGGGGAAAGGTTTTGTTTTGTTTTAATTTACTGGGTTTTAGGTAATCCAGGGTGGTAGTTAAGATGCCTTCCTTGGGCAGGGATCATGGCAGGGATATGCAAGGCGCTCTTCTACTTGGCCTTGTAAGCAGACTGGGAAAGGGGGGTTCCCTAGTTTTCTCCTTCTCCCCACTTACTAGGACTTGCCTTCTCCCTGAGCCACGAGAGGCTGGGTTGGTGCTCTCCCGCTACTCTGCTCCTGCTGACTTAGAGCCTCCGGCTGCTGTACAATGGCCTGGGAAAGGGAACAGGCAGAACGGGCACAGAACAAAACTGTAACGGAAGCAAGGCAGGTTTCCTTCCTTAAAACGGGAAATCACAAACTCCAAGAACTGTGTAAGCAAAGACAACATGTCTAATGCACCGAGTCCTCTGGTGTCACAGCAATAAGGAAAGATGAAATGACTTCCTGTGCACACAGTCCAGCCTGACTGCTGTGTGATGTTGCACTTGGCAGCCATGTGGTGGGCATGTGTGACTACTCTGGGTTTCACTTTATGTTTTAAACTTTTTATTCCTCTCGCGTCCAGCATGGATGGGGACATGTCCCTGGAGCCCCGCAGCTGTGTACTTGTTTGCATTTGTTTCCCATTGAAACTTGTGTTTGTGTCCTGCTTTGAGCTGTACCCTGTCCCGTCCATTGTGAAATTATCCCAGCAGCTGTAATGTACAGTTCCTTCTCAAGCGAGCAACAGCAGCACAATCCTGTGTTTTATAAAGACAACAGTGGCTTTCTAACGTGCAGTCTCTGTTTTTTGTTTTGTTTTGTTTTTTCTTACCAGCAAAATAAACTATTGGGGTTAATTAACATCTCTGATAGGTTTTAGGATGGAATAATAGATTGTCAGGCAATCATACTGAACAGGGTCTCTGTGTATTCTTCACAAACATGCAAAACTCTGTGCCGGGAGTATTGTGAGTCGAGACGGTAGGCACAACTCAAAAGTGAGGAAAACAGAGTGTCTTTAACATTTCTTGGGGGAGGATATTGGTCACAGAATCCTCTGGTACAAAAGATCACAGGTGACTGGCCAAAGGCTGTCGCAGTGACGATGGAAAGGGCAGGTTTGAGAAGCAGGACATAAAATTAATGGGATGCCATAAGGAAGAGTAGTGGGATGTAGAGCTAATGTTTCTACTTGGACATGAGTAGACTGAGACAGTCATGGGCAAGGCTATAGAAGGAATATGGTACATCTCGTGGTGAAAGGGGAGTTTTCTTTGAGGGTCCTGTTACATACCCCTGGTGGCCTCAAATTCACAATCTTTCAAGCTCTGCCTCCCATGTACTGGAGTTGGAGGCCCATGGCACCTTTGCCAGCCTTTTGAGATTTTAGTGGGGCATAGGAGGGTGGGTATTCAGCTAAAGTCCCCAATAAACACAGCCTTGGTGCTGAGGCAAAATAGGAAACAACTGTTAGAAATACTAGAGTCCCCCTGTGTAGACGGTAGCTAGGGCTGCAGGCACAAAGGGGCAGCTTAGGAAAAGAAATAGGCTGCATAGCCTTGTGGAGGCAGAAGTAAGGTGACAGCCAAGTAACCATTGGTTAAATAAAGTGGAGAAAAATGGGACAGAATGGGATCTTACCCACCCCCAGCCATCCTTGCCTGTTTTACCATCCTATTCCCCATCTTGTTTTGAATCTTACAATATAACTTTGGTCATTCTCTAGTAGTTCTTAAATGAGTTTTAGGGGAAAAAATAATAAAGGTGAGATTAGGACTTCCAGGTTGTCCATCAGATAACACTTTCAAATTCCTCTTGTTCTTAGGAGAAAGAAAAAAAAAGAGAGTAATTCTTTTTTTTTGTTTGTTTGTTTTTCAAGACAGGGTCTCTCTGTGTAGCCTTGGCTGTCCTGGACTCACTTTGTAGACCAGGCTGGCCTCGAACTCACAGTGATCCACCTGTCTCTGCCTCCCGAGTGCTGGGATTAAAGGTGTGCGCCACCACCGCCCGGCCTAGAGAGTAATTCTTAACTTGGTCCCTAACCAGTTTTATAGATTGTGTGCTGGTACACCAGGCAGAACCTACTTTGTGTTGTCTTACCCGGGGACTGTGAAACCCTAGGCATAGAAACTGCATTGTGTTCTGTCATCTCAGGACAGTAGCAGATACTGGAGAGAGTGAAAAGAGCTAGAGATCATGAGTATAGAGGGGGAAATCAGGAAGTGATACTGAGACAGGTTTGGTGGTGCACATCTTTAACCCCACCATTCAGGAGGCGGGAGACTGATGATCTCTGGTTCAAGGCCAGCCTAGTCTTTATGATAAATTCCAGGTCAGTCAGGAAAAAAAAAAAGTCACAGGATGGTGTCTAATCCTCAACTTTAAGTGAGCCAAAACACAATGTTCCTGCATTTTCAGGTAAGCCGAATAGGAAAAGCTCTAGGTATCAGCATCTTATCTTTTCCAACATTTTCACCCCCAACTGCAGAGGTTCCTTGGTTTTGTGCCTTAAGCTGGTGGCACAGTTGTCAAAGCTTGTCAGGTTTGGCATCTTCCCTGGTACTACTAGAGCACCAGAGTAATTTCTTAACACTAAAGATCTTCAGAGAAGGTCTCTGGCAGACAGCCCACTGAGGAATTATCACTGGCAGACAGTGTGCATATAATAGATCTAGAAGCCCTCTGGAGGCCAAGTGTTATGACTTTGCGAATTATGACGCTAAAGCTTGTAGTTAGCACCTGCCATACTCCTTTTGGGACATGGCCACTTATACACTACGAGCCTTTCAACAGCAAAGGTTAGAGGAGGCTGATTAAACTTGAACAATATATTCCTGGTCGAAATAAGATAAATTTATGACCATGTTTGTAGATTAGGCTGGCTTTGAAATGCCAGCGATGCACCTGCCTCTGCCTCTCTGAGAGCTGGAATGAAAGGTGTGTACCACCTTCCCCAGCTTTGTTTTTCTGTTTTGAAAGGCTTAGCAGTTGGCTTGTGGGCTGTCTGGTTCTGGAGTCCCACATCTTGATTGAAGGTTTGTTTACTTATGTCTAGAAACCCGCTTTTAGTACTGGTTGAGCAGCTTTCCCTCTACTTACGATATAGCAAAATATGATGTAGCAAGCCAGGCGTGGTGGCACACACTTTTAATCCCAGCACTCGGGAGGCAGAGGCTGGTGGATCGCTGTGAGTTCGAGGCCAGCCTGGTCTACAAAGTTAAGTCCAGGGCAGCCAAGGCTACACAGAGAAACCCTGTCTCGGGGGGAAAAATGATGTAGCGCACCCTGAGGCAAAGTAAGGATGGATATTGTGGACATCTTGCCTTAGACCCTAGAATCTCATGGCAGAGTTTAGAGGTTAAAGTTATGGTGAAAGATGGTACTTAAAAGTTCTAAGCCTCAGCCATGCTTTGCTAGGCTGCTTTCTGTATTACTTCATCAGTGTTGAATTAGAATATTAAATTGTGGGCTGGAGAGATGGCTCAGCAGTTAAGAGCACTGAACTCTACCAGAGGACCTGGGTTCAGTTCCCAGTACCCACATGGCAGCTCACAACTGTCCATAACTTTAGAATACAACACCGTCACACAGGCATATATGAAGGTAAAACACCAATGTACACAAAATAAATAAATTTTAAAAATAATAAAGTGTTTCTCATTCTCTTGACATTCTCTTGGCTATAGGCTGATGAAGGCTCAAGTGCTTGGAAAGATACACAGAGAACATAAAAGAAGCAATCCTTCAAAGCAGAAGTCAGAAGGACTTTTGTTTTTCCTCCAGTGTTTCATTCTAAAACAAGGAAGTCTTTCCGTGGATGCCCTTAGCAGTTCAGGGTTCATGTCTTACAGCATCGGTTTTGTTTTTTTTTTTTTTCACGCCACTTGGCAAAGCAAAATTATCCCTTCTTAAATTAAATGGGAGTTACCCTTTGAATCATAAGGACTAGGCTACTCACCTGGCTTATGGGGTGCAGCAGAGGGCATTCGGTCCTGGCTCTGGGTGATCTGAAAGCCCATGTTTTATATTGCGGAAAGTGGTGGTGGAGGCTGTCGCTTTTTAGTGACGTGTCTCATCTAACCTAGGAAGTGGAGTGTAGCAGCACAAAGGATAGTACAATAACAGCGGCAACTGGGAAGAAAGGGAGACACTGAGTCTCTACATCTCACTTGTAGGGCCTCAGGGCCTCAGCACTTGTTAAGGTAGGTAGGCTAGCATTCGGTCCTTTAGTGCACTGAGTATTTGGTATTTTATTTTGCTCTAGTGTCTCTCATGTATCCACGTACCTATTTGCTGTCCTGATACCTTTGTTAGGCTGCTCATATATTTTACTCATTTTAAAACTGGATTGTCTTAGGGAGCTATAAAAGCATATAAAACTCAAGAGAGGGGTTTTGTTGGAGATACACATATCAAGTAATTTTTCCTAATCCACGACTTGTCCTTTTTTTGAGTAGGAAAAAAAAAATCATTTTCATTTCTAATTTATTAATTTAAAGTTAAATTTATTGTCTTTTAAACTGTTCTAGTTTGTGCTTTTTGCATAGTATTTAAGAAAACTTGTATTGTCTGGTGGCTGCCGAGGTGCTGGGGGCACTGATTTCTCTGCATCTGAGGTTTCGTACTATTTTATAGTTCTTTCTGAGAACGATCAGTACCATCAGGGATAAGGCCAGTTTTAGCCTGCTTCTTGAGCCCTGTCCTTGAAGCCTATCTATCTGTCCATCTGTCCATCCATTTATCAAGCAAACACTTACTGTGCTCTTATAGAACAGCAGCAAGCATTGCTCTAAGCAGTAAAGGAATAGTAGTTAACAAGATACATGAAACTTTGTGTTCTTAAGATTAGGCTCATTGGAAGTAGGTTACCCCAAAACAGTATTTGGGCAGGGGAACGCATCATATAGCTTTGCCTTGGCAAGAATCTCCAAGACCTTTTTGCTTCCCTACTTTGAATTTTAATTTGTGAGCCTTTCACATGGGCCTACTCTAAAAAGGTAGTTCCAAACAGCAGAAGCAGCTAGGAACACATCATAGACATTTGTTGGATTTTATTGACTCTAAGGGCCCAAATCTTGTTCAAAAAGACAGTACCTTGAAACTGGACAGATGGCTCAGTGGGTTAAGAGTACTGGCTGCTCTTCCAGATGACTGATTACCAGCACCCACATGGTTGCTCACAAATGTCTAACTCCAGTCCCAGGAATCTGACACCCTCTTCTGGCTTCATGGACACCAGACACCCACAAGCATAAACAAAACAAACTGCACAAACAAACAAACCACTGTGTTCGTCTGTCACCACACCATGTTTTCTGGAATATGCTAGATAAGCTTGCATTCATAAAAGAAACTAGTTCCAGAATCAAGAGATGAAGGTATGGGGCTGGAGAGATGGCTCAGAGGTTAAGAGCACTGGCTGCTTTAACAAAGGTCCTGAGTTCAATTCCCAGCAACCACATGGCGGCTCACAACCATCTATAATGACATCTGGTGCCCTCTTCTGGCCTGCAGGCGTACATGCAAGCAGAGTACTGTATACATAATAAATAAATCTTAAAAAAAAAAAAAAGCCTTGTGGTGGCTCACACTTGAGAGGAAGAGGCAGGTGGATCTCTGTGAGTTCAAGACCAACCTGATCTACAGAGCGAGTTCCAGGACAGCCAAGGCTACACAGAGAAACTCTGACTCGAGAAACAAAACAAAAGAAAAAAAAAAACCCTTAATTTCATACATGTGTGTGTGTGTGTATACACACATATATATTTAGTATATTTTTAACAACCCTCCCCCACACTGATTCATTGGGACACACTGCTAACCCTGCATGAAATACGATCTGTTTTCACGAACCCAGGTGTTTTTAAAGGATGTACTTTTGTACTTTGAGCGCGATGTGCTGGATCTAGTGTCTTGTACAAATTACATCCTAGTGGGTTGGAGGCAGGTCATAAAGTAGTCCACAACCTACAGATTGGGAGGAAGGTTACCTAGGGAAGATTAGCAGGGGTGCCCACCATGGTGGTCCAGGAAAGGACGCCAGAGATGAAGACCTGGAGTGGGATGGGAAGGGGAGAATTTCCGGCCAGGGAAACCCAAAGGCTCCAAATCAGCAGAGGAGCACCAGACCAAATCCGGGTAACTCGAGGCTGATCAGATTAGCTGTAAAACAATCTATGGAGAAAAGCTAAGAGCCCTTTAGCCAGGCCTTTTAACGCCAGGAAGTTTAGGTTCTTCAAGGAGATTAGGAGAATGTTTACACAGAAATAATGCCATCTGGTATTCACGTAATGTTCTATTTCCTAGTCAACTGTTTTAAAAACTACACTGAACTTAAAAAAAAAAAGCAAAAAACAAAACAAAACAAAAAAACAAAAAACAAAACAGTTGTTAAAGCAACTCTTTGTACTTGTGGTGGTCTCAGCCTAGTGCTTGTGCTCCAAGCGGGCGTGGCAGGCGGAGCCGTGAGGTAGGATGTCCGCTCCACTCTCAGGTACGCACTGCCGCAGGTAAGCTCTGCGGGCTGGCGGCGACGTCGCCTCAGGCGGCGGTCCCCACCCGGGTCGCCAGCCTCTCGCTCGGGATTGTCACCGGCAGGCACAGAGGGTGCAGGGGCGGCCGCTCGCTCGCGGCTCCGCCCCGGCCCCGCACCGGCTCGCCCGCCCACCGCTCGCCAGAGTCCGCCCGGCGCTGGCCGCGCCCGCACGGATGTTGCTCCCGCAGGGCTCAGGCTTGAGGCGAGTAGCGGACCCGGCGAACGGGCCGCGATCCGGAGAGCGGAACTGACGCGAGCGGGCTTCCGGGGGCGACCGGGCCGAGCGAGCGAGCGGCGGCGGCCGGCGGGTCGGGTGGGGAGCGGTGTTCGCATCAGCAGCTGTGGGCGACGCCAAGTTCTGGACCCGGCTTCGGCGTCCTCGCCCCTCGCCGCGCTGCTCTTGCTTAGCTGCGGCTGTCTTCGGCCCGGAGCGTTCGGAGGGTGGTCCCGTCTCTCGCCTCCGTGGCGGCTCTGTTCTCCCGTGAAGCACTCCCCCCAGCTCCATGAATGGAAATCGGCTCCGCAGGTGAGTCGGGGCTGCTGGACAGGCCTGGTGGGGTCGTTCCCCCGAGGTTGTCCCCTGGGCACCCTTGCTCCTTGCACTTCAGGTGCTGTCAGTACGCGTTGGGAGGGAGTCGCTGGTTTTTTTGGGCCCAACGCGGGTGGCCTCTCCTCAGCCCCGCCACTCCTCTCCTGGGGCCACTGAGTTGGCCAAAGTGCCAGGAGGGGGTTAAGTTTAGGGTTATCTACTAGGCGATGATGTCTCCTCTAGAGTGCTATTCCCCTGAGGATATAAGGGGAGTTTGTTCTTGCTTTTTTTTAAATTCCAGTTGGAAATATAAAGGCTGCGCTTGTCCTTTAACCGGGTCGCGTGTCCCGTGGAGGCTGGACAAGTCTGTCATCACCCTTATCTGCATCTTAATGTAGTCTGAGGATACCCTGAGATACCCGGTGGGATTACGTTTGAAATTGGTATTGGGGCAACAGGGTCAGGTGCAAGATGGCTTTGCTTCCATCCTCTGATTCTCCATGTTTGTGGTAGCTTCTGAGGAGCTTGGTCATAATCATTGCTTATGTGAAAAGGTATCTTCAGAATGCTGACTCTATCCCCCCCCCCCACTGTTTTCTGTTCCCTATAACCTGGAAATCTGGAATTTAGGAAAACGGTTTTGTCTCTTGTGGGGGAAAATATCAGTGTTAAGAAGGGAACCCAAACTGGATAGTACTTGAGTTTAAAAAGAAAAAAAAGTAGTCAATGGACAGTATGTGTCTTTAAAAAGGGAAAAGTAGCCAACGGTTCTAAAGTAACTGACAGAGCAGCATGAAATAGGTGTTACATAACGGATTGCTTGCCAAGCAATCACCCTTGCTTCCTAAATCTGAGAGTTCTCTTTATCCACAAGATCAGTAGTGTATAGCTTTTGTGATATTTCAGGGTTGTCTTGTTATGGTATAACAAGTCCCTGAATTTCACATCTCCTCCTGCTAATTTGAAAGGTCTCCAACTAGAAGAAAAACTAATTTAAAAGAAACTAGCGACATAGGAAGACTTCAGTTAGGCTAAGAACATAATTGTCAAATGGATACAAAAAGGGATTTCCATTATTACATGGAATTCCTTTCTATTAAGTTTCTACCGTTTCCCCCCTTTTTATGTTCCATTTTTCTCCTCTCCGTATTTTCTTAAAAGCAAAATTGTCTAGACTGTAAAGTTTTTGACTGTTAACTATCAGTTTGTGTATTATTTCCAGACTGCATTTTCCTTTTTAAATTTTACATTCTATTTGTACTGCTCTTACTGTATAAGATATCTGATTGTTTCCAGATATCTGATTTTTATATAACTACTCTGTTGTCAAGCCTGGAAAACTAAATATGAAATTAAAGATTTTGTTCATTGTCTGCCTAAAACTTTTAAGGATATTTCTCCCAAATTGAGTGTTTTCCCTTCTTTGGGTTCTTCACGGTAAAATATTGACATTTATTAGCTGTGATGTCAGACCACCCAGTCAGCTGATACAGTTTGCTAAGCATGACTCGGAAATTTTTACCTTTTCTTTTTGGGTGTTCTTTTGATAAAACATAGAGCAATTGATGCGCCTTCACATCAGGGTACGTATAGTTAAGACTTATTAACTAGCTTAGGAATGGTGGCTCATACCTTTGGTCCCAACATTCAGGGGACAGAGATGGTTCAATCTCTGTGAGTTAGAGGCCAGCCTGATCTACATAGAGAGTTCTGGGCCAGCTGGGACTACATTGTGTACCCTGTCTCAACAAACAAAGGACAAAAACAAACAACCAAACTGTTAATTAAATTAAAACAACCAAAACAGTTCTACCAACCATGCTCTACTGTGTTGAAACATAAAATTCATTCTTCAGTGAAGTTCATGTGTTCATACTGTTGTTTAGTGTCAGGCTCAAGGTTGCTACCATCAGAAACAATTCTTTGGGTGTAGGCCTTTAACCCCAGCACTTGGGAGGCAGAGGCAGGTAGATCTCTGAGAGTTAAAGGCCAGCCTGGTCTATATAGTGATTTCCAGGCCAGCCAGGGCTACATAGTGACACCCTTTCTCAAAAAAAAACAAAAAACAAAAAAAACAAAAACAAAAGAAAAAAAATTTTTTTTTGTTCTTGCAACTTTTATGTAATTGTTACTGTGAACGTGAAGTTGAAAACATAGTTAGGACAACAGACAACTAGCTTTTACATTCAAATATAACAGATGCATATTTTGGGTTAACATTTTTTTTTTTTTTTTTTTTAGATATATAGGCTGGAGAGTTGGCCTAGCAATTAAGAACACTTGTTGCTCCAGCAAAGGACCCTGGTTTGATTCTTAGCACCACATTGTGGCTTAAAACTGTAACTCTAGTCCCAGAAGACCTGATGTCCTCACCTGATCTCTAAGGGCATCAGGCATGCATATGGTGCACATAAATACATGCCGGCAAAACACTCGTGCACATAAAACAATAAAAATAAATCTTAAATTTGAAAAAAAAAATATAGATGCTCTCTAGCAGTTTACTAGGTTAGTACTGAAATTTTGGCTCTCAAATTTTGTTCTTTTAGATGGAGATTCTCAAATCACTTAATGATAAGATTGTTTCTTATGTGGCTACATAGAAAGCTTAAATGCACACCTTTAATCCCAGTTCACAGGAGGCAGAGGCAGGTGGATCTCTGTGAGTTCAAGGCCAGCTTGGTCTACAGAGCAAGTTCCAGCACAGCTAGAGTTGTTACACAGAGAAACCCCATCTCAAACGAACAAAAAACAAAACAAAACAGAAAGCTTAAATTTATTTGATGCAACAGATGACAACCAATTCAAATATCATGTATTTATTTCATGATGGAGCATTCCTCACTAAAAATATTTATTCTTCCTTTCCTATGCACATGAACACAAGGATTTTATTTTATTTTTGAGACTAGGTCTCATTGTGTAGATTAAAGATGTGTGCCGTGCACAAAGTGAGTCCAGGACAGTCAAGGCTACAGAGAGAAACTGTCTTGGAAAAAAAGAAAAGAAAACAAAACAAAAGATGTGTGCCACGAAGCCTAGCTTTGTAAGAGATTTTTCAGTTTATCTGAAAAAAATACCATCTTAACTTAGATTTAACCAAAAACTGGAATAAGTCAACTTAAAATAATAATTTAGCATTCATGTCTGTGATTCCTTCAGGGTACTTCTGATGAAGCTTTCTTTTTTTTTTTTTTCCTGGTCTAATTACAATTGAGCTAAAATTATGGACTTTACTTTGTTTTCAAATAAAATGAGAACCAGGAAAATCAGGAAGTGTTCATTTAAATGCTACTTATTTTTGAAAATGACTACTCTTAGTTTATATTTTTGGGTAAAGTCCAGCTGTTGTTCAGAAAGGAATTATACTTAAATATAAATATTCTCTAATAACCTATAGGAAGACTGGGGTTCAGTTATGGACTGTCTCCCTAGAGGACTCCAGTTCCACCCCAGCATTGGCAGGGAGGCAAGCATTTGTTTTTATCATAAATTGCTAACATGTAAGTTGATCTGTCATGAGCAGTAGTTTTATACAATCTTTCAAAATGAGTAGACTCTTAGTTAAACTTTTAAAAAGATATTTATTTACTTTTGCTGTATGAGGTTTGGCTGCATGTATGCATTGTATATACCATGTGTTCTTGGTGCTTGCATAAGCCAGAAGAGAAAAGTGAATCCCCTGGGATTGACGCCACAGAGTGTAGTGAGCAGCCATTTGTGGAGGCGGGGAACTGAACCTGGGCCCTCTTTAAGAGCAGGATGTTCTCCAACTGCTGAGCTATCTCTCTAGACTCCTTAAGTTAAGCTTTTTTTTTTTTTTTTTTTTTTTTGGTTTTTTTTGAGACAGGGTTTCTCTGTGTAGCCTTGGCTGTCCTGGACTAACTTTGTAGACCAGGCTGGCCTCGAACTCACAGTGATCCACCTGCCTCTGCCTCCTGAGTCTTTTTTTTTTTAAAGGTTTATTTATATAATTAGGACATTTTGAACATTTTCGGCATTTGTATAACAGTTTCTGATAAAGTTAATATATCCAGGTGCTCACCAAAGAAACATGTATATAATATACATGTAGATTTTTGTAACTGATCTGTTTTTGCTCATTTATAATCAGTAGAAGCAACTGTCTAGATATTGGGGCAGCCTTGATTTGAGTCTGTAACTTATAATTGAATTCACTACTCTAGTTTTATATTAAGCTATTAGGATTTCCTTCATAATTAGTTTAGCCCTTTGTTTTTCCCTGAGTGACTTCTGGACCCTGCGCTCCCTTTGCAGTCTGAAGACGGCACTGCAGTCAGAGCCATGTGTTGCTGATAATGCTTCTGGTAGCAATAAAATGTTGTCCATAAAAAAAAAAAAGATTTATTTATTTATTGTATATGAGTGCTCTATCTGCAGAAGAGCGCATCAGTTCACATTATAGATGGTTTTGAGCCACCATGTGGTTTCTAGGAACTGAACCCAGACCTCTGGAAGAGCAGGCAGCACTCTTAACCACTGAGCCATCTCTCCAGGCCTGCCTCCTGAGTCTTAAGTTAAAGCTTTATAGTTAGTTATCTTAGAGCCCTGTATTTCTTTATTAATAATTTTGTTTTGTTTTGTTTTTCGAGACAGAGTTTATCTGCCAGCCTTGGCTGTCTTGGAACTTGTTCTGTAGACCAGGCTGGCCTTGAACTCACAGAGACCCACCTGCCTCTGCCTCCCGAGTGCTGGGATTAAGGGCATGCGCCGCCACAACCTGGTTATTGATAAAAATTTTTGAGTCAGTAGGAAGCCAGCAAAATGGTGGGTAAAGATGAATGAATTTGCTGCCAATCCTGATCCGGGTTTCACATGGTAAAGGGACAGAACTGACTCCCAAAAAGTTGTCTGTCTATCTGTGTCTGTCTGTCTGTCTCTCTTTACTTTTTGTTGTTGTTTTGTTTTGTTTTCTGAGACAGGGTTTCTCTCTGTGGCGTCCTGAACTGGCTTTGTAGACCAGGCTGGCCTGGAACTCAGAACGATCCACCTGCCTCTGCCTCCCGAGTGCTGGGATTAAAGGCATGCACTACCACGCCGGGCACCCAATTTTAACTTTTTTCCCCCCTAGTTTTTCTTTTTTTTTTTTTTTTTTTTTTTGGTTTTTCGAGACAGGGTCTTCCCCCCTAGTTTTTCAAGACAGGCTTTCTCTGTGGAGCCTTGGCTGTCCTGAGCTTGCTTTGTAGACCAGGCTGGCCTCAAACTCACAGAGAACCACCTGCCTCTGCCTCCCAAGTGCTGGGATTAAAGGCGTGCCACCACGCCCAGTCACCCTGGGCCTTTTAATAAGTGAGAAGGGCTTTGTTTTTGCTTTGGCTTGGTTTTGGTTTTTCAAGACATGGCTTCTCTGTGAACGGCCTTGGCTGTCCTAGACTCACTCTGTAGACCAGGCTTGCCTTGAACTCAAAGACACCTGCCTCCCTCTGCCTCCCACGTGCTGGGATTACAGGCCTGCGCCATGGTGCCGAGCTCCAATTTTTACTTTTAAAAGTCAAATTAGAAACTAATCAACCATAATAAAGCTGCTGTGAAGAACAACTAAAATGAATAAAAAGATAAATAGACACGGTTTCCTCTCATTCTTTGGGCAAATTTAGTATAATAAGTTGGTATAATTTATATTAGTTTATGTTTTTCCCAGGGAACACTGCGTTTGTTTGGTTCTGTAAGCCTGGCCAGACAGCATGCAAAAGAGGCCTGGGGCCCTGTAAAGGGGAGAGTTCCTGGAAGAGTTCTCTCTTGTATATGGAAAAACCCTAGCTTAGAGAAAGATTCTTGCCAAAATGTCTTTAGCTGTTGGATGCTAGTTGAAAATTATTTTACTTTATAATATAGTTATCTAGTTTTATTTAGTTTTTATATTCTTAAAATTCTTACTCTACCTGAAAGACAAACTGGTCAGTGTTTTACCACTTAACCCTTAAATTGTAATTTGCTTTAAATGATTAATAAGTAAGAGAAAAAAGGCCAAAGTTAGAGGTCTGTTTTCAGGATTGCAACTGATTTTTTTTTTCCTAGCCCTGTTTAGACTCAGAGTGTTGGGATAAGCAACATTTACCAGACATTCCTACTTTCTAATCCAGTTGTCTGGAATACTCATAGACCCTCATTCTTGGCTCATTAACAAAACAGATGTGAGAAAGAATATTGTGTGTTTTTCTACTATAATGATTGTGCTGTTAGGATGCATGAACAGCCTTTCTGTATTTGGAGTTTCTGTGGTTGTCTGCCATTATCTATGCTAATATTAATGGCTTTCTTTGGCTAGCCAATGCTTTAAAAAAAAAAAGACTATTGAGATTCACACAAATAATGCTTTCTCTTATATTATAAATGTGGAGGTTATATAACATTAGTTTATATTTATATAGGTTTTATGGTTTGGTTCACACATTTTATTTATTTTTTTCCAGATACATTTTATTCATTTCATAATTTTCAAATTCTTGGGAAATCAAAGTATTTATAGAATATAAACATGAATAAGTGAGACATTTTAGATTTTTTTATATTTAGAAGAAAGTTTGCAGGAAAATTCACAATTAGTAAATTTATATACTTTTTGAAAAATTTATGTGCATTAGTGTGAGGGTGTCAGATCTTGGAGTTACAGACAGTTGTAAGATCCCATGTGGGTGCTGGGAATTGAACCAGGGTCCTTTGGAAGAGCAGGCAGTGCTCTTAACCACTGAGCCATCTTTCTAGCCCCAATTTATATACTATTTTTATCTGATTTTTATTTAATACTATTTTTATACTGTATTCTGGTTTTTAAATCTTCTAACAACTTAAATTATGCATAGTGCAGTTAATGACTAACTTACAAATTTGGCTACTTAGTGTTCTCTCTTCAAGGGAGAAAAATTTTTTACAAGATTCTTCCCTAGCTGGGCGGTGGTGGTGCACACCTTTAATCCAAGCACTCAGAGAGACAGAAGCAGGTGGGTTTCTGTGAGTTCAAGGTCGGCCTGGTCTTCAGAGTGAGTTCCAGGACAGCCAAGGCTACACAGAGAAACCCTGTTTTCAAACAAACAAACAACATTCTTCCCTTTATTAACATCTGAGGCAGTAACCCTGCACCAAGTTTAATATTGTGTAAGTGTTTATTTAGCTGTAGTGAATATAACTACAAATGCTGTCTGTTTGGATGAGTTTATGAATAAAAAATGGAATTTGAAATTAGCAAGTAAGAGTCTATTAGAAGTTCCATACTAATGTGTACTAGTTAGTCATATAAAATTACAGGCATTTCACTGTGTTAAATTTGGAGATGAACTTAATACATTTACTTTTCTGAAACAGAAACATTTTTTTAATTATAGAATAATAAACACATACTGTTTGTTTTAAAAAACAAAGGGCTGTACGTAGTGGCGCACGCCTTTAATCCCAGCACTTGCGAGACAGGCAGGCAGATCTCTGTGAGTTTAAGGCCAGCCTGGTCTACAAAGAGAGTCCAGGACAGCCAGAGCTACACAGAGAAACCCCGTCTTGAAAAAAAAAATAAAGTATAAAGGAATGCAAAATAGTATAATGTAATAATATTATTCTAACCACCACATAAAACTATTAGTCCGGCATGGTGGTGAATGCCGGGGGTGGCGCACACCTTTAGAGGCAGACAGATCTCTGTGAGTCTGAGGCCAGCCCTGTCTACAGAGCAAGTTCTAGGAAAGCCAGGGCTACACAGAAAAACCCTGTTTCAAAAAAAAAAAAGTATGCCTCTATCATATTGTTTTTAACATGCCTGTCCTATTAAATCATGTATTATGAATATTCCTACCACATAATTATGTATACCTATGTGTCAGTAATGATAACTTTTATGGGTATATACATTTAATTTTTATATGTTATTTAATCAGTCTTAAAGGTGGTAGTTTAGTATTTCTTCTAGTTTTTCCTTATTATGAATATTTTGACAAGTATCTTAGTACACAGTACACAGATCTTTGGATACTAGTTCAGTGCTGCCTTTTGTATAAATTCCTAGAAGTAAAGTTGGTAAAGCAGGTATTCTATGAATATTAAAATAAAAGTTTATATGAAAGCCCATAATTTGAGGGCTGGAGAGATGGCTCAGTGGGTAAGAGGATCTTGGTTTGATTCACTGTATCCCTGTGAGGCTTACAACAGCCCTTACTTTCAATCCCAGAAGATCCAACTCCCACTTTTGGCCTTCCTGGGCACTGCATGTACGTGGTGCACAGGCAGAACACCCAATCACATAAAAAATTAAAAACAATAATGAGTAAAAAACATCTGTAATTTGTTAATAGCATATAGAATATGCTGTAGGAGTTTATTTATTCAACTTATTTTTATCATATATATTTACTCTAGATTATTAGTTAGCTTCAGACATAGAACTTGTATCTATTAGATTATTAGATCATTGAATAGTGTAGACCATATAAGAAAGGGAGAGGTGGGAAGACAGGTCAGTCAGTATAGTGCTTGCCATGCTCACACAAAAAGCAGCTAATTTTAGCTATGGGGAGGCTGAGACAGGTGAATCCCTAGGGTTCACTGACGAGCAAGCCTAGCCTGATTGCAAATCCCAATCCCAAAATGGCTGCCTCTGCCTTCTGAGTGCTGGGATTAAAGGCATGCTCCACCACCTCTCGTCTTCCTATCTTAAAAAAAAAAAAAAAAAAAAAAAGACCATTTATTCCTTTATTTTGTGTCAGGAGAGGATGTGTTCATGCCACCCGCAAGAGGCAACTTGTAGAGTTGATTCTGCCCTTCCACTATGTGGGCCTTGAGGATCAAACTCAGTTTGTCAGCCTCAGCGGCGAGCACCTTACTCACTGAACCATCTTGCTAGCGCTCTTTCTGTTTTGTTTTTTTGTTTTTGTTTTTAATGGAAGTTATACAAACTTAAAAGATGGAAACATAGTGTTTGTCTTTTTATAACTGGCTATTTCATTTAACATTATGTCAAAAACAAAACAAAACAAAAAACAAAAAAAGAACAAAAAAACATTATGTCATAAAGTTGGTCTATGTTGTAGCATATGTCAAGAATTTCTTTTAAGGTTGAATACTTTGCCATTGGGTGTATCTCCCACATCTACTCATCCATCCACAGACGCTTAAGTTGCTTTTATCTTTCTGCTGTTGTAAAGAACGGTCCAAAAATATATGTGTTAAATTATCTCTTGTTCAGTTTATTATTTCAAATTCTTACACACACACATACACACACACACACACACACACACACACACACACACACACACTTCCCTCCCCCTAAGTAGATTACTGGGTCATATGATCTCAGCATTTGGAAGGTCGATGAAGAGATCTTATCAAGGCCAACTTGGGCTGTATAGTGTAACAAGTGCTTGCCACCAGGGCTGAGGACCTGAGTTCAATCCCTGGGACCCACATGGTGGAAGAAGAGAAGTGACTAAGATTTACTTTCAGTTATGTGAGTGAGTGTGTCTGTGTGATAGAATACACAATGTAAGTACAGGTGCCCACAGAGGCCGGAAGACAGCATCAGATCCCTGGAGCTGGAATTATAGGCAGTTGTGAGCAGTACAACATGCAGTTGGGAACTAAACTGAACTGCGAGAGCAGTCTATGTTCCTAACAGCTTAGCCATCTCCCCAGCCCTGACTTTTCCTACCTCCCCCATTTATTTATTTGTTTGTTTTTATGTATATGGTTGTTTTGCTTCTGTGTCAGCGCACCATGTGAGTGCTCATCACCTGTGGAGGCCACAAGGGGGCAGCAGATCCTTTGGAAGAGAGTTTATAGAGGATAGTGAGCTGCCGCATGGGTGATGGGACTCCTTTGGAGAAGAAGCCAGTGTGCTTAACAACTGAGCCGTCTCTAGCTTTATCCTCCTAGTATTTTAGGAACCGCTGTACTGTTCTCCAGAGTGAATGTACTGTTCCATTTTATATGTCTACCAACAGAGGACTGTTGGGATTTCCGATACTATTGTGTGTCAGTAAGTTGCATTTTTTTTTTTTTTTTAGTAATTTGTCTGTTTCATCACAGTTAAATTTATTGCTATGATGTTTTTAATGTCTTCTAGTGATTCATTTAAAAAAAAAAAAGATCTGGCATTGTTTCCTTAAGTCTTTTTCGTCATTTTGCTTAAGATAAAACCAGTGTTGAAACTTCCCAGTTTAAGTCAGTGAAATGGTTCAGTGAGTAAAAGTGCTCACTACAAACCAGACCACCTTAGATAATCCCTGGGCTCCGCATGGTGGAAGAAGACAACCGACTCTTCCAGGTTGTCCACTGACTTCCACATGTTTTCTCTCTCTCTCTCACACACACACACACACACACACTATAAAAATATATATATAATTTTAAAAAGAAACTGTAAGTTTCATTTTTAAATAATTCATTTTTAATCATTTTGTTATCTAGTTATTATTATATTCCTTTTTCTGTCTTTTTGTTGTTGTTGTTGTTGTTGTTGTTGTTGTTGTTTTTTGTGACAAACGCTTATGTGAGCCAGGCTGGCCTCTTAACTCACTGTGTACCTAGTCCTGACCTTGAACTCCTGATTCTTTTGTTATACTTCCTAAATGTTGGAATTTCAGCCATATACCATACCAACTAGCCTGTGTGTGTGTGTGTGTGTGTGTGTGTGTGTGTGTGTTATGCTTAGTGTATATGTATTTGTGCAGATTAACATACCTGTGTGTGTGCAAAAACCAGTAGTGTCAGAATGTTTTTCCTCAGTCTCTACCTTATTTTATTTATTTATTTTTTGGCTGTTAGTTTTTGTTGTTGTTTTGTTTTTTCGAGACAAGGTTTTTCTGTGTAGCCTTAGCTGTCCTGGACTCACTTCATAGACCAGGCTGGCCTCGAACTCACAGAGATCTGCCTGCCTCTGCCTCCCTGAGTACTGGGCTTACAGGCGTGCGCCACCACACCTGGCTATCTTACTTCTTTCAAGACAGGGTTTCTCCATGTAGCCCTGGCTGTCCTCAACTCGGTTTGTAGAGCAGGCTGGCCTCGGACTCACAGCGATCCGCCTGTCTGCCTCCCAAGTGCTGGGATTAAAGGCGTGCGCCATGATGCCTGACACTTTAAAAAATTTTTTTAAAAGATTATTTTATATGTGTTTGAGTTGTTGCCTGCATGTGTATATGGGCACCATATGCATGGCTAGTGCCCAAGGAAGTCAAGGTGTCAGATCCCCTGGTACTGGAGCTGTAGATGATTATGAGCCATCATGTGGGTGCTGCGAACCAAACCTGGGTTCACTACCAGAGCAACAGATGCTCTGAACCACAGAGTCTTCTCTCCAGCCCCTCCACCTTACTTTCTGAGACACTTTTTCATTGAACCTGAAGCTCAAGGTTTCAGCTAAACTG
The DNA here is from genome assembly GCF_964271855.1 of Acomys minous. Lineage (NCBI taxonomy): Eukaryota > Metazoa > Chordata > Mammalia > Rodentia > Muridae > Acomys > Acomys minous. Next base: position 102,210,652 of record NC_140487.1, on the reverse strand, counting down.
GCACACAAGTCCCTGGTAGCCTCCTGTCTCTGCCTTCAGTGCTGGGATTGTAGCACACCTAAACTTTACATGGGTTTTCCCCAAACACAAACTCAGGTCCTCATATTTACCCAGCAGGCACTTCATCCACTGAGCCATCTCTCTAGCCTTCATTTTACTTTTGTTTTTGATTTTTCGAGACAGGGTTTCTCTGTGTAGCCTTGGCTGTCCTGGACTCTCTTTGTAGACCAGGTTGGCCTTGAACTCACAGCGATCCGCTTGCCTCTCCCTCCCAAGTGCTGGGATTAAAGGCCTGTGCCACCACTTCCCGCCTGTTCTTCGTTTTCTTTTCTATTTATTTTACTATTAGTCCCATGCTCCCTGGGTCTGATATGTGCATGGTTGTTTGTTTTTATTGAAGAGAATAAAATGAGATGAAAGAAATGGAAATGCTAGGCATTACATCAGCTTTCTGAACTAAATCTTAACATTCATCAGCTGTCCTTAGGGTTCTAAGCTACTCTAGTTGACAAGATCATATAAATATGGCTTTTAATGGTGTGATACTTTCCTCCTCCCTGACAGGACCCATTGGGGCCCAGCCCCTACTCATAGTGCCCAGAAGACCTGGATATGGCACTATGGGCAAACCCATTAAGCTGTTGGCTAACTGTTTTCAAGTTGAAATTCCAAAGATTGATGTCTACCTCTATGAGGTAGATATAAAACCAGACAAGTGTCCTAGGAGAGTGAACAGGTAAGAATCATGAGGCTTAGCCCTCATCTGCTTTTTGTATTTGCCTTAGTAAATTATTTATGACTATCTTATATATTTGAATAACAGTGATATGTAAAACTTTGACCAAGAATACATGATGACTTTTGAAATTTGTATTTCAGCAGTGACTACTAAGAAAAATCTTAAAACTTCCTTCAGATTACCCCATTATATATGAGCTTGCATGTTTTTCATGTGGTAATAGAAAAGGTCCAAGTCATGTTTACATGTTGTTTGAAATCTGGCCAAGCATTCTGAGCATGTCTTTTGTATCACTGTTAGGTAATTTATGTTTGTGTATCTTTTCTTCCCCACTTCATCTTACCATTTTCATAATGCTCCCTTTAAAGTGCTTGTGGTAGTAGTATTACCCCCACGTTAGTATTTAAATTAAAAAAATAATGAAACCCTGCATGGTGGCACACACCTTTAATTCCACTCTGGGAAACAGAGGCAGGTCGAGTTTGAGGCCAGCCTGGTCTACAAAGAGACTCCAGGACAGCCAAGACTACACAGAGAGACTCTGTCTTGAAAAACTAAACCAAAACCAAACCAGCCAAACAAAAACTCATACCTAACTAAACATTCTTTTTTTTTTTTAAGATTTATTTATTTACTTACTTACACATATTCTGCCCACATGTACTCCTGCATGTCAGAAGAAGGCATCAGATCTCATTATAGATGGCTGTGAGCCACCATGTGGTTGCTGGGAATTGAACTCAGAACCCTTGAAGAGCAGCCAGTGCTCTTAGCCTCTGAGCCATCTCTCCTGCCCCACTAACCAAACATTATTATTTTTTATTATTTAATGTTATAGAGGAGTTTATTAAATGAGCGTGAGGGGAGGAGAAAAGGGCATAGGGGCAGAGAGACAGAGACAAGACGAGTAAGAAAGGAGAGTAGAGCCAAACATTCTTTATCTACAAGTTTGTTATAAATTCCAAGCAATAGTTTTATCTTTCTTTTATTCTATAAGCTCATTATAAGTTTAAAGTGATAGTTTTGTTTGTTTGTTTGTTTGGTTGGTTGGTTTATTAAGATAGTGTTTCTCTGTGTAGCCTTAGCTGTCCTGTACTCACTTTGTCGATCAGGCTGGCCTCCAACTTGCAGAGGTTGGCCTGCCTTTGCTTCCCAAGTGCAGGGATTACAGGTGTGCACTGCCACTCCCGGCAGCAATAGTTTATGTCATAGGTTAACAAGGTTTTTACCAAAAAACAAGTCGTCTATCTTATACCTTATTTTTGAAGGCTTGTACATTTAAGCTAGCTAATCGTTTGTTCTGTCCTTATGCTCATCATAGACTTATCCACTCCTTGTTCACGGCTTTTCCTGTCATGGTGCGCAGTGAGGCTGGTGAACTCATCCCTGAAGCTAACCTAGAATGAGTGTTTTCCTTGGTCATTAACTCGCCCCAGCCTGTTTTTCTTTCTGGTGTAACTTATGTGCTTGTAACGCATGGACACTGGGCTCCTTTTACAGTCTTCACTGTTCCACAAGGAGGAAGCACATTTTACTTTTGATTCCAACGTTAAACTTTCTATCAACTATCTTAACTTTTTAACTTCTGAAAAATACTTGAATCAAATCAGGAATTGTATAAAATCATTATCAGTAATTACAAAATCATCAGTTCATTTAAACAGCATTGTTTCATGAAAATACATCTTCATGTTGATCTGCCTGACAGATGGGCTAATAATACCCAGGAAGCAATCAGCTCAGACTACAGGTAGTGAGTGTCTCCTTACACCCAGTCACACCATGCCAGATACATGAGGAATGCATCAATGAAAAACATGAGAAGGCTCAGCAGCAGCTGCCTCGCCAAGGTACACCCATTGCGAAATGGTGGGCCGTCTCCAGGAAGCTCACTTGTCCACTGCAGTTCCTGCGTGGTGTCTACCACAATTCCTTCTGAACATTATCAAAGTATTTAAGGGTCATAATGCAGCAGTTAGTTCTAGCTAACGTTTTCAAAATGGATAAAGATACATCAAATTGTTGTTTATTAACGTAAAGATTGTGTTGCTACCTTCTATCATGTCAAAGTTATCCTCTTTTAAGGCTGGAGTTTTTTAATAATTCATGAGTACGAGGAGTTTCTTGTTCTTGTGCCACACATACGGATACGTAGCACTAAGGCATTAATCATAATACTGGAATAAGTATCCTACCCAAACAAGGTTCCACTGTACTCGGAGGAGTTTTCTTGGAGAAATACCCAGGAAATGCTCATGAGTCATTCTGTGAGTCAGCTTCTCTGCAGAATTACTCTCTAGACTTATTTTCTGCTCTTGGGTGTATGTGTTGGTCTCATCTCATTTTTGTTGTTATTGTTGTTTTGATTTAAAATGACCATTTTGTGACTGGAAAGATGGCTGAGCAGTTAAGAGCACTCACTGGCTGCTTTTGGTGGCTCACAACCATCTGTAACTCCAGTCCCGAGGGCTCTAACACTCTCTTCTGGCCTCTGTGAGCACCAGGCACATACATGGTGCACAAACATACATGCAGACAAAACACTTATACATATAAATAAAAATTTCACATATATAAAAAAGAAAGTGAATGACCAATTGGTAAGAGAGCAGGGTCAATAAATTTAAAATTGTGTGTGTGTTCTTTTTTTTTTTTTTTTAAAGATAGTGAGTGGTCACAATAACTAAAATCTAAATATTTTAGAAGTATGACCTTAGGTTTGCTCAGCTGAATGTACATGGAAATAAACTTGAGTAGATTGTTAAATGTTTGTTCGTTAAATTATAATTTACAATCTGTGCACCACAGCACGAGGCATCAGTAGCCTAGGTACTACTAAAATGTGGGAAGTGATAGTGGACGTAAGAGTGGGAAGCAAGGCTGCAGCCTTTTATAAGGCTCAGCATACTCAGCTAAGTTCCGTTTTCAGAGTAGTTGAAGGATAAATTATTAATTTTAAACTGTAGCTTGAAGCTCTAGAAAGAAAAAAGAATATTATTTTCTGCAAGAATTTTCCTTTCCCCAGACTAAGCTTATTAGTGAAAGGAAGCCGTTAAAGATTAGGTAAAACTTAATTCCGTTTACTTAAATTTTCTTTCCAAAATTATTTTCTTTTTTTTTTTTTCAAAATTATTTTCTTAATGCTGGAGAGATGGCTTAGTGGTCAAGAGTGCTGACTGAGCTTCCAGAGTTCAATTCCCAGCAACCACATGGTGGCTCATAACCATCTATGCTGTGATCTAATGTCCTCTTCTGATGTGCAGGTGTACATGCAGGCAGAGCACTGTATTGTTTTGTTTTGTTTTTTTGGTATTTTTGAGACAGGGTCTCTCTGTGTAACCTTGGCTGCCCTGGACTCGCTCTGTAGACCAGGCTGGCCTTGAACTCACAGCGATCCGCCTGCCTCTGCCTCCCAAGTGCTGGGATTAAAGATGTGCACCACCACGCCCAGCTCCAGAGCACTGTATATATAATAATAAATAAGTTTTTAAAATTATCTTCTTTCTTTCTTTCTTTCTTTTTTTTTTGTTTGTTTTTCGAGACAGGGTTTCTCTGTGTAGCCTTGGCTGTCCTGGACTTGCTTTGTAGACCAGGCTGGCCTCGAACTCACAGCGATCCGCCTGCCTCTGCCTCCCGAGTGCTGGGATTATGTATGTCTATGTGTGTGTGTGTGAGGTGTGCAAGCATGTGTGGGTGTGCACACATGTGTGTGCGTAAGTGTGGGTGATGATCTAAGGGATTGAACTCAGGTCCTCATTCTTGCCAAACGGACCCACAAATATGTTTCAAGTGTAACAGAGGCTTTAAATAATAAATGGATATAACACGACGCATTATCATCAAATACAATATGCACCACAGTATGCACCACCACGCCCAGATTGAAAAAATTCTTTTCTTTTTATAAAAAATATTTATTTATTTTACATATATGAGTGCTCTCTCTTCATGAATACCATTACAGATGGTTGGGAGCCACCATATGGTCTCTGGGAACTGAACTCAGGACCTCGGGGGAAGCAGCTAGTGCTCTTAACCACTGAGCTTCTCTCCAGTGCCAAAAATTATTTTCTTAAATACTCTTTTTAAGTTAAAATGTTGGGCTGATTGGCCCAGTATAGTGGCGTACGCCTTTAATCCATGCACAGAGGCAGAGGAAGGTGGATCTCTGTGAGTTCCAAACAGCCTGGTCCACATAACAAGTTCCAATATAGCAAGAGCTACACAGTAAGACTCCATCTTTTAAAAAAAAAATGCTGGCAAGATCACTTAGTGGGTAAAAGCACCTGTTGCCAAACCTAATGACCTGAGACCCACATGGCACGTAGGAGGGAACTGATTCTTACAAGTTGTCTTCTGGCATCCATATGCATGCCATGGCATATGTACCTGCCCTCATACATTACATACATACATACATACATATATACATACATACATACATACATACATGAATACACAAAATAAATGATTTAAAAATTTCAAGTTAAATTCTATGCATTTTAATATTGTAGTTTCACATCTTATGAAGCTAAGAAATTATTTTAACAAAATGTACAAATGTTCTGCTAAACAATCTACATTTGAACAAAAAAAATCAAGAGACTATATTCCTACCTTCATCACTTCCATTGTTACAAGGCAGATATTCCATAACTGTACTATACTGAAATTCAGTGAATAGTTCCCTTTGATTGCTAGAATTCAATTTTGGTATTAGAATGTTTGAAAGCTAGGTTACAGCGGACTTCCTCAAACCAGCCAGTAGTATAAATGATGACATGAGGACTTTTGTGTAGTTTAAAGCTTAGGCCTTTTTCTGGGGCAGTCTTCCAGCTACTGTTTAAACTTGACCTGACTATTCTAGCTATGACTTACATGCCGCACGGCTAGCTCTTTTACCTCTCTGCTCCTGTTCCATCTGTGTGTCCCTTCTCTGTCTGCTTCCAAATTCCCCGCCTTTCTTTCTTCTCCCAGGGTCCCCCTCTCTACCTGCCCTCTACTTCCTGTTCCAGATATTGGCCATCAGCTCTTTACTATAACCAACCAGCAGTAAGCCAACACCTGACAGTCTCTTAGGCAGCCTCAGGGCAAGTGAGGAGGGACACACAGTTACAAAATAGAAAACCCTGCGATGAGCCATAGAAATGACAATACCAACATCCTGCCAGCACTTAGCCTTTTGCAGGTACAGAATTAGCAACTGAAGATGCAGAGACATTCCTTCACACAGTGTGAGGTTACCCCTACACTCCGTGTGTTGACTCATACCTGTAATCCTAGCAGTTGGGAGGGAGGCTGAAGTGGGTGGGTTGGTATGAATTCGAGGCCAGCCTTGGGCTATAGTGATAACCTATTATTATTTTTCAAAAAACACAACAAAAACCCTATTTATTGTATTTGATGATAATGCGTTGTGTTATATCCATTTCTTATTTAAAGCCTCTGTTATACTAGAAACATATTTGTGGGTCCATTTTGCAAGAATGAGGACCTGAGTTCAATCCCTTAGATCATCACCCACACTTATACACACACATGTGCATGCGTACACAACCACACATACTTGCACACCTCACACATACACATAGACATACAAAATCTTCCTTTAAATAATAATTTAAATATATTCTAACTATTGAGCGTGATATCTCTCTCTCTCTCTCTCTCTCTCTCTCTCTCTCTCTCTCTGTGTCTTTCCCCCCCCTCCCCCCAAGACAAGTTTTTCTCTATGTAGCCTAGGCTGTCCTGGAACTCACTATGTAGACCAGGCTGGCCTTGAACTCAAAGTTCCGCCTGCTTCTGCTTCCCAAGAGATTAAAGGTGTGTACCACCACCACCCAGTGAGCATGATTTCTTTTATATTTTTTGCTTTTTTTTAACATTGTAATTTTTTACATTTTAATATTTCATTGTCTTAGTTAGGGTTTCTATTGCTGTGATGAAATACTATGACCAAAAAGCAAGTTGGGGAGAAAAGGATTTATTTGGCTTATACTTCTATATTACTGTTTATTCATCAAAGCAAGTCAGGGCAGAAACTCAAAATAGAGCAGGAACCTGGAGGCAAAAGCTGATCAGAGGCCATGCTTGCTCCTCATGGCTTGGTCAGCCTGCTTTCTTAGAGAACCTGAGACCACCAGCCCAGGGATGGCACCACCCACATGGGGTTTCCCCCACTAATCACCAATTCAGAAAATACCCTATAGGCTTTCTCATAGCCCAATCATTTATTTATTTATTTAGGTTTTTTGAAACAGGGTTTCTCTGTGTAGCCTTGGCTTATTTATTTATTTATTGGTTTTTCGAGACAGGGTTTCTCTGTGTGGCCTTGGCTGTCCTGGACTCGCTTTGTAGACCAGGCTGGCCTGGAACTCACAGCAATCCACCTGCCTCTGCCTCCTGAGTGCTGGGATTAAAGGCGTGCGCCACCACAGCCGGCTTCATAGCCCAATCTTATAAAGGCTTTTTCTTTTCATTTTTTTTTCTTTTCTTTTTTTTTTTTAAGTTTTTTCAAGACAGGGTTTCTCTTGTGTAGCACTGTCCTGGACTCAGTTTGTAGACCAGGCTGGCCTCAAATCACAGTGATGCACTTGCCTTTGCCTCCCAAGTGCTAGGAGTAAAGGCGTGCGCCGCCATACCCAGACCAGCTGTATTTCTTTTAGAGCTGGCAGTTAGATAAGTAAAGTCTGCTCAATGAGAGAATGTCTAAATAATGTAGAGTATGTTGTATCAGTCCAAAATAAAGTGACTTAAATCAATTGCATGCTTTTCACAGATAGAGCCATTGAAAATAATTTTGAAAAATAACTACTAAAGAAACTGATCTTGCCACAGCAGTAAGGATAGATTTTTTAAAAATCAAGTATAGAAGGTAAGAACATATACATGGTTTATCAAGCACATCAGAAGGAGAATGGAAATAGTAAATGGAAATACTGGGAAGGAAATCAGTTAGCTAGAGGGGTTTTGTGTGTCAAGAACTGACAAGGATGGTTGGCTCAGCTTTGTTTGTTTGTTTGTTTTCCTCTCTGTAGACCAGGCTGGCCTGGAACTCACAGAGGTCTACCTGCCCCTATCTCCCAGTTCTGTGATTAAAAGCATGTGCCACCATGCCCACCCTAACATAGGCTTTTGTATTTTAGGAATAAAAATGTAGCATAGGGATTTATTTAGCAGTGATACAGAGACAAAAACTAAAGACATTAAAAACAAAAACCTTAATTAGTCCAAGTACTAGAACTAAAAGTCTTACAGGTGCAGTCACTAATGCTGCAGAGAGGTGCAGTCAGCCAGGCGTCAGGTAAAGAGGTCAGCCAGCTTTCAAGGTTGGGAATTAATTAAAGTAATAACAGAATGAAATCAGGTTTAACTCAGGAATAAATTTGTTGAATTCAGCTTTAAATGTTTCCTACTCAGTTTTGGAAAATCACTGAAGTAGATTAACTGTCTCCTACTACAAAATGTATTAAGGAAATACTAGGTGCTATATATCGAAGCAGAATGTTTTTTTCTCTGAGATATCCTCTACCGTTTTGATAGAGTGGTTGGGCTTCTAGGAACTGGTAAGCTTAAAAACAGGTGTTGAGTTTAAAAAAAAACCCAAAATTAAGAAACATCTAACAAATGAGATCTGTCTGATTTATTTGGCAGTGGCATATTAAAAAATTGGACTAGAGAGATGACTCAGAGGTTAAGCACACTGTCTGTTCTTCCAGAGGTTCTGAGTTCAATTCCCAGCAACCACATGGTGTCCCATTATCATCTATAATGAGATCTGGTGCCCTCTTCTGGCCTACATGCAGGCAGAATACTGTATAAATAATAAATAAATCTTTAAAGGAAAAAAAAAAGTAGTCCTAAACTGGGTGTGGTAATGCACAGCTTTAATCCCAGCACTTGGGAGGCAGAGGTGGATCACTGTGAGTTTGAGGCCAGCCTGGTCTACAAAGTGACTCCAGGACAGCCAGGGCTACACAGAGAAACCCTGTCTCGGAAAAAAAAAAAAATGGACTTCATAGTAATGGCTATAAAAGGAAACTTTAAATAGCAGAGTCTTTGAAATTGATGGAACCCTGAAGTTGATAGATGCATCAAATCTTTGGTGTCATATTACATATGAAAGACATGGTATTGATTTAAAATAGTTTCCATACAACTGAAACTTGGAAGAGCAGAGTGGGAAATAGACTTTTGTTCTGTGTAGGAAAATTTTCTGGGAACCAACTCAGCTTGATTTCTTTCTTTCTTCCTTCCTTCCTTTCTTTCTTTCTTCCTTCCTTCCTTCCTTTCTTTTTCTTCCTGGAAAATGCTGATTTCCTTCTCTCCCTTTCCCTTCCTCTTGCCTGGGCTAGATTTCAATTTTTTAAATTTTACTTCAAATCATACTAGTATTGTACAAGTGTACTCTCATTGTGATGTGTTAAGATTGTGTAAACAGTTCCTGTCTAGACATAAGTTAGCATATATCCTTAGATGTCTTTCCCTGTTGTAAAGCATTTGTAAATAAAATGATACATTGCTTTGTAGGTATTTGATGTAATTCTTTATAGTCTATAATTTTTATATGTAAATCTTTACAGTCTTTCCATGTTACTGTATATTGGGATCAAAATGTTTGCTGAGTGAAAATAGAGTTTTCTTTTTGTGGTACTGGGGAGTAAACATAGGGCCTTGTGTGTGCTAAGCAAATGTGCTACCACTAAGCCACATCCCGAGCTGGACATTTCACAGCACCTCACTGATGAGGTAGTAAGAGTGAGGAGCATAAGGACTATAGATGTGTTTGTTGCTCTCAGGAAACTCACTGTAGGAATGCGGAATAGAATTATGATACAATAGACTGATTTTTCCAAATAGAGACACAGAGAAGATATATCTTAGCACAATGCAAAGAACATCTTAATTTTTAAGAAACAAAGGTAAAGTTGGGGAGTACTTAGAGAAGACGAAAGGGCTTTTGAACTAAACTCTAATAGTTTTCTGGTCAACAGTATCCCAAAATGATTCCTTTATTGGATTTATTCTTCCTTTTGCCTGGGAAATATGTGTCATCCTTTGCCAGCCATCATCAGTCTTTCTGCTATTTTAAGCTATGGTTCTGAAAGCAAATCTTATTTTGAGGTCATTAAACAGTGCCAGGAACTATTTAAACTAATACTTTTGTGTTTCATCTTGCAGAGGATTATGTGAATGTGTTTTTTCCCCTTTCTTAGAGAAGTAGTTGACTCAATGGTTCAGCATTTTAAAGTGACTATATTTGGAGACCGTAGACCAGTTTATGATGGAAAAAGAAGCCTTTACACAGCCAATCCACTTCCTGTGGCAACTACTGGGGTAAGATGTGAGTCTTTATTATAAAGCTATACTTGTGCTATGTTTCCTTTATTATTTTTTAAATTTACTTACTATTTTATAAAATTTACTCATTTATTCTTACTTTATATGAGTGTTTTGGCTACATGTATGTCTGTGCACCATGTTTGTACAGTGAGGAGGCCAGAAAAGGCTGTCAGATCCCCAAAGGTGATTGGAGTAATAGCTAGTTGTATGCAGCCATGTGGGTGCTGAGAACCAAACCTGGGTCCTTTGCAAGAACAAGTGCACTTAACAACTGAGCCACCTCCTCAGCCCCTATATCTCCCTTTAAATGATCTTACTACCACTTAAATTATAATCTGTATTAATATGATCATTTTTAAGCTTCTGTTGAAATAATTTCAGGTTACAGAAAAGTTTCAAGAACAATGCAGAAAACTCATATACTCTTTACTCAGATTCACTAATGTCCTTAACATTTGCTGCTCTAATTTTAACTTTTTTGTTTTTGGTCTTTCATTATAGCTGTAGGTATATTGATATAAAGAAATACACATACATGCTTACTTTTCCCTAACCATTCACAATTGGGTTGCATATATTATGTTCATTAATAATACTTTAATATATATTATTGCCTAAGAATAAGGATAAAAACTACACTGTATTTACCAACTTAATTAAATCTAATACTGACAAAATGCTTTTTTTTTTAAAGTTTATTTATTTATTTATTCACTTTACATCCTGGTTGTAGCCCCATTCCTTCTTACTTCCCCAATACTCAGAAAAGGGGAGCCCCACTTCCCATCCACCCCAACTCATCAAGTCATATCAGGACTGAGGTGTCCTCTTCCCCTGTGGCCTGGCAAGGCATTCACATCAGGGGGAAGTAATTGAAAAGCTGGCAAGAGAGTCCATGTCAGAGACAGCCCCTGCTCCCCGTACTAGAGGACCCACATGAAGCCTGAGCTGCCTATTAGCTACACCTTTGTAGGGAGCCTAGGTCCAGTCCCTGAGAAGTCCTTGGTTAGTGCCTCAGTCTCAGCAGGCCCCTCTGGGCCCTAGTTAGTTGACTCTGTTGGTCTTCTTGTGAAGTTCCTGTCACCTCCAGGAACTTCCTTCCCCCAACTTTTCCATAAGGCTCCCTATGTATTGGCCAATGTTTGTCGTGGGTCTCTGCATCTGTTTTGAGCTGCTAGGTGGAGCCTCTCAGAGGACAACTCTGCTTGCCTCCTGTCTGCAAGCATAGCAGAGTAGAGTGTCATTAATAGTGACAGGGTCTCTCTGTGTAGCCCTGGCTGTCCTGGACTTGCTTTGTCGACCAGACTAGTCTCAAACTCACAGCGATCCACCTGCCTGAGCTGGGATCACAGGCATGGGCCACCAACTGACAATGGATATTCTAGTTTTGCCCATTGTTTTAATTATGTTTTAGTGTCTTCCCTCCTTTGATGAAGAAGCTATCCTAGGATCATGCCAATAGGCATCGCGTGCCTTTAGTCTTTCTTTTGGAACAATTCTCTAGCCCCTTTTCTTTTATTTTATGAAGTAAATATGATTAAACATCATAGGTAAGTTATTTTTCAGACTGACCCTGAGGTGTATTTGTCATCTCCTTCCCCCAGGCTATGTTTTTGGTTTGTCTTTCTTTCTTCTTTTTTTGTTTTTGTTTTTTGGTTTTGGTTTTGGTTTTTCAAGACAAGATTTTTGTGTAGCCTTGGCTGTCCTAGACTCTCTTTGTAGGCCAGGCTGTCCTCAACCTTACAGCCTGCTCCACTTCCCTGAGTGCTATGACTAAAGGTGTACACTATGCCCAGCTCCCCAGGTTATGTTTTGTTTATATATTTTTGTCTAGAAGATTACAGAAATGTTCTCCATCTATTACTGCATGTAATTACTGTACTCAGAGGTACATAACATATATTTCTTTTATTAATGCTGATGTTAACTTTAACTATTTGATTGATTTCTGTCAGTTTTTCCTACCAAGATCTTCTTTTTCTCCTTGTATCTTAAGGGGAAATGTTGGGGTTTTCTTGTTTTGTTTTGTTTTTTGTTTTTGTTGTTTTTACTTGTAAAATACAAATAACATCTTAGTCATTTTTAAAGTACAAGTCAGTACTGTCAAGTACCTTTACGATGTTATATAATCATTAACACAATCCACTCCAGAACTGTCTTTATCTTGTTAAATTGAAACTCTGCACCTACTAAACACTATTTATTGCCCTTTCCCATCAACCCTTGGCATCCAGCATTCTCCTTTCTGTGTCTGAATTTGACACCACTAGGTACATAAGTAAGTAATAAATGAAGCATTTATCCTTTGTGGCTTGCTTATTTCACTTAGCCTTATATCTTCAAATTATATCCATATTGTAGCATACGTTAGAATTTAATTTTCAAGGCTGAGTAATAAATCTGTTACATTTATACAACACATTTTGTTTACCCAGTTTTCTGTTGATAGACAGCAGTTAGGTGTCATTGTATAACCCAGGGCTGACCTTTGGCCTTTTATAGTACAAGGCTAGCATATTAAAATCCTCTTGCCTTTGCTTTCTGTAGAGCTGGGATTATAAGTCTGTACATCCAGGGCCAGTTTCATTTTGGTTTGGATTTTCTCCAAAGTAGTGATATTGAATTTATTTTTATATATCCATTGGTCATTTTTATGTTTATCAAGAAGTCCATTCCAGGCTGGGTGTGGTGGCTCATGCTTTTGATCCCAGCACTCAGGAGGAGAGGCAGGTGGATCACTCAGAGGCCAGCCTGGCCAACAAAGAGAATTCCAGCACAGGCAGGGCTATTACACAGAAAACCCCTGTCTCAAAAAACAAACAAACAAGCCGGGCGTCGTGGCGCACGCCTTTAATTCCAGCACTCGGGAGGCAGAGGCGGGCGGATCACTGTGAGTTCAAGGCCAGCCTGGTCTACAAAGTGAGTCCAGGACAGCCGAGGCTACAGAGAGACCCTGTCTCGAAACAAACAAACAAACAAACAAACAAACAAAAAGTCCATTCATGTATTTTGTTCTTTTAGTTTGTCTGTTTGTTTTTGGTCTTGTTTTGTTTTGTTTTTTCGAGACAGGTCTTCTTTGTGTAGCCTTGGCTGTCCTGGACCAGGCTGGCCTTGAGCTCACAGCCATCCACCTGCCTCTACCTCCCGAGTACTGGGATTAAAGGCATGCGCCACCGCCTGGCTATTTTGTTCAATTTTTTTTTTAAGATTTACTTATTTATTATGTATACAACATTCTGCCTGGATGTGGGCCTTGCCTGCCAGAATAGGGCACCAGATCTCATTATAAATGGTTGTGAGCCACCATGTGGTTTCTGGAAATTCAATTCAGGACCTTTGGAAGAGCAGCCAGTGCTCTTCAGCCCCTATTTTGTTCAGTTTTTAAATTGGGTTTTTATTTTTGCAGTTAATGAGTTATAGGAATTTTTAAATATTTAATAACTCCTTTTCATATATATACTTAACAAAGATATTTTTTGGTATTTCATAGACTGTCTTTCCCCATCAGTTGTGTCCTTTGATGCACAGGTTTTTGGGGATTTTTATTATTTTGTTGTTTTTGTTTGTTTTGTTAGTTTTTCAAGACAGGGTTTCTCTGTGTAGCCTTGGCTGTCCTAGACTCACTTTGTAGACCAGGCTGGCCTCAGACTCACAGCAATCCACTTACCTATGCCTCCCAAGTGCTAGGATTAAAGGCGTGCACCACCATGCCCAGCTGATGCACAGTTTTTAGTTTTGATGCAAAAAATAACTTTTAAGGACTCATATAGTATACCAAGCTGGACGCTAACTCACAGAGATCTGCCTGCCTCTGCTTCCTGAGTGCTGGCATTACAAGCATGGATCACTATGTCTGCCTCATACTTGTTCATCTTGAACATTTTTTTTCTGGTTTTCCGAGACAGGGTCTCTCTGTGTAGCCTTGCCTGTCCTGGACTAGCTTTGTAGACCAGGCTGGCCTCAAACTCACAGCAATCTGCCTGCCTCTGCCTCCTGTGTGCTGTGATTAAAGGTGTGTGCCACCACACCTGGCTCATCTTGAACTTTTGAGTCAAGTGATTCTTCAGCCTCAGCCTCTCATATAGCTGAGATGACACACTGATGATTTTGAATTCTAGAATGTTCCCCAATGTCACCCCCAAAATACACTAGCATTGCTTCTCCCTTTATTTCCTCCAGTCTATTCCCTCCATTGCTTGGAAATTAACCAGTTTCTTGTTCATGCTTCGTGTGTGTGTGTGTGTGTGTGTGTGTGTGTGTGTGTGTGTGTGTTTGCAAAATCAAGCAGGTTCATGAGTATTCTCTCTCTTTCTCTCTTCTCTCTCTCCCTTACCCCCCCTCTCTCTTTGGTTTTTCAAGACAGGGTTTCTCTGTGTAACCTTGGTTGTCTTGGACTTGCTTTGTAGAGCAGGCTGGCCTTGAACTCACAGCAATCCACCTGCCTCTGCCTCCCAAGTTCTGGGATTAAAAGTATGAGCCACCATGCCTGGCCTCATGAGTATTTTCTCATTTTTCCCTTCCTATACAAAAGATGTCTTTTATATTGGGTTGTTTATTTAATAATACGACTGAGAAATGATCATATAACAGTTTCAAAAGATCTTCATTCTTTTTTAAATAGCTGCCTAAATGTTAGTATATTTAAGTAGTTTCCAGCATTTTAGAATGATGACTATAACTACCATGAATAAACCAATTCAAAAAATTTTTATTATTTATTTACTTTACTTTCACAGGTTCCCCTCCCTCTTTTCCTCTCAGTTCCTTTCTCTCATCTCATCACCCCTCCTCTCTGTAAAAGTCTCTTTTAGTCTCTGGATTCAGTAGTCATCTCCAAGGCTTATTGCCTCTGTCTACTAACCTAGGCCTAATCCTGGAAGCTTCTAGTCTTTGTGCAATATTATCTAGGCCTAGAATGTTTTCAGCCTCTGAGACTTACTGCTGAATAAGCTCACCCTTTCTAGCTCTTTCTGAGCTCTGGCTGGCTGGTTCAACTCAGCTGTTCTGACTCAAACTACTCCCCAAGCTGACTTAATTCGAACAGGCTTCTCTCACCTTCTGACTGAATTGCTCTGCTTGGCATCAAACTAACTCTAGCAATCAGTTCTAATCTTCTGGCTCATTCTCATTCTCTGGTTCATCTGTCTTCAGCTGTGTCTAGCTGGTTCCCTCTGTTAGCTGCCTGTAAAACTCTCCCAGTGCAACTTCCCCACTCTCCACCCTCCATGCTGCTCTCCTAAGTCGCTTCTCTTTCCTCTCTGTTCTTGTGCAAGTTGGGCACAGCCTATTCTGACTCACTCTGTCAAATCTTTCTCTGATTCATCATTTTGTCTGCATCTCAGTAAGACAAGACTTTCAAACATGGGTTCGTCCTTCTATAAACTAACTTTATAGTCATTATTTGGGATTAAAGGTGTATGCTAAGGGTGTGCTTTTATTCCAGCCAGAGAAGCCATGTTGCTGATTAAAGTTTTCTACACTTCCCTTTCTCCTAGAGAAGGGGAGGCCTCCTATGAATATCAACCAGCCTTGACAATTTTATTTATTTATTATGTATACAGTATTATGCCTGCATGTACACTTGCAGGCCAGAAGGGGGCACCACATCTCGTTATAGATGGTTGTGAGCCACCATGTAGTTGCTGGGAATTAAACTCAGGACCTCTGGAAGAGCAGCTAGTGCTCTTAACCTCTGAGCCATCTCTCCAGCCCGACAATTTTATTCTCTTAATTTGACATTAAGATTTTTAAAATTTTTGCCTGCTGTCTTTTTGTAAATTAAATTTTAGATAATTACATTTATCTTTTTCAACATTTTTCACTTGGATCTTGTATCCCATCAACAGGTAGATTTAGATGTTACGTTACCTGGGGAAGGTGGAAAAGATCGACCTTTCAAGGTGTCAGTCAAGTTTGTATCTCGAGTGAGTTGGCACCTACTACATGAAGTGCTGACAGGACGCACTTTGCCTGAGCCACTGGAATTAGACAAGCCAATCAGCACTAACCCGGTCCATGCAGTTGATGTGGTTCTCCGACATCTGCCCTCCATGAAGTGAGTGGTTCTGGCTGTCTTCCTCTTTACATCTTTAAATATGAAGGGTTTTTTCCTAAGAGTGAGTGGTATAGGCCTTCGTGGTTAACTTTTATATGCTGTGTGCTTTTCATTATACAATAGTAGCTTGAAAAATATGTATATGTGTATATATACACACACACACTTTAGTTAATCTAATGAGTTATTTTACAGAGAAGTTCCTAACCCTTTTCCAAAGATTTATTTATTTATTATTATGTATTCAGTGCTCTGCCTGCACATACACCTACAGGGCAGAAGAGGCATCAGATCACATTGCATTATAGATGGTTATGAGCCACCATGTGATTGCTCAGAATTGAACTCAGGACCTCTGGAAGAACATTCAGTGCCCTTAACCTCTGAGCCATCTCTCCAACCCCCGAACCCTTTTTCTTAGGACCTATAAGTCTTAAATAACATTTTCAGATACACTATGAACTTAAGTTACATGCTTTAAAAGTGATTTCATGTTTTATATAATAGTGTCAGATTGTGTTGAAATTGCTACTCTTGGGCTGGAGATAGAGTTCAGGGTTGGAGTATTTGCCCAGCATACGTGAAGTCCTGCGTTCAGACTCTTGCATGGGAAGAAAGGAGAGAAGAGTACTGTTTTTTAAAATTAAAAAAGCAGTTTAGCCGGGTGTGGTGGCGCACGCCTTTAATCCCAGCACTTGGGAGGCAGAGGCAGGCGGATCGCTGTGAGTTCGAGGCCAGCCTGGTCTACAAATGAGTCCAGGACAGCCAAGGCTACACACAGAAACCCTGTCTTGAAAAACCAAAAAAAAAAAAAAAAAGCAGTTCATATTTCTGGATTTAAGTATGTCAACTATATATCTTTGAAATAATTAGTATGGCTATCTTAAGACATATTTGTAGATAACTTACTCTTTAACATTTTAAAGTTGCAATGTTCTTAACTTATTTTTAAGGAAGTATTTTAAGGGATAAATGAGGTAGCACACACCTTTAATCCCAGCACTTGGGAAGCAGAGCCAGGTGGATCACAGTGAGTTCAAGATCAGCCTGTATTACATTGAGTTCTAGGCTGCACAGTGAGACTCTGTCTTAATAATGATAATATTAAGTAAAATATATTGCTTCATAAGCTAACAGATTATGAAAATAGAGAATTTTAAAGAAAAGATGGTGATGAGTTTATTCATTTAGAATAGCTTTTTGCTTTCATGTGTATTTGTAATTATAAGTATCATTATAATAACTAATTGTTTTTGCTTTAATGTCCCCTGTCCTGCAGATTTAAGTATTAGTATTAGAAGGAAAGGATTGAACATGCCATTTTAATTTTTGTAGATATACGCCTGTGGGGCGTTCCTTTTTCTCAGCTCCAGAAGGATATGACCACCCTCTGGGAGGGGGCAGGGAAGTATGGTTTGGATTCCATCAATCTGTTCGGCCTGCCATGTGGAAAATGATGCTAAATATTGATGGTAAGGGAACTAAAGCCATATTCTGAATTGGGTAGTCGATTTCTATATGTCATGTATGTACACCTTTATTTATACAGTTATGTGTACTAGTGTCTTAAAGTAATACTTGGATATATATACATATATGACATATTTGTGTATGACATATATATGACAACCTAATAAAACCTTAATGTATTTTTATTATATTTCATTTATAATTCCTTTATGCAGAACCTGTCTGAGAATGCTACTAAATTTAAAGCAGGCACATGAAAATGCATAAAATCCCTGGTGTGATCATTTGAGAATTTTGTCTTAAAAATAATTCACTTTTATTCTCTTCATTCTTAAGTCAGCATTTCATTATAAAATTCATATCCTTAAGAGAACTATGTTGGTCACAGTGACCATTCCCAGGCATTTCTGTTGTGCTTAATATGCTACTAATTGCATTCTCATTTTTAGCTACTTTTCTGAAAATATTTTCAACCTTTTATATAAGTAGAGAGAATAACATGCTGAACTGCCATATGTATGTATCCATTATTCATTTTTGTCAGGATTTTTCTATCTGTTAATCTATCTGTATTTCTCTCTCACTACAAATGTTTTTAAGTCACATTCTATGACAGCATGCTATTTTGTCATTCTACATACAACACTGAAAATGTAATTTTTTTTTTGTTTTGTTTGTTCAAGACAGGGTTTCTCTGTGTAGCCTTGGCTGTCCTGGACTCGCTTTGTAGACCAGGCTGGCCTCAAACTCACTGAGATCCACCTGCCTCTGCCTCCCAAGTGCTGGGATTAAAGGCGTGTGCCACCACCACTGCCTAGCAATTGTGATTTTTAAAAAAAATTCATTAGCAATGTAATTTTTTTTTTTTTTTTGGTTTTTCGAGACAGGGTCTCTCTGTAGCCTTGGCTGTCCTGGACTCACTTTGTCGACCAGGCTGGCCTCGAACTCACAGTGATCCGCCCGCCTCTGCCTCCCGAGTGCTGGGATTAAAGGCATGCGCCACCACGCCCGGCTTAGCAATGTAATTTTTTTAATATAAGAAAATTCAAAAGAAAAAATTGGTATTTCCTAATTCCCAGCCCAAGATTAAATTTCCTTGATGGTCCCAAATATGTCTTTTCTTGTTTGTTTAATTGATTCAAATCAGAATTTAAAGGTGATTTATTTACGCATCACTTTCCTTCCCCTACTTTTCTCTTCTGTTTTTTTTTTGTGTGTGTGTGTGTGTGTTTTGTTTTGTTTTGTTTTTTTAATTTTATTGACTACTTACTGAGACTGTATTGTAGAGTGTTTCCAAATTTGTTCTTTGCTTTTTTTATGACTGGTTTCTCTATCCCCTGTATTTTCTGAAGAATGCATTATCCCTGGAAGTTTAATTCACTTTGGGTAGAAAATATAACTGCTTTATGTTGTGTGCTGCTTGGAGACATAGTGCTAGGGAGTCCTAACTGTGCTGCAACAATGAAACCATAGAAGAAACGGTCAGTGGGCTCAGAGGTCTCTCCTCTACAAATCCCAGTCACACTTGCTTACTGATGCTGTATTTGCTGCTCATTGCTCCCAGGCTGTTTATTTCACTAGGATGACCAACTGGCGACTTTTCTCATTCTCTTCTTTTTGGATTGGATGGAATTCCAAGGCACAGTGTCCAGCTGAGAATTCACTGATGCCTCTC
Source organism: Acomys minous (assembly GCF_964271855.1). Lineage (NCBI taxonomy): Eukaryota > Metazoa > Chordata > Mammalia > Rodentia > Muridae > Acomys > Acomys minous. The sequence continues at coordinate 102,191,371 of NC_140487.1, read as the reverse complement.
TTGCTTCCTGGCACAGCAATAAGCTCCAAGTTCATCGTGTGTCTTGCTTACTATCTTGCATTTTCCATCCCTGCACAGATCCCTGCATAGATCCCTGCATCTTTCCAGATCAGACCATACTTCCCTCATTTTTCACTAGCAATTTTGCCATTGTAGAAATAATGAGAGACAATTTTTAACTAGTTACCCTTATATGTATATTAGGGATATTTTTAATTACTTGATATCTCCAAATATTATTTTACATATATTTAATGTATGTGTAAGAAAAAATTACTGGAGATGAGACTGATAAGTTAAGGGCAAATGTATTTATAATTTTGAAGCTGGGCAGTGGTGGTGCACACCTTTAATCGTAGTACTCAGGAGGCAGAGGCAGGTGGATCTCTTGAGTTTGAGGCCAGCCTGGCCTACAGAATGAGTTCCAAGCCAGCCTGGGCTACACAGAGAAACCCTATCTTAAAAACAAACAAACAAACAAAAAGACCAATATTTTTAGACTTCTCTTTATAAAGATTATAAATGCTTTTTACAGATCAGAATACTTGTTTCCTTATATGTGTGCCATCAAACTCTTAGACTTTTGCCAATTAAATTTGCTGTTTTAAGTGGTTTGTTGTTGTTTTATTTGTCTTGTATTTTTGGAAACAGGCTCTTATGTGTTGCTCAGCCTAGCCTAAACCTCACTGTGTGGTCCAAGCTGCCGTTACACTCCAGTCTCAGCCTTCTAGCTGTAGAGTTTTAGGCATGAACTACTTACTGTGCCTGGCTCAAAACAAAACAAACAGTTCGCTACTAATGTAAGGACCACTTGTGATTCATTCTTTTTACTGAGAATGGAGCCCAGGGCCTTGATATGGCCAGTCATACACCTTAATAAGCTGTTGGTTTATGTATTTTGATTTTTTCTTTATTTTTAAATATATTTTATGTTTGAGAATTTCATGCATGTATAAAATGTATTTTGACTGTGTACCTTACTTCATACTTTGGATTCACCTGGCTCTCAATTCCCCTCCCCTCGCCATGCACCTTTTAAATAACTTCCTGTTTTCAGTTAGTTCTGCCATAGTGTGCAAGGGCATAAGGCCATTCTCTGGAGCCACGCATGCCCCCAGTGAAAAATTACTCTTCCTCCTCCAGCAGCCTTCAACTGCCTCAACTATGGCTAGGCTTCGTTTTGTGACTGACTTGGTCTTGTAGAAGTAACCACAGTTGCTGTGAGTGCCAGGCCACATCCGGAAGTCAGCATTTCACAGCACTCCTCCCGTGCTCCAGCTATCCAATCCCTTCTGCGCGCTCTTCTGACGGTCCTTGAGCTTTGGGCTGGGGGAATTGATGTGAATGTCTCTTTTAGGGTGAGCACTGGCTCTCATATTCTTACCACTTGGCCAGTTATGAGTCTTTGCCTTCTTTTGCTGCCTACTGCTGAAAAAAGCTTTCTTTTTTATTTTTGGTTTTTCGAGACAGGGTTTCTCTGTGTTAGCCTTGGCTGTCCTGGACTCACTTTGTAGACCAGGCTGGCCTCGAACTCACAGCAACCCACCTGCCTCTGCCTCCCCAGTGCTGGGATTAAAGGAGTGCACCACCACGCCCGTCGAAAAAAGCTTTCTTGATCAAAGTTCATAATTAAATTGTTATTTCTCTTTTCTTTTCTTCCTCTTTTTTTTTTTTTTTTTGGTTTTTCGAGACAGGGTTTCTCTGTATATAGCTTTGGCTGTCTTGGACTTGCTTTTTAGACCAGGCTACTGGCCTTGCACTCACAGAGATCCACCTGCCCTCTGCCTTCTGAGTGCCCAGCTGATTTCTGTTTTCATGCACAGAAGTTTGCTTGTTGGCATACACACACACACTGATCACTTACTTATGACTTGTAGTGTGTGATAAAGCTACTGTCATGTTTTCAAGACCATTCTTACTTGTTTTATGATATAGCCTTTAGAAATACTGTGTCTACATCTACTGTGTAGGAAGGCAGGTTATTTTTACTAAGGTCTCATTATTTTATCAATTAAATTAGGACAAATTGGCTTCTGTTATATGTTGAATCTTGCTTTGAATCTAAAAACATATACTATACTTCTATTTTGTTGCTTTAGAAAAGTTTTTAGGCTTTCCTCACATACAGCTTACTTATTCTTGGTGTTCCTGGGTAGTTTCTGCATTTTGTTGCTTTTAGATGGGTTTAACATTTAATGGTGCTTGTTTAATATTTAACATAACTGGTTCTTATAAATATGAAGGCTTTTTAGTGTCTATATGGAACTTTCTTCATTTTTATTATTTTTTTACATATATATTTTTTATTAGTACACATACACATATAATACTATATGGAACTTTTTAATCTTTCTGCTTATTGAATTTCAAGTGAACTTCTTTTTTAACTTTTCTATGTTTCAGTCATATGTTATATACATAGTAACAGATTTACCTCTATTTTTTTCTTATTATATTATGTTGACTGATTTTGAAGATTAGTAGCAAACAAAGCAATAATTATACTCTTTTTATTCTTAATTTTAGGAGAAATGTTTCCACTGTTTCTCTAATAAATATTATGTACATATGCATGTTTTATTATTGTTGTTAGGAACATTTGTTCTGTTACTGTTAAGGAGCACTGTCCTATTTCATAAGCACTTTAATCAAAGATAGAGGCAAAGGGCTGAAAGATGGCGCATTGGTTAGGAGTATGTATTTGTTCTTCAACAGCCTGTTGTTCCACTTACAGGGGCTTACAACCACTTATAACTTCATTTCCAGGAAATCACACACACAGAATCATAAATACACATGTGCACACAGAATATATATGTTAGATTTTGCCATATGCCTTTTTAGTGTTGATAGAGGAGCTGATGATAGCAATTCTCTTTTTACAAACATTAAAACATTCCTAGTTTTTTAAAATGTAACACTGGATTCTGTTTACTAATATTTTACTTTTTTAATAATTTATTTAATTTTATATGCATTGGTGTGAGGGTGTCAGATCACCTGGAACTGGAGTTACAGACAGCTGTGAGCTGCCATGTAGGTACTGGGAATTGAACCTGGGTCCTTCGGAAGAACAGACAGTGCTCTTAACCACTGAGCCATCTCTCCAGCTCTAATGCTTTACTTTTTAAATTAAAATACCCAAGTAAGATTAAGGTGGCTTCCCTTCCTATACAAGTCTTTTTCAAGTTCTCATGTTAACATTATATTTCATTTAAAGTTTTTAAATGTTTTCTAAGATTTGTAACTTTTTTTCTTTTTTTGGTTTTGGTTTTTCAAGACAGGGTTTCTCTGTGTAGTCTTGCTATCCTGGATTCCCTTGTAGACCAGGCTGGCCTCGAACTCACATCAGTTCGCCTGCCTCTGCCTCCCTCCCGAGTGCTAGGATTAAAGGCGTATGCTACCACGCCTGGCTTGTTTTTTGTTTTTGTGTATTCCTGCTTTGTCGTTTTTCCTATTGATTACTTGCTAGTAGTTTAGTTAGCTGATTTTTTTAAAAATTAGATTTATTTATTTATTTATTTATTTATTTATTATTTTAAGTGTATGGGTTTTTTTTTTTTTTAACCTGAATGCGTGTCTGTGTTCCACCTGGAGGTCAGAGGACGGAGTGACAGATAGTTACGAACCTCCATGTGGGGGCTAGGAATCAAACCTGGGACTTATGCAAGAGCCTCCAGGGCTTTTAATCACTGAGACATCTTTCCAGAAGCTCTGATTTTTCCCCCCAGCAGAAGAGCTTATGTTTATTTGGTTGGTTGGTTTTGGTTTTTCAAGACAGGGTTCTGTGTAATAGCCCTGGCTGTCCTGGAACTCACTTTGTAGACTTGGCTGGCCTCGAACTCACAGCGATCCATTTGTTTATTTTGGTTCTTCTAGTTTGCTTTCTATAATTTCTCTTTCATCCTGTGAGGTTTTTCTTCTTCAATTAGTAAATTAAAGTTTTCTCTTTTTTAAATTAGTAACTTTTATTTTTTTCTCATTAGTAAAAATATTCAAAAACTGAATTTTCATCTGATCACTAAGCCTCTGCACAGCCTCTGAATCATAGTGTTTTCATTACATAATTTTATAGGAACTGCAGTCTTCATTTATATTACCCATAATTCATATTGTTAGAGACTTTTAAATTTTTTATTAATGTTTTTATTTATTCTTTCAGGAGTCTTAACTTTTAAATTAAGATCTAGCTGTTTTCTCATTTTGCTATAAAGTTCTAGTTTCAATATGTTGTTTATTAGAGAATATGGCAAGTCTTTCTTGTTATTTTACAGTTTTAAGACTCAGTCCTCCAGTTTGTTTATTTGTTTGTTTTTTTCCAGACAGGGTTTCTCTGTGCCTGGCCTGTAACTCGATCTGTAGATCAGGCTAGTCTGGCCTCAGACTCACAGGGATCTGCCTGCCTCTGCCTCCCAAGTACTGGGATCAAAGGTGTTCACCATCATCACCCAGCAATCCTCAGTTCTTTAAAAAAAAATCGAATGTTTATTTTTATATTTTATGTGTGTGCACATGTATGTGTCTGTAAGAGCATACATGTAGAGATGAGAATCTCCTCCCCCGACCCTTTTTGAAAATTTGAGATACTGTCCACTATGTAGCCCTGGCTCTCCTAGAACTCCCTATGTAGACCAGGCTGCTCTTGAACTCACAGATATCCATCTGCCTCTGCCTCCCTCCCAAGTGCTGGAATTAGAGGTGTGTGCCACTATGCCTGTCCTGTCCTCTTTCTCCATACGTAAGTCCTGGAGATTGAACTCAACAATCTTGTCAACCTTTTTTTTTTTTTAAATGAAAATAACTTTTTGAAACAGAGTCTTAATAAATTGTCCAGGATGACTTAAACTCCTGATCCTCAGCCTCCATAACAGATTACATTACTGGTTCAAGGAATCACCCTGGTTTTGGGGAGAAAGACAGGATATTGCTGCACTGCCAGGCCTGTATTGATCTCCTTTGCTCAAGTGAGCCTCCTCCTTTGTACTGCCATCAAGCTGGGAGTACAGGTGCATGCCAACAACACCTGCCTTTTGGTTCTCTGTGTAAAATTTGTTAGAAATAAATAAATAAATAAATATTACGTAGGTTTGTAGCCTACCTAGTAACTGCTTAGTATTTTTGATACTTTAATAAGTACTTAAAAAATAAAGTATATTTATTTGTTAGGATAAAATTAAATTAGTATCCATCAGAACTACCTTTTTAATTATGTTGTCACTTGTTTACTTGCCTACTTACCTTTGTTATCTCAAACTAGGAGAACTAAAATTTTAATTGTCTGTTATTAATGTGTTTATTTTTTTATGTCCAATAATTTCTGCTTTCAGAATGCTGTGACTATATTGATTAGTGTGACTTTATTTTTATATCTTTTGGGAAAGTCTGACATTCCTTTATTAAAGTGTTACTATCCAGGCAAGCAGTTATAGATAGATTTACTTTCTTTTTTTTTTTTTTTTTTTTTTTTTTTTTTTTTAGATTTTTTTTGAGAGTTCTCTGTGTAATAGTCCTGACTATCCTGGACTCACTTTTGTAGAGCAGGCTGGCCTCGAACTCACATAATGTGCATGCCTAGTCCCAAAGAGGCCAGAAGAGGGCATCAGATCCCATGGGGCTGGGTGTTGTGAGCCACCACCCTCTGCAAGAGCAGTTAGTTCTCCTAACTGCTGAGCCATCTCTCCAGCCCCATAGAGACATTCTGGTATGTTATAGAATGGTTTTACATTGTAGTCAGTAGTGCTTGTTTTGTTGTTGCTTTGTTTTGTTGGTTGGTTTTTTTCTGTTTAGTAGATAAACTGAGCCAAATTGATAAGAAGTTCTTTATTTATCAAATTATGTCATTTCCCCATAGCCATTTCAATGAAAAATATTTTTTTATTTTTTACATATACATTTATAATATTACACATATAAACAATAAACTACCTATAGCAAGAAGAACCATGACACAATCAGGAATTATATAAACGTTACATTCTTAGTGTTTTGGCTATTTGTGTTTGGAATCCTTGAAGAAAATATCTTTCTTAAACTTCTGAATATAAATCAATATCTATCATTATCAACTTAAAACATCTATCTAGACCTAAGCTATTTCAATTTTTAAAAGGTGTATATTCTGTGGTTTGTTTGTTTGGGACTTCTGTTTGTTTTTTGAGACAGGGTTTCATGTAACTCAGGTTGGCCTTGAACTCTTGACTCTCATGTTTCTAATCCTCAGGTTCTATAATTACAGGCCAAAGTGCCCAGCTCTGTTTTATGTGTTCTTAAAGTGGTGTTTGCAATACTAGAAAGACCTTTCCACTTTCTTTCTTCTGTCTTTTGACCTTTTTGTTGTTGTTTTATTTTTGAGATATGGTATGGATATTTACTCCTGGCTGGCCTGGACTTTGCTATGCAGACCAGGTTAACCTTGAATTTGCAAAGGTCTCCTTTCTTCTGCCTCCCGGGGGTTGGGATCAAAGTTGTGCTATGATTTGGTACCTTCACAGCTGAGCCATTTTACCGGCCCCAATTTTGCCTAGGTTTTTTAGGCTTTTAACTTTGAATCATACTTATTGTATATGTGGCACAATTGTTGAGTTCATTCTGCTTCTTATATTTTCTCTTACTTATTTGTACATAATAGTCTTGCAGTCTTAAAGTATATAATAGCTGTGTTCTGTTCCGTCTCCTATGAGAACTTTCGTTTGCATTGTATGTCCACCATTGACATATTAGTGCAAACACCCCTGGAGTTTGGCCTGTCGCTTGTGGATTTCAGTTCATCCTCAAGTTATTTCTTCCAGAAGGGTTTGTCTGAGTGAGATTTGAGTTTATGCATATTATAGATAGTTTTATTCCTAAAGAAGTGCTCAGCCAGATACAGAACTGACTGCCTGTGGTGTTACACATCTTTAATCCTAGCACTCAAGAGGCTGGGGCAGGAGGATTACTAAAATTCTAGAGTGGCCTGAGTTACAGAATGAGTTCTAAACAGGCCTGCACAGCCTAGTGAGCCCTTGTCTTAAAAAAGTTAACGAAAATGAACTCAGTATGTTTCTTACTGTACCTTTTGTGGTATTGTTTATTATATTGATTAGTTAGATCTGCCTTAAGGGTTTTTTTTTTCCGGGGTTTTTTTTTTTGTTATTGTTGTTGTTTTTAATGTCTTACTTTGTGTATTTATTGATGTGTCTGTATAAGTCCATGATTTGGCACATGTTATGGTCAAGGGAGAACATGTGGGACTTGGTTCTCCTTGTATCGTGTGGTCCTGAAGATAGAACTCAGGTCATCAGGTGTGGTGGTAAGCACCATTACCTGCTGAGCCATCACCAGCCTTTTTCCTTGAGTTCTAAAGTATTTGCTCTTCCATCTTTCTCTGATTTCATTAAGATGTTTTTAGCAGATCATGGTAGTATATGCCCTTCATCCTTGCACTGGGGATGCAGGGGAATGTAATCTCTATGAGTTCAAGGCTAGCCTAGTTTACATAGTGAGTTCCAGGCCAACCAAGCTACATGGTGACACCCTGTCTCCAGAAAAGAAAAAAAAAATCAACAACAAGAAAAAAAATTAATATAGTTTCACCCCTAAGAATTTTAAAATTTGGCCAGGCATGGTGGCACACACCTTTAATCCCAGCACTCGGGAGGCAGAGGCAGGTGGATCTCTGTGAGTTCAAGGCCAGCCTGGTCTACAAAGCCAGTCCAGGACAGCCAAGGCTAACACAGAGAAACCCTGTCTCGAAAACCAAAGAAATATATAAATATAAATGTAATAATAATAATTATTTTTAATTATGTTTTAAAGTAACATTTTAATTTTAACCTATTTTGTCATATTGTGTGTTTAGTTTATTTGTCAAAGATAATGTACCTTGGTATTTTTTGTTTGAACGCAGAGTCTCACTGTATAGTATTGCCCAAGTTGTTTGCAAACTCTCCATCCTCCTGCCTCGGCCTTTCAAATGTCAAGTGCTGGAATTATAATATGTACCTTTATACTTAGCTTTACATTTTTTTATTTTTAATTTTATTTATTTTATGTATGTATTTATTTTATGCATGTATACCTGCAGGCCAGAAGAGGGCATCAGATCTCATTATAGATGGTTGTGAGCCACCATGTGGTTGCTGGGAATTGAACTCAGGACCTTTGTTAGAGCAGCCAATGCACTGAACCTCTGAGCCATCTCTCCAGCCCCCTCCTAAAATTATTTTTATTTTTTTAAGATGTATTTCTTTATTAAGTGTACAGTGTCTGCATGTACACCTGCACACCAGAAGAGGGCACCAGATCTCATTATAGATGGTTGTGAGCCACCATCTGATTGCTGGGAATTGAACTCAGGACCTTTGGAAGAGTAGGTAGTGTTCTTAACCTCTGAGCCATCTCTCCAGCTCCCTAGCTTTACATTTTTGTATACTACCTTCTTATGGATGCTTACTTTCTTTTTGTAGTTTGTATCTGAATGAGATGCAATCTCTCAAAGCAGTGGTAGAAGATGGTAGGAGGAGCATTGGTTGCAATTAAGGAGCAAAATAAATTTCCAGCTTTCTCTACTTGAAGACTCCATCCAAAAAGGTGGATGGATTTATTCTTAAACATATATCCTAATCCCCTATGCTTTCCAGAAACTTGAGTAATTTAAGTGCTGCAAACTATCAGCTGGAGTTTCCCTGGATTGCTATTAGTTTATAAGTTTCCTATATACTTGAAATTATTTCAAAATAAGAAATTACAAAAAAATCATAAATGCTTCAGTTTTAGAAAGATAGAGTCCTCTGATACTATCAATTTTAAACTACTCTCCGTGTCCTTTGATGAAACTTTTTGTTTGGATGTTTGGTTTGGTTTTTGGTTTTTGGTTTGTTTGTTTTTTGAAACAGGGTTTCTCTGTGTAGCCTTGGCTGGCCTCGAGCTCACAGAGATCTGCCTGCCTCTGCCTCCCGAGTGCTGGGCTTGCAGGTGTGCGCCACTGCACCAGGCTTCTGTGACATGTTTTTATACACCCTTTCTCTTTTTCTATCTGAGAGTCCCCCATTCTATCTCAGTTCCAGACATAGCTTTTAGGAGAGGCCTCTTTCTTTCTGAAATGAAAATATCCTACTTCCTGGCAGATGTCCTCACGCCCTATACTTCTTGCCATTCTGCCATGTCAGATATGACCTCTTGTGTAGATTTTACTTAGGGCCATATTTACTTACAGTGTGTCATTTTCTAGTTTTTTTTTTTTTTTTTTTTTTTTTTTTTTTTTTTTTTTGGTTTTTTGAGACAAGGTTTCTCTGTGTAGCCTTGGCTATCCTAGACTCGCTTTGTAGACCAGGCTGGCCTCGAACTCACAGCGATCCGCCTGCCTCTGCCTCCCGAGTGCTGGGATTAAAGGCGTGCGCCACCACGCCCGGCCTTCTAGTTTTTTTTTTAATCACTTAGTTTTATTACTTTTCTTAACATTTGCTTTGTTGGTCTTTACAGTGTCTAAGAAAAAGATGGAGAAGCTGGGACTAAATTGCTGTTATGTTTCTACCAAACTTGAAAGTTTAGCTTTTAAAATTATTAAGAAAAGATTTATAAGTAACCCATTGGTCAAAGAAATAACAAAGGAAATTTGAATTTTGAACAGCATAATTAATAACGTATCAAGACTGATATGATTGATTTAAGTAATGCTTAGAGAGAATTTAATGACCTGTTAGAAATAAAGAAAAGCATCAGTAACCTGAGCATTTATCTAAAAATGTTAGAAAACTAGACACAAAGAGACTAGAGGGAAATAAGAAATAAAAACAGGAAATAAAAACAGTTAATGTGATAAAAAGGAAATTTAAACCTGTCAGTAGGGAGACTTCACGGGTTCTTAAGAAAGATAGTGACATGATCATATTTGTTTTCCAGAAAGAGACCTCTGGCAGCAGTTTGGAGAATAGATAGAGGAGAAAAAGCTAATCTGAGAAGCCAGTCAGGGGCTTTCCAATCACTAGTTCAGGTAAGAGATGGTGATGGTCTAATGTGGGATGGAAAGGAAGGAGCATATTCCAAGGATTGATCTGAAGAAAAAAAAAAGTAAGTTTAAGAACTGTGTCCAGAAGCCAGGCGCGGTGGCACACACCTATAATCCCAGCACTCAGGGAGGCAGGGGCAGGTGGATCTTCGTGAATTTGAGGCCAGCCTGGTCTACAAAGTGAATCCAGGACAGCCAAGGCTACACAGAGAAACCCTGTCTCGAAAAACAAAAAACAAAACAAAACAAAAAAGAACCATATCATGAAAAGCAAAAAACTTTGGGTATAGTTAAGCACATGGAACTGATTAGGAATAAAAAACCAGAAACTACTAGGTCCCCAAAGAAAGTATACCTGCAAATCAACTCTAAGCCTGCTGTATCAGATATATCAAAGGTTCAACAAGAAAGTGACAAGAATACAAGTGTTGGACATAATCTAAACTGTTGTCTGTAGATGTAATTTCTTCTTTCTTTCTCCCTTGGGGAGCCTCATCCTTGATTTGTAGGGCTTTCAACTAACTGAATCAGGCTCATCCATGCTGTCCTAGACAATGCCCCTTATGTTCAGTTACCTAATTATAGACTTTTATTACATCTATAAAATAACTTATCAGCAAAACCTATATTAATGCTTGGTTGAATAAATAACAACTGATAGCCTAGCCAAGTTGACACACTAAGAAAAAAAAATAAGCTGAGTGTGGGGGACTTCAACCTGTAAGCTCAAGAGCAAAGACAAGTATAGTTCTTGTAAGTTGAAGGCCAACCTGGGCTACATAGTGAGTTTGGGGGCAGCTTGAGCTATAGAGTAAGACTGTCTTTTTCTGGGGTAGTGCTAAAAGTCAGAATGTAAATCAAGCATGGATACTCTCCCAGGACTCAAGAGTGATCAGGATCTGGAATTTAAGATCACCTAGCGCTACCTGGAGAGTTTGAGGTCAGCCTGGGTTAAATAATGAGAACTTGTCTTTTAAAACAAACAAAGCCTAGTTTGGTGTTGCTTGCTTGTAATACCAGCACTTGGGACACCCAGGCAAGAAGAGAGAACTCAAGGGTAACTGGACTGCAATAATGAATTCTAGGCCAGCCTGGGGTTAAAGTCTTTAGAAGTAATAATATAAATAAAAACAGAAAGGAAAGAATTAAAATCAGGAGGAATTATAGTATTTAAGGAAGTAAGAAAAACAAACGCGCCAAGAATGATAGTTATAAGCAATATAAGAACAACAAAAAAAAGTAAAAAATAGTTCAAAGTTGAGTCCAAAAGAACTATTTTCAAACATTAGATGATTTCAATTAAACAAAACCTTTTGCAGTAAAATCAAGAGCAAGAAAGAAAATCATACTATGACTTTTAGTCACTGTATTTTCTAATTTATGTTCTTCTTCCAGATTTCAGTCTATATGTTACTTCTTTAAGAAGCAGTAGTTCACACTCTTCTCCCCCAGTCCCTCCATCCCCAAGTCTGAGTTGGATATTTGTCTTATATATTCACATAGTACAGTGACTTCCCCTATAGTGGCATATACTACCCTGAGATACAATGGCTTATTGTTCTGTGTCGCCTATTAAAATGGACATAGAGGTGCTGTTACTCACCAGTGTACTCTTGATGCCTAGCACAGCTCACATTAAGCAAAGAACAAACACAGCCAAGAGCATGGAGAAGGAACATCCAAATGAGCTTAAAAAAACAAGTGTTGAAAGGACTATGTGATATCCAAGCTGAATAAACAATAGGAAAAAGACTAGTAGTTTAGATTGAAAAGCAGACACCCAGGAATAGATTTTCTGAAGTCTGTATAGTTTACTAAAAGACATAAAGCAAAGCTTCAAAACAAAAAGAAAGAAAAGAAATAGGTTATATTTATTTAGAAACCCTAAGATGCCAGTTATCCCAAAATCAACCTGTAAATGCAATAGTAAATAAAATCCACATGGGATATGTTATGATACTTTATAAGTCTGTTTGGTTCTGTCTTTTGCTTTTTGAGGCAGGCTTTCATACGTGCCCAAAGATGTTCCAGACTCTCTCATAGACTAGGGTGGCCTCTGCCTCCTGAGTGCTGGGATTCAAAGGTTGCACCATCACATCCAGCTTGATAAGTCTGTGTTTGCATGGAAAGGTAATTTATCATGAGAAACCAACACAACTGTAAAGACTAAGGAACTGCCCTATTTATTATGAAATGTAACAGTTGTACACAATGCTGTAAATATGGAGACAGATGGATGAATATGCTGAGAGAGAACCTAGAAACAAAGCAGCTGTGTATTTATGGAAATGTTGTAAATGTCTGAGGTGGCATTTCAAGTTAATGGGGAATAAGTAAAATAGTAAGTTGTATTTAAATAGTTGTAATCATTTTGAAAAAATAATTGGATCCATCTGACATCTTATGAAATTTATTTCTTTGTAAACTACAACCTTAAATATGAAAAACAAGATGTGAAATTATTTTAGAAAAAAAAAAGTCCTGGCCGGGTGTAGTGGTACACGCCTGTAATCCCAGCACTCAGGGAGGCAGAGGCCAGCAGGTCTCTTTGAGTTCAAGACTAGCCTGGTCTACAAACTGAGTCCAGGACAGCCAAAAAGAACCCTGTCTGAAAAAAAGAAACAAACAAACAAACAAAAAACACAACAACAAAAAGAAATAAAGAAAAAGAAAAAAGAGAGTTCTAACTCTGAACAAAATACAAAATGTAAACTATAAAGAAGACTCCTAGAGACAGGAGATGGTTCAGTAAAGTACATGCTGCACAAGCATGCAGACCCGAGTTTAGATCTCCAGAGTCCAAGATTTAAAAAGCAAGGTATGGTGGCATGTACCTGTAACCCACTGCATTTCCTTGTTTGGTTGCTTGCTTGGTTTTAGAGACAGGATTTCTCTGTGTATCAATGGCTGACCTGGCTCTCACTCTGTAGACGAGGCAGGCTTCAAACTCGGAAATTCTCCTGCTCTGCCTCCTGAGTGCTAGGATTAGAGGTGTGTGCCACCACTGCCCAGCATTTATAATCTCATTGTTGGGGAGCCAGAAATGCGAGGATTCCTAGGGCCTGCTGGCTAGCCATTCTCACTGAATCAGTGGACACCAGTCCTGGAAAGACTCTGCCTAAAAACTAAAGTGAAGAGTGATTGAGGAAGATACCTGATAGAGACCTCTGCCTTCTATATGTGGATGGTGTGCATGTGCATGCACACACATGTACCTAAGCAAAAAATATATAAAAAATAAAAAGGACGAAAAATAGACTATGTCAAAAGTTAGAGTTTGTAAAATTTCATAAAATTTAAGTAGTAGGAAAATGTTTACAGTTCGCAGACAGAGCTTTATAGACGCTAAGGACAAATAAATAGGTAGCTTTCAAAAGAGAGCCAATGACTAACATACACAGAGATTCTCAAATTCACCAATAATAATGAAATTACAAATAAAATCAATAAAGGTACAATTTCACACCCATTGGATTTATATAATTTTTAAAGTCTTATAAAGGCATCACAAACCTATCATCTAACCACTCGGATCTGCAGAGAGATCTCAGATTGAAGAGTAGCTGGTGCATCAAGTAAGACTCTGGCTCAAAAGCACGTACAGTAAGACAGTGAGTGTGGGTGAAGAGCTCACATAGTATAGAGATGCACTTTAGCATAACTATTATAAAGAATGGGTTTTTGTTGTTGGTGGTGGTGGTTGGGCGGCTTTTTGTTCATTTGGTTTGGGTTTGGTTAGTTTTACATTTAGAGACAGGGTCTTGAGCTGTTTACTAATTAAAAATATTGAACTCCTGATCTTTCCACCTCCATCTCTACATGCTGGGATTGCAGGCATATGCCATGGCACACAAAGGAGAACAGTTTTCATTACCTAGGAAAAATGAAGTAAAGGTGAGCCTAAATAGATCTTAAAATCATAATGTAGCCAGGTAGTGCTGGCACATACCTTTAATCCCAGCATTTGGGAGGCAGAGGCAAGTGGATCTCTGTAAGTTCAAGGCCAGCCTGGTCTAAGAAGAGAATCCAGGACAGCCAAAGCTACACAAAGAAACACTGTCTCAAAACAACAAAACAAAACAAAAAGTCATTATGTACCTTAGAGATACCTAGCATATGTGCTTAATGCACTAATGTAATAGCAGGAAACTGGAAGCAGCCAGCCTATATTCCTATCAATATCAAAATTAATAAATGGTGCATAAATTATTATTGTGGTGTCTGACCTGTTAAATGAATGTATTATCAACATAAATTAAAATAATATTGACAAGAATAGTAAATTACAAAAGTATATGTTATTTATATAAACTTAAAATCAAAGTGTATATCAGGTATATACAAATTTAGGAATATTAGGAAAACATAGATGGGACACATTCCAAAATGGTGGTTCCCTTAGAGCGAAAGATGGAACAAAAATACAATACTCGGGCGGGAGAGATGGCTCACAGGTTAAGAGGACTGTCTGTCCTTCCAAAGGTCCTGAGTTCAATTCCTAGCAACCACATGGTGGCTCACAACCATCAATAATGAGATCTGGTGCCCTCTTCTGGCCTGTAGGCACACATGAAGGCAGAATACTGTATAAATAATAAATCTTAAAACAAAACAAAAGAATGCAGTACCGTCACATGGCGGTGACGCATGGCTTTAATCCCAGCACTCAGGAGGCAGAGGCAAGCAGATCTTTGAGTTTGAGGCCTGCCTGGTCTACAGTGTAAGTTCCAGGACAGCTAGGGCTACACGAGAAACCTTGTCTCAAATAAAGAACGAACCAGGTGAGGTGGCGAATGCCTTTAATCCCAGCACTCAAGAGGCAGAGGCAGGTAGATCTCTGTGTGTTCAAGACCAACCTGATCTACAAAGAGTCCAGGACAGCCAGGACTACAGAGAAACCCTGTCTCGGGGGGAAAAAAGGAAGGAAGGAAGGAAGGAAGAATAGTCTGACTAGGACAAAGAGAAGAGACCAAAATAAACAAAACAAAACAAAACAAAACCTGTGTGTTTCAAGAATAATAGGAGTATATTGATGTGAATAAATTGTAACTTGTACCATTGCAAAGCAGAAAAAAAAAGTTTGTTTGTTTAAGATTATGGAACCTTAGCTAGATGGTGGTAGTGCACACCTTTAATTTCAGCACTCAAAAGGCAGAGGCAGGTGGATCTCCATGAGTTTGTGGCCAACTTTCTCTACAGAGAAACAAACAATTGGGCACAGTGGCACACGCCTGTAATCCTAGCATTCAGGGAAGAAGAGGCAGGTGCGATTTCTGTGAGTTCAAGGCCAGCCTGGTCTACAAAGCAAGTGAGCTAAGACTACACAGGGAAACCCTGTCTATAAACAAACAAACAAACAAACAGTGTGGAATCTTAATAAAATGAATATAGTGCCTAAAATTTTAAATAGTTCTCCCCCCTCAAGCTTTATTAACATGTGATTGACATGTTATGTGTATGTTTAAGGTAAGCAATATGTTTGATAATACATAATCCCATTGCCACATGCAGCATCACCAGCTCCTCACATATCAGTCACATTTATGAATTTGCTTCTGAGAACTAACACTTGAGACCTACATGAATAATATATACCGAAGTATACACACATACATATATAACACACATATGTATACAATATATAATGTAAACTGAAGTATACATTATTATTAACCATGTTGACCATACTATAGATTAGTTCTTGAAAACTTAACTAATACCAGGACATCTGTGCTCTTTGACCAGTATGTGCTCATTTTTCCCACCTCTAACCATTGGTAACTACCATTATACTGTTTCTGAATTTGGAGTCTAAAATTCCACTTATGGGTAAGCATATAGTAGTTGTCATTCTGTGCCTAGTTTATTTCACTGAACATACATGGGCTCTAGAGTCATCCATGTTGTCAAAATGACAGGAATAATAAATTCTTAAGCATACACACAGACACACAGCACATTTTTAAAATCCACCAATATGTCAGTAGATATAGGTTATTGATGTACGTTAGCCATTATGAATAGTGTTGCAATGAATATGAGAATGCAGATGTCTCTTCGACATAGTGATTTTTATTTGCTTTCAATATAAAGTCAGAAATAAGATTACTGGACCATTTAGTAGTTAAATTAAGTAATTTTTAATGGTGTATGTAGAACCATGACCTTGAACTACATGCCCAACAGTATTTTTTTTATTTTTTGGTTTTTCGAGACAGGGTCTCTCTGTGTTAGCCTTGGCTGTCCTGGACTCGCTTTGTAGATCAGGCTGGCCTCGAACTCACAGCGATCCGCCTGCCTCTGCCTCCCAAGTGCTGGGATTAAAGGCGTGTGCCACCACGCCCGGCCCAACAATATTTTTAATATTTTAGAAAATTCATACTGTTTTCCACAGTACCTGTACCAAGGATTTACTTATTAATTTGCCAATAAAACATAACTAATGTTGCTGTGAAAAATAGGAACTGAGAAGTGTTATTCTGATCACCTTACTTGTTAAATGTCCTTTGTTACTGTTTGGTTTTGATTTTACAACTACACTAAACAAAACAGCATTTACTGAACTTGAACTTGACTAGAGTAGGCTGGCATTGAGCAGTGTAAGCAGTACAGGGAAAGGGGGTTCAGGTGACTCTGTGGAAGTCACTTGCTCCCAGGCCTGACCACCTGAGTAGAGATCACACAAGGTAGAGAAAGAAAACTGACTCTTGCAAGCTGTCCTCTGACCTCTACATCCACAATGGCATGCATGTAAATAAATAAAATGCTCAAAAGGGGGATGGATACTAAGGGCTGGTTTAGTGAGTCAAGGTTTCTGATGCCTAGCTTGGTAAGACATAGGCACGCCAAATAAATAAAAACAATTTAAAAGTTTAAAAAGTACTACAAAGAAGAATATTGAATGTAATAGAACATAGAGAAGAATCCATTGAGGTCTTCTTAAGGAGATGACAGGTGGTGGAGAGGAAAAGATAGGACATTGGAGATGAGCGTGGAAAAAGTACTCTAAGAAAGAGTTTTTAAGAAATTGTTTACTGTCATTTAGTTTATATACTATAAAGTCCACCCCATTTGTCTCCTTAATTTCAGTTTTGATTTACTTTCTGGAAATTTTCCTCTGCCTTCTAACTCTTTGTTCATTTTTTGGTTTTTCGAGACAGGGTTTCACTGTTTAGCCTTGGCTTTCCTGGACTCGCAGTGTAGACCAGGCTGGCCTCGAACTCAGAGCAATCACCTGCCTCTGCCTCCCAAGTGCTGGGATTAAAGGTATGTGCCACCACACCCAGCTTCTTTTTTTGTTTTAAACCACTGCCTATATCCCTATCAGAGTGACTAATCTTAAGTCCAGCAGTATTTAACAATTGTGAATTGTTTCCAACATAACTTCAGTTTTTAAATTTTTATTACATGTATTTATTGTGTGGTGAGGACATGTGTAGAAGTTAGTTCTTCCACCATGTAGATTCCTGGAATAGAGCTTGTGTGGTCAGGCTTGGCAGCAAGTCATTACCTGCTAGCCATCTCATAGGCCCCACCACAGTGACTCTTACACTGCTTGTGAGAGGTCAGAAACTGACATCACTGTGAAAGAATTATTATAAGTTATCTAAGTTACTCCAAAGAGCTATCTAAGAGAGAGATGTACATCCTCCATGACCCAGACATTTCACAGATGGTCTGTCTAAGAGAGAGATGTACATCCTCCATGACCCAGACATTTCACAGATGGTCTGTTCTAGAGGTATGCGTCATACTCATATATGTGTGCCTGTGTGTATGTATGTGGGGTTGGGTGGGTGGGTGCATGTGTGAAAAAAAGTAGTGTGACTTCTCAAAAAAATCACACATCAGTAAAAATTGAGAAATTAATTATAAGCTGGGTGCAGTGGCACACGCCTTTAATCTCAGTACTCAGGGACGCAGAGGCAGGCAGATCTCTGTGAGTTCAAGTCCAGCCTAGTCTACAAAATAAGTCCAGGACAGCCAAGGCTATCCAGAGAAACCCGGTCTTGGGGGAAAAAAAGAAATTAATTATATTTAATTGATATGGGTTGAGTTAGAAACAAGCTTCAGCGAAAATCTGGAGAAAATATCACATAATTTATGTTTCCAGTTACATAAAATTCAAGAACTGTAAATGTAAATTAGATTTAGTGATACGCATTTATATTGTAAATCCATAATGAAGGAAGGCATTAATACAGAAGTAAGAATTCTGATTCCTTTAGAGCACTGTCATGTTTGGGAAAGATTTTGAGAAACAGGCTTCTGGGGTGCTAGCAAGATGATTTTTTTTTAAAGATTATCTTTTATGTGTCTGAGTATTTTGTTTGCATTTATGTGTGTACCACGTGTATGCCTGGTGCTTCTCCCCTGGAACCGCAGTTACAGGTGGTTGTAAGCCACTTTATGAGTGCTGGGAATCAAACACTGATACTCTGGGAAAATAGTCAGTACTCTTAATCAGTGAGCCATTCTCCAGCCCCTACTTAATGTTTAAGTAACACAATTGGGGCAAGCAATAGTTGTGGCATGTAAGCTTTCAATATACTACCCAGCGAGATCTGCCCAACATGAAATTACAGTTGTAATAATTTTTTTCCCAGGGTCCAATATATAGTACCATATTTTCAACTATTAATCTTAATCCAGACTTTCTTGGTAGTTGTCCTAATTATTTTAAATATTGTAAATATTTAATTCTTTATTTGCATCTAAAGTTTTCTGTTGTGTCGATTTATTTCATTTTTTTACTTACGTTTTGTTTTTGCAGCACTAGAGATCAGATCCAGGGACTTGTACGTACTAGGCAAGTCCTCTAAGCACTGAGCAACACCCTCAGCCCTCCTGTGTCCTCGTACAGTTTCAGTTTGAGGGCACAGTGAAACTCCTAATTTCATTCTCATGAGACATCATATGGTATCTTCAAAGAGTTGTACAAATAATAATTGCACATTGGTAGTATAGCTCTGCCTACAAGCAATAGGTGAGTGAGAAAATGACATGAATAGAAAATTATTCAGAAGTGAAAAAAGATGCTCTGAGTTGCTACCATGTTTGAGGCAAAAGTGGGTACCTTGCATTGGTAACTTCCAGTGCTCTGAGAAGTATTTCACTTTTATTTCTGAGTACGTGTTTGTGTCTGTGTATACACACAGTATGTACATCCACCATGATGTGCTGTGAGTGTCCACAGAGACCAGAAAAGGGTGTCAGATCCTTTGGAGCTGGAGTTAAACCTGGATGTGAGTTCTGGATACCAAACTCAGGTCCTCTGGAATAGTTGTAAGCACTCTTAACTACTGAGCCATCTCTCCCACTCCAGAAATTTTTTTGTTTGTTTTTTGTTTTTTTAACAGATGAATAATTAGAAGCTCCAAGGACTGGAAATGAAGGTCAGTGGTATAACACTTGCTTAGCATGCATGAGGCCACAGGTTCAATTCCAAGCACCATCATAAGCAAACATATTAATACACTCAGAAAAGTGACAACTAGTGAGGGTGGGTTGCTTTTCAGAGTCACAGTGCTTTTTCCCCCTATTTATTCTTCTCTTATACAATATATTCCAACTGCAACCTCCCTCCACTCCTCCAACTCTCCCCCACACTGTACCTCTCCCCCAGACCCACTGCTCCTCCAATTCACAGAATGATTTTCTTTTAATTGAGCTTTTAAAAATTTGTTTTCTGGTAGCATACTTGTTAGTACACCTAAGGCCCTGGCCTGATCCCTAGAACAACCAGTTGATTCACTAATTAACTAAACAGCATGCAGTAAGTGAGAAAAGTCAAGGGTAAGTTCCCAGCAGAAACAGCACGTTGGGAATTGGGTTGGGAGAGTATCTCTGAGGTGGAGCATTTGCCTAGCCTAGAAAGGCTCTAAGTTCACTTCTCAGCTCTAGGACAAAAACAAACAAAACAATTTTATCTACTATCATGGATTTTAGGACATATTGTAAAAGTTTAATGACATTGACCTTAATAAACTCAGTAATACATTACATTCACAAATTTGAACACTCAACTTACTCACAATCTCATTACCTAGTTTGATCATTTTTTCCCTTCAGTTTTCTAGCTGGATACAGTCTCAAGTAATTAATAATCTCATTTTCCCCAAACTTCCTTATCTTCTCTATTTCTCAGTTTAACTAAATCTGGTGCCTTCTCATTTATTTTAATATGGGCTACATTTGTCTTTACAGTGTAACTTGTCTCCTTCTGTTGATTGATGTTAGGTGCATCCCATTCTCTTTTTCATTAGACTTTTATTTATCTGGCCGGGGAGGCACGTGTGCAGTGGTCAGAGGACACCTTGGAGAAGTCGGTTCTTTCCTTCCGCCTCGGGGATCCTGGGATGGAGTTCAGATGCTCAGGCGTGGTGCCAGGCACCTCTACCCACTGAGCTATTTACTGGCCCTTGATTCCATTCTTTCTACTGCAAATCATGCTACATTACGAATATCTATCTATTTCATTATAGTGGAATTGAGTTGTTTCTATATATTTTCTTTCCCTTAGTGATAGAATTATCAGTTTATATTCTATAATCTAAGTCCTTTCATTTTCCTTTTGGCTAGTTACTGGTTTGTGGTACCAGTCCTAAAGTTTTGTACCCATCTTGATTCTTCAAAATTGTTTTAAAAATATGTTTCTTTTTTTAAATATAATTAATAACATTGTTTTTTTGTTTTTAAAGAGATTTATTACATAGACAGTGCTCTGCCTGCATGTACACCCGCAGGCCAGAAGAGGGCATCAGATCTCATTATAGATGGTTGTGAGCCACTATGTGGTTATTGGGAATTGAACTCAGGACCTCTGGAGGAGCAGTCCGCTGAGCCATCTCTCCAGCCCCCTAAAATATATTTCTTTAATCATGAAAAACATAATAAAATTTAATGTGGTTTACCATTTAGATTTTGAGATATGAGCTGTCTCGTATCCTTTGCTCCTTCTTATTGTTTTATCTAGTCTTTAGAAACTTCACATATTGAATTTCATAATCTGTTGTACATTTTGCATGCGTTCTCTACTAATAATCTCTAGCTGAATAAGGCTTGTTTATGTTATGATGCTGTTTTATTACAGCTTTATGGTTTGTAATTTTTATGTCCTGTTTAGAACATTCTTCTTTATCTTCAAGATCATAAAATATTCTGCATTTTCCTTAGCTGTTGTTTCTTCTGGGTATTTGATTTTTTGAATGGTGTTTGGGTTCTGTGCGTGTGGATGGAGATTTTCTAGTCTAATGATTTCTTGTCGACCCACCTCGTCTTTTGATTTGAATAGGGTTGTAACAAATCTGATCATTCTCTTTGTTCAGATTTACTTCATTTTATGTGTATGACTGTTTTATCTGCATGTGTTATTGTACGCCACGTGTATTCCTGGTGCCAGTGGAAATCAAAAGAGGGCAGGTGATCCCCTGGAACTGAGGTTTCAGTTGGTATGAGCCACTGTACGAGTGCTCTGCCAGAGTGACAAGTCCACTGAGTGACCTCTTCATCTCTATATCTTATTTTTTATAATTTATTTATTTCCTGTGCATTTGTGTTTTGTATGTATGTCTGTGTGAGGGTGTCAGATCTTGGAGTTACAGACAGTTGTGAACTGCCGTGTGGGTGCTGGGAACTGAACCCGGGTCCTCTGGAAGAGCAGTCAGTGCTCTCAACCCCTGAGCCATCTCTCCAGCCCCATATATCTTAGTCTTAAGAATTGTCATAACTATTCTAGTTTCATTGTTCTTATATTTTAATTATAATATTGGTTTCTTAATTTCTATGGATATGCAGTTGTGTCCTATTTGACACATGTTCAGTCATATTGGTAGAAGTTGTTTTGAATATGCAGATAAGTCTGAGGAAAAAATGTTCATGGATGGGTATTTTACTCCGTTATTTAGAGCATCTCAAATCTCTCTATATTAAAAATACCTATTACTTCTATAATTCTTACACATCTTTTGTTTAGACTTCATCCTAAGTACTTTAAAATTTTTGTCCTGGGCCTACAAAAGGATTCACTGGGTAAGGCTCTAGAACCTGCACTGTGGGAAAGAACCAACTTTGCAAATTGTCCTCTGACTGCCACATGTGCACCATGTCACACACACAGACCCCATGCACATCTCTCTCTCCCCCCCCTCTCTCTCTCCCCCTCTCCCTCCCTCCCCCCCCACCACACATTAAGTAAAAAATTTTTTATAAAAAGTTTAATTTGTTGATTGTAAGGAATATCTTTTAAATTAAATTTTGAGTTGACTGCTAATAAATAAAAATGTAATTTTTAAAGCTTATATATGACAACATTCCTAGTAATTTATCTTATATAGTTACACTGAAGTATAACCATTTGTTTTCCCTTTTCTTACCTTTTATTTTTTACTTTTATTTTTATTATTATTTTTATTTTTTTGGTTTTTCAAGACAAGGTTTCTCTGTGTAGCCCTGGCTGTCCTGGACTTGCTTTATAGACCAGGCTGGCTTTGAACCCACAGTGATCTGCCTTCCTCTGCCTCCCTGATCTGCCTCCTCTGTGCCACCACACCTGGCTTACTTTAAAATTTTTTTATTTCTCTTAATTTGCTTTACTGTGCTAATTAGAAATTTGTATTAAAAAGTTGGCTTTACCAGCCAGGCGTGGTGGTGCACACTTTTAATCCCAGCACTCGGGAGGCAGAGGCAGATGGATCACTGTGAGTTCGAGGCCAGCCTGGTCTACACAGCAAGTCCAGGACAGCCAAGGCTAACACAGAGAGACCCTGTCTCCAAAAAAAATGCAAGAAACAAAAAACAAACAAACAAAAAAGTTGGCTTTACCATGTAGTATTGTTGGCTAATTGATAGGGAAGTTCTCCTCCAGCCCTAGTGCAGTAATAATTACAGTTCCTAAGTGATTTTGGGGGGCCATTATTTAAAAATTATTGCATGCTTTTCCTCTTTAAGGAAGGTTTATGTTAACATAGAGCCTTTGGTTAACAGATATCATTATGTTTATAGTTATTTGTTTAATAGAGTTTTAAAATGTTAAATAATAACTTTTATCAAGCTTATTTATGAAAGGGAAAGAAATAATAAAATATATATATAGGCTTGTGAAATACTAGGAGTCAGCTGGCATCATGATATATGCCTGTAACGTCAGCTGGGTGGGGCAGTTGGTCTGGTTGACTTAGCTCCCTGGGTAGAATGCTTGCCTGGAACTCAGAGCCCTAGGTCCAATCCACAGTACCACATAACCCAGGCATGGTGGTACAAACCTGTAGTCTAAGCATTTGGGAACTGGAAATAAGATCATCAGAGAAGTTTAAAGTCATATGAGATGCTGCCTTAAAAAAAAATCAAACAACAACAATAGTTTGAAAGGTCCACAGAGGAACCCCAGTGATTTTTTTTTTTTAATCATTAAAAGTTACTCTTAGCCAGGCATGGTGGCACACGCCTTTAATCCCAGCACTCGGGAGGCAGAGGCAGGTGGATCTCTGTGAGGGAGTCCAGGATGTCCAAGGCTACACAGAGAAACCCTGTCTCAGAAAAAGAGAAAAAAGGTTACTCTTATTTAACACCTCCCCCCCCCCCTTTTTTTTTCCTTTTTTCTTTTTTTGGTTTTTCAAGACAGGGCGTCAAGCCCTGGCTGTCCTGGACCCATTTTGTAGACCAGGCTGGCCTCAACCTCACAGGAATCCATCTGCCTCTGCCTCCTGAGTGCTGGGATTATAGGTGTGGGCCACCACGTCTGGCTGTTGCACCATCATTTTTAAAGCTTTGTATCACAATGTTAATTTTCATCTCAAATGCCATGCTACTGTGTGTAGTTTAGAAGAGGGTAAACAGTGAAGTGATTAGAAGTGTAACAGGAAAATACAGGAGAAAAAGTAATTGTATGTTGGTATGGTGGTTTCAACTGTGACATGTGAAATACTAGGTGTGAGAGGTAGTATCCAGTGAAGAAAATCCACCTGTAGGATTAAAGGAAAGGCACAATGCATTTCTTTTATATATTTTCTTTTTAAAAAGTAGTCCAAGACAGAATATGTTTCCCTAATTAAACAATATGAAAAATAAGAATACTGTATATATCTTAGTGGCATGTTTTTAGTTTTGGGTTTGGGTTTTTGTTGGTTGGTTGGTTGGTTGGTTTTGTTTTGTTTTGTTTGAAATGGGTCTCACTACGTAGCCCAGGCTGGCCATGTTGAACTCATAGAGATCTGTCTGCCTCTGCCTCATGAGTGCTGGGATTAAAGGTGTGAGCTGGTGTTTGTTTATGCACAAAAATGTTTCCACAATTTCTCAGTAAAAGAATGTAATGTGGGGCTGGAGAGGCAGTTCATCAGTTAAGAGTCTAGCCTTTCTGTCTGAATTCCGTCTTCAGCACGCACACTGTGCAGCTCATAGCCACCTGTGACTCCAGCCCCGGGTCCCTGCACACTCAAATGCACATACCTTTCCCACAGACGCTCATGCATTTACAATTTTTAATCTTAAAAAAAAAGAATATAAGGCTAAGTGTGGTGGTATACACCTTTAATCCGAGCACTTAGGAACTTAGGAGGGGGAGGAGGTGCATCTTTGTAAGTTTGAGGTGAACCTGGGCTACGTATTGAGTTCCAGACCAGCCAGGGCTTCACAGTGAGAAGCTGCCTCAAAAAAAAAAAAAAGAGGAGGAGGGTGGGGGTGAGGGTGATGGGGGCAGGAGAGGAGGTGTGTGGTTTTCTAACTGTCTTGTAGTTCCAAAACCTAGAGATAAGAAGCTATTTTAAAATAACCATGCTGGTTAGCAAATCACCACCTGTCGCTCTGACCGTTTGGTAGTTAGCCCTGGTAGGACCTGCAGCTTGTATTTAATACCACTGTCTTCACAGACCCCTACAAGACAATGAAAGCTCTCTCTAGAAGACACTAGCATGGCAGCATAGGAGGCCTTGTTTAAGAAATCATCTACTCTTCTCTGCTAAAGGACTCGGGCGTTCTTGGGCGTCACAAGTTCTCGTCTCAGAACACCTCACCGTTGAAATAGCTGCCGGCAGTGAAAGAGATAGGGCTATAACTACTGTAGTAGTCGACCTTTCTCTTCTTGTACCTCAGAAGCCAAGCATATGCAATAGAATGTGAAATATTATATACATTCACAAACATAAGGAATCAGGTGTAACTGCACAGTTCATTATGGCGACCTAGAATGAAATTTCTGGGATTTTAAATATTAATTTATGCTATTTGTGTTTTCCCCTCTAGTTTCAGCCACTGCCTTCTACAAAGCACAACCTGTGATTCAGTTCATGTGTGAAGTTCTTGACATTCATAACATTGATGAGCAACCCAGACCCCTGACTGATTCTCACCGAGTGAAATTCACTAAGGAAATAAAAGGTGAGTTAGTTAGTATTCAGAAGACTGTACTTTCAGGTATCATTTCTATAGTTTGTTACTAATTAGCATTTCAAACAGCTTGACTATTAAAAGCATGGATAAGACAACTTTCTATTAAAGTGTTTTGTTATATGGATCAATCTGTGTAATGTAACAGATAGAATTTAGATTAATCATAAAACGTTAGATCAGGTCCATTACTATAACTTCTTAGGTAGTGGCTAAATGAAAAATATGCCAAGTAATCCAGCTATGTTTTTGAGAATACTGTCCCATACCAGCTAGAGAGATGAGTGTCTCATGAGAAAAATGTTTCTTTAATAATAAAGTAAGAATTGTATCTTAAAAATATTGTAACTTTAGAATTTGACTCACTATTTGAACATATTCTAATTAGTGATCTCATTGTTTTTTTAAAAATTACTGGTTTTTAAAATCTTATTCCTTTGGAATATTAGAATATGGACTCCACCAGTTTCATATACCTTAGCTATTTAATGTACATTATAAAGGTACCTGTCTTGCTTAGCTGAAATTTTTACAGCAGTGTTGCATCCTATGCTCATTAAACTAAAAAAGTATTTCTATGGCCTCTCAAATTACAATTCCTTTGATAGTATCCTGATACCATATTCTGTGTATATTTGCTCCTGTACATTTTAAGTGCATTTATAGCTTTGTGTTCAAACTCACATATAACTTTTCTTTATCAGCAATTTTAGGAATTTTTAAAAAGTAATTTGAAAAAATTTTTTAAAAAGTAATTTGATTACATCAGGCAGTGGTGGCACACACCTTTAATCCCAGCACTCGGGAGGCAGAGACAAGCAGATCTCTGAGTTTGAGGCCACCCTAGTCTACAGAGTGAGTTCTAGGACAGCCAAAGCTATACACAGAAAACCTTATCTTAAAAAATATTTTTTGGTTATATACAATTATTTCCTCATTTATAACTGTAGTATCTTATTCTCACATAAGATGTAACTCCACTGTATTTAGTGTAGTAAATAGACGTGAAGGAAAGCCAGACACTATCTAGTAAGGAGTAATAAACCTCATTTATATTAAATGTTACATTTTAAATAGACAGAAATAATTATGTTGTTTTTATTTTAAGATTTTACCTATTTGTTGCAGATCATTTTCAGCTTGTGGTTTGAATGACGCATTCAGTTTTATTCACTGAACATCTTTCAGTCCCCAAAGGCAATTAGAGTAGGTGAATGCATCCTGCTTGTTCCAGCTGTCATTCATTCTTTGCCGTTCAGTAACCAAAAAGAAAAAGAAAAGAAAAAGATAGTCATTGTAATAAGCCATTAGAAGGAAGGCCCTTTCTGTTTTGTTAATAAGCATCCATCTATCTCAAGTTACGTAAGTGACAAAATAAGAACTGTTAACGATGAGTGTCTTGCAGCCATGCCATTGTCCTTTCATGATCTGTCTGCCTGCAGTTAGCGTTGTCAGGAGCTTGTGCATTACCTGCCATTACCTGTGTGACCATCCAAGTGCCATGGCTCCTAGCGGAGTTGCTGCTTAGTTACCACCTCTGATATCATGCAATCACTTACATTACTTTCCGGTAACTATGCAATCAACTCATATCGCCACTCTGTCACAGACAACACAAGATGTTCAGAACAAGGACCCAACTGCTGCCCGAAGAGCATGGACTCGATCTTAACTTCAACTGCTCAGGGGCCCAAAGAAATGACTGAGACATTGACTAGAAAGCATTATAAAGTTGATGTTATAGTGAAGGTAAAGCCAAGTTTACAGGTTAAATGTTTGTCAAAGCCAAGCTTTTTGGTTGGATGGAGGGCTCGGGGAGGGACCTGGGCAACGAGCTGTCTGTTCCATTCTCTGTCGTTTTGACTTTGTGCTAGCCCTGGAGTTGGCCTAATTGTTAGCTACAATCTGTGATCTTAGATTTGGGATTTAAAAAATCTGGGTTGTATCTAATTAGTAAACTAGTATTTTTTTCCTTCATTCAAAGTCAAGAAGACTTAAAAAAAAAAAAAGGACTCTTTAAAGTACACCATGTATTCCTACCACAGAACTAAAATAAAAGAGAGTGTTGTGTTCAATGATGTTTGAGTATTTTTTAAGTTACATAAGGAATTTGATGATAGCTGCTAAATACTGTTATAAATTATGTCATAATAAAAAAAATTTATATTGATTGTATTCTAGTTAAACTTACCTCCAACTAGTTAGCAGTAACTTTGGAGTGGCTTGTTTTTATTCAGTAATTCATGATCCTTACACAGCAGGAATATTGGGGAAATGTGTGATAATTTTACATATATAAAAGCATTAATTTGGGCCAATCATGGTGGTACATGCCTTTAATCTCAGCACTTGGGAGTCAGAGGCAGATAGATCTCTCTGAGTTTGAGGCCAGCCTGGTCTACAGAGCAAGTCCAGGATACTTGTTAATACAGAGAAACTCTGTCTCAAAAGCACCACCTGCTCTTCCAAAGGTCCTGACTTCAATTCCCAGCAACCACATGGTGACTCAAAACCATCTATAAGTAGATCAGCAGGCACACATACAGGCAGAACTTTGTATACATAATAAATAAATAGTTTTAAAAAACAAACAAATAAATAAATAGGTAAGTAGATAGATAGATAAATGCATTAATTTGCTTTTAGTAAATACTTGTTTTATAAGCATGTAGAACCTCATTTATATTTTTTAAACTATATTTTTAATCATGGAGAATTCTTAAAAATAAATAACTGTTTCAAACAACAGAAACTTACTTTATTTTGTTTTTCCCCTAAATGTAATATTTATATGTACCTTACTTCATATTATTGCTGTTCCCTTTTATAAGGCCTTCCATTATATTTTCTGGCCTCCTTAACATAAAAATATTAGAAATTTAATTTTGGAAATGTAGTTATAATGAAAAATTACTTCTCAATTATTTAATTTTTATTAAGAACACTTTTAAAGAAAAACCATTTGTTATCCTAATTTGTGCTGATATGTCAAAAGAAAATATCATTTACTAACAGTGAACTTTGTGATTGGTACTATAGTTAATAGTTAGGTAAGAACACAAATTATACTGTGATCTTAATTGCACTTGACATGTTGTACTGGGTAATTCTTTGCTGAGTTGTAAGGTGCAATTCTGTACATTCTAGAATATTTGCAAGTATCCAGCCTCTACTTTCTAGCAGCCAGTGATATTACCTAGTCATAACAATCACAGAAGTCTTCTTGTGGGCTGGGAGTGTAGTGGTGAAGCATTTGCATAATGTGTGCCAAGGCCCTGGATTTGCTCACGCGCACACGCACACAGTTTCTGCTGGCATTACCCAATGTCCCAGGGTGAGGGGTGGGCAAAAGTCACATCCAGTGAGAATTACTGCACTATAGGAATGACAAATATAAAAGTGAAACTATTTAAAGTGTAATAACCATAATTTCTATTCAGAAACTAAAACTCCTCCATTTGTACCCTTCTAGACTCACTCTTCAGAGCCTAGGCCAAACTTTAGAAATGGACCTGCTTCTCTGTGAAGAGTAGCTATTATATGTCTATTTATTACCTCCTGGGTTACTACATTGGCCAATATGGCAGCCAGGAGCTTGTGTAACTCCTTAATTTAATTAAAATTATAATTTCAGTTTACCAGGCACATTAGCCACATTTCCTATACTCAATGACACGTTCCTATTGATTGCCTTAGTAACACAAGCTTAAAACATCATCTCAGGAAATTCTGATCTTAGCACTAATTAAAAGAATTTGAGCCAGGCTTTTGATCCAAGGACTCAGGAAGCAGAGGCAGGTGGATCTGAGTTCGAGGCCAGCCTGGTCTAAAAAGTGAGTCCAGGACAGCCAGGGCTGTTAGACAGAGAAACTTTGCCTCAAAAAACAAAATTCCTGATTGGCACACACCTTTAATCTCAGGACAAGGAAGGCAGAGGTAGGCAGATCTCTGTGAGTTGAGGGCAGCCTGGTCTATATAGCAAGCAAGTTCCAGGACAGTCAGGACTACATAGAGAGACCCTGTCCTTCCCTTCCCCCCACCAACGCGGCCCAAACTTCCTGAAGACTGTCACTTGATATACCAGGCATGGAGGCACACCCCTGTAATCCCAGATACTTATAAGGCTGAGGAAGGAAAATAAATTCAAGGCTAGTTTAAGCAACTCAGCAAAGACCCTGTCTTAAAACAAAATTAAAAAGGTGTAGGATGGTAGGACACATGCCTGGTATGCACAAAGCCTTGAGTACCTCAATAAAGGTTTTTTCTTTAGCAGAGGATTTAAAACCCATTTCTATACATTGTAGAATTGGCCTGGAATCTTTGAATCACTAAAGTTCATAAATGAACTACAGTGATCTAGAAATATTTAAAATTACTTGCTACATTATATGTATGCATTTTCCTGAGAGTTTATTGACTTCGTCAGATTCTCAAAGGGGTCAATGACTCCATAAGAAGGTAGAGATCACCTGCTTTAAGAATTATTTGGAGGAACCCAAGGGTGATGGTGCACACCTTTAATCCCAGCACTCAGGAGGCAAAGACAAGTGGGTCTTTATGAGTTCAAGGCCACCCTGGGCTACATAGCAAGTTCCAGTATGCCAAGGCTACATAGAGAGACCCTGTCTCAAAAAAAAAATGTATTTGGAAGGTTGACAAGATGGCTCAGTGGGCAAATTCACTTGCCACCAAGCTTGGCTACCAGAGTTTGATCCCAAGAACCCACATTATGGAAGAAAAGAACCAATTCCTGCAAATTGTCTTCCAACCTCTACATTCATGTGTGCACGAACACACACACAAATAAATATTTTTTAAAAAGTATTCAGCTTCTATTTTAGTAATCACTATTTTTGAGAAAAAAAATAAATTAAGGAAAATAATTAGTAAAATTGTCACTGTAGTTCTGACAAAAGGACCAGACTTTTGTGTGAGGGCTGCTTTCTTGCCTTTTAGAAGGACTTCATTCTTGACCTCTGTGAAACTCTGATCTTCAGTCACTCTGAGTTTACAAATTCCTGAGTTTATTGTAAATGCTCTTTTTTCTAGTGGAGAACTTTGTCCTTTGATCTTTGGGCTTAGCAAATGATAGGATTTTCTTTTTTAACAAATAGAGCTTAAGAGAGTAAGAACAATATTTGGTATTAGGTTTGCATTATTATAATGATCATTAGCAATGTTACGTAAAACTTAATAATATCACATTGCTTATGTCACAGATTTTTCTGCCTGCTCAGAATGAGGTTTTATAGTAGTGAACAGACTGGGTAAGTATTTTTTATGGAATTTATGTAACCTTCATTTTTCTCATTGGGAACAGGTCTGAAGGTTGAAGTAACTCATTGTGGAACAATGAGACGGAAGTACCGTGTTTGTAATGTAACAAGAAGGCCTGCCAGCCACCAAACGTAAGAAAAGCTGGTGTTTGCCACAGCAGTAGAAACGAGGCAGCTTCTTTTAATTAAGGGGTGGGTAGTTTGCTAGCTTCTGACAGGGTAAGAGTCGTTCATGCTGGCTCTTCTTTTCTCCAGCTTTCCTTTACAGTTAGAAAATGGCCAAACCGTGGAGAGAACAGTGGCTCAGTACTTCCGAGAGAAGTACACTCTGCAGCTGAAGTACCCACACCTCCCCTGCCTGCAAGTGGGGCAGGAGCAGAAGCACACATACCTGCCACTCGAAGTAATGCCTTCACTCTGCGATGATTAACTTCCATGCATCTTTCTCTGTGTGTGTGTACATGTGAATGTGCGTGCAAATGGGGGTGTGTGTATGGGTGTGTGTGTGTGTGTGTGTGTGTGTGTGTGTGATGCATGCATATTTGTGAAGAGGCTTCCTGTATTGCTATCCATCTGTCTTTTGAGACAAGGTCTCCCATTGAATCTGAAACTAATTGTTTAGCTGGACCTATTTCTCTACCCTCCTTTCCCGTTCTTCTCCCCTTCCTCTTCCTCCAGCACTGGGGTTACAGGCATACACCACCATGCCTAGTTTTTTATATTAGTGCTCGGGATCTGAACTCAGGTCCTTATGCAGCAAGCACTTTACCCACAGAGTCATCTTCTTGCCTGTTCATGACTCTTTTAGGATCTTTTATGGCCTATGATTTATCTGGGTCTCACATTTATTTTGGAATTTGAACAATTTTTAAATTCTATTTTTTTCTAAAATGTAATTAAATAATATAGTACATGTCTCAGTCAGAATGCCTATTGCTGTGATAAAACACCACGACCATTAACAACTTGGGGAGTAAGGGGTTTATTAGACTTGTACTTTCATCTCACTGCTCATCATCAAAGGAAGTCAGGACAGGAACTCAAGCAAGCCAGACACTTGGAGGTAGGAGCTGATGCAGAGGCCATGGAGAGGTGCTGCTTACTGGCATGTTCCACATGACTTGCTCAGCCTGCTTTCTCATAGAATCTAGGACCACCAGCCTAGGAATGGCACCATCCACAATGGGCTGGGCCCTTCCCCATCAGTCACTAATTAAGAAAATGCCCCACAGCCTGATCTTATGAAGGCATTTTCTTTATTGAAGTTCCCCTAAGATGACTGTAGCTTGTGTCAAGTCAACATAAAACTAGCCAGCATGGTATGAAAAAAGTTTACCCGGGGCTGGAGAAATGGCTCAGTGGTTAAGAGCACTGCCTGCTCTTCCAGAGTTCAATTCCAAGCAACCACATGGTAGCTCATGACCATCTGTAATGAGATCTGGTGCCCTCTTCCGGTGTACAGGCATACATGTAGGCAGAATGCTATATATGTTATAAATAAATAAATCTTTCAAAAAGAAAAAGAAAAAAGTTTACCCATAATTCTATCATTGTTAGCACATTTTCTTATGTTTCTTTCAATCTTTTTATTCTTTGTACCTTTCCCCAGCTGTAATTATGTGATCATGTGTATACTTTGTTCTCTACTTTTTTTTACTTTAACAAAATAGCAAAAAGAAGTGCTTTAATAAAGTAAATTTTTAAATTATACTTAACACAGACATTAAGTGGGCTAGATCTAACAAATATATATACATTGTGTAAATTGTTCTGTTTCTAGGTCTGTAATATTGTGGCTGGGCAACGGTGTATCAAGAAACTAACAGACAATCAGACTTCTACTATGATTAAGGCAACAGCAAGATCTGCGCCAGATAGACAAGAGGAAATTAGCAGATTGGTTAGTACATAACTCTAGAAATGGGATTTAAAATGGATTAGCGTGAGCTACTCAAAAACCATGTCCTTACCAGCTGCTGCCACATTGCCATTTCATAAACTGTCAGAACTAAAAGAGATGATGAAGCCAGGTGTGTAGTGGCGCATGCCTTTAAGCCTAGCACTTGGGAGGCAAAGGCAAGCAGATCTCTGTGAGTTCATGGCCAGAGTGGTCTGCATAGACTGTTCCAGGAAAACGAGAACTATACATTAGGACCTTGCCTCAAGAAGAAAAGGGAGAGAGATCATGGAATAATCTAGTGGTGTGAGAGGGGGACAAACATTAGTAAGTTAGATGAAAAGGGTTTGGTTCTTCTAATTTAACTCTAGACCAGTTAAATCTAGGGATCAGATTTATCAGCACTAATATTTTGATATAATTACCTAAACCTCCACCAAAAAGAAGAGGAAAAGGGGGGCTGGAGAGATGGCTCAGAGGTAAGGGCACTGACTGCTCTTCCAGAGGTCCTGAGTTCAATTCCCAGCAACCACATGGTGGCTCACAACCATCTATAATGTGATCTGATCATACTGTATACATAATAAATAAAATATTTAAAAAAAAAAAAAGAAGAGGAAAAGGAAAGCATCAAAGTATTATAGTGAGAAATACTAAAAATATTTTTGTCTGGTTAGTTGGTTTTGGTTGGTTGGTTTTAGCTCTCCTGGACTCACTTTGTAGACCAGGCTAGCCTCGAACTCACAGAGCGCCACCTGCCTCTGCCTCTGGGATTACAGGCATTCACCACTGCACCTGGCTTAAAAATCTTAACAGTCATCTAGAATTTCTTAGTTACCAGTGACCAGCTGACAACTGTATGCCTCACACCTATAATTGTAGGTCTTAGAAGGCTGAGGCAGGAGGATTAACCTAAATTCTGGGCCTTTAGAAGCTACATAGACAACCTTATCCAAAAAAACAAACAAACAAAGAAACAGCTGGGCCTTGTGGGTCATAGCTGTGATCCCAACACTTGGGAAACTGAGGCAGGAGAATTACCATGAGTTGGAGGCCAACCCAGCCTAGATTACAGAGAAAGAACCTGTCTCAACAACGATCCAGTTTCAATAATGCAGGGCTCCCTGTATCTTGTGATAGAGGGGGATCAGGACATTAGTACCACTTAAGATTCACATTGCTAATATATATATATTTACTTATTATTATTATTTTAAACATCATGTTGTGCCCAGTAAAAATACACAGTGAGTTTTTACAAGGCTCCTGGCAAAGAAACTGTCTGCTGCTCCAGACCCCTCAATTGGTGTTCCAGGAAGGGAGAACCATATTTGCTGACATACTGTGGCTAGAAGAACCTCCTGAACAATGTCACATTCTACAGAATGGAAGATGCAAGTTTTTCATTACATTGGCAATTTCTCTATTCCAAAAGCAAACCACAGTGATTACTACTGCAAAAGAAAAATAGAGAAGGCTGGCAGTGGTAGAGCATCCTTTAATCCTAGCATTTGAGAGGCAGAGGCAGGAAGATCTCTGTGAGTTCAAGGGCAGCCTGCTCTACATGGCAAACTTCAGGACAGCCAGGACTACATAGACAGAGCCTGTCTCCAAAAAGTAAGAAAAGAAGGGAGGAAGAAACAGTGAAAGAAGGAAGGAAGAAAGGAAAAAGAAATAGCGAGATGTCCCACTCATAGTCTGACCATGGCTGTTTAAGTTCTCCCAGGAAACCCTGAGCACAGGGGAATGGGAGAGACACTCCCTGAGGAATTGAGTACAGTGTGTCCTCTGGGAGCTCAGTGACACTTCACGCCTTTCTGTGCACTGAAGCCAGCAAGCAGCTACTTGTCCAATCTTAGTGATCCTGAGGAAACTGCCAAAACCAAGGCAGGGAGTACAATCACCTATTCATTTCTCAAACACCCAGAAGCCCTTGGGAAAGAAACAGTGCCCGTTGCCAGGACCACATTTAGTCTCCCTTGTCCCACCTTGGAACTGTGGAGACTCAGAATGGCAAACATCCAGTGTCTCCTGGGCATATTACCCTTAAGGTGGTCACTGAGACGCTATAGATCCTAAGAAAGAGGACTTGCAGAGTTAACTATATGAGTCCTGAAGCCAACAGACAACACATTCTGTTGACAAGTTTACTGATTCATCCTGGGACTTAGCATTTCCCAGCTCAAGGCACTTCTGTTATGCATTCACACAACTGATACAATGACTGTCATTAAGAGACTGCAGCGGCTATTAAAAACAAGGAATTCCCGAAATTTGTGGACAAATGGATTGAACTAGAAATTATCATGAGTGAGTTCACCCAGAAGCAAAAAGAGACAAACGATATATACTCACTGATATCAAGACACTACTCCAAGGGATACGTCCCATGAAAAACTTTACTTACTAGGAAAGTGGGTCAGAGGAGAGGACATCCTATTGAGACTTTAGGCGAGAGTAGCATGGAAGAATGGGGAAATAGAAGGATCCACAGGGTCTTGGAAACCTCCAAGAAGAACTTGTATGACAGGCGGATCTGGGTCCTGGGGTCCTCCTCAAACTAAGGCACCAGCCAAGGAGAATATAGGCAGTAAACTTTGAACCTCTACCCAGACCTAGCTGATGAACAGGATATTCTCCACCACTGAGTGGAGAGATCTGACTCTCACAGGAACTCTGGTGCCCCTTTTCTGACCACGTCCCCTGGATGGGGAGGCCTGGCAGCACTCAGAGGAAGGATAGCAAGTTACCAAGAAGAGACTGGATATTCTAAGAGCATATATAGGGGGAGGCGGTCTCCCTTAATCACAGACATAGGGGAGGGAGAAGGGGGGAAGTGGGAGGGAGGGAGGAATAGGAGGATACAAGGGAAGGGCTAACAATTGAGATGTAATATGAATAAATTAATAAAAAAAGAAAAAAAGACTGCAGCAACAAAGGAAATGCTTATCTTACACACTTTATGACAACAACTACATTAATATACAGGACCCCAGAAATGATAAGGTAGACTTGGATCAATGTGTTTAAAATGACGTTTCATCTTTCAGGGTAATAGAATTATTTTTAAAACTTCTATTTTCTTTCTCTCTCGCTCCCCACGCCAAGACAGGGTTTCTCTGTGTAGCACTGGCTGTCCGGGAATTCACCTGCCTCTGCCTCCTGAGTGCTGGGATTAAAGGCATGGTTGACTACCACCAAGCTTATTTTCTGTCTTAATTTTTCTTTTTTAAATTATGATTTATTATTTTTGTGTACACACGTGGGTGAGCATGCATATGCTACTGAGGAGGTCAGCTTGCTGGAGTCAGTTCTCTCCTTCTTCCATGTAGGTCTCAGGGACCAGGGCTTGAAGGTAGGAGCTTTCCCCACCAAGCCAACTTATCAATTGTTCTTTCTTATTTTTCTATGAAGATCATGAATTAATCTGTTCATTTCTTTTTTTAAAAAACTAAATGTATAAATAAATCAATAGCTTTGGCACGGTGCTTAAGACACTTGCTGCCTTGGGAGAGAATACATATCAGGAGGCTCACAAGTGCCTGAGAGTCTAGCACAGGGAATCTGACACTATCTTCTGGACCCCATGGGCACCTGCACGCACATAAATGCATACACACACGTAACAAAGTAAAAATAATTTTTAAAATAACTGGTAGAATACCCAAAATGGGATAGTTTTTGGTTTTTTTAAAAGAATACCTGTATCTTGTATCATTCTCCCCTGAATATCACTTAAACTGTCTAATCAAACGGGGGGGTGGGGGGGGGAATCTGTAAATATGAATACATTCCCCAAAACAATTTACTAGCACTTTGAGGAATTTTTTTGTTTTTAACAAAAAAGTCCACAAACTTATTAAAATTAATACAGAACATTCTTTGCTCAGGTTTTAATACTGCTTTACATACTTTGTTTTTAAAACAATTTCTGGCCTGGCACGGTGGTGCACACCTTTAATCCCAGCACTCAAGGTGGGGGGAACAGAGGCAGGTGAATCTCTGTGAGTTTGAGGCCAGCCTGGTCTACAAAACAAGTCCAGGACAGCCAAGGCTACACAGGAAAACCCTGTCTACAAACAAACAAACAAAAAAGGCTAACACAGAGAGCCCCTGTAAAAAAAGTAAAACAATTTCTGAGGCTTTATTAACCAGAAATTTGAAATAGTAACAGCTCTGCTGATAATCATTTGTCAAATGCATAGTTGAGGAACTAAGTGTTGTCTAGCATGCAAAGTGTCCTGGTTTCAATCCCCAGCATAGATAAGCCATTGTGGTAGCACATACCTGCAATCCCAGCACTCAGGAGGTTAAAAACTGCAAGATTAGTTCAAGACAAGCTTCAGCTATATAACTAGTCTGAGTTTGAGGTCAGCCTTAGCTACATGAGAATAAAAAAACAAACACTACTGTGATAAAACACCATGACCAAAAGCAACATGGGGAGGAAACAGCTTTATGATCTATGATTTATCTGAGTCTCACATTTATTTTGGAAATTTGAACATTTTTTAAATTCTATTTTTTTCTAAAACTTGATTAAATAAGATAGTATGAGCCAGGCGGTGGTGGCGCACGCCTTTAATCCCAGCACTTGGGAGGCAGAGGCAGGCGGAATCTAAGTTCAAGGCCAGCCTGGTCTACAAAATAAGTCCAGGACAGCCAAGGCTACAGAGAAACCCTGTCTTGGGGGGGAATGGGGAGGATAGTATGTGTTTCAGTCAGAGTGCCTATTGCTGCAATGAAACACCATGACCATTAGCAACTTGGGGAGGAAAGAGTTTATTAAGTTTACACTTCCACCTCACTGTCCATCATCAAAGGAAGTATGGACAGACACTCAAGCAAGCTGGAAACCTGGAGGCTGGAGCTGCTTACTGGCTTGCTCCTCGGGGCTTGCTTTACCTGCTTTCTTAGAAAGCCCAGGACAACCAGCATAGTAAGGGACCACCTACAGTGGTTTGGGCTCTCCCCAGTCAATCACTAATTAAGAAAATGCCTTATAGCCTGAGGCAGTTGAGGCTTTCAGATAACTCTAACTTGTGTCTGAGTTTGAGGAGCCATGGCTACACAGAGAATCCCTGTCTCAAAAAACAAACAAACAGGCCAGGCGGTGGTGACTCACGCCTGTAATCCCAGCACTTGGGAGGCAGAGGCAGGTGGATCTCCACGAGTTTGAGGCCAGCCTGGACTACAGAGAGAGTTCCAGGACAGCCAGAGCTGTTATACAGAGAAACCCTGTCTCGTAAACAAACAATAACCTATGTGTGTATCGTAAGACAGTTGTGAAAAAATGAATAGGCACTTATTACCAAGCTCGTCATGTAGCAAATCTCCATAAATGGTATTTGTTATTTGTTAAAGTTATTTCTATAATACTGTTGGTTTTTCAGTTTCTCTCTTAACCTGGCTATTACACAAATAATTGACCTTCTCTTATATTTGTTTAATAATAAGCTTCACAATACAATAACTGAGCAGTTACTACTCTATTCTTAACCCTCCAAACTAATCTGATTTCCTCCCGTCTTACATCCCAGGGATACTTGCACTTTGTAGCTTTCCCTGCTCCAGTTCCTTTGCTGATGTTACCTGGACCTTACTGGTAGCTGAATCCTCTTCCTCCTCCTCCTCCTCCTCCTCCTCCTCCTCCTCCTCTCCTTCCTCCTCCTCCTCCTCCTCTCCTTCCTCCTCCTCTTCCTCCTCTCCTTCCTCCTCCTCCTCTTCCTCTTTTTCCCTCCTTCCTCCTCCCCTTCCCCTGGCTGGCAGGAAGTCCAACTCTATTCTCTCCCCTGCTCAGCAACTGGCTGTAAACTGCTTTATTGGCACATCAGCGAACAATTGAGGAGCAGTGTTTACATAACATTGAGGCAGGAGATTCTCAGAACAAGGATTGCAACCAGATATGGGTGAGGGTACAGAAACCAGCATTTGAATTACACAATAATCTTATGCCTACAGATATTCTTTATAACCTTATTATAGAGAAATACTAGCAGACACCATAAGTGATTGACAGGCTTGGAGAAAAGAGTCTATACTGCCTAGTTTAGAAAACAAACAGCTTTTCTTACATGTTGTCAGAAGGTTATGATTATTTAAGTTATATAGTTTGTAGTAGAATTCTTACTCAGACTTTCTAAATTGTTGCCTTGGGGACAAGTATGTTTTGAAAAATAGCTAATAGCATACATTAGGGTAAGATACACTGCTGAACAACCTTGTATTCTTTATTTGACTATGTATTATATGTTATGTAAATTTTATAATGTGTAACTACCTTTACTATGTTTTTATTGTTTCTCCTAAGTAAACATATATGATGTAATATATCTGAAAATACTGAAGTAAATTTATATGT
Source organism: Acomys minous (assembly GCF_964271855.1). Lineage (NCBI taxonomy): Eukaryota > Metazoa > Chordata > Mammalia > Rodentia > Muridae > Acomys > Acomys minous. The sequence goes on along the minus strand of NC_140487.1, from coordinate 102,152,471 downwards.
TATAAAGCAGATAGAAAAATATTTTTACTATTTACTGTCAAACTTTACATAAAACAAATTTTAGTATTATATTTCTAGTTTTTTTGGTTTTTTTTTTTTTTTTGAGACAGGGTTTCCCTGTGTAGCCTTGGCTGTCCTGGACTTGCTTTGTAGACCAGGCTGGCCTCAAACTCATAGCAATCCTCCTGCTTCTACCTCCCTGAGTACTGGGATTACAGGTGTGCACCACCATGTCTAGCTTCCTAGATTCTTTATAATCAGAATGTTTTTTTTTTTCGTTTTTACTAACTAATCTATGCCTTTCCAGTCAGCAGTTTGTATCCAATTTTAGATAAGTATTTCTCCTGAAATTGCTTAATTATTTAAAATTATCATTTTCATGGATCATAAATAATTGATGTGTATAATGCAACCTAATATCTCCATTTAAGTTTTGAATAAATTGGCTAGGCGGTGGTGGTGCACGCCTTTAATCCTAGCACTTGGGAGGCAGAGGCAGGCGGATCACTGTGAGTTAGAGGCCAGCCTGGTCTACAAAACAAGTCCAGGACAATCAAGGCTACACGGAGAAACCCTGTCTTGAAAAACCAAAAAAAAAAAAAAAAAAGCTTTGAATAAATTACCAAGGTGTTCATAGACTTCACACAATCTGCAGGATAATATTCTCTGGTTTATAGTCAGGGCACCATTTGGTTATACTTATTACAAAACATGGTTGGCAGAGTGGAAGAAAAAGAGGCAGTTCTAGCAAGTAAAGTAAGAGGTTCCGGGAAAGTCTGAGAATAATGACAAATCTTTTCTGTTGTTAGGTAAGAAGTGCAAATTATGAAACAGATCCGTTTGTTCAGGAGTTTCAGTTTAAAGTGCGGGATGAAATGGCCCACGTAACTGGACGCGTACTTCCAGCGCCTATGCTCCAGTATGGAGGACGGGTAAACCTCGCCGTAATGTTCTAATCCTGCATGAACAGCTTGCTAAGGAAACAGAAAATGGTGCTCTAAGTCTTGAACTTATTATTATTTCATTGTTCCAACAGTGCATTCGGTGTTTTGTTTGTTTCAGGGCAAATTTCTTTGATTGAGTTTAGCATAACTTTTTTACATTTACTTATTTATTGTGGGGATGCACATGTATGACTCAGTGTACATGTGAGGTGTCAAACTCAGGTCATCAGGCTTGGGGACCTGCTGAACCATCCAGTTGCCCTCTTACTGTACTTTCTGGTTTTAGCAGTATAAATAATACTGATGAAGAACAGTCCACTCCACAGAGAGAACTAAGATGGATCAGTTCAGAAATCTGACATGCTTGCTCGAGCTCACTTGAAATGCACTCTCTGTGAAACTTTCTGTTTCTCTGCCATGTTATTTCTCTTACAGAACCGGACAGTAGCAACACCGAGCCATGGAGTGTGGGACATGCGAGGAAAGCAGTTCCACACAGGAGTTGAAATCAAAATGTGGGCTATAGCTTGTTTTGCCACACAGAGGCAGTGCAGAGAAGAAATACTGAAGTAAGGTGCTTCATTGGTTTGGTTTGGGGACCTTTTGTGTTGGGAATTTTTTTAATTTTTAAAATTTTATTTTTAAAATAAAAATAATTGATAGTAGGGGTGAACCTAGGACCTTGTCCCTCCAATAGGCGATATCACTGAACTACACCCCAGCCCTGCATTCCAATTTTAGATTACTCATCTCATGTTCTAACTAATGTGGCCTCTACATGGAATATATCAACCGATGAGCCTTTAAAACTATTTCCTCCATCCCACTGGGACCACCTATCATGCCAGTTACGTGAGAGGCTGAGGCAGAATCAGAAGGTAGCACGACCCAGTCTCGGCAATAATTTGTGTGTGTGTACATGTACGTCCACACATTTGCAGGTGTATGTGCATGTTTATGTATATAGAGGCCAGACAAGCCGGGCGTGGTGGCGCACGCCTTTAATCCCAGCACTTGGGAGGCAGAGGCAGGAGGATCTCTGTGAGTTTGAGGCCAGCCTGGTCTACAAAGTGAGTCCAGGACAGCCAAGGCCACACAGAGAAACGCTGTCTCGAAAAACCAAAAAAAAAAAAAAAAAAAAAAAAAAAAATATATATATATATATATATATATATATATATATATATATATATATATATATATATATATATATATAGAGAGAGAGAGAGAGAGAGAGAGAGAGGCCAGACTGACATCAGCCTAAGGTGTCAGTCAAACATTACCCACTTCCTTTTTACCAGGGTCTCTCATTGACATGGAACTCACTGAATTATTTAAGTGAAAAGGCAAAGGTTGTCAACTTAAAGGAAAGAAAAAGTTGCATGCTGGTGTTTCAATATGTGTATTAAGAATGAGTATTTTATTTTGAAATTATAAAGCCAGGTGTGGTGGCGCACACCTTTAGTCCCAGTACTTGGGAGGCAGAGGCAGGTGGATCTCATAGTTCAAGACCAGCCTGGTCTACAGTGTGAGTCCCAGAGCTGGGCGGTGGTGGCGCATGCCTTTAATCCCAGCACTCAGGAGGCAGAGGCAGGTGGATCGCTGTGAGTTCCAGGACAGCCTGGTCTACAAAGCAAGTCCAGGACAGCCAAGGCTACACAGAGAAACCCTGTCTTGAAAGAAAGAGAGAAAGGAAGAAAGAAAGGAAAAGGAAATTATAAAAAATTAATTTATGTAAATTTATTTGTTATACCTGGAACTTCAAAAATTATAGCTCAGAAGGCATTAAATTCTAGGGTCTAGTTACCACCCACAGTTTACATCCAAAGGAGACTTGTATGTGTGAATGTGTACATATGTGTATACATGTATGTATATGTTTGTGTTCAGATATATGCATACATGTTGAGGCCAGAAGTTGGTTTCAGTAGTCTTCCTCAGCCACCTTCCATTTTATGTTTTTTGTTTTGTTTTGTTGTTTTTTGGGACAGGGTATCTTACATCTGGAATTCATTAACTCAGTTACATTGGCTGGCCAGTAAGCCCTAGGGACCCTCCAGTCTGCACCTCCTCAGTGCTGACAGTATAAGATATGCACAGCAAATCTTTTACCAACTGAGCCATTTCCCTAGCCCCACTGGGAAATCTTTGAACAAATCCCCAAAGGGCAAAGGGAGATTACAATAGGTTACTGGTACTCTCTGATGCCTTCAACATTAGTAATCTGGTGAGCTTTTCTATATGGAGCAAGTACACAGATCTTTGCTTCATCTCCATTTCTTTCTTTCTTTGTGTTTTCCAAACCAAGTTTCTCTTTGTTGCCCTGGCTGTCCTGGAACTCACTTTGTAGACCAGGTTGACCTCAAAGTCAGAGATTCTGCTGCCTCTGCCTCCTAAGTGCTGGGCTTAAAGGCATGCGCCACCATGCCTGGATTTCTTTCTTAAATTCTTGATCACTGTTTGGTAGGCTTGGAGCTGGAGATATAGCTCAGTGTAGATTACTTGCCAAACACAGACCGTGGGTTCAGTCCTTTTTGTTTTGATTTGTTTTGTTTTGTTTTTCAAGACAGGGTTTCTCTGTATAGCCTTGGCTGTCCTGGACTCACTTTGTAGACCAGGCTGCGATCCACCTGCCTCTGCCTCCCCAGTGCTGGGATTAAAGGTGTGCGCCACCACGCCCAGCATTCAATCCTTAATACTATACACAGACACAAAAGATACAGTACTTTGTACATTTTGATGTGTAGACAAAGGTTTTCTATTTACTGGTTTCACCTTCTTTAGAGGTTTCACGGACCAGCTGCGGAAGATTTCCAAGGACGCGGGCATGCCCATCCAAGGCCAACCATGCTTCTGCAAATATGCGCAGGGGGCGGACAGCGTGGAGCCCATGTTCCGGCATCTCAAGAACACCTACTCAGGCCTGCAGCTCATTATCGTCATTCTGCCCGGGAAGACGCCTGTGTATGGTAAGGGTAGTTTAAAACTGCATTTTCAGGATGAATAAATATCCAGGAAACAATAGGTCTCTCCACACCATGCCATATATATATGAGGACTACATCAATGACAAATATTAGAAGCCATATCATGAAAAGGATTGCAAGAAGCAATCTAAAGACGAAAGCCCTGGGGTCCATGCCTCACCAGGGCATACCCATCGTCAGCTGGGCAAACAGACGATAGGCTGCCTTCAGGAAGCTCGCCTGCTCGCCACAGCTTTTTCTTATGTTGTAATGCTTCAGCTTCAAACTAAAGTGTTCAAATAGAATTGAAACTCAAATGACTGTAATTGTAAGTGAGAAGATTATAGGAAAATACCATAATAAAATAATAGTAAGGAATTGTGTATGTTATTTTCCATAGCTTTTTATATTTGTGGTTATACAAATTTTTATGATAAAGGAAGGAAAATAGTGGCGACAGACTGCTCAAACAAAAGGCAGGTTAGCAGAGTAACAATTACTAGTGTGTGCAGCACCTGTTAACAGGAGAAAAGTTACTCAGAGCAGTGATTTAGGAGTCTCGCTTATAGGAAATCAAAAGACAGTAAATTTCGGCCAATAACAACAGCCACAAAAGTTAGAACACTGGGGCTTCCAAAGGGTCCCCTGCAGAAGGGCAGCTGAACGGACTCTAGAACAGCCTTAACCTTTCAGCCTTTATGCCCATCGCCAGCTCCACAGGATCTTTGGAAGCTCCCCAAGTTATTTTCGCTAGATCCAAACCCTTAACCACACAGTCTGGAGCTCTTGCTACAGTTATAGGACAGAGAAAATCAAAGTCGATGAAGTCAGGGACAATTTAAGATCCTACTCACACTGACAGATGAACCAGAGACTCCTGGGGAAGCACCTGCTGTGTGTGCGATCCTGGGAGCTTGTTGGGAGGCTAAGCCTCCATGGTGCTACGAGGGGTCCATAATATTTTTTTGCTGCCTCAGCGTCCCTAAGGCCTTCAAGCAGAAGTGACAGTAAATGGTTGCCATCAGCCAAACCAGACTTAGCAGTACAGCAGGGAAACAGACCATCCCAAGGGATGGAACTTAGCAGTGGGGACTCTCGCCTTATGCCTTGTGTCCCAGCCAGAGTGTGCCTTTCCCTGCCCTTCCCCCACCCCACCCCCCACCCTGCTATCCCTCTCTCTCTCCTCCTGCTGCTCTCACATGATATAAAAGAGGCTCTTTGGCTATTTCCATCTGGCTTTCACTTCTTTTCCAGATTGAAATATTAAGTTTATTTTATTTTGTACAAGCTTCAGACCCAACATCATCCACAGCACTCGATATTCCCTTTTCTGAGAGCGAGGGGGAGGGGAGCCAACAGTACCGGTTCCCCAGAGTGGGGAGGCAAGTAGGTGACTGCCATGGTGCAGGCGCCTTTTGGAATTACTGACTTCTAAGATTAATAAAGTAATTCAATTTTTAAAAAAAGTTAGAACACTGGAAGTTAGTATATGGAAAACTGCTAGAGGAAAGCCTTCTCTAGCCACCTCTGGTGCCACCTCTAAGCTAATATGGGCTGTCAAGGAAACTGTACATCTTACTCAGGCTGGAGAAGTGGAGGAGGATAAAAAAGACCATTTATCTTTGTAAATCTGCCTGCATTTAACAAAAAAAAAAAACGGATTGGAGAGAAGGCTCAGATATTAAGACCGCTGGCTTCTCTTCCAGAGGACCTGGGTTCACCTCTCACGACCCACATGTGACCCACAGCCACCTGTAACTCCAGCTCTATTGAGTACCATGCCCTCTTCTGGCCTTCTCAAGCGCCAGACACACTTGTGGGGCACAGACATGCAAGCAAAACACCTATACACATAATTTTTCTTAATTTAAAACATCTACTTTATTTTAAATCACGTGTATGTATGTGTGTCTGTGGATATATGCACATACGTGTGGTGTTCATGGTATCCAGAGGTGTACAACTTCCTGGAGCTACAGTTAGAGGTGCTGTGAGCCACCTGAGGTGAATGGTAGGACCCAAACTAGGATTGGCTGCAAGAATAGTACTAGTTCCTTTTTTGTTTTGGTTTGGTTTTGTTTTTTGTTTTTTGAGTCGGAGTTTCTTTGTTTAATAGCCCTGGCTGTCCTGGACTCACTTTGTGGAGCAGACTGGCCTCAAAATTCACAGAGATCTGCCTGCCTCTGCCTCCCAGAATGCTGGGTTTACTGACATGCACCACCATGTCCAGCATAATACTAATTCTTAACTACAGTTTCTCTGTCTTTTTTAATATTGTGATTCATACTTTCATAATTTAATACATGCATACAACAAATTCCATCTCCTCCTGGATCCACAGCTTCTTTTGAATCTTAATTGTCTTCAACTTAATCCTTTGAATTTGATAGAAGCCTTTTCTATCCTCAATTTTAAAAATATACTTTTTGGGATTGTCAGGGTAGCTCAGCAGGTAAAGTCATTTGCCATGCAATCCTGACAGCCTGAGTTTGATCCCTAGAGCCCATGTAAATTGGAAAAAGAGAACCAACCACAAAGTTGGCCTCTGGCCTCTACAACACATTAACACATGACACACATTATATACACATGTCTATATACATATATACACAAATAATGAATTAAAAGCAAAGTGTAATTTATTTTATTTTTTTATTAATTAATTTATTTATTTATTTATTTTTGGTTTTCAAGACAGGGTTTCTCTGTGTAGCCTTGGCTGTCCTGGACTCGCTCTGTAGTCCAGGCTGGCCGCGAACTCACAGCGATCCACCTGCCTTTGCCTCCCAAGTGCTGGGATTAAAGATGTGCGCCACCACACCCAGCTTTTTTTTTTTTCTTTTTTTAAAACAGGGTTTCTGTGGTTATTGCTGGCTGTCCTGGAACACACTCTTGTAGACCAGGCTGGCCTCAAATTCAGAGATCAGTCTGCCTCTACTTCTGAGTGCTAAGAAATTTTAAATATACAAAAAAAATTTAAATATACTTTTCATATGCAAAATAAACCAATAGAAAACTTCTACCTGGCATAGTGGCACTCACCTTTAATCCCAGCATTTAGGAGGCAGAGACAGGAGGACTGTGAGTTCGAGGCCAGCCTGGTCTACAAAGCGAGTCTAGGGCATTCAAGGCTACACAGGGAAACCCTGTTTCAAAAAAAGAAAAAAAGGGCCGGGGGTGGTGGCGCACGCCTTTAATCCCAGCACTCGGGAGGCAGAGGCAGGCGGATCGCTGTGAGTTCGAGGCCAGTCTGGTCTACAAAGTGAGTCCAGGACAATCAAGGCTACACAGAGAAACCCTGTCTTGAAAAAAAACAAAAAAAAAAAAAGAAAAGAAAAAAAACAAAAAAGAAAAGAACACTTCTAAGTTAATGCTATAAAATTTTCATGCTTTTTTTTGTGTGTGTGACAGGGTTTCTCTGTGTAGCCCTGGCTGTCCTAGACTCACTTTGTAGACCAGGCTGGCCTCCAACTCACAGCGATCCACCTGCCTCTGCCTCCCGAGTTCTGGGTTTAAAGGTGTGTGCCACCACGCCCAGCATTTTTTTTTTTTTATTTTGGTTTTTTCGAGACAGGGTTTCTCTGTGTAGCCTTGGCTGTCCTGGACTCGCTTTGTAGACCAGGCTGGCCTCGAACTCACAGCAATCCGCCTGCCTCTGCCTCCCGAGTGCTGGGATTAAAGGCGTGCGCCACCACGCCCGGCTCGCCCAGCATTTTTAAATAGCATTGTTTTAGTATTGGTATAATTTCAGGTGTCCTATAATATGTTGACATATTTTAGGGGACCCTTCATGAACTTTATGTCAGTGAGTGAATTTTCATGGATCTTCTTTTCTGACTGGGTCATTTGCATTTGTTCCATAGCGGAGGTGAAACGTGTAGGAGATACACTTTTGGGTATGGCCACACAGTGTGTGCAGGTCAAGAATGTAATAAAAACATCTCCTCAAACTCTTTCAAACTTGTGCCTAAAGATCAATGTTAAACTTGGAGGAATCAATAATATTCTTGTACCTCATCAAAGGTAAGCTATTTTTGTTCATTCTTTGTTTTTCTACATAGGCTTAAATAGCTACTAAAAGATATTAGAAACAACCTTAGTGATTCCTGTCATGAACTAATCGTTAACAAAATTAAGAGACTGTTGGAGCTGGAGATACGTTTAGTTCAATAGTTAAATGTACACCTTTAGTCCCAGCATTTGGGAGTCACATCTCTGTGACTAGCCTGATCTACATAGCGGGTTCCAGGATAGCCTGGTCTACATAATAAGTTCCAGGCCAGCCAGGGCTATGTACAGCAAGACCCTGTCTTGATAAAGAGGATATGAGATTCATAAATGAGGTAGAGAGTTTAACCAACACATTCAAGAACTAAGAAACAGTCAACATTTTAAAAATATTTTTAACCTTTATTTTATATGTATCTTTGTACACATATGCGTGCAGTGCCTGGAGGCCAGAAGAATGTATGCCATCCCCAGGACTGGGTTACAGAGAGTTGTGAGCCACATGTGTGTGCTGAAAAGTAAACCCTAGTCCTCTGGGTAAACAACTGCTGAGCCATCTCTGAGCCCTAGTCTTTTCAATTTTAAAGTATAAAGTTTTAAAATAAAAGGAAAGGTTAGGACTTTGGTGTGTGTGTGTGTGTGTGTGTGTGTGTGTGTGTGTGTGTGTGTGTGTGTGTGTACACACATACTCAAATTTTATTCTTTGAGTCAGGGAATAGTAGACTCCTATAATCCTCGTCTAAAAGTATAAAATAGACTAAAGCTAAAAGTCAAATGCTTGTTGATTCTTTTTGTCCTTAAGTCCCATAGACTTAAAATGTAGGTAGATTTTTCAAATGCATAAAAATCAATGGGATTCAATGAAGAAAATTATCATTTTTCCCAATTACAGAGAATATTAGCATCAGTTGCTTTAACAACTACAGAACTACTGCTTAAAACATGAAAGGGTTTTTTTGTTTTTGTTTTTGGGGGGAGACAGTTCGTTTCTCTGTGTAACAGAGCCCTGGCTCTCCTAGACTCACTTTGTAGACCAGGCTGATCTCAAACTCACAGAGATCTGCTTTCTTCTACCTCCTGGGTGCTGGGATTAAAGGCGTGTGCCACCAAAAAACAAAATAGGTAGATAGTTAGATAGATAGATAGATAGATAGATAGATAGATAGATAGATGGGCAGACAGACAGACAGATAAAGCATGAATGTTCTTAAAAATGGCAGAGAGATATTAACAGCTTTTATTGCATTGACCAGAGATTCATGAATTAAGTTAGTCAAGATGGCTGGGCATGGTGGCGCATGCCTTTAATCCCAACACTCAGGAAGCAGAGGCAGATGGATCTCTGTTGAAGGCCAGCCTGGTCTACAAAGCAAGTCCAGCTAAGGCTGCACACATAGAAATCCTGTCTCGAAAAATCTAAAAACAAAACAAAAGTTAGTCAGGCTGCACATGGTATCACATGCCTTTAGTCCCAAAACTTGAGAGGATTTGGCGAGGAGATCTCTGTGAGTTCAAGGCCAGCCTGGTCTGTATAGTGAGTCCTAGGACAGCCAAGGCTATGTAGAAAGACCTTGTTTCAAAAAAAATTTTTTTTTTTAGTTAAAAAGAGTTAGCAGTTCAGGTCTCTGAAGCTGCCTGCTGGCTGTATAGGCCTCCTCTGTACTGTCAGTGGCTTGCATTTGTATTGCAATCATGTAAAACAGATGAAACAAGGGAACTGTCTAACTCTAAAAAAATGTGTTTAAGACCTTCTGTGTTCCAGCAACCAGTGATCTTCCTGGGTGCAGATGTCACTCACCCACCTGCTGGAGATGGAAAGAAGCCCTCCATAGCTGCTGTGAGTAACTCCAGACAAGTGCGTCCTGTCTAAAGCCCAGATTCACAGCAACGTTGTGGTTTTCACATTTCACAATTTCATAGTTTCTTTTATTTATTTTTGGGTTAACATACTAAGTACTGGGTTTCATCGTAGCATTGTGTGTACCCATATTCCTGTTCTCAGTCACTTTCCTTCTCCATTGCCCTCTGCCGTACCCCCTCCGTCCTCTGGCTGGGGCCCTGCATTCTCCCAGCTAGTCACTTTATATATATATAAGCTATATATAAAATAAAAATTTAAATTTAAGGTTCATGTATGAGAGAGAACATGTGATATTTGTCTTTCTAAGACTGGGTTTATTTTACTTAACATAATGATTGCCATTTGTATCTATTTTTTTAATTATTTATTTATTTGTTGATATGAGTGCTTTATCTGCCCAATAGGGCACCAGATCCCATTATAGATGGGTTATGAGCCACCATGTGCTTGCTGGGAATTGAACTCAGGACCTCTGGAAGAGCATGCAGCGCTCTTAACCACTGAGCCATCACTCCAGCCCCCATTTGTATCTATTTTTCTGAACATCATCATTTAATTTTTTTAATTTATTATTTATTTATAGATGGTGGGGAGCCACCATGTGGTTGCTGGGAATTGAACTCAGGACCTCTGGAGGAGTAGTCATTGCCCTTAACCGCTGAGCCATCTCTCCAGCCCCATGATTTCATTGTTTATATCTACATAAAACTCCATTGTGTGTACAACTACCACTTTTTCTTTTCTTTTCTTTTCTTTTCTTTTTTTTTGTTTGGTTGTTTGGTTGTTTTGTTTTGGGGACAAGGTTTCTCTGTGCAGCCCTGACTGTCCTGAAATTCTATCTCTATAGACCAGGCTGTCCTCGAACTCAGAGATCTGCCTGCCTCTGCCTTCCAAACACTGGGATTAAAAGTCTGCACCACCACCACATTTTCTTTATCCATTCATCTGCCAGTGAACATCTAAGTTGGTACAGTTTCCTCAATACTGTGAATAGTGCAGCCATAAACATGGAAGAACAAGTGTCTTTGTGGTCTGTGTTGACTTTAAGTTCTTCAGGTGTATACTCAAGAGTGAGATAACTAAGTCATATGGTAGTTCTATTTTCAGTATTTTGAGAAACCTGTCTACTGATTTCAACTGTGGCTGCTCAAATGCCCACCAACAATGAATAAGTTTCCTCCTTCAACACATCCTAGCCAGCATTTGTTTATTGGTGATAGCTATTCTGACTGGGTGAGATGGAATTGCAGCACTTTTTATATTCATTTCCCGTAAGCTTAAAGATATTGAATGCTTTTTTTGAGTGTTTAATGGCTATTTGTATTTCTTTTTTCTTTTTTTGGTTTGTCGATACAGGGTTTCTCTTTGTAGCTCTGGCTGTTCTAGACTCACTCTAGATCAGGCTAGCCTGAAACTCACAGAGATCCGCCTGCCTCTGCCTCCCAAGTGCTGGGACTAAAGGTATGCACCACCACTGGCCAGTTATTCTTTTTACTTGCATTTGTTTATGGGGAGAGATATAGACTAGTGCACTCATGTGGAGATAGAGGGAAAGTTGCAGGAGCGCTCTCTTCTCTCTCTCTCTCTCTCTCTCTCTCTCTCTCTCTCTCTCTCTCTGTTTCTTCAGAACTGTCTGTTTACTTTATTAGCCCATTTATTGATTGGATGATTTAGTTTTTGTCTTTTTAAGATTTTATTTTTATTTTATATATGAGGTTTTGTCTGCATGTATGTTTATGCACCACATGTGACAGTTCCCATGGAGACCAGAAGTCATTGGATCCCTTGAAATTAGAGTTAATAGACTCCACCATGTGGTCCTCTGCAAGTGCAGCCAGTGCTCTTAACTGCTCAGCCATCTCTTCAGCCTCTGCTTTGTCTCTTGTTTGTTTGTTTGGGGGGGGGGCGTTATGCAGTTCTTTAATGATTTTCTTTTAACCAACTTTCATTATTGTTCTTTGGGTTTGAGAGTTATTGACAAGGCTGATCATTCTGGTTTGGAGGTACAAGTTCTATATGATATATCTATTAAATCTGATAACTTTATTCCTTAAATTTCCTATAAGTATTGTAATTTGCCTGCTTGTTCTTTCTATAACTGTGCAACCTCTGGTTTATCCATGCACACACACTCACATGTGTCGAAACACATACAAAACATGGCTATGCACACCATACACACACACATGAAAGTGGAAAAAGAAAAAATACTGCCTAATTGTTTTTATATGCTATTCTGGTGTTTTATTCTTTACTGGGAGTTGTCTGATTTTTGTTATTTTCAAAGTAAATAAGGATAAGCAGTAAGGCTACAGCCAGGTACAGTTGTGTATGCCTATAAGCCCAGCACTCTGAGAGGCAGAGGCAAGCAGATCTTTGTGAATTAAAGACCAGCCTAGTCTACAAAGTGAGTCCAAGATGGCCAAGGACACACAGAGAAACCCTGTCTTAAAAAATAAAAATAAAAAACCAGAAAGGTTACAATAAATACAGATGTCTATGAAGACAGCTTAGTTTTGATTAATTTTTTCTCACTTTTTCCAACCTAGGTTGTAGGTAGTATGGATGCCCATCCAAGCAGATACTGTGCTACAGTAAGAGTTCAGAGACCCCGACAGGAAATCATCCAGGACTTGGCCTCCATGGTCCGGGAACTGCTCATCCAATTTTATAAGTCAACCCGATTCAAACCAACTCGTATTATCTTTTATCGGGATGGTGTTTCAGAAGGACAGTTTAGACAGGTTGGTTGCCTGGAATATATTTAGACCATAAGTAAACCAAATACTATGCTTATGGTGTGGTATGTGGTTTGGGGGGTGAACACCTGATGTTAAAAGTTCCTAAGAATCAGCTGGGTGTGGTGGTGCACACCTTTAATCCCAGCACTTAGGGAGGCAGAGGCAGGCAGATCTCTGTGAGTTCGAGGCCAGCCTGGTCTACAAAGTGAGTCCAGGACAGCCAAGGCTACACAGAGAAACCCTGTCTCAAAAAACAAAACAAAAGAAATTTAAAAAGATTCCTATGGCTATGTGAGCCTTTATTGCTCTTCTCACAGTTAAAATGGAATGGAGAAGCACACTGATCTATGAAGTAAGTGATGGTAAGAAGTCGTGAGGCAGGGCTGGAGAGGTGGCTTAGGGGTTAAGAGTTCCGTTCCAGCACCAAGCAGGTGGCTCACTACTACCTGTAACTCCAGGGGATCTGATGCCCTCTTCTGGCATCCAGGGCACTTGCACTCATGTGCACGAACTCATAACCATGCACATACATATTAACTTAAAATTGATCTTTAAAAATAAAAGAAGCCATGGGACGGGAGAGATGGCTCAGAGGTTAAGAGCACTGGCTGCGCTTTTAAAGGTCCTGAGTTCAATTCCCAGCAACCACATGGTAGCTCACAACCATCCGTAATGAGATCTGGTGCCCTCTTCTGCCACGCAGGCACATATGCAGGCAGCATGCTATATAAATAAATCTTTTAAAAAATAATAAAAGAAGTCATGAAGTTAAATCTTTGACTTACTTTGGAATATGTAAAAGAAACAATTGGCTGTATTCAATCTTTCTGTGTTGTCTTCTCTAGGTATTATATTATGAGCTACTGGCAATTCGAGAAGCCTGTATCAGTTTGGAGAAAGACTATCAACCTGGAATAACCTACATTGTAGTTCAGAAGAGGCATCATACACGACTGTTTTGTGCTGATAGAACAGAAAGGGTAATTTCATATCTGTTATAATACTGTTCTAAGCCAACTTCCCTCCCCACCACCAGGCTTCCAATATTTATCTCTCCCTTTCTTTTCTCCCTGTCCTTCCTTCCCTCTTCCTTCTTTCTTCTTCTTACTTTTTGTGTTGCTGGAAATTATACACAGGGCCTCGTGAACACTAGGCTATATACACTGAGTTGTGTACCTAACCTAAATACTTTCTGGTTTAACTAATTTAATCTTCCCAAAGAAGATTATACAATTATTATTATATATAATACCACATCTTAAGCCAGGTCTGGTGGCCCATGCCTATAATCCCAGCACTTGGGAGGCAGAGGCAGGTAGATCACTGTGAGTTCGAGGCCAGCCTGGTCTACAAAGCAAATCCAAGTGAGCCAGGGCTACTACTACATATTACACATAGTGTATATTATTATTATTATTATCATCTCTGTCTTGAAAATGAAGAAATGTGACCTTAAATAATCTCTCAGATGGTTACAGAGCTACCACTGAGAGAGGTAGTTCTCAAATCCAAGCTATGTAACTAGAGTGTTCTCTTTTTTGTAGTTTATTATTTTATGTACAGGATTGTCATCAAAATGCAAAAATATTGTATTTAAAGAACCTAACATAGGGCTGGAGAAGTGGCTTAGTGGTTAAGAGCACAGGCTGCTCTTCCAGAGGACCCAGGTTCAATTCCCAGCATCCACATGAACTGCTCACAACCACATGAAACTCCCTCTAGGGGATCTGATATCCTCTCTGGCTTTGGTGAGCAGCTGCCTATGTATGACATACTTTCTTACAGATATACACAAATAACATAAATTCAAAAAGAACCTGACCTGGCTAATAAATGCTGACTCTTGTTGATGTTACTAAGATTTCTTCTCATTAATATATAGTATTCTCCATGAAAAATGGTAATTCTCACATAGTATAATTCAAGAACACTCACAGTACACGTGTAGATAAAGTGTCAGCTGAGCGTAAGTGTCTTTCACCCTGTCACCCGCCAAGCAGTAGAGACCATATAACTCTTTCTTGTTTGCCAGCACCCATGTTAAGAAATGTCTGGGGCTGGAGCAATGGCTCAGAGGTTAAGAGCACAGGGTGCTTTTGCAGAGGTCGTGGGTTTGGTTCCCAGCAACCGCATGATGGCTCAAAATCATCCACAATTCCAATTGGATGCAGAGGGATCCAATACCCTCTTCTGACCTCTGTGGGACACACACACACACACACACACACACACACACACACACACACACACACACACACACACAAACACACACACGGTACACAGACATGCATGTAGGCAAAACACTTATAAAGTAAAATAAATAAACTTTTTAAAAAACAGGAAAGAAAGAAACCAATAAGATTAGGAACTAGGGGAGCTAAGGATGCAGCTCAGTTGGCAGAGCGCTTGTTTAGCTTAAAGCCCAGGGGCCAGTCTCCAGCACCACATAAACCCACTCGTTCTCAGCTACATAATGAACTTGAGGCCAGCTTGGACTACATGAAACTGTCTCTTAAAATACTAATAAGAGTAGAGGTCTAGTATGATGGTTTAGGGGTTAAGAGCATTGGCCACTCTTACAATCAACCTGGATTCAATTTTCCAGCACCCACATGGTAGCTCACAACCATATGTAACTACAGTTGCAGGGAATCCTTCATGGGCAACGCATGCATGTGGCGCTCTAGTATGCATGTAGGCAAAATACCTGTGCACACAAAATAATTAAGACTCTAAAGCCAGGCATGACAGTGCACACCTTTAATTACAGCATTGGGAAGCAGAGGCTGATGTATCTCTGTGAGTTCAAAGCCAATCTCAACTACAGAGCTAGTTCTAGGACAGCCAAGGCTGCACAAAGAAACTCTGTCTTGAAAAACCAAATAGTTGTAGTAATGAGAAGGAGGAGGAGAGTTTTTTAAAAACTAGGAGCTAAGACTATGTGGGGGGTATACTTAATAGTTGCTTAAGTAATATTCCAAACTGAAAGTACTGAAATGTGAGGTCAGTTTATGTATTCGAATATTGTTAATGTACTTTTTGATACTTTTTTTTCACCTTTGTCTTTTTGATCCAAAAAATGTAGGTTGGAAGAAGTGGCAACATCCCAGCTGGAACTACAGTGGACACTGACATTACTCACCCGTATGAATTTGACTTTTATCTCTGCAGCCATGCTGGAATACAGGTGAGCCTACTCCTGAGTGAGATGCTTTCGTTTAGAACTTCAGTTCTTGTGAGATGTTTTTAGAGCCTCAGCAAGAAGAGAAATAGTACTTTTCTCTGTGTTCCTAGTTGTTTCCACATGTAACCTTTAGTAAGTGAATTTCTTCCTTTTCCCTACTTTAAGAGAGATATAGTTTTTATGAAAATAGCAGAATTAGTGAGCCAGGCGTGGTGATGCTTGCCTTTAATTTCAGCACTTGGGAGGCAGAGGCCAGGAGATCGCTATGAGTTTGAGGCCAGCCTGGTCTACAAAGTGATTTCCAAGACACCCAGGGCTATACATAGAAACCCTGTCTCAAAGAGCCAAAAAAAAAAAAGAAAGAAAAGAAAGAAAAGAAAAGAAAGACAGAAAGAAAGAAAGAAAGAGAGAGAGAGAGAGAGAGAAAGAAAGAAAGAAGTAGAATTAGCTTAATAGACTGAATCTTCCTAAATTGGACCCTTAATTTAATGCAGATCTTAATAAAATGTTTATTTATTTATATTTATATCAATTTTAATGTTATTATACAAAATAATAGGGAGTTTTATTTGGGTTTGTTTTTGTTTGGATTTTTTGTTGTTGGTGATGGTGGTTGTTTGGGTTTTTTTTGTTTTTTTGTTTTTGTTTGTTTGTTTGTTTTTTGAGTCAGTGCTTCTCTGTGTAGCCCTGACTATCCTGGAACTCACTCCAAAGACCACGCTGGTCTCAAACTCAGAGAGCCTCCTGCCTCTGCCTCCTGAGTGCTGGGATTAAAGGCATGCACCACCGCTGCCCACAAAAATAATAAGTTTTATTGTGGCATTTTCATATATATGTGTTATTGTGCTTTGTTATCGTTCATTGCCCTCCCCTCCTGACCTCCTGCTTCCTTGTCTCTTGTTCTGCCTCCTACCACACCCCACTTTCACATCATGTTTTCTGTTACCCTCTCCTTTCCCCCTCCCTTGAGGTCTCTTCCTTCTCCTTATCTGCTTTCTATTTTATGACCTGTACATACACACACACATATTTATGTCTACATACGCATAAATGCATATATATAATATTAAATATTATGTATTTATTAATTATACCTATTTAATTTTAATTAATTATAATATTTAATTAATAATATTAAATATTAACATGCAAAGGAAAATATCTGGTGTTGTCTTTTTTAATCTGGCTTATTTTACTTACATGATGACTTCCAGCATCATGATCTCACTTTGCCTTACGACTGCACATAATTTCACTGCATGCTGGGTAGGGTAGCACAGAGTTGTAATTTTGGACTAAAGAGGTAAAGACAGAAGAATCACGAGTACTCCTAGAGTTTATAAAGAGGGGCCAGAGAGATGGCTCAGAGGTTAAGAACACTGGCTGCATGGCGCACGCCTTTAATCCCAGCACTTGGGAGTCAGAGGCAGGTGGATCACTGTGAGTTCGAGGCCAGCCTGGTCTACAAAATGAGTCCAGGACAGTCAAGGCTACACAAAGAAACCCTGTCTCAGAAAAAACAACAACAACAACAACAACAACAAAAAACCCAACAACACCACTGGCTGCTCTTTCAGTTCTAGCACCTACATGGTGACTCGCTACCAACTGTAACTCCAGGTCTGCAGATCCAATGCTTTCTTCAGGCCTCCACAAGTACCAGGCATGCATACAGGGTGCAGGCATACAAACAGGCAAAACACCCATACGCGTAAAATAAAATGATAATAGGTAAAAAGCATTAAGGTTTTATATAGGTATGTAAAATCATGAATATATATGTGATGTGAAAGTAGAAGGGAAACTGTGTAGGGGAAAGTGGGGCAAGGGAAGGGAGTCAAGGGTCGCCTGCTCAAAGTAAGGCACATGTTTATATGAAAATGTTCTTGTGTAACTAAGTACTATGCACAATGAGTATACACCAATGAAACATTTGTGTTATTACTGTGTATGTATGTGAGTATTAATATGGCGGCAAGGTATGCAAGCCACTGCACAAAAGTGGAGGTCGGAAGACAGCTCTCTGGATTCTGTTCTCCCTGAACACCTTTACATGGCATCCAGGGGTCAAACTCAGGTCACCAGGCTTGTGCAGCAAACACCTTTAGCCAGTAAGCCATCTTGCCAGCCCATCAATGAAAATTTTTTGAAAAGAGACAAAATGTTTAGCAATCCACAGAATAAAGCATTTCTTCCCTGTAGGGTACCAGCCGTCCTTCTCACTATCACGTGCTATGGGATGACAACTGCTTCACTGCAGATGAACTTCAGCTGCTCACTTACCAGCTCTGTCACACCTATGTACGCTGCACACGTTCTGTTTCTATCCCGGCACCAGCGTATTACGCTCACCTGGTGGCATTCAGAGCCAGATATCACCTTGTGGACAAGGAACATGACAGGTAACATAAAAGCATAAAGAGCAGGGGT
This sequence comes from Acomys minous, assembly GCF_964271855.1. Classification (NCBI taxonomy): domain Eukaryota; kingdom Metazoa; phylum Chordata; class Mammalia; order Rodentia; family Muridae; genus Acomys; species Acomys minous. The sequence goes on along the minus strand of NC_140487.1, from coordinate 102,134,337 downwards.
CCAAATGCAGTCTGATGTCTGCAGGCCACGTCTATAGCTCTTCCATGTACATGTACCTCTGTTTGTCTACAGTCTTGCCATTCAGAATTGAAGTTCCACAGGCTGTCAGACAGCCAGTGCACTGTGTGCAAATTGATGACAACTGATGGCCCAAAATAAGGCTTTCTACTAGAAAGACTATGTGGGCTCACTAATAATAGAATGGTCTGGGGCTGGAGAAATGAAAGGCTCAGTGGTTGGGAGTTCTGGATGTTCCCCTAAAGGACCCGGTCTCAATTTCCACGGGATCTGTGCACCAGGCATGCTCATGGTGCATGCATATATATACACATACACACAAAGAGTAAAATAAGTCTTTGGAAAACATGAATGGCGGGCACAGTGGCACACGCCTGTAATCCCAACACTTGGGAAGACAGAAGCAGGTGGATCTCTGTGAGTTTGAGACTATTCTGGTCTATAGAGCCAGTCCAGGACAGCCAAGTCTACACAGAGAAACCCTGTCTCAAACAAACAAAAACAAGCCGGGCATGGTGGTGCATGCCTTTAATCCCAGCACTCGGGAGGCAGAGGCAGGCAGATCTCTGAGGCCAGCCTAGTCAACAAAGTGAGTCCAGGACAGCCAGGGCTGTTACACAGAGAAACCCTGTCTCAAAAAAAGAAAGAAAGAAAGAAAAAAGAATGATCTAGTAACTTAGTTGTTTCCTCAGTTTATCCAAAGAAGATATTAGTAATTATATATTAATAATATATTATATATTAATTATATTTTATAATTATATAATATAATTATACTTTATACTTATATTATGTTACTTATGTATTATTTTGTGTGTATATATATGATTATATATATTAGACAAAATGATATATCTGGGATTTGCTTCTAGTTAATCCTGAGAAAATGAAAGCGCCAAAGTAAAATTAGCCATATTGAAGCTAAATGACAGACATAAAGTTTATTACACCAGTCTTTCTTTTCTAGTATTTTTGGAATTTTCTACAGTGTGTAATATTCAGAATTATTACATTAAAACAGAATGCTTGTGTTCATTAACCCTTCTCTCACAGTGCTGAAGGAAGCCACGTTTCAGGACAGAGCAATGGACGAGATCCACAAGCTCTTGCCAAGGCTGTACAGATTCACCAAGATACCTTACGCACAATGTACTTTGCTTAACAAGTCCAAGTGTATTCTCCAAGGAAGAGCTGAAAGACGAATCAATATACACTGTATGTTTCCAGTGGGGATGCCTCCAGCCATACAGAAGCCAACACTATGTAGAGGTCTGGTCCTTATGCTGATCCAAGGAAAATTGTTATATACTAGGAAACCAGCCAGCTGCTTTTTTGCAGTCTCCTGTAGGAAGCATTGCAGTTGTTTATTTTCACTTCTTACAGTCTAACCCTTTTAATGCCTTTACCTCAAGTTGCTTGGCAGCACAACTATCTTTGCAAAAAAGTAAAGAAACGGTGAATGGTGGTTTAAAAACACACACCTACACAAATAATGATTGTTTAGTTCTATGTGCAGAAAACCTAATGTGCATTCATCTATTCTTGTAAAGGGGTCTGTATTTTCAGTACACGTGTGTATAGTTCAAGTGCATATATATCTAGCTCTAGACTACTGATATATATGTGTCTGTGTATATATTTTATAGTTCATTCCACTGGGAAGCGTCCTTTCCCTTGTATCCTTCCTTAGGCCACCTTCATTTTGTTCACTACCTCCCTTGCCTTCAGCACCTGTACTTTTGTCCCGATAGCTACAAATGACATTCACACGTTCACAAATGACTCATTTGAAGTAAGGCATGGCAAACTAGATTTCTGTTTTTATTTTATGTACCTTACTCCTAGCTCCGATCTTATACACAGGTCGGAGTCCTTGGCTCCAGAGGCCATGTCTGTGAGTGTCTGCTCTTCTTGCTCTGGACTCATCTCTGCCTGTGTGCACTTGTACAGAAACAGTGGCAACCTGGGGATTCTTTTCTGCAGGGAGCCTGTTAAAGTTGCTATAAAGACAAGAAGTCTTGTCAGACATCTTTCTGATGTTCTAAAGCCTCCTGTTTGTATGAGTTATACCTGGAAATCCCTTGAAGCTTTTATAAAGGGTAAATATTTTAAAAACTGAAACTCTATAGGATGGAAAAAGAAAAGGATTTGGGGTTTTTGGGTTTTGCTAGTTTACTTACTTCTCTCTTTCCTTATTGTGATTTTCACATATATTTTTATACATATGTGTATATGTGTGTGTGTGTATATATATATACACACACACATATATATACACATAAATATGTTGGAGTATAGCTCCTTTTGCTTTTATATTCATTAGAATAGTGCTTTAGTAACTATTATGACTGTATTGGCTACATCTGTTGTGTTTAGGAACTGAGACTAGATTTCTCTCTCTTTTAGTGCAATAAGCAGTTTTAAGGAAAGTTTTTGTCTTCTGTCTTCACAACAGGAAGGACAAACACCTTGTCATTTAGAAAGGAACAAAGTAATACAGCCTTAACTTCAGAAGGAGAGTTTCATAGTTTTCGGTCTCAAAGCAAGTCTTTAAAAGCATCATAATCAAAGAAGTAAAACCGACTGAATAAGCCTTATGTGAGAGGTTAGGAAAATAGTTGAACTTCAGTATAAAGATTTGTAAATCATTTGAAAATATATCTTACTTATTGAAGAATTGCACTTCTTTGACTAAAAGGAATCAAGAAAATACTGGATGGGTTTTTTTTTTCTGTCTTTTTACAGGTATAACTTTCTCTTTAAAAGTAAGATGGCAATGACAAGGGAATTTAGGACTTTGATAAGTTAAAATTAGTTAAATTTCTGAAATATGGGGAAAACTCTAAAGAAACTTATTTTTCTGCACTTCTTTAATCAATAACCTTAGTTGGTAACTTTAAAGCTGTCAAAGCTGAGCTTCTGGGTGATGTCAGGTTCAGAGAAGTTTGCACTTTACCTAATGAACACTGTTTGAGTTGTTTCTGTTCTTGTCCCCACACGGTTCTGAGGACAGACACTACAGGTGTTTGCAGGGGCACTCGCAGCCTTTCAGAACTCCATCTACATGTGAACAGCAATAGATTTAGGTCGTGATTTGCTATCTTACCTTAATACTATTATTGCCAATTTACTGTATTTTGAGCCTAAAGTCTGAGCCCATGTCTGCCCATAGGCATGAATTCTTTTTTCCCTCTGCCAGAAAACTAAAGAAAGTACTGTATTTTAAGTGTTTATTGATTTGAAGTATCTAAAGGGCAATTCTCAATACTCTTTCAAAGCACTTTACAAAAGATATTTATGTAATTTATACATTTTTTTCCTTCCACAATATTCCCATCTCATCCCTGGCAAAAGAAAACTTCTTACAACATAGTTGGGATTGTTTGGTTTGCTTGTTTTAGAGACAAAAATCTCTCTACGTTGTCCGTGCTGGCCTCCAGCACCTGCGTTCCAGCAGCTCCTCACCTCAGCCTCCCTGGTAGTTGGGACCACAGGGTTCCTATCACCGTATCTGGATGTTAGGGAACATGGGCAGGAGAGAAGAATAGTACAGCCTCCTCGGTAAAAGTCAGACTGGCCTGTGTCTTTTCAGTATAAGTAAAACATCTTCTCTTTTGGCCCCTGCACTTAGTCATGTGAGGAACTTTAGGAAGCAACATGGATGCCCTGTCCTTTTCCTGACCTTTGATCTCACACATGCCAGAGTGAAGCTTTTACTTTAACTTTTATTTGAAAGGAATTTTTAAGGGGGAGAGTATTTTTTTCTAAAATATAAGGTTTTATGTTTTGAATGATTTTAGAATGCACTTACATTATTCAGTCTTGCTAGATTAAGATAGCTTAGAAAAATAATGTATAGTATATTTCTATTGTGCCTATTAATAAATTGGTATACCAAACTTAATACCAACAAACTTTGTGTTTAGAATTTTAAGATAAAACGCTTATGGAAAATATTTCTTGAAATCTATACTAATTATTTTTGCACTTCCAGGTAGAATTCCCAATCTTTTTCCTAGACTTTCCTTTTAGTTTAAACATGATGAAACCATGAAAGCTTTTCTTTTCTACCCCTACACTTGCTCACTAGTTGATGGATGTTGGCTTGTGGTTTTTTATGCAATGTCTCATATGATTGACTAAAATTTCAATGTAAACAACTTGTATAATTGATTTTCATGTGAAGAGCTGGGAGTTTAATGTGTATTCTTGACGGCAAATATGTCTGTAGAGTGTGTGTTACATGTCTCTGTATTACATATCAAAGCACTGAGACCATATGTTTATAACCCTGTAGCTGCTATATTTATTAGGATAGAGTCTGACATTTACTGCACTAAACAATAAGGAGATGAAAGTGAGGCCAGGCTAGTGTCAGACCCTTTTGATTTCTTAGATAAGTTTAGGGACATAAAATATGAAGGTAACAAACAGCAGGTACTTGAAACAGTGTTAGTTTCCACTTAATGACAGAAAACCTTTGCTTTAGCAACGTTGACTTTGACATTGACAGTCCTGAAGCAGGTACTTCAGGTTTCTCAGTCCTGTGCCTTGGCACGTTTTCACAGAAATGTGAATGACTTTTTGTTTTAACAATTTTTCCAGGAAAAAAATAGTCTAGAAATACCTCTGCTTATGAACTATTATTTTACTTTTCTTCCTAAAGAGAATCTAGGAGGGACTCCAGTAGGAATGTGTTTTAGAAGGCACTTGATAAAGATTCATCTCCACCTTCTAACAAAGAGACTCCTCACCTTCAACCCCGTAGCCTAATATTGACTTACATACTCTCCTGTGGATCTTAGGACGGCAGGCTTGGGATGTGTCTTGGGAAATAAGAAGCCAGCTGTTGTTAGTAGAAATGGTGCCAAGATGTCAGCCAGGGGCAGAATAAGCACTTGGAGCCTAGCAATTGAAGTGACGCCCAGAGCTGTCTAACCGAAACTCGGGGCAGGGCTTGTGGAGCCGACAGAGCTGGCCATCGGACACTACTAGAATAGTTTGTTCTCTTTCCATCCCAAACCTGGATAGTAATGTTTTGCCAAGAAGTTGAACTGACATCTCTGCATAATCTTCACTGGATGTCATTAAACTGAGTTTATGTTGAATTAAGCGGGGTGTAAAGCATACCTATAATCCCAGCCTCAGGAGCATTAGGAATTCAAGGCCAGCCTCGGCTACAAGAGACCATATCTCAAAACAACAGCAAAAGTTTGTTTACTGTGTCCCTGTAGGCACTCTCCTGTTGCCGAGAAAGGTGACTCTTAACCATTGCATGTGGTTCACTCACCGCTTAGGGGTTAAGTGAGTTCGTCAAAGAAAGACAGTCCACTGGTCCGGCATTCTTGACTCAGCTGCTTTATCCATGTGAAGCATGGGAATTTGTAGATACTCCCTGAAGCTTTAATGAAAAGTGAGGTCTTCCTGAGTCATACTATAACCCTGACTTAGGAGGTCTTTGTTTTCATTTTCACCTATGTGGATTCTATAAGAATCAGAAACTAAACCAAGAATAGCCATGTAAAGTCAATACAGAGCAGGGAGATAGCTTGGCAAGTAAAGGCCCTCACCTCCAAGCCTGAACCCCTGAGTTCACGCCCTGGTCTCAAATAATAGAAAGAGAGAACCAACTCCCATAACTGTCCTCTGACCTTCATACTCATGTGGGCTCGAGCACATGTGTACACATGCACATACAAGTAAAAAATGTACTTTTAAATTATTTAATTTTAAAATCAGTATAGACATCAGAAAGGCAGCTGGACTTAGTGTATGCCCATGATCCTAGCATTCCAGAGGCTAAGGCCAGAGGATCTGGAGTTCAGGACCATCCTAGGCCAGTTGGAGGCCAGTCTAGGATACATAGTAATACTCTGTCCCCAACTCTGCCAAGCCCCCTCCCCCAAGTACAAGAAACACAAGACAAAAGAAATCAGAAAAAGAATTGTCTATACAAAAAAATCTTGGCAATAATAGATATGATGCTGTGATTAATTAAACCCCAAGCTGAGTCCCAGGGGAGGAAGGTGACCTATATATAAATAAAATAGATCACAAAAGGAAAAAACATTTTTACTTTTTCCTACTTCTAAAAATACTACATTTTACGTTTATAATTTTCCCTCTAAGTCAGCAATTTAAAAATGAACAAGGCTCCTATTGACATTATTCATGGCCAGTTGAAATTTACCTCACTCATTGAAAGGAGTGCCCTAGAGTTTTATATTACCGATTAAGTCTTAAGAATCTTTTGTTCTTAAAGTGTGGAAATTAATGACTACAGCTTGAATAAAAGGATGGTGAACTTCAGTATGGAGGGCTGGATTACCAGTAGAAGATCATGTTAAAGTTAACAAACAGTATGACAAAATTAAGGTCTTCTCAAATGGTGCAGCCAGCCAGTGGGCGCCATTCCTTTTTTAAATCAATGTCTAAGGTCGCCAGAGTCTGCATTGTTCTATATTAGAGTCTCAGTGAAGAGGTTTTTCAGGGTAGACACTGAATTTGGGTTTGAAATCCTTTCTTAAATCAAGGTGGTTCTTAGAAAGTGCCTTTTCTGAAGATGGTGCTGTAGATTTTTATGTTTCAAATAGCATAAAGCTAAAAATTTTTAAGATATTTTAGACTACCAAGAGTATGGCAGTTTCATATAAATAATGTTGCTTGTTGTCCTGAATTTGGTCTAGAGAACCAAGGGGCTTTTATGTAGTAACATGTCTAAGTTAATGCTCACCAAATTGACTTAGTAAAGTTGAAAATATAATTTTAAATTCTCAGCTATGTTTGAAGTAATCTATAATGTACATAAGATGACAGATGTAGTAAGTGCCACAAGGCAGAGGTACTGTGCCAGGACCTGTGTATGATGAGCTACTTTTCCTTTCTGCACAGATTGCCTCCTGACTTTTTCTAGTGACTCATCATTGAGAAAGAGTACTTACAAAGGCAGAGCTACACTGCTCAGATCAGCCTAAGACAGAGAGCAAAGTGGGTACCACTCAGTCTGTTTCGTTTTCTAGACACTGGTGACTATTTTAAGTCATTCCTGTTTTCCTAGGGTAGGAGGACTGTGGGAAATGACAGGAAGAGGGAACAGTAGGTTATTTAACAATAGGTTATATCTAAGGTGTATAACTTTCATCCCTAGCAGCTAGGGGGAGAAAATGCAGATTTAGGCTAGGGGGTGGGGATAAGCAAAGTGAGGCCCTTCAAGCCCACTAGGAACTCAGTAGTCTGTTAGAAAGCAGCTTTCCTTATAGCAGGAAGCAGTAAACAGCATAACTGGTCAACTTAGCCAACTTCTGCTTGTAAATTTGCTGAGCATTCCTCCAGAAGATAACTATAGTAAAAACCAACAGAAAACACCACACCTCAGTAACCCTGTATGCTGCATTATGTAACAATGGCAAAATAATCCTGTCTGGCATGTACTTGTGTCTGTTTGCACATTAAACTTTTTCATTTTTATAATGTCTTAATAGCAACGATTAGTTTATTCTTAAGATTAATTTTTCTATTGTGACATTTATATTTATTGGCAATTTGTGTGTAACTTTTGTATTTTGCCCAGATGTTGGGTTTAAGGTATTTTATTTTTATAGATATTTCTAGCTTTTCTCTTTGCTTGTAATATTAGCAGAAGTTGAGATGGTATGTTAACATATCAACCAAACTACCAATTCTGTAGAGTTTAGATTTTTACCAATAAACCATTAGTGCTATTTTCTAATTTAGAATATTTAATATTTATATAATGGGCATTAAAGACCGTCTTCAGGTGGATTTCTATGTGTAGATAGGAGGAAGGGCGTCTTTGTAAGCTAGGCTTGCTTTTCTCCTTTATTTGGTAGCAAACTAACACTAACAAACTGGATTTATTTTACCTATTGTTGGGGGAAGTTGTCAATAATTGATTGTTTAATCTCTATTTTAAGCTTGAGGCTTAAAGATTGTAATTTATTTTTATAACCAGGAAGACAATTAGAAAAGGATATACAAGTTGTTGATAATTGATTTTGAAATGAGATTTTCCTTCCCATAATTATTTGGAAGCTTTGCTACCCTGAACTTTCCTAGAATAGTTTTAAAGTTGATTCGACCCTGAGTATCAGTGAATAAAAAGAGTGCAGGGATAGAATAATAGAGTATTTCAGCTAATTACAATTCACCTAAGTAGGCTGGGAGTGCTGGTGCGTGGCTTTAATTGCAGTACTCAGGAGGCAGAGGCAGGCTGATGTCTGTGAATTGCAGGCCAGACTTGGCTACTTACGAGTTACAGGCCAGCTAGGGCTACCTTATCTCCAAAACACAAAAAACAGTAACAAAAGTTTAACTGAGTAGGAACATGAACTAATTGAAAAGGAGTGAAAAGTATGATTACAGAATATTAATTTCAGGTGCACATAACCACTGCAGTTGTTTAGTAGATCACTATTATTTATATTGGCATATTAGTTCCTTTACAAGTATTTGAAAAATATGCCTTCTCATAAGAATATAAAATATTCCCATTATATTTTTATACTCTGAATTTTCTTGGTAAAGAATTATTCTTTCCTGTAAGAAATGAAAAGACAAATTTTATCCCTTCTTAAGTGTTTAATAGTCAAGTTGTTATTATTATTACTACTACTACTACTATTATTATTATTATTATTATTATTATTATTATTATTATTATTATCATCATCATTATTATTTTGGTTTTTCGAGACAGGGTATCTCTGTGTAGCCTTGACTGACCTGGAATCACTTTGTAGACTAGGCTGGCTTTGAATTCACAGAAATCCAGCTGCCTCTGCCTCCCAAGTGCTGGGATTGCAGGCCAATGCCACCCCTGCTCAGCTAAGTAAAAGTCAAATTATTGAAGATGAATGCATTTTACTTCTGTCACTATATTCTGCTTTTCCACTGAGAGGGAAGAAAATGGGAACGTTTTAAGTACTTGCAAGTGGGAAAATATTTTTTATAATAAGTAAACACTTACACTGTAAAATGAATCAGCATGTGGTTCCATGCAGACATTAACTAAATCATTTCTTTTCGCATTGTTCTAGTTACAGGCTTTGCTCTATAACGTACCTTCTGAGTTCCTCCCTCCCTTCACCCGCAGAGAAGGCTCTGATCGCAGGAGCCTGTTAACTATTAAGCACAGACTACTTCAACTGGGTCTTTTTTTTTTTCCTGCAAGTATAGATCGGTCCCCTTAACTACTGTTTGTAACTTCAATTGTACTGTATGTCAGCGTTGTTCAGGGTAGATAGGCATATAATTCTTTTAGACTAATGTTTTTAACGCTGTCTATAATCTTAGTTTTCTTTTCTGAAAGCTTTTGGGTGCCAGAGCTTCTGCAGGAGGCTCCACACACCCAGATACCTGGCATCAGTGCCACATTAACAGTGAAACACTGGGTTTATAGTCCACCTCTTTAGAACTGAGTATTTGTGCAGTGAGGTGCAGGCCATCCCATAAAAGAACCTTCAGGAACAGTCTCGCGAGCAAGAGGATGGGCTGGTGGGTCAGAAGACCTCCCTGTGTTTGTTGTATTCTTCCCAGGCACACATTGTGTGCACATCTGTAGGTTTATGTTTGCAGGCTACATCAGTGGCTGGGATGTAGCTCGTGCAGAAGTGTTTGCCTAGCATGCATGATGCCATGGATTCAGTCACAGTGCTTCACAAACTGGACTTGGTACTACATTCCTGCAGTCCAGCAGCACTCAGCAGGACCAGAGTTCAGGGTTAGCTTTAATTACATACTGAATTGGAAGCCACAGCCTGCATCAGAAACTAGACAGGAAAATTACTCTGGTATTTCACACCTAAATCTTTCATCCTCATGACTTTTGTTTGAAAAACCAAGCAAAACTGCCTGGAGTTAGCCATTTCATAATCCTCAGCTCAAAAAACGAATGGCTCACTCAGATGTGTTGTGTATGCGACCACGCCTTTATTAAAAGGATTCGTGAAAATGGGAGACATTTCCAAAGACACTAACCGGTGAGACTGCAAGAGCAAGCGAAGGGAAATGTGGGTACAGTTTCTTTGCTGGGATCCTAGAAACCATGTAATTAGTATTTTCCAAGTTCACAGAATCACAGATAATGGAGCAGTTGTTGCTGTTTGACATCGATGTCAAGGAAAGGTTTGTAATGGAGTCCTGTATTAGCTGCTTGCCCCAAACCTAGAGCCGTGCCAGACCTTGGCAAATTAACATCTTAGAATTCACCTCTCCATTATCGTGCGGTCACATGATGTGCTTATCCTTAAGTAGACGCCTGTGTTGCTTTGGTGGGCCTTGCCAGACTTTCCTGTAAGGACTTGGGGGGACACTGGTAGGTTCAAATGAAGGAGCAATATTGGCATAAATGGTTCCATCTGGTTAATGCATCTGGTTTGGTCCAGGGAGTTAGTAAGAGGAAGAAGCTTTGTGTTTTGTAGCAATAGACTTGATCTCTGATGATGACTAATTGCAGATACCTCCCTCTTCACAGTCAGGGAATGACCCTATTGTAGGTGAGGGCTTTGCAACCTCCATGTGTTCTTCCCTCATTCAGAAGCTAGGAACATAGAGAGGTAGCACAGGCATCCCAAGCGCAGGCCCGCCCCTGTCCCCGTCCCCACTCCTGCCCCTGCCCCACCCCCACCCCCGCCCCTGTCTCCCGCCCCGCCCCCACCCCCACTCCCGTCCCGCCCCGTCCCCGCCCCCACCCCATCCCCGCCTCTGCCCCCACCCCTGCCCCCTCCAAAAAATAAACCAACAACCTCCAAGAACAGCAAGCACAAACTGGTGGAATCTTCTAGAATAGAGATTGTCTGAAAGCTTTCCTTCTTAGCCTAGGACACAACTTTTTCTCCTCTTTTAAACAGAACAAAAAGGTTTACAAGCTGTTTACATAGACCTCTACTATGGGTAGATAATAGTCTTTAGACTATTAGAATAATTGAGGAAGAAAGGCCAATTGCCAGACATTCCTGCTGGATCAAAAGATGATTTTAGCCAGGCACGGTGTCACACATCTTTAATCCCAACACACCAGAAGGCAGGGCAATCTCTGTTTTTGAGACTAGCCTGGTCTGCATCACAAGACCAAGAAAAAGAAATTTCTGAATTTTTTTTTTCCAAGACAGGGTTTCTCTGTGTAGCCTTGGCTGTCCTAGATCACTTTGTAGACCAGGCCGGCCTCGAACTCACAGAGACCCTCCTGCCTCTGCCTCCCGAGTGCTGGGATTAAAGGCATGCGCCACCACGCCCAGCTTCTGACTTTTTTAAAATACATGGCTTCTTAAATATATATTTTAAGTAGGTTGAACGGAGGCTGGAGATATGGCTCAGCGGTTAAGAGTTCAATTCCCAGCAACCACATGGTGGCTCACAAACATCTGTAATGAGATCTGTGCCCTCTTCTGGCTTGCTGGCACACATGCAGGCAGAATACTGTATACATAATAAATCTTGAAAAAAAACAGGTTGAATGGATTAATACTTAAACAACTTGTTCTTAATTTACATATTTTTGCTTTTTAAACTATCCATCTTAACTTGCATATTTATTTATTTTACTAAAGTTGTTATATAAATGTATTAATCACATTTGACTTCTTGATGTGTAAAAAACTCTATAGAAAAAGTATTTTAGGGCCTAGAGAGACATGTTCAACTGTTAAGAGCATTTACTGTTCGGTCAGAACTAGAATTTGGTTCCCATCACCCACATTGACAGCTCACAAATACCTGTGACTCTATCTAGCCCTAAAAGATCTGATGCCCCCTCCTGACCTCAGCAGGTACATGCACATATAAGCAAAATAGCATAAAATTTATATGTTTATATAAATTTATGCACCAGACCTGGGGTCATACATTTGAGTCTCTGGTCAGCCTGGGCAATGTAAGACCCTGTCTCTAGAAAAAGAAAAATTCCAACCATCTCTAGTCAGGCCTGGGTTGCAAGGGGGACATAAGGTGTTTTCAAATGTAACTTTTAGAAGGTCACAAGTTAAAGAGGACTATTGAGGAAGTATTTATGCCTTTGAGAGTAGAAAGGGCTGTAGAGCATAAGCCAGAGGCTTGGGTGTCCTCACACTAGCTCTGCCCCTCATTTGTTCCGTGTGCTCAGCCATGTTCTTCCCTCTCTCTCCCTGTCTCCCGATAGTGATGGTACCTGCCCTCACCTACCTCACCAAGTCTTCTGAGAATCAGTCTGTTTGTGGATAACACTCGACTCCCCAAAGGAAAAGCTATTCAGAAGTTGAGAGTGGTAGAGGGGGTTCTGAGGGGTCCTTTCCAGGCAGCCTCTGTGAAAGTGTCTTCATTGTCACAGGTCCTTTTATGAACAAGCATGAGAAGCACGGAGGCATCATGACGTGGTTTTCGGTGTGTCCCATCTCCTCCCTGCCAGAGGTCCAGTGCATAGCACAGTTTTTTTGTTTGTAATAACGCCTAGCAAAAATGTAAGTTTTCAAAAACCAGATTCCTTTCAGAGGTGCTAAAGTGGTTGCAGCTGCACTTTGAGCTAATGGTGAAGCCAGGAGGCTCCCAGATTAACTTGATCTGTCATCTCCAGGTGCCTGTGTTCCAAGTCCAGCCCAGCTGCTGTTCTGCAGGGCCGACTTTGTGCTGCTTGGCAGACATTTGGTACTTTTCCCTGGGAGAGGTGGGTAGGTTCCAAGAGAAAAGCGTACTGATTTCATTCATCACTTTTCACTTTACAGAAACTGAACTTTGCTTTGCTTTTAAATCTCCAATCATTTATCTATAAAAGTTAAAACATAAACCAGACACCTCTAGTCCCAGCATGCTGGAGGCTGCAGCAGGCAGATCACAAATTAGAGGCCAAGGCTACTTAGTGGGACCCTCTCTCAAAAGTCAGAGAGACAGGCTGGCTGCAGGTGACATTGGATATATGACCCAGGTATCCTATGGAATGTAGCCAGGGCCTTATATTTCAACAGCAACAGGAACTCCATTTCCTTGTAAGATGGGGGGCTCCTGTATCTAGGAAGGGCATATCACCACAGGTATAGACAGTTCCTTTTTACAACAGACAAGTTTGTTGCTTTTGTTTTTTATAAGGAAAGATGCATGTATGTTAAGCATACAGGGTATGGATGAATCAGTGTTTATTCTTGTCCTTACTGATACTGACATCCCACTCCTGCAAGCATTTAGGCCTTTCCAACTTCTTGCTAGCAAATATGGTATCCATGGTTAGTTTAATAGAATTACAAGGTGAGAAGTTGGGGAGCTTTGTGCTTAAAAATTAAAAAGCTAAGTGTGGTGACTCACACTGGTAATCCCAGCACTTGGAAGGCAGAGACAGGATAGGAGGGTCAATCCTAAATTCCAGGCCAGCCATGGCTGTGTAGCAAGACCTTGTCTCAAAAAATAAAAATAAAAATAAGCCACCATGTGCAGTGCGCTAGCTAGCACTGATACATCACAACACTGTTAAATGGTTTTTACTGTAATGTGTAGCTTTAATGTCTTTCTCAGTTATGTGCCCATAAAGTATTACTGTATCTTCTAAGTAAATATCATGTGTATGAACCAATATGTGGGTGCCTTTGCAGGCTGTGGAACGCAGCGATGTGTGGATGTGTGTATATATAAATACTTTATAACACAATGTAGATTAAGTTTAAAGAGACAAAACACTATGTTGTTTCTTTCGTGTTGGGAAGACTAACATGGCAGTGTGACCATTCCGTTGCAATCACGCCCCTCATTAAAGATTCCTTAAACATGAAGCATCACTAACTGCTTCTACTGAACAGTTGCTGCTTCAGTTAAACCTCTAGTAATGGAGTAAGAACTAACATTCTTCTTAAAGGGACCTTTTTGAGGAATGAAATGTAAACTATAAGACGTGTGGGGAGGGTGGAGCCACCTGCCCAATGTCCTCCACATGGATAGCCTTTTAAACTTACCTTTTAATCACCTTGACCATGTGTGCCTATTTGTATTACAGATGTGAACTTCTATTTCAGAGTTAATAACAGAATGTTTTGAAACTGAAATATTACATAAATTCAGAGTAATCTTTCCCACCCTTTTCTCATACTCCCAGCTCTTGCCAAATATTCCTACTGACACCAGGGTGCAACATGGGGTTCTGACCCCCCTCCCCCCCATCCTCACCATCCCTTCCTGCAGTAGCTCCCCTCATTTTCTTTGTTGGCTTTTCACAAGAAAGAGCAGTTTCCTGTAGCATTCAGACCACAGCATTTCGTGTTTGTCTACCTGCTGCCTTTTTACATATTTGGCTGCATGCTAACATCAAGTAAAACAGTGGAGTGGGTCTGATCTGTACCTTACTATGGGACCAGAAATGATACAGAATGATGATCTTGGCTGCCATATAAATGAAGAGGGATTGGGACTCTGTTAGTAGTGATGTGTGTGATCACTGCGTTGCTGGAGTCACCAAATGCTGAGCTCTGTCACTGTGTACTGGGGGCCGGGCTCTGGTCTGTCATGTTAACTTCTTAAAGATGATGTGTGATTATTGAGAGCAGAAGCTAATAAAGTTTTTAATCAAAAGTGCTTGTCTTTGGTATTTCTAACTTGGCATTAAATTTTCTTAAAAAAAAAAAAATCCAAAACATTATGTGTAAAGTTGAGCTTGAAGAAGTTGGTTTTAAATAGTTTGGTCATGTGCAACACTTATGTAAAAGCAGTGCTCATGATTCTTCCTGCGCCAGACTGTCACCAAAATGTCCTGTGTGACATCCCTCGCATCTCTGCCATTCTGCAAACAGGAGAGGCTCTATGTTGTGCTTGTCTTTACTCTTTGACTTTAAAATAATCATTTTATTGTTGCTTTAGTTTAAGGTATATCTTATACTGATACCTGCAATAAAAAATTTAAACTGCTGTTGTGTTTTTTTTTTAAGATTTATTTATTTATTACATATACAGCGTTCTGCCTGTACACATGCACGCCAGGAGAGGGCACCAGATCTCATTATAGATGCTTGAGAGCCACCATGTGGTTGCTGGACCTTTGGAAGAGCAGCCAATGCTCTTTACCTCTGAATCATCTCTCCAGCCCCTGTTACGGTTATTTTTATATAATTGTGTTTGTTTCTCAGTTTTTCTCTCTTAACCCTGCTATCACACAAATAATTGAGCCTCCATTATATTATTTTAACAAGCTTCACAGCACAAGAACTGAGCAGTATTAACTCTATAATTAATCCTCTAAACTAATCTGGCTTTCTCCCAGCATACAAGCACTTTGTGACTTTTCCTGCTGAGTTCTCTCTTGGACCTCTCCCACCGCTGAATCTCCTTTCTTCTCTAATTTCTCCTCCCCAGGCTGGCTGGAAGTGCAACCCTATTCTCTCCCCCACTCAGTGATTGGCTGTAAGATGGTTTATTGGCATATAGGGACTATTTTGGGGGAGCAGTGTTTACACAGCATTGAGACAAGAGATTCTCAGAACAAGGATTGCAGCCAGATATGGGAGTACAGAAATCAGCATTTGAATTACACAATAACTTTATGCCTACAAACTGCTCTAAACTTTCTGTTGTGTAGTTAACTATTATTAGTTAGTGAGGTGAGGGGAAGCCATCTGATACAGTAGAAAGAATCAGGTTTTATAGTCATGAAGTCTTGTGTTTAAATCTTCACTCTATGACACACTGAGCAAATTCCCAGATGCTTCTAAGTCTTTTTAAGTTAAGAGAGAGAGAGAGAGAGAGAGAGAGAGAGAGAGAGAGAGAGAGAGAGAGAGTGTGTGTGTGTGTACACCAATAAGATAGCTCAGCAAGTAAAGATGCTTGCTCCAAGCCTGGTGGCCTGAGTTTGAAGTTGAGACCTACATAAAGGACAAAACAGACTCCTAAAAGTTTTCATCTGATTTCACATGCCCACCAGATGACTCTGTGTGTGTGTGTGTGTGTGTGTGTGTGTGTGTGCGAGTGCATGTACACACTCTACAATGTAGATATAAATTTTAAAGTCTGTTTAATTTAGGCTGTCATAGTATTTCACACCTATAGTTTTAGCACTTGGGAAGCAGAGGCAAGAGGATTACTGTAAGTTCAAGGCCTGGACTACATAGGCAAGAACTTGTCTATAAATAAAATAAGTAAATAAATAATCATTCACTCCAATATGAAATAGTTTGATCAAGTGCTAGGGCCATTATGTGAGTTCATATATGGAAAGTATTTCAAAATGCTGGGCATGTGGGTAGAGCTTGGGTTTTAAAGAGATCGCTCCTCCCTGACACACACATTTTTCTCTTAAAGAAAAGACACTGGGTAGAGCTGGTAAGATGGCTCAGCAGATAAAGCCACTCACTGCCAAGCCTGATGACCTGAATTCCATCCCTGAAACCACGTAGTCAAGTGGGGAAAATGACTCCCACATGGTTATCCTCTGACCTCCACACATGTGAATTTTTAAAAATTGGGGCTGGAGGGGGCTCAGAGGCTAAAAGCACTGGTTGGTGTTCAATTCCCAGCACCCACACGGCAGTTTACAACTGTCTTTAACTCCAACTCCAGCAGACCTAACACCCTCACACAGACAAAACACCAATGTACATGAAATTTAAAAAAAAATTTTTTTAATTAAAGGAATTGGGTAGAATGAAAATGTATTAAAGTATCCTTTATTCACCTGTCTATAGTCTCAGAAGCTTACTGCCTCCATCTGCTGACCTAGGCCTAGTTCTGGAAGCTTCTAGCCTCCATACAATCTAATCTAGGACTAGAATGTTTTCACCCTCTGAGACTTACTGCTGAATAAGCCCACCCTTTCTAGCTCTTTCTGAACTCTGGCCGGCTGGTTCAACTCAGCTATTCTGGCTCAAACGCCTCTCCAAGTTGACTGGTTCAATCTGTCTTCTCTCCACTTCTCACTGAATTGCTCTTCTTGGAAAAACTGTCTCTGAACTCCACAAACTGAACTGCACTGAAATCTGCTGTACTCTCAAACTCTACTGTACTGTCTCCACAAACTCTCTTGTTCTCTCTCTAAACTGTTTGTGTTTGTTTGTTTGTTTTGTTTTTCAAGACAGGGTTTCTCTGTCTATCCTGGACTCGCTTTGTAGACCAGGCCGGCCTCGAACTCACAGAGATCCACCTGCCTCTGCCTCCCTGAGTGCTGGGATTACAGGTGTGCCACCATGTCTGGCTTCTCTGCACTGCTCTTAGGTAGCTTCTCTTTCCTGTCTCTTCTCATAAGAGTTGGACCTATCCTATGTATGACTCATTCTGTCAAATCTTTTTCTGACTCACTTTGTCTGCCCCTCAATTAGATGCCATTGTTTGGGATTAAAGGTGTATACTAAATTCTAGCCAGAGGGATTAAGGGTGTGGACTAAACACACTTCTGTATTCCAGCCAAGTCACCCAGACCTAGGTCTCTGGATGTGATCCCTTGCCAGAGCAGCCATGTTGCTGGATTAAAATTCCTCCACACGCTGGGCATGGTGGCCCACGCCTTTAATCCCAGCACTCAGGAGGCAGAGGCAGGTGGATTGCTGTGAGTTCGAGGCCAGCCTGGTCTACAAAGCAAGTCCAGGACAGCTAAGGCTACACAGAGAAACCCTGTCTCAAAACAAAAACAAAAACAAAATTCCTCCACACACCTGACCAGCATTGCTGCACCTGCTTCGGGGACTTCCCATGACCAGTTGTAACCACCTATACCCCTCATGCACTTGTACTCATGTGACAGACCCACGCACAGACACATATGGGTAAAAATTATAAAACTTTAAAAATAAATTAAATTCAAAACAATATCTTCATAATATCCATCACCATCAGGGTACATAGTAGAGTGTTCAGCAGGAAAGATGCTAAGTAACACTACATTTGCCTGTAGGCATTGTAAATGTAACTCCAAAGAAAGAAATTTTAGGAAACCATAGATGCTGCTGGCCTCTCCACCCACCAAACAGGCTGTGCAAGCAATGCACAAAATCCTCCACAGACATTTAACACAGCTGTGTTCGGTGGCCTGCTGTGGGCGATGCTCACTAAGACATTTTTCTATCAGAGCACATCAGCTGAAGAAATATTAACTAAAATACTTTAGAGAGCTGAGGATCAAATCTCAAGCCTCATGTATATCTAAACAGGCACTTGACCACAGCACTGCATGCCTTGGTCCCATCTCCTTTGATTAAACATCAATCACTTTAAAAGTTATGCATTCTCCCAAGGTGATGGTGCACGCCTTTAATCCCACAGCACTCGGGAGGCAGAGGCAGGTGGATCACTGTGAGTTTGAGGCCAGCCTGATCTACAAAGTGAGTCCAAGACAGCCAAGGCTACACAGAGAAACCCTGTCTCAAAAAACAAAACAAAACAAGAAAACAAAGTTATATACATAAAACAGGTGATGGCGATGAAGAGACGAGCAGAGGGAATATCTTAGCTACCTGGGTCTCTCCTTGGCTTGGGCCACAGCTGTACACATGCCCCCCTTCTAACTGCACTTGACAAGCTAGGACCCCACCTTCATCAAGCTGCACAAACACCCAGCCTTGAAAAATGGAATAAGTTTCTCTGTCTGTAACCACCATCAATGACCCCCTTCATGGAACAGCCTTATTCAAACAGTCTCCTAAGTATGTGAGGATACAGAGTGAGTGGGCCCATCCAGCCTATACTGGTCGGAGGTAGGTGTACGGTTAGGCAAACTGTGTCCTCTGAGTAAACTCTGAGGGAGAATCCCCTAATTACTATGCAAAATTAGGCATACATAAAATTAAAAACAGATGCATTGTGGGAAGAAATATGTGCAGTAGGGAAAAAAAAAGTTTATGTAACCCAGAAATATCAATCAAAATAGAGAAGTATCCAGATTTTATATGTGTTTGCATTTGTTTTGTTTTAGAGTTTTCAGATTTCCTGCTTCTTGGTCTGTCTCTAGGATCCCTCATAATCCAGAAGGCCCCTTGACAATCAGGGTCTATAAAAGCAAGGACAGGCACAGCAGACCTACTGGTCTGAAGAACAGGACCTGAATCAAATCTTTGGTCTTAGTGAGGAAAATCCAACATCCTGAACTGCCCCGAAAGTAAAAGGTTATTAGTGGATAACTATCTCTAATCTGGCTCCGGGACCCTAAACCTTGTAAAAAACAGAAACAACAAAAACAAAACACAGGGCTGGAGAGATGACTCACTGGTTAAAAGCACCACCTGCTCTTCCAAAGGTCCTGAGTTCAATTCCCAGCAACCACATGGTAGCTCACAACCATCTATAATGTGATCTGATGCCCTCTTCTGGCCTGCAGGTGTTCATACAGACAGAACACTGTATACATAATAATAAATAAATCTTTTTAAAATAAAAATCACTCGCTGCCCAGCAGGAGTTCTGCTAAAACACATGCTCTAGCTGCCTCCTCAAGAGTCAGTGCAAACTGACCTGTCAATTACCACATAAAGAGAGCAAAGTCATTGGGGCTGGAGAGATGGCTCAGAGGTTAAGAGCACTGGCTGCTCTTCCAGAGTCCTGAGTTCAATTCCCAGCAACCACGTGGTGGCTCATAACCATCTATAATGTGATTTGATGCCCTCTTCTGGCCTGCAGGTGTACATGTAGGCAGAGCACTGTATACATAATAAATAAAGATCTTTGAGAGAGAGAGAGAGAGAGAGAGAGAGAGAGAGAGAGAGAGAGAGAGAGCGCAAAGTCCCTCCGGAAAAGCTGCTTGTTTGGAGACACCAGCAATAGTATAAAGCCTTTCTAGATGGGCACAGTCATCGCTGTCTCTTCAGCAGTGTCCACTCTCAGCCCTTAGGAGTGTGCTATCCTCTATTCTGCGATAAATTCTGCCCATATTTCACACCGTATTGTGTGTCTTGTCTTTCAGTGGAGATCACAAGTGCAAGGAGCCAAGGGGAGTCTAGCCCGAAATCACAGTAAAACGTGCTTCATAGTACTACCTTGTCTCCAAGACAAAGAAACAAGTAACACCTACACACAAAATTTTGCTAAAATTAATTTGCTAACCCATGTCAGTACACAAATCTACCAAGGAGATCCCAAAGTAAAGCCAGCTTAAAGAGACACAATCATCCGAACGCCAGCGTAGACGTTTGTTGTTCCTGGCTGCCCATTCAGCCATTTGCGCAGCTCCGATAGCCGTTTCTTTCAGATGGCAAAAACCATCTGGTGTGATTTTTTTTTCTTCCAGTAGAAAAATGGAAGGATTTTGGAGCTAAAAGAATTCAAAAGACCTCAGGGCTTTCATTAGATGCTACCGTAGTAAAATAAATACCTGGCTGGTGAATGGGCAAGCATGTGCCAGGAACTCGCCAAAGTTGGAAACTTCAGCAATGTTCACACACCACACAGAAGCCGAGCTCACTGAAAGTGGTGAACATCACAGTAACAGGGTACCAGCTGCCTGGCGTTTCCAACACAAAATGACAGAACACCGTATCACTCTGGTTTTGTTGTTGTTGTTTGTTTTCTCAAGACAGGCTTTCTCTATATAACCTTGGCTGGCCTGGACAGCCAAGGCTACATAGAGAAGAAACTCTACATATAAACATAACAACTCCTAGTCATGTCTCATTTGTGAGCTGTATGTTAGAGTCTACAAAATAGCCTGTGGTGGTGTCTCACACCTGTAACCTTGGTACTCAGAAGGCTGAGGAAGGAGGATTTGAGGCCAGCCTGGGTTACACAGTGTGTGTGTGGAGAGGGGATCTGTAATTTTTTAAAAATATGTTTTAATTTTTCTGGGCTTCAGAACTAATGGGGCAGGAAGGACCTCCCACTTCTTCGAAGGAAGCCCCACCCTCCACTTGCCTACCAAGTCCAGACACCTCCCCTATCTTTACAACTTCGCTGGTAAGAATAATACATTCTGCTGGGCAGTGGTGGCGCACGCCTTTAATCCTAGCACTTGGGAGGCAGAGGCAGATGGATCGCTGTGAGTTCAAGGCCAGCCTGGTCTACAAAGCGAGTCCAGGACAGCCAGTGCTATACAGAGAAACCCTGTCTCGGGGGGGGGGGGGAGAATATGTGTTAATTGCACGCCCAAGACACAGTTTTTGTAATCTCACCCATTTCTGGAAGGAGACACCACCACCACCCACCCCACTCACCCCCAAGGAAATCGAGCCTGAGCGGAAAGCGAGCCTGAGAACAAAGCTTTTTACTGTTCTTATACATCACCCATACTTTTATATATATATATATCAGAGGAGTTTATTAAATGAGCATGAGGGGAGAAGGAAGGGGGGAGGGGTACCCCAGATAGAGAGAGACGGAGACAGAGACAGGAAGAGTGAGAAGAAGAGCCATCACCCATACTTTTAAAAGCTTGTCAATCTAATGCGTTGGTCAAAACTAAAATGTCCAGTTCCTAGATCCGCAGCTGCGCTGTTGCCCCGCCAAACTGGGGCCCAGGTGACGGCGCTGGGGCGCAGGTGACCGCGCGAGGAGGGGGCGGTTGCTCGGCAACCAGAGCCGCAAACAACAGGACTTTTCCAGACGGGGGCATAGAGGGCGAGCGGGGAGCTCAGGTGAGGGGCTGCGGGGGGCGGGAGAATCCTGGGGCTGACCTCCTAAGCCAGACTTCATGCCGGGGTATTGACTAAAACCCCAAAGGCGCAGCCTATGCTGGGGAAGGGTCCTGTAGGGTGCTAGACTGACTTCACCTCCTACCGGGCAGCCAGGCTGCTGCTCCTCCTCCGTACCAGGGCGGGGCAAGAGACAGGGCGGCCCTCCCTACCCAGGTAGCTGGTTCCAGCCTGGGTGCGCCAGCCCAGTCATACCACCCCGGAAAGGAAACAAGACTTTTTTTTTCCTCAGATCCCCTGTGGGCCTGGCCCAAAGCCTGGGAAAGTGGGATTGTTGGAAGCAGGGGTGGAAACCATATTAAAAGGCATGCTTCCCTGCCATCGCTTCACAAGCATTTGGCGTCTCCTACACACACACACACACACACACACACACACACACACACACACACACACACACACACACCGGCTCTATCCTTTCCTTTACACGCCCTTGCAGGCTTCAGGGCTTTGTGCCTGAAGATGGACCACTGAGGAAATATAGCTTGATTGCTACACAGGAAAGTTGAGCTGGGGACTGTGTTGGAAGCCTTCCCAGCCGACTCTGCGGAAAAGGGCTTAGAGCCAAGAGGACAGGATCCAGGTCCTGAAAAGGCACGTTGTTTTTCCTCCGCAGGTGGTGATCTGAAACCAGGCCTAAGGGCTTCAGACCCTTGGCTTCTTAGCCATGGCTTCGCTGAGTGTCAAGCCAAGCCAGCGCTACCAGCTCTCAGACTGGCGCACCAACAGCTACCTGTTGTCCACCAATGCCGAGCGGCAGCGAGATGCTTCCCACCAGATCTGCCAGGAGGCCCGGATCCTTCGAAATGAGACCAACAACCAGGTTGCCTGCCTCTCCTCGCCCCCTCCCACCCCATTCCAGCCTCGTGGGCCACGGGAGAGCCCTCAAGCACAGACATCCATTTTCTTGGGTTCTGTCTCTTCCAGACTGTTTGGGACGAACATGACAACAGGGTTCGCCTGGAAGAGAGGATCAGCACTGTCAACCGATGGAAGGAGATGCTGGACAAGTGTCTGACCGATTTAGATGCTGAGATCGACACCCTGACACAGGCAGGGAGCCAGGGCTGGCGGCCATAGGCCTAAGCCCCACCCTACTCCACTTCCAGATCTGGGAAGCCACTGCTCCCCTCTGCTGAAGTGAGTCCCCCATGCCCTGCCTTTCTAGATGAAAGAGTCTGCTGAGCAAAATCTGCAGGCCAAGAACCTGCCTCTGGATGTGGCCATCGAGTGCCTGACCCTGCGGGAGAGCCGGCGAGACATTGATGTGGTGAGGGACCCTGTGGAGGAAGAACTGATTAAAGAGGTGGAAGTCATCGAAGCCACCAAGAAGGCCTTGCAACAGAGGATCAGCCAGGCCTTCCAGCAGCTCTGGTGAGGCAGAGGCGGTCCTGAGCACACTCGGGTGCCCTGGGAGCACCCCCGGGGGTTTGTGGGTAAAGAACGGCTGCCTGAATGATACTTTCTGTCCCTCCCGGCCTTCTGGCAGAAGCCACTGGTTGTTTAGAGCATGCTTTCCACTGCCTCCTCATTGTTAGGACCCTACTCTAGGCAGCTGCTGTTCCTGCCACTGCTCTCGGTACCTTAACTGTAAGTGTTCATGCAAGCATGCATGCATGTGAAGCCACAAACCTGTGCCTTGTGTCTAGGGGACACTCATGAGGCTTGGCTGCTCTGTCTCGGAAGCAGCAGCACCAGCATCGTCACACACACACACACACACACACACACACACACACACACACACACACCACCCTCAGCATCCTTGCAGTCCAATGAAAGCTGCGTGGGGGGAGGGAGGGGAAACGGGAGATGGTTCCAACACTGTCTCCTTCCCCAGCCTCATGCAGGAAGTCCGGCAGACGCTCAACTCTGACCACCGAGATAAAATGGAGACCCTGGAAATCGACAGGGGATGCCTCTCTCTCAACCTCACTTCCCCAAACATCTCTCTGAAGGTCAACCCCACCCGAGTCCCCAAAGAGTAAGAATAGTATTTCGGGCAGTCCCTCCTCCCCAACCCTTGGAGGCTTCCCCCTGTTGACCCCGTGGTTTCCTTGCCTCCACAGCTCCACCACGCTGCAGCAGTGGGATGACTTCACTAGGTTCAACAAGAACCACGCGGACGCGGAAATGAAGTCAGCCATAGAGCTGAGGGAAGCCATCGCTCTAACTATTGCTCAGGTGACTGAGCCCAGGCCGCCGTGGTGTTAGCCCTTCCCCCTGACTTAAAACAGCAGCCTCCCAAGACCATGACCCCTCCTCTTGCCTGGCTCGCTCCTGTCATGCAGACGAACAACGAGCTGGACGCTCAGAGGGTTGCCACCGAATTTGCCTTCAGGAAGCGGCTTCGGGAGATGGAGAGCTTATATAGTGAGCTCAAGTGGCAAGAGAAAAATGTGAGTGTTACCCTGCCCAACCCACCCTGCTGTGAGGCGAGGCACAGATGCTCTGTCCAGAAATTCTCAAGGGGGCGGGGGCGGGGGGTTGGAGGAAGAGGGGGGTTAGCCCTAGTGTGAGTCTTGCCCAGTTGGGGAACAGCAATGTTCGCCGCAGACCTTAGAAGAGATAGCCCAGCTGCAGGAAGATATTCGGCGCCTGGAGGAGGACCTGCGCAGGAAGATGATGAACTTGAAGCTTGCACATACCCGGCTGGAATCCAGAACCTACCGGCCCAATGTGGAACTCTGCCGGGACCAGGTAAGAAAAGATCCCTGAGGGGACTGCCCCCCCCCCCACTGGTGGAGCAAGCATTCTGAGGGTGGCCGTGAGGGCAGCTGAAGGGCAGTGTGGCTGAACTGCATCCTGCCCCCTCTGCCTCCAGACACAATATGGCCTCACTGATGAAGTGCACCAGTTGGAGGCCACCATAGCAACCATGAAGCAGAAGCTGGCCCAAACACAGTAGGTTTAAAGTGTGGGAAGGAAGGGTGGGAGACACTGTCCAACCATGAGATGGGCTGTACTTTTCCTGCTGGTCCCTCTGGGCTTTAAAGCTGGCGAAATGACAGCCGGGTGTGTTGGCACATGCCTGTAATCCCAGCACACGGGGAGGCAGAGGCAGGCGGATCACTGTGAGTTCGAGGCCAGCCTGGTCTACAAAGTGAGTCCAGGACAGCCAAGGCTCCACAGAGAAACCTTGACTCGAATTAAAAAAAAAAAAAAAAGCTGGTGAGCTAATTACCCTGGCCCTCACAGCCTGATGCCGGGCTGTGAACTTTCGGTGCCTCCTCTCCACAGGGATGCTCTGGATGCCCTGTTCAAGCATCTGGCCCGGCTACAGGCTGATATTGCGTGTAAGACCAACTCCATGCTGTTGGACACCAAGTGTTTGGACACCCGACGCAAGCTGACGGTGCCAGCTGAGAAATTTGTGCCCCAGGTGGACACCTTCACGCGCACGACAAACCGCATACTGAGTCCAATCAAAACCTGCCAGCCGGAGCTAGTCTAGCCTTGGTGGCTGAGGGAGGAGGGAAGGTGGGGATGGGGAGTGAGGAGGGTTCAGCAAAACTAATAAATATGGAGTTCTCAGGCCAGGTTCTATTGTGTTACCCATGAGGTCCAGAAGGAGACACACCATCTGGATGATGGAGTGGCCTAGGACTCATAAGGGTCAAGCATCCGAAAGTGACTCCAGAAGGAATGAGAGTGCAAAGATAAGGGTGCTCACTCGCGGGCAGCAGTAGCTTTGGTTGGGCACCCTTCTTGTTGGGGTGCTTTTAAAAGGGTCTCCTGCGGATTCGTTCGCCAAGGTAGGAGGCAGCAAAGCGAAGCGTGCGAGGACTGCGGAGTTCTGCGGCTCCAAGCCGCCAGGTGGCGCTGTGGGGGTGGGCCTGCATGCTGAGGCTCCAGACCACAAGGGGGCGCTGTAGGGACGCGACCGCGGAGGCGGCGGCGGCGCCGGAAGTGGCGTGTAGCCCACGCGCGCATGGCGGCGGCAGCGATGACGGCGGCAGGCGGCGGCGGGGCTGGTGCGGCCCGCTCCCTCTCGCGCTTCCGAGGCTGCCTGGCGGGCGCGCTGCTGGGAGACTGCGTGGGCGCGGTCTACGAGGCACACGATACGGTTAGCCTGATGTCAGTCCTGCATCACGTCCAGAGCCTGGAGCCGGACCCCGGCACGCCGGGCAGCGCGCGGACAGGTGGGCGGGGCGCCACCCGTCGGGTCCCCGAGGCCCGGCTGAGATTCCGGGGCGTGCGCACGGACGAGGCCACCGAGGAAGGCCCCTGCCACCCTGTCGGTTTCCTCCAGCTCTCCCGTTAATATGTCTCCTGCCATGTCCCCCGGCAGGTTTCCTCCAGGTCTCCCGGTAGTAGGTAGTAGGTGTCTAGCCATGTTCCCCTGTCTTGGCGAGAGCAAGAGCTTTCAGTTCAGTCGTGGCCAGCTTTCTCCGAATCTGTTGGCCCGGTGTGGGCGTCAGCAGGCTCTGTCCTTAGCCTTAATCCCTTCCTTTCGCTTGCGTGGGCAGCTTGTCCTCCGACGCCGAGTCCAGATGTCAGCAGAGGACTCGATTCTTCTTGGAGAGCATATAAGCATAGTAACAGGCGGCCATCATCAGATCCCCAGAGGACACCATGAGTAAGAGGCACATCGAGGTAGAGGAAAGAGATGAGGAAGGACAGGTTTGCTCCGAGAAGCAGGAAGATAGTAACAGAACTAGAGGGAAGAATTTGAAGGTGGAGACACTGGTGGGTTACAAAAAAGTCGAGTGAGTCGAGGAGAACATGAAAAACATATTAAAGGAAGCAGAGATAAGGCGAGGACAACTGTTTTATTATGGTTTGATAAGATGAAAAAAAAGTATTTTGGGTTGAGTGGTAATTGGGACCTTGTGGCTGCAGAAAACCCAATTTAAGAAGGTCTGAGTGGAAAGCCGGGTGTGGTAGCGCAAGCCTTTAATCCTAGCACTCGGGAGGCAGAGGCAGGTGGATCGCTCTGAGTTCGAGGCCAGCCTGGTCTACAAAGTGAGTCCAGGACAGCCAAGGCTACACAGAGAAATCCTGCCTTGGGGAAAAAAAAAACAGTGAAAAGAGTTGGCACAGTGAAGAGTCCAAAGGAAGTTCCTGCCTCAGACAGGACTAAGTCCAGGAGCTCAGCCCGTCTCCTAAAGGCTCGATTCGTTCCTCTCTGCGTTGAGATTGCCTTTGGGGGCTGCTCGCTTTGCCAGCCTTTTCCTACGATGTGGTCCCAGTAGCCCTGCAAAAGAGGTTCCCCTTTTGGGTCAGTCTCCACAGACGTTGCAGCTTGAGGCTGGAGCCCTGCCCTAAATAAGGGACTGTCCGTAGGAGATGGATGGCTGATAGCCACCGCCTGAGAAGGCAGGAGGTCAGCCCCTGGGCTGGGACTGAAGCAGAGTGGCTCCCTCGGGAAGGTCAGGCTACAGTGAGCTAACGGAAGGAGACCGGATGGCCCCCTCACCCACGGGGGTGTGGTTGGGGCGACAGAAGAGAAGGGCAAAGAGCAACCCCTTACCCCAGTGGCCTTTACCTTTGCCCCAGCCGGGAGAGACTCGGAATGTGTTTACTGATATGAAGGTAGGAGGCAGGGAGGGGACCACCTGGGAAGAGGGAAAATGGAGTTCGGCCTACATGGAGGGAGAGACTCATGAGAAGAATCAACTTTATTCTCGGTCTGCTCAGTGATGCAAAGGCCCTGTCCCCCAGCAACTTAGTAGCCTCTTTGAGTGTGGCGTGTTGAACATGTGGTGTCACACACCTGTAATCCCAGCACTTAGGAGAAAGAGTCAGGAAGCTCACAGCACAGCCCTAGGCCAGGCAGAACTACACAGCGAGACCCCATCTCAGAAGCAAACAAAAGGGGCAGCAGACATGGCTCAGCAGTTAAGAGAACTGACTGCTCTTCCAGAGGACCCAGGCTCAAACGCCAGCACCCGCATGGCAGCTCACAACCGCCTGGAACTCCAGGCCTCCCTGGGCACACCAGGCGTGCATGTGGTGCACAGACAAACATGGAGGCAAAAATACCCATACAGAGGAAAAAAAATTATTTTTTAAGGACAGAGGGTTCCAGAATCCCTGCAGCTAAGGGACTCAGAGAGGAGGTGGGCGGAGATGGGGAGCAGGCCTGGCTGGAAGGACTGGACCCAAGTGCTAGGATTGGTCCTGAGCCTGTGCAGGGGAAGCTGTGAGATGCCAGGAGGGGACCAAGCTGGGCAGAGTGTGGTTACCAAGCCCATGAGCTGAGATCCCTCCCTGAAGGCAGCAGCAGCAGCTGTTTTGATCGGGAGACTGAAAAGAAGGCAACGTCTGACTTGAGAGGTTGAGGCAGTGCTTAAAGCCACACTGGAGATGGGAGGCAGTTAGCCCAGGCAGACCACATTGATGACTGGTGAAGGGAAAAGGGGGTGGAAGGTTCCCCTTCAGAAAGCAGCAGGGTGCCGTGGCCATCTTGTCACAGACAGTAGCTGAAGACCCCAAGGCTGACATCTGAAGACTTGCTAGCTTGCAGGAGGAAGGGGTAAAAGGTCACAGCAGGGTCATGGTAGAGGTCAGCTGTTGGGCCAAGAGGAATAAGCATGCTACCGTAGCCCTGTGGGTTGCCCTCACCCACCCCACCACCCTTTTTCTGCAGAAACATTGTACTACACAGATGACACCGCCATGGCCAGGGCCCTGGTGCAATCCCTGCTGGCCAAGGAGGCCTTCGACGAGGTGGACATGGCTCACAGGTGAGGGGGTGACCCTGGCATGAGTCCAGCCAGGCAGGCAGTGGTGCTGCAGCCCTCAGCACCCCTTCCCGCAGCAGAACCCTTTCTCAGGCTGACACCAGCCCCCCAAGCTGAAAGTGACCACACTGTATACACAGGCATCCTAGGCACCTCGCCTCCCTCCCCTTTAGCCCGCCCCAGCCTTTTCTTGTAGCCCTGAGAGGCACCTTCGAAACCCTGACTGCCTCCCTTCTCTCCACCAGGTTTGCCCAAGAATACAAGAAGGACCCTGACAGAGGGTACGGAGCCGGGGTCATCACTGTCTTCAGGAAGCTCCTGAGCCCCAAGTGCCGCGATGTCTATGAGCCTGCCCGAGCCCAGTTCAATGGAAAGGGCTCCTATGGCAATGGGGGTGCCATGCGGGTGGCGGGCATCCCCCTGGCCTATAGCAGTGTCCAAGATGTACAGAAGGTACTGGGCAGGCCGGTCACAAATACCCCTTTCCCGACTCTGTCTGCAGAGACATGTGACAGTGGCTCCTCCTCTCCTTAGTTTGCCCGGCTCTCAGCCCAGCTGACCCATGCCTCCTCCCTGGGTTACAACGGTGCCATCCTGCAGGCCCTGGCTGTGCACCTAGCTCTGCAGGGTGTGTCATCCAGTGAGCACTTCCTCAAGCAGCTTCTGGGCCACATGGAGGAGCTGGAGGGTGATGCCCAGTCGGTCCTGGATGCTAAGGAGTGAGTAAAGGCTGGAATGAGGGTTGAGGCAAGTCAGAAGTATGCACAGGGCAGGGGTCGGGCACCAGGCACGGCCCCAAAGCCAAGCCTCCTGCCTTCGCTGGGAACCTATGGAGTGGTTAGAAGAGCCCCCTTGCTTCCGAAGATTCACGGCCCTCAGTGTCTCAAGGAACAACACTGTTAAGGCACATGTACCTACATGGGTGGGACTTGGTGTCCCCAATTCCTCTTATGACTCCCTTCCCCCTGCCTGTATCTCTGCCTGCTTGCTGACATCTCTAATATTGTTTGCAAAACCCCAGGTTGGGTATGGAGGAGCGGCCATACTCCAGCAGGCTGAGGAAGGTGGGAGAGCTGCTGGACCAGGACGTGGTGAGCCGAGAGGAAGTAGTGTCTGAGCTAGGTGGGTGGACTCTGACTAATATGTACCCCAGCTAAGCACAGTGCAGAGAGGGCTTCTGGGACCCCTGGAGCTCCTCCTTGTCGGGCTCCTGACAGGACTGGGAACACAGTGCCTGCAGTCTTGAGGGTCAGTGTCCCCAGAAACAGCGACTGGCAACCAGTGTGTCGACTAGTGGCTGTGGATGTTAATTTACCTGGTACCTGTGCGCCGGGCACTATGTGGAGTGAGCCCTTCATGGTGAACTGCCCCCCAGCAGCCCTGGGAGAGAGCAGAATCAAAGGCAAGAACAGGACTAAGTGGGACCTTGCCTGGCCACTAGCAGGCTTGGTGGGTCACTGGTAGTCTCAGGGTAGGGCCTGAGATCTCAGGCCTGGCCCTGCACCGAGCTGGGTGTGCTGGCTCTCAGCCTGTGGCAGGAAGCCTGTGGCAGGGAGGGAGGTCAGGTTCCCATGCTCCGCCTTTCCCGCAGGCAATGGCATTGCCGCCTTGGAGTCTGTGCCCACTGCCATCTACTGCTTTCTGCGCTGCATGCAGCCTGACCCTGAGATCCCCTCCACCTTCAACAGCCTCCAGAGGACCCTCATCTACTCCATCTCACTTGGTGGGGACACAGACACGATAGCCACCATGGCTGGGGCCATTGCTGGAGCTTGCTATGGGATGGAGCAGGTGCCAGAGAGCTGGCAGCAAAGCTGTGAGGGCTATGAGGAGACAGACGTCCTGGCCCAGAGCCTACATCGAGTCTTCCAAGGGAGTCTGTGAGGACCACAGCTTCAGTGGCCCTGTCAGGCCCATCAGGACCAAGGACATCTCAGATTGGAATCCACAGTTCCCGTAGGCTGGCTCGCCTGTCCCAGCATTCCTAGCGGTCAGGCTGAGGGCACCCTTGGGACTGGAGTCTTGGGACAGACTGTGGAATAGTGAGGACCTGGTGCCTTCTTCGGGGCTACAGCTCTGACTCTGTGGGGTTGTATGACACCCCAGGGCCCTCGGAAATGTGAGGAGCCAGGGCTGGCTTTCTTTGGAAAGGCATCTGTGGCTCTCGCTCTCTCATTTAGAACACAAGACTTGCGGGAGCATCCTGTCTCCGTCGGGTTTTAATGAGTATAAGAGTCAGCTTGTGGCTGACTGGGCAGAGCCAGCAGTGGCTTGTGTGGCTCTTGAGGCTGGCATTCACCCTACCCAGTGGCAGCCTGGCCTTGGCCCTCACTGGAACGGGCTCCTTGACAGCTTCTGGTGGAAGTCGCAGCAATAAACAGTTCCATGTAAGCCCCAGTGTGTCCTGTTTCTGTCTCTACTGATGCATTGTCTTAAGTAGTGACTCCCTGCCTGGGCTACATGTTCCCAGTCCTGGGGCCCCAGTGCAGTAGCTGCTGTGTTATGGGGCAGTCTTCCGCTTCTGCCCAGGAAGGGCAGAGTAGGCAGAAGCAGTGACTTTTGTCAGCTAGGCATCTGGTGAATGCTTTGCCTGAGACACTGGGTAGAAACAGTCTGATTGTCCTGACTTCATCAAATAGCCCAGGCCTGGCTGACCCAGGAAGAGGGGCCCTGGAGGCGGTGGCAGAGAGTGAGTGTCCCAGTGGACTGTTGGATGCCTCATGTATCTTGGGGCCCATGTTTTGTACAGCATGTGTTATAAAGGACAGGCGAAGCTGGGCACACCTTTAATCCTAGCATTTGGGAGGCACAGGCAGATGGATCTCGGCATTTGATGCCAGCCTGGTCTACAGAGTGAGTCCCAGGCCAGCCAGGGCTCCAGAGTGAGATCATGTTGGGAGGAAAAAAAAAAAAAGAAAGAAAAGGAAGGGCACTTGAAAAGACACCTTCCCATGCACCCCATGAGGACAATCTCTGAGCATCCTTCCAGGTTCAGTGAAGGGACAAGCGTGTGTGGCTAGCTGAGTGGTTAGCCTGAGGTTGGCTTCCAGCCAAGCTGAGGTCCTATCAGGTTAGGCATTTATCAGGTTCACTGTCAGATCCCCAGAGTCAAGGACGTGAGCATGTTGCAAGCTGTGAGCAGGCACTTTCTGCGCAGGACAATGCCCCCTACCTGTCAGCACGCGGCCTAGCACAAGCCCCACTGCAAAGATTGACAATTTCATTCATAATCTGTGTCAGATGTTGTAACTTGGCCCTTGGGATCCTGAGCCAACTGTCAAGTTCCAGTGCTTCTGAGAGCCTGCAGGAATGTTCCACCAAGTTCCATCCGGCTCCAGCCACTGCCCTTCTTTGGTTTCATAGAACGCCTCCGAGTTTGCCTGGTGGTGCTGAGGCAGGAAGGGAGCGGGGTGTGGTTCTGAGGGCCTCAGGAGCCTGAATGGGCAGCTGTGAGGAAGGTGCACTCCTCAAGAAACCAGGAAGGAAAGCACTTGGATGCCAATGAAACAAGTCAGGGCAGTAGTGTCTCTACAACAGGTTTTATTGGGGGGTAGTCAATATAGTCAATACTGTCTTTTTTCCTTTTAAAAAGTCCCATTTTTTTTTTCCTTCTGGTTCCCCAGCGCGATTTCCCTGAACCTAACATGGGGCACATGGTAAGTAGAGAGGAAACTCCTACACCAGGTTAGAAATGAAGTCATGAGTCGAAAACCTCTGTCTTAGAACAAGGGCCAGAATACACAGACGCGCAGGCTGAAAAAGTGTCACTGTCGTGACAGCGCCACCTGCCGCTCCAATCTATAAGCATCTCAGGCTCGCTGACCCTTCCCTAGAGGCTTCTGGGTGGAGACTGGCAGCTCCGCACTGACCCAGCTTTCTGGGTTCCCTGGTATCCAGGGCTCCCTCTGGGAGCTGGTTCATCTCTGGCCTGTCCAAACCCACCCCTAACACATCAGCTTAGTGGCTTTGACCCAGGGAAGGTGGAGTTGAACAACAGGCCCAGCAGGGTTGCTCTGAGACCCCAGCTGGTTCTCTTGGGCGCCCCCTACCCTCGCTCCCACAGAACTTCCTCTTGCTGTAACAAGCAGATCCGCCTTTGGAAGCTGAAGCCAACAGTCCACTAGGCTGCTTCCCCCCCCCCCCCCCTTGCCACTGTCGGCAGGGGAGGAGGCGGGGCCCTCTTCCTCAGTCCATCAGCACGGGGAGCCGAACGTGCCCAAATCGGAGCACAAGAAGGATTGCCAATTGAATATCCCAGATTCGCACTTGGTACTGTTAAGTGGCTGACTAGGTGAGGACTGAGGAAGGTCAGAGGCCACAGAGGGAAGCAACCATCCTTACATAATCAAGAAGGACCACCATCCCTGCCCCCAGCTGAGCCCAGCCTGAAAGGGGGGTGAGGGTAGGGGGTGGGGAACGGGCTGGGAAGTAAGCCCACCTGCTTCCTGCAGGAGCATCCTGATTAGGGAGGGTCGTGGAAGCCCTAGAGCCAGCTCATTCCAGTGGACCCGCTGGCATCCTTTGTTTCAGAGCCTTTCAGCCTCTTGGACCCTACCCCCGCTTAGAACAGGAAATTGGAAGCAGAGGGCAGAGAAGGAGGACGTGCCCACAGATGAGCCCTCTAGTAGACACTAAATACCCACGGCGTGGTTCTTATTAAGGCGAAAAAGAAATCTTCGCCCACAAGCTCGTGGGCCTCTCTGCAGAGAGGGCCCAGCGAGAGGCGTGCTGCCTTGAAGACACTTAACTTTGGAGTTGGCAAACGTCCCCTAACGGTCTAATAAGGAGAGAATTAGCCCACCCCCAGCAGGTGAGAGGCGAGAGGGAGGGACGCTCCTGTTTGCATGATCATCAGTCCGGCTCGGCTCTGCAGTCTGTGTAGACACTACACAGAATCCCGTCTCAGCCCGTGGCCGTCGGCCCTCATGCTCGAGAGCCAGAGCT
This sequence comes from Acomys minous, assembly GCF_964271855.1. Lineage (NCBI taxonomy): Eukaryota > Metazoa > Chordata > Mammalia > Rodentia > Muridae > Acomys > Acomys minous. The sequence continues at coordinate 102,101,123 of NC_140487.1, read as the reverse complement.
TTGGAGATAGTCAGGGAGACAGAAGAGCTACCGACCTGCCCCAGGTCCGTGCCCCTGTCCCCTTCACAGATCTCCACAGATGGCCGCTTTGGGAGTCTTCCAGGGGCCAGTAGCAAGGGCCACACAACGGTCCCCACCAGGACAGGTCTTGGTTCCACAGATTCACTCTTGGGGGAGGAGGGTCTATCCATGTGGACTGCCTCCATGGTCCCCACTCCCCCCAAAAGGAAACAAAACCTCAGAGAACCTAATGTCATCCGTTGGAGGCCCCTGGGGAGCTGGGACAGGCCTGGCGAACACCAGAAGCCCCTGGCCCGTTCCATGCTATCTAAGGCCAACAGGAAAGCCACCTCTCCCAGCAGTTTCCTGGACTCACAAGGGGGCTGAGCTGAGTGCTCTGGGGGTGCTGCCTGCAGACCAGGCAGGTCCAGAACAGGGTACAACTCCCCCACCACCACACACACACACACACAGAGTGCACCTGGGGGGAAAGAAAATTAGGCCAACCTCTTCCAGAAACAACTTCGGCCTACAGAAAGCAGATCAGTCTCCTCGGGCCAAGGCCGCCGGCCACCTCTGTTTGGCTCTTGCTTGTTTCCTTTCAAACGGACATCTCTGTAACTCGAAAGGTCTCTCTATCACTAAAGAGGAGGAGGCCAGGGCAGCAGGGTGCCCCCAACAGGTTATGTGGGACACAGCAAGAATCCTGAGAAGGAAGAATGGATGTACTCGGTGGAGTAGAGGCCATTGGCCTGGTCTGAGGGCATTTGCACCCACACCTGGTCATTGGGCCGCAGCTGGAGCACAGCTCCTCCAGACGCCTGGTCCAGATAGCCTTTCTTGTACTCGTCGTAGGTGTAGGTGGCTGGGACGTTGTTCTTGTACAGGGCCACCCACACATTGGTGCCCTTGACGTGCACGTGGTAAGCAAAGTAGTAGACCCCTCCCACTGGGCAGGTGAAGATCCCAGTAGCTGGGTTGTAGCCACTGTGGCCATTGTAGAGAGTCCGGTCAAACCTAACTGGCATGCCTGAGGCCGGGAAGGGCGAGGTGAGCACCGCGGTGAAGGCTGGAGTGGCATGGGCTGACAGCTCACCCAGCCCAAACTGTGGCCTGCCTCCTTTGCCCAGCACAGCACCTTCCACGCCACCGTTGGGCAGATGCAAGCCTGCAACACCAGTCTCATCAAAGGCCCCAGGGGCACCAGGAGGCCCAGGAGGCCCTGGGGGCCCAGGAGGCCCTGTGAGTCCTGGGGAGCCAGGGACTCCAGGAGGCCCTGTGGGCCCAGCAGAGCCAGGTTCTCCCACTTTTCCCTCTCCGGGAGGCCCTGGAAGGCCTGGTTCACCTTTCAGGCCTGGCAGACCCTGGGGCCCGATGGGACCCGATGGGCCCTGGAGTCCTGGGATCCCAGAGGGACCCCTCAAGCCAGGCTGGCCAGGAAGCCCCAAGTCACCTTTCTGCCCCAGGGCTCCTGCCACCCCTGGCCCCCCAGGGCGACCTGTAAAACCTGGCTCACCCTTGGGCCCGGTTGGTCCAGGGGGTCCATGGGCCCCAGGAAGTCCCCTCTCACCAGGGAGCCCAGGCTTCCCAGCTAAGCCATTAGGCCCTTGGTCACCCCGAATGCCAGGCACTCCTGGGGGACCTCCAGGCCCTACCTCTCCCTTGGGCCCAGGGGGCCCACGTCTACCAGGAAGCCCTGCAGACCCAGGAAGGCCAGGTGGACCCCCAAGGCCCTGTGGACCCTGCTCCCCTGGCTCCCCGTCCTCTCCTGGCTCCCCTCTGTCCCCCAAGAGCCCTGGGGCCCCAGCTGGGCCCCTGTCTCCCTTAGGTCCTGGTTTGCCTGGAACCCCATAGCCAACAGGCCCTATCAGGCCAGGGGGGCCCCGGAGTCCTGGCTCCCCTTTAGCCCCTACTGGGCCCTGTGGCCCTGGCACCCCTGCTGCCCCTGGCACCCCCACACCATCTACCCCAGGGGGCCCTTTTGGACCCACAGCTCCTGGCTCTCCCCTAGAGCCTGGAACCCCAGGGGGCCCAGAATCACCTTTGTCTCCAGGGGCTCCTGGTAACCCATCCAAACCTGGTTTGCCCAAGCCAGCTGGACCAGGCAGCCCAGGGGGCCCAGGGGCGCCTGCCTGCCCAGGGGCCCCAGGCAATCCGGGTTGGCCCACTCCGTTATCACCTTTGAGGCCCCTGTCTCCTCGGGGTCCGGGCTCTCCCTGGGGTCCTGGCTCCCCCCTAAATCCTGGAGGTCCTTGCACTCCCTGGGCACCTGGTTTTCCAGGGACAGTAATGCCTGAAGGACCTGGAAGTCCAGGGGGGCCCGGGGGCCCCCTGAGGCCCTGGTCCCCTCGTATCCCTGGCTCCCCTCGCAGTCCTGGCTGCCCTGGCGGTCCAACCTTGCCTGGGAGCCCTGGGGGACCAGCTTTGCCCATCCGGGAGAAGCCAGGGGGGCCAGCAGGGCCTGGCTGCCCGTGGAGTCCAGGTTTTCCCGTGCCTGGTTTCCCCGGGAAGCCAGGGGGCCCAGGGGGACCCCGAGGTCCAGGCTTCCCAGGGGGACCTGGCTCGCCTTTCAAGTCCATTGGCAGCAGCGGTAGAGGCATTTCTGAAAGAGAGAGAAGAGGGCAGTCAGGGACCTGGGCAATGGGAGCTGGGCACCTCCTTTACCATGCCCCCATGACAGTGTAGGAAGCACTGGGGATGGACAGGCTTCCCACTGGGGAGCACATTCCCAGAGCTGTCCTTCCATGATGGGAGGAGTTCGGAATTGCCCAGTTGCCATCCTGGGAGCACTGCAGGCGTCCTCATCTAGGGCTCCTTGTACTTTACCCAGCCAGCCTTGCCCAGCAAACTTAGAATTCTATTCATGGCCGCAAGACCTGATGGTGGGATGGCCACCAGGTGGCGCCAGTAGCCCACTTTACAGACCAGTGTAGTTGCTTCCTTACCTGCCCAATCCCACCCACTCTTATATGTAGGCCACCTGCATCAACCAACCACAGGCAGCTTTTGGCCCTCTAAAGCTCAGAAGCCCTTCCACCAGGAAGAAGCGGAGCTGGGAAGATGTCTTTTGGACACTGGGGAGCTGTGGACTGCAGAATCTGGAGGGGCTTAGGGAGCTGGGGTGCAGTCTTAGGTACTGTTGAGTAGGGAGGCTCTCACCCAAGTACTGGCCCTTGCCTTCTCGGAAAGGCGGCCCCACTGGTCCTTTCTGCATGGGCTGTACATAGTTCACTGGGGCATATCCAGCTGCGCCCCCAGCCCCGCCACCAGAGGACGCTCTCAACCAACACCCCAACAGCAACAACAGCAGCGAAGGCAGCATGGCGTCTGCAGTTGTGCTGTAGGGAGAAGAAGGAAAGCTGTCACCAAACCAGCCACCAGGACCAGGCGTTCAGATCAGAACTCAGTGGTTATTCAAAAGCAAATCTCAAAGTCACAGGTCTGCTGTACACACTGCGGGCTAAACCTTCCTCAGCACATCCCTTTGCTAACGCAAACCCTTTCCTGATGAGGTCTCTGCCACCCATGTGCAGGCCAGGTACCACCTGGGCTCTTCAGTCATCTCGACACTGGCACAGTGGTGTCGCTGTCACCCACAGTGTCCAGATGATAGGGGGAGTCAGGTCTAGAGTTTGACAAGTACTTGTGATGCCCCACCACACTGATGTCCTGGACTCCCATCCTGCCGTCTCGTCTCTCCCAACTTTTACTCTGGTACCCAGGACTCCTTACAGGACAGCTCCCAGGCCCCAGTAACCTCAGTAGCTCTGGGCCTCAGTTTCACCTTCTGCTTAACCATCAAGGCCCCTTCTTGCAAATGCCTCCTGACAGCTCACACAGTCCTTGGTGTCCCAGCTGTCCTATGCCAACTTGAATACACTATTCACCAGAGAGAGGGAGAGTTTGGGCAAATAACATGGGGTAACATGCCTACCCAAGTCTTGTATGCAAATGTTCACAGCATTAAATTATCCAGAACAGTCCCAAAGGCAAGCCCACCATCGCCTAACCGGGATGCTAGCACAGCGGGCATGCTTTCCATATGATGCACTCCATTTTAGTTATTTTTATTTATTTATTTTTATTTTGTTTTGTTTTTTGAGACAGGGTTTCTCTGTGTAGCCTTGGCTGTCCTGGACTAGTTTTGTAGACCAGGCTGGCCTCGAACTCATAGATCTGCCAGCCTCTGCCTCTTACAGGGCTGGGATTATAGGCATGCGCCACATGCTCAGCTGATGCACTACTTTTTTTTTTTAATGCCTTTTTAATGACCATGCATTTATTTGAGGGAGAGGCGAATAGGAGTGTTGCAGTCAGACGACAACTTGTATGAAGTTGCCCTTCCACCATGTAGGTTCCCAGGATCAAACCTCAGTCACCAGGCTTTGCCGCAAGCTCCCTAACCCGCTGAGCCATCTCGCAGGCCCCAAAAAACGCTTTTTAAAACTAGGCATAGAGGGGCTGGAGAGATGGCTCAGCAGTTAGGCACACTGAGTGCTCTTCCAGAGGTCGTTCCCAGCAACCACATGGTGGTTCACAATCATCTATGATGTGGCCTGATGCCCTCTTCTGACCTGCGGGTGTACCTGCAGGCAGAACACTGTGTACATAATAATAAATAAATAAATCTTTTTTTAAAAAAAAAAAGCTGGGCATTGAGGGAGGCTGGGAAGATGGCTGAGTAGCTGAGAGCACTGACTGCTCTTCCAGCTAACCCTGGTTCCATTCCGAACACCCATATGTTGGCTGCCAACTGCCTGCAACCCCATGTAGGTGACAGAGAGCAGTTTTCTTTGTTTCTTCCTGTCGCTCTGGCTATCCTGGAACTTACTATGTAGATCAGGTGGGCTTCAAACACACAGAGCTCTGTCCACCTCTACCTCCTGAATGCTGGGATTAAAAGTGTATGCCATCACATCTGGCCCCAGCCACAAACACTTTTTGGGATTGTTTGGGTTTTTTTTGGGGGGGGGTTGTTTGTTGGTTTGTTTTTGTTTTTGTTTTCTAGACAGCATTTCTCTGTGTAGCCCTGGCTGTCCTGGAACTCACTCTGTAGACCAAGCTGGCCTCAAATTCAGAAACCTGCCTGCCTCTGCCTCTGCCTCTGCCTCTGCCTCTGCCTCTCCAGTGATGGGATTACAGGCGTGCACCACCACTGCGGCTGCCACATCACACAAACACTCAAGTAGGATGTTGCCTTCTTTTCAGTCTCCCGATCAAAACAGCTGCTGCTGCTGCCTTCAGGGAGGGGTCTCAGCTCATGGGCTCCATAACCACATCCTGCCCAGCTTGGTCCCCTCCTGGCATCTCACAGCCTCCCCTGCACAGGCTCAGGACCAATCCTAGCACTTGGGTCCAGTCCTTCCACCAGCCAGGCCTGCTCCCCATCTCTGCTCACCTCCTCTCTGAGTCCCTTAGCTGCAGGGATTCTGGAGCCGACCGCACCCTCCCCCCCTCCCTTTTTTGTTCTGTTTTTGAGACAGGGTCTCACTGTGTAGTTCTGTCTGGCCCAAAACTGTGTAGACCAGGCTGGTCTTGAACTCACAGAGATCTGCCTGCTTCTACCTCCCAAGTGCTAACATTTAAAGGCGTGTGTGCCACCATGCTCAGTGCGTTTTTCTTTTCTTTTCTTTTTTTTTAAATAGGGGCACACATCTGTAATCCAGCACTCTGAGAGGCAGAGGCAGGTAGATCGATGTGAGTTCGAGGCCAGCTTGATCTACAAAGCAAGTTAGCAAGTTCAGGACATCCCAGGTGACACAAAGAAACCCTGTCTCAAAAACGAAACAAAACAGGTACACACGTAATCCAAGCTGGTGTCAACTTGGTAGATGGCCAAAGATGACTTAGAACTCCCGAACCCTGCCTCTACCTCCTAGTGTTGGGATGACAGGTGAGACCCACGGCACTCAGTTTTATGGGGTGCTAGGGATTGAACCTAGGGCTCTGTGCACACTAAGCAAGGCTGAGCCACATCCCAGCCTACAGAAGCACTCTTTTCCAAAAGTGTTTCCTTAAAAGAAGTCACTGTCACAAAACAGCTACCCCCAGAGACAGCAGCAGGAAAGTATAAGCACACTCTTCCCAAAGACACTCCCGTGGGACAGACAATAAGTAAGTTACTGCAGGGGGCTGGAGAGAGACTCGGCTGCAAAGAGCACTGGCTGTTCTTCCACAGGACCCCGGTTCAATTCCCAGCACCTACACCAAGTCTCACAACCAGTTATAACTCCAGTTACAGAGGATCCAGTGGCCTCTTCTGGTCTCTGCAGGCTCTACACACGCATGGTACACACAGAGACACAGACACGTGCAAGCAAAACACCCATACACACGAAATAAAAATTATTTTTAAAAAGGTTTAAATTTGAAAAAAAAAAAATTTGACTGGGCCGGGCATAGTGGGACACACCTTTAATCCCAGCACTTGAGAGGCAGAGGCAGCAGATCTCTGTAAGTTTGAGCCCAGCCTGGTCCACAAAATGAGTCCAGAACAGCCGGGGCTAAACAGAGAAACCCTATCTCAAAAAAAAAAAAAAAGTAAAGTCAGTCTCCTCTGCAAGAATCCACCTGCAGGGGCTGGAGAGACGGCTCAGAGGTTAAGAGCACTGACTGCTCTTCCAGCGGTCCTAAATTCAATTCCCAGCAAGTACATGGTGGCTCACAACCACCTGTAATGTGATCTAATGTCCAATTCTGGCCTGCAGGTATAAATGCCCACAGAGCACTGTATACATAATATATCTTTTGTTTTGGTTTGGTTTGGTTTGGTTTTTGGTTTTTGGTTTTTCGAGACAGGGTCTCTCTGTGTTAGCCTTGGCTGTCCTGGACTCGCTTTGTAGACCAGGCTGGCCTCGAACTCACAGCGATCCACCTGCCTCTGCCTCCCGAGTGCTGGGCTTAAAGTTGTGCGCCACCACACCTGGCAATAATTAAAATATCTTTTTAAAAAAGAATCCACCTGCAAACTGCCCCGCCATTACACTTACACACACACACACACACGCACGCACGCACGCACGCATGCACGCACACAAGAAAATGGAACATATTTTATGTTCAACAAATATCCATTGAATTAAAAGCAAACATCAGAGTCCAGCGTGTGGGCTAAGGCTCAAGCCCAGGGCTTCACATGTAGCTCTTCCAACAGAGTTACATCCCAGCTCTGAATCCATTTTTTAAAAAAAAATGTGTAGTAGGCGGTCCACAGAGACAGGAAGTAGATGGGGTTGTTGAGGGCTGAGGGAAGGGGAAATGGGCAGTGATTCTCACAGCAATGGCCTTTCTCGTCGGGGTGATGAACTGTCTGAAAACTGGTTGTGAGGCTGGGGAGATGGCTCAGCGGTGGTTACAAACATCGGTTGTTCTTCCAGAGAACCAGACAACCCGAGTACGATTCCCAGTGTCCGCATGCTCCTCACAACTATCTGTAACCCTGGTTTCAGTGGACCCAATCTCTCAGAAATTCAGGCAAAATACCAATGTACAGAAAAGGAAAACTGGTTGTGAGCTGGGGCTGGTGGCACAGCCTGAAATCCCAGCTACTTCCGAGGATCAACAGTGTAAGGACTGAGAGTCCAGCGTGGTGGCACAGGCCTTTAATCCCAGAACTTGGGAGGCAAGGGATCTCTGTGAATTCGAGGCTAGCCTGGTCTACAGTGAGTTCCAGGACAGCCAGGGCTACCCAGAGAAACCCTGTGTCACCTAAGGTCTAGGGCTGGAAGGACTGCTCAGTGGTCAGCAAAGACAGGCGCTTCCCAAGGACCCAAGCTTGACTCCAAGAACTCATCACATATCTGCTCATAAACACTTAGAATTCCAGTTCCAGGGACCCAGTGCCCTCTTCTGGCCACTGCTAATACCCGGCATGCATGTAGGCAGACACACATTCACCTAAAATTAAATTAATTTTAAATTACCACCTAGCAGGCTGGGCATGGTGGCAAACGCCTGTAATAATCCCAGCACTCAGAGGCGGATCTCTGAGTTCATGGCCAACTTGGTCTACAAAGAGAGTCCAGGACAGCTAGGACTACAATAGAAAACCTGTCTTGAAAAACCAAAAAATATACCAGACTTGATACCCCATGAGCATATACAGGGGGAGGAGGTCCCCCTCAGTCACAGTCATAGGGGAAGGGAGTAAGGGGAAAATGGGAGGGAGGGAGGAATGGGAGGATACACGGGATGGGATAACAATTGAGACGTAATATGAATAAATTAATAAAATATATTTTAAAAAAAAAGAAAGAAAAACCAAAAAATAAAAAATTGCCAGATGGCACGGTGGTATAAATCTTTACTTCTTGCACTTAGAAGGCAGAGACAGGCAAAATTTCTGTGAGTTTGAGGCCAGCTTGTTTGGTTTTATTTGGGGTAGGGGATGTTTGTTTGTTGAAACAGAGTTTCTCTGTGTAGCCTTAGCTGTCCTGGACTCACTTTGTAGACCAGGCTGGTCTTGAACTCACAGCAATTCACCTTCTTCTCCTTCCCTGGTGCTCCCCAGTCTGTGCACCACTACACCCTGCTTAGTCTGGTATATATATATATGTATATGTATATGTATATGTATATGCATATATATATATATTTTTTTTTTAAATAGGGCCTGATATAGGCCAGGCTGGCTTCTACTCCTCTACTCACTATGGAAATGAAGATGACCTTGATCTCAGGTTCTCCAAGCTCCGCCCCCTGAGTGCTGGGATCACAGATATGCACCACCATGACTGCCTTGGTGTACTCAGTACACTGGGATTTCTTCCATGCTAAATAAGCACTCTACCAACTGAGCTACAGATCCAGCCCTGTACTTTACTTTTTAAAAAAGATTTATTTATTTTTATGTACATTGCTGTTTTGCCTGCACGTATGTATGTCTTTGTGAGGGTGCCAGATCCCCTGGAACTGGAGATACAGGCCGTTGTGAGCTGCCATGTGGGTGCTGGGAATTGAACTCAGGACCTCTGGAAGAGCAGCCAGTGCTCTTAACCACTGAGCCATCCCTCCAGCCCCTTGTACTGTATGTACATTTAAATGGACTAATTGAAAGATGTGTAAATTACATATCAATAAGGCTGTTGTTTTTGGAGGGAGGATGTTTGGGGGGGTTCTGGTTTTGTTCTTTTGAGGCTTTGTGGGGGTTGTTTGCTTATTTGTTTGTTTTGAAACAAGGTTTCTATATAGCCCAAGCTGTCCTAAAACTCACTGTATAGACCAGGCTGGCCTTGAACTCACAGAAAACTGCCTCCTGAGAGCTGGGATTAAAGGCATGTGCCTTTTTTTGTTTTGTTTTGTTTTTGACTTCTTGAGACAAGGTTTCTCTGTGTAACAGCTCCACTGTCCTGGACTCACTTTGTAGACCAGGCTGGCCTCGAACTCACAGACTCTGCCTCCCAAGTGCTGAGACTAAAGGCATGGGCTGCCACGCCCAGCTAAGATGTTGCTTTTAAAGTGGGTTAACTACTTGCTTCTTGGCTGCTGTGAGAGCACCTGTCACTTGGATAACAGTCTGTCTGGCATCAGATCCCGCGAGTCCCTGCTCTGAGGTCCACACCCAGGGGCTGGAGGAAGCAAGGCTCTCTCTGATGTGGTACTGTGCTGCAGCTCTCAGCCTTCCCATCTCTCTTGGCAGGAATGGATAGAGGGCTGCAGGGAAGGTCCACGGAGCCACTGCCCAATGCCCAGGTTCAAATCCCAGCTCCACTACCCACCAGCTCTGTGACCTCAAAGGGCCCATTACTCTCCCTGAGCCTAGGCCTGACAGTAACACCCATCGCTGTGGCTCCCTGTGTGCTAAGCTCAAGCTGCCCTCTTCTGGCTGGCAGGCATACATGCAGGCAGGATGTTGTATACATAATAAATAAAATAAATCTTTAAAAAGAAAAACAACCCCCCCCCCAAAAAAAAGGCACTGGGCCACGAGGCCCAGTGAGTCCATACGAAGGTCACGCTTGAGCTGTAGATGTGGAAAAAGAATCTTAGGGCTAGGGAGCAGCTCACTGTTAGGGGGCTCCCTGGCATATGTGAGGCCCTAAGTTCCATCCTTAGCAGAGGGAGGAAGAGGAGGAAGGAGGAAGGGAGGGGGAATGGGCGAGGGGAGAAAAGCTTACACTATAACAGTCTTGCTTGGAGCTGAGGCCTCCTCATCAGGGGCCTCCGCTGAGCACAGGCCACCTGCCTTATTGGCCGTGACTGATGGCAAGACTCAGCAAGCCTCTGGTGTACAGGTATGGCTCTCTTCTATTGTTGCTGTTTTTCAAGACAGGGTTTCTCTGTGTAGCCTCAGTCGTCCTGGAACTTGCTCTGTAGGCCAGGTTGGCCTTGAACTCAGAGATCTGCCTGCCTCTGCCTCCCGAGTGCTGAGACTAAAGGCATGCGCCACCACCACTACCGCCACCCAGCCAGGTCTCGCTTTATTAGATGCTGATGGTGAATCAGACCAGAAGCCATCCCAACAGTTCATGTATAACCTTCTCTGGAGCCTGTGAGATGTTATTGTGGTCTATGGAAGAGGAAATGGGTTAAAAGTCCTCATTAACAAGGCTACAGGCACAACCTAAGTCCCAGACAGGGGAACCAGGCCCAGCAATTATCCTTTTCACCTCTCCTCAGCACACAGGGCAGGGCCCTCTTGCACCGGTTGTCTGGGCTGGCGCACTCTGGGAGGGGCTGTGCACACCTGTCTAGAGCCATAGTGTTCAGTCTAGTGGGTGGGCAGGGGTTGTGGGGGGAGGGGAGGAAGCAGAAGGGGAAGGCGACTGAGGGTATAGACAGTAACAGAGGGAGCCAAGATGGCTTCTGCCTTACTTTAGGCCAGGGCCAAGGTCATGACACCATCGCAAGAACCGTAGCAGGCCTGGCTCTGGAAAGACCCAATGTGTTTCTCACATATGGGAAATGGCAATGGAGGCTAGAACCAGGCAGGCAAGGTACCAGACATGGCCCAGTGCGAGCCAGGAGCAGGGCCTCCAGCACTCAGAGCCATGCAACTTTGAGTTCTGTTTTGAGTCTTACAGGACTGATTTCAACCCCTCCCATCCAACACTGGTGTGTGTGTGTGTGTGTGTGTGTGTGTGTGTGAGAGAGAGAGAGAGAGAGAGAGAGAGAGAGAGAGAGAGAGACACTCTCCTCCCTCCATGAGGTCAGGGACCACGTCTGGTAACAGGTGTGCCAGGTATGCATTTGGAGAGTGATGAAAGTGCTAGCCCAGTAGCCACGCGTGGTGGTGCACCCCTTTAATCGGGAGGCAGAGGCAGGTGGATCACTGTGAGTTCGAGGCCAGTCTGGTCTACAAAGCGAGTCTAGGACAGCCAAGGCTACACAGAGAAACCTGTCTCAAAAAACAAAAACAACAACAACAACAACAAAAAAGTGCTAGCCCATAAATGCTGTGTCAGGAATGGTCTAGAAGTTTTTGCTCAAAAAATGACTTAATTTTTGTGGCCCTTTCCACGATGAAGGTGCTGTCGGGGCCTGTCTACAGACGAGACAGAGGCTCAAAGAAGCACAGTGATGCTTGCCCTGGTTGGGGGTTGGCAACGACAGGGCTAGGACAGAGACCTGTGACTAAGCAAAGCTTTAGCCACCAGGACTTCCTGCTGCGGGAGCCAGGCAGCAAAGCAGCAAGCTGTCTGAGCACAAAGCTGGGGAGTGGAGGCAGCCTGCTGTAAGGTGAAGAAACAGGCAATAGCCTGGAGGTGGCACTGTGTGAGCCTGTGTGCCAGGCTCAGGGACACTGTGGCCTCAGCGCACTGCCTCCTTGATGCTTCTCCACCTGGGTGACCCTCACTTGCTCTGGCATGCTGGAGCCGCCCATTCCATTGGCTGCCTCACAGAGCTGCTGTCTGTGGCGCCAGCCTCAGCTCTTATGTCCTGCTCTCCCTGTCCTCACATGGCCAAGCTGGCACACAAGGAGGCTCCACAATGCGTGACCGACTTTAAGAACACACAATGCGCTGGGCGGCGGTGGCGCATGCGCCTTTCATCCCAACACTCGGGAGGCAGAGACAGGCGGATCTCTGTAAATTCGAGGCCAGCCTGGTCTACAAAGTGAGTCCAGGACAGCCAAGGCTACACAGAGAAACCCTGTCTCGGGAAAACACACACACACACACACACACACACACACACAATGCTAGATACAGTGGCACACACCTGTAACCTCAGCAGACGGGAGTCAGAGGCGGGAAGAGTACAGAAACGTCTAGATCATCCTTGACTACTTTGCACGTTTGAGGCTAGACAACCTCAACCCATCAATCATCAAGAACACAGCTACAACTGGCGCCACCCTTCCCACGGTGACAACCTGATCTGCACGGACATGTCTGCTCCAGAAGAGTGGAGAAAATAAAATTCATCTGTTACTCATTCTCCTAGCAGGGGTTGTTGGCCAAGTTGGGGAGGGTGGGCGGCAAAGATCAGCAGAGGCTCTACCCAGCTTCGGCCACCGCCGGCTGTGTGACCTTGGGCAAGCCATCACCATCCCTTGGTGACCACTCCGGAGGTGTGGACAGAAGGCGGCCAAGGCTTTCAGGGGCTCGGAGCCTCGGAGGAGGTGGGACATATTCAGGAGACGCTGATTCAGGGGATTGCGCCCTGGCGGCGGCGGGGCAGACGCGGTGTTTGGACAGCTGCAAGTCCTTAACGAGGATTTCCCCCCTTTTCAACAAATCGCCGTAAAACACCATTTCGTCCAACTCAGCGTTTTGGGGCAGCCTGGCCTCCTCCCAGGGAGGCGGAGGAGACTGGCTGGGAGCGGGCGCCCCGGGGCGTCCAGACCCAGGTAGGAGGAGGCTCAGGTCGACAACCCCCCCCCCGCCAAACCTCCTCCCAGGTGTGCCGCCGCTCCAGCCCCCACCCCACCCCCTAGTCCTCTGATCCGAGGTGCCGAGGGGCCCCAGAGAGAGGACGGCTGGGTGAGGCCGGTGTGACCCCGCCCCGGGGTGGAGGCGGATGGAACTCGACCCGAGCAGAATCCAAGCCCCAGCACCCCAGACTGCGGCTCCGCGAGCAGCGGCGGGGAGGCGCGGCGGCCGGTCCGCCAAACCACAGGTATGCTGTGAGCCGCTTCCTGTGGTGGAGACGTTCTGCAGAGCCCCTGGCCGGTGCCTGGTCCCCAGTCCCCAGCCTCTTCCTCTCTTCCGTGGTCTCTCGGGCCTTGTCTTCCCTCACCTGTCAGGTGAGCGCAGTGGCCAACCCTCCTAGAGCCTGGCCTCCTAGTGCAGCTACACAGAGCTGGGCGATACCGGGCAAGTGACTTAATTTTTCTGAACCTCCAGTGACCTGAACAAAAAAAGTTAACTGAGATACTGGGAGCCACCAGGCCCTTCAAGTGTGCTGCCTTTGCCTTCCCTTCGTGTCCGGGAAGTCCTTCCTCCAGTCCAGCCATATACCTTCCTGATACAAAGTGGCACCAGCCCTCTATCTAAAGCCTAAAGGTTTGGAGGAATGAAGTCTGAATGCCCTTTTCTACCCTTCTAGACCCTTCCCCTGGTTAAGGGAGAGAGAGAGAGAGAGAGAGAGAGAGAGAGAGAGAGAGAGAGAGAATATGAATGTGTGTGTGTGTCTGTGTGTCTGTGTGTGTGTGTGTGTGGACCAGGTTTATCTGTAGAGATGCTGAGTACATCCAGGGGTGAGCAGAGGACGTGACTCAGGTCTTGCCTCCAGACTCCATTGAGCTCTTCCCTGGTCCTCAGTCCCAAAAGAAAAGTGAGTTTTTTCTGATGTGCTAAAGAAACATTTGGAAGTAAATGAGCAGCCTGGGTGTTTTTAGCCACTGCTGTCAGTCACCTTCAGACAAGTATTGATAGTTGTTGGATGAATTTGGTATCTTTTTACTGTTTGCTAGTTACTTTGTGTATTAAGAAGTTGAAAGATTGTGAACTATTCTTGTGTCTAGTACATATAAACTGTAATTTAAAAAAAAACAACAAAAAGAAACTTCTTTAATCCCAGCACTTGGGAGGCAGAGGCAGGCAGATTTCTGTGAGTTCCAGGCCAACCTGATCTACTGAGTTTAGGACAGCCAGGGCTACACAGAGAGACCCTGTTTTGAAAAGAGAGAGAGAGAGAGAGAGAGAGAGAGAGAGAGAGAGAGAGAGAGAGAGAGGTGGTCTCCACCCAAGGCCATGTCTGTACCCGGGGGGGGGGGGGTTTCAGTGTGGACACCAATCCTGTGTGGCTCCCAGCGTCTTGCCCCACATGTCCACAGTCCAGGCACACCCCTGCCTGACCCCGGGCGAGGTCTCTTCACCCTCTCCCTGACATGCTGCACACTTCTCCTGCTGCCCGCCTGCAGAGCCAGGCTTCCCCGGAGCTGGCTCAGGCTCATGGCCTCTGGACTGTCCTTGTAGTTCCAGGTCTCCCCATGTCCCCAGACCCATCACCTCTACTGGCACACCTGTGTCCACTTCACCTCAGCCCTGCCTTCCCACGCAGGTGTCATTTACCCCCACCTCAGGCTTCCTCCCCACCCCACCCCCCCAATCCCTGGTGCCCAGAATAGAAGTCTAAACATCACTGCTAGCTCTTCCTTCCTTATAGTGAAACACAGACTCCACAACTCCAACAATGGCCTCCCCTGCAGTCCACTTGGCCCTTTCCTGAGGGCTCTTGGGTAGCACCCTGCACGCCTGCACCCTGCACAACTAAACCTGACACCCTTATTACTTTGCCTTCAAGCCACAGATCCAGTCCTGTGGACTTCGTCTCTTCTGTCCCTTTCACCTCTGTTCCTTCCCCCACAGCCTCTGCCGGTGTGGTTATAGAGACCTTATACTCCAAAATACAGCCAGGCAGCGGTGGTGCAAGCCTTTAATCCCAGCACTTTACCCCCCAGCACTCGGGAGACAGGCAGATCTCTGTGAGTTTGAGGCCAGGTTGGTCTACAGGAGAGGCAAGGTTACACAGAGAACCTGTCTCAAAAAACAAACAAGCCAACCAACCAGCCCAGAGGCCAATGCACCCCATACACTCCATAAAGGTTTGATAAATGATCTTGCAAGGCGCTGGGGAGTATATAGCTCAGTTGTTAGTGGAGTTGTCTGGCAGGCACAGAACCCTGGGTTTGATCCCTACATCACATAAGACTGTGTATGGGACAAGGGGGGCTGGAGAGATGGCTCAGAGGTTAAGAGCACTGCCTGCTCTTCCAAAGGTTCTGAGTTCAATTCCCAGCAACCACATAGTGGCTCACACCCATCTATAATGAGATCTGATGCCCTCTTCTTGTGTGCAGGGGTACATGTAAGCAGAACACTATAATAAATTTTAAAATCTTTAAAAAAAAAAAAAAGACTATGTATGGGTGGTAAACAACTTCCTGTGACCCCAGGAGACTGAGAAGTTCAAGGTCATCCTTGGCTACATGGTAAATTCAAGAGACTAGGCTGGGCTAGGTGAGACCCTGCCTCCAAAATTGTGTATGTGTGTGTGTGTGTGTGTGTGTGTGTGTGTGTGTGTGTTGTGTGTGTATGTGTTTCAAGACAAGGTTTCTCTGTGTAACAGCCCTGGCTATCCTGGACTTGCTTTGTAGACCAGGCTGGCCTCAAACTCACAGAGATCCACCGGCCTCTGCCTCCTGAGTACTAGGATTAAAGGCGTGCACCACTACGCCCAGGCCTTCACATTCTTTATATGGACTTTAACAACACTTCTCAAACGATTGCTAGGATGGACGTGGCTGGTGTAGACCCAACCCCTTGCATCTTGCCAACCTCCTGGGCTATGCCTATGAGCCCTGCCTGTGGACCACCTGATGCCGTAGCCCTGGCCATGACTCTCGCTTGCTCTGGGTTCTCTAGTGGCTCCAAGCACCCACAGGATAGATAGCCCTATGTTGTTCTGTCACTCATGTGACTTCTAGAGGAGGATGTACTGAACAGACCATTTCAGTCCTCTTCCACGTCTGTCCCCTTTACATCTCAGCATCCGTCTCTCTTCCTACTTAGACCTGTGTGCTGTGTGCAGATGCAGTGACTCCAACCTCTCCCATGCCCTCGAGACAAACTGACGTGTCTGTGCCCTGACTGAGGTCCCTCTCTGCAAATCGTGAGCTACTGGTCAGCAAACAGGGCCTTCTGCAAGGCCCATGCCTGTTCATGCTGACCTCAGCTCTTGTGTCTGCCTCTCTGGATGAGGTCTGGCTAGAAACTGGAGGGAAGGAAAGGAATAAAACAAGCCTACCACAACCCTGGGCACCCTTAATGCCATACCTACCTTCCCATGTTGCCTACCTGACCCTTTACTTCTCTTTCGATGCGCCCCCTCTGAGTGCCTTTTTCCTCAGAACAGCCTTCCCAGCCTCCCACTCTCAGACCCCACCTCATGCCTCCCTTCAGCATCTCTCAACAAGTACTCAAGAGAGCCTGTAGCTGGGGCTCCAGGGCCAGTTCTGATCAGGCCACCTTGCACCTCAGGGCCGCCTCTAGGGACACTGACCAGGGACTGGTCTCTGTTGCTCTTCCTGAGTCCCTCAAGCCTGAGTCACAGACCAAACACCTCCTCCTGCCTTACAAGTGACTACATTTAATGCCAGGCCCCCTGGCCTCTGCCCAATTGCGTCTAGACACCTGCTAGCCCCTGGAGGAAAGCTTTCTTTCCCACCAAGCCTCCAGCTGCGGAGGTAAGGCTGTCCCAAGCTGAGGCAGATGACCCACAGCCAAGGCACCCTCAGGTGTGCCAATAAAGCTGGCTCCTTCACTCTGGGGCTATGGCCTCAGCGGGTGCCACTCTGTGCTGGCTTCCAGCAGAGGCCTTTGAGCCTCTGACCAAAACAGACAGGAGGGTGTCCAGATCCAGCCTCCCAGCCTCAGCCCGGCAGGTCGGCCTTCCTCAGCCTCCAGCTCTTCGCCTTCGCCTTCTGGTTCCCATGTGCAGCCTTTTCCGGAGCGCCACCCTCGGCCGGCCGCTGTCGCTCCAGCCCGCCAAGATTCCAGGGCCTCGCGGCTTCCCTGCGTGGTGGCGGCGGCGGCAACGGGAGAGGCCGGGTTGGGCAGGGAGGGAGCCGGCGGGAGTGCGGCCAGGCCACTGCACTCAGGCAGGGCCAAGCAAACACGGCCGCGCCAAGGAACGGGGCGAGATAGTTCACAAATGAGAAAAAGCTGCTTCCGACTTGGGCCGGGTTTTTGCAGCCCAAGGAGCTGAGGTCACCTGCGGGAGAAGCCGTGGGCAAGGGGCACCCTGAGCCTGGGTGGGAGGGGCTGCTACTGCAGCAGGAGCCAGTGAGTTTACCCAACACTAGCCCACCCACCTTTAGGTATCAGAAAACTCCGCCCCACATCTAGCTTACCTTTTGCAGGTGGGAGGGGCCGCAAACTTCCTAGCAGAGGTAGAGCCTGAGGATAAATGACAGGCTCAGTGAGAGGACTCATAGAAAAAGCGAGGGCCACCCCGCCACCCCGCCAACCCGCCAGTCAGCCTCCCCAAGCTAGCCATGGCACCGGACCAGCAGCCCAGCAGACCCTCTTAACAACCCCACACCTCAGGCCTGCTCTCAGCCAGTGCCACACCCATCCTGGTATGAGGCACTGAGGAAATCCCTTCTGTGTGCCCTGTTGCTCTGGCCAAATCCTGTCTCTACATTAGGACTTGCTGAGGGTGGCCCCTAAGATGGGGGAAGTAGTTCACCTAGTGTAGTTCATACTGATGTCTCCACTCCTACCCTGGAGGAGAAGCCAAAATCAATTTTAAAAAAAAATTTAAAAAAGACAACCAAACAAAAATGCCATCCTTAATCTTAGTACTCAGGTGGATCTCTGTGAGTTCGAGGCCAGCCTGATCTACACAGTAAGACCCTGTCTCAAATAAACAAACCACCACCCCTACCCCGCAAACACACAAACAATTGGCTAAGATCCTTGGGCTGTAGAAGCACAGAGCAGATCGCACCGTCCCTCCAAATCCCCCAGTGGGCTCCCCTAAGAGGCTTCACGGAAGAAGAGGCGGGCGTTCAAGGTAAACTCTGAAAGATGAACAGAAATCTGAGAGGCCCATGAAATGAGTAAAGGTATTTCAGGCTGTAGGGAGCTGCTTGGGAGCCCCAAGGGATGGATAGTCTAGAAGTCTTTAGAGTTGGAGACCAGCAGGAATGGAGAGTCCAGCATCAGGGCGAGGTGAGCTTTGAAAGCCACGCTTGCATTCACTAATCAACAGGGAAGCCACTGAAGACGGTGGAGTGGGGTGGTGGGCGTGGCCAGAGCTCTGAATGGCAGAGCGTCCCAGTTAAATGTGGAACCAGGTCCAGGGCTTGCCTAACACATACGATGCACTTGGCCCGATCCTCAGTACTGCATAAATCTGACATGATGGTACATGCCTGCCACCCCAGCATTTGCAGGGTAAAAGCAATAGAATCAGGAGTTCAAGGTCATTCTTTTTTTTTTTTTTAAGATTTATTTATTTTATCATTATGTATATAGTATTCCGCTTGTATATACACATGCACACAAGAAGAGGGCACCGGATCTCACAATAGATGGTTGTGAGCCACCATGTGGTTGCTGGGAATTGAACTCAGGACCTTCGGAAGAGCAGGCGGTGCTCTTAACCACTGAGCCATCTCTCCAGCGGAGGTCATTCTTACCCACATAGTGAGTTCAAGGCCAGCTGGGGCTACATGACACCTTGTCTTGAAATATCTGCAAAACTCCCTGGCCTAGGTAGATAGAACAGTTGGAGCTATTGGCCAGACCCAGACAGGACTCCTGAGTGGATAAAGAGGGGACACCCAGCCAGCCCACCTGGCAGGAAGTACCAAGGCTTCGTCACTCTCTCCCCCAGCTGCTTGCTTGCCTCTGCCCGATCCCATGGAAACTCTGACGGCCTGGCCTTCCCTGTGGCTGCACAAACAGCCAGATGCCAAAGCCTGTGGCTCCTGGCCCGGCTGTCTACCTTGCTGAGCCCTGAACACCCGGGCTACGGCTACAGTAAACACCAGATCTGCAGCAGAGGCCACTCACTCACAGACTGAGCTGCTGAAGCCTTGGTGGGCGGTCTGTACCCCCACCAGCTCCTCCCCACGGAGAGTTGCGGGGTGGGGATATTTGATCTAGGCTGGATCTGAGTTTTAGAACTGTCCTTAGGTAAGGACAGGCCATCCAGGCTGGGAGAACAGCAGAACTGAAGGTATGGTATGTGGCAAAGCTCTGAGCATACACAAGGGACAAAGGGGATTATAAAAACAAACAAACAAACAAACAAACAACAACAAAAACCCAAAAAACAGCGGTCAAGCATAAGGCCTCGCTTTGATCCCCAGCACCATACACATGTACACATACACAGACTAGTGCTGGGGGAGGGGGTGTCATTTGCTTAGCACGCTCAAAGCTCTGACCCCAAGCCCCAAAACCACATAAACTCAACGTGGTAGCACATAGCTGTAATCCCAGGACTCAAGAGGTAGAGGCCAGAGGCTTAGAAATTCAAGGTCAGGCCGGGCATGGTGGCACACACCTTTAATCCCAGCACTCGGGAGGCAGAGGCAGGTGGATCTCTGTGAGTTCGAGGCCAGCCTGTTCTACAAAGGGAGTCCAGGACAGCCAGGATAACAGAGAAACCCTGCTTGAAAAACCAAAAAAAAAGAAAAAGAAAAAAGAAAAGAAATTCAAGGTCATCTTCAGCTAGATAGTCTGCTTATGGAGTACAAGGTCATGCGATCCTGACCACCACCCCCAACTCGGAAGCTCACATGTACACTCCTGTGCACAAAGGACAGAGTTTTCCTGTGTAGGAAGCTGTCAAAGTACATCTTCCAGGAATTGATACTCTCCTTCCAGCATAGATTATGGGGATCAAACTCAGGTCACCGGGTTTATACTGCAACCATTTGTACTGGCTAAGCCATCTTGACGGCCCAGACTTTGAACAACTGTGTGTACCAGATGACTTCACTTCAGAGGGCAGCCAGGGTCTACCCCAAAGCTGGCTCCCCCATCTTCTACCCATGCTTATCTAATAACAGTTTCTAAATCCCAAGAACTCCTAGGATGAACAACAAAATAAATAATAGACCTTAAATCCATGCTATGCACAGAACAGCGCTGGCCATGTCCCAGGCATCACTTTAAAAAAAACATTTTTATTACATTTTTATTAGTGGGAAGAGGGCCATGCATGCTGCGGCTCATGACTGTACAGGTGAGAAATAACTTTCTTTTCTTCTCCATATTTTCTTTGGGGGGGTTGCTTTTGTTTTTTGGTTTTGGTTTGGTTTTGGTTTTTTCAAGACAAGGTTAGCCCTGGCTGTCCTGGAACTCAGGACAAGCTGTAGACCAGGCTGTACCACTACACCCAGTCATCAGACCTAATTTTCTTTTTCTTTCCTTTTTTTTTTTTTTTGAGACAGGGTTTCTCTGTGTAGCCCTGGCTGTCCTGGTCTCCCTTTGTAGACCAGGCTGGCCTCGAACTCACAGCGACCCACCCACCTCTGCCTCCAAACTGCTGGGATTACAGATGTGCACCACCACATCCTGCTCCAGACATAATTTTCAAGAGTTGTTAGCTCTCTCCTTCCACCATATAGGTCCTGAGATCAAACTCAGGTTGCCAGGCTTGAGGGAAAAGCACCTCTACCCACCAGGCCATCTCGCCTCTCCTTAGCCCCTCTCCTCTGCATGGCTTTACCAAGACCTCCTCCCACAGCCCCGCCCCTCTCCTCTGCATGGCTTTACCAAGACCTCCTTCCACAGCCCCGCCCCTCTCCTCTGCATGGCTTTACCAAGACCTCCTTCCACAGCCCTGCAAGGCTGGAGCCCCTGTCCAGTTTCAATGGGAGATAGGAGGAGCATGGAGGAAGCAATATCTACTCTCCAAAGTCCACCTTAGACCTCGGCTTCCTACGAATTAGGCTCCTGTTGGCCAAATCCGCTCTACCCTACCCATCCACCACCATAACCCAGGTACCACAAGCATAGACAGACAACACTGGGCACAGAGTGCACAGTCTCTATGAGGGCCTCGGGAACCCCGTCCAAGATGCCATAAAGTAAGAAGCGGGGTGGATGGGTGCACCAGGGCCCGGCTGAGCTTTCTTCAATGGGTCCCTGTTCTCAACACCCTAATCCTCTGCATCTGCCCTCCCGTGGGGACATCTCTCCTTTGCACAGCTAAACCCCAACAGCAGACACGGGAGGGACAATCTGTCTCCTCCTCACCCAGCAGTTTTGGAGAACTGTCGAGTCCCCAAGAGGGCTAACCTGGTGTCAGGCCCAGCTCTCACTACAGTGTTCCAAAGACAGGCCCTGAGGACCTGAGGGTCCTGGGAAGAAAATTCAGCTCCATGCAGGGTGGTGCCTACAGGAGAGAGGTCCATTACTGTGTCCCACTGAGGGCAGGTCCAGGCGACAGTTCCAATTTAAACATGTTTGTTAGCGGGGTGTGGTGGCACATACCTGTAATCCCAGCACTCAGGAGGCAGAGGCAGGTGGATTGCTGTGAGTTTGAGGCTAGCCTGGTCTACAAAGTGAGTCCAAGACAGCCAAGGCTACACAGAGAAATCCTGTCTCGAAAAAACAAAACCAACCAACCAACCAAACATTTCTGCTTTAGATTTATTTATTTCTATACGTGTTTTGCCTGCCGGTATGTACGTGTACCATCTGTATGTCTGGTGCCCACAGAAGCCAGAAGAGGGAATCTGAGTCTGTAACTGCAGTTATGGGTGAGTGTGAGCCACTACGTTGATGTTGGGAACCATACCCGGGTCCCCTGCAAGAAAAACAAATGCTCTTAACCACTGAGCCATCTCTCCAGACCCAAAAGTCTCATTTTTAAAAGTGATGGGTTCAAGACCCACTCAAGAGCATGCTGCGTGTGTGCAGTTTGGTTTGGTTTGAGACAAGGGTCTGTCTCCTTAGCCCAGCTGGCTTCCAACTGAGCTGTAGCAAGGATGGCCTTGAACTCGTGATCTTCCTGTTCCACATGCCGGGTAGTGGTATGGTTGTTTTGAGGCAGGGTCTTTTTTTTTTTTTTTAACTTTATTTTATACGTATTGGTGTCAGATCCTTTGGAACTGGAATTACAGACAGTTGTGAGCTACCATGAGGGAGCTGGGAATTGAACCCCAGTCCTCTGGAAGAGTAGATAATGCTCTTAACCATTGAGCCATCTCTCCAGCCCTGAGGCAGAGTCTTGCTATAAAGCTCAAGCTGGCAGGGAGTTCACAGCAATCCTCCTGTGTCAGCACACACGACTACATTGCACACCTTTTTTGTTGTTGTTTTGTTTCAAGACGGGGTATCTCTATGTAGCCTTGGCCATCCTAGAACACACTCTCTCTCTCTCTCTCTCTCTCTCTCTCTCTCTCTCTCTCTCTCTCTCTCTCACGATTTATTTATTTATTATTATGTATACAGTGCTCTGCCTGCATGCATACCCATAAGCCAGAAGAGGTCACCAGATCTCATTATAAATGGTTGTGAGCCACCATGCAGTTGCTGGGAGTTGAACTCGGGACCTTCGGAAGAACAGCCAGTGCTCTTAACCTCCAAGCCATCTCTCCAGGCCCCCTGGAACTCTCTTTATAGACCAGGCTGGCCTCGAACTACAGAGATTCCCTCTGCCTCTGCCTCCCAAGTGCTGGGATTAAAGGCATAGGTCACCATGTCCTGCCTCATGTTGTTTTGTCTTTGTTTTTAAATATCCAATTATTTATTAAGGGGGAGGGGTTGGGTGTGCCACAGGGCCGGTATGGAGGTCAGAAGGCAACTTCTAGGAGCCACTTTATCCCCCTACCATGTGGGTCTTGTGTATCAGGTCATCAGGCTTGGCAGGAGCATGTTTATCTGCTGAGCCATCTTGCCCCATGAGTGTATTCCTACGGCCTCACCAGCCCAGTGCCTTGACTCCTTCATTGATGATATGTAAACAGCTTTTGCTCCCTAGAACTTGTGTGACGATTAAACATGTAAATTGTCATTCAGGAACTCAATACATGTCCACTGTGGTTATTAAAATATCACCACCATGACACCGCCTGGCTATGTGAAGTGTTCTAAACCCCACTTAACAGATAAGAAACTGAGCACTCAGGAGGCAGAGGCAGACGGATCGCTATGAGTTCGAGGCCAGCCTGGTCTACAAAGTGAATCTAGGACAGCCAAGGCTACACAGAGAAATCCTGTCTCAAAAAACACCAAAAAAAAAAAAGAAAAGAAAAAAGAAAGAAAGAAAGAAACTGAGGCACAGATGAGTCACTTGCCCGAGTTCATCAGCAAGCCAGGAGAGGGTGGTCCCACGGCTTAGAGCCAAGCTGGGTAAGTGCAAGGCAGCCCTCCATCCTGCTCCCGCAGCTGAGGCAGAGTGTTCCTGGAGGGAGGGTGTCTACCACATCCCCTCAGCTCATCCCCAGCCTGGCTAACCCCCAGGGTTTCCACCCCCTCCCCAGTCCCTGCTGCCACTGCAGGAGGGGGCTCTGCATTCCTGGCTAAGCATCGGATTTGCTGTGCTCCAGGAACTATGAAAAGAATGTTTGCCGCGAACTAATAAGCTCGTGGTCGCCTGTCAGGAGTGTGGCCTGGAGGGCCCACGCAAGCTTCATAGCAGCCAGCACAGTGGGAGAGAAGCAGGCTAGACAGAAGGGAGAATTTCCTGGTCTTAAGCACTGAGATGCTGGAAGGGGTGGGTGCCAAAAAGTTGGCCTCAGCCAGGCGTGGTGGCTCAGGCCTGTAATTCTATCTCTCAAGAGGCTGGGGCAAGTGGATGGTAAGTTTATGGTCAGCCTAGGCTACACAGAGAGTTTCAGGCCAGCCCGAGCTACATAGGGAACGAAATTACAGAGGGAGGGGAGTGGGCTTCTGGTAGCTCACAGAGGAGAAATGACTTCCCACCCAACAGTTTCCAGGGAGGGACAGGCCAGCATCACTGGCCTGTCTCAGAAGCATGGCTCTCAAAGGGCCCAGTCAGGACTGACGGGTGAGGCCAAGACCCTGGGTTCAGAGGCTTTTGTTTGAAGAAACTGGTGTCCCTCACTGCCAGGTGCCCCTGCCAAGGACCACTGACAGGTCTCAGATACTAAAAAAAAAAACAACAACCCAGCCTTTTCTGTTCCAAACTCTCCCCATGGGCCTGACTTTCTGGTACCTGCTGCTTCTCTCTGAAAAACAAAACAAAAACAAAAACAAAACCATCTTTGTTACAGAGATGCCCAGCATGCTAAAGATGCTGACAGCCAGTTCTTCGCTCCTTTCCCCAAAGTGAAGAAACTCAGGCCAACGTGAAGGACTAGGTATCATCACAGACCAGCCTGGGAGGTCCAGGCCCACACCGAGCATGTAGGCTGGCTACTGACCTGGCAGAACCTTCCTGGGCTGCTGTGTTGGGGGAGGCATCAATCTTTGCCTTGTACTATGGCCACAGGATTAGAAATATGTAAACAGTGAGCCTAATGAACAGTAAATCCCCAACAAAATCTCAACGGTTACACTCTCTCTAAGAGACAGAAAGGAATTGAAGTTACAGGGTGTCTGGGCTGGAGAGATGGGCTCAGTGGTTAAAAGCACTGGATGCTCACGCAGGGGACCCAAGTTTAGTCCCCAGCACACACATGGTGGCTCACACCTGTCTTTAACTCGTTTCAAGGGCTCCAACACCCACTTCTGGCTTCCAAGGGCACTGCATGCATGTGTTGCACAGACATGCATTTGAGCAAAACACCCATACATGTAAGTAAATAAATAAATAAAACCTTTTTTAAAGGAAGAAAAAAAAAAATCAGAGCGTGTCACATAATTTGACGAGGTCCCCTCCACCCCCAGGGTCCCTGATAGGCCTGTGAGAGAAAGCAGGCCTCGGTGGAGAACACCGTGAGCCCATGGTCGTAGCCTGAGCTCTCACTTCTGCCTCTCACTGCTATGTGACCTCATATGATCCCTCCTGAGTCTCTAATCCCATGCCTAGATGGCCAGCAACGCTGGCCTGGCTCTCCCTGTAAGGTGTCCACCAGCTCCCTGTCCCCCCTACAGGCTTTCTACTCTCTAAGAACAGGCACACCCAGCTATCCACATGGGATCGGGTAGTCTCCCATTCAAAACGCCCTAATAATCTGGATAATATGAGGTCAATGCTCCTACACTCCATGATCCAAGCAGAGAGGTAGGGCGCACGCTGTTCAGAAAGCTCTGGGACAAAGCTTTCTGACAAAAGTAACCCGAGGCCACCCCTCCTTCACCCTTTCCATAAGTAAAAATGATCCCAGAAAGGGATTTTTGACGATAGGGAAACTGAGGCATAGAGACAGGCAGTGCCAGGGCCAACCCTTGAAACTGCATATGCTCCCTTCACTACTGTCTATACCCTCCCTGCCCTGGAAATGATCAGAGAACAGAGAGGTCAAGCCCGCTCTCTCAGAGAGCATAGCTTCCCTGGCACATGTCTGGGTACATGTGTGCACTGTCTGGCCTTGTAGACGCACCCCGGCCTCTGTACACTTAGTGTGTCTCACACCCACAATTTATGGCCATACCCAGCTCCGGTCCCTCATCATGTCTCCTGTGGGGACAGGCCCCAGTGCAACAGAGCAAGGTTCCCCGCCTGACTTCTGCTGATTCCATAATGACATAAGTCCATCTTTTTTTCTTTATCCTTTTTTGGTTTTTGTTTTGATTTTGTTTTTCAGGGTTTTGGTTTTTCAAGACATGGTTTCTCTGTCCAGCCTTGGTTGTCCTGGACTCACTTTGTAGACCAGCCTGGCCTTGAACTCACAGAGATCCGCCTGCCTCTGCCTAGTGCTGGGATTAAAGGCGTGCGCCACCACTGCCCCCAGCGGATGAGTGTGCCTTCATCAACCCCCTCCTGTCGTCCTCATGGCAACCACTCACTTTCGGTCCCATCACCTTTCTCCTCATACTGTACGGCCTCCTCCAAGAGCTCCCTGCCTGGAAGGTGAAGATGTCCCAGCCTCATGTTCGGCATGGAACAGCCAGTCAGCCCCACCTTGCATCACTAGGCGGCTCACACCGGTGTCTCTGGATAACCTGAGAAACCTGACTTCAAACAGTCCCGGTCTGTTGGTCCCTTGACTCTCTGCTGTGAGATCCAACTGACAACACTTGCATTATCTATGAAAGCCTAACAGTTCCCTCTGGTCCCTCCTCTCACCACACTCACAGCCCTGCATTCTGGCTTGCGTAGAACCACCCCTCTTGTGTACCTCAATAGGCACCCAGAGCCCATAGCTGTATCACACCCCCCCCCCCATGAGAGACGTCTGTGCCATTGGTTCATCCACCTAACTCCATAAGAGCCTTAGGACCTGCTCATTGAGGCTCTACTTCCCTACAAAGAGGCCTGTGCCTGTCACCCGGGCTTCTAGAGTAAGCTGTGGGACAGCAGGGCAGGGAAAGTTGGGCTCACATCTTTTGGTCTGGCTGGGGCCCCAGAGCAGGGAAGCGGTGGAGTTTGGGGGCCTTGGTATCTTTTCCTCCCTCTTGCTAAGAGACACAGTTCCTTCCCTCCTGTCTTTCCCTTCCTCTGGGCCAGAGTGGAAACACTCACGTTCACCGAGGTAGACAAAATGAAACCAGAGAGACCCTAGTGAGCATGTAAGGTGTGAGCCGGTGTGTGTGTGCGCACACTGTCCTATGGAAGTATGTCTGGCTAGGCCACATGGGGCTTGCTGTGTGTTGGTTGGAGACCGAGTGTGCACCCGCGTGTGTCATTGTTTTAGCATTTGTGGTAAGAATGTGGTTGTGTGCGTCCAATGAGTCTTTCACTTGGTGTGTGACTGTGTGTGCGTCTCAGTGGGAGGGAGTGTGGCTGTGTGTGTCTGCGGTTTGTTCTTTGTATCTTTTTAGGGTGTTTTATGTGTCCAAGTCTCCATCAGCCCAGCGGGGAGGCCAGCCCTGCATCTTTGTCCCCATCAAGACAGCCAGCTCTCTTTGTGCCCCCCCCCCCCACCTCCCCGGGGTAGATTCCTTTGCCTGGAAAAGTGAGGATCTGCTATCTTAGCTATCTCTGCTGAGAGACCCCATCTACACACCCTCCAGCATCTCTGCCCCACAACCCCCCCACCCCCACCCCTCACCCCCCCACACACACACACAGCTTCTGGTGCGCAGTCAAAGGAAGACTTCTGGGCCGGCAGGGTACCCTGAAAGGTCAGATGCATTTCTGTGCGAGGAATCTAGCCTGATCTCCTGTACAAGCTGTCTCACGCACAAGAGCGCACATACTCCGAGCAAACTCAGGAGGGTCTGTCCTCCCAGGTGCTATTCCAGAAATCTATGTGAATAGCTGTTCTCTACCTAGGAGACTCCGGGGACCCGCGTGGTGGAGACAGCAGAAAGCTGCTCCAAGGACCTGGGACCCTAGCCATTCTTGGCCAGACACAACCCCCTCAATCCCTACAAGTTTCAATGGGAATGGGGGTGCAGACCCTCTGGCTGGGACATTCCTCCGAGCCTCCGTCTCCGGTGTAGAGGCTGCCAGGTTACCCAAAATAGAAAAAAACCTAGGTAGAGACAGAAAACCCAAGTAACTTGGAGGTCGCTGGAGAATCAGAAAAAGCAGAAAGATTGGGAGAGATGTTGTAAGGTAAAAGTTGAGTCCCTTCCCTTCCCTTTCTCTTCTCTACCTCAGTTTTGCTAATGCCGATTTACAGGTGAAGTGAAGTGACACCCTGAGCCTCTGGCCAGTGTTAGAGAGCGACAAAGTAGGGGGGCTCTATCTTCTTACGCCCAGGGAACAGGTCGGGTCCCCCTCATCCTCGGGTCAACCCCCAGCACAAGTCACCTACCTCCAGATCCTGTCCCTACTCTAGGGCCTGAGGCGCCAAGCCCCGTCGGGGCTGGACACCTGGCCACATCCGGCCCTCGGAGCCCCCCAGCCCGAACCCCAGCAATGCTGCCCGCCTTTACCTTCAGGGCGGCCTCCGGGCGGCGCTCCGGCGCTGGAGGGCGACCGGGATGGCACAGGCTCGGGGCCCGGGGCGTCGTCGAAGTCCGCGCCGCTGGAGCTCCGCGTCGCTCTGCCCGCTGCCCCGCGCCCCGGCCGAGTGGGCGGGCGGCGGGAGGGGCGCGGTGGGGCGGGGCCTCCGCCCTGCTCTTTCCACAGCCACAGCCAAAGGCGAGCGCCCCGCCCGCAGCACAGCCATCCCGCAGCCTCGGAGCTCCGCAGACCCCTGCCCTAGACGGCTGCCTGTCTAGGGAACAGCAGCGGAGCTACAAAGAGGGTGTGGTGCGTGGAGTGGTCTGTTGGGCACCATTCATAAGGAATCCACTCAAGACTCAAGACTGGCCCCAACTCGGTGACCTGGGTTCAGCCAGGAAGACTGGGGAAAGAGAGGAGGTCATGATGAACCGGTGAGCTGAGCTTAAGTTGGTTAGATGTCATCTTCAGGGAAATAGGGAGACCTGGAAAACTGAAGTGATCAGATCTGTGCTTTGAAAGAGCCCGCTCGCTACTGCACAGAAAGCAGAGGGGGGTCACTGGGAGTCCGAGGATGGCCCAATGAACTGGGCATGCAATTTGGAAGGATGGTCAACCCTGAAAGGTACTGAGGCAGTGAAATAGACAGAATTTAGGTGTTGGGAAGAGGCATCTAAAGGGGGGGGGGGAGAGGGCGGAGGTACATGTCTTTAATCCTAGGCAGAGGAAGGCGGACCTCTGTTGAGTTTCAGGCCAGCCTGGTCTACATAGTGAGTTCTAGGAAAGCCAACTACAAAGAGAGGGCTTGTGTGCTGGCTAGTTTTATGTCAACTTGACACAAGCTAGTTATGCAACTGGAGGGAAACTTAATTGAAAGAATGCCTCCATAAGGTCCAGCTGTAAGGCGTTTTCTTAACTAGTGACTGATGGGAGACGGTTCAGCCCACTGTGGGTGAGACCATCCCTGGGCTGGTAGTCCTCCGTTCTGTAAGAAAGCCTCCTGAGGGCTAGAGAGATGGCTCCGAGGTTAAGAACACTGACTGCACCTCCAGAGGTCCTGGGTTCAATTCCCAGCAACCACAGGGGGGCTCACAGCCATCTATAATGTGATATGATGCCCTCTTCTGGCCTGCAGGTGTATGTGCAGGCAGAGCACTGTATACATAATAATAAATAAATCTTTAAAAAGAAAGAAGAAAGAAAAGAAAGCAGCCTGAAACTGGGTGGTGGTGGTGCGCACACCTTTAATCCCTGCATTCAGGAGGCAG
This sequence comes from Acomys minous, assembly GCF_964271855.1. Classification (NCBI taxonomy): domain Eukaryota; kingdom Metazoa; phylum Chordata; class Mammalia; order Rodentia; family Muridae; genus Acomys; species Acomys minous. Next base: position 102,071,985 of record NC_140487.1, on the reverse strand, counting down.
AGGCCTAGGCTACAGAGCAAATTCCTAGATTCCTAGGGCTACACTGAGAAACCCTGTCTCAAAAAACCAAAAATAAATAAATAAATAAATAGAAAAGAAGAAAGAAAGAAAGAAAGCAGGCTGAGAAAGCCATGGGGAGCAAGCCAGTAAGCAGCACCCCTCCACAGCCTCTGCGTCCGCTCCTGCCTGCCTCCAGGTTCCTGCCCTGTTGGAGCTTCTGTCCTGCCTTCCTGTGATGAGCTATCACCTGGAAATGTAAGCAGAAATAAACCCTTTCCTCTCCAAGTTGCCTTGGTCACCGTATCTCACCACCACAACAGAAACCCTAACTGAGACACTCTGTCTTAGTGGCCTAGGGATGGTGGGGCCCAGGAAAAGGAGGGTGGTGGGGAGTCTGGAATTTCAAAGGATCCGAAAGGGCAAGGAGACCTCTGGGCTGGTAATGAGGAGTCCTTTGTGGGCCCCTGGCACTTGTTGTCATGGGGTGTGGACAAGTTGAGGGAAGCAGCCCCACCAGGACCCAGCATGGGCCGAGGGCATCCTGCCCTCGTCTAAGGTCAGACAGAAGAGGGAGCTTCAAAGCACAGAGGGACGTGGCTGAGGCGGGAAACTAAGAGCCAGGAGAACAGCCGATGCGAAGCCAGTGTTTTTTTTCTAGAAGGTCAAAAGGGCCCACGGGGCCAGGCAGGTCTCACAGAAAACGGTTGGAGTCAGGGACAGGGTTGGCAGCGGCAGAGCAGGCTGCAGAGCCTACAGAGGTATTAGGAGTGCAATGGAGGATTTTAGATGACCCGAGGCGGGGAGAGGTTTGGGTGAGGGTCGCTGTGTCTCTAAGCTGGAAGGAGCTAAGGTATCCACAGGACACCATAAGGAACAGAGAGAGAGAGCAAGCCCAGGGCTGTCTCAGTCGCCCCCTCCCCCTCCTGCCTGCCCTCCGAGGGCCTCCCACTTCGCTGTCCCCCTGCCAAGGTACACAGCAGCCCCATCACTATTCAGCAGGGCCTCTCACCCCCACCCACCCCCAAGCCTGGGCGTACTCTATCCCACCCCTCAAATTGGGAGACCACCAAGGAGGTCTCTGGGTCTTGCTTCCTGGCCTGAGCCAGCCCAGGGGAAGTACAGCAAAGTCAAGCTGGAGCCTTGCTTGAGGAAGGAGAGGGGGACAGGGGGACAGAGCAGCTAAGAGGACACTGGCAGGGATGGATAGCTGGGCCTTCCCCCACTGCTGGTGTGATGAATAAGCCATAGAAGAGGCTCAGATGGGACCTGAACACTCAAAGAGGGGATAGGAGCTAAGCAGACAATGATATTCTGGAGTTAGCCTGCCTGGGTTCAAATCCAAGTGCTACCACATCGCAATGTACCATTGAATCAGTCACATAACTTCTCATGCCTGAGTTTTCTCATTCAAAATAAATAAATGAATAAACTCTCACAGACTGCTGTGAGGTTCGCATTTATTTATTTATTTATTTATTTTGGTTTTTAGAGATAGGGTTTCTCTGTGTTAGCCTTGGCTGTCCTAGACTGGCTTTGTAGACCAGGCTGGCCTCGAACTCACAGCGATCCACCTGCCTCTGCTTCCCTAGTGCCACCACGCCCTGCGGGGTTCAAATTTATTAATCCATGTAGATCACTCGGTTGTGAAAGTGATATGGACAGATAAGGGACAAGCTGCTGTGAAGGAAGTCTCCATGGGCTTCATGCATACACCCACTCCCCAAAGGTAGCTGCTGACCCCCTCCCTCACTGGGATGCAACCCCGAGTTTCCTGATACGCCCCCTCAGTCCCCAAACCCTTTAGACCTGGCCCACAGCGCCACACAACCTTCCTAGTGGACCGTTTCTCCGGCCTGGTGCAGGGCTCTGCAACCAGCTCTGGAATGGCTGTGTCCTGCAGCCCTAGAGCTCACTACGCCTGGCCCCAACCTGCTGCCACCCCTGCTCCCCAACACCCACCTCCCTATACAGGCTAAGACAGCCTTGCCCTGACCTCATGGCTGGAGTCTCCTTGTCCACCAGCCATTTCCCTTTTGTTTATTAGAACTGTAAGACCAGAAATAAATGTCCTGGATGAGCCAGAGGCTGTGAACTGTCCCAAGGCTCGCCTCCTGGCAAAGTTGGGCCAAACTCCTTAGAGACTTCCACCTTTGCTCCCTCTGGTAGTGTCAGGACAACTGTGAGTCAGCTCTGCCTCTGGCACCCTGCTCCATGGCCCTCTCTGAACTTAGCTCTAAGAATTAGAGCTGCCAGGCAGTGATGACACACTTTTTTAATCCAGCACTAGAAAGGCAGAGGCGGCTGGGCGTGGCGGCGCACACCTTTAATCCCAGCACTCGAGAGTCAGAGGCTTGTGAATCGATGGAGTTCGAGGCCAGCCTGGTCTACAAAGCAAGTCCAGGACAACCAAGGCTACACAGAGAAACTCTGTTTCGAAAAACCAAAAAATAAAAAATAAAAAGAAAGAAAGAAAGAAAGAAAGAAAGAAAGAAAGAAAGGCAGAGGCGGGTGGATCTCTGTGAGTTCGAGGCCAGCCTGGTCTACAGAATGAGTTCCAGGACAGCCAGGGCTACACAGAGAAACCTCTCCTTGAACCCAGAAACTGGGATTTTCTAGAGAGATGGCTAAGGTCCTGAGTTCAATTCCCAGCAACCCCATGGTGTCTCACAACTGTCTTTAATGGGGTCTGATGCCCTCTTTTGTCATGCAAGCATACATGCAATAAAGCACCTTTATACACAAAATACATACATAAAGAAAACTTTAAAAAGCTTTCCACAGTAGCTACTGAAGTTGGCAGAGGGACAGGTTGTAGTACTGGATGGCCAATGGCTGAGGCCATCCTCTGGGCAGCCTGGTGGCCACTGTGTACCAAGCAGGTATTACTGGGTGGGAAGGCGGTGACTATGTGCTTTGAGTGCATCACCATTTCTGGACATTTCTACAGAAACAAACTAAAGAACCCTACCTTTCCCGAAAAGCAAATTAACACCAACCCCTCCCTAGGTCCCTACCACTTCTGAGCCCCAGCAGAGACAAGAGACTCTGCCTTAAAACAAAGTGGAGGGAGAAAACCAATGCCTCTGACCCAGACAGACAGACAGACAGGCGACAGACAGACAGGTATACTTACACAGACATACATACATACACAGAGAGACACAAATAACTCTAAAGTTTTTGTTTGTTTGCTTGTTTGTTTGTTTGTTTGTTTAAGAGAGGAGGATGCTTGAATCTCATCAGGAAGGAATATAAAATGGGCATTGGAGGTGGACAGATGGAAGGAACTGAGAGGGGAGGGAATGGGGAGGGAGCAGGGGTGGGAGGTAGAAGTAGGGAGGGGGGGGAAGGGCCAGGTGAGAGAAAGGAAATCAGAAATCAGAGGTGGGGAGGCATTTCTGGGATTTGCCAGAGACCTGGGATAGAGGAGGACCCAGGAAGTCTAGGGGTGGGGTCACCCTAGCTGAGACTCCTAGCAGGAGGGAATATGGGACCTGAGGTAGCCACCTCCTGTAGCCAGGCAGGACTTTCAGTGGAGGGAATAAGGCCACCAACCCACCCACAAAACCTCTGGCTCAAAATTTGTCCTGCCTACAAGATCTGCAGGGACAAAGATGGAGCAAAGACCGAGGGAATGGCCAACCAAAGCCTGGCCCTACTTAAGATCCATCCCGTAGAATAGAAGCAACCCCTGACCCTGGTAACGCTCCTCTGCTGTGCTTGGAGACAGGAGCCTGGCATAACTCCTCTGAGGGGCTTCCCCCAGCAGCTGATGGAAACAGATGCAGAGGCTCACGGCCAAACATTAGACAGATCTTGGGGAGTCCTAGGAGGAGTATGGAGAACAATTGAGGGAGCTGGAGGGGTCAAGGACTCCACAAGAAAGCCTACAGCAACAACTAACGTGGCCCCAAGGCGAGCTCACAGAGACTCAACCACCAACCAAGGAGCACGCATGAACTGGTCCTAGGCCCCCGGCACATATATAGCAGATGTGCAGCTTGGTCTTCATGTGGATCCCCCAACAACTGGAATGGGGGGGGGCCCTCTCTGACCCTGATGCCTCCCTTTGGGTCCCTGACCGGGCTGCCTTGTCTGGCCTCAGTGGGAGAGAGGAAGCACCTAGTTATGCAGAGACTTAATGTGCCAGGGTGGATTGGTACCCATGGGGCACCTCCCCCTTCTCTGAGAAGAAGAGGGGTGAGTGGGGGAGGGGAGGTGTGTGATGGGGAGCTGGGAGGAGAGGAGGTGGGCTGCAATCAGGATGTAAAGTGAATAAATAAATACACTGGAATTAAAATTAAAAAAAAAAAAAAGAATTGGACCCAGCACTTGGGAGGCAGAGGCAGGTGGACAGCTGTGAGTTCGAGGCCAGCCTGGACTACAAAGTGAGTCTAGGACAGCCAGGCCTTCACAGAGAACCCCCGTCTTGAAAATCCCCTCCCCCTCCCCCCTCCCCCCCCCCCCCCCCCCCGGCAAAAACTTGGAGGTTGGGGGCTAGAGAGATGACTCAGTGGTTAAGAGCTACTACCCACAGGGCAGCTAACAACTGTAACTCCAGTTCCAGGGGACCTGTTGCCTCATGTTGTACACATATCTATACATTCATGCAAAAATACCCCTACACATAAAATAGAATAAATAAATCTTTAAAAAAAAAAAAAAAAAAGGACTGTAGGCCAACAAAGTGAGGATTCAAAGACTGTTCTAGGCCTGAGCAGACAAGTCAAATAGGATGGGTTGTTAAACTGAACCAGACTAGGTATATAACCTTCCTTATATAGGCCCTGGCAGCACCAGTGCTTACATGGGCACCCTGGTTGGTACAGGGAGGAAGATGAGGATTAAAGCAGACTTACTTTGTGGTCCAGTACCACCTCTCTGTGACTGTGGGCAAGTGACCTCATTTCTTCCTTCCCTTCCTTTTTTCTTTTCTTTTCTTTTTTTTTTTTTAAAATAATTTATTTATTTTTATTTTATGTGTATTGGTGTTTTGACTGCATGTATGGCTGTGTGAGGGGGGGTCAGATCCTTTGGAAAAGAAGTTACAGACAGTTGTGAGCTGCCATGTAGGTGCTGGGAATTGAACCAGGGTCCTCTGGAAGAGCTGCTAGTGCTCTTAATCACTGAGCCATCTATCCAGCCCCGTGACCTCATTTCTGAAAGCCCAAGTTTCTCCTCTATAAAGGAGGACACTATGGGGACAGTCCTAATGACTGTGATGCTGAGTGCTCACTTCACCTACATTAACACGTTTAAACCTTAACAACAATCTACAAGGTCATTGGTGTTAGTGTCTTCACTTGGCGGATGGGGCCTGAGGTTCACAGGGGTTAGCGGACTCACTAGTGGTCACACAGATGAGAAGTAAGTGAGCTGGGCTCCCCAGGGGACTTCCTCTGAGCACTGTGCTAGAGGGTCTCTTTGAAGAGACCGCAATCTGTGCCCATTACCTAAGGGCACAAGAAGTCAGTCTATAAGTATAACCCTGAGGGGGCTGGAGAGGCGGCTAAAAGCTTAAGAGCACTGACTATTCTTCCAGACGTCCTGAGTTCAATTTCCAGCAACCACATGGTGGCTCACAACCATTTGTAATGGAATCTGATCCCCTCCCCTGGTGTACATGAAGACAGAGCACTCATGTACATAAAATAAGTAAGTATAGAGCCGGGTGTGGTGACGCACGCCTTTAATCCCAGCACTCGGGAGGCAGAGGCAGGCAGATTGCTGCGAGTTCCAGGCCAGCCTGGTCTACAAAGTGAGTCCAGGACAGCCAAGGCTACACAGAGAAAACCTGTCTGGGGTGTGGGTGTGGGTGTGGGGGGGAAGTAAGTATAAACCTGAATGGCCTCACCAAGAACTTGACCACTCTGGCACTCTGATCTCAGACTTCCAACCTTCAGAACTGCAAGGAGTGAACACTGTTCAGACCAGAAGGAGAAAGAATAAGCCGGGCGGTGGTGGCACACACCTTCAATCCCAGCACTCAGGAGGCAGAGGCAGGCGAATCTCTGTGAGTTCGAGGCCAGCCTGGTCTACAGAGCGAGTTCCAGAACAGCCAGGGCTACACAGAGAAACTCTGACTCAAAAAACAAACAAACAAACAAACAAACGAAGAATAATAACAAAGGATTTAATAAAGTCTGGTCCATAGAAATGGTTCAAAAATAGGCACTGAACTGCAATAAAAGCCAGGCATCATTACCGCCAGCACTTAATAACAGCTCGTGTTAGTAATCTTTATCCCCCTTACCACGGCTCTCCGTTCCTTCCACATTTTTTTTTTTTTGCCTTACCATCGTAACCCCCTCTCCCCATCTCCAGAGCCTGCGGAGGACCTGGATGCGCCCTTCCCCTTTGCCACCCTTCTGTCTGGCAAACTGAAGGGAGGGATGTTTGCACAGATGTGTGGCCCGGGGCATGCAAATAGTCTGGGAAGGGGGGTGTGGCGCTGGCAAATTCCTGTTCCACCGGGGCCTGCCCCAACCAACTTCTACATATGCTAGAGCACAGGACTCTTGGCTCTGAGATTCCTAGGAAGTTCTTCTCCCGGCACACTGCTCTCAGCCATTATGGTTGCCAGGGCCTGTTTCTTCCCGGTTGAGGAAAGTGGAGACCCTCCCCATCCCCCACTCATTCTCCCCTTCCCCACCCCACCCCCTGCCCCCCAGTACAGCTTCCACCCCAGGGGACCTCTTAGCTAGCTCCAACTTTAGAAATCCCAGTAATGCAGTGCAAATTAAAGTTACCTTAACTATTCTAATCTTACTTTGCTTCAATCAACATCTAAATGTGACCACATGTGCCCAGACCGCTGGGTGGCCTGGTTGACGGTAGGGGGTGAGTTCTTGGTGGGGGGTGGGGGGTGGGGGATAGAAGACTTCAGGGGGCTCTCAGGCCAGGCTCTGAAGGAGCTGAGGTAAGGAGATTTAAAGGCCACTGGGATTGTCTTCTGCTGTCTCCTGAGCGGCCCAGGCTGAACATCCCTTCCTCTCTTCACACTCCCTGGGGCAGCAGACCCCTCTTCTCTGCTCAACAACTTGGCAATTGTTCCAGGGGGAAGGGCCAGGAATAATAATGTTCTACACACAGGTGGAGGCTAGAGATGACTTTATGGGGGGGTCCCCCCAGGGCTCCCCACTTACATGGGCATATATGCAGCCCTGCTAGTCATCTTGAAGTTCAAAACAATCTCTGAACAAAAGTCTCTCTCTCTCTCTCTCTCTCTCTCTCTCTCTCTCTCTCTCTCTCTCTCTCTGTGTGTGTGTGTGTGTGTGTGTGTGTATGTGTGTGTGTGTATGTCTGTCTGTCTGTCTGTGTTGTGTCAGTTTGGGTGTTCCTATGCCATGGTGCGTAACTGAGACTCCTAGGGTAACCTCCGGTGAAGGACCAGAGTGAACCAGATTGGATCTCTACTGTTCAATTCATGGTGTTAAAAATCCCAATATCAGCCGGGTGGGGAGGTGCACGCCTGTGATCCCAGCATTCTGGGAGGCAGAGGCAGGCAGATCTCTGTGAGTTTGAGGCCAGCCTGGTCTACAAAGTGAGTCCAGGACAGCCAAAGCTACACGGAGAAACCCTGCCAGAAAAAAAAAATTAAAAATCCCAATATCAGCCCTTAACTCCCCCCCCCAACAAGAATTTGAGATGGAACAGTACTTTTGGGGGGGAGGGGAACTGAGAGGTTGCTAAAAGACTGTGGCTAGGGTCGTGCAGCCTCCACAGACACAGGCCAATTGAAGGTTAGAGTCCCACTGCTACAAACCACATTCCCCTAGAAGCCGTTAAAAAGAGCCTGCGAGCTCCCCCTTAGGGTCGCAGTCATTTTGTGTGGGTGGTTGACCCCTGCACACAGGCTGTTTCTGCAGATTAAATGCTCTTTACTTTTACATACCAGTTGAGTCTGGGATCTTCCTTACACAGTGTCAATCCTTGCCTTCCTCCTTGAGACAAGGTCTCTTTCTGTTTGCCGCTACCTCCACCAGACCGTCAGGCCTGCACCATTGCATCTGGATTTATGGGGGCTTTCCATGCAAACGTGAGGCCCTTACCCACTGAGGCATCTCCCTAGCCGTATTTTCATTTTGCACGAGTGCCTGAAATTACGCGCGGGGCCCTGTGGACCTACCACATACTCTTCTCTCTTAAGAGCCCACATACAGTCAGCACTTTGCTGAGCACAGACTTCGCACTGAAAAGCTATGCTAGGTGCGTGTGGATGCAGCGATGAGCAACGTAGATACGTCATCCTCACAACCCTCCCACACTCGTGTATGCAGCTAGTGGCTTTGCAAGACAGGTCTCCTGTCACAGCCACATTGACTATAATTGCCAACAGGGGACATTCTACGTATGCCAAGAAGTCGGCATACTTTCTTCTGTTTCACCTTCCAGACAGCAAGTTTTTAATTTCCACTTTCCCTAAGAACACAGAGGTTCAGTACTCACAACAGATGGCCACTGGCTGCAAATGACAGAACTGGACCCTGCTTATCACTCATTTTCAACCCCTCCTCCTCTTACACCGCTTTCAGCTGCTTTCCCGTGGGCTGAAGTTCTTGGCAAATAAGTTGGAGTCTAGGCCAGCAAACATGGGTCTACCCTCGCCCTCCCCTGTTTGTTTCCCACCCCCACCCCCACCCCCCGGTTTCTCTGTGTAGCCTAGACTGTCCTTAAACTCAGTTTGTAGACCAGGCTGGCCTTGAACTCAGAGAGCCACTTGCCTCTGCCTCCTGAGAGCTGGGATTAAAGGTGTGCGCCACCACCACTCTACAGAAGGTGTACTCTTTTAAAATATATTAATTTATTTATTCTTCCTGTGTGTGTGTGTGTGTGTGTGTGTGTGTGTGTGTGTGTGTGTGTGCCTGAGTACATGCATATAAACTGTGTGCCAGCAGGCACCCGAGGAGGTCAGAAAAAAAAGCATCAGATCATCTGGAAATGGATTACAGGCAGTTGTGAGGCACCATGCAGGTCCTTGGCTAGAGCAGGAAGTACTCTTAACCTCTGAGCCATCTCTCCAGTCCCACCGCCTTATGTTTTTGTGATTGTGCTTGTTTGTTTGTTTGAGACAGGATCTCAACTCACTAGGTAGCCAAAGATGATCTTCAGTTCCCGATTCCCTCTGGTACTAGGATTATAGGGAAGGGCCAAGGCACTTACTGTCGTAAAGAAGTCCACATTGGTTGGTTGGTTGGTTGGTTTTGGTTTTTCAAGACAGGGTTTCTCTGTGTAGCCCTGGCTGTCCTGGAGTCATTTTGTAGACCAGGCTGGCCTTGAACTCATAGAGATCCACCTGCCTCTGCCTCCCGAGTGCTATGATTACAGACGTGTGCCACCGTGACAGGCTGTTTGTTTGTTTTTCAAAACAGGGTTTCTCTGTGTAGCCCTGGCTATCCCTGGAATTAACTCTATAGATCAGGCTAGCCTCAGACTCATGAGCTCTGCTTACCTCTGCCTCCCAAGTAAGTGGGATTAAAGGTGAAGGTGAAGCCAGGCGTGGTGGCGCACGCCTTTAATCCCAGTACTTGGGAAGCAGAGGCAGGTGGATCACTGTGAGTTCGAGGCCAGCCTGGTCTACAAAGTGAGTCCAGAACAGCCAGGGCTGCATAGAGAAACCCTGTCTCGAAAAAACAAAACAAAAAAAGTGAAGGTGAACATCACCACTGCCCTGCTAAAACTTACTATTTTTTTTTTAATGTGTATGGAAATTTCACTTGCATGTACATCTGTGCACCATGTGCATGTTTGGTGCCTTTGATGGTCAGAAGAAGGCTTCTGTCTCCTTAGAAATGGAGTTACAGGGGGCTGGAGAGCTGGCTCAGAGGTTAACAGCACTTGTTGCTCTTCCAAAGGTCCTGAGTTCTATTGCCAGCAACCACATGGTGACTCACAACCATCTATAATGAGATCTGCTGCCCTCTTCTGGCCTTCAGGTGTACATGCAGGCAGAACATTTGTATACATAATAAATTCAACCTAACAGAAAACAAAGGAAGGTTTACAGGCAAACAAGCACCAGAAAACACAAACACGTGCACAACTTGTACAAGACAGAGTGAAATGTTCAAGCCTCGATTATTTGAGTCCAAATCCTCCAGGTACCATGCACTAGTTGTGCACCTCAATTTCCTCTCTTGTAACCTAGAATAGAAGTTAGCTTGTGGTAAAGCTCAGTGGGGCCTTGCTTATCCAGCACTGGCACACACACAGCCGCTCTGCCATCTTAGTGACTGCTATAGACCTCGTTTGTCTGTGCCCACGTGCTCCTCCTGGCCCTTCCTCTAGTCCAGCTCAGTTGGCGATGCTGGCTCAGCTGACAGTCCCAACCAGAACCATCAGGAAAGAACAGCTGCTTCCCTCCGTCCCCTGGGATAGCCTAGGGTAGCTAATGTGGTAAGAAGGGGTTTTTGAGCACCTTCAGAGGCCTCCAGGAAGAAGCTTCCACTCAAGCTCGGTACAAGCAAGAGGGCGCTGCCCTGTGCCTTGGCTCCCTCCATGGCTCCTTACAACACTTTCCCCCAAACCTCTACTGCGGTACCCCCCCCCCACCCTTCCCCACAGTAGAAACTTTCCTCTACCCCTGCCAGAGTGTAAATTGCCCCCAGGAATGTGCTGCACCCCACCGCTCCCCTAGCAGTGGCCAGCGGCTGTCCTGGGGTCAGGCCTGGCCTTACATCAAAGGCTCAGGAGCGGGTACCAGCAGTAACAGCGTGTCTCCGCCTGCCGCCATCCTCCCCTCCCACTAGCACTGGCTTCCAAGGAGCAGCACATGGTAGCACTTAAGCTCCAGGAGGACGGAGGATGCTTTCCCTCCACCCCCTTCCCCTCCCGCCCGCCACAATGAACCACTTGTTAGGAGACTATTTTAATTTTACTTAATGCGATTTCAGCTCCTGAGGCCCCTGCTGTCGTCACTTCTTGGACCCGGATGCCCAGCGTAAATGTAAGAGAGGCCAAGCTCCCAGGAGGTGTAGCCGGGATATGGAGACTTCACTAAGGTGGGTCTGGGGCAGGAAGAGGACAGTTACATCAGGGTCTGGTCCCGGGGCTGGGGCCCTGGACTCCACTCAGGAAGTAAGGGGGCGGGCAAAGGGGGGGGGCGCTCAGGGCTAACTTGTACAATTCAGAAGGCCAGCCTGATTTTGGAGTGTGTGCTGCCAGATAGCCTTGGCCAATAGATTCTTCCAATGCCTTGAGTTAAGCGGGCAGCGGCTTAGCCTGGGGGCCACGTGAGCTTTGCTGTTGTGTCTCCTGCGGGAGGATCCTCCAAGCTCTGGCAAGCTTCTAAGATTTACTCTATCATCGAGCAAATTTAAAAAAAAAAAAAAAACACCACCAGAGTCCCAAGAGTCACTTTCCGGGACAGTAAGATGGTGATCTGGAGACCTCTGGTGGTTAAAGGCTGCAAGGCGTGTCTTGTCCAGAGCTCTGCCCAACCAGCCTGACCTAAAGGCTGTCCTTTAGCTCCTCCAAGCTAGGCTCCCCAGAACGGCTCTCCACTAGGCAGCATTTCCTGTAAGAACTTGTCTATCCTGTCTCATCTTGCTAGAAGACAGTGTATGGTACACCAGGGAGGGTGAGGAAGAACGGCTGTGGGGGTCCCTGAACTACGTTCTGTTAACTACAGGGGTGAACACAAGGTGGGGCTGTGTAGGAAGTTAGTACCCTCGGTGTGCACACCACTCAATTGTGGGGCTGTAGGTCGGAAAACCCACTAAAGAGGCTTTGTTTCCATGGCCTGCAACCCCCATGATGTTTACGTCATTTCTGGGAAAGGATATAGCCAGAATAGCTGCGGGGACGGATCATGTGGTACTTGGAGAGGAAGAAAGAGCAGCACCCCACCCCCACCCCCGCCCTCCCACCACCCCCACCCCCCATTCAAGGAAAAGGCCGGGTGCGCTTGATTTTTTTTGACAGGGTCCTTCCTCACATGCACAGAGCCTTTCCTCTGAGTCCCAACATTCACCTTCTCATCTCTTTATTCATTGATTCAAAGCTGGTATGACAGGACCCAGCTTTACACTGAGTCCCAGCACCACGCCGAGTCCCAGCACCCCAGTCGACCAAAACAAAGGGCAGGCATGGAGCCAGAGACTGTGTCTACAGGAAAGAGCCTCAAGATGGGATCCTAGAAGTCACTCTCCTTCTACTTGGGGAAATAAATGTGACACCACTTCCCCCATCCCCGACCCTGTGACCTAAGGCAGCTGAGGCAAGTCTCGTGTGCAAACCACACTTTTTTGGGGGGGGGGCGGGCCCTCAGAACCCTGGTCCTGACCTCATGAATCCAGGTGTGTTTCCAGCACCATGCCCTACAACTGGCTCTTCTTGGGCCTGTTAACCTGGGCAAAGCCCAGTCCAGTTTTCCAATAACTTAGCCAAATTCAAGGCCCTAGGCGGTCCCAAAGATCTGACCTGAGACAATCTCTGCCTCCTCCCTTTAAGAGTTGGGGTCTGGAGAGATTGCTTAGTGGTTAGGACCACTGAGCATTCTTCCAGAGGCCTGTGGTTTGATTCCCAGAGCCCAGAGTGGGTCATGTGCAGTGTCCATACATATAAAATATTTATTTTTATTTTTTATTTTTGGTTTTTCGAGACAGGATTTCTCTGTGTAGTCTTGGCTGTTCTGGACTCACTTTGTAGACCAGCCTGGCCTGGAACTCCCAGTGACACACCCATCTGCCTCTGCCTCCCGAGTGCTGGGACTAAAAGTGTGCACCACCACTGCCCAGCTACATAAAATAAATTTTAAAATATTTAAAAAAGAAAAAAAAAGCCTATCTGGGGCCAGCAAGATGGCTCAGTGGATAAAGGCACTTTGAGCCCCAGAAGACAGGGGGTGGCAGAAGCCAACCTCAAAAGTTGTCCTGTACTCCTCACAGCATGTGGTTGTGCCTAATGCACTCATGCATGCACGAATGCACATACTATGCCACTTAAAACATCTAGCTCTGGTGAAACAGGTCTATATCCAGCCTCAGCAGGAGGATCACAAGTTTAAGAGTTCAAGGCCAGCCTAGACAACTTAGATCCTGTCGTAAAGATTCTAGCTGGGCATGGTGGTGCACGCCTTTACTCCCAGCACTTGGGAAGCAGAAGCATGTGGATCTCTGAGAGTTCGAGGACAGCCTGGTCTACAAAGCAGGCTACACAGTGAAACGCTGTCTCAAAACACTCAAGCCACTTTTTGTGGCTTGTTTTGGTTTCTTGGTTTTCGTTTGTCTGTTTGTTTGTTTTTAAAGATATTTATTTATTATCATGTATACAGTGCTCTGCCTGCATGTACATCTGCAGACCAGAGGAGGGCATCAGATCACATTATAGATGGTTGTGAGCCACCATGTGGTTGCTGGGAATTGAACTCAGGACCTCTGGAAGAGCAGGCAACATTCTTAACTACTGAGCCATCTCTCCAGCCCTGTTTGTTTTTTGAGACAGAGTTTCTCTGTGTAACTTTTGGCTGTCCTGCAGCCCAGCCTAGCCTCCAACTCAGAGATCTGCCTGCCTCTGCCTTGAGTGCTGGCACCAGACTAGGGGCATGCGCCACCACCAAAGGTGTGTGTGACGGAACTGGGAATGAGTTCGGTGCAGAGCATGTGGCTAGCTTGTGTGAGACCCAGGCTTAATTGCCTGCACCCAAAGTAAAGCTGTCCTAAGCCACAGGGCTGGAGAGTGACCCTAAGTGCTGAGCAGGCTTCATAACGAACAGGGACTTTATCCTACTTCAAAGCCCAGTGTCTCAGCCAGGCATGGTGGCGCACGCCTTTAATCCCAGCACTTGGGAGGCAGAGGCAGGCAGATTGCTATGAATTCGAGGCCAGCCTGGTCTACAAAGCGAGTCCAGAACAGCCAAGGCAACACAGAGAACCCTGTCTCAAAAAACAAACAAACAAACAAAGCCCGGTGCCTCCTTCCACTTGACAGCTTTGTGACCTCAGGCAACCTGGCCTTCCCCAGCCTTCTCCATGAAAATACACTCACCAAACAGATGGACTGGAATGCAGCTCGGGCTCGCGCTGAAAGCAGGGCCCGGCACCACGGCCCACACCAGCCTTTTCTAGTCAAACTTCACGCGCTGAGCAGAAGGAAAACAGGACACGGTTGGGACTTCACTCAAGAATGTGTCTTTATTGAAGAATTTGTAAGAAAAAAGGATGGACCCTCCATAAAAAGAGATGTTGCCTCCAAACAGCAGGGAGGAATGAGACCTGGGCAGCTTCCCAGAAGCCGGTGTTTCCGGCATGACTGGCTTCCGTGGCCTGGCAAGACTACAGTGTGTCACTAGAGCCAGTAATCCTCACCCACCCCTTCCCAGCGCTCTCCCTCCCCTCCACAACCCAAGGCTTCCTACAGCCATTTGCCAATGGCTTCATGAAGGCCCAGGAGTTGTCAGGCTTGTCCCTTAACGGGGTCAAAGTGGGTTTTGCTTTGGAAAATTCACAGGAATGTAAAACGGTTTGAGCTTTTAGTCCAACCAAGGGCAAGTACATCCTGCCCCTCTGAAGGGAAACAGAGCAAAGACTCCCCCTTCTGAAGTGCATACTTGTCGGGCAAACAAGCCATCAGGCTGCTCTTTATTAGCGTGAAGAATGGAAACAAGGTCAGAAGAATATATAACATCAGTTTAAAAGTCACTGAGTTCCAGGGGCAGCGGGCACGCCCCGCCTTTCTCATTCCAGCAGGTGCTCCTCCTGGTTGCCCCAAGTCCTAGAGATCTTACTCTTCTCCAGCTGGGAGATTGTCTTCAATCCGCCTGATGAACCTCATCCTGATTTCTGTCACGCCATCTCCCTTCAGAGTGTCCTGGACAAACTTGGCCTCCACAGCCATCTGGACCTGAGGAACAGAATGGATGGATGGATGCCAAACCACTGACTGTGAGGAACCCCTCGGAGTGGGGGAGGGGGCAGTGCGTGTGTAAATGACTAAAATTCACTATATAAACTATATAAATGTATAAAACATCCCTTTTTTTCTTTTTTTTTGGGGGGGGGCGTTCGAGACAGGGTTTCTCTGTGTAGCCTTGAGTGTCCTAGACTCATTTTGTAAACCAGGCTGGCCTCGAACTCAGAGATCCGCCTGCCTCTGCCTCCTGAGTGTTGTTGAGATTACAGGCCTGTGCCACCATGCCTGGCTCCCAAACAATTTTTTTTAAAGATTTATTTATTATTATGTATACAGTGTTGTCTGCTTGTACACCTGCAGGCCAGAAGAGGACATCAGGTTACATTATAGATGGTTGTGAGCTACCATGTGGTTGCTGGGAATTGAACTCAGGACCTTTGGAAGAACAGGCAGTGAGTTCGAGGCCAGCCTAGACTACAAAGTGAGTTCCAGGACAGCCACAACTACACGGGGAGAAACCCTGTCTCTAAAAAAAAAAAAGAGAGAGAGAGAGAAAAAGAATATTAGGGATGGCAGTCCTGTCCCTGTGGGAATCAGTCCCTTTAAAAAAAATGGCTCAGTGGACAAGAGCACTGTGTGCTCTCCCAGGGGTCCTGAGTTTGATCCAGCACCCACACGGTGGATCCCAACCAACTATACTGGAAGCTGATGTCCTCTTCTGGCTTACAAGTGGAGCACTCACACATAAATAAAATCTTTAAAAGAAAGAAGAAAGAGCGGGCCTCAACCCACTGAGACTGTGGCCCAGGAAACCAGGGGGACGGGGCTGCCCTGCATGCTCACAGCAGCATGGTCTTGGGACCATGAGTAGGAAGAGGTGTCTGACCTGGATCCTGTCGCAGCAGCCCCCGGGCAGCAAGGGGCTGGGTAAGCAAAGCCCTCTTCTCTCCTCCATTCAGCCAAGCTCTTACCAAACAGCCACAAGCTCAGAGACCGCGGAGGGTAACGCGCTGCACTCACCATCTCCAGGGCTCCCCGCAGCACCCCGCACAAGAGGTTGGAGTAAATGAGGGACGAGTGGTTATCAGGAAGTTCCACAAAGTCCACCAAGGGGTTATTTTCCAAGATGAGGGAGAATTCATCACCAGCTGGGCTCCAATTTGTGATACTTGGAGTGATGCCCAAGTACATCTTAAATGCCACCTGTCAGGGAACACACAACAGCGCTATGGGGAGACTGACTGGGCTATCCAAACTGTGACCTCCAAATCTTTAGAGATCTTGGAAGAGAAGTGCCCATGTCACACTCCGGCCCTCTCCTCAGCGCCGTACAACCAAGCACGCACCCACTACCTGAAGGAGGAGTTACATTGCCTTGACTTCTTTCTGGAGACAGGGTTCAGCCAGCACTGGCTGGTTGGCCTGGGGCTGACTACATAGCCTATGCTGGACTTGACTTTGCAGCAATCATCCTGCCTTTGTCTTCTCAGTGCTGGGATTATAGGCCCGAGTCACATCTGGCCCAAAACACGCATACTCTCAATTCCCTGTAATACTCCGCTACACTTTCTTTTTCTTTTTCTTTCTCTTTTTTGTTTTTTTGTTTTTCAAGACAGGGATTCTCTGTGTAGCCTTGGCTGACCTGGACTAACTTTGTAGACCAGGCTGGCCTCGAACTTACAGCGATCCACCTGCCTCTGCCTCCCGAGTGCCGGGATTAAAGGCATGCGCCACCACGCCGGCTCCACTACACTTTCAAAAGCAGAGAAAACCAGGCTTTAATCTCAGCAAAACCTGCTGGCTTCCTCTGCTTGTGGGTAGGGTTCTGCCATGTAGCCATGGCAGACCTAGAATTCACCATGTAGACCTGACTGACTACAAACTTGCTGTGACTCCTCTGTCTGCCTCCCAATTGCTGGGATCACATGCATCCGCCACCACACTCAGCTACAGCGGGGCCGCAACGCACAGGAAGGACCCCAGCCGCTCTTGGGTTATTCCCAAACCACCAGGGCAGTTTCTTTGGTCCAAAAAGCTGCCTAATGGGTCTTCTGGGAAATTAGGGAGACAGTTGAGAGTGGTAGGCAACGGCAAGCTTCTGTGGGGTCAGGTGGCCCAGGTAAACGACCTTAGCAATGACATCAGCGGTTTCCCGAAAGTCATGACATCTTCCAACGTTTGAGCGTGCCAAAAAATCTTCAATCAGCCGGACTCCAATGTTATAGCCCCTGGGAAGGGAATCAGAGAACAGATCATTAAGGGCCGAAATGTCTTATATCTAAACATAAGGCTGTTCCCAGCACGAGGAGGAGGAGACGGGGTAATGTTCACACACGTTGTGAGTGAGCTCACTGGAAACTGTGCCCTGAATGTTAGTGTCACAGGGCAGCACAGGCACAGTGTGCTGGGAGCTTGTTGCTGCCCCGTGAGAGGCACTTACATTCTGTCCAGCTGCTTGTTCACGTCGTCATCGTTTTCATAGTCCTTGCACAGCTGGGTGACGAGGGCTCCATAGGTCAGGGTGAACAGCTCAGAACTCTGAAAGGGATTCAGAGGCCATCAGTATGAAAGGTTCAGGTCTGGGTCAGCCTGGCTACAAGCACTGAGATTCAAGGGAAGGCCACCTGGATGCCTATGTGCAGGGACATCACCCCATGTAGTCAACAGGATAGGACCAACTGGCCATAGAAGGTGCCCATGGAGGACAGAAGTGGGCAACTACTAACTCCTGGAACTGGACTTAGGGCTGCTTGTGCAGCCCCGTGTGGAGGGGAGCTGAGAACTGAACCTCCAGGCCCTGACGAGAGCACCAAGCACTCTTAACCACGGAGCCGTCTCTCCAGCCCTTGATTAGTAGTTAGTGTGGGAGGGCCTGGCCTACTGTGAGTGGAGCCACCAGCCAGGTGGTCCTGGGCTGTATAAAACGAACAAGCCAGCCTGGGCATGGTGGCGTACGCCTTTAATCCCAGCAGTTGAGAGGCAGAGGCAGGTGGATCTCTGTGAGTTCAAGGCCAGCTTGGTCTACAAAGACAGTTCAGGACAGCTAGGACTACAAGAGAAACCCTGTCTCAAAGAAAAGAGGGGGAGGCACAGGGGGGAGGGATAGGGGCAGGATGGCACAATGGTTAAGATCAGAGGTCTTGAGTTCAATTCCCAGCAACCACATGGTGGCTCACAACCATCTCTAATGAGGTCTGGTGCCCTCTTCTGGAGTGCAAGGTACATGCAGGTAAAACACTGTATATATAATAAATAAATAAATCTTAAAAAAATAAAATAAAATAGAAATAGAAAAACAGGGCCATCAAGATGGCCCAGAGAGTAAAAGCCCTTGCCAACAAGCCTGATGAACTTGAGTTTGATCCCTCGGCTCCACATGGTGGAAAGAGAGAACGAACCCTGCAAACTGTCCTCTGACTCCATCAACAGGCACCACAGCACATGACTGTGCATACATAAATACATACAGGTAAAAAACACTTAGAAAAACCCAAGCCACAGATGATTTCAAGGGGGCTAGTGAGTTCTACCTGGCTTGGCCTTCAGTTCACTATGGGCTGGTAGATGTAGCTCAGTGGGATAGTACTCGCCCAGATGAACACATGTGTGCTCGCACCCTCCCCCCCCAGGAAACAGACGTGTGTGTGTGTGTGTGTGTGTGTGTGTGTGTGTGTGTGTGTGTGTGTGTGTAACTGCAAATAGTAAGACTCCAGGATAAAAACACCAAGACTGCCAGGCACTATTGGAGTTAAGGTGAGAAATGTGTTTGTGCCCAGGGTGCTGGGCATGCCAGAAGCGTGCTCTGCCCTGAGAAACACGCTAAGAGCACATTTAGTCCAGTGGATCCCTCAGAAAAGGACTCAACAACAACAACAACAAAACCAATGGATCCATCAAGATTGCCACCGAGTCACTCCTTTCTGAGAGAAGTTTGTCACACTTAGAGGAAGTCACTTTATAACTTCAAGACTTCTGAGAAAAAAGTCCAAAGCATTAATGCCTAGCACCTTACAACCCTGTGTTTCTCCCACATCACATGCCTTGTGGTGGGGTCACTGCAAGAACAGTGCTTTTGCAGGGCAGTGGTGGCGCATGTCTTTAATCCCAGCATTCGGGAGGCAGAGGCAGGCAGATCGTTGTGAGTTCAAGGCCAGCCTGGTCTACAAAGTGAGTCTAGGACAGCCAAGGCTACACAGGGAAACCTGTCTCGAAAAACCAAAAATAAAAAAAAGAACTCATTATGCAGCCCTGGCTGGCCTGAAATTTGCTATGTAGACCAGGCTGGCCTTGAATTCAGAGATCCTCTTGCCTCTGCCTCCCAAGTGCTAAGATTAAAGGATTCTGCCATCACACCTGATCAGAACAGGCTACTTTGGGCAGCAGTCAGCCCAGAAGAGACACTGAGACCAGAATGCGGAATGACCAGCTCACGGTTAAACAGCTGAGTACTGAAAACGACGTCTGGGGGCACAAAACCCAAACGTTTCCCAGGCGATGCTCAACGTGCCCGCTCGACCACATATCTGCAATATTAATAAGCCCCCTCAATTAAACAAACCTTGGCTGCACCAGAGTCAGAGAAAATCAATGTTGGGAGCAGGAAGCTCTCTGAACTCAACTGAAACAGCCGGACCAGGGCATCTCCAAGAGACTGTTTGCCAAATATGGCAACTGAAAGGAAGCTATTAAGGAGGGAATTTTTTAGTAAAGTCAAGGGCTTGGCACTAGACTGGCCCGAGCATGAATGGATGGAGACAATCCAGCAGTTACCAGTCCGGAGGGTTGGCACGAGCGCATTAAATCAGGAGAGCTTTCCGTCTATTATTAATGAGCCCTTGGATGAGGCTCCAAGAGCTCCACCCACCGATGTGCAAATCTCAGTGTCATCAAGCTCCTTACACACGCGGCACACCCACCGATGTGCAAATCTCAGTGTCATCAAGCTCCTTACACACGCGGCACACCCACCGATGTGCAAATCTCAGTGTCATCAAGCTCCTTACACACGCGGCAGCGGCCCCACTTCACAGGGTCCCGGGCGGTTGTGCTCTCTGCCACACAACGGACCTGCCTGGAGTCTGGGAATGGGTGCTGACGCAGGCTCGCCACACCTTCCATCACCAAGCAAGTCTGCCTCCAGCTTCAGCTGTGAACCTCGTCTATTTGGGGCCATGAGCAGACTAAACACAGAACTTAGAGGCCTTCATGCTTTTGAAACCCAAGTGGCGCAGGGCTGGAGAGGTGGGTCAGCGGCTCAGAGCACTGGCTGCTCTTCCAGAAGCCCTCGGTTCAGTTTCCACACGGACGCTTGGAGGCCCATAACTGTCTATAACGCCAGCCCCAGGGGATCTGATGCCTCCTCAGGCACCAGACACACACATGGTATGCAGACATACATGCTGGCAAAACACTCACACATGAAATAAATAAAACTGAGGTGGGGGCTACGGTATAGTTAAAACAAAACACACATCAGGGAAGGCTCTTATGGTAGCACTGTGTAAAGACCTGAATGTACCTAAGGACTAACAACTCTACTAAGAAGGCCAGGTGACAGCTTTATATACATTTTCCATCCACCTCCAACCCATCCCATAATGTCAGCATATCTGTCACTACGACTGTACTGGAGTTTTAAAAAAAATTTTTTCAGCACTGGACATGGTGGCGCATGCCTTTAATTCCACCACTCGGGAGGCAGAGGTAGTCTCTGTGAGTTCAAGGCCAGCCTGGTGTACAAAGTGAGTCCAGGACAGGACAGAAAAAAATTTTTGTCAGGGCTGGTGAGATGGCTCAGTAACTAAGAGCACTTGTCTGCTTTTCCAAAGGACCTGGGTTTAATTCCCAGCACCCACATGGCAGCTCACAACTGTCTGTAACTCCAGTGCCAAGGATTCTGACACCTTCAGACCAATGCACATAGAATAGAATTAAATATATATTTTTTTAATTTTTTGGTGGGTGTGGTGGTGCAGAGGCACATGGATCTCTGTGAGTTCCAGGCCAGCCTGGTCTACGGAGTGAGTACAGGACAGCCAAGGCTACACAGAGAAACCCTGTCTCCAAAAACAAAAACAAAAACTTTTTTTTTTCAAAAGATGCTGAAGCCGGTACTCACAATAATGAAGAAACTGAGCAGATAGGGCTCAGTGGCGGGCACTGGCGCAGCATGGCCTAGGCCCCGAGTTCAATCCCCAGCACTGGTGGTAGGGGAATGTCAGCAAATAAGCAATAAATCACGATCCAGTCCCAGCCAGTACAATGTCCCTGTTGTTGGGAACATTTGTGTCTAGGTCACACAGCTTACTCAGGTTAGAATCTAGAGCTTCATCTCTGCACAGCTGGGGCTCGGGTGAAGTCTGATGGACAAATGTTGACATCAAATTACCTGGGAACATTAACCATGAAGGTCTTGGAAGGTTTATTTGAAATATAGTAATTATGTTCTCAAGGCTAGGTACTTGGAAGAGGGCCACTAGAGGGGTATCATCCCCAAAGAGTGCAAAGAGGAGCACATCAAAACCAAGTGTAGTCGAAGATGCTTTTAATCCCAGCCCTTGAGAGGCAGAGGCAGGCGGATCACTGTGAGTTCGAAGCCAGCCTGGTCTACAAAGTGAGTCCAGGACAACCAAAGCTACGCAAAGAAACCCTGTCTTGAAACCCCCGCACCCCCAAAGAAAGTAGGCTAAGCAAGCCACAGAGAACAAGCCAGTAAGCAGGACCCCTCCATGGCCTCTGCCTCAGCTCCTGCCTCCAGGTTCCTGCCCTGCCTTTTGATGATGAAGTGTTGCATGGAACTCTGAGTAAAATGAACCCTTTCCTCCCCAAGTTGCTTTTGGTCATCACAGCAACAGTAATCCTAACTAACATCCCCCCTCCATGCGCACTCGCCAATAAATGAGCAAATCTATGTAAGAAAAAAAAGGGGACCAGGCATGATAGCACGCGCCTTTAATCCCAGCACTCGGGAGGCAGAAGCAGGTGGATGGCTGTTAGTTTGAGGCCAGCCTGGTCTACAAAGTGAGTCCAGGACAATCAGGACTGTTACACAGAGAAACCCTGTCTCGAAAAACCTAAACAAAAAAGAAAAAAAAAAAAGAAAGAAAGAAAGAAAAGAAAAGAGGGGTGTAATAGCTAGGTTTGGTGGCACATGTCTATAACCTCAGCACTGGAGAAACAGGAGTTGGAAGCAAGCCTGGAAACAAAGGAAAAGCTTGTCTCATTCGCAGAGGTGGCCACAGGGCTCACATGTTCATGCGTCAAGCCCTGAGTAGGTGTCTGCAAGAACTGAGTAAGAAAACTCAGCCAGTCACAACCATCTATAATGTGATCTGATGCCCTCTTCTGGCCTGCAGGTGTATATGCAGGCAGAACACTGTAAAAATAATAATAAATAAATAAATCTTTTAAAAAAAAAAAAAAAAAAGAAAACTCAGCCAGGCCTGGTGGCACACACCTTTAATCCCAGCACTTGGGAGGCAGAGGCAGGTGGATCACTGTGAGTTTGAGGCCAGCCTGGTCTACAAAGTGTTAGTCCAGGACAGCCAGGGATACATAGAGAAACCTGTCGAAAGAAAGAAAGAAAGAAAGAAGGAAGGAAGGAAGAAGAAAATTCATTCCCTAACTTCATTCACTCAGCTGTCAGACTGCCCAGTGGCAGACACAGTCTAGATGCTAGGACTAAAGCACTGAAGGGAAAAAACTCTTGCCCCCGCCTTCAGTTCCCATCCCCATGGGACAGATTGAAAATAACCAAGTAGCTTGGGGGGTGGGAAGGTGGGGGGGTGGGACACATCTTTAGACCAGGCCAGCCTGGTCTACATAGCCAGGGTTACACAGAGAAACCTGTCTCAAAAAACAAAAAACAAAAAAGTAAGCACAGGATTTATAATGAAATATTTAAAATGAAAAAAGACAGTGCCAAGACGACACCAGTCCAGAGGGGAAGTATAGAGAACAGTCAGGGGTCCAGGGAAGGCCTCTCTCAGGTGTAGGATCTGAGCATGCGTGAAACTGGGCGTGAGCTATGTGAGCATCTGGGAGAAGGTTGTTCCAGTCAGAGGCAGCAGCAGTTGTAGAAGCCTTGAGGGCAGGAGCTGCTGGCCTCCGTGGACACCACACAAGAACACTAGAAGGGGCGACTGCACATGCATACTAAAGTGATGCTAAAGATTTCAATCCTGGAGCTGGACAGATGGCTCAGAAGTTAAGAATTCTACCTGCTCTTCCAGAGGACCCAGGTTCAGTTCCTAGCATCCCATCAGGCAAATCATTGTCACCCTAGTTCCAGGGGACAAAATACACTCTTGGCCCCAAGGGCACTTGCACTCATATAGTGTACATAAACTCATGCAGGCACACACAGAGAGACATAGATAAAATAAGAATAATAACCAAATTTAAAGACAAAAACAAACTTAAGAAATAATACTTTGCCAGGTGTGGTGGCGCACGCCTTTAATCCCAGCACTCAGGAGGCAGAGGCAGGCTGATCACTGAGTTCGAGGCCAGCCTGGTCTACAAAGCGAGTCCAGGACAGCCAAGGCTAACACAGAGAAACCTGTCTCGAAAAACCAACAAATAAATAAATAAAATAAAATAATAATAATAATAATAATAATAATAATAATAATAATAATAATAATACTTCAATACTGCCAGGTGTGGTGGTGCTTGCCTTTAATCCCAGCACTTGGGATGCAGAGGCAGGGGGATCTCTGTGGCTTCTAGGCTAGCTTGGTTTATGTAACAAGTGTAACAAGCAAATGGAAACAAACTACATCAATACTGATTCTAGGAGAAAACAAACACATACTGATAACAAGATACAAAGACTAAGGATTAAGTATCTCTGCACCTATCACCAAAGAAACACTTTCCCCTTAAATTTCACACTATCTCCTCTCATCTTAGGTATCCCTGTCCCCACTTCATAGCTAAAGAAACTAGCTAATTAAAAATGCCAAGGAAGGGGCTAGGGAGATGGCTCAGTGGTTAAGAGCACTGCCTGCTCTTCCAAAGGACCGGGGTTCAATTCCCAGCACGCACATGGCGGCTCACAACTGTCTGTAGCCCCAATATCTGACACCCCCACACCAACGCACATAAACTAAAATTAAATAAAATATTTTAAAAAATGCCAAGGAACATGTATGTATCTTTTTCAACATGACATTGTTTTCTAGCACAACATTCGCTTCAACTATTGTTATTTTTTTCCAGAAATGCCCCCTCCTGTGTGTGTGTGCGCCCGCACGCGTGCCAGTGCCCACGGTGTGAATGTATGCACTGCTTAACCACATCCTCAGTCTTCTGAAAGTAATTCTTAGCCATCCGCAGAGTAAAAGGCCCACAAATCTCTGGGAAATGCAAATGAATATATGTATATGATGGAGGGCTTTTGCATTTTGTGTTTGCCGTACCAGGATCAAACCCAGCTATGCTGAGTATGTGCTTGTGCATTTAATATTTTTTTACTTTAAGATTTATTTATTATCATGTATGCAGTGCTCTGCCTGTGTGTACATCTGAGGGCATCAGATTACATTACAGATGGTTGTGAGCCACTATGTGGTTGCTGGGAATTGAACTCAGGACCTCTGGAAGAGCAGTCAGTGCTCTTAACTCCTGAGCCATCTCTCCAGCCCCTGTATTTAATATTTGTGTAGAAATGATCCATTGCTATCATCAGAAAATGGTCTGAGAGAGAAAGGGTTAAGAATTAGCCTGGGATAACAGGGCTTGTTTGTCTAGAGAGGGGAGCACACAGGTTCCCTGATCTACCAAACACGCACCCTTAGACTGTCCAGTTGGTTCTTGGGGAAGTCTGAACTGGGTATCCTGCATATGCACTCTGCCACTGAGCTACATCTATAACCTGATGCACCCACCCTCACCCCTGGGGTCTGCATGTGTTAAAAAAGGTTCAAGTGGCCAGGTGGTGGTGGCGCACGCCTTTAATCCCAGCACTTGGGAGGCAGAGGCAGGCGGATCGCTGTGAGTTTGAGGCCAGCCTAGTCTACAAAGTGAGTCTAGGACAGTCAAGACTAACACAGAGAAACTCTGTCTCAAAAAACAAACAAACAAACAAACAAACAACAACAACAAAAAAGGTTCAAGTGGGGGCTGGAAAGAAGGCTCAGCAGTTAAGAGCACTGACTGCTCTTCCAGGGATCCTAAATTCAATTCCCAGCAACCACCTGGTGGTTCACAACCATCTGTAATGTGACCTGATGCCCTCTTCTGGCCTGCAGGTGTACATGCAAGCAGAACATTATATACTTAATAAATAAATAACTCTTTAAAAAAAAAAGTTTCAAGCCGGGCGGTGGTGGCACACACCTTTAATCCCAGCACTCGGGAGGCAGAGGCAGGTGGATCGCTGTGAGTTCAAGTCCAGCCTGGTGTACTAAGCGAGTCCAGGGCAGCCAAGAGTACACAGAGAAACCCTGGCTCAGGAAGGAAAAAAAGTTTCAAATAGTCCAGGCTGCTCTCCATCTTATTATGGGCTAAGGATGACCTTGATTTCCTGATCTTATTCCTCTGTCATCCCGGGGCTGGGATTGCAGGCGTGTGTGTGACCAAGCTCCGTTTATGTGATGCTGGGAATTAAACCCGGGGCCCTGTGCAGGCTAAGCAGACACTCGACCAACTTGAGCTACATCTCCACCCTCACATGCTCAGTTCTAACTTCCAAAACAAAGGTATGGCACCGGCAGTTCCGCAAAACAACATGCCAAAGAAACGAAACGCCTCTTCGCTTGGAGAAAAACAGACCCAGCCCAGCCTTTTGGGATTATACACTGTCCTACTCCTCCTCCCAGGTCAGTCAGGAAAGGAATCAGAGTTATCTCTCTGAACCATTAGAGGGGCCACTGAGTACTTAGGGGGGGCTCACGCTTTAATGTGTTAGACGGCAAGTTCCCTTCTGACAAGACACTGTCTAAGCTAGTCTCACGCCATACTGTACACTCAATATTCTCACTCTGGAGGTAGAGAGAGACATGGGATCAAATCCCAATCCTTCCTACGTGTAAATCTGGATGTCACATAACCTTCCTTGAGCTGTAACTATAGCCATAACATTATCCACCTTAGTAGGGTTACCTTGTGGTAATGACATAATGTAAGCAATAACCAAGCACCAAACACACAGTAAGAGATCAGGAAGTGGTTGTTACTCCTATAGATCACCTGAGAGAACCGGGCGTAGCGGGAGGGGGAGGCAACTCAAGGGTTCTCCAATCCGCCCCAGCGCAGGACGCTTAGGGACTGACCCATCCCACAGCTCACAGCAGGACTCTTTTGACAATCCCTTGGAGCGCCAGCACCAGGCCCCTTCCCAGGAAGCTTCAATTCCTCCCGGCCCTCCGGGTCACGCGCTCAGAGTTACCATTTTCTTGCTCTCGGTGCCACGGTTCGCCTGCCTCGACATGGTGCCCACCGCGCAGCGCCGCCTCGCCACACCTTGTCGCAGCCCAGGTCCTAGCTAGACCCCAGGAGACGCCGATTCAACCCAGCCGCGGCCCCTCAGCTTCTAGGACAGACCGGCCCCGCTTCACTGCGCCTGCGCTGCCTGGCGCGGAGCATCACGGGACTTGTGGTTCGGCCCACCAAAGTCAGTCTACAACACCGGACTGTTCCACCGGAAGTCCCGCCCATAGTTAACCGAGAACTGCTGCTCCCCCGAGTGCAGAGGGCCGGGCTGGCTGCGCCATTCTGGCCGCTAGGTGGCATCCGCACCTTATGGTAGTCCTGTATTGTTCAGATCGTCCTTATTTTCCTCCCCCAAGACTGGCTCTGAGATGCTCTGCAAATTCCTCTCCCAGATTGGTCTTGGAAAGTCCCTGTTTTAAACTGTCTTCTGTTGCTACAGTTCAGCTCCAGAAGCTCCCAGGACGTCCTGGAAAACTAGCAATGGCTTACACAGAGATCTAAGTTCATTATAAAAAGTTTTGAATGTAGGGCTGAAGAGATGGCTCAGAGGTTAAGAGCACCATCTGCTCTTCCAAAGGTCCTGAGTTCAATTCCCAGCAACCACATGGTGGCTCATAACCATCTATAATGAGATCTGGTGTCCTCTTCTGGTGTGCAGGTGTGCATGCAGGCAGGACATTGTATAAATAATAAATAAATAAATCTTTTTTTTTTTAAATGTTTGGCCGGGCAGTGGTGGCACACGCCTTTAATCTCAGCACTTGGGAGGCAGAGGCAGGCAGATCACTGTGAGTTCAAGGCCAGCCTGGTCTACAAAGAGAGTCCAGGTTAGTCAGGGCTACACAGAGAAACCCTGTCTCGAAAAACCAAATAAAAAAATAAATAAATAAAATAATGTTTGAATGTACCCTGTGTCAGGCTAGCTAATGGCTTTCTCTTCCAACTGCCATCTGTTCCCAAACCCAAACACGGGCAGCCCTGGCATCCTATCACCTGTGTCCTAATGATCCAGTCTTCTAAATAAATTCCAAGCCACTTGCCACTTTCCCACACTCTCTTCTCTAGAACGGCTACACTGCCTAGTTCCCAGAAAACAAAGCTGCCAGCTGTGGTAGCAGTCCGCGCTGAGTTCTAAGCCCGGGCTTGCCATCTGAGGCCGGGTGCTGGCGTTCTCTCAGTGACTGCAAAGATTAATGAGACACGAGCACAGATACTGCGCACAGAAAAGGCACAGCAGCGTAGAATGTGATTCCCTTCAGGAAAAGTCCAGCAAATCAAAACACAGCCCAACGAATGTTGAGGAATGTCCCAGCTGACCGAACCCTCTTCACCCACCACCATGGCAAAAGTTCCATAGTCACTGACCACAGCCGTTCGGGCTTGGCTCCAACCGTCTCTCCTTAGCGGTCAGCCCTGGGGGAGTTGTGCTGGGGAGGCCAGTCTCACTTTGGCCTGCTTGCCTCACTCTGCAGCAGCTGTGATTCCCCACCACTGAGCCTTCACCATGACAACTGGTCTGTCCAGATACTGAGCCAGCAAGGCTGGGGGAAGGCTGGAGGGCTAAGGGCTCTTTCTCTCAGTCTCTCCCTGAGGGTGCACGATCAGTCTTTATCATACCCTTCTCCCTGTGGCACAGACATTCTGGGGCCTCCCTAGAGGCAGAGGTCTCTCATTCTCCGTGCTGTGTCATGACCTGGGGGCGGGGGGCGCCCTACATGAGGGTCTGTGAAGGGGGACAGAGGCAAACAGAGGTCTTGGGAGACCAACGCAGCTAGTTAATCAAGAGCCTCCCACATTCCCCCAAAAGGGGACAGCTGAGGTGAAAACTGCAGTTGGCCAGCCTGTCTGTCGGTCTGGGCTCCTCCCTGCCGGCTGCCTTGGCTGCCCACAGAAACCTGAGTCACAGTCACGGCCAGCCGCCTGACCCCACCCAGCCTGCTGTCAGGCGGGGCGGGTTCTGGACAGACTGGAGGCGGAGCCTCTCCTTGCCCGGCTCACTGCCTCTGATTCTTACCCTCTGCCTGTGATTCCTGCTCTTGGCCCGGCTTTCCCTTTGGGACTCTTGGGACTCATCTTCTCAGAGTCATCAGTTTTGAATTAGGGGTGGGGGTGGGGTCCATGTATTGAACTATAAGATCTCCTCATGCTTGCTCAGATTGAAACCTAAAAACTCCTCAGGGCTCAGGAGTAGAGTGCATGCTTTGTACCGGCAAGGCCCCCGGATTTCATCTCCAGCCCAAACAAAACAAAACTCCCTACACAGCCGGTCGGTCCCAAGTTCTCAGGACTGTTTCCATCAGCTGTGACCTCCAATTCCTCCGGGGAGTAGGACAGTTAGAAAACCAGTAACCCCTCCCCACCCTCATCCCCAGTTTCCTAGGACAGAAGGCAGTGGGAACATAAGAAATTCAAAGTCATTCTCAGCTGCTCAGTGTGTTCAAGATCAGCATGAGCTAAAGAGACCTGCCTCAAAAATAAATAAATAAATAAAATTAAAATGGTGGGAGCTTAGAACAAAGACTTCCTCCAAGGCACTATAGGCTTGACCTCCGTAGTACTGAATTTTAGTTCCTCCTGCCTCCAAACATGGGCCCTTCCTCCTCCTCCTTAGGGGTTGGATCAAGAAAGGCAGCTGGCCGGTACTACCCTGAAGGACATTTCCTAGTCCTGGTCTCAAACAGTGTGCCCCGCAGGCTAAGACTCCTTAGGACAGGCCGTCTAAGACACACACACACACACACACACACACACACACACACACACACACACACACACACACACACACACACGGCCCCTCCTCCTATTTGTGCTGTGCCGTGGGGGTGGGGCCGAGGCGGGAATGAGAATCTGGTGGCTGTACTTTCCGCTGCCCCCCAAAAGGCTCCTCCCACTTCCTACTTTGTGGGGGTGGAGGCGAGCATCCCAGGCCTCTGTCCTGAGATTTGTATCTCTGAGTCAAATCTCCCAGCCTTTTTCTTCAGTGATTGGTGGGCTCATCCACGGCCCTGCCCTGTCAGACCTGGGAGACTGGGAGCCCTCTGGCTCCAGCCTTCCTCCTAGGACAATCCGCAAGAGGACGTCTTCAATCGGGACGCCTCTGCCCCAACCCCAGCCTGGCTGGGTGGAGATACTAAGGAGTCACTAGCTCTTGCCTGTTTCCGTGTAGGGGGAGGAGACTGCCCTGGGCAGCTGAGATGACAACCTCTCGCTGAATGGGCAGGATATCCTCTCTTAGGGCTTCGGCCCCAGATGTCACACAAAGCCTCGACTGCACCTTCTCTGAGAAGGCATGTGGAACCCCCAGACACCCGTCACCGAATCCCCAACATAAAGATACAAGTCTTAAATAAATATCTTTGTTTTGTTTTTGGTTCTGTTGTTGTTTCGAGACAGGGTTTCTCTGTGTTATAGCCCTGGCTGTCCTAGACTTGCTTTGTAGACCAGGCTGGCCTCGAACTCACAAGGATCTGCCTGCTTCTGCCTCTGCCTCCCGAGTGCTAATAAATATCTTTGTTAATCCTCAGGTGTTGGGCTTGGGGTCCTGGTCAGTTGCAGGGAGAAAAGACAACTGTCTACCCCACCTGCCTACCCCAACCACACTTTAGGGCAGGAGCACTACAAGGCATCTTCCCAGGCTCCCTATGAGCCTATCAGCTGTGCCAGAACCCTCTAGCCCCTCCCACTGCCTGATTCCAGGATACCTTCCTAGTCTGCAGTACCAAAGATTGTAGAAATTAGGGCTACTCGCTGGGCATGGTGGCGCACACCTTTAATCCCAGCACTCGGGAGGCAGAGGCAGGCGGATCGCTGTGAGTTCAAGGCCAGCCTGGTCTACAAAGTGAGTCCAGGACAGCCAAGGCTACACAGAGAAACCCTGTCTGGAAAAACCAAAAAAAAAAAAAAAAAGTTAGGGCTACTCAAAACATTCTGTGTCTGCTAATTTATTTGTTTTTTTGTGACAGACCCTGTGCTGTAGGAGTTTTAAAAATAACTTACTTATTGTTATTTTGTGGACACTGTTACTTTATGTACATTGGTGTTTTGACTGCATACCTGTATGAGGGTGTCAGATCCCCAGGAACAGACGTTACAGACCACAGCCAGTTGTGAGCTGCCATGTGGGTGCTGGGAATTGAACCCTGGTCCCCTAGGGGAGCAGCCAGTGCTCTTAACAGCTGAGCCATCTCTCCAGCCCCCATACTGTAGGATTTTTAAAAATTATTTATTTATTTTTATTTTTATGTGCATTGGTGTTTTGCCTGCATGTATGTCTGTGTGAGGGTGTTAGATCTTGGAGTTACAGCCAGTTGTGAGCTGCCATGTGGGTGCTGGGAACTGAACCCCAGTCCTCTCTAAGAGCAATCAGTGCTCTTAACCGCTGAGCCATCTCTCCAGCCCCCATACTGTATGCAGGATTTTTAAGCCATATTCTTAGCTTCCCTTTACTGGATGCCGATAGCGCCCTCAGTTTGTAACAACCCAAATGTCATTAAACATGGGCAAATATCCTCTAGAGTGTGTGTGCGAAGGCAAAGATGGCTTCGGTAGAGGACCACTGATACACACACCTGAGCCACTCAGTTCAGAGACACCCCCCCCAAAGTCAGTCCTAGATGGCTGGATACAAGTGCAGATCTCCAGTGTTCATCGCTTCCCCAGCTTAGTATCTCTTGATCGCCAACAGCTCCCCAGCATCTATGCCTGCAAGTCAGTGGCATGTAGGTCCTCCCCTCCAATTAAGGCCACTGCCCCTTCCTTAGTCTCCACACTGTGGGGATCTTACCATTCCCATCTTTAGTCATGTAATTACCTTGGGACCCCGGACTGGGAGGTACAAGAACCACTCCAGAGGCCTGGGCCCTGGTTGGGGGTCTGCTTCCGAATTAGTCAGTACGGACTCTGGCAGGGTTCAGGGTGGCCTGTCCAGCTCTGGAAGATGCAGACCTCTAGACCTCTGACCTCACAAAGGGGCAGTCATGGACTCCATTCATCCAGAGGTCACCTCATCCTGCAGATGAAATGACTAACAGCAAATACGGAAGGTCATCGTAATCCTTTTACATTTGAATTCCCTTCATCATCAAAACCACCATCATTACCATCATATTTACTCAGCACTTCCTATACACCAGGCTCTATGCGAAATACTTCATTTGCATTATCTTGGGTAGTCTTTACAATGACTCCAAAATAATTCATAGCACTTTGTTTACTTATTTATTTATTTATGTATTTACTGCAAAGCAGGGTCTCATGCAGCCCAGTTGCCTACAAAGTTTGAAGCCAACTTGGTCTACAGAGTGAATTCCAGGACAGCCTAGGCTACACAGAGAAACCCTGTCTTGGAAAACAAAACAGCGAGGCATGGTGGTGTTTGACTTGAATCCCAGTACTTGTACTTGAGAGGCAGAGGCAGGTGGATCTCTGTGAGTTTGAGGCCAGCCTGGTCTACAATGCAAGTCTAGGACAGCCAGGGCAAAACACTATCTCAAAAGAAAAAAGAAAGAAAGGAAGGAAGAAAGAAAAAAAGAAAGAAAGAAAGAAAACCAAAGCAAACAAGCAAAAAATTGGTGGCCTGTGCCTTGAATCCTAGCAGTAGGGAGGAAGAAGAAGGCGGATCTCTGTGAGTTCAAGGCCAGCCTGGTCTGCAAAGTGAGTTTCAGGCTAGCCAGGGCCACATAATGAGACCCTGTGTAAAACAGATATGTGTGTCTGATGCATTTACATATAGAAACATATATTAATATATGTAAAATAGTATTTGTTACACACACACATATATATATTTGTTGTTATTATTGTTGTTGAGACAGGGTTTATCTGTGCAGCCCTGGCTATCCTGGAACTCACTCTGTCGACTAGGCTAGCCTCAAACTCAAGAGATCTGCCTGCATCTGCTCCTGAGATGTATTATTTTCTTACTTCTACATATAAGTGTGGAGATCAGAGAACAACTTGCCGAAATTGATCCTCTTCTACCAGGTGGGTCCCAGGAATCCAACTCAGACCATCAGGTTTGCTGAAAGCACCTCTACCTATCAACCATCTCCCTGGAGCGTATCTTGAACATCTGGTCCTCCTGCCTCCACCTCTCCAAATGTTGAGATGATAAGCTTGAGCCATCACACCTGGTGTATGTGGTGCTGGGAACCAAACCTAGGGCTTAGTACATGCTAGGCAGGCACTATCAAATGAGCTACAGCCCCAGCCCCACTGCTATTTTCTTGGCTTTAGGGTTTTGGGAAAGTTGTCACTTGTTTAAGATTAGGTCTAGCCGGGCGGTGGTGGCGGCGGCGAACACCTGTAATCCCAGCACTCGGGAGGCAGAGGCAGGCGGATCACTGTGAGTTCGAGGCCAGCCTGGTCTACAAAGCAAGTCCAGGACAGCCAAGGCTACATAGAGAAACCCTGTCTCAAAAAACCAAAAAAAAAAAAAAAAAAAAAAAAAGATTAGCTCTAGATACTGAGCCTTTAAGCATCATTCTTTTCTTTTTGCGGTTGAGACAGGGTTTCTCTGTGTAACAGAGCCATGGCTGTCCCGGACTCTCTTTGTAGACCAGGCTGGCCTTGAACTCACAGATATCCGCCTGCCTCTGCCTCCCGAGTGCTGGGATTAAAGGCGTGAGCCACCACCGCCCGGCTTGGCGTCACCTTTTTCTAATATCACTCTCAGTCTCCTGTCCTGTCCAGTCTTCCCACGGGGTTCAAGGCTCCAGGTACTTACTCCACAGTTCTAGAGAGACTGCTCCTCGGTTGCCTAAAACCTCTGCCATCTTAGTCCCCACCCTCTCCCTTTGAATGACTTGCTCCGTGGAGCTGCTCTAAGAAAGGCCAAAAGATTCCGAAGGGGAAAGAGGGGCAGGGAGACAGTGCCTCCCTGGCCCTAATCTGAGGATAACTAGAGACCTAGAGGCTGACCTCCAGGTCAGGACAAAGAGCAGGGCTGGGGTAGGCAGAGCCCAGCTGCCCCTCCCTCTTCACCCCCTCCCCCCCAGCCTGGTCCTCTCTACAGCAGCACCTCCACTATTGATCCACCTTCCCAGCAAGCTCCCAGCACTCTGTCCCCGTCCAGGCCTGACTTGGCTTGAGGCCCTCACCTCAGCTGGCATGAACCAGAGGATGGGAGAGCCCACTCCAGACCGCTGAGCCGGGATATTTTGGGAGAGGAAGGTGAAGAAAGAAAGGCTTGCTACTCTTTATCGCAACACGTCCGGAGGAAAGAAAATCCTTCTTGGGAAGATGTGGGGGTGGGGTGGGGTGGGGTGGGGGTCATTTGATGAAGGTAGGAAAGGTTTAAGGCTAGGACCACCCAGTTTGGACCTGGGAGGGCCCCAGCAGATTAGAGACCTGAATCAAGCAGCCTTGCAGGGTTGTAATTACCCGAGAGAAACAGTGAAGACACCAACCCTAGGGTGCGAGAGGAAAGGCAGGCGCCTTCTTTGCCATCATCAGAAAAGAGAAATGATAGCTCTTTTAGGGGTCTCCATGAGACCGTTCTTCGGGCAGTGCGACGTACCCCAGGAATATTTCGTCTGAGACAGGCTTGGAAAAGAATCTAGACTCGACGCCGGAACCTCCAGCATCCAGAGTGAGAATAGGGGATCCCAACCCCGCTGCCCACTCCCCCCAGTCCTAGCTGCGGGTGAGTCACCCGAGAGCTCCCTACATAGGCTTCAGGCGCGCGGCGCGTACCAACACGCAGCCGCAGGGGGAGGCAACGTGGCCGGTATCGGGCCCCCCAGCTTGGCGTCCGCTCTGCCGCGGCCACAGAAGGAGCGTCGTGAGGAACCACGAGCTGCATCGCTGGGCGGAGTCGGGGGCCCTCGGGTTGTGCCCGCGCTGGCGCCGTACTCCATCACCACGGGGGCGGTCGTCCCCCGCGCACTTGGTACATTCGGAGAGGCCAGGCCCAGCCCGAGCTGTACAATAGGGTAGGGCCGCGACCAGGACTGGGCCGGCGCGGGGCAAAGGAGCAGAATCGCTCTTGCAGAGGACCGACACCGGGTGGCCGGCTACTCAAGAGCTTCCTTAGCCACCGGCCTCGACCTCTCCTACTCCGAGCGCGGCCGTCAATAAGTCGTTGCCCGCTGGGCGGGCTGGGCGGGATGCGCCGCGGGACCCCCGTCCTGGCCTCGGGCCGCCGCCGTCGCCGCCGCTGAGACCCCCCAAAACCTCCATTGACGCCGCAGCCATGGAGAGCGGCCCGCGTGCGGAGTCCGGGCCGGGCGCACCCGCAGGTAAGCCGGGAACCACAGGAGAGCAAGGCCGGAGGGAGGGCGAGCAGCGGCGGGGCGGCCAAGGATGAGGCTGCCGGCTGGGCGGGGACCCCTCCCCCGCCGCGCCCTCTGACCACTTAGAAGTTTAAAAATAAAGGCTGCGGCGGCCGCCGCGGCTCGGGGCCACGGACGCATCTTCTGACAGCTGCCTCCTCCCCCAACCTTCGCGCCGGGACGCACGGGGCATCCGGATCCGCGGGAACACAGCTAGGGAATCGATGGGGTGACCCTTATGCCGCAGCCCGGGGTGCCATCCTCTCTTCCCCACCCCCACTCTCCTTCGAGATCCACCCCAGACTCTGAAGATCCTCTTTTACTGAGCTGGAGCTGCTGTCCTCTCTCCATCCTCCGTGGGCACGTGTGACCTTAGCCTTAATATGTGTGTTGGGGGCCCACATTCTCAGTCCTAGAACCCTGCATACTGAAGCTAGGCCCTCGTACCCCCTCCTCCCCACGCCCAGGCCCTGGCCCAGACCTCGCCCCCACCGCGTCCGTCCAGCTGCCGCGCAAAGGGCCTGTTGCTGTTGCGGGCCGACCGGGAGGGGAGGGAGATGAGGGGGAGGTCTCTAGCTGTGGCTGCCAAGTAACCCGCCGGATAAAGGCGAGGGGGAGGGGGAGGCGGTATTGTTTGGGGCGCGGGCGGGAGCTGGGGAGTGGGCGCCTTCCCTGAAGCCAGCCAGGCCTACTTCAGAGCCCACCCAGTCCGATTTGGGACAAGAATGACAGAGGTAGATCTTGCTGTTCCTGCCGGCACCACTTCACTTCTCTGGGCCGGAGTCGCAATGTAGAATGAGGTAAAGGCTCAAGGATGGCACTCCCGACATGCCACATCATTCCGCCAGAGTGAGGTTTTTGGATGCTTTACACACACACACACACACACACACACACACACACACACACACACACACACACACACACACACACACACACACACACGCAATCTCCAGGCCCTAGACCACCAAAGCTCTCCTTTCCGCCCCTCACCCCACCAACCACCAGTGCCCTGGACTTCTGCAAATCCCATTCGATATGGGAGCAGCTGATGAGGGGGTGGGGACAGAATTCTGGTTGGGCCTGGTGTTGGAGGGAGGACTCTTTCTTCCTGGAAGGGGAGGGAAAAGCATGGTTACTGAGGACCCAAGTCTTGATGCACTGACGCAGCAGTGGGGAGGTGGCCCTATCCCCACACCCCTCGGGAGTCCCTAGCCTAATCCGGTCATCTCCCTGCCCCCCCCCCCCCGGGGTGTGGGCCCAGAATGAAAGAGTGTCTATGGGTGCGGAGTGCACCTAGGATGAGGTGGGGCTCCTTGGCAGTGGGTGGGCTCCTCCCCGTGTCAGCGTGGGTGCTTGGAGGGGACCAATGATGGTGTTAAGAGGACACAGAAGATTATGGAGGTTTGAAGGCTGAGTTGGCTACAAAGGGTGGTTGGGTTTGTGGCTCTGTGGAGCCTGAGAGGGGACACCTAGGGAGGCCCAGCCTGGTCTATATAGTCTGCTTACTGGTACTCTGTGCCTGAGAGTCCTTGGTACTGGGGTGTGCACAAGAACCTGAGCGAGAGCAGTGACACAGCCCCGGCAGTGGTTGGTTTATAATTAGGGCACTTGGGTGGGTGGCCCAGACTGCGTATGAGGGCAGGGGTAGGATGCTTGACTTCCGGTGAGCGGGGAGAAGCCTGGCTTGGGAAGACTCTCCCGTACACAGGGGTCTAGATGGAGTTACACGAGAAGTTAGGTCAGGATCACAACGCGTCCCAAGATACTGAGGATCTGAAAGTGACCAAAGCAATGGCTTCTTCCTAGGAGTACATGACATGTCCGTAGCATGTGCTGGGGTTGGTGTTGGTGACATGACCCTGTCCTCTTTGGGTGCCTTCTGTGGTACCTGTACACTGCTCAGTCACAAACAGCAGTCAGCATTAGGGTGGGGGACAAGGGTGGCACCCACCTTAGAGTCAAAAGACCTGGATGGAAGTCCCAGGCAATTGTTTTCCTGGCTGCTACACTGGACCCAGAGATCCTGGCCCTGGAAAACAGGGACCAGGGTTTGTGCTAGGAGCCTCCGTGGTTGATGTAAGGCGATGAACCTAAAGGAACCTGGCACGCAGGCACCAGACACCCTCAATAAAGTGTGATCACCATTATTGTGGTCAGGCTCGTTACAGCTGGTGCCAGCAGGGAGGCATGAACTATGGAGGGGGGTGGGGGGGAAGGGCAGGGAAGGAATTGGGAAACAGTTTAGAGTGTAGACTGGAGAATCAATGAGTTCCACGTCATAACCTCCACTGTATGATGGGGGGGCTTTCTGACCTGAGTCTCCAGGCTTCCCATCCATAAAGTAAGACTGATGCTAAAGTGTGACCCCCTCAGAGGTATTAGGCTCTTTAAGTAAGATGCGTAGTTCACTCTTAGCCCCTGGCACGCAGTTAGGATTTCTAATTGTGCCAGAGGTCTGAGGACCAGAGGTGGACCACTTACAATTGGGGGGAGGGGGTGTTGTAAATAGGACAGAACACCAGAGGAGGGATTTCTAGACTGATATGAGGCAGTTGGAGAGGAGACCATAGGCTGCTGTACTTGATATAGGGCAGTGGCAGACGAGAAAACACTGTCCTGTGGCCCCACCAGGTGTCAGCTGGGTGCTGGTTGTACTGAGGTGGTGAATGCAGTCAGCACCTACTCCGACTTAGTGGAAGAGGCAGATGTGTTCTCTGAAGGGCAAACACTATGTTTGCCTGCCAGCATAGTGATGCAGCGCATGGATTTTCTTTGTGGAAGGCCCCACAGAGCAGGAGGAAGCATTGGGGTGCATGTGACTGAAAGGATGAGTAGAAGTTGGGGAGACCGGCCGAAAGGAACGCGGGTATAGATGCCACGGCCAACATGGCTGACACCTCCCACTGACAGTCCCCCTTACTGGACTGGTGGGCTCAGTAATGAGGCCTTTAATGAGCCTCTAAAGTGCAGTCACGCATATGCAAATGAGGAGTAAGGGCCCTGGGCCAGCTTAGCCCTTTTCCCCCTAAGGATGGCCACTGGCTATTATTAGTGGGACAGAGATGAGGAAAAAAAAAAAAAGAGGGGAGGGGGGCCCTTGAGAGTCGGACCCAGACTAGAGTGGTGGCACTTGAGGGCTGTTAGAGCAGGTCTCAAGTCTGAACTTGAACCGAGGCCACAAGCAGCTGGGAATCATGTCCTTGGGTCCCCTCTGGGCCAGGGAGGGAGTCAGAGAGTCAGGCTCAGATAATGCAGCTTTGTTGGCTGGTGGTAGCTCTCTGCCTGGCACCCCAGGGCACAGCCTCCATCACCTCTCAGCTGCAACTCTTCCCCCAAAGGAAATGAGGAGCTTGGAGTAGGGGACATGCTGCTGCTGTTCCTCCCCCCTTGTCGGGAGACGGGGGACCTAAGGAGGAAGTGATTCTCCAGATCTCCAGACTCCCCACGTGGTGCTGTTGTGTCCCCCCCCCCCACCATTCATGTGGACTCTCTCATTTGTTCATGACAACCCCATGGGTAGGGTCTCATGCTCTCCCCCATTTTATAGATGAGATCCAGAAAGGTGAAGTTGCTTGCCCAAAGGCCACACAGCTAGGAACTGGCAGAGGCAGGATTTGAAGTTTCTGCACCAAATCTTTATACAGAGTTATCCTGATCAAGCAAAGCCAGTGACAGGGTCTTCCCCCCCCCCCCCCCCCCGTTTCTTTTCCAGGGGACCCCTGATTGTTTTCTCTTGCGGACACCTGGTAGCCCATGGGTCCCCTGTGAATCCTGTCAGGATGGAGACTCAGGTGGTGGTGATGATGGTCTAGCGAAAGGCCCATTCCCCAGGCTTTGGGCTTCGGGCTGAGGGAGGGACGTGGTGGAGCCAGGGCTGCGGGATGGGGTCATTTCCTGCCGCCTAAAATAACAGGAAGTGGGTGCTCCTGATTGGAGGCTGGGAAACAATGGCCGCCAGTCCTGCCAGGGAGCTCGTTCTCACTGAGGCCACAGCCTCAGGACCCTGTCTCCTACCTCTGGGGGAGGCTGGCCTTTCCCACTGTGCGCGAAGCTTACAACCGCTTAGTTCCCCCAGGCCAGGACTAATGCTGCTCTGAAGAAACACCTGTCCCTGGCCCAGCAGTCAGGCATCCCTCAGGCTTTGTCCTTCCTAGCCGTCCTTGTTCCTCCAGCCCACACCTCTCCAGGAGGAGAAATTGAGGAGGCAGCCCCCATCTGATAGCAGGGTGAGGGTAGGTGGAGGCAGTTAACCTGAATCTGTGCAAACCCCGCCTTTCCCCTTCACCAGCTTTGTGGCCTTAACAAGTGTCTTTAACTCTCAGAATCGGTTCTCCTGATTTGTAAAGTGAGGTAATAGTACCACCACCACCACCACCACCACCCCACTCCTTAGGGTCGAAAAGAAGGTGGGACGAACTAATGAGGTTATACACAGTTGGGCCTGACACAAGCCTTAAAGGCTGCAGTTTTTTGTTTTTTGTTTAAATCAGACTTCCCTGGCCCCAGGTAAAGGAATGCCCTGAAGGAAGAGGGCAGAAGCAACATGGACAAGGCTGGAGGAATCCTCTGGGGAAACTGGCTTTCTGCATGTTTGCTTGTGTTTCCCAGGCTTTGCCTCTGGTTCCAAGGGAGTACCTGGCTGGTGGTGGGTCTGTCTGTGTGGATGCAGATGGGTCTGTTTCAGAGCTTGTTTTTGTTGCTGTGTGTGTGAAATTCTGATTCCTGAGTCTGTTTCCTGAGAGAGACACAAGAATGTCTCATCAGGGTGCGTGCCCTTGTCTGTGCTGTCTGCTTTCTCTCTTGGGTGTGCTCTCTCCCTCCCTCCCTCCTGTCTTTTTGCTCTGAATGTGTATATCTGCCTCAGCAGTGTGTAAGCTATTGCCGGAACTGGAGTTTACCTGTCTTGTCCCTGGGTCTGCCCCAAGCCTCTGCTTCCCTGCTGCTCCCTCCCAGGACTACAATGCTGCTTCCCTCAGCTCTCACCCCCCACAGGTTTTGCTCTGCCTTGGAGATGGACCTCCCTTCCACTCCTTGGTCTGGGACCTCGCTTCCTGCCTCCTGTTGGCCAGCCTGGGCAGGAGCCTGCCTACCCTGCATTCCAGAGCTCTTAGCTCAGGGCCGGCCTGCCCCACCTGTACCCTTCACTTTTGTGGGGGAACCTCCCTGGGGGGAGCCACCGAATCATTTCCTTCTTAGGGAACAGGTAGGAGCCTGAGGAAATGATGACATGGTACCTGACAGAAACGGCATGACATACGATTTTGTCATCAGGCAACCCTGGGGTTCAAACCCTGCCCCTGCCCCTGCCCCTGACAGAATGATCTATATAATATGACTAACAGTTATCTTACCTGGGAAAGAGGTAAGGGAATATCTGGTACTTTCCCTGTAGGATAGTTACGAGTATTGAGTGACATAAGAGAACATGGCTTAGAGCTTGGCAGAGGCCAGCAGGGCCATGATACAGTCATGACATTTAGAGTTAGAGAAACAATCTATGTCTGGGAGCACCTATGTCTTACTGTGTGCTCTCTGTGTTGCTGTTTGTTTGTGGTTGTTTTTGTCTTTTTTTTTTTTTTTATTGTATATGAGTGCTTTATCTGCAGAAGAGGGTATCAGATCGCATTATAGATGGTTGTGAGCCACCATGTGGTTGCTGGGAATTGAACTCAGGACCTCTAAGAGCAGGCGACGTTCTTAACCACTGAGCCATCTCTCCAGTCCTTGGTTTGGTTTTCTTTTATTCTTTCTTTCTTTCTTTCTTTCTTTCTGTTTTTCAAGACAGGTTTCTCTTATATAGCCTTGGCTGTCCTGGACTTGCTTTGTAGCCCAGGTGGGCCTCAAACTCACAGCAATCCCCCTGCCTCTGCCTCCTGAGTGCTGGGATTAAAGGCATGCACTACCACGCCCAGTTGGTTTGGTTTTTTGACAGGGTTTCTGTATGTAACCCTGGCTTTCTTGGAACTTACTCTATAGACCAGGCTGGCGTCTAACTCAGAGATCCTGCCTGCCTCTGCCTCCCAAGTGCTGGGATTAAAGGTGTGCACCACCACCTCCTGGCTTTTGCTTTGTTTTTTAAGACAGGGTTTCTTGTAGCTGAGACTAGCTTTGAATAGTTGATTCTTCTGCTTTCACCTACCAAGTTCTGGGACTACGGGTGTGTTGCCACCACGTGTAGCTTGACTACACACTGTATAGGTAATTTCCCACATGTGTCCATCCATCCGTCTGTCCATCCGTCTGTCTGCTTAGGTGTTCACTGATCAGACGCAGGGTTCCTACTTGTGTCAGGCACGTCCTGGTTGTGCGACAGAAAGGACTAAAGCTCAGCCTCGTCTGGGTGGAGATGACAGGCAGAAGACTGAGGCTGAGTTATCAGTGCTAGGAAGGACCATTGGCCCAGTAGGAGTTGAGGCACCCAAAGAGAGACACCTGCATGAAAGGACTGCCAGGAGGTGGCATCTCAGACATGTGGCATGTGGCAGGCCCACTGAAGGACTTGACCTCCATCTTTCAGCAGACGCCGACCCCCCCCCCCCCATGGTGTCAGGAAGCCTTTTGGGGACTATTGGAAAGAAGGACCTTCTGCTACCACCGTGTGACCAGATCCTGCACCTTTGACCTGCAAATGCTCTTTGGGCCAAGAAATAAATACAAATTATCTATTGCTTATCCAGTTCTTAGCAAATACTTCTGGTGAATATCAAACATAGCAGAGGAAAACTGGCAGCGGCCAAAGCCTCTTAGCCTGGCACAGTCCAAAAGCAAGATAAGATTAAGTAACCTAAGGATCATATTTGATTGGGGTGAATAATCAGAAAAGAATCGACCATTTTGCATAGATAATTAAGCAGGGACTGAATTTGGCTTAATACAAGTTGTCCCAGATAATGCCATCCTGGTGACGTGTTGTCAGGGCTGGCATAATGCTGAGGGAATATTTGTATTCAGGCTCAGCAGCCTGGCAGGTCACGAAAGTAGTTCCAAGTGTCCCGTCTGCCTCTTGAGAAGTTTTTCTTGTTCAGCTGCTGGAGTTAAAACACTCTTTTGTGTGTGTGTGTGTGTGTGTGTGTGTGTGTGTGTGTGTGTGTGTGTGTGTGTGAAAGTGTGTGTACCTGAATGCCTTTTTCCTGGGAGCACCCAAACTTCACTGAAACGGGGGTCCTTTCCTTCCTCTCAGGGTTCATCACTTCAGAACACATAGCCACATAGATCTGTCTGGCCTTTTGTTTGTTTGGTTTCCTTGACAGGGTCTCTTTATTATGTAACTCTGACTGTCTTGAACTTGCTATGTAGTCCTGGCTGTCATGGAATTTGCTCTGTAGACCTGGCTGGCCTTGAACTCACAGTGCTAAGATGAAAGGACTATGCCAACACATCCAGCAGAAAGACCTGTTCTTTGGGAGGGAAATTTTTTCCTTCATATGCTCCTGC
The DNA here is from genome assembly GCF_964271855.1 of Acomys minous. Classification (NCBI taxonomy): domain Eukaryota; kingdom Metazoa; phylum Chordata; class Mammalia; order Rodentia; family Muridae; genus Acomys; species Acomys minous. Next base: position 102,029,992 of record NC_140487.1, on the reverse strand, counting down.
TTTAGGCTAGGGTGGCCTCGCGGTGTGGCATTTTATTGTCATTCTGACTGTCTCCTTAAACGTGGCATTGTGGCAGCTGCTGCTGATGCAGCGGTGAGCAGAGCAGATGTGGCCCAGCCCTTGTGGGGCTTCCTCACAGTGGAGGAAGAAAGAACTACACAAAAAAACAAGCTTGTCAGTCTGTGGAGCCACAGCTGAGTGTAATCAAGGATTTTTGTGCCCGATCACAGAAGCCAGGGGATGCCGCTCTGAGGAAATGGTGACTAAACCAGAGGAGAAGAAAGGGTTAACAAAGAAAAGAAGGGAAAGAGCGCAGGCAGAGGCCCTGTGGCAAGAAGAGCTTGTATAGTTAACACAACTTAAAGAAAGGTCGGTGGATTAGAGGTCAGAGGATAAACAGTGGGACACTATTGAGGTTCCAGGGTTCAGTGGAGAACAGAGTTAGGAAAGGGTGTGACAGAGGAGGACTCCGAGGACCTCCAGGGTAGAAATAGTGATGCTTAGGCCCGGGTGGGGCTTCTTCATTTCCCAAGTGTTTATAGGGTTTTTATGTCTCCAGTACTGTTGGTATTAGAGATAAAACGAGACAAAGAGCTGTGCCCCCTGGGATCATATGCTAGCAGTGGGGATATTGTTAAGATGGGGTTTTGTGCCAGACATGGTGGCGCAGGCCTTTAATCCCACCGCTTGGGAGGCAGAGGCAGGCGGATCTCTGAGAGTTCAAGACCAGCCTGGTCTACAAAGGGAGTCCAGGACAGCCAAGGCTACACAGAGAAACCCTGTTTCAATGGGAGTTTGTGAACCAAATGCAGTGCTGCCCACCGGTCACCCCAGTTTTTCAGGAGGCTAAGGCTGGAGGGAGGGAGGCATCAGCCTAGGCTACATATAGAAGATCCTGCTTTACTAGAGAGGGCAGACCCCCCTGCTTTGCCCCTCTCCATTTTCAAGCCTTGCTGGGAATAAAATGATTTTTACATTTTACAAAACCATAGACAAATCCAAAATGAAGGGCTGGAGAGATGGCTCAGTGGAAAATTCCCCTTGTTCTTCTAGAGGACCAGCGCTTGGTTCTCAAGCACCCTTGTCAGCTGGCCCACAAACTACCAGGAACTTTGGCTTTGGAGATCTGATGCCCCCTTATGGCCTACCTACATGGACACATGTCACACACATACACATGCATTTAAAAAAAGAAAATCACAAAAAAAGGAAAAGAAGAGAACCTTGATGTCACAGGCTTGTAACCTCGGCTGCTCAGATGGCTGGGACAGGGGGAATCAAAATTTCAAGGCCTGCCTGGGCTCTTTCTTCTCTTAGAGTGAGTTCAGAATCAGGCAGGGTGAGTCAGTGAGGCTCTGACTCAAAATAAAAAGTGGCAAAAGTTGAGGATCCAGCTTGGTGGTAGACTGCTTGCTTAGTATGTCAGAGGTTCTGGGTTCAAGCCCTAGTACTGAAAAAAAAAATGAGGTTAATACGTACATAGAATGTAGCTTATTGTTGTGTGTGTGTGTGTGTGTGTGTGTGTGTGTGTGTGTGTGTGTGTACACGAAGGTCTGAATGACAGCATGCCATGGGACCCCCAGGGATGAAACTCTGGTTGTCAGGCGTGTTTACCCACTGAGCCATCTCAGTGGCCATCCAGTTTGTAGTTTGAAGTCAAGGCCGGCCTCCCTGAGAAACGAGACCTGGAGGGGTGAGGGGAATGAGCCTACCTGAATCTACGGATAAAGATTTTCCCACAGAGGGCTTACAGATTGCAGCCCCAGGCAGCTGGAAGGCCAAGACTGAACTCCAGGAGAAGTAGTAACAGGCTGCAGAGGGAGGGGGAGTTCTGGAGATCCTTGTTGACCATGGTAGCCACTTGGGGTTCTTATCTTCATGAAATGGGGTGTGTTCTGAGGATTTCAGGAAAGGTGTGATGTGATCTTACTATTATTATTATTATTATTATTATTATTATTATTATTATTATTATTTTGTTTTTGTTTTTTGTTTTTTTGTTTTTCAAGACAGGGTTTTTTTGTGTATCCTTTACTGTCCTGGACTCTATTTGTAGACCAGGCTGGCTTCGAACTCAGAGATCCTCTGCCTCTGCCTCCCGAGTGTTGGGATTAAAGGCGTGCGCCACCACCACCCAGCATGATCTTATTATCTATGGATCTTCTCCCAGCTGTTGTGTTGAGAAAAGAGCGTGTGTGTGTCTGTGTCTGTGTCTGTGTCTGTGTCTGTGTGCGCGCGCGCGTGCTTGGAATAAAACCAAGGTATCTGGGCCAAGGTGATAGGCAGTGAAAAGTGGGGTATATTCTGAAAATAAAGCCCCAAAGCTTTGCTGAGATTAGACAGTCTGAAATGACTCCAAGGTCTAAGAAGCTGTGAGAGCTGAGCTGGGAAAAGCTGAGATGGGGCGTGGTTAAATTTAGGGCATCTATGAAACATCCAGGGTGTCAGGTAGGGAGTTAGTTACAGGAGTGAAACTGGTCCTCCGGGGAGATGTCTGGGCTGGAGAAACAAATTTGGTTGCTGTCAGCACAGGGATGAAGTCTGGATGATGTCACCTCAGAGTGTGGGGACCGAGAAGAGGTGAGCTCCTGACAGCCCTGGGGCACACAGCAGCACAGAAAGGTTAGGAAGTCAGGGAGGGGCCGACAAAGGAGACACAAATCCCAGCCAGCAAAGCAGACAGAAAGCCCAACCCTGAAGTGTGTGTCTCCACTCCAGCTGAAAGAGGCAAGGGTTTCGAGAAGCACCACAGAGCTGGCTGTGTCTGTATGTCTGATAGGTCAAGTAAGAAGGAGACAGACAACCAGCTCTCGGAATGATTGGCCTGGAGGTGCCTGCTGACCTCGCAGAGAACAAATGTGTCAAGGCCCAGGATGAAGGCCTGACCTGGAGGAGATCTGGCAGAGGGGAAGTGGATGGCTTCTCTGGGATTAGGTGCAGCTTGAGGAGGCAAAAGTGGCTCAGGGTTCCCACACTGATGGATCAGCCTCCCGGCTCCTACAGCCCCTGACCTTGACCACATCTGATGCTGTGTGCCTCGCTCCTCCCAGCTGCTCTTTATCTCCATAGTCAAGCCCGGCTTAGACAGTCACAGTCTTACCTGGTGGGTGTGATTTGCCTGGGTGTAGACAAAACACCCGCCTACCAATTTCCTTGTGACACCTGTTAGCACACACAGGTTCTTGAGGAAGGGACACTACACAAGCCTTACCCTCGGCCTTTAAGCTAAGACTTGCACACCCAAGCTTTGGCCTCAGGCAGCCCTGGGTTCAAATCCTACTGCACCAAATAACTACTTTAAGGAGGATGAGCAACTCCTTTCAGGGGAGGAACTTTGCTTGCCTCGTCTCTGCAGTGAGGGACTGTATCCCCCAGTAGCAAGGCTCCCCTGAGTGGATGCCGCTAGTGTTGCCTGGTCACATTAGTTAAGGAATTTACACCTGGCTAGGAAGTGACTAGGGACGTCTAAGACGGTATAAAGAGTTGGGTCACCTGTTAGGGGGCTGGCAGGGTTGAGGAAAGGCAAAGGCCTCAGTTGGGGCTCTTGCCTGCAGCCCAAGAAACTGGGTAGGAAAGAGTGATGGGGAGAAGGTAGGAACCTGGGGTACCATAATTGCCTAATATCATCCCTCATACTGTTTTATGTTAATGCTAGAGGTCTGTGGAGAAGAGCCTAGAGCAGTGGTCCTTAACCTTCCTGATGCTTGCAACCCTTTAACATACAGTTCCTCATCTTGTGGCGACCCCAACCATAAATTATTGCATTGTGCTGGGCGTGGTGGTGCACGCCTTTAATCCCAGCATTTGGGAGGTACATGCAGGCAGATCTCTGTGAGTTCGAGGACCGCCTGGTCTACAAAGGGAGTCTAGGACAGCCAAGGCTACGCAGAGAGACCCTGTCTTGAAAAACCAAAAAAAAAAAAAAAAAAAAAAAAATTCACTGCTACTTCATGACTGTAATTTTGCTACTGTTATGAATCATAATGTAAATATCTGATAGATGACCCCTGCAGGGGTCACAACCCATAGGTTGAGAACTGCTGGCCAGTGACACTGGGTTCAAATCCAGGTCGAGTCGCTTACTAGCCACATGATCTCAAAGTTGGATGTGATGACACAAGCTTGGCATCTCAGCACTGAAAAAAAAAGGAGGCAATAGGACAGCAGTTCTCATAAGGCCAGGCTAGACCTCATAGTGAGGCCCGGTCTTGAAGAAGGTTTAACCAAAAAGACTCTCCCTATTCTGTCTGCGCTTTCCTTTCTCCGTCTTTATGAAAGAGGTGTTAACGTCCCCTTCATGAACAGTGAGAACTAGGGCATGTAAAGAGCTAGAACATTCAGCAGGCTCTCAGTAAGACGTGAACATTAATGGCGGTGTACGCTTTAGTCTTAGCATTGGGAGGCAGAGGCAGGAGGAGCTCTCTAAGTTTGGGGCCAGCCTGATCTACATAACAAGTTTCAGACAGCCAGGGCTACGCAGAGACCCAGCCTCATTCGTGTGTGTGTGAATCTCAGTGCTATTTTGAACCTTGCGGTGCCGTGACGTAGGTAGTAGCCAGGCTTTACACAGGAGCAGCTGTAGCACACAGCAGGTTTGCAACTGTTCATGGCCACCCGGTCTTCAGGGAAACCAGGGTCCATGCTGGTATACTGTCTGGCTTTGAGCCCAAACTATTAGATGTCTGCGTCCCAGAAGAAGGTCTCTAGAGTCCCAGACAGTCCTGGGTGTGTCTCCTCCCTGCACACAACTTGTCTCAGGCATGAGAGGCTCACCTATCCTGAGAGAGCCAGTTCCCAGGACAGAGGACTTAGTATGGCAGAGGTCCCAGGAAGAGCGAAAATGTTCCCATCTGTCACCGCTGTGTCCTCACTAACTACTGAGGGAGTGGCCAGGGGCTCCTTGCAGGTGGTATAAGGGCTGTCCTCTCTCAGAGAGCCAGGGGTGACTCAAGACCTATAGAGCAGGGAAGGAGAAGCAGTTTTCTAGGTCCACTGTGCCCATTGCACACACGGGAAACCAGAGCTCCCTGGCTTGAGATGGCAAAATTCAAACAGGGCTGACATCTGTTTTAACCCGGCCTTTGGTGTGACATGCACACAGGAGTGTATACACATGTGTATTCAACAAGTTCTCTCTATGAGACAAGCTGGTGTAGAATTCTCTGTGTAGCTAGGCTGCCCTTCAGTTCTTCCCCTTTAGCCTTACAAGTGCTGAATTACCCGTGTAAGCCACCGTGCATGGGGATGGGGGAGGGGTGGGGGAGGGGTGGGGGGAGGAGGCCTCACTATTTAACACAGGCTTACTTCAAACTCATCATGTAGCCAGGCCGACCTTGAACTCACAGCAATCCTCCTGCTTTAGCCTTCTTTAATTAAGATGTGTGCCACCACCGTGCTTAGCAATATTCATATCTGGGCTTTGTTGTTGTTTTTTTCTTTTGTGGGGGAGTTGTTGTTGTATTGTTGTTTTTGTTTTGGGTTTGTTGTTGTTGTTGTTGTTGTTTGAGACAAGGTTTCTCTGTGTAGCCTAGGTTGTCCTGGACTCACTTTGTAGACCAGGCTGGCCTTGAACTCACAGCAATCCGCCTGCCTCTGCCTCCCAAGTACTGGGATTAAAGGCATGTGCCACCTTGCCTGGCTGGTTTTTTTTTTGTTTTGTTTTGTTTTAATATTTATTTATTGATTATTTATACAGTGGTCTACATGTACATCTGCAAGTAGGAAGAGGGCATCAGGTTACATTATAGATGGTTGCTGGGAATTGAACTCAGGCCCTCTGAAGGAGCGGTCAGTGCTCTTAACCTCTGAGCCCATGTTTTGTTTTTTTTTAGGACAGGGTTTCTCTGTGTAGCCTTGGCTGTCCTGGAATTAACTCTGTAGTCCAAGCTGGCCTCAGACTCAACAGAAGATCCACCTACCTCTGCCTCCCAAGTGCTGGGATTAAAGGCATTCACCTCCACAGCCCAGGTCCAATATTCATATCTTAATCATATATTTTTAAAAGATTTGTTTATTTAATGTATATGAGTATTTTGTCTGTGTGTGTGCACCGCATGGGTGCCTGGTGGCCTGGGACTGGCATTACAGATGGTTTTGAGCCACCGTGTGAGTGCTGGGAACTGAACCGAGGTCCTTTGCACAAATAACAAGTGCTCACTGGGCGGTGATAGTGTACACCTTTAATCCCAGCACTCGGGAGACAGAGGCAAGTGGATCTCTGTGAGTTCAAAGCCAGCCTGGTCTACAGAATGAGCTCCAGGACAGCCAGAGCTATACAGAGAAACCTTGTCTCAAAAGAAACAAAACAAAACAAAGCAAAAAAGAGTAATAAGTGCTCTTAACCACTGAGCCATCTCTCCAGCTTTAATATTCATATCTTCAAAGAATAAGTCTCAGGGTGAGTTGGGAGAAAAGGCTATGGACCAGCATGTCTGTAGCTGGTTGTCTATCCCATTGATGGCTTTGGTGTTTGGCCTTCAAATATCCCACAGGTACCATGCTTTGCCCTTCCTCTTGGTTGGCCCCACACGCCCAGACCCGGCACACTCTGTGACCCAGACTTTGGGTTGGACAGTGTGACCAGAGGTAGAGCAGAAAGGTGATTGGTAGGCTCCAGGATGGCTAAGCGGGTAGAATACCAGCCTGAGTGCCTGCTGACCTGAGTTCTGTCCCCAGGATGCACGTGTAGGAAGGAGAGAACCAGCTCTCACAAGTTCTCTGACCTACACACACACACACACACACACACACACACACACACACACACACACACCCCATGGCATGCTTCCTCGTACACATGCACACCAATGAATAAATGTAGTACTATACTAAAGGGGCCTGGGGCATAGGAACCAACGATCACCGTTTGGCGCTGCAAACTTGCCCTCTGTTTTTCCAGCACACCGTGCTCCATCTGCCCCTCTGCAGCCAGCTCTTCCCCGGCAGACCCTTTCCTTCCTTTGCCAACTCCAGCTTATCCTTAGAGCACAGCTCAGTCGGCACTTCTTTCCCGCCAGGTTAACCGAGTCAGCTGTACGCTGTGTGTGTGCTCCTTCCTCGCTGCTGCCATTTGTCTGCCCTCCTGGAGGGTGAGCTCCCTAGAGGCAGGAGTCCTGGCTGTGCTCTCCTGTTATGCCGTTACTGCCTGGGATATACTGAGCCTGGCACAGGCATAGAATATCCATGAATGAATGAATGAATGAATGAATGAATGAATCCACTGGACAGGGCAGATTACTGTGTGAATTGACAGTGCACATGTACACTCTGACCCTCCCTCTTCTCTTGTCCTGATCTTTCAGCTGTGGTAGCCAGGATCCCCTCAGAGCCAAGACCTTCTCCAGAAGGTGACCCTTCCCCTCCACCGCCACCAACACCGATGTCAGCCTTGGTTCCTGACACTCCGCCGGACACCCCTCCTGCCATGAAGAACGCCACTAATCCTAAGCCGCTCCCACTGGAACCGGAGAATCCCACTGGGCACATCTCGCCTCGGCCACCTCTCCCACAGGAAGACTCCCCATCCTCGGAAGCAAAAAGCAGGGGACCCACCCCTCCAGCCTCAGGCCCACGGGATGCCAGGTCTTCTCGAAGGAGCAGCCAGCCATCCCCAACAGCAGTGCCAGCCTCCGACAGCCCTCCAACCAAGCAAGGTGTGTACAGTCCCCAGTGTCGGCCCTGGGGGTTGGTCACATAGTCTTCTTGCCACGGAGGATGAGGACAGGAGGGTGGGGTGGGGTGGGGTGGGGTGGGGTGAGGGTGGAGATAAGCCCAAAGTCCCAACACACCTTTTGACTCTGTCCTCCTTCCCTCTGCTCAGATGTAAAGAAGGCAGGAGAGAGACACAAGCTTGCCAAAGAGCGGCGGGAAGAGCGGGCCAAGTACCTGGGTGAGTGTGCGACATTCCCCAGCCTCCTGTGAGTAAGTAGTACCGGCCTTTCAGACCTTTCTGGAATATTGTGCGTGTGCTGATCTCACTGAGTCCTCAGCACATTTGGAGGAGGAGTCAGGTTGGGAAAGATGACGTCACTTGCCTAAGAGCTGGTGAATGGCTAAGAGTCAGTATCTTACCTCAGAGCCCTGCTCTGAGCTAGTGGTTCTCAACCTGGGGTCCCAGATCAGAAATTTACGTTATGCTTCCTAATAGTAGCAAAATTACAATTATGAAATAGCAATGAAGTCATTTTACAGTTTGGGGGGGGGTCACCACAACATTAGGTGTGGCAGCATCAGGAAGGTTGAGAACATCTGTATACCATTGCACGTTGAAATCTATCTGGTAGACCCCCACCCCCCAAATCATGTGCAGGAAGAGTCTCACCCAGAGAGCCAGTGGGGGGAGGGGGGACAGTTCCCTAGGCTAGTCTTCAGGAAGCCCTGAAATATGAACAGGCCATCTGAGAGTGGAGGCCTCACAAAGGCAGGCAGAAAAGGGCTGACCTAGGGCTGAGGTGGCAGACCACTGCTAGGAGCGTCAGGCCCAGGCCTGGCACAGAATCCCCCCCGCCTCAGGTCATGCCCCTGATTGCCCACCCTAGCGGCCAAGAAGGCAGTGTGGCTGGAGAAGGAGGAAAAGGCCAAGGTGCTCCGGGAGAAGCAGCTGCAGGAGCGCCGCCGACGGCTAGAGGAACAGCGGCTTAAAGCTGAGCAGCGCCGGGCTGCCCTGGAGGAGCGGCAGAGGCTGAAGCTGGAGAAAAACAAGGTATGTTGATGGCAGCTCTTCAGGTCTACACGCATGTGTGCCCACTGTCTGGGCAGTAGTAGCGAGGTGCGTATACACGTCCACACGGCTCTCCATCTGCGTTCACCTCGGGGCCTCTGTCCCTGTGTGACAATGTCCATGAGGATGCATTTGCTCCCACGGTGCCTCTGACGGGCCAGTGAGGTCTGTTCTATGTATGCAGCTGGGTGTCTGTGAGCACCCGTCCTTCCATCACATGGATAGAGCCTAGCTTGAGCGTTGTTGAGGCTGTGAGGGAAGGACACGACAGCCTAGTGCTATCTGGAAGCCTCAGCCAAAAAGGAAAACAAAGCCCGAAGATCAGGGACCCTGAGCACTAGGGAGACCTGGCCCTGCCCAGGAACCCCAGGCAAGGCAAGTCCCACCCCATCCTCAGAGGAGCGACACATACACCCAGGAAGTGACTCAAGCCCATGGAAAGCTCTCCAAGAGCTGTGGATAGGGATCTACCACATATGGTCCTGAATCACAGCAGGATCAGTAACTTTGGTTGCCTCTAGTGAGTCAGGAAGAGCTTAGAATAGGGAAGGACTTTCTCTCAGGTATGGTGGCTGATTCTGAGCCCAGACCTTTTCCCCCATTGGCCCTCAGGAACGCTATGAAGCAGCAATCCAGCGGTCAGTGAAGAAGACCTGGGCTGAAATCCGGCAACAGCGTTGGTCCTGGGCAGGGGCCCTGCACCACAGCTCTCCCGGACGTAAGACCAGTGAGTGGGGCCGGAAGTGCTGGTGGGTGGCTGGGCAGGGCTGGGGCCTGGCGAGGTGGAGAAAGGAGCACTTTACACACAAAGTGCCCGCTACTCCCTGCAGCGGGCATGTCTTGCTTCATGTGACTTGTATCTTCTGGAATGGTCTGTAGCCAAGTCATCCTTTCCTAAGGACTTCCACTGTCAAATCAGAAATGGATTCGGTTTGCTCCTCAGACCTGTCACCTTAGGGGTTGCTTAACATGCTTTGCTCCTGTCTGTTTACTGTTAATTGGTGATATTTAGAAAGAGGACTTTAATGCCCTGCAGACCCCGGACACTTAAAGAAAACTGTCACCCTCTGTTTTGGAAGGTAGTTTTTTGTCTGAGTTTTCTTCATATAGGCACATTACGGGTTTTGGTGTGATTCCTTGCTGGCATGTATGTACCCTGTGCTTGGACGTCTTTATGCAATGACAAGGTTCTGTGTTCCATGTGACTCTCCCGGTGTGCGCGCTCATAGACCTGTGGTGCAGTCCACTCTGAGGCTGTGTTGTGGCCTTCCCGTTCCTCGGGGCTCCTGAGTCAAACTTAGGTTCCAACTCTGACACTTGTGTGACTGACCTTTAACTTCTCAGCCCTCACTTTCTTCGTGTGTAAAATGGGGATAACAGCACTGCTTGCCTCCGAGGTTGTAGGTAGATATTTGGAGGATCAAGTGAGGTAACATGTATGTGGTGCCCAGCACAGTGCCTGGCCCATGGTAAGCCGTCATACCTGTCATGGTTAGGTTACTTCATTATGTTTCTGCCTGTGTGTAGCTTACTTGTGTTTCCTCATCTGTGCATGTCTACGTCCATATGTGCATGCCTAAGTATCCACCACACTCTGTATTGCCCATGTTTGCATGTCTTTGTCTTGGCGAGTCGGGATAAATATGTGGGTCTGTAGATTTGTGCAAGCAACTGTGAACTGTGTAGGTCTTCTGTTTAGGAGCCTCTTTGCATTGTCCCAGTATGTGGGTGTTGTATCCATAGCGCCTTGGCTGGGCAGTGTCAGCAAGTGCCAATGTGGGGTGGTTGCGGGGAGGGGTTGCAGCACCTAGCCCTAGGCAATGGCTTCCTTTGGTCTGGCCAGGAAGGCAGCAGTTCTAATGTTCCACCATTTCTTCCTTCTGCTCCTTTTCCATTGGCACCCCCAATCAAGGTTGTTTCTGATCACCTCCCTTGTCCCCTCCCCCTCCCAGGGCCAAGTCAAGGCTTCTCCCCACCCCACCCCCAGCCTGCTCAATCCTTCCTTTCCCACCCCGCCCTCAGAGCATCCTGCATGGAAGGCCTCAGTGCCCCCCCTGGCTCCCGTCTGGCCCGGCCCTAATGCCGTGTCTTTTCCCCTCCAGGTGGGAGCAGGTGCTCCGTGTCGGCAGTAAACCTGCCCAAACACGTGGACTCTATAATCAACAAGCGGCTCTCAAAGTCCTCTGCCACACTCTGGAACTCCCCCAGTAGAAGTAAGAGAGGCTCAGCCTTCCCCCCCTCCAGAGCCCCTTGTAGCCAGCCCCCTCCAGAGCCCAGCAAGGATACTCATCTCTGCAGCCCCATACTCCAGCGCTACTCTATTCCACCCAGGGCTCTGTGCCCTTTAGGGGAGCCCAGCATTTGGGTCTGGAGGCCCAGGTGGCAGTAGTGTCCTGTCCCATAGGAGAGGAGAACAGAGGCAAAGGCTTAGAGGGCAGAAAAGCTGGCAGGGGCCTCAAGAGAAGGTTAGGCTAAGGGTTGGTTGGGGTGGTAATGGGCAATGAGCTTTATCTCCAACCACAGCCAGCTGGCCTGGGCCAACCTTAGCAGGTGGCTCTGCGCCCCGTGTGCCAGGCTAGCCTGGCTACTAGGGTGGGGGTATTCTGGCTCCACCCTGGAGGGCCCATGCAACCCTGCCATCTCTGCCTTGAGAGCACCTGCTTTGGCCTTGGCTGGATCCGAAGTTGGGACCAACCAAGGTGGCACAGCTCCTGCGTTCCCACCATGCCCTGGTGCTTACATATGAAAGAACCGTGGTTCCAGTTATTTATAAGTTTCTCCAGCTTTTATTTGGTTGCTCCGTTGCCTAGCAACCAAATCAGCTGCCGCACCAACCCCACCTGACCGAAGCTTAAAAATAACCCAGCAGCTGAAGGGACCAAGAAGGGTGGCCTAGGGCAGCCAGTCTAACTGCCTCTCAGGGCAAGGACCCCCCCACTGCCCCAAATCCAGGAAGCATGCCTCCCCCAGGCCACCAGCATGATGAAACCAGGAGAGGCAGGCCCTACTGTGGGACTTGGGAGGAGGCAGTTGGATCTTCCCTAGAACCTCTTATGGCTCCTTCCTCGGCTCACAGTTTTGAGCCCTCTCTCCTAGGGAGACCAGTAGGAAGCACTCCTGAAGTGATGCAGGGTGTTGGCCTAGAGTAGGTTTTTGTTTTGTTTTGTTTTGTTTTGCTTTGTTTTGTTCTTCTTTCTAAAATTGGGAATTGAACCTGGGGCCTCTTGCATGACAGCCAAGCGCTCTACCTCTGAGATAATATTCCCAGCCCCTTGCTCAGTGTGTTGTTGCCTGTGTCTGCAAAAGGAGGACCAGATCTCAGGGATAAAAATGTGACCCCGTGTGACTTGGGGTGGGAGCTGACAGACCTCTTGAATTCTTGGGCTCATCGTGGGTTCAGTGCCAAGTCCCCACCTGTGCCTCCTCGCGCCTTGACCTGCTCTATCTGGTGTTCTCCCCCCCCCCAGATCGCAGCCTGCAGCTGAGCGCATGGGAGAGCAGCATTGTGGATCGTCTGATGACGCCCACCCTCTCCTTCCTGGCTCGGAGTCGCAGCGCGGTCACACTGCCCCGCAACGGCAGGGACCAGGGTAGGGGCAGCGGCCCTGGGAGACGCCCCGCGAGGGTCCGGGCTGGGGCCAGCCTCGGGCCTGGGCCACACCCCGACCGCACTCATCCCTCTGCAGCCGTGCCAGTGTGCCCGCGCTCGGCCTCCGCCAGCCCCCTGACTCCTTGTAGCGCCCCTCGGAGCGCGCACCGCTGCACCCCCTCCGGGGAGCGCGCAGAGCGGCGCAAGCCTGGCGCCGGCGGCAGCCCCGCATTGGCGCGCCGCCGGCTGGAAGCCACGACGGTGAGTGACCACGGCTCTCAGGTGGGGACAGGCGCGTCTAGGCTGGAGCAGGGGCACCGCTCACTTCTCCTCTGTCTTCTCTCAACACTCACTGCCAGGTGCAGAAAAAGGAGAAGAAGGACAAGGAGCGGGAAAACGAGAAGGAAAAGAGCGCCCTGGCCCGCGAGCGCAGCCTCAAGAAGCGCCAGTCGCTGCCAGCATCTGTGAGACCTCGGCTCTCCGCCAGCGCTGAGCTTAGGTGGGCAGGACTCCGTGCGCACCTCATCTGTCAGTTAATTTCAAATGCTTTAAGTTACTAAAGGACAGGTTTTCCGTTTTCCTGTTTTCATTTCTCTCCCTTCTCTTTGCTCTTTTTTCTCCCTCCTCCCAGGTTTTGTTTGTTTGTTTTGTTTTTTGTTTGTTTGTTTGTTTTTGAGACAGATGCTTCAACTCGTGAGCCCTTATCATATTCTTAACTACATGAGCTCAATACTTGGAATAGATTCCCTGACCTCCTAGAAGCACTCCATCACTGAGCTATATATCCAGTCCTTTTTGTAGCTTTGTTTTTGTTTGTTTGGTTTGGTTTCTCAAGACAGGATTTCTCTGTGTACCCTTGGCTTTACGGACCAGATTACCCCAGAACTCAGAGAGATCTGCCTGCCTCTGCCTCTGCCTCTGCCTCCCAAATGCTGGGATTCAAAGCCCGCATCACTACCTCCAGGCCATTGTTTGTTTGTTTGAAGATAATGTTTCACTAAATTGCCCAGCCTTGAACCTGTGATTTTACTAAAGTTGCTGGGGTTACAATGAACCTGTGCCATCACACCTTCCCAGTGTGTGTGTGTGTGTGTGTGTGTGTGTGTGTGTGTGTGTAGGCCAGAGGACAACTCTTGGGAATGAGTTCTCACTCTCCCATGTAGGTCCAGAGATTAAACCCAGGTTGTCAGGCTTGATGGCAACCACCTTTACCTGTTGAACCATCTCACTGGTCCGTTTTCTGTGGTTTGCTCAGCAAGAATATCATGCATCCTCGCCTGGCCTTTAATTAGCTATATAGCCAATGATGGCCTTGAATGCATGACCTTTCTGCCCCTACCTCCCAAGTGCTGGCATTACGGGGCTGTGTGCATGCTCAGCAAGCATTTACCAACTGTAAAACAGTTCTGGCCCTTGTATTGTTGTTTGGTTTGTTTTTGTGAGGCAGGATCTCCTTATGTAGCCCAGGATGCCCTTGAACGAAATGGGCAACTGGGCTAGCCACAAACCTCTAGCTGTCTTTCTGCCTTAGACTTTCACTTTTTCTTTTTTCTTCTTTCCTTCATCCTCAACTAACCCCCTTTTTTTCTCTTTCCATCATCATCATCATTATTATTATTGAGGTCCCTACCCCCACCCTCACCCCCACCTCCGCCAGCTCCTGAATCAGTAACACTAAAACTCAGTACGTACTTGATCAGTGAATGAGTCACCAGCTCTTATGGGGTGGTTTTGAGGTGCTGAGAATACTTTGATGAGCTAAAGCCAAGCCCAGTTTTTGCTCTACTTAGTCTACATGCTGCTGGGGAGACAGATGTTAATCAAAAACCTCTCAGTAATGAATTTGTGATTACAAACTGGGATATATGCGCTAAGAGGAAATGATAACACTTTGGGAGTGAATACACTTGCAGGCAGACGCAGCGCAGCCTGCAAAGGTAACACATGGAGGCTGGTGAGACAGCACAATGAGTAAAGGCCTTGGCTTTGCAAGCCTTGTGCCCCGAGTTAAACCCCTGGAGTCCATGTAAAGACGGAAAGAAAGAACCGTCTCCACAAAGATGCCTCTGCAACTTCGCTTGCATGCTCACACGTGTACATCCCACAGAATAATAAATAACTTTTTTTTTTAAAGGGAACACTTCCCCCAAAGAAGCGATGTGTTAGGGGAGGGAAGTGCCTGCCCATGTGCTCTGCCCACTGGTTCTAAAGCTTTTCTTCTCTCTTAGCCCTAAGTCCAAGGCCCGGCCATCCTCTCCCTCTACAACCTGGCACAGACCTGCCTCCCCCTGCCCCAGCCCAGGACCAGGCCATGCCCTTCCTCCAAAACCACCGTCCCCCCGAGGCAACACTGCATCACCTAAGGGGAGGGTTCGGAGGAAGGAGGAGGCAAAAGAGAGCCCCAGCCCATCAGGGCCTGCTGAGGATAAGAACCACAGCAAAAGCAGAACCGAGAAGGAGCCAGCGGCCCCAGCCTCACCAGCGCCCTCACCAGCACCCTCACCCAGCCCAGCCCAGCCTCAGAAGGAGCAGTCCTCAACAGAAATCCCTGCAGGTACACAGGAAGCCAGGGTGGCCAGGGCAGAGGTACCATCTTTTCTCTGTGTGTGGGCAGTGGACCACCTGAGACACTGGTGGTAACGGACAGGAAGAGGGCTCTCTTGCCCATAAAAGGGCCAAGTCTCAGACACCGTAATGGCAGCAATTGAATGAGTGGGTCACTGAGGTCCTGAAAGCATGCAGGGGTGATGGGGGTGCCTGCACCGGTGTGTACTGACTCCTGGGCTTGGATCTTCCTCCAGACATCTCTGTCCCAACTGCTCCTCCTACCGCTGCTCCTCCGGTGACTCCTAGCAAACCCATGGCCGGCACCACAGACCGAGAAGAAGCCACTCGGCTTCTGGCTGAGAAGCGGCGCCAGGCTCGGGAACAGAGGGAACGGGAAGAACAGGAGCGGAAGCTACAGGCTGAAAGGGACAAGTAAGTATGACCTCAGGGACTGTGAGAGCCCCTGTAGCACCTGAAGTAGAGGCGCAGACCAAACTTGAGTTTCCTGCCTCCTCCAGGCGACTGCGGGAGGAGCAGCTGGCGCGGGAGGCTGAGGCCCGGGCAGAACGTGAGGCCGAGGCCCGGAGGCGGGAGGAGCAGGAGGCTCGAGAGAAGGCACAGGCCGAGCAGGAGGAGCAGGAGCGGCTGCAGAAGCAGGTGCCAGGCGGGCAGGCGGGCAGATCTTGGCTGCCTCTAAGGAGGTTTGGCAGGGAGGGAAGGCTGAAGCTTGGAGCCCAAAGCTTATGGAGGTCTTTCGCAGAAAGAGGAAGCCGAAGCTCGGTCCCGGGAAGAAGCTGAGCGCCAGCGCCTAGAGCGGGAAAAGCACTTCCAGAAGGAGGAACAGGAGAGACAGGAACGAAGAAAGGTGTGCTGGGCAGGTGGGGCCTGGGGGCGGAGCCTTGCCAAGGGCGGGCCTTTGCTGGGGGCGGGGCCTGGGTCTGGAACCAGGGAACCAGGCTTGGATTTGTAGAAGATAGCAAGGGCTGGGCTCTAGAATAGGGGTAGCCGGTGGGAAACTAAGGATTGGGTCTGGGCTTGGTCCTGACTGATGTGGGGCCTCTTCCACACAGCGGCTCGAGGAGATAATGAAGAGGACTCGGAAGTCAGAAGCCACTGAAACCAAGGTCAGGATTCTCAGGTTGAGGAACGGGGGCTAGGGTGAAAAACAGAGGTTACGGAAAAGCCTCCAGAGTCTAGGGAGAATGCGGTGGGAGGCCGAGAGAGGGAGTTCAGCATTAAATGGGTCCGTGTAGCCCTGGACCTAATGGTTTTTCCTCTTCAAAGCAGAAGCCGGACGGGAAGGAGACCACAGCCAACAATTCCAGCCCAGGTAAAGCCCTGACTGTCCTCATTCCCTTTGCTCTGGTCACCCCTGAGCTTGGACAGCCCCTAACCGATGGCCATTTCTTCGCTGCCAATAGACCCTGTGAAAGCTGTAGAGACTCGGCCCTCTGGGCTACAGAAAGATTCTGTGCAGAAAGAGGAGCTGGGCCCCCAGGAGCCACAATGGAGGTACCATCCCCCCAACCCCAGGGACTCTGAGCCAGGCAGGCAGCTATGGACTGCTCTGGGCTTCCCAAGGGAGGTGAGGTACTAACCCTGAATCCCTATATCCACAGCCTGCCAAGTAAGGAGATGGCAGGCTCCCTGGTCAATGGCCTGCAGCCTCTCCCCGCACACCAGGAGAACGGCTTCTCCCCAAAGGGAACCGCTGGGGACAAGGGTCTGGGTCGAACACCAGAGGGACTCCTCCCATTTGCAGAGGCAGAAGCTTTCCTCAAGAAGGCAGTGGTGCAGTCCCCACAGGTCACAGGTAGGGACTGTAGGAACCCTGGTTCTTGGACCCAACCACATCCCACCCATCCCTACCTGGGGCTCCCCAGCCCTGATCTTTTCCCCCTCTCCTTCCCCTCAGAAGTCCTTTAAGCACTTGCCTTGGACCCGGGTGCAGCTGTGAAGGTTCCTCCGTATCAGCTCATGGGTGTCTGGAAGAGAAAGAGAACAAAGAACGGAAGTGGCCTGGGCCCCCCTGCGGGAGTGGGGTCCTCTTTGTTTTTAATCTGCACCTTACAGACTGATATGTCTTTGGCTGAAAGAAGGTCCTGCCCCTCAGTGCATTCGTGTGCTCACGCGCGCAGACACCCGTCTTCCCCGTACACACATACACTCATAGCCTCTCTGGCCTCCCTCCTGGGGAAGGACCACTTGTAGTATTTGCCTTGGTATGGTGGGTTACAGTGGATGTGAATACTGTAAATAGCTTGTGCTCAGACACCTCTGCGTGGAGGAGGCGGGTACAGGAGGCCGTCCCTCCTCCCCTGGCTCCCCTGGGACGGTCTTCCTCTATTTAGCTGTAACCGAGGGGGGTCTGGGAATGGAGGGGGCCACGTTGGGCCACAGAAAACTGGTTACTTCTGGGGTAACGCCCCCCCCCTCTCCTCGCCTGGAATCAGTGTTATTACATCTGATCAGACGTCTCCAGAAATAAAGAGAGAATAATTCTGCCAAACCTCTGCGTCCTTGGACCTGGGGGGTGAGGGTAGCAACAGATAGGTGGCTTGAGTTCTGAGACCTTAAGGAGCCTAGGGCTTGGGGCTGGCTACCCCTCCAGTGGCAGCCATCCTCAACCCTGCACCCCACTTCTCCCTCTGTGCCCCCCCCCCCCAGCTTCTGGTCAGTTAGGGATTTGTTCACTTTTTTCCTTCAACAGATAGTAATCACTGCACATAACCACACAGGCACTGGGCTGCCCCCTCGAAGTACAGTAGTACGAAAAGACATAGGCTTTGTGTTTGTGGAACTTCTACTCTGTGAGCGCCATGGGCACCGTGGGCTGTGTGCTCAACATCCCCCTTGTGGCCCCTCCCTCATTCCTGCTAGACTCCATCTCTCCAGGTAGCCAGGGTCTTCCTAGCACTGACCCACCCTCAAGCAGAGGCCGCTCCTAGCCCACCTCTGGGCAGTGAGTCATGATTTCAGTGGGCCAAAAATTATGATCCTGGAGTCCCCGTGAGTGGGTGATTGGCTTCCACATGTGCATGTGATTGTTTGGGCCAGCAGGTGTGAAGAAAAGCCTGCTGGGAAAGGCCACCTCACTTTTATAAAGAACTCCTGTGTGGCAGATGACCTTCCAGCATCACCTCGTGCTCACCCTCTGTACAGCCTCCTCCCATGCTGTAACTGGGATGGACTGAGTAGCCAGTAGAACACAGCAGAAGGAATGGTGGGCTACTCGGCCAACGCCCCTGTCCTGGCTGCTTTCCTGCTCTTGGGTCATTCTGGCTGGAGGAAGGCTGGTTAAGAAGAAGAGTCCGGGTGCCGGGCGTGGTGGCTCACGCCTTTAATCCCAGCACTCGGGAGGCAGAGGCAGGTGGATCGCTGTGAGTTCGAGGCCAGCCTGGTCTACAAAGTGAGTCCAGGACAGCCTAGGATACATAGAGAAATCTTGTCTCGAAAAACCAAAAAAAGAAAAAGAAAAAAGAAAAAAAAAAGAAGAGTCCGAAAACTGGGCATGGTGGTGCACGCTTTTAATCCCAGCACTCAGGAGGCAGAGGCAGGCAGATCGCTGTGAGTTCCAAGCCAGCCTGGTCTACACCGTGAGTCCAGGACAGCCACGGCTACACAGAGAAACCCTGTCTTGAAAACTCACCTCACCACCTCCCCCCCCACCCAAAAAAAAGGTGTCCCTATAGAAGACCCATATACCCAGAAACTGAAGCCCCTGGCAGCAGTTTGGGGACTAGACTTGGAAAGGGTTGCTTCAGCGCAAGTCCAGCCTTCAGATGGCTTTAGGCCTGGCTGGTGGTGTGACCATCGCTTTATGGGAGACCCAGAGCTAGGAACTCACCTTCATTAGTGAGCCAGTGCTTTTGTTGTTGTTCTGTTTGTTTCAAGAAAGGGTTTCTCTGTGTAGCCCTGGCTGTGCTGGAACTCATTCTGTAGACCAGGCTGGCCTCGAGCTCAAGAGATCCACCTGCCTCTGCCTCCCTGGGTGCTGGGATTACAGGGCTTTAAATTGCCAACTTCTGTGCTTATTGGCCACACTACAGTAGCAACATGAGGAGAGGTGCTGTTTATGTGGTGTGAAGACTCGCCATGCAGCGGGAATAAGCACACACCCGCAAACCAGCATGAAAACAGCCCACATCAAGGATGGCAGAGTTGAGAGCCTAGGTCCTTGATTTTTGGTTTTTGTTTTTTGGTTGGTTTGTTTGTTTGTTTGTTTGTTTTTTCAGCACAGGCAGTTGGCTCTGGGGCCTCATGCATGCATGATAGGCAAGTGTTCTACCGTTGAGCTACAGCCCTAGAAATCTAAGTCCTTGAGAACATCACTGAATTAACCAACTGTAAATTGGCCTATCTCATTGGGTAAAGATGCTTGCCATACAAGCCACCAGAGAAGAGAGCGGACTCTACCACGTCCTCTGGCCTCCCACATGCCCACACATGCATCATGCACATCCACACACAATAATAAACCCAAAGCCAAAACGGTTTTAAAGCAAGCCTATCTCTAAACTGCTTCCCTTATTTTAAGCCTATGTGATTCAAAGCTTCTCACTCATCTGGGGACACATAAAATAAACAAATACATGAGTTTGTTTCCCCTTTGAGAAACAAAAAAGGAAAGGAATTCTGGCCATGTTGGCACTTAGGAAACTGAGAAAGGACACTTAAAAATTCAAAGCTAGAGCCAGGGGTGGTGGCACACTGGAAAAAAAAAAAAAGAGACCCTGGGTGGGGGGTGGGGAGGGATTAAAAGTTGGCAGGTAGTTTCAAGTAAGAGCCATCACATAGGATGCTTCTTGGGAGCCTGTAGGAACTGGCCTGGTGAGTACTGTGAACAGTGCTCCAGCAAGTAGCTACAAGGCACTGGGAGGTGGACATGATGCACGGTGCAAGTCACAGACATGACATGGCTGGGGAGGGCAGGAAGGGGTGAGCTGAGCCGAGCCATTCTGGGCCACAGTGGAAGTTCCTTCCCAGCTCCTGCCCTCCCTCCCTCCCCTGTCTCCCCACCCCCTAGCTGAGGCAGAGGCCTCAACATCTCCCTGAAAAGCATCTGAGCACTCTTGGGAAGGCATTTACTCATTTGCTCAGTCAATTAATTGTGGAGCACCTGCTAAGTGCCAGAGGGATACAGCGGTAAGCAGAAACCAGGCCCAGGAAACCATGCCGGGCTTCCTGAAAGGGAAAGTGGACATTAGCCACACAAACAAATGTGATAGTAAAGTGTGTGATAAGTGCCACAAAAGAGCACGGCATGACCCAGGAGTGAGCAGGCTAGTAAGCCAGGTGGCTTTCCCCCTGAGACCTGCTGAGTGTTGACTGGACAAGGTTGGGAAGGTAGAAGGAGAAAGATGCGCTTTCTAGGCAAGGCAAGGGCTCTATGGGAAACAGCCGTGTGCCCTTATCCATAAGGCTGAGGACGAATATGACTGGCAGCGTCTGGGGTTTTCTTGTGGAGCACCGCCCACTCCCCAGCAGTACAAGCACTCGCTATTGGCTGAATAAGACAAGATCGTGGGGCTGGAGAGATGGCTCAGTGGTTAAGAGCAGTGACTGTTCTTCCAAAGGACCCGGGTTCAATTCCTGGCACCCACATGGCAGCTCACAACTGTCTTTAACTCCAAGATCTGACATCCTCACACAGACATACGTGAAGGCAAAACACCAATACACATAAAATAAAAATAAATTATTAAAAAAAAAAAAAGACAAGATCCTTTTGTGAAGGATGCCATGAAGCTTGCCATGAGGGGAACCACCCAGGCATGGTCTTGGAAGGCTATGCTCAGGGGGCTTGGGTTTTATTCCCAGCACCCTGAGGACCCACTGAAGGCTGTTAAGTAGGCCTGGTGACAAGAGATTTCATCCATAGGAGTCAGTTATACATCAGAAGGCAGGAAAAGTGTTGTCAAGGTTAGACAAAAGAATGCCATGGGCCTAGCCTAGAAGATGGAGATGAAGAGAAAGTAGGTAACTAACGGAGCCAGTTGTTGAGGGGAAGGTCATGGGACTAGTGTGGTGTACACAGCTTTAATCCCTAGCACACAAAGGCAAGTGGGCCTCTGAGTTCAGGGATAGCCTGGTCCGCACAGGAAGCTCAAGCCAATTGGTGCTACACAGTAAGACCTTGTCTCAAAAAAAAAAAAAACAAAAACAAAAAAAAAAACAAAAACAAAAAAACAACAACAACAACAACAAAAAAAAAACCCCAAAATCGCTTGGCAGTTTAATCCTAGTACTTAGTACAGGGGAAGCAGAGGCAGTTCAAGAACAGCCAAGGCACAGAGAAACTGTCTCGAAAATCCAAACCAGCCAATCAAACAATAGCAACAAAAAACAGTGACACTGAGAGCTGGGGAGAGGGTGCCATTGGTAAAACGCTCCCCTTGCCAATATGAGACACCCCCCCCCCAAGTTTGGACCTCAGCACTTCACCTCACCTGACCTAGAGATTGTTTTTAAGTGGGCAAAACCTGATGTAGTCCTTACCTTAATAGAAGTCTATTAATAAGGAAAGCCTGTTACAAACAAATACGTAATTACAGCCCTGACGACCTGTAAGCTGCTAAGTATGTGGCATTAGGAAAATGAGTAAGGGATCTGACTTAGTCAGGGAGATGAGGCACAGCATCCCTGAGAAAGTGCCGGAGCCCAGAGCCCCGCGGTGTTCCTAGGACAAAGTATGAGGTTCCCGGTAGAAGAAACCATGCAAAGAGAGGCCCTGTAGTGAGCGTGGCCAGCGTAGATGATCCTTAGAAGGTTCAGAGATAGGAAGGGCCAGCTCATTCAGAAATCCGCCAGACAGGAGTCTGATCATTACAAGGACCCTGGCAGCCCTGTGTGGTGGTCTATACCCATGATCCCACAGTCCGAGCACTGGGCAGCCAGAGGAATCATGCATGAACTTGAGGCCAGCCGTGGCTTCTTAGATTCTGTCTCAAAGAACCAAAGAGGTAATAAACAAACCCCCGAGGGAGGAGGTTGGGGGGGGGGGGGAAACAGCACGATGACTCATTGGAGAACCACTAGCCCTGCAAGCTTGATGACTTCGCTCCTCGGAATCCACGCAAAGGTGCAAGGAAAAAGTGCAGGCTCCACACAGCTGCCTCTCACCTCCCGGTGTGTGTGCCCGCAACACACACAAATGACAAAAGGAAACCCCGTGAAGCTACTGGACCGACCGCTCCACCAGGTAGGAGACATAACCAGGGACTGTCACCTGGAAAAGGTATTGGAGAGTGACAGTGGAGCAGCAGTAACAGAGGGATTAATGACACTTGCTAACTCCCATGTCCAACCCCACAAATGACTGGCATTCATGAAGAATGGGCTGTGGAAAAGGGCTTAGACACACACATGTATCCCACGGAGAGCCAGTTTTAGGGACCCGTGCTCCAGAGATGGGTCTGGTCCATAGCCAGAGAGAGGGAACCCCGCTGCCGGTCCATCCTAGAGGCAGCAGCCTCAGGAGCCCGCGGGTGGATCCATCCCCTGGCACAGCTGGCCATTTCCGGGAAGTCCTGGGGCAAGAGCCTCTTCGAATGAACTGGCAGGACCTGAAAGGAGGCTGGCTCGAGGTCTGAATTCCTGGTTTCCTTGCCAGAAAACTTAGGAATGTCCGGTCTATTCCAGGCCCTGAGCTTCTCCCGAGGAGATGGGAGGTGGAGGCAGGGGTCCGCCCCTTTATAGAACCCTCCTTTTCCCTAGTGCTGCCCTTTTCCCCCCAACAGGGCCAGACAAGGCCGAGGCAAGAGGCCACAAAGTGCTCTTGGCTCCTCCTCCAGCCGCCAACGTTCCTGAACCCTGGCATTCTTACAACACCTCCCCCCCCAGCCCCTACACACCCTTTCTGTACCAAAACTCCCCAGGCTCGCTAAATGTGCCCTCCCACTCGGTCCCCTGAGCCTTTCTCAAAAGAACAGTCACTGTAACCCGTTGGCTGGGTACCCCGGCCTCCCTATGAACGGACATCTGGCTCCCCCTGGTGGTCAAATAAGGATGTACAGATGGAAGAATTGATAGTGGCCGACTCGGAGGCCACCGCGTAGCCTTGGCTGTCTCGGACTTGCTTTGTAGACCAGGTGGGCCTCGAACTCACAACAATGCGCCTTCCTCTGCCTCCCAAATGCTGGGATTAAAGACATGCGTCACCACCGCCTGGATGGCCACCCATTTTTTTTTTTACCAGGATATTTTAGACTAGTGCCTTAATTGTCAGCCTCTGTTTCTTCACCTGCAGTTGGGGCTTTTGATGGAGTTAAGCCATCCTCAAACTAAGGTACATTAAAAAAAATAAAAATAAATTTTTTCTTTTGTTTTTCTTTCTTATTTCTTTTTTTTTGTGTCTTTTTAAAAATTTTTTTTATTATTAATTTATTCTTGTTACATTTCAACTGTTATCCCTTGTATCCTCCCATTCCTCCCTCCCTCCCATTTTCTCCTTACTCCCCTCCCCTATGACTGTGACTGAGGGGGACTTCCTCCCCCTGTATATGCTCATAGGGTATCAAGTCTCTTCTTGGTAGCCTGCTATCCTTCCTCTGAGTGCCAACAGGTCTTCCCCTCCAGGGGACATAGTCAAATATGAGGCACCAGAGTACGTGTGAAAGTCAGACCCCACTCTCCACTCAACTGTGGAAAATGTCCTGTCCATTGGCTAGATCTGGGTAGGGGTTTGAAGTTTATGGCCTGTATTGTCCTTGGCTGGTGCCATAGTTTGAGCGGGACCCCTGGGCCCAAATCTGCCTATCATAATGTTCTACTTGTAGGTTTCTAGGACCCTCTGGATCCTTCTACTTTGCTATTCTCCCATGCTTCTCTCATCTAGAGTCCCAATAGGATGTCTTCCCCTCTGTCCCAGTTTCCTGATAAGTGAAGACTTTCATGGGACATGCCCCTTGGGCTAGTATGCAGATATAAGTGAGTATATACCATTTGACTCTTTCTGCTTCTGGATTAACTCACTCATTATGATCATTTCTAGCTCAATCCATTTGTCCACAAATTTCAGAAATTTCTTGTTTTTAATAGCTGAGTAGTATTCCACAGTGTAAATGTACCACAGTTTCTTTATCCATTCTTCTACTGAGGGACACTTAGGCTGTTTCCATGATCTGGCTATTATGAACAAGGCTGCTATGAACATGGTTGAACAAAATTTTTTGTTGTGTGCTGGAGCATCTTCTGGGTATATTCTAAGGAGTGGAATAGCTGGGTCTTGAGGAAGCCCTATTCCCTTTTTTTCTGAGATAGCACCAGATAGATTTCCAAAGTGGCTGTACTAGTTTGCATTCCCACCAACAATAAAGGATTGTTTTTTTTTTTTTTTTTTCAAGACAGGGTTTCTCCATATAGCCTTGGCTGTCCTGGACTCGCTTTGTAGATGACACAGGCCTCCAACTCACAGCGATCCACCTGCCTCTGCCTCCTGAGTGCTGAGATTACAGGTGTGTGTCACCATGCCTGGGCCGCAATGGCAGTTTTAAAATACTTTTCTAAATCCTAGGGATGTAGTTCAGTTGGTATATTGTTTGTCTAATATATATAAAGCCTTGCATTTGAGTATAAAGCATCCCCAAACAGCACATAAAATGATTCTGGCACACACACCTGCAATCCTAACATTCAAGAGGTGGAGGGAAGGGGATCGGAAGTTCAAGGTCATCCTTGGCTACGTAGCCAGTCTAGGCTACATGGGACTGTCTCAAAAAAGAAAGAAAGAAAATGATAGAACCACTTCTATCTGAAAAAGTATTTTACTGCTCTGAGTTCTAAATGGCTCTAGAATTTTGTGTGTGCGCGCGTGTGTGTTTCTATCTGTTACACATGTGTACAATAGATTGTGTGTGCATGTATGACGGGCAGAAGTCAACTCTGGGATCTGGGTCTCTTTCACTGAATGTGGACCTTACCTTTGGCTAGACTGGCTAGGCAGAAGGCTCTATGGTCTCTGCCTCCCCACCTCTCTGTGCTGGAGTAACTGGTGAGCACTGCCATGCCTGTAGTGCGGAGGAGCAACTCAGGTGTACCTGCTGTGCCAGCTCCCCAGCCTGCCACTCGTGCTTTCAAAGTAATTCCGTGGTAGTTCGGACTCACGGGTGCTCTCTGAGCTCACCTAACGTTTTCACCCCCATGACAACAGGCGTTCCTGAGGCTAAACAGTCACTTCAGAGAAAACAGGGACAGCATGAGGGGTAAGCGTTAATATGTTTTGACCCTAGATTTCTATGTGACACTTGTACTAGTTTCTATTTTTACTCGGGGCACATGGACTGTGCCGCCAGAGAAACTGGCACGAAGTAGCTCGAGGTGAAGATGAAAAGTATCCAAATCTCCTCGGAAATCTCAATCTTGAGATCTGTAGGAGTAAGGCGCGCTCCCTCCCTGTTCTGTGCCAGCATGCCCTGGCCCACGTAGCCTCAATACCCACCGGCCCCCACTACCCACAGCTCTGGAATTCCCGTCCATGTAAATAAAGCACCACCAGCATTTTAGCCCCTCTGCGCCCGGCCCCAATGAAGCGCACAAATGTTGTCTAAGAGCCGCTGTTTCACTGGGAGAGCTCTGAGCTAAAAGGCTGTAACTCTTGAAGAACTCCTTCCGAAAAGGCTTTCTCTCTCCCTGGACGCCAGACCGGAAGCCTCGGATCCACTCGCCTGGCTAGGCTTCCTTCCTGAATGCTCAGGGGGCTGGATGCTCCGAAGGGAAGAAGCGGGTATATCCGTGTGAGGGTGTCAGATCTTGGAGTTACAGACAGTTGTGAGCTGCCATGTGTGGGCTGGGAATTGAACCCGGTCCTCTCGAAGAGCAGCCATCTCTCCAGCCCGTGAGGAAGCACTCTTACTGAGCTATACCCCCCCAACACACACATTCCAAATAACATCCCTTCCCCATTTTTTGAGGCAGGGTTTCTCTGTGTAGCCACGGCTATCCTGGACTCACTTTCTAGACCAGGCTGGTCTCAAACTCACAGCAATCCTCCTGCCTGAATCCCAAGTTCTGGGTTTAAAGGTGTGTGCCACCACTGCCTGGCCAAATAACATCCTTTTAAAAAAGTACTTATTTCAGCAGAGCATGGTTCATAACCTTTTTATTTTTTATTTTTTATTTTTTTATTTTTTTTTGGTTTTTCGAGACAGAGTCTCTCTGTGTAGCCTTGGCTGTCCTGGACTCACTTTGTAGACCAGGCTGGCCTCGAACTCACAGCGATCCGCCTGCCTCTGCCTCCCGAGTGCTGGAATTAAAGGCGTGCGCCACCACGCCCGGCATAACCTTTTTATTTTTATTTTTTAAGATTTATTTATTTGGGCTGGAGAGATGGCTCAGAGGTTAAGAGCGCTGTCTGCTCTTCCAGAGGACCTGAGTTCAACTCCCAGCAGCCACATGGTGGCCCACAGCCATCTGTAATGTGATCTGATGCCCTCCTGCCTGCAGGTGTACATGCAGGCAGAGTGCTGTTTTCATAATAATAAAGAAAAAAGAAAAAAGAAAAAAGAAAAAAAAGATTTATTTATTTATTGTATATGAGTGGTTTGTTTTGTTTTGTTGTTTTTTGTTTTTTCAAGACAGGGTTTCTCTGTGTAGTTTTGGCTGCCCTGGCTGTCCTCGAACTCACAGCGATCTGCCTGCCTCTGCCTCCCAAGTGCTGGGATTAAAGGCCTGCGCCACCATACCTGGCTGTATATGAGTGTTTTGTCTGCAGAAGAGGGCATCAGATCACATTACAGATGGTTGTGAGCCACCATGTGGTTGCTGGGAGTTGAACTCAGGACCTTCGGAAGAGCAGGTGGCACTTTTAACCACTGAGTCTTGACTTTAATCTCAGCACTAGGGAGGCAGAGGCAGGCAGGTGTCTGTGTGTTTGAGGCCAGCCTAGTCTACAAAGTGAATCCAGGACAGCCAACACTACACAGAGAAATCCTGCCTTGAAAAACCAAATCAATCAAACAAACAAAAAACCAACAAACAGACAAACAAAAAGAAAAAAAACACTTTAAAAAATGTGTGTGCTTTGGAGTGAGCATAGCATGGCCTTCGTGTGGAGGTCATAGCTTTCTGGAGCCAGTGCTGTCCTGCTGCCACGTGCGCCCCAGGAACTGAACTCAAGTAGTCTGACCTGACAGCAAGTGGTTCTTTCCACCAAGCCATTTCTCTGACCCCGAGATTTGCTTTTGCTTATGCAAAGCTAGGGATTTCCCCCAGGGCCCTGTAAACACTTGACAAATGTTCTACACTTCAAATTGGGCAGTGAAGGCAAACACTTTTAATCCCAGCGCTCCAGAGACAGAGGCAGGCTGATCTCTGAGTTTGCGTCCCAGCCTGGTCTACAGAGTGAGTTCCAGGACGGCCAGGGCTACACACAGAAACCCTGTCTCTTGAAAAGCCAAACCAAACAAACAAACAAAAATGTTCTACAACTGAGCTGCATCTCAGGCTCTTGGTTGTTTCGTTTGAGACAGAATCTAACTATGTAGCCCAAGTTGAACTGGGACTTGACAATCTTTCTGCCTCTGTCTCCCACATGCGGCACCGCGTTTTTTCACGTGTCAAGTTTACAGATGTGTTGCACTCACATCTATTTCCCAAATTAGTTATGTTCTTTGCTACAGTAGTTCACGAGTGTAATCCCAGCACTTGGGAATTTGAGGCAGGATTGTGAGTTCAAGGCCAGCCTGAACTACATAGACATCAAAAAAATTAAAAAAGTTGTCCAGCTAGGATATAGATTAGCTGTAGAGTATTTCTAGCGTGAGGCCCTGGGTACCACTTCTAGCAGTGCAAATGGGGGGGAGGGGAAGTGCATGGCATTAATCTTACCATTTTATTCCACCACCACCACCACCCCTTTTATTGTTATTGTTGTTGTTGTGTTGTTTTTTTGAGATGGAGTTTCTCTGTGTAGCCTTGACTGTCCTGGACCCGCCTCGTAGACCAGGCTAGCCTCAAACCCAGAGAAATCCACCTGCCTCTGCCTCCTAATTTCTCAGGTTACAGGTATGAGCCACTATACTCAGTTAATTTGAACTATTTTGTTTTTTTATTAAACAAGGTTTCACAAATACATAAGGTTACTTTGGTTTTCGTTTCAAACAGCTTCTTCCCGTAGACCAGGTTGGGTTTTAACTCACATTATAGGCAGGAATGACCTTTAACCTCTGAACCTTCTTGTGGGGAACCCTGGAGTCAGCTCAAGACACTCCAAGACTAAATTCTCAGGCTGGGTGTGGTGGCCTTTAATCCCAGCACTTGGGAAGCAGAGAGAGGTGGATCTCTGTGAGTTCGAGGCCAGCCTGGTCTACAAAATAAGTACAGGATAGCCAAGGCTACACAGAGAAACCTTGTCTCAAAAAAAAAAAAAGGACTAAGTTCTCAGCACAAAGGACATTTCTTTGCCCCAGAGGGACAGAGGACAGGGATAAAGACAGAAGACAGAGCACAAGGGAAAAGGGGAGGGGTGGGAGTGGGGAAGGACAGAGGCCTCTGGGACAGAGGCACAGATTGATGTGGCCCATAGGCAAATGACAATTTATAAGGGTAAAATGGAAACCCTGCATTAGGATGAGGTGTTTAATTTTAATGGGCATGTGAATTAGGTGAGCCAAAGGGGGCCTTTTGATTGCTGGACTTCCATGCTTTGATAACTGGACCTCGGTAGTCAGCCTCAGGAGGAGGAAGTGGCCAAATAAGGGAATGGACCTTGGTGGACAGCTTTAGGAATGTACTCTAGTGGTTTTTTAGCAAGGCAGAGGGAATGGGGGAGAAGGGCAGGGCCAGCCAGAGCCAGGTTTGTCATGCATACCCGAGCTGGCCACTCCTGCTTTTAATGACTAAGTACTGTCTTGGACTTGCTTTGTAGACCAGGCTGGCCTCGAACTCAGAGAAATCCACCTGCCTCTGCCTCCCGAGTGCTGGGATTAAAGGCGTGCACCACCACTGCCTGGGTTGTTTTTTGTTTTCTTAATACGGGTCTCTTTAATGTACTCCTGGCTGTCCTGGAAATCACTATGTAGACCAGGCTGGCCTCAAGCTCATAGGGGTCTGCCTGCCTATGTCTCCCAAGAGCTGGAATTAAAGGCCCGTGTCATCAAGCTTGGCTCATTTGAACTATTTTTAAATATACATTCAGTGGCATTAAATATGTTCATATTGCTGTGTTTGATATTGATGGGAGCTTAGGAAGTAGTTTGCTAGGTAAACTGAGTGCTTAGGAAGCTCTAGGCTTGATGCCCACCGCCCATACAGTAGGCATAGTAATTAATACAGGCTTATAATCTCAGCATTTGAGATTAGCCTCGGCTACATAGCAAATCTGAGGCCAGCCTGGGCTGTAGAAGACTTGTCTACCTTTAATCCCAGCACTCAGGAAGCAGAGGCAGGCAGATCTCTGTGAGTTAGAGGCCAGCCTGGTCTACAAAGTGAAGTCTACACAGAGAAACCCTGTCTATAAAAACCAATAAGTAAATAAATAAATAGGCAGTAGTATCTTTACTTTATTTATTTATTTGTTAATTTTGCATCTTGAGATGGGGCTTCTCTGTGTAGCCCTGGCTGTCCTGGAACTCACTGTGTAGACCAGGCTGGCCTCAAACTCAGAGATCCACCTGTCTCTGCCTCCTGAGTGCTGGAATCAAAGGCATGCACCACCACCGCCTGGCCCAAGGAACTGTTTTTGTTTTGTTTTCGTTTTTGTTTTTTAAATCAAGGTCTCTCCATGAAGCCCAGACTAGACTCAAACTTTGAATCCACTCATGTCTACCTAACTACTGGAATTACAAACTTGTACCTCCTGCCTGCTAGTATCTCAGACAAGCAGGTTTACGCAGTATCCCAAGAGTGGCTAACTTCATTTGGGATAATACTCTCTCACTGCGGTCCTATGGTAGCTTATATTGGAATTTCCTTCCCTTTTGAGGCTTTTCAGGGCTGAGGTAAGCTCTGGTAGACAGGATTATTCCTCCTTCCTGGCCGTTGAGAATACTGCGTGAATGTGGGCATGCACGTCTGTCTGAGTCCTTGGTTTTCAGGGCTTGTGGGCATGCGTCCAAAAGTGGAATTACTGGGTCATATGACATTTCTATTTTTAATGTATTGAGGAACTGCTGTTTCATTTTGCATAGCGACTGTGCCACTTTATACTCCTATCCTGGCAATGGGCAAAGGCACCAACTTTTCTCATCCCTATAAATACATTTAAAATTTTTATTTTATGTGCATAGGTGTGAGGGTGTTCGATCCCCTGCAGCTGGACTAACAGACAGTTGTGAGCTGCTGTGGGTGGGTGGGGGGTGCTAGGAATTGAACCTGGGTCCTCTGGAAGACCAGCCAGTGCTCCTAACCACTGAGCCATCTTTCCAGCCCCTATAAACACATTTTAAAAATACTGAAAGCTAGCCCAGTGGGCATGAAGAGGCAATTTACTGGGTTTTGTTTTGTTTTGTTTTATTGTGGATTTGATTTGCATTTTTAATCTCTTGCCAGCCCAGAAATAGAATCTTATTGTCATCTTTCTTCTGGCAGTTGCTCAATGAGAACCTCTAGGCCAGCTGGGCAGTGGTGGTGCACCCCTTAAATCGCAGCACTTGGGGAGGCAGAGGCAGGAGGATCTCTGTGAGTTCGAAGCCAACCTAGTCTACAAAGTGAGTCCAGGACAGTCAAGGCTAACTCAGAGAAACCCTGTCTCGAAAAACAAAAAAAAACAAAAAAACAAAAAAAAGATGTATTTATTTATTATGTATACAGTATTCTGCCTGCATACACATCTACAGGCCAGAAGAGGGCATCAGATCACATCATAGATGGTTGTGAGCCACCATGTGTTTTCTGGGAATTGAACTCAGGACCTCTAGGAAGAACAGGCAGTGTTCTTAACCTCTGAGCCATCTCTCCAGCCCATTGCCTGTGCTTCTTAAACTCCTTGCTTGTGTGTTTCCACCATGCTGGACTCAAGATCCCTGTGAAGAGCTGGGCGTAGGGGCGCACACCTGTAATCCCAGCACTCGGGAGGCAGAGAGAGGCAGGTGGATCTCTGTGAGTTCAAGGTCAGCTTGGTCTACAAAGTGAGTCCAGGACAGCCAAGGCTACATAGAGAACCCCTGTCTCAAAAAACAAAAAACAAAGAACAAAACAAACAAACAAACCCAACAAAAACCCCCAACAACAACAACAAACACAAAACAAAAAATAAATAAGTAAATGAAAAAAGAAAAGTGAGCACTGACTTCCACATGTACTACAGTACATGTCTGTACACACACACACACACACACACACACACACACACACACCCCACTCACAAGCTCACAAGAACTCCTCTCTAAGTCTCAGAGCCTTTGACAATCTGTCCCTGTGCCTGGGACAGTACTTGCCTGTTCCCTGGTGGTTAGTCAAATCTTTACTCACCCTTCCTCTGGGAGGCCCCCTGTGGCCCCGGGGTTCTGGATCACCTTAGAACAACAAGCACCTCCTTGTCTCTGTTTGCCTAGCAACGCTCCTCTGGCGGAATGTGAGTCCGAGCAGCAGAAACGCTTCCAGGCTGGCAGGCCACGGCCTCCTGCCCAGCCCAGTGCCAGCACGCAGCAGGTTCTGTCCATGTGTGGTAAAGGACGCCAGGAAAGGCTGCAGAGCCTGGGAAACTCAGAGGCTGGTAGGGTTTCCTCGGCGCACTGTGAAGAAGGGGAAGATGGTGTCACATCCCTGCTGCAGATAACTGACTGTGGGGACGAGAGATAGAAGCCTCCGTGGAAGGGACGGGCCAGGCTGGAGGCAGGAAACTAGGAGTGAAGAAAGTGTCCAGGTCCCATCCCCTGAGCTGATGCTGACTCCTACGTAAAAAAATCAGATGAACACGGCTTAGGGAGATGGCTCAGCAGGATGAAGCCCTAGCCATGGAAAACCCAAGTCTGGTCCTCAAAATCCACATAAAAGCCGGGCGTGGTGGCGCACGCCTTTAATCCCAGCACTCGGGAGGCAGAGGCAGGCGGATCGCTGTGAGTTCGAGGCCAGCCTGGTCTACAAAGTGAGTCCAGGACAACCAAGGCTACACAGAGAAACCCTGTCTCAAAAAACCAAAAAAAAAAAAAAAATCCACATAAAAAGCACACCATGCACACACACACACACACACACACACACACACACACACAGTAATAACTAAAATAAGGACGAGAGAGATGGCTCAGCAGTTAGGAGCCCTGGCTGCTCTTCTAGGGAAACTGAGTTCCAGCCCTTGCATCTATCTACATGGCAGCTCTTACTGTCTTTAACTCCAGTTCCAGAGAATCCACTGCCCTCTTCTGGCTCTCTCTGGTACTGCATGCATGTGGTGTACAGGCATCCGTGTAGGCAAAACATCCATACACCTAAAATAAAAGTTTTAAAGATTTAAGTGAAAGTAATAATAGTAGGGCCAGGCGTGGTGGCACATACCTTTAATCCCAGAACTTGGGAGGCAGAGGCAGGCGGATATCTGTGAGTTTGAGGCCAGCCTGTTCTACAGAGCGAGTCTAAGACAGCCAAGGCTACACAGAGAAACCCTGGGGGGGGGAGGGTTGGGGGGTGTGGGGGGGGGGAAGGGAAAAAGGGAAAAAAAGAACAAAAGCCACAGGAAAGGATTGATTGTTCCCAATCAGGGCTGCTGAGCTGAACACATTCAAACAAGCAGCGCAGGCAAACATGGTGGCACAGAGATGGAATCCTGCTATTTAGGAGGCTCAGGAGAATCTTCAGGAGAATTTCAAATCCAAGGCTTTGTAGACCCAGATAGCCTCAAACTCACAGAGATCTAGATGCCTGCCTCTCCCTGCCACCAGAGTGTCAGGTTAAAAGGAAAGGTGCGTGTTGCCTTGCCTCAGGCTGGTCTTGAACTTTAGATTTTCCTGCCTCACTTTCCCAAGAGCTGAGATACAGACATGCACCACCATGGGATGGGCTATACTGTACTAAAAGAAAATAACAACAAAAAAAAAAATCTAAACTGAGCATGGTGGCTCAGGCCTTTAATCTCAGAACTGGAGAGGCAAAGGCAGGCTGATTTCAGTGAATTTGAGGCCAACCCTGTCTAGACTGTAAGTCCTGGGTCAATAAAGAGGTACACAGTGAAATCCTGTCTCAAAAAAAATTTTTTTTGCTGCTTTCTTGAAATCAAACTGGACCTAGCATCCTGTACCTTAGCCAGCAGCCACCCACTCCCAGGCCTCAATCTTATGTCACCAGCCCTTTCCCGGCCTTTACCTTTAATTCTCTCTCTCTCTCTCTCTCTCTCTCTCTCTCTCTCTCTGGGACAGGGTTTCCCTGTATAGCCCTGGCTGTCCTGGACTAGCTTTGTAGACCAAGCTGGCCTTGTACTCACAGTGATCCGCCTGCCTCTGCCTCCCTGAGTGCTGGGATTAAAGGTGTGTGCCACCACACCTGGCTAATTTTCTTTTTTTTTTTTAATTAGAAAAAAAAAATTATTATTATTTTTTTTTTTTGGTTTTTCGAAACAGAGTTTCTCTGTGTAGCCTTGACTGTCCTGGACTCACTTTGTAGACCAGGCTGGCCTTGTACTCACAGTGACCCGCCTGTCTCTGCCTCCCTAGTGCTGGGATTCCCTTTAATTCTCACCTGAGTAAAACTGAACTTGATAAGTCCTTAGGGGCTACGGTGTGGCTCAGTAGTGGAATATGTACAGCGGTGGATGCAGGGCCTGACCTTGCTGAGTACCTGCCCCTGGACCACACTAGCCTCGCACACAGTAGCCTAAGCCTCTAGGGGCTGTGAAGTGAGGGGAGTGGGAGGAGCAGGCAGCTCTGGAGGCTGGGCCTTGGGGACAGGCTGGGTATTAATTAAGTCCTGGGAGTCAATACTTGAAACCATGTCCTGACTCTGGACACTGCGTGCTGCGGTCTGAAAACTAGCCCCAGGGCAGAGGTCACAGGCTTCAGGTCTTTTGATCCTATGGGGTACTAGGCTCAGTGGCAGTCACGGAGTTTGGTGCCACTTGCTGTTCAGAGTAGGGCGGATCACTGTGAGTACAAGGCCAGCCTGGTCTACAACAGATTGAGGAGTAACCCAGTTCTCAGCTGTTTTGTAATAGCTATTGGAATAGCCTAGAGGCGAAATTTAGGGAGCGCGCGTGCGCGTGTGCGTGTGTGTGTGTGTGTATGGTTGGACATATATCCTAGGGATATGTGAGCCCGGCTAGAGCTTCAGGGAGAGACGGGGTGGTGGGAAGAGCGGCATCCTTCCATGTTCCCTGTCGTTTCGTTTCACCCACCCACTCAGTCAACCTCTGGCCCAGCTCCCAGGCAGAGGCAGCTGGGGCCAGTTCCTGTGGGTGAGGAGTACACATGCCTAGGGCTTGGCCTGCTCTCAGGACACAAGGATCGTACCAGGACAGAAGGCAAGATGCTTAGTGAGAACTGGGGACCAGATCAACAGAGGGACAAACAGGGACATCACCAAAGAGACAGACCAAGGAAGGATGTCAGAGACTAAATAAGCTCTGGAAAGCCCACAGAGAACAATGGATATTGTTGCGGGGGGGGGGGGGGGAAAGGGGGAGGTCAGCAAATACAGCAGCTCTTGGCCTTGTGTACACTAAGATTTGCCTTGTCCGAGTTTCTCCTCACTGCATCCGGAGCCTAGAGTGTCTCTGGTCCTGTTGACTTTGGAGCAGGCTGTTTTGGTTTGTTGGTTTGTTTGTTTTTAAATTTTTCGAGACAGGGTTTCTCTATGTAGCCCTGGCTGTCCTGGACTCGCTTTGTAGACCAGGCTGGCCTCAAACTCACAGCGATCTACCTGCCTCTGCCTCCCGAGTGCTGGGATGAAAGGCTTGTGCCACCAATGTCCGGCTTTGTTTGTTTTTTTGAGACAAGGTTTCTCTGTATAGCCCTGGTTGTTCTGGAACTCTGTAGATCAGGCTGGCCTTGGAGTTCTGCCTGCCTCTGCCTCTGACTGCTGGCATTCAAGGCCTGTGCCTCCACTGTAAAAGCTGAAACAGGATAGCCTTTTCTTTTTTTAAAGATTTATTTATTTACTTATTTATTTTTTGTTTTTTGAGACAGGGTCTTTCTGTGTTAGCCCTGGCTGTCCTAGACTCACTTTGTAGACTAGGTTAGCCTCGAACTCACAGCGATCCACCTGCCTCTGCCTCCCGAGTGCTGGGATTAAAGGCATGCGCCACCACGCCCAGCTGATTTATTTATTTATTATTATGTATAATTTATTTATTTCTATGTATACAGTGCTCTGCCTGCATGTACAGTTGCAGGTTAGAAGAGGGCACCAGATCATATTACAGATGGTTGTGAGCCACCATGTGGTTGCTGGGAATTGAACTCAGGACCTCTGGAAGAGCAGACAGTGCTCTTAACCACTGAGCCATCTCTCCAGCCCTGGGACAGGATATTCTTAGGTATGTCAAGGAAGCAGGTTGTTCATCCTTGCCTTCTACAGGCCACATGCAAGTAGTGTGTTCCTCTACACTCCTGTTGCTGTAACTAAGTGTCTTGCCAGGTATGGTGGCTCACGCCTTTCATCCCAGCACTTCAGAGGCAGGGGCAGGAAGATCTCTGTGAGTTCGAGGCCAGCCTGGTCTACAAAGAGAGTTCCAGGACAGCCAGGGCTACACAGAGAAACTCTGTCGTGTGTGTGTGTGTGTGTGTGTGTGTGTGTGTGTGTGTGTGTGTGTGTGTTCAGCCTTCACTGTTTCCCTGGTGTGGATAAGTGTAAAATGTGACTGCCTAGGCCAGCCTTGGGCTCTGCGTCTGTGTGTTCTCTACTCAACCTCTCTGGATCTGTAAGCCAAAATAAACCCCGTCTTCAAAAACAAACACAACAAAACCATCTCCAGATCTCAGATGTCCGCTGAGAAGGCACTGCCACAGATGGAGTGCCCAAGATTCTTCCTATTGTTATCATTTTGGTTTTTGAGACAGGGTTTCTCTGTATAGCCTTGGCTACTCTGGACTCACTTTGTAGACTAGGCTGGCCTCGAACTCACAGAGATCAGCTTGCCTCTGCCTACCAGAGTGCTGGGATTACAGGCATACACCACTACACCCAGCTTTCTATTTTTTCTTTTTATTTATTTATATTTCATATGCATTGTTTTGCCTGCATGTATGTCTGTGTGAGGGTGTCAGATCCTCTGGAACAGGAGTTATAGACAGTTGTGAGCTGCCTTGTGGGCTCTGGGAATTGAAGCCAGATCCTCTGGAAGAGCAGCCAGTGCTCTTAGCCACTGAACCATCTCTCCAGCCATCATCATCATCATCATCATCATCATCATCATCATCATCATCATAATAATACTTTATTTACATGTTCACATTACCTGTAAGTATTTCAATTAAATATATTCACGTTCTTACATTTTTATTTGTTTGTTTGTTTTAGCTAGACACATACCTGTAAAGTCAGCACTCAAGAGGCAGAGGCAGGGGGAATCTCTGTGAGTTCAAAACCAGCCTTGTCTACATAGCAAGTTCTAGACCAACCAGAGCTACATAGTAAGAACCTGTGGGGAAAAAAAAATGTGTGAACGTGTGCATGTGTGAGCGTGTGTGTATGAACATGGGACACAGCATACATATGTGGTGTGATGATCAGAGAACAACTTTTTCTTTCTTTCTTTCTTTCCTTCTTTCCTCCCTCCTTTTCTTCTTTCCTTCCTTTTGAGACAGGACCAGCAAGGTAGCCTGGAACTTGCAATGCAGACCAGGCTGGCCTCTGACTCATAGACATCTGCCTGCTCATGCCTCCTGAGTGGTGGCATTAAAGGTGGTCACCACGGCTGGGAGCAGAGGCAAGCAGATCTCTGTGGGTTTGAGGCCAGTCTGGAATTCCTCCAGGTGCCTGGGATATTCCCATCAGTCCTACTAGCTTCCTTCTCACTGACCCAGCAGCTTATCTCCAACTGACAACACTGAAAAGCCAGGTAAACTGAGACAGATGCTGACTTTGACTAGGGGCTTGAAGGGCTGCTGAAACTGGGGTACAAGCCTGGACAAGGGCCCCACCTTCCTGGGAGCAGCTATTTTCTTTTTTTCTCTCCCCTCCCAGAGCGACTATTTTCTTTTCTTTTTGGGGGCAAGCTTTCTCTGTTTAGCCCTGGCTGCCCTGGAACTTGCTTGGTAAACCAAGCTGCTCTCAAACTCAGTGATCTGCCTGCCTCTGCCTCTCCAGTGTGGATTTCTGTGAGTTAGAGGTCAGCCTGGTCTACAAAAACGAGTCCAGGGCTACACAGAGAAACCCTGTCATGAAGAGCCAAAAAAAATTTATTCAGTTTTATTTAATGTGCTTTGGTGTTTTGCCTGCATGTATGTCTGTGAAGTTGCCAGATCCACTGGAACTGGAGGACTAGGAATTGAACCCTAGACCTCAGGAAAAGCAGCTAATACTCTCAACCACTGAGCCATCTCTGGAGAGAAGAAAGTTGGACTCTGGGCTGTGTGTCCAAGGTACTTATAGCGACAAACATAGATTTTGTTTATTGGATCGTTTTTCTGAGACAAAGTCTTACTATTTAGCTTTACTATCTGGCTTTGAATTTACTGGGTGGATCAAGCTGGCCTCAAACGTAAAGCAACCACTGCTGCCCCTGCCTTCCAAGTAGCAGGGTATCCCACCAGGCCTTGAAAGCATGCATTTATTCCACAGAATTAGATGTAAGAAACACCTCATTTCTGGGTGTGGTGACCCAAGCATGTAATTCCTAACACTCAGGAGTTGGAGGTAAGAGAATGAGAAGGTCGCCGTTGGCCTCCGCTGTGTGTTTAGTGTTCTTCAGTCATTCCAAACCAGGTGGTCGAGTGGAAACTCTGCTAGGCAGGCTGCTGAGAAACTCAGTAACAGTGAGGTATTGGAGCTGTCTGGTGTGCTGGTGGCTGCATACAGATGTTGTGGGGGAGGGGTGCTTTCCAGAGGGACAAGGTTTGTAAGTATTCTTGGGTTGTTGTTGTTGTTTTTCAAGACAGGGTTTCTCTGTGTAGCCTTGGCTGTCCTGGATATGCTTTATAGACCAGGCTGGCCTTGAACTCACAGCGATTCACAGTCTCGGCCTCCCGAGTGCTGGGATTACCGGTGTGCGCCACCACGCCTGGCTGTATTCTCCAGTTTTTATGGCCAGTGACCAACCATCAGCCTGAAATTACAGTAGGAGGGGCTGAGGAGAGGTTGTTCACCATAGCACAGTACTACGGAGGGTTCACACCACCTACCTGTGAACATCCTTAAGAGCTCTGATAATTCCAGGCAGTATAGACCCATCATTCCAGCACTCAGGTACTGAGATAAGAAGATCCTGGGTTCAGGGCCAGTCTGGGATATATAAGAAAACCCTGTATCCAACTACTATAGTTGATAATAGGAAAATAAAGGAGAGCCATTGAGATGACTCTGTGGGTAAAGGAGCCTGACTTAGGGGCAGCCTGTGATTGTCAACCAGCTCCATCCTCCTGCATTTGCTTGGCCTAGTCATAGTCCTGTT
Source organism: Acomys minous (assembly GCF_964271855.1). Lineage (NCBI taxonomy): Eukaryota > Metazoa > Chordata > Mammalia > Rodentia > Muridae > Acomys > Acomys minous. The sequence goes on along the minus strand of NC_140487.1, from coordinate 101,991,661 downwards.
TTTGTCTTGTTTTGTTTGTTCCCTATGTAGCCCTGGCTGATTGGAACTCACTCTGTAGACCAGGTTGGATTCAAACTCAGAGATCTTCCTGTCTCTGCCTCCCAAGTGCTGGGATTAAAGATGTGCACCACCATAGCCCCAGTATGTTTTTGTTTTTGGTTTGTTTTTTTTTTTGTTGTTTTATTTTTGGTTTTTTGAGACAGGGTGTCTCTGTGTTAGCCTTGGCTGTCCTGGACTCACTTTGTAGACCAGGCTGGCCTCGAACTCACAGTGATCCACCCGCCTCTGCCTCCAGAGTGCTGGGATTAAAGGCGTGTGTCACCACACCCAGCCTCTATGAGTGTTTTGCCTGTGTGTGTTATGTGTAGCGCGTGCATGCCCAGTGCCTTTGGAGGGCAAAAGAGAGCACCAGATCCTCTGGGACCAGAGTTACAGATGGTGTGAGCCACCTTATAGGTGCTGGGAATCTAATCTGGGGCCTCTGCGAGAGCAACAGCTGCTCTTAATTGCCGAACCAACTCTCCAGATCCTTACAGTCTTCTGAAATATTTATTTATTTATTTATTTATTTATTTATCAGTTTTTGGCTTTCTGAGACAGGGTTTCCTTTGTGTAGCCTTGACTGTCCTGGACTCACTTTGTAGACCAGGCTGGCCTCGAACTCAAAGAGATCTGCCTGCCTCTGCCTCCTGAGTGCTGGGAATAAAGGTGTACACCACCACCGCCCAGCTATATTTAGTTTTATGTGTATGAATGTTTTGCCTGCATGGATGTCTGTGCATCAAGTATATGCCTGGTGCCATGAAAGTCATGATCACATCTTTGCTATAAATTCCAAAGCAATCAGTCTTACAGCTTGGGTACCCATCCCTTCCTGCAAACAGCAACAACACCAACAGGCCCACCAGAGGTCCTGGAAGAAGTCAAAGGGAGTCTTGAATGACATTCCCAGAAGAAAGCTGCTCCTTCCACTGAAACTTCTACATGGCTGATTAACTGATTAAAACTTCAGTGATTGGGGCTGGAGAGATGGCTCAGCGGATAAGAGCACTGTGTGCTCTTTCAGGGGTTCTGAGTTCAATCCCCAGCAACCACACGGTGCCTCCCAACCAGCTATACTGGAATCTGATGGCCTCTTCTGGTATACAGGTGTATATGCAGATGGAGCACTCATACATAAAAAATAAAATAAAATCTTTAAAGAAAAAAAAAAACTTCAGTGATTGGGGCTAGAGAGATGGTTCAGGAGTTAAGAACGCTGACTGCTTTGCCAGAGGTCCTGAGTTCAATTCCCAGCAACTACATGGTGGCTCACAACAACAACAACAACAACAACAAAACCCTGCAGTGATTGAAAAGAGGTTGCAATGTTGCAGATCCAAGTCTAATTCAATTATCTTGCTCTATCTTTAGTCCCTTCAACAGCCATTCTTTGCTCATCTCTATGCCTGACTTAGTATCCTGTGACTAACATGAAACATTTAGAACATATTAACGGGACATGGTTTCATGCTCCTTGAATCCCAGCACTTGGGAGGCAGAGGCAGGTAGATCTCTGTGAGTTTGAGGCCAGCCTGGTCTACAAAGTGAGTCTAGGACAGCTAAGGCTACACAGAGAAACCCTGTCTTGAAAAACCAAAATAAATAAATAAATAAATGAAAATTAGTAAATAAATAAATAAATAATAAATAAATAAATAAATAAATAAAAGGCCAAGGGTGACCGTGTGTGGTGGCACATGCCTTTAATTCCAGCACTCGGAAGGCAGAGGCCAGCCTGGTCTACAAAGGGAGTTCAGGGCTGCCAAGGCTCCACAGAGACACCTGGTTTAGAAAAAAAAAAAAAGCCAAGGGTGTTATCAGGTAGCATTTAAGGCCTGTAGTGATATGTCTCTGTCTTCCTGTAGCTGCCTACTTAATTTCCACCAATGTTTTTTTTTTTTTTAAGATTTATTTATTTATTATGTATACAGCGTTCTGCTTGCAGGCTAAAAGAGGGCAGCAGATTTCATTGTAGATGGTTGATGTGGTTGCTGGGAATTGAACTCAGGACCTTTGGAAGAGCAGGCCGTGCTCTTATCCTCTGAGCCATCTCTCCTCCTGCCCCTCTACCAATGTATTTTATTTTATTTATTTGGGTTTTTTTGAGACAGGGTTTCTCTTCATAGCTTCAGGTGTCCTGGAACTCACTCTGTAGACCAGGCTGGTCTTAAACTCACAGAGATCTGCCTGCCTCTGCCTCCTGAGTGCTGATTAAAGGCATGCGCCGTTACCACTAGGCATGTATTTTGAATTTTTGTTTTGTTTTGTAGACAGGGTTTCTCCTTGTATCCTGGAACTCAGTTTGTAAACCAGATTGGCCTTGGACTCACAGTGATCACCTGCTTCTACCTCTCCAGTGCTGGGATTAAAGCTGTGTGCCAGCTAGGCGTGGTGGCACATGCCTTTAATCCCAGCACTCAGAAGGCAGAAGCAGGTGGGTTGCTGTGAGTTTGAGGCCAGTTTGGTCTACAAAGTGAGTCCAGTTCAGCCAAGGCTGTCTTGAAAACAAAACAAAAAAACAAAAAAACTTGTGTGCCACCACTGCCAGGCTCTAATTTGAAAAATTCACAACTTTCTTCTATTACTATAAAAACTTCAAACTCTTACCATATTGGAACAAGGAATTTGGGGTGAGCTAAATCTGTGTTCCCATTCGTGGTCATTTGTATTTGATTCCAGAATAAACTACACCTTACCCCCTTTGCAGAGAGAAGTGTGTCTTTTGCCAAAGCCTCATTTATGCAATGCCTGGTTACTCAAGGACGGAGACCCGGCTGTCCTCATGTTGGTTTTCTCAGATGGGTCTACTTAACTACATCCCCGCTCCATCTGGAAGCCTGTGTCGGCTCTGGAATAATCCAGCTCTGAGACTCCTGGAACCTGGCCTCGGGAAACAACAGTCCTAGCTAGCAGAGGTCTTTTGATGCCTAGCAACTTCTGGTTTTGGCCTGGCAAGCCCTAAGCCTTCAGCAAGCTCATTCCTACTCCCATCAGGAAGGAGGAAACACACCCACAACAAGGAGACCAGAATGCAAATTACAACCACCATCTGCTGAGAGAATCATCTCCGTGTGCATGTGCTGGCAAGATGTCCCCTGACCTTCTAGCGTAAGTTAGGACCTGTAGACTCTACACCAAGAACCAGTAAGCTTTGCCTATAAGGTGCTAATGGGTCACTATTTAGGTTCTGCAGACCAAAGAGAGCCCATTGTAACCAATGCAAACAAATACATGAGTGGTGCCCATTCGTTTATTTAGAGACAGGGTTTCTCTGTGTAGCTCTGGCTGTCCTGGAACTCACTCTGTAGATGAGGCTGGACTTGAACTCACAGAGATCTTCCTGTCTCTGCCTCCAGAATACTGGGATTAAAGGTTTGCACTAGAGCCGGGCGGGGTGGCACAGGCCTTTAATCCCAGCACTCAGGAGGCAGAGGCAGGTGGATCACTGTGAGTCCGAGGCCAGCCTGGTCTACAAAGTGAGTCCAGGACAGCCAAGGTCTCGAAAAAGCAAAACCAAACCAAACCAACCAAACAAACAAACAAAAAGTTTGCACTATTACTGCTGCCCATGAAATAATTTTTCTTTCTTTTTATTTGTTTGTTTGTTTGTTTATTTATTTATTTACTGGGGAGGGGCAGCGGTTGAGACAAGACTTCTCTGTGGGGCCTTGACTGTCCTGGAAGAGCAGACAGTGCTCTTAACCTTCGAGTCATCTCTCCAGCCCATGAAATAATTTTTTTGTTTGTTTGTTTTGTTTTTCGCGACAGGGTTTCTCTATGTAGCCTTGGCTGTCCTGGGTCACTTTATAGACCAGGCTGGCCTCGAACTCACAGCGATCCACCTGCCTCTGCCTCCCGAGTGCTGGGATTAAAGGTGTGCGCCACCATGCCCGGCCGAAATAATTTCTTAAACAGCAACCAAAAAAGGTAACATGAGTAGTTTGAGTCTCCTTTTCTCAAAGATTCTTTTTTTATTTTATCCGAGACAATGTATCTCTGTGTAGCCTTGGCTGTCCTAGACTTGCTTTGTACAAAGAGCAGGCTGGCTTCTGCCTCCCCAGTGCTGGGTTTAAAGGTCTGCGCCACCACGCCCGGCCGATATTTGAATTCTTAAATGTGCAGAGTTCACTAAGGCAACAGTTGCAGAGAAAACCAGCCTGCTGTAAAACCCAGCATGAGAAACAGAGCCTAGTGGCCTACATTAGTGGTCTCAGCAGTCAGGAGGCTGAGAAGGAAAGGCTGCCTTAGGTTTAGGGCCAGTCTGTGCTACGTAGTGATTCCAGGACAGCTTGTGGGAGAGAGAAAAATTCTATTAAAAAAAAAAAGTTGAAAAAAGAAAGAAAGAAACCATCAGAGGTCTGTTTGAAAGGCACACTCTAGGGCTTCACTCTTCCTTTGTGGTGCAGCAGGTACTAACGTACTTCTTGGGCCCATGCTCCCTAAAAACATCTCTGGGCCAAGAGATGGGGTGGTGGCGCACGCCTTTAATGCCAGCTTTCGGGAGGCAGACGTAGGTGGATCTCGAGTTCGAGGCCAGCCTGGTTTACAGAGAGGTCCAGGACAGCCAGGAATACACAGACCATGTCTCGACACCCCCCCCCCCCCAACCAAACCCTGCGCTTCTTGGTCTTCCCTCCCAGTCTCCCCCCACCCCCCCCAACCCCCCCCCCCCCCCCCCCCCCGCCGCCCCTGCTCCCGAGGTCGCACAATCAAAACAAGAACTCTTCCATTTTGCATGGCGCTTTCGGGATTCCGGGTACTCGCTAACTGCCTCCCTTTGTCAGAGCTTCCCAACAACTCTGTAAAGTACAAATCATGAACCTCACTTTATGTATAAACCATTTGCTCAAGGTCACAAAACGGGAGAGGGCAGAGCAGAGATAGCAAGCCAAGAGGCCTGGCGGCCTTCAGACCACACACTTATCGCCCACGAAGGAAGGCGGGCGAGTGGGTAGGGCTCAGGCCCTCACTCTGCCCGGCCACAGGCCGCTACAAAATGGTGGGGGCTGTGGCGTCAGCAACGCTCCGACCCCTTCCGTCACCTCCCTCCTTCTTCCTCAGGCCACCTAGGCTTAGGAGGGGGAGGAGGGGAGGGGGGGGGACGACGACACAACGCAGCCTCCCACGTGACCGCCGATCTTCGGGCACGTGATGCAAAGCGGCGGGCCTAACGCCCGCTTTGCCTTCTGGGAAATAGAGTTCGAGAGGACGCCCGGTGAGTCAGGAGAGAGCCATCTAAGACTACATTTCCCAGGAGGTAGCGGACCGAGGCGGTAGCCGCCGTAGTCGGAGAGCGGGGACGCAGGGCGCGCTGTCGGGCGGGGGTGAGGTTCGGGCCGGTTGTGCCGTTGCGAGACTGCAGCTGTAGTCGCTTCGGCTGGTCCAGGTGAGTGAGCGCCGCTGGTGGGAGTTAGGACACCGCCACCGATCCCTGTGTTTTGTTTTTTGTTTTTTTCTTCTCTTTTGTCAGCGGCGGCTGGTCCCCGGCGAGGGGAAGGCCTAGCGTGCGGCGGCTGCCCCGCGCTCAGCCCGGGCCTGCTCCGAGCAGGCCTGCTCGCTCGGCTCCTCCCCCTCCCCGCCCTTCAGCGCTTCCCTCCGGATCGGGCCTAGTCCGCCAGGCTTCGGCCGCCTTCTCTCCTGGAAGAGCTTGCATACTTTTTATGCACTGTGTCTGAGCGACGGCTTCCATCCCCTCCGCCCTCTCTCTCCCCAGGTCGGACGAACCCCATTATTTGAATTGTTTTTCCCGGAACTCTTGATCGCCCTTCCCCCACCGAGTCTCCATTGGCCTGGTTCTGTCTTCTAGGGCGCATGTGGCAAATAGATCCTAAACGTTAATACTTCCGTTCCTTTCTTTCTTTTTCTTTCTTTCTTTTCTCTCCTGCCTTGTGGCCAAAATAGGCATACTTGAAATTTATTTCCTATTGGAAAAATAGTTCCCACTTTTTTTTTCCTCGGGTTGCAAGGGGAGGCCGACTTGCCTCCAGGGGTAATCGGCGTGTGTCCTGCTTATGAGAAGCAGTTGTGTCCTACACTTAAGCAGCTTTTCTCTATTTTCTTTGCCCTTCTGAATCTTAACGGGTGGACTGTGGCGGCGGAGGCAGGCGGCAGCACTGGTGGCTCCGAAGTTGGAAGCCATCGGTGAGAGTACTGTTAACGGGGGGGGGGGGGGGTGGGGGGGGGTGGGGGGGGGGTGGGGGGGGTGGGGGGGGGTGGAGGATTATTAAGTGGAGTGAAGGAAAAATTGCCCGGAATATGGCAAGGACGTAATAAGAGGGAGCCAGTAAAGTTGGCTTAACCAGCTTTTCATTTTAAATTTCAGCCTTAACTTCGAAGTACTTAAGTTTTTCTCTTTTTCTAAAATGGCACAGCACTGGCTATAGTGGCTTAGGTAAACATTCAGTATAATTAATCTAAGATCGCTTACCCTCTGTTACCGAGTTTTGACTGTAGGTCCTGGGTGTGGGGGTGTGGGTGTGGTCATTTTTCTTACCTAGTTTTGTTTGTGGAAATACTGTCTAATCATGTCATTTAGACAGCTTAAACGTGTATGTTTTGTATAACTGTTAAAGATGTCTGGTGCCTTGAAATTTGGGGTGGTGGTGGTGGGGAAGAGACAGGTTTTGTTTTGTTTTTTTAATTTTTGTTCTTTGTTTTTCTGAGACTCACTTTGTAGACCAGCTGGCTTGGAAGAAACAGTTCTTTGTTTGCAGTTCTTCGTTCTTTGCAGCCGTGTATCCTGAAGACGTGTACCCTGAATTAATGTTACTTCTTAGTGAATCGTAAAGAAGTAGTGCCAGAGCCAGGGTCCAGCCCGGCTGGCCTCTACACTTTGTGTGTAGCTGAGATTGGCTTTCAACTCTTGAGTCTCTTGCTTCTACCTCAATGTTAATTTTATAGGCTTTTGCCACTACACGTTTGGTTACTTTTTTTTTTTTTTTTTTAAGACAGGGTCTCATTGTGTGTCTCTGGCTCACCTGAGTGAGACTCAAGAGATCCCTGCCTTCCCCTCTCTCCCAAAGGTGTGCTCCACCACCCTGGCTTGATGATGTTTTGTGAAAAGCATGGTTGGTTCTTGCCTTTAATAACACTCCAAGGCAGATAGATCTCTGAGTTCCAGGCCAGCCAGAAAGAGCTACATAGTGAAAACTTGTCTCAGAAAAGAAAGAAATTTATTCAAAATACTATTTCTTTGTTTTTCCTATTTTAGTTTCCGTGAAGGCTCTCTGGTTTTAGAGATGGATAGATTGACTTAGTCTAGGTAGGGCCTCTCCTCTTGTCTCTATCCTGAGTGTTGGTGACTGCTGAGGTGAACAATCATACTTAGGAAGATTGGTATTTTAGTCTGTAGACTAAATATGATTCGGTTTGATTGGGGTGCTTGTAATTATTAATACTCCAGTGTATTTCTTTGATATCAAAGTATGGGCACTTAGATATTTGAGTTAGCAAAATTAAGGATCACATTCCTGGGGTGTAGTTCGGTGATAGAGAGCTTTCTTTCTTTCTTTTTTTTATTTTTATTTTCTGAAGCAGGGTTTCTCTGTAGCCTTGACTGACTGTCCTGGACTCACTTCGTAGACCAGGTTGGCCTCAAACTCATAAAGATCCACCTGCCTCTGCCTCCTGAGTGAGTGCTGGGATTAAAGGCGTGCACTACCACTGCCTGTTGAGAGCCTTCTTAAAGAATATTGAAAGTCCTCAGTACAAAAGAAAGAGCCTGGCCTGGTGGTGCACACCTTTAATCCTAGCACTCTGGAGGCAGAGGCGATCAGATTGCTGTGAGTTTGAGGCCAGCCTGGTCTATAAAGACAGGCCAGGCTAACACAGAGAAACCCTGTCTCAAAAAAGCAAGCAAGCAAGAAAGAAGAAAGACAGACAGACTATGGACATCTAGGCTTGGTAGAGCATGGTTTAATCCCAGTACTTGAGAGGCAGAGACAGGTGTATCTCTGAGTTCAAGGTCAGCCTGCACTACTTAGTTCCAGGACAGCTGGACCTGTGTAGAGACCCTCTCTCCAACAAAATACGGATTTTTGGAAAGTGATCTGCCTTGTGTTGGTTAACTTTTGGAAGAAAACCTTGGAGTGTGTCCAAGATTAGCACAAAGGAGGGATTAGGCTGCCTGGGGGAGCTCAGACTGAAGTTTATTTTAGTTTCCCTCCTCCTCTCTTTCTTTGAGGCATGGTCTCTATAGTCTAGGCTATTCTGATGATGTCTCAAAGACATCAGCCACTATGCCTGGCATTTATATATTTTAGAATGGCATTCCCTTTCTTTTGAGAATCGTCACATCCTGAATTGAAGGAAATGCAACTAATGCTATTTGGTCAAATACTAGATTTTGGTGGATTGCTTCATAAACATCTAGGGCCAGTGAAGAACTTGACTGTGAGTGGGTGAGTGAGTGAACAAATAGTGCCTGCCAGCCTACCTGTTTCCCAACCTGTGTGTATAGGCCTTGCAAACAGTGCAGGAAGCCAAGATAGTGCGATCACCAGTTCAAGGCCTTCCTGGCAACTGTTTTGAGATAGTAGAAGACAAAAATGTGAGCAAGTAAGTTATGATTGAGAAAAGTGGCATGGAAACGTAAGCAGAGGATTCCCACAGACAAAGATTTAGCAGCTGTGAATAGAGTGGTTTTATTTGTTTTGTGACAGTCTCACTATGTATATTTGGCTGGCCTGGAACTTGATATGTACGCCAGGCTGGCCTTGAACTCAGATCCACCTGCCTCTTCCTGAGTGCTTGGACAAAAGGTGGCCAGAGTTCTTTTTGAGGAAAGTGAGGAACCAGTTCTGTGGGGTATTAAAGAGAGAGTGCTCAGGTGGAAGGAATAGTAGGTGTTCAACTAGGAATGGATAGATTTTTTTCTTTGTTTCTTTTTTCTTTCCTTTTTCTGTTTTTATTTATTTTTAAAGAAAGCTAAGTATGGCCGACAGGCGTGACTGTTTTAAAATGAGTTAGTGAGGTATGATAGGTTGGTGAAGGGACTTTTCATTAGTACAAAAATAAAGAGCGGAAAGATTTGTTACTCAGGTTGGATATGTTAGATTACTTTTGCAGAGCTTGGGAAACGCTATCGAGGTGTAATCAAGAGGCTGCTTTACTAGTCTGGCCTGGGGTAGAATAATGGATAGAGCTATAGGAAGACACGTTGGGTTTGGGGTTAGCAGAGTCAAGGCAGTGTTACTGTATGAGCCATGCAGTTCAAGAGGCCCAAGGTTACTGGGCACCGTGGTGTACGCCTGTGATCTGCGCACTCAGCGTTAGAGGCAGAGGCAGGTAGGAACTCTGTGAGTTGAAGGCCAGCCTGGTCTACAAAGCCAGTCTGGGACAGCTAGGGCTACACAGAGAAACTTTGCCTCAGGAAGAAAAAAAAATGGGCAAAGGATTTGACAAAACAAAGCAAAACAAAAAAAGAGGCCCATGGTCTCTATAATTTGTATGCAGTGTGTGCTTTTTAAAAAGTCTCCATTATATTCATGTAAATACCAAAAAAAGTTTAGCTGTATGAGAGGCTAAGGAGGCAGGATTGTTGTTCATGGTCTGCCAAAAACTTGTGGAGATCTCATCTCAAAAGAAAAAGGTGTGGTGTCTCTTGCCTTTAATCCCAGCTCTTGAGGCTGAGGCAGGCCTATATTTATGAGGTTGAGGCCAGCTTCGTCTACATAGGAAAAGTTCCAAGACAAGAAGTTAGACAGGGCTGGAGAGATGGCTCAGTGGTTAAGAGTGCCGCCTGCTCTTCCAGAGGTCCTGAGTTCAATTCCTAGCAACCACATGGTGGCTCACAGCTGCCTATAATAGGATCTGATGCCCTCTTCTGGCCTGCAGGTGTACATATATGCAGACAGAGCACTGTATACTTAATAAATAAATATATCTTTAAAAAAAAAAAGAAGTTAGACACTGTTTAAAAACAATCAAACAAACAAAAAACCCATGAACAAAAAAGAAAAGTAAAAAATAGAATATGGATAGAGCTCAGCGGCAGAACTGTTTACTCTTTTTGTTTTGTTTTGTTTTTGTTTTGAAGACAGAGTTTCTCTGTTACACAGAGCCTTGGCTATCCTGGACTCTTTGTAGACCAGAGGGGCCTGAAACTCAAAGAAATCTGCCTGCCTCAGTCTCTGGAGTGCTTGGAGTAAAGGTGCACACCACCACTCCTGGCTTGTAAATGTTTCTTAAAATGAGTGAGGTTATTAGGATTCTTTTACCACCAAGCATTTACCTTAGAGACAGTGATTCAACTTGCATAGCCCTGGGTTCCATCCCGGTACCACACAAAATAGTATAAGACTCACTGGTTTTAGGGAAGAGGGGAGGGAGATTAGAAAGGGTCGTAAGAGGTGATTAAGTGATCTAAGTATTTTACATGGATGTTTGAAAAGTCATAGTGAGCCCGTGACGGTGTGCACCTTTAATCCCAGCACTAGGAAGGCAGATCTTTTGAGTTTGAGGCAAACCTGGTCTATAGAACAAGTTCCAGGACAGCCATGGCCACAAAGAGAAACCCTGTTTTGAACTCCCCCAAAAGTTATAATGAAACCCCTTTGTACAACTAATAATATGCAAAGTAAACACCAAAGAACACTTGCTTTAGACCTATAAAGTAACCTATAAAAATGTAATGGCAGCCTTCCATGGTGGTGCATGCTTTTAATCCCAACACTTAGGGAAGCAGAGGCAGGCAGATCTGAGCTCCAGGCCAGCCTGGTCTAAAAAGGGCATCCAGGACAACCAGGGCTACATAGAGAAACACTGTCTTGAAAAAAAAACAAAACAACCAAACAAAAAAGTAATGGCCTAAGGCTTAATATGAGTGTAAGACACAGGAGACATACATACTGGGCACCCTTCTAAAAGATAGGCTTTCTTAGTCTTTAAACAAACTTTTGTTTGTTTGTTTGTTTGTTTGTTTTTCCTTTTTCAGGAGAAATAAAAGTTAATGATGTCCCATAGAAATTAAACTGTCAGCCAGGCAGTGGTGGCTCATCCTTTAATCCCAGCACTCCGGGAGGTAGAGGCAGGGGGATCACTGTGAGTTTGAGGCAGGCCTAGTCTACAGATTGAGTTCCAAGACAGCCAAGGCTATACAGAGAAACATTGTCTAGGGGGGAAAAAAAGGAAATTGTCAGTTTCTTATTGTTTTGAGGATGTGAAGAAGCTAAAATTTAGCTTCACATAAATTAATTTGCTTTTTCTCCCTCCTCCTCTCTCTGTAGACCAGCATTGCCTCCCTCAGATCTATCTGCTTCTGCATTCTGAGTGCTGGGATTAAAGAAAGGTCTATGCAGCTACCACCTGGCTTTTCTTTGTTTGCTTTTGGAGCCGGTTTCTCTGTGTAACCTTGGACTCACTTTGTAGATCAGGCTGGCCTGGAACTCACAGAGATCCACCTGCTGCTGCCTCCCTGAGTGCTGGGATTACAGATGTGCATCACCACGCCCAGCTTTTTTTTTTCTTTTTGAGACTGCCTGGTTGCCCAGGCTGTCCTTAAACTTGGCAGATATCTGGGGATGGCTGAACTGGCTCCTTTAGATTTTGTTTATAGATCTTATTTTAGTGGTGGAAGTGGAAAAACTCTTCGTGGTTTTCAGTCATGCATTGCATAGGGTATATCTATTTGTCTTAGCTGCCAATAGAACTTCCGTGTATTTTTTGTTATGGTGAAAGTTGAAAATTTAAGTCTTCTGGACTAAATCCAGTCTGTAGATTGGTTTTTGTTTGGCTCACGCAGAGTTAAAATTTGAATTAGTAGTCAGCATTTGAAAACATATATGTAAATACAGATTCAGGCTGCTTTTGAAAAATTAGTTGTTTGTTTACAACAGCTTTCTTTTCTGGTTTTTTTTTTTTTTTTTTTTTTTTTTTAAATTTCGAGACAGGGTTTCTCTGTGTAGCCTTGGCTGTCCTAGACTCACTGTGTAGACCAGGCTGGCCTCAACTCACAGTGACCCGCCTGTCTCTGCCTCCAGAGTGCTGGGATTAAAGGCATGCGTGACCACGCCCGGTTTACAGCAGCTTTCTTGTGACTGAGACATGTCTTTTCCTGGTTGCCACAGAACTCAGATTTCACTACAGCCTGATGGGTATCCCTGATACAGAGCAGTATCCTATTTGTCTGTTGATTGTAGGCATTTTAGTTTGCTTTCCCTTTGCATTTGTAATACAGGTCTCTGAATGCCCCAAAACTAGGCATGGTAGGGCTGGCCTGTGACCTCGGACTTGGATCCTGGCAGAGATACCAACCAGATCAGGAAGAGTTCAGGGAGCCTGGCTTATTAGAGACTTGTTATTTTTGCTGCCTGCAGTGATCTCCCCACTTCAGGAAAAATAATCTTGGTCCCTTATTTTCTTGGTGGCTTTTTATTTATTAGGCTTTTTTCCCCTTAAATTTCATATCCTGATTTTTTTTCCCATTTATTTATTTATTTATTTATTTATTTGAGACAGGGTTTCTCTGTGTATCCTGGGCTGTCCTAGACTCGCTTTGTAGACCAGGCTGGCCTTGAACTCACAGCAATCTGCCTGCCTCTGCCTCCCAAGCGCTGGGTTTAAAGGCACATCTTTTTTAAAGTGTTTTTTTTTTTTTTTTTTTTTTTTGCCAGGCATGGTGGTGCATGCCTGTAATCCTAGCACTCAGGAGGCAAAGGCAGGTGATTTGAGGCCAACCTGATCTACAAAGCAAGTCCAGGACAGCCAAGGCTACACAGAGAAATCCTGTCTCAAAAACCCAGAAATATTACATGAAAAACAAAAAAAAATTTTTTTTGTTGGTTTGTTCCTTTTTTTAAGGGAGGGACCCCTAAAATGTGGGGCTGCTTTGTTTTGGAACTGAAGCACAAGGACTTTTAGAAGATAGTGCCTTTAAGACATTGCTTTGCCCTCTGCCCTTACTTGTTTTTTAGCTGGCTTATGTTCAGAGTCGCCATTTTTGTTCTGCCTGGTTTGCTTTGTAGCATCTGAAATGTGGTAACTGCGTAGCTTAATCTGTCTTGGAAGAGAAGGCCAAGCAAGCAAAGAGAAAGTCTAAACACAAGAGTTTGGGCTGGTTGTTTGAGATGTAAGATTCACCAGATTTAGTCATGTGTCCTGGTGCTTTCCTCTAGTTCAATGATTTCTGATGTTGAGGCAGGAGGATCACATGTTCAAGGCCTAACTGGGCTACATAGCAAATCTGAAGTCAGTCTTGGTAGCATAACATAGCAAGACTGCCTCAAAAGAAAAAAAGAAAAGATGAGGGTCTCTGGGTGTAGGGAGCCTATCTAGAATTCAGAGGCTCTAGGTTCAATTTCCAGTACTGTTTGTTTTTCCAGGCAGGGTTTTCTCTGATAGATGGCTAAGCAGTACTTGTGGACCACACTAGAGCTTCTCAAATACATTTGTCCTGCACTGCATTTAGATTTAGTTACTACAATGAATAATTTCCCAGCCAGAGCTGGACAATGGTGGTGCAGGCCCTTAATTCCAATACTCGGGAGGCAGAGGCATATAGATTTCTGAGAGTTAAAGGCCAACCTGGTCTACAAAAGCGAGTCCAGAATAGCCAAGGCCACACAGAGAAATCTTGTCTCCAAAAACCAAACCAAACCAAAACATTTATCTTTCAGGCCAGCCAGAGCTTTATAGTGAGTCCCTTTCTTAAAACACACACACACACCAGTCATGTTGAATTTATTATCCAGAGGTTTTCTACATAGAGTTCTATGGTGTGTGTGTGTGTGTACACACACACGTGTATATATACACATGTAAAGGCCAGAAGGCATTGGGTTTTTCTCCTGTTTCTCTGAACCTGGAGCTCTTGTTTTCCCACTAGGCCCATATATAGGGGGGCGGGGAGAGAGAGAGAGAGAGAGAGAGAGATAGAGAGAGAGAGTGTGTGTGTGTGTGTGTGTGTGTGTGTGTGTTTGTGTGTTTGGGGGGGGGGTTGGTGTTCTCCCAAGCTGATGTTATAGAGGTTGGTGGGATGTTCAGGTTAATATGGCTGCTGGGATCTGAACTGTGATCTTCATGGTTGAAAAACAAGCTCGTAACGATTAAGTCATCTCTCCAGCCCCCAGGTTCTAGTTTGTCATTTGTTAAGAGAGAGAATTACACTGTGTAGTCGTGGCTTGCTTAGAACTTTTGTGTAGACTGGTCTACTCTCAAACTCAAGAGATGTGTCTGCTTCTGCTTCCTGGGTGCTGGGATTAAAGGCATAAACTACCATGCTCAGTCCTGTAATTTAAATTTTTCTTTTTGGTTAGGTTTATATTAGAGTGTGGTAGTGTACACCTGTAATAACCTGAGCTCTTGGGAAATGAAAGTAACAGGTCATATAGCGAGTTCCAGAACAGCTTGGATTGGAGTCCCTATTTTCCCCCCTTTAAAAAAAATAAGAAAAAGAAAAATTGAAGTCAGGATGTGGTTTATTATTATGTGTTCCTGTAATTACTGCACCTAAAAGGCTAAGGCAGCATGTACTAAATTCTGAGGTCAATTTGAGCTACAGACCATTCTCTATTCCTCCCCCCCCCCACAAAAGAAAGGCAGAAGGGGGAACTTCGTTTTTGTCAGTCAGGACTAGGAAACTAAATCTACAAGCCCTAAGTTTTGATTTCTTGGAGACAGGAAAGTATTCTGTTTGCATGTGTACCTGCAGGCCAGAAGAGGGCACCAGATCTTATTGTAGATGGTTGAGAGCCACCATGTGGTTGCTGAGAATTGAACTCAGGACCTTTGGAAGAACAGACAATGCTCTTAACCTCTGAGCTATCTCTCCAGCCCAGAAGTAAGGGTTTTTGTTGTTGTTGTTGTTGTTGTTGTTTGGTTGGTTGGGTTTTTTTTTTTTGTTTTTGGTTTTTGTTTTTGATTTTTCGAGACAAGGTCTCTCTATGTTAGCCTTGGCTGTCCTGGACTCAACTTTTGTAGACCAGGCTGGCCTCGAACTCACAGCGATCCGCCTGCCTCTGCCTCCCGAGTGCTGGGATTAAAGGCGTGCACCACCATGCCCGGCTTCAGAAGTAAGGTTTTTAAAAAGACATTGTGTTTATTGGACAACAAATACAGCTCCAAGAGATCATAGCCTTGGGCTAGAGAAATGCCTCGGTGGTTAAGAGCACTTACTGCTCGGGTTTTCAACTCTAGTTCGAGATGAATGTGTTGCATATACATGTAAACAAGAAACACAAAATCTTTTTTTTTTTTTTTGAGACAGGGTTTCTATGTGTAGCCTTAGCTGTCTTAGACTCCGCTTTGTAGACCAGGCTGGCCCCGAACTCACAGCAATCCACCTGCCTCTGCCTCCTGAGTGCTGGGATTAAAGGCGTGAGCCACCATCACTGGCTCGAAACACAGAATCTTTAAGCATTCAGAGTGTTGGAATCAAGCAGTTGTAGGGGATCCGACACCTTGTTCTGGCCTCTGTGGGCACCAATGCAGTGCGTGTATTTATACACACTTAGGATGACTTTTTAAAGTGGTTAATAAAACAATTGGCTGCCAGGTTAGTTTAATAATGAAAATTGGAAGAACACTATAGACCATTAGTTAAGTTAGAAAAGCTCAGAGTTTTTCTAAGAAATGAGAAAATAGTCCCAGTGGTAATGTATACTCATTTAAAATGCATACAGAAATTGCCATCTCTCTCTCAGGACATAGAGAGGAGCCTCTGGGGTGAATCAAAGAGTGTCTAACATGCCAGCTCTGTTGTTCATGCTCTTTCCCTACTGATGACATCACTGATTGCATAGGTGATCATGATCTTAATAGACCCTTTGTATTGAGTAAGTTCTCAGGGGAGAATATCACAGGTTGTTTACACAGGGGATATTGTAGAAAAAGTTTTAAATGAATGGTTCCTCAGCTTGCTGATTATCTCTGCCCACCTCTTAATAGGATCAAAACCCATTTTGGCTTTTTGTTTTGTTTTGTTTTGTTTTTGAAGACAGGGTCTCTCTGTGTAGCCTTGGCTGTCCTGGACTTGTTTTGTAGACCAGACTGGCCTTGAACTCACAGCGATCCCCCTGCCTCTGCCTCCGGAGTGCTGGGCTGTTTTGGCTTTTCAAGACAGGGTTTCTCTGTGTGGCCCTGGCTGTCCTAGAACCAGGGTGGCCTTGAACTCACAGAGATCTGCCTGCCTCCCCCTCCAGAGTGCTGGGATTCAAGGCACGCACTATTGTCATCAAAGATCTTTTGACCTGTAATATAGGTCTTTTCTCTTCACAGCAGTTTACTTTGTATGATTAGATACCTGCTTAAACAGAAGTAAACCACAATAAAAATAAAATCTATTAAATTCAAGGAGGTTTCTAATTATGCCCCCTGGCCGCCCAGTACATAGTTTAAGATGTACTGGATGCCAGGGCCTGGAGAGATGGCTCTTCAGTTAACAGCAGGGAAGTGGTGGTGCACAACTTTAATCCCAGCACTCTGGGAGGCAGGGGCAGGGGCAGGAGGATTTCTCTGAATTCCAGGGCAGCCTGGCCTTCAGCGTGAGGGCTACATTGAGAAACTCGGTTTGGATAAACCGAAACCAACGAAACAAAAAATTTATTGCTCTGGAGCTTGAGAGATGGCTCAGTGGTTTAGAGTACCTGTTGCTGTGGTGGCTTACAGCCAACCATAACTTCAATTATGGTACTAGGCATACACACAGTGCATAGACATATATGTAGGTAAAACACCCACACATACACAGAAAAACTAAAAAATAAACTTAATGCTTTTGTATAAGACCTGGGTCCAGTTTCCAACACCCATATAGCAACTCATAACCACCTGTAACTCCAGTTTAGGGGATCTGATGGCTTCTTCTGGCATCTGAGGGCGCCAGGCATGCCGTTGATGCATAAACATACATAAAGGTAAAACAAATACAGGTACATTTTTTATTATTTAAATTGAATTTGCTAACTTGAATATTCCTTTTGCATGGTTATTCTCAGCTTTCCTTGTTTTTAAACATGAGTTTCCAGGGCTAAACATTAGGTCTTCGTGCTTGAAAGACAAACTTTATTGACAAGTGACCCCTCCCCAGCTTGTTGGTGGGTTTGAGGCAAAGTCTCACATAACCCAACTTGGTCTAGTCTAACATGTATTGGACTTTGGCTTTGAACTCCCAAATCTTTCTGCTTTTATCTCCCAGTGTTTGAACTTACAGGTATATGCTACCACTGTAAAGGGAACTTTTATTTGCCTGTCTCAGTTGTTGTATTGGAAGATTATTGCCTCTGCTAACCTAGGTCTAGAATGTTTTCAGCCTCTGAGATTTTAATTGCTTAATAAGCTCACCCTTTCTTGTTCTTAGTGAACTCAGCTGCCTGGTTGAGTTCAGTTGCTCTGGCTTAAACTTCTCTCCCAGCTAATTTATCCAATCTGGCTTTTCTCTCAGTCTCTCAGTTGCCTTGCTTACCCTCAAACTAACTTCAGCAATCTTCTAATCTGGCTCCTTCTCATTCTCTGGCTCATTCAGTCTTCAACTGAGGTCTCTGCAACCTTTTAATAACAGTCCTGGTAAAAATACTCCTCCCTCATTGCCTCTTTAAATAACTTCTCTTTCCTCTAACTTGAGAGTTGGGCGTATTCTATTCTGTCAAATCTTTCTCTGATTCGTCGCTTTTTCTGCTCTCAAACATCACTTTCAAAATGGGTGCTTCCTTTTACACACTAACTTGACCTTCATTATTTGAGATTAAAAGTGTGTGCTACCACACCTGGACCTAAGCTTTTCTTTACCTGATTTTTTTTTTAAGAGTTGCTTATTTATTATGTATACATTGTTCTGCCTGTAGTCCAGAAGAGGCCACCAGCTCTCATAGATGGTTATGAGCTACCATGTGGTTGCTGGGAATTGAACTCAGGATCTTTGGAAGAGCAGTCAGTGCTCTTAATCTCTGAGCCCCTTCTTTACCTGATTCTTGATCTATACCAGGTTGGCCTTGAACTCAGATCTGTTTCCCAGAGGGCTTGGTGGCACATGCCTTTAACCCTAGCCGTTGGGGAGGCAGGATCTTTGAGTTCCTGGACAACCCTGTTTCGAAAAAACAAAAAATGGATCTGAGCTGGGGATGGTAGTGCACGCTTTTATGCCCAGCACTTGGGAGGCGGAGGCAGGCGGATTGCTGTGAGTTTGAGGCCAGCCTGGTCTGCGAAGCGAGTCCAGGATAGCCAAAGAAGGCTACACAGAGAGACCTTGTCTTGAAAAAACAAACAAAAACAGATCTGCTTTGCCTCTGTCTCCTGGATTAAAGGTGTATTTGTATTCCAGCTGGATCACACAGACCTAGAAGGTCTTTGGATGTGATCTTTTGCCAGAACAGCCATGTTCTGAATTCCTCTATGTGAATTATGAGTACTTTAATTCTCTTGGACTTCCTGTACAGTGAAAACCAAAGGGTCCAGCTAGTAGTTCACAGAGGCAAGATTTAACCCCTGCCCCCTTCCCCCATTTTTCTTTCTTTCTTTTTTCTTTTCTTTTTTTTTTTTTTTTTTTTTTGAGACAGGGTTTCTCTGTGTAGCCTTGACTATCCTGTCCTGGACTTGCTTTGTAGACCAGGTTGGCCTCAAACTCACAGCGATCTGCCTGCCTCCCAAGTGCTGGGATTAAAGGCGGGTGCCACCACCGCCCAGCTTCTTTCTTATTTTTAAAGAGTTATTCAGATCACATTATAGATGGTTGTGAGCCACCATGTGGTTGCTGGGAATTAAATTCTGGACCTCTGGAAGAACAGTCAGTGCCCTTAACCTCTGAGTCATCTCTCCATCCCCCGCCCCTTTTTCTTGCCCAAAGCTTCTATTTAGTGAAGACCATGATTGCTCTTTCAGAGTTCAATTCCCAGCACCCATATGGCTACTCACTTCTGTCTGTAACTCCATGATCTAATACCCATAGACATACACCACAGGCAAAACACTGTCCAAAGAAAAGAAAACAGGCGGTGGTGGCACACACCTTTAATCCCATACTCAGGAGGCAGACCCAGCCAGATCTTTATGAGCTGGTCTGTAGATCAGTTCCATGACTGCCAGGCTCTAAAACAGAGAAACCCTGTCTCAATAAAAACAAAATGTAGGAAAAAGTAAACAGTGAAAGAAGTTGTTTGAGATGTGATAGGACTAGAAACTAATTCACTTACTGAAGAGCAGGAAGAAAGTGTGACTTGCTGACTAGCTTTGAAGGAAAAAGCCAGCCGAGTCCCTCACCAGTGGAATCCTACAGTAGCGGTTCACCACTTCTCCCAGTGAGCTTTGTGCTTCCTGTACTTTTTCTAGCTGCATTGCCCCATATGCATTCAGAAGATGAATGACCCACATGGTTAATGTCTTTATTTTTAGGTAGATTGGCTAGGTTTCTAAAAAGGAGTGAAAAGCCAGGCAGTGGTGGTGTACACCTCTAGGAGTCCAAGGACAGCCTGGCCTACAGAGTGAGTTCTAGGACAGCTAAGGAGAGAGATACATAGTGAGAACCTGTTGGGGGTGGGGTGTTGGTGAAATATATGAATTGGAAAGGATTTTTTTTTTTCACTATGAATTTTAGAATTGATGGTGTATGTGAGTGCATTTTATTTGTTTTTTGTTTTGTTTTTAGATTTGTCTTTGTAGAGGCTGGCCTCCTCACGGTGACCCACCTGCCTTTGCCTCCCAAGTTTTGGGATTAAAGACCTGAGCCACCACGCCTGGCTTACATTTTAAGAGCTCTTTTGTCAGTGATAAAGAGCTGTTCCAAATCCTCATTCTAGTTTAAGACAGGCCCTAGAACTCTTATGTAGACCAAGTTGGCCTAAAAACTCACCTGTCTTTTCCTCCACAGTGGTGATACTTAAAGGCTTCTGCTACCATGCCTAGCTTCGGATCCTTAATTTATTGATCAACAAATAGAGAGATAGAAGCACTTGCCCTACAAATAAAGGTGTTGGCTGAAAATTGCTTTCATTTAGGGAGCCAAAACCTTTGCCTGGTACCATTTAGGGATTTCAGCCTTTAGTTGTCCATTTGTAGCAATGAGAAAGATTATTTCATCTATTCATATGGGTGTTGATATTTTGGGGAGAGAAAAAAAGAAAGAGTATTTTTCAGTAGGTAGACAAGAGGCCAGAGTAACATTAGCGGATGGCTGGTAGTTGGGCTTAAGCTCACTTTCCCCACCCACTCGTAGAATACAGAGATCCGCTGGGACTGAAGGTGTGCACCACCATTGCCTGGTTTGTAATTTTGTTTTTATAACATACACAGATTAAAAAAATAACAACCCAAAACCTTTAAGTTACCAGAAGAATGACTCCTAACCTTTAGGGAAGTCTTTAATGCAGGTGTGAATGTTTTCTATAAATTGCGGGACCTTAGAATTAAAATTTTTTACTGATTTATATTACAAAGTAACAGGAGCCATTTAATAGCAGAAGTGTCAGAAAGAGGTCTGTAATGTGATTCTTGAGTCTCGGTGAGTTTCAAAATCTTTGAAGTGTTCCCTAGAGGTGCCTCAGCTGCTTTTGTTGTTCCCCTTTCTCCCCTCTTCCTTTTACTCTGGAGAGTACAGTCTCGGGAGAAACAAGGAAAATAGTAAACATGTTTAAAATTTCACCTGAGCTCAGCTTTTCTACCCCAACTACCCTGAGGCAAATAGCACAAATAGGGAATGCTGCTTTAACTTTATGACTGGAAGGTTCTTTCCCTTTTTATTTCCATTCCCTCCCTTCATTTTTTTGACATAGGGTCTCTTTGTTTAAGGCTTGTTCTGGAACAAGTAAGGTGGTGGGTGTGACCTTTCCTTGACTTGTGATCCTCTTGCTAGTCTCCTCAGTACTGTGATGACAAGCATACACATACTCCGTTTTATTTGGTGCAAAGACTGAACCCAGGACCTTATATGTGTTAAGCAGCCACATCTTAGTTATCTTGCTTAAAAAAACAAAACAAGAATTTCTATATTTTGCCTTTAGTGTGGCCATTGAAAGTCGTTGTCGTCATCCCCCCCCCCCCCACTTTTGTGATATGTCCGATCATGGCTAAATTTGAAAATGCCATGCTAAGTGAAAGAAGGCTTTCACAAAAATCTATATATGCTTTGATTTTGTTGATAATAGATATCTCAGGGAGGGTTTGGTGAGATGGCTAAGTAATTAAGAGCACTTATATTCTTGCAGAAGATTCCAGTTTGGTTCCCTGAATGCACATGTTGCCTCACAACCATCTATAACTCCAGTTCATAAGTTTCAAAGGCATCTGATACCCTTTGCTGACATATTGTGTACATATAGACATGAATGCAAATACTGTAGCACATTCAGTAAGTCATAAAAACATACTAGAGGCCAGGAGGATACTCATTGGGAAAAGTATTTGCTGTGCAGGCCTAGCAGCCTAAGATTGATTCCCCAGAACCCACATAAAAGCCAGATAGCATATGCAGGTTATTATTTTTTATTTTATTTTTTCCTTGGCACCTTTTCTTTCTCTTTTTAGCAGGGGGAGAGGAAACACAGGCTCTAATTTTGTAGCCATGGCTAGCCTAGAGCTTGCTATGTAGACCAGGCTGACCTCAAATTCACAGAAATCTGACTGTCTTCTGCTTCCTGAATGTAATGATTAAATGTGTTTACTACCATAGTTGACACTACTTATTAAGTGTGATTCTTCTAAAGAACATAGAGACTAACTGAGCAGTGATGGTGTGCACCTTTAATTCCAGCACTGGGGAGGTAGAGGCAGGCAGAGCTCTGTGACTTCAAAGCCAGCCTGGTCTACAAAGCCAATTCTAGGACAGCCAAAGCTAATACAAACATTGTCTCAGAAACCAAAGGAAAAAAAGAGAATATGGAGACTAGAAAGTCAATAAAGCCTGGGAGGGCTGAGTCAATAAAATGCTTGTATGGAAATGTGAGGCCTTAAATTTGGATTGCTAGAAATCTAGTGTTGGGCCAGAGAGATTGCCCAGAGAGTGAGATTATACTACTTTGGAAGAGAACCTGAGTTCCGTTCTCAGTACCTTCATTGGGCAACTCTCAATAGTCTGCGGTAACTCTAGCTCTGGGGAATTTGACATCCTCTTCTGGCCTACACAGATTGACAGAAAGATACATGTACGTTCATGAGCCACAGTGTGGTAGGAATTGTGACAGATCTTCTGCCAGAATAGTAGTACTCTTAACTACTCATCCATCTTTGTAGCCTCAAAAATCTACAAATAAAAAGGTTAGAGTAAAGTTGTTCTGGTTTTTAAATTTCAATTAGAACTAATAGGTTCTGACTGGCCTGTACCTACATAGACCATCCTATCTTCCTGCCTCTCTTCCCAGGTCCAGGTCCTGGGGTTATTGGTGTTCATGAACATTCCTGGCTATGAGGTGGCTTTTAAAATAATTTTATTGTACACTGCACCCCCCCCCCCCCAATGCTTAGAGAAGTTGAGATTTGTAGAACTCATGAATTTGAATGTATCCTCTCTCATTAGGTATAATCTCTTCCAAGATGTCAAAAACAAACAAATCCAAGTCTGGGTCTCGCTCTTCTCGCTCAAGATCTGCATCCAGATCTCGGTCTCGTTCCTTTTCAAAGTCTCGGTCTCGAAGCCGATCTGTCTCTCGTTCAAGGAAGCGCAGGCTGAGGTAAGGGGGTATGGTTTATCATGTTGGGGAGGTGATTGTGTTGATTTGGGTATTGAAGGGCTCCTGTCAGGTGGCAGGTAGGATGGGCTTTCATTGCAAGGCTGTTTGCTTCATCTCTGTCCTTCGACCATACATACTTCCATTCACTTTAGAAGAGCATTTTATTTGTGTCTAAACTCCTTGCTTGAAATCATATGACCAATTATCTTTCACTAACGTGACTTTTTGAAGGCTTAAATCAAACTTAGTTGATTTATCAGCAATGAAAGGACAACTAAGGATTAATAATGTTAACATCATTGCATTGAGGTGAAACCTGTAACCCATTAAACTCAGTTAACTTTTAGGAATTTACCAGATGTCATGGGTGTATCTCTAATGTGCTGGTCACTAACAAGTTGCATTTATTTAACAAAGCATCTTAACGCTGAAAGTCAAAGTCAGTTGTATACACCAACAGGTTTTGTTTGTTTGTTTGTTTTTGGGTTTTCTTTTTTTTTTTTTTCTAAATGTGAAAATGATTGGTTTTTAGGTTATTGCGAATATATTTAAGTTTATTTTTGAAACCTTCAATAAACATCTCCATTTCGATTTCCAACAGATGCCCAGCATCTTTTAATGGTTTAAGACAATTTTCTCATTCATTGAAAACATGGTGGTTTTGTTTTTTCCAGATAGATCTTGTAGTCCAGGCTGGCATTAAACTTGAGACCCTTCCATTTCAGCCTCTTGAATCCTGAGATTTAAAAGGTTTAAATTTCTTCTATGGGATTAGGTTTTTTTTTTCTTTCTTTCTTTCTTTCTTTCTTTCTTTTGCTTTTGTTTTTATTTTTGTTTTTTTAAGCTTTTTTGAGATAGGGTTTCTCTGTGTACTCCTGGCTGTCCTAGATTCATACTTTGTAGACCAGGCTGGCCTTGAACTCATAGAGATCCGCCTGCCTCTGCCTCCCAAGTCCTGGGATTAAAGGTGTGTACCTCCCAGCTCTAAAGATTAATTTTACAAGCTTTTAATGCTTTTAATTTTTTTCTTCATGTAGACATTGGGAAACACTAGTGTAAACTATTCAAGGGAATTTTTTAAAAAGGTAGATTTGTTTATTTATTTATTTTATGTATACGAGTGCTCCTGCACACCAGAAGAGGGTATTAGATCACATTATAGATGGTTGTGAGCCACCATGTGGTTGCTGGGAACTGAGCTAAGGACCTCTGAAAGAGCAGTCAGTGCTCTTAACTGCTGAGCCATCTCTCCAGCCCCTCAAGGGAATCTTTGTGTAATTCTTTTTTGTATTTTGTTGTTTTGTTGTTGTTTCCAAATTGAACTTGCAAGACACTACTGTATCATTTTTATCCTCTTAGAAATTCTGCTAATAAGTGTCTGGAATCTTCCTTGAGGATTTATTATGAACTTAAAGCTTCTTTTTGTAAAGTCAATAAAACTTTGTTCTTGATGGCTTCTTTGGCTCTGTAGAATTTAGACATTAAATATGTAGCTGGTTAAAAAAAAAACAACACCTTCCTTTCTTAACAAAAGTAAGTTAAATTTCAATGAAATCTGTGAAAAATCAGCCTCAAAATTAATTTCATAGTAGAGATTAGACAAAAGGGATGTGTGAATACTGAAGGGGAAACTACTGATTTTATGTTTATACCTCAAGAGATTAATGTCAAGGCCGTGGGATGGAACAGAGAGGCTCTTCGAGTCCTGCCTTGCACCTAGTCTTGATTTTTTTTCTTTGCTTTTTCAAGACAGGGTTTCTCTGTGTAGCCCTGACTATCCTGGAACTATCTTTGTAGACCAGGCTGGCCTCGAACTCAGAGATCCTTATGCCTCTGCCTCCTGAGTGCTGTGATTAATGGCATATGCCACCCTACCCTGGGCTCAGTCTTCATTTTTAGCTGACTTAAATTTCATTTTCTTAGCCGGGCGTGGTGGCGCACGCCTTTAATCCCAGCACTTGGGAGGCAGAGGCAGGCGGATCGCTGTGAGTTCGAGGCCAGCCTGGTCTACAAAGTGAGTCCAGGACAGCAAAGGCTACACAGAGAGACCCTGTCTCAAAAAACAAAACAAAAAAAATTTTTTTTCCATTTTCTTTCTTTCTTTCTTTCTTTCTTTCTTTCTTTCTTTGTTTCTTTCTTTCGTTTTTGAGACAGGGTTTGTCTATGTAGCCTTGGCTATCCTGGGCTCCCTTTGTAGACCAGGCTGGCCTCGAACTCAGGTCGATCCACCTGCCTCTGCCTCTGGAGTGCTGGGATTAAAGGCATGCGCCACCACGCCTGGCTTAAATTTCATTTTCAACTGGTTCTAAAAGATACCCTTTTAAAAATTTAATTTGGTAAATGGAAACTAAATAAGTGGTTCAGAGCTAAGCATGACTGAACAGCCAAAGCTAAACAAAATTGAACTGACACAGACCAAATTGAGACATGCCAACCAACTCTGAAACGGCAGGAACTCTGGGTAGATCTTGTCTCCTGATGTACAGATTTGGTGTGGAGATTAACTTGAGAAATGAAGGAACAGTGTCATAAACAGGCAATTTGTTGGGTAGGGTTAGAGCCAATTTAAGTGCTGTCTATTTGCCTAGGAGATTATAAACTCTAGAAGAATTTTTATTTTTGTCCCTAGGAAACATGTTTTTTATCTTGACTTATTTGCCTGACTTGTGCTTTTAAGAAACAGATAGGGGCGCTGGAAAGATGGCTCAGAGGTTAAGGGCACTGACTGCTCCTCCAAAGGTCCTGAGTTCAATTCCCAGCAACCACATGGTACTCACAATCATCTATAATGTGATCTGATGCCCTCGTCTGGCCTGCAGGTGTACATGCAGGCAGAGCACTGTATACATAATAATAAATAAATATTTAAAAAAAAAAACAAAAGAAACAGATAGGGCCAGGTGGTGGTGGTACACGCCTTTGATCCCAGCTTTTGGGAGGCAGAGGCAGATGGATAGCTTGAGTTCCAAGCGAGCCTGGTCTAAAAGGGAGTCCAGGACAGCTAAGGCTACACAGAGAAACCCTGTCTCAACACACACACACACACACACACACACACACACACACACACACACACACACACACCTGCCAAAAAAAGAAAGAAAAAAGAAGCAGATAGGTAGCCAGGCATGGTGGCACACACCTTTAATTCTAGCAGGGGCAGGCAGATCTCTGTGAGTTGGAGGCCAACCTGGTCTACAGAGTGAGTCTAAGACAGCCAGGACTCTGTTACACAGAGAAGCCCTGTCTCAAGGTGGGGAAGAAAGAAGCAGATAAGTTTGCCACTGTGTGCTTACCTTTTTATTTCTGGCTTATCTATTTCGTGGTTTTGTTTTTATTGTTTCCTTTTGTTTTCCTTCTCCTATAAGGAAAGTATTTATCCTGAGAGTTTGAGAAACCATGCCTTTAAATTAACTGCTGAGTTCTACAGAATTGGAGAAAGTTCATTTTTCCCCCTTTATTTCACAGACTGTATCCTTTTCAGTGACCTTAAATAACTTTCTTTGCAGTCTGCAGAGCCTCATGTTTCTGCATCTTACAGTGACTGCATGTTTGGATGCAGGGGGCCATAGCGCCTTCCCTTACTCTAGTAATTGGTACAGAAGCAGCAGTAGTCTTAAGGATGGAAACATGAATTATATCCCTTTAGTGCTGGTGATGGATCTCCTTCAAGCAGAGCCCTTTAATGGGGTCATATTCCGTTTCATAGCCTACATCTGCCTCTCCTTTCTTTTCTTAATTTGTTACAATTTCTGAATGAGAAATGTAGAAGGTAAGTTTTTATTCTTTTAAATTTTGCTTAGATGGCAACCATTAATCAGCAAGTAGATACATCTTTGTTAGTTGTTATTCTTTATGGTGTAGATACATCTAAGAACAGTGGGCAGTACCAGAAAGCCAATTGTTTTATCTTTATATTTAACTTCTGACGGTAAGCTTCTCCTTAGAGGTCCTGGTTGCCTAGTTACCAGACCCTGAAGTGATAGTAATGGGTAATATAGTAGCCCCCTCCTTGTCTACAGTGGTCCTGTCCAAGGTCCCTACACACAGTATTATGTTTCTTCCTGTAAACACATGCATGATAAAACTTCACTTAAAAATTAGCTACAGAGAGATTAATAGCAGTAGAACATTAATAACAATTTACCATAATAAAAACTATTAAAGCATGGTAAATACTAAAGAATTGGGCAGGCAAGGTGGCTCAAAGGATACAAGAGTTTGGTGCCAAGCCTGAGGACATGAGTTTGGCCCTTGGGACCCTCAAGGTGGAAGAGGAGAACTGATTGTTTCAAGGTGTCCTCTGGCCTCCTGCATGTAATACACGTGGCATTCTCACAGAACACATATACAATACACAAAGGAATGGAGGGGGAACATTAAAGAATTGTTTAATTTTGGAATTTATCACTTAATATTTTTGACTGAATTGTATAAGAGACCCTGAAAAGCAAGATTTTGAATAAGGTGAGGGAAGGAAACTATCTTTTTTTTTTTTTTTTTAAAACAAGGACGTTAGTATTTTATTTATTTATTTTTTAGATTTATTTATTTTATTTATTACATGTGAGTGCCTTATCTGCAGAAGAGGGCATCAGATTACATTATAGATGGTTGTGAGCCACCATGTGGTTGCTGGGAATTGAACTCAGGACCTCTGGAAGAGCAGGCGGCGCTCTTAACCACTGAGCCATCTCTCCAGCCCCGGAAACTATCGTTTTACTACTGTTTTAAACTTTTTTTTTTTTTTTAATATGTATCAGTGTTTTGCCTGCCTGTATGTGTTTGTGTTCTACATGCATGCAGTGACCTTGGGGGCTAGAAGGGAGTGGCAGGGTCCTTGGAGCTGGAGTTAACATACAGTTGTGAGCCAGCAGATCTCTGCAACAACAATGCTCTTAACCACTAAGTTGTTTCTCCGGCTCCTTACTGCTTTTTTGTTTTGTTTTGTTTTTCGAGACAGGGTTTCTCTGTGTAGCCTTGGCTGTCCTGGATTCACTTTGTAGACCAGGCTGGCCTCAAACTCACATCGATCCTCCTGCCTCTGCCTCCCGAGTGCTAGGATTAAAGGCGTGCACCACCACGCTGGCTTTAGACTCTTTTAATTAGTGCAAAATGGTGGATTTCAGGCCGGGCATGGTGACACACGCCTTTAATCCCAGCGCTTGAGAGGCAGAGGCAGGTGGATCGCTGTGAGTTGGAGGCCAGCCTGGTCTACAAAGTGAGTCTAGGACAGCCAAGGCTACACGAGAGAAACCCTGTCTTAAAATACAAACCAACCAAACAAACAAATTAATAAAAATAAAAGCTGAAGAGATAGCTCAGGAGTTAAGAGTACTTCTGCTTGAGCCAAGGACCTGGGTTTGATTCCCAGCATCCACATGGTGGCTCACAACTGCCTCTACTCCATTTCCAGGGTATCTGATGCCAGCATAGACTACAAAGTGAGTCCAGGACATCCAGGTCCATTATACAGAGAAACTCTCTCAAACAAACAAAAGCAAAAAACAAATAGTGGATTCATTATGTTGTTTTTCATACATGAATACAATATATTTTGATTATGCTGTCGTTCCTGAAGGGGTTTTAGTTTTATATTTTGAGAAAATATTTTGCCATAATAGTAATATCATGATTGGCAGAAAAAGTGGTATGCAAGAACCTCATCAGTACCCTTAATCTAGCATTTGGGAGACAGAGGCAGGTGATTGAGTTTGGTGTTGGCCTAGTCTTGCATCGTAAGTTCCAGGCCACCCAGGGCTACCCTGAGACCCTGTCTCACCAAAAATAAAGGGGGCTGCAGTAAAAGAACTCAGTGTATTTGTACAAACCACTTTTTAAAGTTACTAGATTTGAGCCTGGCATGGTGGCGTGCCTTTAAGCCCAGCTCTCGGGAGGCGGAGGCAGGTGGGTTGCTGTGAGTTTGAGGCCAGCCTGGTCTACAAAGGGAGTCCAGGACAGCCAAGGCTATACAGAGAAACCCTGTCTCAAAAAACTAAAAAAAAAAAGAAAGAAAGAAAGAAAGAAAAATACTAGATTTATTTGTCTTGTCTATGTGTCTTACAGCACACATGTGGAAATCAAGGCAACTTGTGGGGGTTGGTGCTCATCATCCTATGGAGCCTTGAAATTAGTTCAAACCGAAAATGGAATTTAGGTTGTCAGACTTGTCGCTGACTGCCCTGATCTTTTACTTCTTCACTGTTGTCGTCTCCTTCTCCTCCTTCTTCATGATTATTATTTTGCTGAGGTTTTTGTTGTTGTTCCTTTGTTTTGTTTTTTCAGATGGGTTTCTCTGTAGGCTTGGCTGTCCTGGACTCACTTTATAGACCAGGCTGGCCACGAACTCACAGAGATCCTCCTGCCTCTGCCTCCTGAGTGTTGGGATTAAAGGACTAAAGATGTGTGCCACCACACCTGGCCACTGTCTTAATATTATTGCTATGATGAAACACGGTGACCAAAAGCAAAAGGGTTTATTGGCTTACGTTTCTATATTGCTGTTTATAATTCAAAGACATCAGGACAAAACTCACACAGGCCAGAGACCTGGAAGTAGGAGCTGATGCAGAGGCCATGGATGGGTACTGCTTACTGCTTTGCACTACATGGCTTGCTCAGCCTATTTTCTTAGAGAACCCTGCACCACCAGCCAGCCCAGGGGTGGCACCACTTACCACAGGCTGGATCCTCAAAACGCCTTACAACCTACAAGCCTGCCTACAGCCTTATTGGCCCACTCGGGCTTTGGCCTTTTTGATGGCTCCTGGCGGATGATCCACAGCTTTATGTTCTTGAACATGTTAGACAGTCTCCTTGGTTTTGTCAGCGGACCTCCACTTTATCTGAGTTCCTCACTGAAACGAACACGATGCTGGTCTTGAGGTTGAGTTGAAAGATGTTTACACTGTGGGTTACACTGTGGGAAAGTGAGAAGAACCCTACTTCCCTTGTTCTAGTCCAGTGTTTGGGTGCCTTAGGGTCAGATAGTGCCAGAAATAAATAACACAGAGTAGTCAGGATTGCCGTGTTAACCTTTGTTGGCAAGTTGTTTTATAAATAAAAAAATGCTGTGTGAAAAATACATTTTCCCTATTCCCTTCCTCTGCAGTTCTAGGTCTCGTTCCAGATCATATTCTCCAGCTCATAACAGAGAAAGGAATCACCCCAGAGTATATCAGAATCGAGATTTCCGAGGTCACAACAGAGGCTACAGGAGGCCCTATTATTTCCGTGGGCGAAACCGAGGCTTTTATCCATGGGGCCAGTATAACCGAGGTGGCTATGGAAACTACCGTTCCAATTGGCAGAACTACCGGCAAGCGTACAGCCCTCGTCGGGGCCGTTCTCGATCACGTTCCCCAAAGAGAAGGTCCCCTTCACCACGGTCCAGGAGCCATTCTCGGAACTCTGATAAGTCATCTTCTGACAGGTCAAGACGTTCCTCATCCTCCCGTTCATCCTCCAACCACAGCAGAGTTGAGTCATCTAAGCGCAAGTCTACAAAAGAGAAAAAGTCCTCTTCTAAGGATAGCCGGCCATCTCAGGCAGCTGGTGATAACCAGGGGGATGAGGCAAAGGAGCAGACGTTCTCTGGAGGCACCTCTCAAGATATAAAAGGATCTGAGAGCTCAAAGCCATGGCCAGATGCCACCACCTATGGCACTGGTTCTGCATCACGGGCCTCAGTTTCTGATCTGAGTCCCCGGGAGAGAAGCCCAGCTCTCAAAAGCCCACTCCAGTCTGTGGTGGTTAGGCGGAGGTCACCACGCCCTAGCCCAGTGCCAAAACCTAGTCCTCCACTTTCTAATGCATCCCAGATGGGCTCGTCTGTGTCAGGTGGTGCTGGATATCAGTCTGGAACGCACCAAAGTCAATTCGATCATGGATCTGGGTCTTTGAGTCCATCCAAAAAGAGCCCTGTGGGTAAGAGTCCACCAGCCACTGGCTCTGCGTATGGTTCGTCTCAGAAGGAAGAGAGTGCTGCTTCGGGAGGAGCAGTGTACACAAAAAGGCAAGTATCTCATTTCCCCGTCCCCAACTAAACCACTAACAAGTGGTTTAGTTGTAATAGTGCTTGAGTGATTAGTGGTAATAAGGTAATCCTTATTTCCTTGGCTTTTCATTAGCTGACATTAAAGGCATCACCTAAGGAAACCTTTAGTTTAACTCTGGCTTTTTGAATATTCATTGCAATGAAAGTTTCTTTAGACTAGCCTGCAATGATGTTTTCACATGTAAAAACTTGCCTTGGGGTCATACCAATCTAAGCCAGAAAATGGTAGAGGTTTGTGAGTCAGCTACCAAAAATTACTTTTTTGCCAACATGGCTGGCCATTGGAGCTGTAGACCATCTGTCATGTTTGATGTTCATCAGTCCATCATGGTAAAGAGCCACACTCGGAGACTGGGCAAAGTAAGAAAGTCCAAGGCTTAATCCAGGAAAGCCTTTAAAAACAAAAACACAAGATGAGTTTATGCCCTAGGAGAAGTTACCAAGCTTCATATTAGGGCAGGGTATGGCATTGTTTTGTTCCTGCTGCCCTGGGAGAGGGCATGGTAAGTGATAAGAATTGTTCCTGTGTAGACTGGATTATTTGAGAGGACTGTGTGATAGTCAAGAGGTTCTTCCTTCTGTTCTTTACTCTTTTACTAGCACCTTCTCTGGTGCCTGCTGCCCCTTGATTCTTTGCCATGTACATCAGTATAACTAATTCAGTTTGCGTTACCCATTAATTGCCCATAATTAACATATGTTCAAAGTCTGTATTTGCTGCAGTTAGAGAAAATTGCTTTGCAGTGTAGGTTTTATTCCTTGCCAGGACTAAATGTAGATTTGAGTCTGGTTTCTGCTTTTCCACTGGGACAGTAATGATTTGCTTCTTTTCTCTATTAACAAGTATTTTGTTTTTATGTGTTCACAGTATATTTCATTATGTAGATCTTCTAGGTGACTTGAAGCAAATTTGAAGTCTCTTTTTGAGACTTGTATTTCCAAATGTGAGTTGTATAAAATCAAAACAGTCCAAAGTTGAACATTCTGTTAACTTTGCTGAAAGCAGATTTTAAATGAATGAGTGAAAGTTGGGATAAGACTTTAGTTGTTTTTCCTTTAGACCACATTACAGGTAAGTAAAAAACAATTTTTCTTCAGTATCCTAAATAACTTGCTCTTCTAGTTTTTGTTGTTGTTGTTTTGGGGTTTTTTTGTTGTTGTTTTTATAAGGCACGTTTCCGTTGGCTCTTAAATGCTGAGTTCGTAAATCCATGAAGGATTCTCTTCCCTCTCCCCCAGAAATTGTTAGAAAAGACAGGTAGACAGGCCTGATAATACTCGGATCTTTAGATATGTTTGCTCAGAGACTGGAAACCAGAGCAGGAACAGGTGCTGTGTAGCTCAGGACGCTCAGGAGGCCTCTTGTTTGTCTCCCTTGTATCTTTAAAACTAGGTATCTGGAAGAGCAGAAGACAGAGAACGGGAAAGATAAGGAGCAGAAACAAACAAATACTGATAAAGAGAAGCTAAAAGAGAAAGGGAGCTTCTCTGATGCTGATGTAAAGATGAAATCTGATCCATTTGCTTCCAAAACGGACACTGAGAAGCCCTTCCGAGGCAGCCAGTCACCCAAAAGGTATAAGCTCCGTGATGACTTTGAGAAAAAGATGGCTGACTTCCACAAGGAGGAGATGGATGAGCAAGATAAGGACAAAAGTAAGGGAAGGAAGGAACCTGAGTTTGATGATGAGCCTAAATTCATGTCTAAAGTCATCACCGGTGCAAGCAAAAACCAGGAGGAAGAGAAGTCGGGCAAATGGGAGAGCCTGGTGCATATGGGGAAGGAAAAGCAGAGAAAAGCAGAGGAGCTGGAGGAGGAGCCTTTCACAGAAAGATCCAGAAAGGAGGAGCGTGGAGGGGCCAAGAGGAGTGAGAGTGGGCACAGGGGCTTTGTGCCAGAAAAGAATTTTCGGGTGACTGCGTACAAGGTGGTCCAGGAGAAAAGCTCATCACCTCCCCCCAGGAAGACCTCTGAGAGCCGTGACAAGCTGGGAAACAAAGGAGACTTTTCCTCAGGGAAGTCTTCCTTTTCCATTACTCGGGAGGCCCAGGTCAATGTCCGGATGGACTCCTTCGATGAGGACCTTGCACGGTGAGGAGTGCTCCTTGTTGACCCTCGGGGCTCTAATGGCCCAAATGGTTTCCTTACCCCTTCTTCCTTAGGGTGGAAATGTTCCCTTGCTGCCACCTGTCAGTGCCAGTACCTTTATGTCTGTCCCTCAAATGGAGAGTGATTATGGCCTGTAGGCATTGTTGGAGTAAAGAAAGTCTTCAGCAATAGTGATTGGCTTTCTTTGTTTCTGGGAGGCTCAGAACTGCTATTTTGGTCTGGTTTGCCTCTAAGCCAACTCCTACCCACATTGTTTCTTTTATCTGTGAAGACACTAGAGAATCTTGTCCCCATTTTACTTGAGTCGGCAGAATCTGAAAATTTTTCCACCATTAAGTAACAGAAAATTAAAAATTGATGGGTCTAGCCTCTTCCTAGTTTCCACTAACAACAGGAAAGCATAGTAGAGCTCAGACTGGCTGCTTTCTGACTTAGTATAATAATCTACCCAGACATTTAGAGCTCTACCTGAGTGGGGGTTTCTAGCCCCACCCTCCACTCTTGCCACTTCTGCTTAAGAAGGGAGGAGGGTGCATACATGCCATACCATGCATGTAACACTCATGTGAAGGTCAGAGGACATCTTTTGGGAGTGAGTTTTCTCTTTCTGCCATGTAGGTCCTGGGAATCAAGCTCTGGCTTGGTAGCCACAGCCTGTACTCACTGAGCCATCTCACCAGCCCCACTGCTTGCTTCTTTATGTTCCCTCATTGAATGAGTTTCCTAGCCAAGCCAATATCTTTCTGCTTGTTGTGTATGTTAAAACATGCAGCAAGAGGAAATAACCACCACCAAGGTTTTAACACTTTGCTGAAAGGAAAGAAAATTTTGGACCCACCTTTCCTTATAATGTATTAGGATTACTTGAAACATTGTTAAAGAACAAAAGGGGTGTGGGTAGGTTCAAAACTCCTTGGAACAGTCTCAAAAGGGACTGAGGGATTGGCAGGATAGTTCAGCAGGTTGAAGGCAACATCCACTAAGCCTGGTGATCTGGAAGGAAAGCACTGACTCCTACATGTTGTCTTCTGGCTTTGAGTTGTGTGTGCCACACACATTCATCCTTCCCTCCCTGGCATAAAATAATGAGAGGAAGCTGTGGCTCAGTGTTGGAAGACTTGGATACCTAGTATGCGCAAGCATTCTACACCCTCACCCTAAGCCTGTAAAGGCTCCTAGTACTGAGGCAGAAGATTACAAGTTCACAGCCAGCCTTGAGTTACATAAGGGGAAAAAGTACCTTAAAAATTAGTATCTTTTTATGGTTAAGGAATAGTGACTTTCTGTATCTCTTGTCACACTGAATCTCCTTGTATTTGTTTTTCAGACCCAGTGGCTTACTGGCTCAGGAACGAAAGCTTTGTCGGGATTTAGTCCACAGCAACAAAAAGGAACAGGAATTTCGTTCCATTTTCCAGCACATACAGTCAGCCCAGTCTCAGCGCAGTCCATCAGAACTGTTTGCCCAGCACATAGTGACGATTGTTCATCATGTTAAAGGCAAGTCATTTCTACACATGAGTCTTTGTAGAAACAAGATGACTAGGGAATGAGGAAGCCTCTAGGGCCCTTAAAGCTAAAGGCTTTAAACCTTAAAGGAATGTACTTCAGGGAGAAGTTTCCATGTGTTTTGTTTTGTTTTGTTTTTTGAGACAGGGTCTCCTTGTGTTAGCCTTGGCTGTCCTGGACTGGCTTTGTAGACCAGGTTGGCCTTGAACTCACAGTGATCTGCCTGCCTCTGCCTCCCAAGTGCTGGGATTAAAGGTGTGCACCACCACGCCCGGCAAAGTTTCCATGTTTTAATAAAGGTGAATATTTTAAAATGCTGTCAATCTGTAATGATGATAACAAAATCTTCAACATGACTTTTTAAAGATTTTTATATTTATCTATGTTGATGTGTCTGGGGTGGGAGGTTCCCATGGAGGCCAGAAGATGATCTCAGATCCCTTTGGAGCTAGAGTTACATTCAGTTGTGAGCTGCCTGACAAGGGCGCTGGAAAGCGAACTTGTGTCCTCTGGGAGTACAGCAGCCTTTCTTACCCTCTGAGCCATTTCTCCAGCCTCTGAGAAGTGACTTTTCCATTATCTCCTTTTCTTTATAGCAGTTTCTTGTAGACTTTATGATGTGAATTTCTTTCCCAAGTTGTTGTATTGTCCCCTGGGCAAATAAAGATGGGTAGGTTGAGAAATAGCCAAGAACAGTGATTGAGAAAATGGAACAGGGCTGGTTCACAGGCTCCATCTAGAGTTAAAGACAAGTAGTAGTTATTCTTGTGCCCAAAGGGAGGTGAGCACCAGGTTCTTTGTCCTTGTTTCATGCCCCTGAGATTAGGGGGCTAACTAGAAACCCAGCATTGGATTGTTTCTGAACCAGCCACTTTCCCTTCCTCTTTTCAGTGTATTCTATGGGTTTGAACACTTGAGTTGTATCTCTGGCTGCAGGCTCTTGGGGGAGTTAAATATAATATCTGCTCTTGATAGCCTATTAATGTATTTCCTTGAATCTTAACAGAGCATCACTTTGGATCCTCTGGAATGACATTACATGAACGCTTTACTAAATACCTAAAGAGAGGAAATGAACAAGAAGCCGCTAAAAATAAGAAAAGCCCAGAGATACACAGGTGAGGTCCTCAGCCTTATAGTGGGGGTTGTGATTAATTGTCAGCTGATAATAAACTCACCTCGCTGAGGTTTCCTACTAATGTACTTCGGATCCAAAATTTGGGGTAACATTCTCTAGGGCTCAGGGAATGGAAAGAATGCTTTGAAGGTCATAGTCATATTGGGCCCAGAGAACCTGAAGTTCCTGTAGTAAGAATAAATACTGACTTCTTTAGGAAACCTTACATATTTCATGCATTTTGTTTAGGAGAATTTGCTGAGGACAATGGTTGAGGGAGAAGCTTAAAATTGACTTGTCTCAAGGGGTTTAAATAAGTTCTAGCAGGTTTAAAGAACATCCCTTGTAATTAAGGGGATCTGTTAGACACATGGAAATCTTTTCTGGAATTAAAGTTGATCATACCAGTAATTCATTGGTAGTCTGTCAGCTTAGTACTGAGGAAGACCCAAGTTTATTTAAAAAAAAAAAAGCCTTAAATTTAGCCTCTGGTAGTGTCTGTATCAATCTAGGGCAGTTTCTCACCCAGAACCACTTTTACAGAGAAATAGTGGGCCCATGTTCTCAGATTCTCAAGATAGAAACTACTCTTAGGTCAGGGCAGTAGAGGTGACTATAAGCAACTCTAAGATTGAATCAGACTTGCTAACTAGTGGTACTGTTGGGAAGGAACAGAGGCTGGGCATGGTGGCATAGATTTTTATTTTATTTTATTTTTTATTAAAGACCAAGTCTCTCTGTGTAGCCTTGGCTGTCCTGGACTCTCTTTGTAGACCAGACTGGCCTTGATCTCACAGCAATCCACCTGCCTCTGCCTCCAGAGTTCTGGGATTAAAGGCGTGCACCACCGGGCCCAGTTTTGGGAGTCAAAGGCAGGCAAATCTAATCTAAATAGCAAGTTCTAGGACAGCAAGGGCTACCTAGAAAGATTCTGCCTGGAAAAGAGTAGTGTGCTGGGTGCTATGGCTTAGTGGTAGAATGCTTGCCTGGTATGGGCCAAACTCTTGAGTTGAACCCGACCCAAATAAAAGGTAAAGGAACTTGGGTTGGTAAGATAAGGTTTAGTGGATAAAGTTGCATGTTGCTAAGCTTAGTGTCCTGACTTTGGTCCCCAGGTTCCATATTGTGGAAGGAGCAAACTGACTCCCATAAGTTGTCCTCTGGCCTCCACATATATGCTATAGCTTGTACATTAAAGATGTACACTGAGTGTAGGTACACACACACACACACACACACACACACACACACACACACACACACACTTTTTAAAGTTATGTTTGTGTTACAGGTCTAACTCAGTGATACAGTGCATGCTAGGCTTTCACACTTCATCTTGATACCACATACATACATACATACATAACTAGTAGCAGATAAGCTATGAAAAGTAATTGTGTCTCTGACTCCATTACCCACCTTAGGATCTAGAATGTTAACCAGTGTTATTCTGTAGAATAGTATACAATTTCTGTGTTTTTAATTTTAGGAGGATAGACATTTCTCCCAGTACATTCAGAAAACATGGTTTGACTCATGAGGAATTGAAAAGTCCCCGGGAAGCTGGCTACAAGGTGAACTGTTGCTTTGATCAGTAATTCCAACAAAATGAGTGCGTTGGGCATGAACTTGACAGAAATGTGTTTGTTTAAATTACTCTCTACTTAAGTTTGTGTTTTTCTTTTAAGGATGGGCATAATTCTAAAAATGAACTACAAAGGGTTAATTTTTATTAAAATGTATCAACAACCTTTGTGAAGTGGTTAGAATATGGTAAATGACCCCAGAGTCTATTGAGGTGAGCTTGAGAAAAAAAAGAGAGGCGTTTTGGAACAAGTGCCCATGATGAGAGAAGAAACTTTTTGTGATATTTTTCTGCTTGTAAGTATTATCAAATCAACTGTCTACATGCACTATTTCCAACCATGATTTCAGAAAGACATGCATGTCAGAGCAGAGTGAAATATTCATATCTTAACTCAGTAGACTGTGTTCAACAGCTGGTGCGCTTTTTTTTTTTGTTTTTGTTTTTTCCTAACATTGTACCATATCATCTGTCGATTACTGTTACTTTAAAATGGCCTGGCTACATTTGCAATGATGTGCACACAACATTAAGAGGTTAAAACTCATAAGCAGTCTTTTACTGTGAAATAAATAGATGAAGTTTTTAAGATCTTAGTATTTATTGACTATCATTCATAAATATAGTTGAAATTTGAAGTGAAAGCTGTTCTGTGCTGCTGAAACTTTTTTTTTTTAAATACTGTTTTAATTTTTCCAAACAAATTTGTCTTTTTGGTTGAGAGACTCTGGTGCACTCTTCCATCCATCTTCCACCCGTTTTCCCTGTCTCCACACGCCCTCAGCCTGGCCCTAGTGAAACAGCAGAAGTCTATGCTCCCATGCCTTCAACAGCCAGCTCCTTAGTGATGCTGTCCAGTGGCCCAAGGAGTGGTAGCTGCATTTGTCTTTTGTTGTCATTATTTGTTTATTGGCTTTTAGAAATTACAGAAGTCTTAGATCCACTCTCAGAAACAAATTGATAAAATAATAAACTTCCTTTGTATCATTCTTACTGTTAATCTCAGTGAAATATTATTGCGTCAGGAAGTTTATGGTTTGTGTATGTAAGATGTTAATACAGAGTGGACAGCATCCTGTTAGCAAGGGCTTGTTTTTATTGGACAAGTCCCATGCATGATGTCCCTGAAGCCATCTTAGGCTTTTGCCCTCATGAGTTCCCCCAGGTGTTACTAAAGGCCATTGCAGAGGTGATCTGGCCAGTGTTGCTTATTATATTTTAAGGTAGTTCCACACAGTAGTGGGTGGCTGCTCTAAGTAGGGAGAAGTAAGCATTTCTTATAAACCTAATACAAACACCTCCCAGAACTGATTTTTGGCCATCTTAGTGTATATACACCTAGCCAGAGTCATTACTGGGACACAAAAATCAAGGATTCAGAGACAGCACCTTGGTTGTTCTTAAAAACAAAACAAAAACCGACTGGGGTGAGGCTCTTAGATTTCTAGTGCCTCCATAAGTTGAAACCACATTTGAGAGTGAGTGAGTTAATAGTTCTGAATCCCCAAAACCTTAATTTTGACATCTTTTTGGGCAGGCTGAGGGAAAATACAAAGATGATCCTGTTGATCTTCGCCTTGATATTGAACGTCGTAAAAAACATAAGGAGAGAGATCTTAAGCGAGGTAAATCAAGAGAGTCCGTGGATTCCCGAGACTCTAGCCACTCAAGAGAACGATCAACGGAGAAAACAGAGAAAACCCACAAAGGATCGAAGAAGCAGAAGTATGTGCTCCTAGAGTGAAGCCTGTCACTAGACTGGCTGTCTCTTGTTAGTGGTGGTTTGGTTTTGCCTTTTACTTCAGAGTCTGAATACACAACCTTGCCTAGCCCAGAACTTCCTGTGTAGACCAGGCTGCTTAAACCCTGTCCTACCACTACTGAGATTACATGAGAGCACACAGCACATACCCCTTTGTGCTCTTGGGATACACCAGGCCTTCTTTTTTTTTTTTTTTCCGAGACAGGGTTTCTCTGTGTAGCCTTGGCCATCCTGGACTCACTTTGTAGACCAGGCTGGCCTCGAACTCACAGCGATCCGCCTGCCTCTGCCTCCTGAGTGCTGGGATTAAAGGCGTGCGCCACCACGCCCGGCTACACCAGGCCTTATCCAGAGGACTCCAGGGGGAAGGACTTAAACAGCATCGGCAGCTTTGTCTTAAATACCATGTAATAGTCAAAAAGAGGATTGCTAGCTTGAAAATAGAACTTCTGTTATCTAAGTAGTTTTGACTTTGTGCAAGAAAATAATGCTTGCACAGATGGTGTGGTGATTCATTGGGAAGGTTGTTTGACAAGTCTTCTGGACATGTTCTTTCTCTTATATTTTTGGTTGTGAACCTAACCTTTAACAGCTGAGCCATCTCTCCAGCCAGTGTGCTTATATTTTAGGAGTCATTGTTGAATAAAAATACTAGTTGGGAGTTGGGGCGCTGGAGAGATGGCTCAGCTGTTAAGAGCACTAGCTGATCTTCTGGGGGATCTGAGTTCAATTCCCAACACTTCACATAGACATAGATGCAGGCAAAATGCCAATGCACATAAGATAATAAATACTCAGGTGGAACTGGATAGGACAGGATGTCTTTTAAACTAGTTTCACAGACAGTTCAAAAGAGGTATTCCAAATATTTCTTAAAGTAGGCACTGTTGAGTTATGTAGGACTACATGCCAGTGTCACTCTGTTTCTATTTACTTTTTTTTTTTTTTTGGTGGTGCTAAAGAATGAACTCTGGTCTTTGCACGTATTAAACAAACAAGTGTATTCCAGCCTCAGTGCACTGTTGAACAGTCTACAATTTTGGTCACCTTTATTAAATGGAGCAGAGTTGTAGTCTTTAAACCTTCTCAAAAAGCAATAGCTCTGCTGTTCTCAACTTGAACTGGCAGGCTTTTGTCTCAGGTGGTTCAGGCTGGCCTCACTCACTGTGAAGGCTGAAGGTGGCCTTGAACTCCTGATCGTCTTTTGCCTCCTAAGGTTGGGTTTATAAATGTGTACTATGTTACCACTGGTGGAAAGGGGGGTGAATTCCCACAAGCACATCAGTATTGAGTGTAGAAAAGCAATTCTGATAATTCTTTCTGAAAAATGCCTATAGTGTAACTAACTTCCAACCAGTTGCTTAGAGCTATAGTGCAATGCCAGCCCTACCAAAGGAAACAGGAGGATACTAAATCACTCTAAGGTATCAAGGACCAAGCCCCCAAGAATAGAGCCTTCATATACCTCAGTTTCTTTTTTGTTTGTTTGGTTTGGTTTAGTTTTTCGAAACTGTTTCTCTGTAACCTTGGCTGTCCTGAACTCATCCTATGTCTGTGAGGGTGTTGAGTCACCTAGAACAGGGGTTACAGGCAGGTAAGCTGTGAGCTACCATGTGGGTGCTGGGAATTCGACCCCAGTCCTCTGGAAGAGCAGCTAGTGCTCTTAACCACTGAGCCCCCTAGTTCTTCTTTTATAAAAAGCACTTTGGGCTGGTCGTGGTGGTGCACACCTGTAAACCCAGCAGTCAGGGAAGCAGAGGCAGGCAGATCCTGTGAGTTTGAGGCAGCCTAGTCTACAAAGCTAGTCCATGATAGCCAAAGCCACACAGAGAAATCCTGGGATGGGGGGTAGCACTTTGGGTCTAGAGAATTGACTCAACTATTAAAAGCAGTAATTTGATTCCCAGCACCCATTTGGCGGCCCAGATCATCTGCAGCCCTTGTCTGGGGAGATGGTGATGCCCTCTTGGAGAGAGCTGGCCTCTTTGGGTACTGCATGCTTGAGTGACTAGGTCAAGGGGAAATGATTTGATTACAATACTGTGTTTCTGTACAATTTGTAAAAACTTTTTGTTTTGTTTTTTTTAGACAAGGTTTCTCTGTGTAATAGTCCTGACTGGCAAGGAACTAACTATCTTTATAGACCAGGCTGGCCCCTGCCTCCTGGGTGCTGGGATTAAAGGCATGCCCCACCATGCCTGACACCAAAGTTCTTTTTTAAGTGAAGAACTGAGAAATACTTTGAGGCCTCTTTTCCTGGGAGCTTGGTCCTTCTGACACATAAGATTCATTTAGTAGCCTCCTGTCACCTTTGACAGCGCTGGCACCGACTTACAGTGTGTAGACATTGAGTCATCATATTAATCTCATTTGTCTAGTCTGTAATTTCCCCCACATGAAGGGAAGGGAAGAGAAATCACTCCAGGAAGAGTTGCTTCAGATTCTAGACTTAACAGCTAAGTAGGAGTGGTTGTATAGTTTAGTGGGCTAATTAGAATTGAGTTTGAATCCAGGCTTTCACCTATAAATTGAGTAATATTGAATTCTGTGACTATTCTGTTGAATACTTGTTTTATCAGTCAGGTGTTTAGACATCTTATTTCATCCTTAGGGTGTCACTCACCCCCTTGTGCCCACTCACAACACAGCCTTTTTTTTACAGGCATACTTGTCTTCTCTGTTGATTGATGTGTTAGGCTGACACTGGAAGCCATAGTGGTTTTGTGTTCTTTATGTCTGATACATATTCACCACAGGCTTAGAAACAGATATGTCACTGAAAATGACTGGAGAACCAGGAGGAAGCCCCAGCTCTGCTGTGTAGTTGGGGTGAACAGGCTGGTGCTGACCCAGTTGCTTGGTAGTTCCTCTGTGAGAGGCTGTCAGAACCAATCTTGATTTCCTCCTTGTCCATGTAGGAAGCACCGCAGAGCAAGAGACCGGTCTAGGTCGTCCTCTTCCTCTTCCCAGTCATCTCACTCCTACAAAGCGGAGGAGTACCCGGAGGAAGCAGAGGAGAGGGAAGAGAGCACCACAGGCTTTGACAAATCCAGACTGGGGACCAAAGACTTCGTGGGTCCGAACGAAAGAGGCGGCAGAGCTCGGGGAACCTTTGTAAGGGCCTCCCTCCTTTCTCTAAGCCTCTGGCTTCTTCTGGTCCTGGATCTCAGCAGGATACCAATTCTTTTGTCTCTGGTCTGAGCAAGGCAGTTCTAGATTCTTTGGTTTGTTAAGCTTCCACATTCACCTGCGTCTCTGTTTCTAATCATTTCCAAACCCTTGTCTAGCTTCCCATCCCAGAACTTCCCCCATTACCTTGGCTCTTGCTTGAAGGAGGCCTCTAGCTATTTACACCCCCTGGCCTGTCTGCCTGGGGTGGCAGAAACTCGTTTAACTACTGGAGACGAGGACAGCTGCCTGTTACCTCTCAAGAAAATGTTGTAGCAGAGCACAGGGAATTAATTTCCTATGCTGACATGGACCTTTTTTTTTTTTTCCTGCAGCAATTTCGAGCAAGAGGGAGAGGTTGGGGCAGAGGAAATTATTCTGGTAACAATAACAACAACAGCAACAATGATTTTCAAAAGAGAACCCGGGAAGAGGAATGGGATCCAGAGTACACACCCAAAAGCAAGAAGTATTACTTGGTATGTATCTGGGGTTAGCCGAGGAGGGCCAGCCAGAGAGCCTTTGGCACACAGTGGCTGACCTGAAGGCCTAGATTGGTCTACCTGACCATGTGGTTAAATTTGTGTGCAGGCTTAGAGCACTGTGGGTGTTAGTATAGTGCTAGCCAGATGGCTCTTGTCTGGAGAGAGAAGTCAGTTTTGCCTCATCTTCTGAGATGTTTATGGATTCCAGAACAAGCAACAAATACAGCTGTTGTTGGGTAAGGTGGCACAGGCCGGTAATCCCAGCACTCAGGGAAGCAGAGATCTGTGTGAGTTTGAGGCCAGCCTGGTCTACAAAGTGAGTTCAGGACTGACAAGACTACACAGAAAAACCCTTGGGGTTGGTGGGCACCTGGGGGGTGGGGTTGCTGCCTTTCTTGTCCTGTGAACTTTGACTCCTCAGTCACCCCAGCCTCTGTCACCCTCTACTACTACATTGACAAGAAAGAGTTGTAGACCTATTTGAGGAAAGAAAAGAATCTGTAAGTGTGGCTGGTTCTCATGCTGTTCTGGGCTTTTCCCTAGGCACTCACTCTCTTGGCCTTGCTGTGATTCAGCAGGCCTATATCCAAGCCTGTGTGATTCTTGAGGGTTGTGCCCAGTTGCTGGGAGCCAGTTTGAAGCTCCTCGAGGGCCTGAGTAGGTGTGGGTGCTGTGAAAGGCCCTGCAATGGCCCTTGCTTCTGTTACCGCCTGAGAACACTGCCCATCTGGTCTTGTCATGTGGCACACTGCAACCTTGGACAGAAGCAGCTGGCAGTTTAACTAAGCCTGACTGTGGATGGCTTTAAAAAAAAGTGTTAAGAGTCTAATCATTAGTTGCTAGTATGGGTTTTCAAAATGCTTTGCCCATTCGCCTTTTGGTTATCTCTCTGCTATGGAGGCTGTCAGAGCAGGGATTGTTTAGGATGTAGGCTGCTTTTCCTCCTGTGACACACTGTCTTTTTAATACAACTGAAGAGGGGCTGTGCTACAAGAGGGCAACCTGGGGTGGGTGATTTGGAAAGGGCTGAAGCCCCAGGTATGTTCTCTGTGTTCATTATCTAATGGTCCAGGTCCACTACATGTTAGTAGGACTAGCTTTCTAGAGCTTCTTTAAGAGATAGTATTCTAAGTAATAGTCTCATTAACATGATAATGATGGGGACAGGGTTAGATGAGATGATGCCTCCTGGTCTCTCAGTGACTTCTGTTGTGATGTCCACACTGTTGCCTTAGAGTTCCTTGGGTAGTATCCAGTGATACTCTTGGATCTGAGCCTGTGGCAGTTTGGAGTGGGGGAAGGGCCAGAAAAGGAGGCTGAGGCACTTCCTCTCTGGCCCCTTTGGGTGGGTACTTCTTTGAAGAGAGTGCTAGCACTAAAGCCAGTTTCCTTTCCTTGCAGCATGATGACCGGGAAGGTGAGGGCAGTGACAAGTGGATGAGCCGAGGACGAGGACGAGGAGCCTTCCCCCGTGGTCGGGGCCGGTTCATGTTCCGGAAGTCCAGTACCAGCCCCAAGTGGGCCCACGACAAGTTCAGTGGAGAGGAAGGAGAGATTGAAGATGATGAGAGTGGGACAGAGAACAGAGAAGAGAAGGACAGTTTACAGCCCACAGCTGAGTAGAGGCCACTCTTGATGAGCCCTTGCCCAGGAGAGAAAAGCACTGGGAGAGGCTGGTGGAGCTAAACAAGGAGCCTCAAGAAGATCCTGAAAACCCCACCCCACAACCCACCAGCCACACAGGACCCTATGACAGCTATCCCCGGTGCTGTCCCACTGGACAGAGAACTCTGGCACAGAACCTAGGATCAGGCCCATGTCTTGAGCAGACCACAACACAATGGGCTCCGCTGTTTCTCATTTGTTGGTGTGTGGGGTGGGGGCAGGGTAGGGAGAATGATGCTGATGCTTGGATTTTTTTTTTTCCTTCTTCCTTTTCTTTTGGTCTCTTCCCCATTAGAAACCAAGTTTTCTTAATTTCATTTCCTTTGGAACTAAGAGGGTGAGCTTGGCTTTCAGTCTCTTCCTATCCCCATTTTTAAAAAGCCCCTCCTCCCCCCCTTTTTTTTTCTTTTTCCTTCCTTTTAAAGGGATATGTAGTAATATTAGCAGAAAGATTTTAATTTGGGCAACTTTGATTCTTAAGAGAAAACAAAGCATGTGAATAAACATTGAAGTGTTCACCTCAGTTTGGGACCAAACTGCTTGGATCTTTGTAAAAACCAGTTTTGTATGTTAGGAGGAGTTTAAGGCCTTTCTGACCACCTTGTGTTCCCTGTTCTCCACAGCCATGCTCCCAGCCTCCCATGCACCTGCTCTTGTCTGATTTCTCCTGGGCTGGGCGTCCCATTCTCCACCAGCAGCTCCAGTGTCCCATACTTTGTAGTCCTGCTGGTCCTCAGCAAAGGGGGTGGAAACTGGAGGGTAGTTTCTGGTCTGTTTTCTAAGAAA
Organism: Acomys minous; assembly: GCF_964271855.1. NCBI lineage: Eukaryota > Metazoa > Chordata > Mammalia > Rodentia > Muridae > Acomys > Acomys minous. Next base: position 101,946,787 of record NC_140487.1, on the reverse strand, counting down.
CTTCTGAATTCTATTATCTTTACAAATATAAGATGAGAAGATACTTTTTTCAATATTTTTTATTAATCTTTTTATAAAATGAGAAGAAACTCCTATGATCGATTAAGGATGGTGGTTATGGCTGGGTGGTTTGTGGGGTTGTGTGGTTTTGTTTTTTTCCTTTTTTCTCTTTTTAACCTTAATTTTGAGTTGAAACATTTTCAGATGTTGGGGTGGGGGGTTATCCTCATAAAAGGGTCCTTGTGCTTGCTTTCCGGGGAGGTGGTCCCAAGCAGATGAACCACCGCATCTGTTGCGTATGTTCTCTGCCGATTGCACCCTCCTCTTCCTCCTCCAGCCTTTGCTCTTGGGTTGTTGTGCTTACTTCCCCTTACTTTGCTAATTTCTATGGTTAAGTTGGTTTTACTTGAATGATTCGTGTTTAGGGGAGAAAAGAAAAACACCCTTAAATTTTTGTTTCAACTCCTCCTGCAAATAAAAACAATAAATGAAGTGACAGATATAAATGGACTGTGTTCGTTGTCCTCCTAATGCCTTTGTGAGTGATGCTGGGCTGGTAGGTTCCTCCCACAGAAGTTTCTGGAAACCTACACCGCTGAATCCTTATCCCATGCTCTCTTCCTTCTTTGGAAAGACATCCCTATTGTTCTCAGTGGAGTCGCTGCTTTCTGTTTTTGACACCTCCAAGAACCAAACTTGATTACTGTGCCATCAAGCCAGGACTTTGGCTTCCTTCATAGTGGGGGCCTTGGTCAAGGCTGCAGTCAGCTGGCCTTTGTTATGTTCACCCAGCAGGAAGACTACTTACTGGTGAGCCTAGCCCAACTGGCAGCCAGTTGGTGGGCGGGCCCTAACCTTCAGACTCTGCCAGTCCTGGGCTTGACTAGACTTACTAGGGAAGTTGGTTTTTCCTGCCTTTTCCCAAGGAGAATCTGCAATAATTGTCAGTATCCCAATGAGTCAAAGCTCTAGCAGTGGAGTTTTTGAACTTTGGAATATACCAGCCATAGCCTTTCAGAGACAGGAGCCACCACTTTCTCCATCTGGGGCCATTTTCACGGGAATGGCCCCACCCTGGTATGTACCTCTCGACACCTTCCCCTGCAGCTAAGAACTTGCAAGCCAGAAGAGGGTGGGCCAGGAAATCTATAAAAGACCTGAAGAGTGGCCTAGGTTGGGCACTTGGCTAGACTAGGATTTCGGAGTTGTGGAAGATCTCTTGGGGAGCTGTTACCCAGCCCTGGCCTGAGACCCTGGACTACTTTTGGAGTCGGGGCCCAACCTGCTGAGCCAGGCCGCCCACTCCTTGCACCTGGATCCTGGCCTATGACTCGAGTCCCCGCCTCATCCAGTCCACGGCCCGCCCTCCGTGCACCTAATACTCCGCCATCAGCCTGCCGGCTAGGCTGTGCAGGGCGCCCCAGAAGTTATGGGTATGTGTGCGGGGTTCGGGGTGGCTCTTCTGCACCCTACTTTCTGAAGGGCAGAGTCGAGGGACATTCCTCCGCCTTTCTTAGCCCGCTCTCTGCCCTCAGAGGTCTTGGCCCTGGCCAGATACCGTGCTCAGACAGAGGACGAGCTGAGTCTGGAACCGGGGGATTTGGTCCGGCAGGTGCGCGCGGGACCAGCTCGGGGCTGGCTGCATGGGGAGCTGCGGGGCCGCCTTGGTCTCTTCCCCAGGCGCCTAGTGCAGGTAAGGCCAGTGAAGATGAGGCCGAGCGGGAGCGGGCCCGGGCCCAGCCCCAGCCTCGGGCCTCGTGTTGAGCGCCGCCCGGTGTGATTTTCCCAGGAGATTCCCGAGGCCCTGCGGGGCGTCACTGAGCCCAGACCGCGCTGTGCGCGCCTCCGCGGTGAGTCGGGCGCTGGGCGGGCGGGAGGGGCTCACTGCTCACGTAGCGCGTGACGGCTGTGGGTGGGGCCCCGGAGCTATTTTTGCAGCTCTCTGATTGGCTCCAAGTACAATGCTTCGCTGGAGGGCGGGGCCTGAAGCTACTAAAGGGAGTGCTGGGGTTCCCACCCCTTCCCCAGTGCTTCTGACTGGGCTTGAACTGCTCCCCTGCGTATCTGGACTAGGTCATCCTGTCAACTCTCGAGGCCCCCAAATATGGTGCAAAGTGAAGTTCAACTACAGTCCAGAGCAGGCAGACGAGCTGAAGCTTCAAACTGGGGAGATTGTGGAAGTGATAAAGGAGGTGAGGGGGTGTGAGAGGACTTGGAAGAAGATGCTGGAGATCTTCACACAGAAGAGAGTGAAGGGGGGGGACATGGGAAAGGGAGGCAGCAGGGGAGGACTCAGTCCTTGGGCAGAATCGAGGGTGGACACTTCAGTTCCTCTTGCGCAGAACCAGATGTTCCCGCATCCTTCCCCCTCCCCAGATTGAGGACGGCTGGTGGCTGGGGAAGAAGAACGGGCAGTTGGGAGCCTTCCCATCCAACTTTGTGGAATTGCTGGACAGTGGGTCCCCAAGTGAGACCGTGACCCCGTGATCCCCTGGGACCAGACTCTGCAATCTTCAGTGATCTTCCTAGTGATCCCACCCCCACCCCCGCCCCGGACCCTGTGACCCCTTTGGCCCTCTCCCATGACCCAGCTAAACTAGCACCTCCCTAATCTCCTTTTCCCCCTCCAGGCCTTGGAAACACAGACATGCCTTCAATCCACCCCAATTCACAGAGACCTCCTAAGGTAAACTGGAGCAAGGTGGGTGCAGCAGGGCAGTTCTCAAAATCGTTTGAGGCTGGTCTTAGTCTCTCCTCCCTCTGCTCTCAATAGCTAAGCAGCTTAACCTATGACAGCCCTCCAGACTATCTGCGGACAGGTGAGCATCTAGCCAAAGAGGGCCTCTCCCACAGCATCCGGTCCCCGCCCCCGCCTTGTGGGAGGGAGTCCCTGGCTAATGGGGGAGGGGCTACACAGTCAATCGCCTTCTCTTAGCTCCCTGCCCTGAGACCTGCAGGGTGCTGTTTGACTACCAGCCTGAGGCCCCCGACGAGCTGGCGCTGCACAAGGGAGACCTGGTGAAAGTTCTGAGAAAGGTGTGAGAGGATTAGGGGAGTACGGAAGGGTAAGGAGTGGGACCCACGCAAGAAGAACTTAAGCGTTGCTCACCCCCCACCCCACCCCTCCTTTCCCCACCAGACAACAGAGGATAAGGGCTGGTGGGAAGGAGAGTGCCAAGGCAGAAGAGGAGTTTTCCCAGACAACTTTGTGCTCCCACCACCCCCAGTAAGTATAGATCCAGAAGCTGGGAGGAGAAAGGAAAGGCTCTTAAAAATCAATCAATCAATCAATCAATCAATCAGGGAAACTGGGTCTGGTGGTTGCATGTCTTTAGTCCCAGCATTCGGGAGGCATAGACAAGTACAAAGTTCAGGACAGCCAGGGCTACACAGAGAAGCCCTGTCTCAAAATTTAGGGAAGAGAGGGGCTGAAGAGATGGCTCAGAGATTAAGAGCACTGTCTATAGTGAGATCTGGTGCCCTCTTCTGGCCTGCGTGCACACATGCTGTATAAATAGTAAATAAATCTTTTTTAAAAAATAAAAATTAGGGAAGAGAAAAGTCAGAGGTCATGGATTTTCTGGATCACTAGATACAGGGATACATAACTCTCTAAAAACATAGGGATAAGCTGAAAAGATGTGGTTCAGGATTAAAGTGGTTGTTCAAACAGGACCCTTCCTCCCAACACACAAAAAATGGCAAGTGAATATGGCAGTTCCTCTGTTTCCAGCCTCAGGAAGGCAGAGAGGAGGCAAAACAAGCCACACCGGTGAGCTCTGAGCTCTGTGTTTAACTGGGAGACTCTACCTTAAAAAAAAAAAAATTAAGTAGAGGGGCTGGAGGTGAAGAGCATTATCTGCTCTTCCAGAGGTCCAGAGTTCAATTCCCAGCAACCACATGGTAGCTCACAACCATCTAGAATGTGATCTGATGCCCTCTTCCGGCCTGCAGTTGCACATGTAGGAAGAACATTGTATACATAAAAGTAAGGCTTTTTAAAAAAAAGTAGAAAACAGGGCATGGTGGTGCACACCTTTAATCCCAGCACTTGGGAGGCAGAGGCAGGCGGATCTCTGAGTTTGAGGTCAACGTTGTCTGTAGAACAAGTTCCAGGACAGCTAGTGCTACACAGAGAAGCCCTGTCTCAAAAAAAAAAACAAGCAAACAAAAAAGTTAGGTAAAAGAGGGATCAAGAAAGATTCCCTAGGGCTGGAGAGATGGCTCAGGGGTTAAGGGCACTGACTGCTCTTCCAAAGGTCTTGAGTTCAATTCCCAGCAGCCACATGGTGGTTCACAACCATCTATAATGAGATCTGGTGCCCTCTGCTGGCCTGCAGATGTACATGCAAAGCTAGACACAGTATACATAATAAATAAATAAATAAATAAATAAATAAATAAATAAATAAATCTTTAAAAAAGAAAGAAAGATTCCCTAGATCAGGTGGTGGCCCACGCCTCTAAACCCAGCACTTGGGAGGCAGGGGTAGGCAGATCTCTGTGAGTTCGAGACCAGCCTGTTCTACAAAGTGAGTCCAGGACAGCATTTTATACACACACACACACACACACACACACACACACACACACACACGAACAACCGGAGCTATGGAACTCCTTGGACCTCCCCCCTTGGAGGGTTATCCCTAAATGAGGCTGGACCTAGAAGTGTTGGGACTTGTCCTTAGAGTCTAATATTTCTTTATTGTCTAGGTCAGGAAGCTGATCCCACGGAAAATTATATCTCGGGACTCAGGTAGGTGCCTGGGGAGCATGGCTGTTGTATGGGAGATCCATCAGTTTCTAGTTGTCCGTAAACACTTGTACTTCCCCACTGGTCCCATACACCGTAGGAACTGCCTCCTCTCGGGGAGGGAAAAGTCAAGGCCCCTGTAAGAACCGTGTGAATTCTGTGTGAGTCAGATTGCATGTGTTCACATGCTAACTGTGTGACTCTTGGAATTGTGATGACCATATAGCCCCATGCGGCGTGGTTACTGGCGGCGGTGATAGTCAGACGCAGAGCTTTGTACAAACTAGGCAAGTGTTCTACCACTGAGCAGTATTGCAGCCCTGGATCTCTACTTCAATGTGTGAAGATACATTCTGGGGTAGAGAGATGGCTCCGTGAGTAACCTGCTCGCTGCTGTTACATTATTTAAAGGCAGGGAGCGCGCCTTTAATCCCAGCACTCGGGAGGCAGAGGCAGGAGGATTGCTGTGAGTTGGTGGCCAGCTTGGTCTACAAAGTGAGTCTAGGAGAGCCAAGGCTACCCAGAGAAACCTTGTCTTGAAAAACCAAAAAAAACTTTTGGACTGGAGAGATGGCTCAGTGGTTAAGAACACTGACTGTTCTTCCCTAGGTCCTGAGTTCAATTCCCAGCAACCACATGGTGGCTCACAACCATCTATAATGAGATGTGGTGCCCTCTTCTGGTACATGTAGACAGAACACTGTATATATAATAATAAATAAATCTTTTTTAAAAAAAACTTTTTTTTTTTCGAGACAGAGTCTCTCTGTGTAGCCTTGGCTGTCCTGGACTCACTTTGTAGACCAGGCTGGCCTCGAACTCACAGCGATCCGCCTGCCTCTGCCTCCCAAGTGCTGGGATTAAAGGCGTGCGCCACCACGCCCGGCCCAAAAACAAAACAAAACAAAAAAACTTTTTAAAAAGCAGCTGTAGAGAGACTTGGTCAGACCTTAGGCAGGACCATGTTTAGTCTCAGCAAGGGGGGCATCTTTGTCACCTCATATGCAGATGGCCAAAATACCTACAGGAGATGTAATATGGCCCCTTATAGGGACAAAAATGACTTCTGTGGTCCTCAAGGGAAGCTGGAAAATACAGTCTGTGAGCAGGAAACTATCATTTACTAACTCTGAGACTATATAAAAATAGTTGGCTAGGTGGTAGTGGTGCACACCTTTAATCCCAGCACTTGGGAGGCAGAGGCAGACAGATTTCTGAGTTCAAGGCCAAACTGACCTACAGAGTGAGTTTCTGGGACAACCAGGGCTACACACAGAAACCCTGTCTAGAAAAATAATGACAAATCCTAGCACTCAGAAGGCAGAGGCAGGCAGATCCACTGTGAGTTTGAGGTCAGCCCAGTCTACAAAGTGAGTCTAGGACAGCCAAGGATACCCAGAGAAACCCTGTCTTGAAAACCAAAAATAAATAAAAAAAATAATAATGACAAAAAATGCAGGGCAGGGATATTATGTAGCTGTTTTCTGCTGAGGAGGGTTTTCACTGGAGGGGGTAGTTCTAGAAAAGGGGTCCTCAGGTCTGTAGCTGCGGCAAAGTCTTACTTGATCATCAGCTTTGAGGGATGAGGTAGTTGCCTCCCTGTGTTTCTGAAGAGACTTGGAAAATAGTTATTAGGGAGCTGTGAGCACATGATTTGCTTACAGAGTAGAGCTGAGAGAGTCTCTGGGAAAGTTGAGGGGAGGAGCCCAGGCGGGAGAGACAGAGTGAGTCTCTGAGGGAAAGCAGGCATAGAGTAAATTTCAGGGTGACAGTGACTGGTGCCGTTGCTGGGACTGTTGCACTAAATGAGCTAGCAGGAGGAGGAGGGAGCTTCAGAGCATCTGTGGAAGGGAACAGGAGAAAAATGTCAAGAATTGTACCGGCCTGCGGTGAAAGGGATGAAGGTCCCTTTTAGCCAGTTTCTCCACAGCGTCTAAAAGGCCTTTGTGTAGCTGTATTGGGAGCAAACGGAGCTGTTACAGAGTGAGGTCTCTTTGGAGAATTCATGGGGAACATTTTGTTTGGGTATAGGGTGACGTTCTGTTGAAGTTAATTTTATATAAAACAGTGTTTGTTTCTCTTAGCTCATCTGTTAACCCGGCTATCAGACAAGTAATTGAGACTCTTTTATAATACAAAGCTTCACAACACAATCTTGAGCAGTTTAAGTCTGTTCTTAACCCTCTATGCCATTTTGCCTTACTCCCAGAAAACACCCCAGCCATACTTACACTTTGTAGCTTTCCTCAGCTCCAGCTCCTTCCTCCTGCTCTTCCTTGGGCCTCTACCCCTTGCCTGAATGCCCCACCACCACCACCACCACCACCTCGGCCAGCAGGAATGGACTAGCAGCCCTAGTCTCTCCTCTGCTCAGCGATTGGCTGTAAGCTGCTTTATTGGCACACCAGGGAACAGTTGGGGAGCAGTGTTTACACTACATCGAGACAGAAATCAGAATTCAAACTTCACAATAGCCTTATGCCTACAAAGTTCAGTAAAGTAAAGCCTCTGAAAGAAAGTAGAACGTCAAGGGAAGAGAGAGGCGGAGGGGGAAGGAACCAGAGGCCCTTACGTAGCAAGAGGCTTCTGGTTGATTTTTTTTTTTTTCTAGGCTCCATCTCAAACCAGTTAAAAGTTTGCTGATGTGGAAGGCACAGATGCCAGCCATCCTTAGCATTCAGGGAGCTGGAGCTGAAAGTCCTCTAAGGTTCCCTGGAGAACTGTTGCTCTGTGAACTGACGCCTACAAGGCTTCTGTCCAGCTGTCTGAGTTCTGGTCCCAGAAACAATGTCTAAAGTGACAAGAAGTAGGGATGAGTTGGATGGTTTAAGCCACCATGTGGTTGCTGGGAACTGAGCCCAGGTCCTCCGCAAGAGCACCTTTCAAGCCCCAAAAACTTTTACATCAAGGTTACCATGAGTTAAATGCAAGTGTACAATCGGCTGAACCACACACCAGAGGCTCTGTAGAGGGCTAAGGCCACTGTAATTAGCTGTTATCAGACACCTGCATAAGGAACAAGTGCCTGGAAGCTTTGTAAAAAGACCTTAAAAGTCGAGCCCAGAGTGCTGGTAGCCTGGTCTACAAATTGCATCTAGGGCAGCCAAGGCTACATAGAGAAACCAAAACCAAAAAAAAAAAAAAAAAAAAAAAAAAAGACCTCAAAAGTTAGCATCTGCTGGGCAGTGCTGGCGCATACCTTTAATCCCAGCACTCGGGAGGCAGAGGTAGGTAAATCGCTGTGAGTCTGAGGCCGGCCTGGTCTACAAAGTGAGTCTAGGATAGCCAAGGCTACACAGAGAAACCCTGTCTCAAACAAAACAAAAAATCAGCATCCAAGGAACGAATATGAATGAATTCGTTTGCTTGCTATTCCTGCTTCCACATAGAATAAACTTTGTATATTTGATTCAAATGTAAACAATACAAAGTAACTATTTAATGAGCAAAACCAAATTATCTCAAGTAAAGCACAATTTTTGGATAAAAAAAAATTGGTAAGTTAAGGTTTTACAAGTTGGGACTTTCATCTTAAATGGCCATGACTCAATATTAAGTTTTGTTTACACCAAACATCTGTCTGTGTACCACATGCATGCAGTGCGCACAGAGGCAGAGAAGGGCATCAGAGCCCCTGCTGCCGGAGTTACGGTGAACCGCTGTGCGGGTGCCGGGAACGGAACCTGGTCCTCTCCACGCTCTTAACCAACGTGCTGTTCTCCAGCCCCGAGTGGTCATTGTTGGCACCTGATTGTAGCCAAAGAGCAGAGACATGATGTGGTTGGTCAGCTCCCCTCCTGCCCCAGACAGGGTTTCTCTGTAGTCCTCCTGGCTGTCCTGGAGCTCACTCTGTAGACCAGGCTGGCCTCGAACTTAGAGTTCTACCTGCCTGTCTCCTGAGTGCTGAGATTAAAGGTGTTTGCTACCACCACCGGCTAAGAGCACTTGTTTTGCCGAAGACTCAGATTTGGTTCCCAGTGTCCACATGGTGGTCATAACTGTCTCACTCCAGTTCTAGAAGATATGAGCCCTGCTTATTGTGCACATATGTGGTGTACATATATACATACATACACACATATACACATATAAAATAAAAAAATTTCAAAGAAAAGCCCAGTTCCACGAAACTAGTGCTATCACTTAAGTTTGCAATCTTAAGCACTTTTGGAGGCAGAGACAGGAGGATTGTTCCAAGTGTGATATCAGCCTTGTCTACGCAGTGAGTTCCTAGTCAGCTAGAACTACATGGCAAGACCCTACCTCTTCAGACCCAAAAATCTGCCTTCCCAGATTTTCAGTTTATGACTTGCTTCTATATTTTTTTATTTTTGTTCTTCTTTTCTTTTGAGATAGGGTTTCATGTAGCCTCAGGCTGACCTTGAATTTTTTTTTCCTTTCCTTTTTTTTTTTTTTGTTTTTTGTTTTTTGTTTTTTGTTTTTTGAGATAGGGTTTCTTTTTGTTTGTTTTGTTTTTTTTTGTTTTTCAAGACAGGGTTTCTCTGTGTAGCCTTGGCTGTCCTGGACTCACTTTGTAGACCAGGCTGTCCTCGAACTCACAGCGATCCGCCTGCCTCTGCCTCCCGAGTGCTGGGATTACAGGCGTGCGCCACCACGCCTGGCTCTGACCTTGAACTCTTAATCCACCCACTTCCACTTCCCAAACATTAACTTACAGGTGGGTGCCAACGTGCCTGGTTGCAAATGGATGCTTCCTTCTCCCCCTCCAGCAGTGTGTGCTCATCTTGTTTATACTTAGGGTTGGTTTTTGTATTAAGGAATTGAACCCAGGACCTCTTGGATGCTAGGCCAGCACTCTGTCACTTTAGTTGTATCTCAAGCCTATATACTTAGGGATTTTTATCAAAAATTGGCATTGGATTTTCCCAAATTGTTTATCTGAATCTTTCAAAAGGATTGTACGTTTCCCCACTACTTTGTTAGCCTCTGTGTGTGCACGTGTGTGTGAGAGGCTTGTGCGTGGAGGCTCGGGTGTCAGCCCTGGGTGTCTTCTACCTTGATTGAGATGGACTGACTTGTGCGTCTCGGTATTCTCCTGCCTCCACCTTCCATCTTGATGTACTTGTTTGTCTTTGTTCTTTTTTTTTTTAAGCTTTTATTTTTTTGTGTCTGCATACATATGTGTGTATGCATCTGATATGGGTGCTGGGAATCGAACCGAGGTCCTCTCCAAGAGCAGTGAGTACCCCTAACCACTGAGCCATCTCTCCAGCCCCTGAGTCCTCTGATTATAGATGCATGTTATGTGAGTTCTGGGGAATCCAAAGTCGAGTCCTCACACCTGCATGGCAAGGACTTTCCCCCACTGACCATAGCCTGTGTGTGTGTGTGTGTGTGTGTGTGTGTGTGTGTGTGTGTGTGTGTGTACATGTGCATATGTGGATGTACTCATCTGTTAGTGCACATAAGGGGCTAGAAGTTGACTTTGTCTATACTCCTCTGTCACTCTCTCGTCTCTCTAGGACTTGGAGCTTGCCGACTGGGCTAGGGTGACTAGACACTGAACCCTAGGAATTCTGTCTCCACCTCCCAGGCTCTGGGATCACAAGCATGCTCCACAATGGCCAGTGTTTTATCTAGGCTGGGGACTACTGAATGTCCTCATGCAAGCACATTACTATCTCTCTCGCCAAGGCTACACAGGAAAACTGTCTCAACCACACCCCATACCCCCAAAAAAGAAAAAAAAAAAAGACTTAGTTGTTTTTACTTTATGTGTATGGGTGTTTTGCCTGCATGCATGTCTAGGCCAGAAGAAGATGTCAGATCCTCTGGAACTGGAGTTACAGAACAGTTGTAAGCCTCACGTGGATGTTGGCTATTGAACTCCAGGCCTCTGCAATAGCACCCAGCGCTCTTAACTACTTTAGCCAGCCTGCTCCTCCACCCTTTATTTCAGTGTACAAAGTCCCAGGGCTCTGATGCTGAGCTGCAACCCTAGGCCTTGGATCGTTGACACAGGGTCTCACTTACCTAGTCCAGGCTAGCTTTGAACTCATGATCCTCCTGCCCCGCCCTCCCCCAGCCCCCCCAACCCCCCAGCAGTGTCTGAAGAGCTCAGGTTCCCCGCATTCACACACCCACGCTCGTTAATGTCTCCATCAGAACCGAGGTGGTGGATGGGAGGGCATCTTGGGGGTTTGGTGGGCATGCCTTCGGGGATCTCTTGGTGCTGAGACGCTTCTCCTGTGTTTACTGGCTCTGTGGGTTCTTTCTAGTTGGGTTGTGTCCTTTACTACTGAGTTACAGGAGTTCTTTTGTGTCTAGGCTCGGAGCTATAGCTGTGTGGTAGAACCCTTGTCTGGCAAGCATGAGGCAGGCCCTACCTTCAAGCCCCAGTACACCAAGAATGATGATGGCGGCGGCGGCGGTGATGATGATGATCATATAGTCTGTCATTTTGTAAAACTTTTTTCTATCCAGTAGGATGGATTTTCATTCTATTTTTATTTATTTTGGGCTTTCTTTTTGGTTTGTTGAGACAGGGTTTCTCTGTGTAGCCCTGGCTGTCTTGGAAGTCTCTTTGTAGACCAGGCTGGCCTCGAATTCACAGAGATTCACCTGCCTCTGCCTCCCGAGTGCTGGGATTAAAGGCGTGCGCCACCACGCCGGGTTTATTTTGGTTTTTCAAGAAAAGGTCTTTCTGTGTTAAGACTTGGCTGTCTTGGACTCACTTTGTAGACCAGGCTGGCCTCAAATTCAAAGAGATCTGCCTGCCTTTACCCACGTGCTGGGAGTAAAGGCATGTGCCACCCGTTGGTGGGGGTGTGTGTGTTTTTAATGTGTGTATTGTGTGTGCATGTATGTCTGTGTGCCACATGCATGTAGTACCTCTGGAGGCCAGAAGAGGGCATCGGATCCCCCTGGATCTGGAGTTACAGATTTGAATCCCTTTGTAGATTCTGGGAAGTGAAACTCTGACCTCTGAAAGAGCAGCCAGTGCTCTTAACTGTTGAACCATCTTTCCAGCCCCTTTGTTAGTGTTATCCTTTAATGTACAGGTTTGCATTTCGGTGAGGTGTAGCGTTTATCTACTCTTGGGTTGGTTGTGTTTGGGGTGTCACATGAGTGAGCTGCCTTCAGTTGTGAAATTGCTGCTCCTCTCAGCCAGGGAAGCAGCACCTGCACCCGCACCCCTCCCCCACACGGCACTGCCTTTCCCTTCTGTGGGCCAAGCTGGAGGAAGGAATGAGCAGCCATGGGGAGGAACAGTATGGAACACAAACTCTCCTCCTGTTACCTCGATGCCCTGGAGCAGATACGCTCCTCTTCTTATCTTCTGTCCATCTTCTTAGCTACCTGTCAGGGAGAGGACTTAGGTACCACCTCCTTAAGAACACTGATTGGAGCCAGGCTTGGTGGCACATGCCTTTAATCCCAGCACTCGGGAGGCAGAGGCAGGTGGATCTCTGTGAGTTCGAGGCCAGCCTGTTCTACAAAGCAAGTCCAGGACAACCAGAGCTGGTACACAAAGAAACCCTGTCTCAAAAAACTAAAAACAAAAGGAAAAAAAACCCAGAACATTGGTTGGACTGTCCGACACACACACACACACACACAACACACACACACACACACACACACACACACACACACCCTCTTGTAGTAAATCTCTCTAGCTTTTGGCCATGTTCACTCTGCTGTGTAACTTGTATGTGTACAGGTAAATCCTGCCTGTACACATGTAGGCCATGGGCTTGCATTGTGTGCTTTTCCTGGAATGTTGTTGTCATCTGTAGTCGTGCAGTTTTCTGTTTGCTTTTCTCTGCTGACTTCTGATTGTCCCTTTGTTGCTTACGCATCCTTCATCTCTAATATTTCTTACCTAGCCATGCCCTGTTCGTCACCTGGTGGTTCCAGTGTGTGTGGGAAGTTGGCTCTGCGGACTCTGCTCACAGTGGCCTGCCTTTATGTGGGTTTTTGACCTCTTAGCTGTGGGAGCCTTGCAGGCCTTAGGAAAGAAAGACTTCCAGTAGGATTGGATTTTGTTCTGTGAGTTCGAGGCCAGCCTGGTCTACAAAGCAAGTCCAGCAGCCGAAGGACACCAACTCCCACCAGCCACTTGATTATCCCAAGGAAAGGTGACACAGGGCTATCTCAAGGAAAGGTGACACAGGGTGACTGAGCTTAAGGCCTGTTGATAAGATAAGGAGCAGAGCCTAAGACCCTGTTCCATATCACTGACCCCAAGCTCAGGAGCCACAGCCGAGTCACACACTTCAGCATCTGTGCTGTGTCTTGGTTGTTAATTGACACAGAAAGACCCAGTGCATTGTGGGAGTAACACTTTTCCTAGGCAAGAGAGTCTGGAGCAGCATAAGAGGAGGAAATTGGCTGATAGCAAGCCGGGAAGGATCTGGGTATTTCTTTTCTCTCTGCTCTTGTCTGTGGCTTTGAAGTGTCCATGCTTTAACTTCCTGGTGGTAATAAACTGTAACCTGGAGTTGGAAACGGAACAAGCCCTTTGTCCCTGTGTTGCTTTTATCAAGGCATTTGTCCCAGCAAAAGAAATGAAAGCAGGATATCACTTTCTGGCCTCAGTTATTTTTGTTTTTGTAAGATTTATTTATTATTATGTATACAGTGTTCTGTCTGCATGTACACCTGCAGGCCAGAAGAGGGCATCAGATCTCATTATAGATGGTTGTGAGCCACCAGGTGGTTGCTGGGAATTGAACTCAGGACCTTTGGAAGAGCAGGCGGTGCTCTTAACCACTGAGCCATCTCTCCAGCCCCCAGTTATGTTTTTTGTTTTTGTTTTCTGAGGCAGGATTTCTCTGTTGTAGCCCTGGCTGTGCTGGAACTTGCTCTTTACACCAGGCTGGCCTCAAACTCAGAGATTCTCTGTTGTAGCCCTGGCTGTGCTGGAACTTGCTCTTTACACCAGGCTGGCCTCAAACTCAGAGATCCACCTGCCTCTGCCTCCCGAGTGCTGGGATCGGAGGCGTGCACAACCACCCCTGGCTCTATTCGAATAATTCTACTCGTCTCCTTCGTTTATTTTATGTGTATGCATGTTTTGCTTGCGTGTTATGTCTTTGCGTCATGTTTGTGCCTGGTACCCATGGAGGCCAGAAAGAGGGACTTGGATCCCCTAAAATTATAGATGGTTGTAAAGCTGCCATGTGGGTGCTGAAAATCTAACGCAGGGTCCTCCTGATTGCTGAGCCATCTCTGCAGACTCACTCCTAGCTTCTTTTAAATCCCAAAGTGCTAGAAAACAGTCCAAAGGAATATATAATTGCTCTCTAGTGGAAGGGCAATACAGAGTCCTTAGACAAATAGTAGGAGAATTCAGGGTTAACTGTACCGAGTTCTGTCTGCCAGGCAGCCAAGCACATAAGCACATAGCACATAAGTATTGAGTCACTGAGGCCTCAGCGTAGCCCTAGAAGGTTCTTACTGTTACCCGTGCCTTGCGGATGAGGACACAGGGGTACAAGGTTCACCTGCCCAAGTTCTTACACCACTAAGAAACAAAGCTGGCAATCAAAGCCTGTACACATTACAACATGCTGTCAATGGACTTTTGTCAGCCACGTGTGCATGTATGAGAGGTGCTCCCTCCCCTCCAATGGCATTGTCACCCTCATGTGACTCACTCTGAGCATTTTGTCGGTTTTGTAAATTTTTGTAAAAAATACTTTTGGTTTTGTGAGACAGGATTTCTGTTTAATACTTATTTTTAGACATGGTGTTACAACATAGCCCAGGCTGGCCTTGAACTACCTCTAGCTCCTGGGGCTGGGATTCCTGGCATGCACCATGACATTCCAGATCACTCAGTTAAGATTGTGTACTGTAGGTCTAGTAAGGGGGCTCAGGAGCTGAAGACACTAAGCCTGGTGATGGCCTTGACTTTGATCCTTGGTACTCATCTGGGAGGAGAGAGATGCCTCCCCAAGTTGTCTCCTGTCCTACTTACCTACTTACATCCTAGTCTACATAGTGAGTTCTAGGACAACCAGAGCCAAAAAAGCTAACCATACACATATATTTACTTTTTCTTGTATTTCTGTGTCTATGTATGTGAGTACTGGAACCTACAGAAGTCTTGGATCACCCTGGAGCTAAATAGAGTTAAAGGCAGTTAAGAGACATCCCTCCCCTCATGTGGATGCTGGGAACTGAGCTTGAGTCCTCAGCAAGAGCAATACATGAGGCTCAGTGGCTCACCCAGGTGGTGAGCTGCCATTTGAGAGCTGAGAATTGAACCCAAGGCCTCTAGAATTGTAACTGGTACTTTTTTTGGGGGGGGAGGGGTTGAGACAGGGTCTCTCTGTATAGCCTTGACTGTCCTGGACTCACTTTGTAGACCAGGCTGGCCTCGAATTCACAGCGATCTGCCTGCCTCTGCCTCCCGAGTGCTGGGATTAAAAGCGTGCGCCACCACGCCCGGCCTGTAACTGGTACTCTTAACCTGATTCATCTATCTAGCCCTCTTGTTGAATTTTTTTAGAAGTGCAATGTAAGGATTAAGAAAATGGGCTGGAGAGATGGCTCAGTGGTTAGGAGCGCAGCCTGCTCTTCCAGAGGTCCTGAGTTCAATTCCCAGCAACCACGTGGTGGCTCACAACCATCTGTAATGTGATCCGTTGCCTTCTTCTGCAGATAAAGTACTCATACACAATAAATAAATAATTTTAAAAAATGTAAGGATTGGGGCTGGAGAGATGGCTCAGTGGTTAAGAGCACTGTCTGCTCTTCCAGAGGTCCTGAGTTCAATTCCCGGCAACAACATGGTGGCTCACAACCATCTGTAATGAGATCTGGTGCCCTCTTCTGGCCTGCAGGCATACAGTACATGCAGACAGAACTCTGTATACATAATAAATAAATCTTTAAAAAAAGAAAGAAAAAAAATGTAAGGATTAAGAAAAATGAGGTAGGGCTGGAGAGATGGCTCAGCGGTTAAGAGTACTGCCTGCTCTTCCAAAGGTCATGACAGCAACCACATGTTGACTTACAACCATCTATAATGAGATCTGGTAGCCTCTTATGGCATGCAGGCATTACATGCAGGCAGAACACTGTATACATAGTAAACTAAAAAATTAAAAAAGAAAAAGAAAAATGAGTCAGCAGTGCCCAATGGTGCTGACTTGGGAGGCAGAGGCAGGTGGTTCTTTATAAGTTCAAGGCCAGCCTGGTCTACAGAACGAGTTCCAGGACAGCCAGAGCTATACAGAGAAACAGAGTCTTAAAAAAAAAAAAGAAAAAGAAAAAAGAGTCAAAGACAGTTTTTCATTGTCTTATGCATGCAAATAAGTGGGGGGCACAAGAACAGCAGAAATGAGGAAGGCTCAGGCTATGGGAGGCAGGAACTCACATGGGGTGCCACGCTGTGGCTGCTGACTGCTCTCCAAAAGGAGCTTGTTCTTTTGTTTTTGAGGCTAAGTCTCCTTGTACTCTAGTCACCCTCTGAACTCGTGACTGGTTCGAGAGGGCAGCGGACATGGCTGAGAGCTCACAGAGATGGAGGTTGGGCGTCACTGGTATTGATGATGATTAAACCCCCTAAGACTGGGTGAGACCATTTTAAAGGTGTGAGGCAGCAATGGAAGCTAACGTGAGATTAGAAATGGGGACAAGTAAAGCCGGGCGTGGTGGCGCACGCCTTTAATCCCAGCACTCTGGAGGCAGAGGCAGGTGGATCTCTGTGAGTTCGAGACAACTCTGGTCTACATAGGGAGTTCCAGGACAGCCAAAGCTATATAGTGTGACCCTGTCATGTTGGGGGGGGGGAAGGTATGTGTTGGTAGTCAGGGGAATTGGTGGTCCAAAAAGAAATAAGGACTGAAAAGATCTTCAAGAAATGTATTGAAAACCAGGCAGGGTAGAGAGATAATCTCCCACACACAGCCTTCCCTGGTGGCTGGCTGCTGTGTGCTCCTTTGGGGTGCTCGCCAGTTCCCTAAGCCCAGGTGTGACCTCCCAAAGTCCGGTGGAATTTATCTCCTGTCCAGTCTTCAGTGCATAGCACCAGGCACACGGGGCCAGTGACTTGGGTGGGTGGACAGTACTCAACTCTCTTTCCAGCTCCTATTAAGGAATCAAAAAAGTTGACGCCCAGATCATCCCTACCCACCATGAAGAAGCTGGTAGCCACTCCCTCTGCACCGAGCAAAGCCAAGTAAGGGGGGGGGGGCGGCGCATTGAGGCGGAGGGAGGACACAGCGGAGGTGCTCCTGCCCCTGTCTCACATGTTGCTGATGTGTTCCAGGACATCGTCAACACCCAGTGGGGACAGCCAGAAACAGCCGTCCCGAGACTCTGGTAAGGGCTTCCTTCCTACAGTGGAAGACAGGGACTAGGGGGGCTGAGGGGCAGAGATGACTCTGAGTCATCTCTGAAACTCCTCTCTCCTAGGCTCCAACAGCAGTTTCCTCACTAGGGGGCCCAGGCAGCCAGGGAGAAAGCGGTACAGAAACCAGGCTTCTAATGGGCACTCAGCATCCACTCAGGTGAGGAGCCAGATACAAGGGGGAGGGGATGACTGGGAGGAGATGGTTCCCACACGTGTGTTGTGCAAAAGGGTGAAAGACCCCCAAAACGAGTAAGTTCCTTTAAGGAATCCCGCTTCCAACCTGTCACCACCGTCACCACAGGACGACGAACAGAAAAGCCCCGGAAAGCCCCCCTCTATGAATAGGGCCTCCACTCCAGATAAGACCCGGCTTCCAGAGAGGATCCTGGCACCTCACAAAGTCTCCACTCCAAAGGACCCTGCTCCAGAGAAAGCCCCGGAATCTGACAGAACTCCTCCTGCAGAGAATACCACTCTGGCCAAGGCTGCCACTCCAGAGGGTGTCCTTTCTGTGGATGAGGCCCCTGTTGTAGAAGCCCCAGCCAAGGATGAAGCCCTTGAGCCAAAGATGCCCCTACACGTGGACAGCGGCCCTGCACTAGTAAAGATATTGACCCCGGAGCACATGGTTTTTGAAAAGGACCCTTCCAGAGACGACACTGAATGCCAGCATTTGCCTCAGGAAGAAGCCACACAGGGGACGGAGTCTCTTGCATCATCCCTAAATGCCATCCAGGTGCCAGGAGAGTATCCCCATCAGCCTAACTCCTTAGAGAGATGCTGCTGTCAGATGAACCAGGGGGACAGCGCTCCAGCCCAGTCCAGGGCTGAGCATCAGTCTGCTATAGAAGAAGACAATTTTCTGGAGGGGCCACCAGCCAAACACGAGGCGACCCTGAACGGGGCACCCCCCAATGAAGAGCTGCCTTCTGAAGGGGTGGGTCCCCAAAAGCAGATGCCTCCCAAAGAGTCTGTACCGACTCCCCAAGTACCACATCCTGTCAACCAGATGCCAGGCCCAGAAGAAGAAGAAGAAGCTCCCACACTTTATCCCGTGGCCCCACTAAGCAGGAATGGCAACGTGGATATAGAGTCGTTAAAGGAGGAGGTGTGGTCATTAAAGAGTGCCCTGGAGCTTCTGGAGTCGAAGATGGAGTAAGTGGGCAGTAATGCTGAGTGGGGTGGGGTGGGGTGGGAGACGAAGGGAAGGGTCCAGCGTCTCACCTGAACCCCGTATACACAGACAGAAGATAAATGGCGTCTGGGACGAGCTGAAGACTGAGAAGGAAAAGCTCCAGTCAATAGAGGTGGGTGGAATGCGGACCCAGGCAGGGCAGCGGGCAGCAGCTGATGGCTCTGGTCACTGATGCCCTCTCCCTACTAGGTTCAGATGATGCAGAAAAACCCAAAGTCCTTCAAACACGAGCAGACACAGACGGAATGAGGGTGGGTTTAGGCGAAACCTCAGCCAGACCAGGAGGGACGTCCATCCAGCTCCGGCCTACCCGTTCCCTTGCACGTAACTTTTGAGAACTGCCAAGGAAGTAAAAACTCTGAACTCAGACCAGCCTGGTCCCGTGTGGGGCGGGGCCAGCCAGCACACCGCCCCTCCGCATTCCTGGTGCTCTCTCTTGGCCACATCTGGCCAACATGTGGCTCCCATTACCATATTCAAGGCCTGTGCAAGGCTATTTTTATCCACCGGATGGTTGGGGGCGGGGGTTGTCTCCTTCGGACGTCAGCCCTGTGCTGGAAATGCGGGGTGGAGGGGCCAGGACCCTCTACTGAATTCAGGAACCCAGCTGTGTGGTAGGGGGGTGGAGCCAGCCTTCTCTGGGCCGCGGCTCCTCCCAGTTAGCCTCTTGCCCAAAGGAACTCACTCCTCTGTCCCCTCACTTGGAATGATTCCTGGCCCAGAAGCCTACTCTGCTCTGTTGAGGCACTAAGTCTAATAGAATTAGCATCAAGGTTAGAGCCTTAGGCCTCCCTGTGTGACTACAATGACGTCCTAGGGCAGGTCATAGGGCAGACATTTGTCCAAGCCTTGCCCAGTAAGGAACAGATTTGTGAGGAATGCTAGAAATACCCGCCCTGGGTGCAAAGGCGTGTCTCCGGCTGGTTCTTTTGGTCTGTGGGGTGAGCACAAGCATGCTTTGGGTGGACGCCCCCCCCAAGGGGGGGGTGCAACCAGCAAAAGGAACTCCTCTGCAAAGCTGGACCTTGGGGGCCTGCTAAAAGCCGTCTTAACCAAGTGAGAGACTGAATCTGAAACACTTGGGTCACAGAGAGACTAGCTTTCATTGGTCATTTGTATTACCAGGGGGAGAAGGTGGGACCTGGCATTCTTTTCCCACCCACACCTGCCCAGTGAAGAGTGCTTAGCTGATCCACTCCCCAATAGCACCAAGAGAGTTGGGGCAGAGGCAGCCCAAGGTCCCATGTCCAGTAGTCTGGGTCCCAAGCTGCGGGGCTGGGTGTCAGTAATAGTGCATTCGGCCCAGCGTGCCCGTGGCCGTGGCTCCAGGCCCAAGCGTGCCACTGCCCAGCAGGTCTGGCTGCCCGGTACGCCAGATTTCCCGCAGGATTCGCTCACGCTCCTCCAGCCGCTGTGCCCGCTCCAGCTCCTCCGCTGACGTGAAGACATTGACGCTAAGGGGCCCGTCAGGCTCAGTGGACAGCTCCTGGCCCGGCAGCGTGTCGTCGGGACCCAGCCTCGTCATGGTGTCCTCATCCTCGTCGTCATCGTCATCATCATCTTCCGGTTCTAAGGTGCTGCTGCGAGGATCCCGGCGCGGAGCAGGGCCCCGGGGCCGTGTGCGAGGCGCGCAGGATATGCTGATGACCAGCAGGCATAGAGTCAGCAGCAGGCCGAAGCAGACGCCCAGCACGAAGTAGAGGCCGAAGCTCTCTGGGTTAGCTAGGGAGCAGGGAGCAGAAGTCACAGAGGGGCCTGACAAGGTGGAGTCGTCCCATCTGGGAGAGATCCAGGGTCTAGGCTTGGGGAAAGGAACGGAAGGGCAGCAGGGGACAGGCAGCTAGAGATAGCAGCTGGAAGTAGAGGGCTGCCTGGGTAATGACGGACGGGCTCCGTGCCCCCAGGTCTGGCCCTCACCTCGGATGTGCGCATAGGCAGCCAGGCTGTTGCTGAGTAGCTCCATATCCCTCCTCGGGGCATCCATGCTGCTGGGGAGCAGTTCGCCTCTCAGCCTGCGGGGTCACCTAGGTCAAGTCCTCCAGGGCGCAACTCCTCCAGACCCTGGGGAGAGGGGTCCCACTTACTTAGTCGCAGATCTACACTCTGCTAGTCCTTGCTTCCCCGCAGACGCCCCTCCATCCTCGGGAGCTAGGAGAGGCCGCACACGCTCCGCCCCCTCGTGGGGTCCCCAGGCGAGGCCCAGCGCACGGAAGGGCGAGGCAGTGCCTCAGGCTCCCCAGCCGCCTCCCTCCTGTACCCCTCCTCCCGCAGGGCCTCGACCCGGCTCACTCACCCTTCAGCGTCCCGCAGCCTGGCCCCGGCAGTTGCGTCTCCCCGGTGGCCGCATACACCCGGGCCGGGCCGCCCCGTCTGCCTTAGTCGGGTTCGCACCGCGGTGCGGCCGGACACGGCGTTGGGCCAGCCGGCGGAAAGTTTCCTCCGAGGAAAGAGGAGGGACGGGGCGGGGCGGGGCGGAGAGGCGGGAGGAAGAGCGCCTGGAGGAAGGGGAGAGGGGGCGGCCCCTGCTCCCCTACAGGAAGCCGCTGGGGAGGCCGCTCACAGGGGCCGCCCCCGCCAGTCCTAACAACAACACCATGGTTCTTTACTAAACATCCTTAAGGCTTGGGCGCCTGGCAGAAGTTACCCTCCCAACCCTCCGTAGGCTAAGCCTACCAACCATAGAGTGTGGCTATCATTAAATTTCCACTTTGCAAACGAAGACCGAGTCATAAAGATCTTGAACTTTGCTACACTGCAGGACTTGAACCCACAACCCTCTGGCCCTAGAGCGCAGGCTCCAAAATATTTCCCGGTGCCTAGCTCTTCCTGTGATGAGGGCAGGTCCCGTCGCCCCTCCAGCCCTTGCTAGACGCGGTGGAGTCAGCCAATACCCCTTCGTCCTTATTGGTCAGCCCCTCCTCCCAGGGCCCCGGTTGAGTGTGTCCAGCTGCTGTGGTCACCCAAGGTTAATGATTGTTGGACTCGGCGGTGAGCCAGGTCCCAGCATACTGCAGACCCCAGCGGGGGTGGTGGTGGAGGGGGGGGCCTCTGCCTCTGCAAATACCGGGAAGGTCTTAGCTGCTTTGCTCGCTGCCGCTGGCTGCGGGTCCTTCCCAGTCTCACACGTGTGCTTCCACCTGGGCTCAAGGCTTGTACAGAAGTGTGCTGGGGATCTGCAGCTGGGCTCTTTTTTTCTGCTCAGTTTCCTGGCCACCACCCCCCTTCCCTCCCCATGCTGGAGCCGGGGTGAGGGGGAGGCCTTCTTGGCGGGAATCTTGGAAAGGAGGAGGGAAAAGAATGGCAAGAGGAAATTGCAGGCATAGCTGTAGGTGCTGCCTGAGGCCTGAGGGCCATTAACCCCCTCCCTGTCCAAGCTGCAGACCCTGGACTCCTCCAAGCCAGCCTGGGTTCAAGTAGGGGCTAAGAGGAGATGGAGAAGGGACCGGGCTGGCTCGCACCTGGGTGTATTTGTGACTGTTTAGTCTGCTTTGTGAGCACATGGAAGCCTCTCAGCCTGTGTGTTCTTAGTTATTTGCCTTTAATGCTGCTTCAGCATTTTAGTGGGTTGAGTACAAGCCCCTGGTCAGTAGATGCCTGGCTGGTCCTAAAACGAAAAAAAAAAACAACAACAACAACAACAACAACAAAAAAAAACCCAACTCCTCCCCCCCCAAAAAAAAAATAAAGGGAAATTAAGAGTAAAGAGGTTGCCCTCAGGAGGCAGGCACCCTTAGGGGCTGTGACGTGCTGAGGAAGTGGTAGACTCCATTGAAGTGATGAGGAACACGTTGGGCAGCTTTTTTGTTTGTTTTTTGAGACAGGGTTTCTCTGTGTATCCCTGGCTATCCTGGACTCGCTTATGTAGACCAGGCTGGCCTTGAACTCATAGTTCCTGCCTCTGCCTCCCGAGTGAGTGCTGGAATTAAAGGCATGCACCACCATGCCCGCCCTTGTTGGGCAGCTCTTACAAGGACACTCCAGGTAAGAGCTGAGTCCTGAGGAGAGGGCGCCCAAGATCTAGGCAGGAACAGGGGCTAGGAGTGCCTGGCTTTACAGAGACAGAGCTAGCGTGAACCGTGCAAGGGCATTCAGGAGAGTAAGTGGGAGACCACCCGGGAGCTTTTGCTTGGTTTTAATTGTAAGTGAATTGATATGCCCCTGGGCGGGGTGGGTCCTAAGAAAGAGTGTCATTAAGCACTCCACACTTTGGAAAGTGGCTCGAGATAGGCTTGGTCACAGCAGGGCTGGCCTAGAAGCAGAGAGAGCAGGGACAGGCTGGCAGATACTCAGGGAAGTGGTGGCCTAGGCTTCAGGAGGAGGAGGAGGAGGAAGGCAGGTGCTGTCCTGAAGGGAGTTCCTTTGTAGAGGTGGTGTTTGATTGACGATGAATTTAGCCTTGATCTTCAGCCTGTGCAACCCAGCAAAAAATCTTGGGAACAGTACTAGTCCTGGGTGTGGTGGGGGCAGGAGCGGGGAGGGGGGCAGAGGGGGGGCTGGGGTGAAACTTGGACTTTAGACGTGTCAGAATCAGGCTCTTGGTATCCACTAGCCACCTGGGTGTGGGTGGTAGATTGGCAGGTGGCACCCCAGGCCACCATTTCCAGCCAGGAAAGACTTGTGTAGAGACAGAGTCCCACAGAGGAGTTTCTCGTGGCAAGACATTCAGCTGCCTTTCTGGGTGCGTCCTACTGGCTGTTCATGCTCTGGAAATGAGACTTGGCTAGTGTACCAACTTTCACATCCAACTGAGACGTGTCATTCTGTCCTATGATATAAAAATGGCAGCTTATTTTTTTTTTTTTGGTTTTTTTTTGGGGGGGGAGGGTTTGAGACAGGGTCTCTCTGTGTTAGCCGTGGCTGTCCTGGACTCACTTTGTTGACCAGGCTGGCCTCGAACTCACAGAGATCCGCCTGCCTCTGCCTCCAGAGTGCTGGGATTAAAGGCGTGCGCCACCATGCCCGGCCAAATGGCAGCTACTTGTACAGTGGTCCATTGCTAGGAAGGTGACAGTCGTCTGTGGCTGATGCTTATTCCCGGGAGGGTGGTGTGTGTTCTGAACAACAAAGTGCAAATTCCCTCCACTTTCCATAGCAATTACAGTCCCTGAAACTAGGTAGGCGTGGTGGCACACAATCCCAGCTGTGGGGAGGCAGAGAAGGGCGGATCTCTGAGTTTGAGGCCAGCTTGGTCTACAGAGCAGGTTCCAGGACATCCGGGACTGATACAGAGAAAAAGCCTGTCTCAACAAACAAAAATTCTCTCTGTGTATACCCAAAGTCCCTCCATGTAGTTAGTAGGTTCTAGGCTCTGACATCCTTTCTCATGTTGCACTTAATGTAGAATCTGCCTGTTTATGTGTTGTCTGGGGTCCCTAGCCCCTACTCCCTAAATACTAATGGTAACCCCCAACTGGGATGAACACCTCCCACTCCAACAATGGACACACACACACACAAAAAGGATGCTACAGCCATTTATGGGTATTGACATTTGACTAGGTGAAGGAGAGATAAACCTGTGTTTTAGGATCCCAAGTGTGGGATCGGAACGGTCTTGTGAGAGAACAGGTGAGGTTAATCCACTAGAAGACCAACCAGCTCATACAGGAGCTTGATTGTTGTCAGCTGAAAAGATCCCGTGAGCCCAGAACTTGAGGCGGGGCTTTTGGAGGCTTGGGATAGTTTTGGCTGTTCATCACTCCCCACTTCGAGACGCTCCTAGAGAGAACAGCTCAAGGGAAGGCTTCAGGGCTCCAGCTCCTGCTGAGGTTCTGGTAATTCCAAGTTCCCGCAGAAGAAATCCTGCTGATTACACCAGGAAAATTGCTTCTTGGAACTGATATCCTTACGGTTTTGTTGTTGTGTTCCTTAATCCTCATTTCCTATTGTTTTGGTTAGTTGGGTTATAAGTGACGTACACTTGGTTAATAAGTTGTAATAAAATATATTGGTTAAGAAAACTGAGCCTACAACTAGGAGAGAGGTAACCACTAACTGATCACATGGGTGGCTGGTGAGCAGGGAACCGGATAGAGTGAAGGCTCTGAGGGGGCATTCTGAGGAGTCTTTACTGACATGGTTGGGCCTTGGGGGAAACAGCAGGGGATGCCAGTGGCAAGGCCAGGGGTTAGAAAGATGCATGGCCTGCTGAGGATCAGAGGCTTCCATGGAGTGGATGAGAATTTAGGCTTCTGCATTTCAAGTATAGGATCAAAGCCACCCAGAGTTGGGACAGGAAGGGTGTGCACGTTTGAGTTCTTTTTTTCAGCACTGGGGACTGAACCCAGGGCGCCTCATGTTAGGCAAGCATTCCACAGCTGAGTAGCTGCAGTCCACCCTTTGGGACAGTCTCACTAGGCTGCCCAGGTTGGCCTTGAATTTGAGATCCTCCTGCCTCAGTGTCCTAGGACTTCAAACCTGTTGCACAGGCCCTACTGCTTCTGTTATTTACGTTCACTTACTGGTGTGTGTGTGTGTGTGTGAATGCACACGTGCAGTGGTGCTTATGTGTAGTTCAGAGGACAGTTTGCGTAAGCTAATTCTCCCATTCTCCCATGTGGGTTGTGCAGCAAGCACCTTTACCTGGAGCTGTATCACTGGCCTTGTTTTTGTCTGTTTTTTGAGATAGGGTTTCACTGTGAAGCCCTATCTGTCCTGGAACTCACTCTACACATGGCTGGCCTCGAACTCACAGACACCCACCTGCCTGACTCCCAGTTGCTGAGATTAAAGGCTTTGCCGCTGCCACCACCCAGCATGATCGTCTTTTCTCTCCTCCTCCTCGTCTTCCTCCTCTGACTGTCTCACTATGTAGCCCAGACTGGCACAAAGTGAGCTATGTTGGGCTGGAGAGACGGCTTAGCAGTTAAGAGCACTGGCTTCTCCTCTCCAGAGGACCCGGGTTCAATTCCCAGCACCCACATGGCAGCTCACAGCTGTCTGTAACTCCAGTTCCAGGGATCCAACACCCTCGCACAGACATACACGCAGGCAAAATACCAATGTACATGAAATTTAAAAAAAATTAAAAGTTTGTTATGTAGCTCACACTAGCCTTGGACTTGTGGCAATCCTCTTGCCTCACGCACCCAAGTTCTGAGGCTACAGGTGTGTATTTCTTGCTTGTTAGTGTCCTGTTGCTGTCACACAAGCTGGTGTCATCTGAGAGGAGAGAAACCTCAGCTGGGGAAAAAAGATTCCCCCAGTCAAATTGGCCTGGAGGCAAGCCTGTGGGGCATTTTCTTAATTGACGATGAATGTAGAAGGGCCCCACTCACTGTGGGCAGTGCCATGCCTGGGCTGGTGGTCCTGGGTGTTGTAAGAAAGAAATCTGAGGGTGCCAGGGGCCGCAAGCCAGTAAGCGGTTCTCCAAAGCCTTTGCTGCAATTTCTACCTCCAGGTACCTATCCTGTGTTTCTCCATGGCCGACAATGAGCAGAATATGTACACCAGTAAACCCTTTCCTTTTTATGTGGCTTTAGGTTGTCTTTATCACGGCAATAGAAAGCAAAGGACAGAAATTGGTGCTGGGGTGGTGGAACACTGCTGTGACACAGATGCGGGGTTGTCAAGGGATGACTGTGAAGGACTTAGAAGCTTTTGACTGGAAAAGCTGCTGAGTGTTCAGAACTTGATGTGCCTTTCTCCCCCCACCCCCACCCCCCCAGAACTTAGACGCCGTACAGATGATGGAAGCCTAGTTGTGACGCTTCCGAGGGAGGTGTGAGAGTGCCTCTTGTTGGGGCTGTTCATTCGTGTGATGTCATTTCTTCCCGCCCCCACCCTCGGAGACAGGGTTTCTCCGTGTAGCCTTGGCTTTCCTGGACTTGCTTTGTAGACCAGGCTGGCCTCGAACTCAGAGATCTGCCTGTCTTTGCCTCCCAAGTGTTGGGATTAAAAGTGTGTGCCACCATGCCCAGCTGTGCTGTCATTTCTTCCCCACCTCCTCAGACAGGATTTCTCTGTGTAGTCATGACTATCCTGGACTCACTCTGTAGACCAGGCTGGCCTTGAACTCACAGAGATCCATCTGCCTCTGCCCAGCTGATGTGCTGTCATTTCTTGTCAGAGGGGGCCATGGTTTTTTTTTAAAGAGTATTTTTATTTTCTTTAGTATTCTGCCTGCATGTGTGCCTACAGGCCAGAAGAGGGCACCAGATCTCATCATAGATGGTTATAAGCCACCATGTGGTGCTGGGAATTGAACTCAGGACCTTTAGAAGAGCAACCAGTGCTTTTAACCCCTGAGCCATCTCTCCAGCCCAAGTCAGCCATGATTAACAAGAGACCAGAAACCACTAAAACAAAACCTTTGTTTTACTGAGACAATTGATGCTGGTCAGTCAGAGCTGAGAAAACGGCTGTGACTGAGAAGAAACAAGCGTCACTGAAGCGCATTCTTCTGGGAAGGTTTCCTCAGGGCCAGCACACCTGAACTGTGGCCCAGAGGAGCCCAAGGCTGTACTTCACACTGGCAGCTGAACTTGGCAGCTGAGCTGAGCCTTGGCCTGGGGGATGCCAGGAGAGGTTGTTTGTGAACAGTCAGCCTCAGTTACAGTGACACTCCCAGGATTTTAGGGGGCAATGGGGAAAGGCTGAGGCTTGGCACTGTGTGACAGGATCAGGATCTCTGAATAGAATCCAGGAGATAGGAAAGGTGCAGGGGGACAAGACCACCAGCATGCTGGAGATGCCAGGATCACGGGATGCTCGCCAAAGATAGCTGATGCTGTGGAGTGCAACTGGCCTGCCCCTAGGAGACAAGCGGGGAGATGGAGCTGCTCGGGCCCTTTGAAGCCTGGAGGACAGGTTCTGGAGTAGATCTCGGGTGGTAAACACTCAACTTTTTTTTTCTTTCTCTCTTGGAGTAAGAAGTATTTTTTTATTTTACAGGAGCCCACAGTTCAGACTTAGGACTCTTAAAAAAAGAAATGCTGGCCAGGTGGTGGTGGCGCACGCCTTTAATCTCAGCATTTAGGAGACAGAGGCAGGTGGATCTCTGTGAGTTTGAGGCCAGCGTGGTCTACAGAGCGAGTCCAGGAGAGCCACGGCTACACAGAGAAACCCTGTCTCGAAACACCAAGCCAAAGCAAACAAAAAAACACCCCCCCAAAAAAACAGGCAGGCATGGTTGTACATGCCTTTAATCCCAGCACTTGAGAGACAGAGGTAGGCAGACTTGTGTAGGTTCAAGGCCAGCCTAGTCTACATAGTGAGTTCCAGGAAAGCAGGGCTACATAGAGAGATCCTGTTTTGAAATACAAACAACAAACAAAAAAGTAAAAGTCAACAACAAAGTTTAGCCTATGTTTTACATTAAGATAGTAAGGAAGGTTATGGCTTGTGATATAGTTGTGTGTCAAACTGACAAGGGGTCAGTTGTCAGTTTTCGTTGACTTGACAGAAGTTGGAGTTGTTTGAGAAGTAGGAACCTCAACTGAGAAAATGCCTCCACCAGACTGGCCTGTAAGCAAGCCAGCGGGGCATTTTCTTGATGACAGATGTGGACTGTCCCAACCACTGTGGGCGGTGCTGCTCCCTAGGCAAATAGGTCTGGGGTGTGTAAGAAAGCAATCTGAGCAGGTGAGAACAAGCCAGTACAAGGCATTCTTCAAGGGCTTTGCTTCAGTGTCTGCCTCCAGGTTCCTGCCTTGACTTCTCCTGACAATGAACTACAACTGTAAAGTGACATAAAGCCTTTTCTCTCCAAGTTGCTTTTGGTTATGATCTTATACGTTATAGCAACAAAAACCTAACGCAGTCACTATGGCAGGCCCCATACCTGACTTGTTATAAATAACAAATGTGTGAATGTTTTGGCTTCATGTATGTCTGTGTACCATGTGCCTATCTGGTGTCCAAAAAAGTCAGAAAGGGAGGTGGGTGGGTGTTGGATCCCTCTGGAACTGGAGTTTAGACAACTGTAAGCCACCATGTGGGTGCTGGGAGTCAAACTTAGGTCTTTTGCAAAAACAAGTGCTCTTAACTGTTGAACCATCTCTCCATCCCTGTTTTATTCTTTGAAAAACAAATTTACACATACAAGTCTGTGTTTGCTATGTGTGCGCCATGTTCGCAAAGGCTAGAAGAAGCTGTTGCATCCCCTGGATGCAGTGACAGGCAGGACAACCATGAGCACCTGGGGTGGATGCTGGGAACCAAACTCGGGTCCTCTGGAAGAGCATTAAGTGTTCTTTTTGTTCGTTTTTGAGACAGAGTTTCTCTGTTACACAGAGATCTGACTGTCCTGGAACTCACTTTGTAGACCAAACTGGTCTCGAACTCACAGAGATCCACCTGTCTCTGCCTCCCGAGTGCTGGGATTAAAGGCGTGTGCCACCACAGCCAGCCTGAGTTAAATATTCTTTTTTTTTTTGTTTTTGTTTTTTTTTTTTTTTTTTTTTCAGGACAGGGTCTCTCTGTGTAGCCTTGGCCGTCCTGGACTCACTTTGTAGACCAGGCTGGCCTCGAACTCACAGCGATCCGCCTGCCTCTGCCTCCTGAGTGCTGGGATTAAAGGCGTGCGCCACCACGCCCGGCGAGTTAAATATTCTTAACCAATGTGCCATCCATTTCTGGCCCCTTCCCTGACTTTTTTGTTGTTGTTTTGTTCTTGGTTTTATGAGACAGGGTTTCCCTGTGTTACAGCCCTAGCTCCTGGCTGTTCTGGAACTTGCTTTGTAGATCAGGCTGGCCTTTCTCTGATATTTTATACATGTTAATATAGTGTATTTTGATGCCAGGCAGTGGTGGCGCACACCTTTAATCCCAGCACTTGGGAGGCAGAGGCAGGTGGCTCTGAGTTTGAGGCCAACCTGGTCTATAAAGCAAGTGCAAGATAGCCAATGCTACATAGACAAACACTGTCTCAAGGGGGTGGGGGGAGAGGTGTATTTCGATCAAAAACAGTTGAAACTTTTGTTTTGGAGACAGGTTCATGGCTTCTGAGACAGAGTTTCTCAGTTTCTCAGAAAAGGCCAGTTCAAGGACCTTGAACTTCTGAGCATCTTGCCTCTCTACACTTCCCATGCTGCCATTATGGAGTTCTGGGAGTTGGATCCAGGGCCCCATTCATGCTAGGCAAGCTACAGCCCTAGGCCTTACTATGAAACCCGTACTGGCCGGGTGTGGTGGCGCACGCCTTTAATCCCAGCACTCGGGAGGCAGAGGCAGGTGGTTCTCTGTGAGTTCGAGGCCAGCCTGGTCTACAAAGTGAGTCCAGGACAGCCAAGACTACAAGAGAAACAACAATGAGAGAGAGGGGGGAGGAGAGGGGGAGGGGTAGAGGAGAGGGGGAGGGGTAGAGGAGAGGGGGAGGGGTAGAGGAGAGGGGGAGGGGTAGAGGAGAGAAAGAAACCCTTACTGGCCTGAACTTGCCATGCAGACCAGGCTAGTCTCAAAATTGCAGCGATCGGAGAGCTGGGATTACAGATATATGCCACCATACCTGGTTACACCTAAGTTTTTGTTTTTCAAGACAGGTTCAGTCTCTGTGTAGCCATGGCTGTCCTGGACTCACTTTGTAGACCAGGCTGGCCTTCGAACTCACAGAGATCCGCCTGCCTCTGCCTCCCGAGTGCTAGGATTACAGGTGTGTGCCACCATGCCTGGCCCTACACCTAAATTTTAAAAGGTTCTTTCCTGTCCCCATAGCACCTGGACTGTCAGGGGGTAGAAGAAAGGAGGCCGGGGACAAGTCTTGCCACTCACAGTGGAGTTGGAAAGTGGTCAGATTCAAGGCAGAGCTGGGGGTTTACAGGGAGGACTGTGAGGGAGACATGTATGTCACCTAGCCCAGCTCCAGGGACAGACCTGAGTGCGGCAGCAATGGGATGAAGAAAAGACAGGTGCACAGAACACTGAGATCAGGCAGTCTAGGCTCTCGGATGGAGAAACTTCAGCTTGCTTATTATATAGAGTTTAAAAAAAAAACCCGAAATCTGCTAATTAGTAAAGAATAAACAGCCCCAGTGCAGAAAAGCAAATCAGGGGGTGGAGAGTCAGCTCAAGTGTTTGAGGAGCACTGGCTGCTCTCCCAGAGGACCAGGGTTCAACTCTGAGCACCCACATGGTGCCTGTGACTCCCAGTCCTGGGATCTGATGCCCTCTTCTGGCCTTTGTGGGCACCAGGAACACAAGTGGTACAGAGACATGGACATGAAAGAAAGGTTTTTTAAAGAAAGAAAATTTGAGTGTCTGAACAGGGCCGCTTTGCTTTGTCTGCTAAAACAAAAACAGGGCAAACTAGGCAGTTCTGAGCACCAGACCAATTCTGAGGGCTGAGGACACAGGGGAAGACCTGGACAGCCCCAGAGACACTTGTACCCAAAGTAGAAGGTTGTGAATGGAGACCAGACCCAGGACAGCAACTGGCAGTGGTGGTCTGAGAAGGGCAGGGCACCTCATGGTAGCACACCTAGGCCACACAGAGTAGTGTGTGTGTGTGTGTGTGTGTGTGTGTGTGTGTGTGTGTGTGTGTGTGTATGAGAGAATGTGTGGGCTGTGGGGAAGGGGCAAGGCAAGGCAGCCATGGGAATCGGGGTCCTGTCTGGGAAGTCTTTTTCTTCCTTGCCCAGCAAGGGCTGGCCTACTCTACCTCTCCCTTCTCCAGGAAGCTCTCATGGTTTTTTTTGGCGTTGCTGGGAAGTACACTGTACAGTCTAAACTTAGGCAACGGAAGGAAGGAAGGAAGGCACCCCAGGGCTTCCCAAGGAGGGGAGGGTAGTGCAGGAAAAGGCCAGGCCGGCTAGCTTCTTATCCCAGCTCCCTGGACCGGGCATGTGGGTGCACGGTGGCTCCTGACACTGGATTTTATAGAGGGTGCGGATGGCTCTCTAGTTGTCAAGGCCCTGCCATTCCTGCCTACAGTGGGCAGAAGCAGAGCCAAGTCAAGCTAGAAGCTTCCACTGGGCACTGGCAGTAGGCAGGCCATCCTGCTACCGACAGCATGGCCAGAAATGATGGTGACTAGAGATGGCAGGCTACAGGAGGACAAGAACAGAGGCGTGCGGCAGGCCATGGCGGCTCCAGATCAGGAAGTTTTATTGCTGACATGCAGGAAGAGTCCCCATGTAGTACAAAAATACGTCTTTATACAAACTTTTTGTGACTTTTTCCATTTTGGTTTTTTTTTGTTTTGTTTTGTTTTTGATTTTTTTCTTTCTTTCTTTCTTTTTTTTTTTTTTTTAGTTTTTTTTAGTTTTTTGTTTTTTTTTTTTTTTTTAGCAACAGGACTTCTCAGTGTGTGACACCAGTGAGGGCAGGCCCAACCTCCTCTCATCTGCAGTGCCAGAAATACCATCAGACCCAGGTTGACCTCAGAAGGAACCAGGCTGTCTGATGGGCTCTACAGACCTGAAGGTATTGCTTTTAAAAGGTGGGCGTGTGGAAGCAGGACCTGAGGGGCTAGGTGGGACTCTGCCCAGGAGTACCCTAGCCAGGCCTCAGAGCCTCACTGGAGGGCAGCCATGGGCTAGGAGCCCAAGCTGACTTCTGCTCCCTTGGGAGACTTTTCATTATCAAATAAATATAGAAAAGAGCCCCCTCCCAGCACCAGGCCCTGACTCTCAGCGGCCGGCTGGCTGCACTAGAGGCAGAGCTGGGTGCTAGGGGAGTACCTGGGCTCAGGTGGGCTCCCACAGACCCAGCAACACAGGCGCAGGCGCCCAGGGCTGGACAGGGGGCACAGGAGGAAGGGGCATGGGCGGCCCTGCTACTGCTGGCAAGAGGTGGCCCCATTTTTTTCCAGATGGGGAAACTGAGGCACAAGGAGGTTTGGGAACTTGCCCAAGGTCACTCACAGTGAGTCAGCTTTTCAGGGGGTGAGGAGCAGCTCACACTCTAGGGAATATGGTCTACCCAAGAGGCAGGAAGGGTCTACGACTGCCAGGAGGGGGACAGCGCCCTCTTGAGAGTACACGGGGTGTAGGCCTCCAGAGATGGATCTTGGCTTGGCACTGGGTGCGCCAAGTCCAGTGCAGGGAGGGGCATTCTGGAGAGAACAGCATTTCTGGCAAGACGGGCATCCACTTCAAAATTTTCGGCTCAAAAGGGTAGCAGGGCTGTTCTCAAGCCAGGTAGGCGGGTCCCCATCCCTACAGACTTCCCTCCCAAGTCTTCCACCCCCAAGGAGGCATCTGCCCAGGTCTGCTGGGAGAGATACCACATCTGAGGCAGGGTGGGAGGCTCTCTGAGCACAAGTGGCCTGTCCTCATCAGGCCAAGAGCATCCTCCAAAGTTGGCCACAGGTCCCTTCACACTGTCCATGCTACCTGGGTACCACATGAAGGATGGAGGAGGCAGGACTAATGCGAATGTGCAGCACCTCAGAGAAGCTACTGAGACAGAGAAAGAGGCAAGTCTAGAAACAGAGGGCCTTGGAGGGTCGCAAGCAGAGAGGAACTAGCAAGAGAGCTCCTAGGTGCCTGGGGGCGAGAAGGGAGCCTAAGTACAGATGTGGGCCCTGTTATTCAGCCAGGCTGGGGGACAGAGTAGCCATGGGCTGAACCTAGAGAGGGGAGAGAAGTTGGATTCAATAAAAAAATAAATATATTTGAATTGGGCAGGAGATGAGGTGAAAGTGTCCCAAAGCTTAGACTGAGGACAGCCCCAGGGGAAGGGGCAGTGGTGGGGACATGGACGGTGGGAAGCGGTGCTTACTGGGCGCCAGCAGCGAGCTGCATGGTCAGCTTATATGGACTGTGGGGAGCAGTGGGCTTGCCAGACGGCAGCTGCTCCAGGGCCTGGGCTGCGAATGTAGGCTCCCCTCTTTCCTCCTGGCACTCAGTCCAGAGACAGCATGGTTAAAGAGACAGAGGTAGATTAAAATGTCATGATTAAAAGCAGATTAGGTATCTAGAATTCTCAGATTAAAAAACAAAAACAAAAACAAAAAAAGAACAATCAAGCAATCATCCCAAAAGGTAGCTTTGTGGTACCTCTGTTGACCCTGGCTGTGAGCTGGGCTGTCCCTATCCTGCCCTGTTCCCGTTGCAGCCTGGGAGAGTCAGTTCAGCACTGCTGGGCCCTAGCCCAGGCCCAATGGCTGGGCCTCAGGTGGGCTGAGGAGAGGTGTGCTAGGGCCAGCGCTCTAGCTGAGAGCACTATTTCCTCAGATAGCGCTGGGCCAGGATGGCTGTGTCCAAGGAGGTCATGGGCTGTGCATCGTGGCCAAGCCGTCGCACAGGTGGCATACTACCGAACTGCCGCTTGGGCACCCAGGCCCGGGCCTCGTGGATGGAGCTCTTCTCTTCAGCCAGCAGCAGCTGTTGTCGCATGTAGTTCTCAAACTCGTACTGGGAGCATTCCTCTGTTACCTTTGCCTGTGAGGCCGAGAGACCAAGGTGAAGCCAGAACACAGGGAGCCAGGGCTGGGTAGTGTGGCTGGCGAGGTCACGCTTCCCGGGCATCACGATCCAAGCCCCTTCTTCCTAGAGGCTGAGTGTGGGGCCCTCGTCTTGCTGGCTGACAGAGTGGCTGCAGCAGGCTCTAGCTGAGCACAGCCCAGGCCCGACCTAGATCTTTGCCTTTCAGGTTGCATAAGCACCTTCACCACGGGGTGTGTGTGTGTTGGGGGGCGCAGGGGTGTGTGCATGTGTATGAGGGTGGGGGCGCGGGAGTGTGCATGTGTATGAGGGTGGGGGCACGGGAGTGTGCATGTGTATGAGGGTGGGGGTGCAGGAGTGTGCATGTGTATGAGGGTGGGGGTACAGGAGTGTGCATGTGTATGAGGGTGGGGGTGCAGGAGTGTGCATGTGTATGAGGGTGGGGGCACGGGAGTGTGCATGTGTATGAGGGTGGGGGCACGGGAGTGTGCATGTGTATGAGGGTGGGGGCGCGGGAGTGCGCATGTGTATGAGGGTGGGGGCACGGGAGTGTGCATGTGTATGAGGGTGGGGGTACAGGAGTGTGCATGTGTATGAGGGTGGGGGCGCGGGAGTGTGCATGTGTATGAGGGTGGGGGCGCGGGAGTGTGCATGTGTATGAGGGTGGGGGTACGGGAGTGTGCATGTGTATGAGGGTGGGGGCGCGGGAGTGTGCATGTGTATGAGGGTGGGGGCATGGGAGTGTGCATGTGTATGAGGGTGGGGGTGCAGGAGTGTGCATGTGTATGAGGGTGGGGGTGCAGGAGTGTGCATGTGTATGAGGGTGGGGGTACAGGTGTGTGCATGTGTATGAGGGTGGGGGCGCAGGAGTGTGCATGTGTATGAGGGTGGGGGCACGGGTGTGTGCATGTGTATGAGGGTGGGGGCACAGGTGTGTGCATGTGTATGAGGGTGGGGGCGCAGGAGTGTGCATGTGTATGAGGGTGGGGGCACGGGTGTGTGCATGTGTATGAGGGTGGGGGCACAGGTGTGTGCATGTGTATGAGGGTGGGGGCGCAGGAGTGTGCATGTGTATGAGGGTGGGGGTGCAGGAGTGTGCATGTGTATGAGGGTGGGGGTGCAGGAGTGTGCATGTGTATGAGGGTGGGGGTACAGGAGTGTGCATGTGTATGAGGGTGGGGGCGCAGGAGTGTGCATGTGTATGAGGGTGGGGGCACAGGTGTGTGCATGTGTATGAGCGTGGGGGCACAGGTGTGTGCATGTGTATGAGGGTGGGGGCGCAGGAGTGTGCATGTGTATGAGGGTGGGGGTGCAGGAGTGTGCATGTGTATGAGGGTGGGGGTGCAGGAGTGTGCATGTGTATGAGGGTGGGGGCACAGGTGTGTGCATGTGTATGAGGGTGGGGGCGCGGGAGTGTGCATGTGTATGAGGGTGGGGGCACGGGAGTGTGCATGTGTATGAGGGTGGGGGCGCGGGAGTGTGCATGTGTATGAGGGTGGGGGCGCGGGAGTGTGCATGTGTATGAGGGTGGGGGTACAGGTGTGTGCATGTGTATGAGGGTGGGGGCGCGGGAGTGTGCATGTGTATGAGGGTGGGGGCGCGGGAGTGTGCATGTGTATGAGGGTGGGGGTGCAGGAGTGTGCATGTGTATGAGGGTGGGGGCGCGGGAGTGTGCATGTGTATGAGGGTGGGGGCACAGGTGTGTGCATGTGTATGAGGGTGGGGGCACGGGTGTGTGCATGTGTATGAGGGTGGGGGCACAGGTGTGTGCATGTGTATGAGCGTGGGGGCACAGGTGTGTGCATGTGTATGAGGGTGGGGGCGCAGGAGTGTGCATGTGTATGAGGGTGGGGTGTGCATGTGTATGAGGGTGGGGGTGCAGGAGTGTGTGTGTATGATAGTGGGCGTGCAGGGGTGTGCATGTGTATGAGGGTGGGGGCGCGGGAGTGCATGTGTATGAGGGTGGGGGTGCAGGGGTGTGCATGTGTATGAGGGTGGGGGTGCAGGAGTGTGTGTGTATGATAGTGGGCGTGCAGGGGTGTGCATGTGTATGAGGGTGGGGGCACAGGTGTGTGCATGTGTATGAGGGTGGGGGTGCAGGGGTGTGCATGTGTATGAGGGTGGGGGTGCAGGAGTGTGCATGTGTATGAGGGTGGGGGTGCAGGAGTGTGTGTGTATGATGGTGGGCGTGCAGGAGTGTGCATGTGTATGAGGGTGGGGGCACAGGTGTGTGCATGTGTATGAGGGTGGGGGTGCAGGAGTGTGCATGTGTATGAGGGTGGGGGTGCAGGAGTGTGTGTGTATGAGGGTGGGGGTGCAGGAGTGTGCATGTGTATGAGGGTGGGGGTGCAGGAGTGTGTGTGTATGATGGTGGGCGTGCAGGAGTGTGCATGTGTATGAGGGTGGGGGTGCAGGAGTGTGCATGTGTATGAGGGTGGGGGCACGGGAGTGTGCATGTGTATGAGGGTGGGGGTGCAGGAGTGTGCATGTGTATGAGGGTGGGGTGTGCATGTGTATGAGGGTGGGGGTGCAGGAGTGTGTGTGTATGATGGTGGGCGTGCAGGGGTGTGCATGTGTATGAGGTGGGGGTGCAGGGGTATCTCCTCACAGATGGTCTCTGGAACTCTGAGAGGCTGCCAAGGTTAAGAGCAAAGCCACTTTCTGACGCATGGCCTCAAGTGAGCTCCTTCCCTCACAGGCAGGCAAAGCAATACTGCAGTCCTGACTAGCAGAAGGCAGGGTTTTGGAACACAGTTCTCCAGCTGCCAAACTGTGTGGCCGTAGACACAGAAAGCAGTTTACCTCTCTGTTCCTCAGATAAAAATAGGTCCCACAGGCTTCCGGGTGAACTGAATGGGAGCCGGGCAGGCTTCCAGGCACGGCTCCTTCTGGTCCCCAGGCCCAGGTTCCCTCTTGGGGGGTGCCCTAAGACCTCCTGTTGCTACCTAGCATTCACATCTCTGTCCCCACCCCTAGTCCAGCACTTTCACCAGTGCAGGGAACAGGGAGGAGAGAGAAGGGATAAATGAATCATCTAAGAAATGAAAGCAGGAAGGGTGAGAGAACCCAGTGAGTCAGAGGGAGAGAAATGTGACTTGGGCAGGAAGAGAAAGCCCCCGGAAGCCCAGATGGCTGCCTGGCACTGGGGCCTCCCCATCTCGGCTATCTCTTCTCAGGCTGGGGACCTGCAGGTGGACAGGACACAGAGCAGGCCAGAGGTACCTTTCCATTGCAAGGGCTGGGGAAGGAAGCCCTGCCCCTGCCACCCATTCCACACTCACCTCCTGGGAGCTGTCAGAGTTGCTCATTTGGTCATCGATGTCAGGGACCACTTGCAAAGGCCCACTCAGAGAGGACAGGGACTGCCTGTAGGGGACGTGGCCACATCAGATTAGACAGGTCCCTACTGCTCCTGACTTGCCTTCAGTCAGTTACCTTAGAGCCAGTCAGTACCTGCCTAACATGGCTGACTGCTCTGGGTCTCTGTCTCCTTGTCCATTAAAGAGGGGGCATCTGCTGTAACGGCTGTGGTAAGAACTCAGCGAGGCAATGCCAACCTCACAGCTGGCATGTCTGGCAAGCAAGAGATGCCCACTCTGCACTCTGCCTACACCTTCTTAGCCCCACCTTCTGGATGATTTGAAGCTGATGGCACAGCAGAGCAATGGCTGCTCTCCTGGGCAGGGCAGCAGAGCATCTGTGCTCCCAGCCTTGGACAGGCCCACTTACCAAGATGCAATGATGGCACTGAGGGCCTCTAGGACATCAGCAGCAGCCAGGCGGTGCTGGGGGTCAAGGACCAGCAGTTTCCGGATAAGACACACTGTGTTCTCAGAGACCCTCCCATCCCTAGATGGGGAGGACGAGGAAGAAGTCTCAGTGGGGTGATGAGGGATAGGATTGTGGGGGGGAGGGGGGGCTTTGACCTAAGACTCCTGGACCCCAGTGGTGTTGCTGTCTGTTCACGGAAATCCCTTCCCTACCGCTCCCAGGAGGCAAGACTCACTCGGGGATGGTGTACTCGGCAGCTTTGATCTTGCGGAAGAGCTCCTGTGGGATGCTGTCGTAGAAGGGGAACTGGCCATACAGCATGGTGAAGAGCACCACACCCAAGGCCCACATGTCACTAGGCTTGCCCCGGTATGGCCGGCCTGGGGACAAAGAACATTCATAGTCAGAGGGAAGGCAGCTGCTCCTCCGAATCATCTTACTCCTGGGGCAAGCACAGTGGTGCGCTCTGAGCTCCTGCACACTTGCCAGGCCCTCACTCCCCTGCTGACCCCTGGCCATGTGCAGCCCACCCACCATGCCCTGCTCTGTGGGGCTCTGTACCATCTTCTCCATCAGCCTAGGAGACTCTGGGAGCTCGGCCTGAGTCTACCACACCCAGGAAGGCAGCTCCCAGAGCGAGTGGTCAGCATGTCTGTAGACACAGCTGGCAGCCACTCACACCCCCACCCGTCGCCCCCATCTTTCCTAGTTCCTTCCCAGCATTTGTCACCATCTGCCAGCCCCCCTTCCGTCTCTGTTGCTGCCCAGCTCCCTATAGACGCCGAGGTTCTCTGACATAGGTGTGCAGCCACTGCCTGGGCCCAGCCTAGACGTGAACCTCTCTGTCGGCTTCCCTTGTTAGCGGTGCCAGGATCCCCACCATAGGGAGGGGGCATGGAAAGAAGACCGTAATGGGACACTTGGGACACAGAAGCAAGAGCGACTATTGGGAGGGAAAAGGGAACTGGGAAAGACATGGAAGGAGTAAGGAGGACAAACAGGGACAAAGAAAGAGGCCTGAAACTGAAAACGCCGCAGTGAAACTGGTTACTAATTTTTGAAGGTGCCAAACAAAAAGGTCACCTTACTGTGGGGTTTTGTGAGATTGTCCTTAGGGTAGTAGTACAGCTTTGTTTGGGAGCAAGGTCTTGTTACATGGCCCAGGCTAGCCTAGAACCAAGATCCTCCTGCCCCTGACGCCTGTGTGCTGGGATGCTGCAAGTGTAGCGCCACTCGGCTTCTAGTTTTAACACTGCACAGACGCCACATGTGGGGGAAGAGTGGTCTCACTCTTTTGTTTTGGAGACAGGGTTTCTCTGTGTAGCCTTGGCTGTCCTGGACACACTTTGTAGACCAGGCTAGCCTCGAACTCTCAGAGATCCACTTGCCCCTGGGATTAAAGGTGCCCTGCATTGGGGAAGATGTCTTACCTACCCTTTATATGCTCTTGTGGAACTCCATTCCTCCCTCTCTCCTAGCTGTAACCTGACGTGGGCATGTGACCAGTCTGGGCTCAGGGAGCCCCAACATGTAGTGCAGGTCCTGCCCACAGGTCACCATCTGTTTAAGGAGTGTACTGCCACACGTACCACTGAGCACATCAGGACTGATGTAGGCAGGGCTCCCCCTCTGGTCCTTCAGCAGGTCCCCCTCACTCACGAGGTGCTTCCCAAGGCAGAAGTTGGTGATTGTTATCCGATGGGTCCTAAGAACAGGAGGCAGAGAGTGAACACACAGGCAACAGAGCCAGACATCGTGTGGGTCAGGCCCCCCTAATTCTAAACAAAGTGAGAGGCCACTGCTCAAAAGCGCAGCAGCCGCCGCAGCCGCCGTCCCTGCTGCTCTAGCCCAAGCTCAGAGCTCGGAACAATTCCCAGAGACTTTTACCAGTATTCAGGAGTGGGAGTGACCTGGAACTTCAATATGATTCCCTCATTCCCACACACAGGAAAAAGACCAGCAGAGGTGACCGACCTTAACCCTCCCTCTCTGTGCTGTAGCCAGTGGGTAGGTCCTGAGCCTCCCTGCCTCACCACCGCCGAGCAGACAGGAAGCTCAGCACATCAGGCCTGGCCCTCACGTGGGGATTCTGGTTCCGTGTTAAGTTTCCACATGCCCTGGTGGAGTGTGGAAGCTGATCCTTTGCTATACTCTCCAGCCGACAGCTGTGTGTGTCTATGTGTGTGCGCATGTTATGAAGGCCCAATGTCCGTATAAGCTATCTTTCTCTATTGCTCTCTACTTTGGGTGTTTTGCCTGCATGTATGACAGTGTACCACATAAGTGCCTGGCGCCTGTGGGGGGCAGAAGAGGGCATGGATCCCCTGGGACCTGCATTATAGATGGTGAGCCATCTCTTAAGCCTTCTTTACATTGGTTTTGGAGATGGGGTCTCTTACTGAACCCAGAGCTCACTAATTTGGCAAGACTATTTGGACCAGCAAGCCCCAGGGGTCCTCTTGTCTAGTCTTACCAGGGATGGGACTACAGGCTCATGTCACTGTTCAGTTAGTTTTTTTTGGGGGGTAGTATTTTGAGACAGGTCTCTCTGTGTAGAGCCTTGGCTGTCCTGAACTCACTATGTGGACCAAGCTGGCCTCAAACTCACAGCGATCCTCCTGCCTCTGCCTCCTGACCACCCAGCCCTCACTGTTCAGCTTTTTATGCCAGGGATCTGAACTCACAACCTCCATACTTGCCTGGCAAACACTTAACCAACTGAACTCTCTCTCCTGCCCTCAGGCTATTCTTTCTGGGGAGGAGGGAGGAGGGAGTGGGGGTATCTCTCCATGGAGCTCTGGCATCCAACTAGTGACTGTGTCATCCAGCTCTTCCTAGTCCCCACAGTCCTCAGAGCTAACAACAGGAACCCCACTGTAGGCCAAAGCCACGTGGGGGACTCCGTACTGGAAGGGTGGGGACTTTCCTGGAGTTTTCAGATGGTTTAACCTCTATGGGCAGGAAGAAGCAGGTGAGGGCACGCAAGCCCTTGTGCAAGGAGCAACCCTGGTCTCTTCCCTGCCGCACAGTAGGGCAAGCACACACTGCTGCTGATGTAGGGTGACAGGGTGACCGTGAGCCCAGTGGCTAGGGGATAGCTGGCAATGCAGGTCTGGTCTTCACTGGCTCAAGGCTTCCAAGAGAAGGTTCACCCCAGAAAAGGAGGCACTGTGAACTGTTGATGCTGCCAAGTTGGGGTTCCCTTTGCTAGCAGCTTTGAGCAGGTAGCCTTTAGAAGAATTCTGGGGTCCTGCTGCACAGGCCTGTGGAGGCTCAGCAGGTACAGCCCACACTGAATGAGGCACTGCCCTAAATGTGGCTGGTCCCTGTGGGCTGCAGCCACACCACACCATGTTCACAGGCTCAGTGGGCATATTTCAGACTCTCTGTGAGACAATGCGATGTCTACTCCCAGCAACCTTTGTGGCTGTTTCATTTCTGTAGTGCTAAGGGTCAAAGTGAGGGCTTGTGTACACCAGGCATGAGCTCTCTCACTATACCCCAGTCCTAGTTCCAACAATTGTGAGCCCAAGCGCTGTCACCGACAGTGCAGCCTCCTGCTAGTCGTCCTCCTGAGCAGCGGTTCCTGCCGGGAGGTGACCCTGACTTCAGATGAGGAATACAACTCCACACCCTGGGCAAGAGTCCCACAAGAGCCCTCAGTGTAAGGATGGAAGCTGAGCTGAGGCAAGAGATGCTAACTCCACTGTTATGGTGAGGACACCACGGAAGAGGCCCACAGGAAACACACAGCTAGCTCGGGGCCTCCCTTGGCAGGACTCAGGTGGGTTGTTTTCATTTCCTCCCCCAGCAGCCTATGGAGGGGTCTTCTTCAGTGTCCTATCTCAGGTGGTACAACTAAGGCTGAGAAGCGGTGGGACCTGCCCATGGCCACACAGCTTGGGAGCATTGGGAGGTAGGTCTGAGCCCAGGTCTGTTAGGACTCAGAGCCCCTGGGAAGTGCCCAGCCCCCAAATGACTTTTCCTTCTGCCGTCTCCAGGCTGACTCATCTCGTGTCTTGGGTTTCAGACTGCCTTGGCCTAGAAAAACAGACTCTTCTCCGAGAGTCACCAAGCAGGCGACTTTGGGCTTAGAACCTTTCTAGGAAGCTCGTGGTGTGGTCCTCACTACAGCTGGGAGTGAAGGGAGGGTGGCCCTCGCCAGAGGACCCAGGAAAGCACCAGTGAGGAGGGGTGTGTCCTCCCTACCTGTACCACCTGTGCTTGTTATTGGCTGAGCACTGCAGCTGGGGAGCACGATGAGGTGCTCAGTGAGCAGCCTTGAGCACCTCTTCTTACAAGTCTCCAGAGCAGAGGGGAGGGTGGGCTCAAGAGCAGGGTATGTGGCTGCAAGTGGACTTCCCCGGGAGCCGCATCCAAGAGGCTCTGAGAACCCTTCAGCTCCTTCAGGGAATTCTGCTGGCAAAGGACTTGGTGCAAACAAAAGCCAGTCTGTCCTCCATGTTCCCTGTTGAAACGTGGGCCCCAGCTTTCACACAGGACTCCCTGCAGAAGCCTGCCCGGTGGCTTGTAGGCTAGAGCCTAAGAATACAGACAACTGCACGTCAAGGTGCAAAATGCTCCAGCTGAGCCTCCCGCGTCACTGCTCTGGACATAGGGCTGTAAGTGTTTACAGAACAGCACTGTGTTTCTGTGCTGGCCACTGCAGCCACAAATGTACGCTGTGGTACGTGTGCTCTGAGGATAGCTCAAAGCAGGGGCAGTGGGCTGAAGACTTAGGTTCCCAGGCCTGATCCTGTCTCTGCAATTCCTTGCTATGTGAAGCTGTTGCTAACTCAAATGTCCTTTTCTGTGAGGGGAAATATGGCAGCGCCTGACTCTCAGGATGGAACTAGATTTGACTGGGTAGGAAGACGGTCCACAGTGGGTGCTGTCCTCCGGGTTTGCCAGAGGAAGCCGCCATAGCCTCTCGTTCTCTGCAGCTGGCATGCCTAGGACAGACACTGCCTGACATGGTAATAACAGGCCCCGGGAGCACATGCATTTGTGGTGTTCTAGGTCCTGCAAGCAGGACAGCCAGCCTTCTGCTTGTGGCGGCTGTTCTGCCACAGACGTACCTGGAGTCTCTCCCACAGGAAACACCACGGTCAGCCTGGAGACCCCCTAAAGCTTGGCAACACTTGTTTGTCTTGCCGCCGCCACCCACGGTGGCAGGGTGGCACACAGCTCCCCAGGAGTCCCAGACCCCCCAGCTGGCCCTGAGAGGAGGGCAAGGGCACTGAGGGGTGGCGGGGCAATATGCGTCAGCAAGGGCTGCTCTGGGTGAGTCATGCTTCAGCTATGGCCCCTGGGCTACCACAGTGTTCTGCTTTTCTAGGAATTGGTATGCAACTTGCCTACCCAAGAGGAAGAAGGAAGAAGGCACCCACAGCCAGCCTCATATAACCCCAAGGACGACTTCGGATTTCAGCCCTTGCTTCTCCCTGTTCCCTCCCCTGGGCTCTCGTCCCATGTATCTGCATCCCGCGGCTAGCACAGGCGCCTGGCAGGATGGGTGGGAAGGGGCTGCATGCCAGGGATGAACGGGAATATGAGGGGCTTTCCATGTTACATTTCTTTGTACTCTTCCTGAGTGTCTGGGTTCTTAGCTGGATCCTGTCTGTTCTAAGTGAGCTACAGTGCTCTGCAACCTCAAGGTCACTAGAGACCTGCTACAGCTGCGCTGGGGTTCCAGAGGTGCATCTTCAGACCACGCACAAAATGGAGGGGGAGAGGGGGCTGGAGAAGGGAAAGAAGCAGAACCACCAGTGGGGGGAAAGCCATGCATACTTGTGTATGCTAACAGGCAGGAGCCCCACTGAATGTTTCCATGACAACTCCCAGAATGCTCATTTAGAGAGCCAGCAAGCCAACAAGCGGCTGTTATGTAGAGCCTGGGCCCTCTGTTCCAGCTGGTTGGGTCATGGGCTCTGCAATGTCCCACAAAGGGCCTAGGTCAAATAGGATCCAATCTTTCTTATAGGTTTTGTTTTGTTTTTTATTTTTTTGTTTTTCAGAGCTGGGGACCGAACCCAGGGCCTTGCACTTGCTAGGCAAGCGCTCTACCACTGAGCTAAATCCCCAACCCCTTGTTTTTTCTTTTAAAGATAGGGTCTTTCTTGCTTCTATAGCTCAGGCTGACTTCAAACTTGTGATGCCCTGTCTCTGATTGCTGGGAACTAGGTGATAATTCGCCCTAAGACAACACACTCTCCACAACTCAGGGCCACGCCCTCCAGCATCTGCCTTCCTCTTCTCAGTCCCAGCCAGGCCTCATCTGAGGTGGGGGAGCACCTGGCCCACTTTTCTGTCTCACTCACAGGAACCTCGGGCCTTGAGGGAACTGACACTGGAGTGTACTTAGGAAGAGCCAACCCCCCACTGGCAATCTATTTGATTCTCAGGCTGATCTCTGCAGGACAGGGGCATCACTCCATCCCTACAGATGAGGGACAAGCAGAGTGCTTGCAACTGGACACATGAACGAGTGCACTTAACAAGTAAATAAATAAGAGGCACAGCAGCTAGTGCAGGGCGGGCTCTGCGCCAGGTCCGACCCCCCACATCCTGCCCCTTCATCTTCCCTAACTCCTCACTTAGCCGCATGGGGTCAAAGCAGCTCTGGAATTTCCTGTTTCCTCCCCTCCCCTCTGCAGACTGTGACAGTAAGGCTCTCAGGCTGGCAAACCTTTGCTCAGCCAGCACGCAGCTAGCTCCTCACACACCGTCCTCAGTACATGATGTGATAGTTGTTTTCTGGCCAGCACCCTCATCAGATGGCAAGCTCCATGGGGTATGTTCTGTACCCCCAAAACAAGTCTGTAGTCCCAACCCCCAGGGGAGCTGGCAGAGAGAAGGGTCACTTAGGCCCTCTGTGTCATACTACCCAATGGTGTATCAGGCTGGGGCTTTGAAGCCTGTGGCCCTGGCCATGCTCTTCTTGTGGCCACCTCCCCACAGCTTCTTTTCCCATGACCACTGAAGCTTTGGCCACTGTAGGAGGACAGTGGGGCCCCTCCTGGGCTGACCACGTCATGGAACAAATCGGCACGATGCACTATGCTATGAGCACATGCTCCACTGCCCTTTCTGCCCTCTAACCTACCGGAAGGGAAAGGGAAGGAGAGAGACTCAGAGAAGCAGGGGAGGCAGCGCCTCCCCACAGTGTGGCCTTTCCAGGACTGTGGTAGCCCACAGAACAG
Organism: Acomys minous; assembly: GCF_964271855.1. Taxonomy (NCBI): domain Eukaryota; kingdom Metazoa; phylum Chordata; class Mammalia; order Rodentia; family Muridae; genus Acomys; species Acomys minous. The sequence continues at coordinate 101,902,212 of NC_140487.1, read as the reverse complement.
CACTTCCTCCTGTGGGATCCTGAAAGCTTGCTCAGTTGGTGCCCTTACACCACTGCCCTAATCTCAGTCGGTCAGTTGAAGGGGCCAGCGCCCAGGAGAGCCATCTGCTGCACCTCCCCCACCCCTCCAAGACTCAGCAACTCCATCCGATACTGGGGGTGTCACACTTCTTCCTGTCTGTTTGAGCAAGACAGTACTGCCAGCCCTAGGGTTCTGGGCGTCTCTGAGTCAGCTCCTAGGGACCCTGCATGCACTGGGTAGCTGCGTGTGTAGCCCAACTCTGAGGTCAAGCACAGGAAGGACGGGCACTTACCTTTTATTGAGCACCATGTTCCCAAGCTTCAGGTCTCTGTGCACGATGTTTTTCTGAAAACCAATGAATGGATGGTTTGCACTAGAGAGTGACAAGTGGGATGGGGTCTGCCTTGGGTGATGGAGGCTCCTCGGGGTTCTGGGAAGGCACGAGCCCCTAGGTCTCCTAGGACCCTCAAGCATGCATCTGAAGTGGATAAGAAGTGGCCTAGCAGTTTCTTCAGCTTCTTCTCATCCCTAGACCAGTAGCTTATGGGAAAAGCTCCCACCTCTTCCTCACTCACCCACCCCACGGGGAAAGGAAGCTTCAGCCTAAAGGCGGGGCAAGGAGCAAGCACCACACTTCTGGCTTGGCCTACAGCGCCCTGGACAAAGCTCAAGCATTTCTGTCCTTCACCCTGGGGTACCTGGGAGATATCGTCCTACCAAAGGTCAGGCGATAGGTCCCTGCACTACGAAGCTATAATTGAGTCTCCTGACTGACTGGGAACTACTGCATGGGGCTCTCGTGAGCTGCTCTGTCAGCTGGCCTTCAAGGGAAGGTGGCTATGGCCTGCAGTGCTGTGTGTGCCTCACCCAGGCAGCAGACATGCGGCCACTTTCCTCTGGACACTCTCAGCTGCAAGGCACATTTGGGGAGGTCAGAACCAAGCAGCTTTCTGCTGAGCAGAAGCCAAGAAGGATGCTTTTGGGGCAGCAGGGCGGGGCGGGGGGGGGGGGGAGCTGGGACCCTGGGCCTCACCTGGTGCAGGGCTTCCACCACACGGACCACGTCATAGAAAATGACCACGGTCTCCCGTTCACTGAGCCTCTTCTCCTTGATGACGTAGTGCTGCAGGTTGATGAGGTCGGCTGTCTTGTCGCTGAAGTCGTGTGCACAGAGGCAATCAAGGACGAGGCAGATGCGTTTCTTCATCTTCTTCACCATCCGACCAGACTCTGTGTCCTCGACTGCTTCACAGGTGCGGTCCTGGGAGGCAAGAGACAGGCTGGGCCGGGGGCGGGGGCTTGAGGCTCTCCTTCAGAGGTTCAGAGGGGAGTGGCTGGCTGTCTGCTGCCCTGGGTGAGGCGCACACAGGTGGCCACTCAAACCCTGCAGGAGTCAGTGGGTGGCAGACAGACACAGCCTGACTGGGTAGTGTCAAGTTCAACATCTCAGGTGTGATCACAGGGCAAGGGCAGCCCTGGGCATTTAAAGCCAACTGGCCCCCTCAGGCCAGCGCAGCAGCAGCAGTGAAGCTGAGTCCTGGGGCATCTCCCTCCTGCTGTGCTCCCAGCTTCCAGCTATCACCAGGGTCACTTCCATCCATGTCCAAGACTGCAGACGGTTTTCTCAGTTCTTTGAGACAAGGTCATCTCACTAAGTAGTCTTGACTGGTCTACATACTGAGTTCCAGGCTGGCCTAGGACTCAGAGATCCATCTGCTGGGGTTAAAGTCATGTGCCACCACTCTAGGCATAAGACTACAGGAGTCTGAGAGTAGTCACTGCTAGAAAGCTCCAGGGGTCACGCATTTTTCTGTGTATGATGGCTGATTTTGGTTGTCAATTTGACTGCACCTGGCATCAACTAACTGGGGAGCTGCCAGGTGCACCCCGGAGGGATGGTCTTCATCTGAGTATCTGAATCCAGGCGAGCAGCCCTAAGTATGTGCCACAGGTTTTGGTGGTAGCCTGAGTAAAGGATGTGGAAAAAGGAAGCTGAGGGCCAGCCAGCGGGATCATATACTTGGGAGGCAGAGGCAAGCAGATCTCTGAGTTTGAGGCCAGCTTGGTCTACATATCGCAATTTAGGCCAGTCAAGACTACATAGTGAGATCCTGTCTCAACAAACTAAAACAAAACAAAAACCTGCCTTTTGCCTGCTTGCCCTCACTCTCACTGGCAAGTCCACCCACCCCCCTGTGGCAGCACTCCTTCCCAGTACTAAAACTAACTCTGACCTTCCAATACAAACTGAAGACGAGAGGCTCTTTGGGAGGCCTTCAGGCCTTCAGCACCAGACTGAGGCTATGGATAGAGTAACTCCTAGATTCTCAGCCTTCCTGTCCTCAGGCAGCTACTGTTGCACTACCTGGACCACAGCCTGTGAGCCAGTCAATAAACCCTCCTTATGTTCTGTTCCATTAGAGAAACCTGACTGCCCAAGACAATGGCTTTCCCCATGGCCGCAGGACTGCTGGGCAGTCACATAACTGGAAGGAGTACGGGGCGGGGCTCAGATAGCGCCACCGCATGAGTCTCGTTCTTCAGGCATAAAGGGAGCTAGCCATCCTTCCCTCCCTTAAGTCAAGGATTATATAAACCAACCCAGGCCTGCGGCCGTCAGGGGTCAGCAGGTCAGTTACTAACACTGGGCCCGCAGCTCTAGCCACTCTCCTTACTGCAAGGGATCCTAAGTGTGACAAAAATAGGTGCAACATGAATACTGCGGTCCTGCCAGCCAGAGGAGGCCTGGTCATTGCCAGCACACAGCCAAAGCCCTCTGGGAAACTCCTGGAGGACCAGTCAGATTTATCCTTAAAAACAGGATCACCACCTGGGATTCGCTTGCTGCAGGGTCTGGACCCAGTGTCTAACACTCAAGGCACTTTTGGTCACCTCTGTTCTGTCATCCGAAAGAATACAAATGAAGGCCAAGCTTGTGAAGACACCAGAATTGCATATGAAGATATAAGGATTGAGATACTAAGATCAGCTTCATTTCCGTTTAAGAAAATGCTCCAGTTTTTGGAGCTGCCTCTAATGGCAAGTCTAAGAATAAGGCCTTGGCAGGTGTGGGTATGGGCGGGTATCGTACTGTTGTCCCCAGACTGGCAAGCTACAGTTCAGCTTGTTAGCATTTCCCACTTGCTTCGTGTGAGGGATCAAACTGACAGGGAAACAATGGTGATGATGCGCAGGTGTCACAGCGGCCAGGGCTGGATGCGCGCCTGCTCACTCTGCGCATCTGCCTACCAGCCGTGAGGCAGGGGACACTGTGACTCTCTCTGTTCTTTACACCATGGGTCTGAGGCTCAGAGGCCTGAAATGACTTGCCTGACGTCACAAAAAGGATGTTCAAGAATATCTACAGAAGAACCTGAGATGCCTGGGCAGGCAAAGGGGCTGTGGTGCAGTCACGCCGTCAGAGCTGACCACAGGTCAGACCAACTCTTGCTCTGCCTTCCACTCAAGCCCAGCCAATCAGAACAACATAGTTGGAGCAGACAGTAAATGGCTCTTTTCTCCCTCAGAAAAGCAGCATTTCCAAGCTTGCCTGGCTGCTGCAAGTTGTCATTTGTGAACAGTCCTGCAAGTTGAGACCATCACGGAACACTGTAGCAGCCAGCATGGCCCTAGCCTGATTCCAAATCTATCTGCCCAGGTCTTGACGGCCAGCAGGGAAGGAATACTGGGAGTTGCATGTTGGGATGCTGGGAGCCATAGCTCTGAGAGATGCCAGGAAGCACAAGGAGTGTGGGGCCGCTCACCTGGAAGAGTCCATGGTGGTGGACCACGCCGTCCTGCGTGTGCAGCAGGGAGAGCAGAGAGTACTCGGTGTGCAGCAGCATCTTGCCCTGCCTTTCCTCTTGGCTCTCTAGTCCTTGCTCGCCCCTCTCCTCAAGGGTGAGGATCTGTAGGAAGGAACAAAAAGGAAAAGAACAAATGATTTCCTTTACCCAGGAGAAAGGCTGGACAGGGAAGCAGGTTCACTTCTGCTCTGCCTGACCCCACGCAGGCACGCATGGCAGCCACTTTTCCTGATAGCCTGTAGTTCACACAGAGCTCTTTAATCAGGAGCTGAGTGAGACTGTGAACTTGACTGTTCTCAGGAAGAAACGGAGCTACTCATAGGTGATACAGAGTGAAGGTGACAAGGAGGATGGGCTGGGCTACGAGGACAGCCCTGGTTCTGAGGGCCTTGGCCTGTGCTTGCTCACCTTCAACTGATAGAAGTCATCCGTGCCATCTTTCCTCGCCAAACACTGCACGATGCTTGGTACCGGTGAGTTGCCCAGGCGGGGACCTGTGGCACACAGAGATTACTTTGCAGAATGTCACCCATGGCCTTCTGGTGAGATCGGCTCTTTATACCTATTGGGCTGCGCCCACAAAAGTTTCCTGGTGGAGAGTTCTATCTCTTCCACAGTGGAGGGGGATGTGTGCGCATCTGCCTGATACACACCTGGCTTCTGCTGGCATGTTCCTCACAAGGGTTTCCAGTGTCTAGTGTGGGGCACTCCTGTAATCCTAGCACTCAAGCAGCTCATGTAGGGGGCCGGCCGGCTGGAGGCCAGCCTGGGCTGCACATCAGGCCTTTCTTGCCTTCACCATCCACAGAATCTTCTCACTGTGTCCCACCTTGCTCATCTCCTTCTGGTACTCTGCTAAAGTCTTTTTTCCCCAACAAACAGACTAAATTCTGTGAGGGCAGCAGCGGACCCTCTTCATCACCCTACAAACAGTGCAGGGCTGTTTGCTGGGCGCAGGGGCCATTATGAGCTGTTTGCTGGGTATCTGAGGTTGGAATGAGGTTGTGCCTCTAAGTCCCTAGAACAAAAGTCCTACCCAGCCCCTGGTGCCAAAGCCCACACCGCCTGAGCCTGGACTGGCCAGGCCTCAGACACACTCAGAATGCCAGCTGCTCCTCAGCGCGCTGGAGACGTTCAATTCCACAGGATTTTCATACTGTTCTACAAGTAGTTCAGTTTAATCTCAGCTCTTGGGAGGCAGAGGCAGAGGCAGAGGCAGGCAGAACTCTTTGCGTTTAAGGCCAGCTTGGTCTACATAGATCCTGCCTCAAAACACCCCTCCCAAATGAAATAAATATAAGGGAAATGCTATACAAAAACACTGAAATCTTTCATGTCATTCAAGAAAGGCAAAGAGTGCCTAAGGTGGTGAGTGGAGGGCTGTAATGCAGCTATGTGCTTTGTGTGCCTGTAGACACTCTGGGGCTCGTGTTCTCAAAGGTGGGAAGTGAGAGACTGGCTCTTGATCTAAAGCTGGTATGCTGACAAAAAAAATCTGACAACTTTTTGCTATGGAGTGATCACAGCCCTGCTACCTCCACAGAGACGCCAGGGCCCTGCATAACCCTGGCCACACCCACTCCCCGGGGCCAGAGACTCACCCAGGATGAACGGTCCTGCTCTCTTGGCATTATTTCCAGCAATGCCAGTCCCCAGAGCCTTGGCCCTGGCTGACGTCTCCCCAGCTCCTCTGTCTGAGGCTCTCCGCTTCATTCTCAGTTCTGAACAAGACAGAAAAGATCCTTTCTGTTGAGTACATCAACAACTTTCCTTACATGAACCAGCCTACCACGAGGACACATTACACAGCTGCCGCTGCCGACACCTTCTCCCCACCAGGAGGAGCATCCAAGGCGCCTGAGGACACAAAACCCAGCCCCTTTACTTGACAGTCAGTACACACCAACAGCAGATGTCCTTGAAGGCAGTAGACACAGATCACAAGTGAGGGTGGGGTAGTCTGCGTAAAGGTGCCAGAGGGACACCGAGAGGAGGCACAGGACTTTGTGTGGGTGTTGAAGAAAACCTCTACAAAGACAGAATAGGCAACTAAGCCCCAGCCCTGAGCTGTTGTTCTCAAAGTGGCCCCCACCTCCAATGCTTACAGCCAAAAGACCCACACTGCCTCCTCCTGGGCCATCTCCAGGAGTGATGGGCCATGGGTCCCGGGGAAATGGCCCCTTAAACATGGTGCTTAGTTCTTCCTTCCTGGCCATGAAGTCTGAGGAGTTCCCTATGCAGTCAAGGATGACCTGGGATTTATTTTTAATAATGAACTACCCATTATGGCCACTTGACGATGTTGAACACAAGATAATATTTTATTTTATTTTGATTTTTCAAGACAGGGTTTCTCTGTGTAGCCCTGGCTGTCCTAGATTCACTTTATAGACCAGGCTGGCCTCAAACTCATAGCAATCCACCTGCCTCTGCCTCCCTGAGTGCTGGGATTAAAGGCGTGCGCCACCACACCCGTTTTTTTTTTTAATGAATAAATTTTTGTTTTTAATTATGTATTTTTTAGTTTTTCGAGACAGGGTTTCTCTGTGTGTAGCCCTGCCTATCCTGGAATCACTCTGTAAACTAGGCTGGTCTTGAGCTCACAAAGATCCGCCTGCTTCTGCTTCCTGAGTCCTGGGATTAAAGGTGTTCTCCACCACTGCCTGGCTTACTTTATTTATTCTTATGTTATATGCATTGGTGTTTTGCTTGCATTTTTGTCGTGTAAGGGTGTCAGATCTTGGGAGTTGTAAGATCAGATAGTTGTGAGCTGCTATGTAGGTGCAGGGACTTGAACCTGGGCATCCTCTGGAAGAGCAGTGAATGCTCTTAACCACTGAGCCATCTCTCCAGACCCCACCCCCCCTCGTGCTACAGGATTTTCTCTGTGTAGTCCCGGCTGTTCTGGAATCACTCTATACTCCAGGACTGGCCTTGAACTCAAGAAATCTGCCTGCCTCTGCCTCTCTGCCTCCTGAGTGCTGACATTAAAGGTAAGCACTACCACTGCCTCGTTTAAGGAATATTAAAATTTAGGTTGTATAGGTATTTTGCCTGCATGTGTATCTCTGGCAGCACGCATATGCATGCCTGGTGCCTGTGGAGGCCAAAAGAGGGCACTGGGTCCCTGCAACTGGAGTTAAGACAGTTATGAGCCGACATGAGGGTATTGAGAATTGAACCCAGGTCCTCTGTAAGAGCAGCAAGTGCTCTCAACCAATGGCGGAACCACCCCTCTAGCTCCAGGGCACTATCTCTTAGAAAGAAAGGAAGGATGACTGGGGTGGTGAGGGTGAGGAAGGGTCACTGGCTTCCCATCAATGGGACTGTGACTTCCTGAAGACCAGCCCCTCTAAAGCTCCATTCCAAGGTGGACAGGGAGCCAGGGAGTCTTTGACTTGAGGCAGGGAATGGTGAAGGTCTAATGATAGGCTGGGTGAGGAGTGTAGCCTTGGCTGTTCCCCACAGGGCTCAGAGATACGAAGACTAACTTCTCTGGTAATCTCTTTTTCCATGCAGAAGTAACTGGCATTCCCTGTACCAACACTGAAAAACAGGTGAGCCCCAGGAATCCAGCCTCCCGCCTAGACATCTGTCCTCAGTCAGGTGTATGTGTCTCCTGGGCTTTCACTGTCATACAAAGTAATATAAATCACTGTAAATCATGGACCACACTGGGATACCATTTTGTGAGTTCCCCTTTTCCCTATTTTAGGTATAATTTTATAGTATGTGAAGTATATCCTATTAAGCTGTAAAACAAATAAACAACAAACCCCCACCAAAATCCGCTAGTTTTGGTGCACGCCTTTAATCCCAGCACTCAGAAGGCAGAGGCAGATGGATATTTGCCAGTTTGAGGCCAACCTGGTCTACAGAGTGGGTTCCAGGACAGCCAAGGTTACCTAAGAGAAACCATGTCCTGAAAAACTAAACAAAAACAAAAATAATACCACACACACACAAAAACAAAACCACGCAAGGGGCTGGAATTGGAACTGAATGGCAGAGCACTTGCTTAGTGTATCTGAGGCCTTGGGTTCCATCTTTATCATAGAAAAAACAAAACAAAAAACAAAAAACAAAACAAACTCAGATTTGTATATGATAAAAAACATAGGAGATATGTCTTATCTCTCCCACTTTATGGGCATCCATTCCTTCCTTCCTTTTTTTTTTTTTTAATGGTCACACATATGCCTGTATATTTTGGCTCTCTCCTCCTCTTTAAGGTTTAAACCCCAGGGTAGGCAAACTGCTATGCAGGAAGAGAATAGAGAAGAGAAGGCAACACCACGCTATTTCACCCCAAATGCAAGCAGCATTTGGTGGGGAGGGGAATGAGAAAGAGAAAGAGAAAGAGTAAGGAACTCAAAGTACCAGAAAAAGCAAACTTAGGCTCTGGCCAGCACCAGAAGGAAAGAGACAAAGAAACAGTTATTCCTTTCCAAGTCAGGGCTCAGAAATGTAGACAGACCCAGAACTCATGGCAGCTCATGGGGACACTCTTGGCATCCTGTTCTCTCAGGATACATGCCAAGAAGCAAGACGACAGGGTCAAATGGGGTAAAGAACTTTATTATTTTTTCTTTCTCTCCCCCCTTGTGCCCCCCCCACCCCGCCCCACGAGACAGAGTTTCTCTGTGTAGCCCTGGCTGTCCTGGAACTCACTCTATAGACCAGGCTGGCCTCAAACTCACAAAAATCCATCTGCCTCCTGGTATACTCAGCCACTGCCTGTCTTATTTTTATTATTATTTTTTCAAATGGTCTCACTCTAGCCCAGTAGTTCTCAACCTTTCTTCCTAATGCTATGACCTTTTAATACGGGTCCTGATATTGTGGTAACCCCAACCACAGAATTACTTCATTGATACTTTGTACTTGTAATTCTGCTGCTGTTATGAATCATAATGTAAATATCTGAAATGCAGGATGTGTGGTGTGTGACCCCTATGGCGGGCGAGACCCACAGGTTGACAACCACTGCATCCAGCCCATGGTGACTAAGAGCACTTTATATAGCTCAGGCTGGCTTCAAACTTGTGATTCTTTCTCAGGCCAAGTGTATAGGCTGTAGGTGTGAGGCATTGTGCTTCGCAGGGTGAATTTGTGTGTGTGTGTGTGTGTGTGTGTGTTTTACTTACTGACTTATTTTCCCCAAAGTGTTTAACACATAGTGGCAAACTGTTCCTAGGAAGACTGTGGCAACTGACAGTCCCACCAGCAGTGTCAGGGAAGGAATCACTGGTCCTGCACCTGTACCAGGGCTGTTTCCTTACTCTTGTAAATGACTCATTTCATGAGTAATAAAAAGGGATAATTCTTTATGTCTGAGGTTGAACTTCAACATTATATGTATTGTTTCTTTTTAAACTTTATTTTGTTCTCCATTTAAAAAGTGATTACATTCACTATTTATTTGAGAGAGAGAGAGAATGTGGGGGGAGGGAGAGACAGAAAGTACACACACATCTTGGTAGACATGTGGCACTGTGGGAGAAGCTTTTTCCTTCTATCACATGAGTCTTGAGGACTGAGCTGAACCTTGTTCTCCATTTTTTATTTCTATGGGTATGAAAGCGTTACTATTTAAACTGTTATCTAGTCAAATATCTGTCTGTTCCTTTAGCCTTGTTGGTATCCTGGAAAGCTCATGCTGATGGTGACAGTTCTGTTACCCCTCTCCAAATATCCAGCAGTCCCCAGAAGCAGAAAGGAATCAAAGAGCTTTAGAAACACCCTGGAAAGTCAGACATAGTGTGTACCAGTGTTCATGCTCTTTGCCTGGCTAACTCCTAGGCACCACCAGGGCACACGTAATTTCTGCAGAGAAGCTAAGCTCAACAGCCCATTGCCAGTGGCTCTCAGCTGGCCTTACACTTAGTGTCATATGAGTTTGTTTGTGTGTCTATGTTTAATGACTGTCACCACCACTAGGAAAAGAATCTTATATACATCCATGAGTATCACCCCCTGGTGCCGGCCCAGCACACAGTAATGAACAGATGCCTTCCCTGCAGTTGGTGATGGTTCTGCCAGGGCCAGCGGCCTCTGGTAGTAGTTGGTACCACTACACTCTGATCCTGTTCTCCTTCTCTGGGGTACTGAGCAGCCTCTTTTTTCCACAGTTCCCTGGAGAGCTTCAGGCAGGCATATCACATCTGTGTCGGTGCCTCTTCGCCTACACACAGTCTAGACGCCTGTTTGCTGGGAGCAGCTGTGACCCAGACAATGAGTGGGTTTAGCCTTACCCCTCCTACCCCACTCAGGATTCGACTCAAGCAAATGGCATGGGAACAGCTCCAAGACGCGGCAGACAGAAGGATGGGAGCAGATGGGCAGGGAGAGGAAAAGATGCTGGCGGGGAAGAGGTACCCAGGCTGCCTTCCTTCCTAAACATCATTTCCTGCTACCCAGAGTTGACAGAAGCAAAGGAAATCATGGTGAAGAGGCAGGCCAGGAAAAACTGGAGGACAAGGTTTTCAGAGAGAGAGAGAGAGAGAGAGAGATACAAAGGACAGCCCCACCCTGCTCTCCAGCCATCCAGGCAAGATGCTCCAGGCATACCTCTAAATGGTCCACAAAAAGGCCTGTGTGAAGGGCCCCACACCTACGGTGATGTAGTAACAGTACTGGCTCCTATGGTCCCAAAAAGACTTGGGCATTGCCCTATCAAGCAGTTGTCCTCAACCTGGAGTAGAGGCCCCCTCACCCCTCATATTTTGCAGAAGTCGCTGATATTGGAAAGAGAACCATAGGCCTCCATGTGTAGCCCATTAGCAAAGATGCATTCCTTATACTCTTCCTTGGCTAAAATGTGCAAAATGAATCCTAACTGTGACAACCCTGAGTTGAGGTCCTTTCAACAAAATGGGTCTGCTGTGTGCTTCAAAAGCATCAATGCAGCCGGGCGTGGTGGCACATGCATTTAATCCCAGCACTTGGAAGACAGAGGCAGGCGGATGGCTGTGAGTTCGAGGTCAACCTGGTCTACAAAGGGAGTCCAGGACAGTCAGGGCTGTTACACAGGCTGTTACTCTGTCTCGAAAAACCAAAAAACCAAAACCAACCAAACAAACAAACAAAAAACCAAAACAACAATAAATCAATGTGAGTTAAAGAAAAGCTAAGCCACAGAACTGTAACCCCAGGAATCAAGAGGTGAGGGTAGGAAGACAAGCACTTCAAGATCAGCAATTCCAGGTCATCCTCAACTACCAAGCATGTTCAAATCCAGACTGGGGACTTGTGAGATCCTGCCTCCTGCTGGGGACCAAACTCGGGTCCTCTGGAAGAGCAGCAGGTGCTCTTAAGCACTGAGCCATCTCTCCATTTTACATTTCCTGGGTTTGAAAAGCATGTGTGGGCTATATAACAGAATGTCCTTGCTCTCTTAGATGCACAAGTGTTCATGAGTGGGCAGGACGTGATGTTTGGCATGTATTCTCGGAGACACAGGACGAGGACCCACCTGTTGGACTAGCTCCCAAGACTCAGCTCACAGGTTTAAAAGGGCCTGTTTGCATACATAATTGCAGCGAGGCAACCTGAAACCTTATTCTTGCTAGGCACTCAGTCTGGTACGAACAGATTTAGTCATATATGGCCAAGAAATGAGGGGGAAAAAAATCAGGGTTCTGTAACCTATAGGCCCGCCACCTGGTGGCGCCTTTCTGCAACGCATCCTCGGTACTTCTCTGCACGAAGGGCAGGGCAGTGGCCCTTGCTCTCCTTCCGGCTGATGAGGATTCAGGGACCAGTCCGTCAGAGACAAAGACACTGCCTCTGTTGACTGGTAATGGGTTGGAAAGACAGAGTCCATCAGACAGCTACCTGCTGCAGAGGTCCTCCAAGGCTCCCAGTTTTCAGAAAGAAACCCAAGCTCCCCAGTGAGGCTGCCAGCCCCAGGCTACCTCCCCCACCTCACTGCCTTTATATGACGCTAAATGTAGCCCATGAGTCATGGGCGCTGTATGTGCCATGAACAGTCTTGCCCTACCCTACTCTCTGGCCTGTTTGTCCTTCTCTGTCCTCACTGAAGTGTCTGACACCTACAGCAGATACTCACAGCCACTTGCCAGGGCTGGGCAGTCTTTACCATCCAGTGCACCTCTGACCCCTCCCCCTGGGCTGTGACTATTTGTTTAATCTCTCCATCCCAGGTTGTGGGCTCCTGGAAAGCAAGTCTAGTTCATCTTTGCTTGCCTTGCCCAAGCCCCATGCCTGCCAAAAGGCCGAGAGAACAAGCCACCATGCACCTACAAGGCACTGAGGCCAGTGTTAGGGCAGAGGCTAGAGACAGCTGGACATGGAGGCACAAAGTGCTGTTCATAGGTGAGCCCTACCCTCTGCCTGGCTGAGACTGGTATGGGATCAGATGGAAATACAGCAGGGCAGACTAGGTAGTGTCTACCAGCTCAAGGCAACAGACACAGGATTCTGCTGGTGTTGGACAGTTTGACCAGGGGGTAAAAAAATCCATGGCAAATTAGATGCAGTGAGCCAGGAACTCGCCTTTAATCCCAGCACAGGCAGATCTCTGAGTTTGAGGCCAGCCTGGTCTACAAAGCGAGTCCAGGACTGCCAGGGCTGTTACACAGAGAAACCCTGTCTCGGGGGTGGGGGGTGGGGGTGGGGGAAAGGTGCAGTGGCACAGCCTATAACCCCAGCACTTAGGAAGTAGAGTTAGGAGAGCAGAAGCCAGAACCCAGTCTTGTTGTAGGTAGAATACAATGAGAAACCGTGTCTCAAAAAACAAAACACAAGGGGCTGGAGAGATGGCTTCGTGGAAAGAGCACTGACAGCTCTTCCAGAGGTGCCTTGTACTGCCCCCCACAAAATTAAAAAGAATAGAAAAGAAAAGGCAAAGAGAGAAAGCAAGTGAGAAAAGCAGCTAGCACTAGCGTGGCTGAGGCAAGAGGATCACTGTAAATCAAAGCTGGCCTGAGCTACCTTAAGACCCCATGTGAGCAGGGCATGGTGGCGCACACCTTTAATCCCAGCACTCGGAGGCAGAGGCAGGTGGACCACTGTGAGTTTGAGGCCAGCCTGATCTACAAAGTAAGTCCAGGACAGCAAAGAATACAATGAGAAACCGTGTCTCAAAAAACAAAACACAAGGGGCTGGAGAGATGGCTCCGTGGAAAGAGCACTGACAGCTCTTCCAGAGGACCCGAGTTCAATTCCCAGCACCCACATGGCAGCGCACACCTGTCCATAACTTCATGATCTGACACCCTCACACAGACATTCAGGTAGGCAAAACACCTATGTACATAATAAATGAATAAATAAATAAAATTTAAAAAGAAAAAGGAAAAACAAAACACACACACACACACACACAAAACATGTGAGAGACATCTCAACCACCAAGTCAAACCCATTTATGTATGGAACCCCATAGTGGACAGACTAAACCTTGTGCAAAATCTCTTAGAATCCAAGTAAAGGGGACTGGAGAGATGGCCCAGGGGTTAAGAGCACAATCAGCTCTTCCGAGAGGTCCTGAGTTCAATTCCCAGCAACCACATGGTGGCTCACAACTATCTATAATGTAATCTGATGCCCTCTTCTGGTGTGCAAGTGTACAAGCAGATAGAACGCTCATAGATTAAATAAATAAATAGAAAAGAAAAGAAAAAAGAAAATCCAAGTAAGAGCTCTACATCCTCACATTGCCTGAGTGGTTCCTGCTTACAGCTTTATAGTTCACAAGGCAGTTGCAAATGTACACTTCTACTGATCCTCCCCAACACACTGAGGTGCGTGCACACTTTTCAAGACAAAGGAAAGGAGATGGTGAGACCTGGGAAAGGTGAGGCAGTAACCCAGGTTTTCCAGGGCTAAATCTGTATAAGCACATTGCTTCTTTAATAGCCTCCATGACACCTGAGATCGTCAACTTCCCTACAGACCTGAGTTCTCTATACTCAGGAAAGTAAGAGGAACTCACAGCCACGAACAAGGGTTTTAAATCGCTGACAGTTACCCAAATGCCAGTTGGGAGACCAAGACCAACATGAGGTACAAACCAGGGTTCAGGCCTTAGCCTGCTTTGTGACCCTAAGTGAGTTAACTACTACCTTTTGTGGGCCACAGTTCTCTCATTTTAAAAAAAGGGAGATTACACACCTGTAATCCCAGCACTTGGGAGGCAGAGGCAGGTGGATCTCTGAGTTTGAGGCTAGCCTGCTCTACAAAGCGAGTCCAGGACAGACAAGCTTACAGAAAGAAACCCTGTCTCAAAACATCCCCGTCCCTCCCCCTAAAATAAGGGTGATGGTGGTAACATTTCCTTCATAGGATGTCCAAAAGATCAGCTGTTATCTGGGGCTGGCAGGAGAAAGCGTCCCTGCTATGCGCAGAGGTGACCTGGTACAGAATCTCTCCAGCACACTAACTTTCAGGCTGCACTTGAAGGGCCCCTCCTAATTACTAAGACCTATTCTTAGGTTGTTTTTGTTTTCCTCCCCCTAAATGCAGGGTCTCATTCAATATGTAGACCGGGCTGACCTTGAACATGAGATTCTCCTGCTGCCTCTGCCTTCCAAGTGCTGAGGTTACAGGCGTGCACGGCCATGCCCTGCCTGAGTTCTTTTTAATTCTTACAACGTTCTCATTCGTCTGTTTTTGTTTGTCTGCTGGAATGCTGGGGGTAGGGATCCAGGCAAGCACCCCACCACTAAAGGACACCCCCTTCTCTGCTGTTGCTCTCTTTCAGGGCAAGTGCTTTGAATCTGAGTGACAGGTATTGCTGAAGGAGGCGCAGGAAAGCTGGTTGCTTTGTGCTCTGGATGGATGCTGGGGGGATGGGGAGGTGGATTAGTAATCCTTTGACTTCGGCCAGGATTCCCTGATGACAAAGACTCACGCATGTGCTGTCATCTTTACTATTCCCAAACAGAGTGACGATTCTGCTCACTTTTAAATGCGAGAGGATCCACATAGCCCCAGTGCTTTAGGACGAAGTATCACTGTATCACTGCCGCTCTGCTCAGGGCCTGGGAGAGAATACCTGCTGCAGCCAGAGAGGAAGTGACTCAGCCAGGGGGAAGTGGGAGGGGTGCTCACAAAGGCCCTGCACAGCTCCCCCAAAGTACATCCGCTGCCATTAGGCAGCCTTTCCTCAGCAACACTTGATCTTGCTGAGCTCTGCAGCTGGGTACCAGAAGGGGCCTAAAAGCCCTACTCTGCAGCTTGGGGATCCAGCTCTGTCTTCTGTCCTCCAGGAGGCAGCCTTACAAATTAGCTCGGCACAAGGAGATTGTGTAATCACCTCATTACCCTCAGGAGTTCCCAGTGGGCTCCACTAGAAGATCAAGGTGCTGGCCAGGGTGGGCTCGGAGCAGTTTTAGGGGGAAAAACCCCACAAGGCTGTGCACCCTATGGGGTTTCTCTGGGGAAAAGACAGGGTGTCACTAGTCCCTGTGGATGCTGAAGGAGGCTGGCTGTTCCTGAGTGCAGGTTTCACCAGCAGCCACCAGAACAGGATCCATTGTCAACTGTGCTGTCACCAGCTGACCCCCCTCCTCCCTGCCTCCGGAAGCAGCTGACATGACAACAAAAATCTGTCAGGGTGTGTGGGTGTCAGAGGAAGGGACAGTCTTAATAGCTCTTTCTTGAGCTGTGCTTGCTTAGTATCTCCCACTCAGAAAAGCAGCCAAGCACACTGGCTTGGTAGACGTTTATGATGGGCCCTGGTTCTGCAAGTGGCCTTGAGCCATAAGCAAGAGACACTAGAGCAGGTCACTGACAGCTCTCCCTTGTCATACCAGTCTGCTTTAGCTCACTGGCTAGAAAAGAAACTCACAGCAAGGAAGATCCTAGCATGTGACTCAGGGGCCCTTCAGCTCAAAATATCAGTTACTTCTTTGTGTGGTTGACTCAGCCCCCGAACAGGTCTGCCACAGGGTCCCATGTGGGGTTCAAGTACTGCTACCCAGAATAGATGAAATCAGGCAAAGAGAAAGCAACAGGAAGTCAAAGAAGGGTTGGTTAAGTCTGAGAGTCACCTCACTGTCCACTTTGTGTCCTGGACACCTGTTTTGAAGTCTCCTCTCCTAGAGGAGAGGGGTGGCACTGCCTCCAAGAAGGGTGCACCCTTAGGGACTGCCCTCAGAACCAGCATGCACATGAGAGACCAAGCAAGTGTCTAGCCAGATTTTCAGAGTGACATTGGAAAGCCTAGGCTGAGCACACATGCAGGCAACTTTCCCCTTACAACATCTCCAAGAGCTGGAAGAACCCTGCTATTGCCCTGCCAGAAAGGCGATTTCTTTCTTTTCTTTTTTCTGGAGACAGGGTTTCTCTGTGTAGCCTTGGCTGTCCTGGACTCACCTGTAGACCAGGCTGGCCTCTAGCTCACAGCGATCCACCTGCCTCTGCCTCCCAAGTGCTGGGATTACAGGCATGCGCCCCCACACCCGGCCAGAAAGGCAATTTCAATCAGAGCTATAAATTAACTACGTTTTTAAAAACTGCCTCTATAAAAAGTTAAGTTAAACTTCACAGCTTTGGGCTAAAGACATGGCTCAGCTGGTAGAGAGCTTGCCTGCACTCTCATCACCACAGAAACTGGGCATGTGGCAAGGGATGCACCTGTGATCCCAGTACTCAGAGGCTGAGGCAGGAGATTCAAAAGTTCCAGTCTAGCATAGGCTTTATGAGACCCTATCAAAAAGCAAAAAAACAAGGCTGGCAGTGTTGGCACATGCCTTTAATCCCAGCACTAGGGAGGCAGAGGCAGGTGGGCTAGAGAGGTCCAGGACAGCCAAGGGTACACAGAGAAATCCTACCTCAAAAGAAGAAGCAAACAACAAAAACTAAACCACCAACAACAAAAACCTAACTCCAACAGTGAATACTACAGGTTGGGTTTTTGAAGTTTCATGAGATGGTCTTTCCTGTGTGGCGGGCGGCCTGTATGATTACAGACACAGGTAGGTGCAAAGTAGGCCCAGTCATCTATCTCAGTGCCCCTCAGATGCTTGGTCACTCAGGTGGATGGACCCATGTGACCCCAAGCCACCAAAAGGCCAGAGCAAGCTATCTCAAGGATCATAACCCCCCACCCAGAAACTAATGTGAGTATGTGTTTTGCTTGAGTATATATTGCTTGAGGGGGTCTTTACCCCAGGCCATGGCCAAACTTAGCAGCTATGCAGAAAAACCACAAGCTGTGTATGAAGCCAAACCCAGCAAAAAGGAAACTCACATGCTGTGGGCAGAGTACTTCCTGGGGATTTATTCTCTAGATATGCGCATACGCATTCACAAAGATAAATTTAATTTGGGTTCCATGCATTGCAGAAGAGAAAAAAACAAACAAACCACACACATACAAATCAAAATACCCATAGAGCCAGACAGGAAATGATCTAACTGCCAACAACAACAACAAAAGTTAACTAATTATGGTCCGTCTATACTAGAAGTTCTCAACCTGTGAGTCGGGGTCACATATCAGATATTCTGCATACCAGATAGTCACATTATGATTCATAATAGAAGTGAAATTAGTTATGAACTGGCAACAAAGTAATTTTATAGTTGGGGGTCACCACAACATGAGGAACTGTATTAAAGGGCTGCAGCATTAGGAAGGGTCAGAACCACTTTCTAGACAGTAAAAAAATACTATGTAGTCTTTTCTAGACATGGAACCCAGACTTTCTAGACAGTGAAAGACTAAGCCATACCAGCAGAGAAAAATGTCTATGATACATCTACTATCCCTCAAAAACCAAGCTGCAAGCAAGGCATACCTTTAATTAAAGGCACACCTTTAGTCCCAGCACTCAGGAGAGAAGGCAGCGAGATCTCTGAGTTCAAGGCTAGCCTGGTCTACAGAGTGAGTTTCAGGACAGCCAAGGTAACACAGAGAAACCCTGTCTAGAAAGACAAGAAGGAGGAGGAGGAGGAGGAGAAGAAGAAAAGGAGGAGGAAAAGAAAAACTAGCCACCAGGCATGGTGGCGCACGCCTTTAATCCCAGCACTCAAGAGGCAGAGGCAGGCGGATTGCTATGAGTTTGAAGCCAGCCTGGTCTACAAAGCGAGTCTAGGACAGCCAGGCCTACATAGAGAAACCCTGGCTCGAAAAACCAAAGAAGAAAAGAAAAGAAAGAAAGAAAGATATAGCTAAACAAACTGCAATAATGTAAGTACATATGATCCTATTTTATTTCAAGAAATTACAAACACCCTTGAATGTACATAGGAAATTTTTTTAAAGAATCCAAGGAAGGAAGGGGGATTTTTGTATTTCTTATTCATATTCTGCATTATCTGGTTATTTCCCTATAGATTATTATAATGATAATTTTTGTTTGTTTCTTTTTCTTTTTCGAGACAGGGTTTCTCTGTGTAGCCTTTGCTGTCCTGGACTCACTTTGTAGACCAGGCTGGCCTGAGCTCATAGAGGTCCACCTGCCTCTGCCCCCTGAGTGCTGGGATTACAGGAGGGTACCACCACACCCAGCTAATTGTAATTTTTATGAATCTGAAATTTTGCTGAATCAATTGTTACTGATAAATACAATAATGGCATCTAATGAGGCTGGGGCTTCTTGAGAAGGTGTGACATGTGGCAGGTGGAAGCTAAGTGCCCCAGACTTGTGGAGCTGTGTGATGAGGCAAGGAACATCCCAGGAACTAAGGAGGGAAGGGTCAAGGCCAATGCTCCTGGAAAGTATACTCTCCCTCAGATAGCTTGCAAAGACACCTAAGGACCTTCCTGCTTGCCATCTGGTACCCATAGGGCTGAAGGCTGCCTTGAGCTCTCACTTTAGCCGTATTTATTTAATCCACTAATAGAGACAGCACCGAGTCACCCAGCCCTGGGCCAGGAGTCTGACTATATGCTAGGCAATAAACTAAACTTGCTATCACAGTAACCTGTTTCCACCTCAGTGCAGGGATGGCTACATTCCTTTTACAGGAGGACAGGGTCAGAATGACTTGTTCAAGGTCATTTGGCTAGCATGTGACAGAGCTGGGTTCTGAAGCCAGATCTGACTGTGGCTACAATGGTTTAAAGTGTCCCTACCTATTCCCCACAGGGAAGAGAGAAACTTGTCTCTGGGTAATGGCAGTTCCACTCTTCAGGCTAGGGAGGGCAAAGGTTTCAGCCCTAACACGGATCCTTCCAGCTCTGCAGCTCTAGGACTCCACGGATCTGGGGACTTAGCTCCCTGGGACCAGAGCCTGGCCAGGATGAAGGAACGGTTGGGTTGTGTGCATTCCAGAGTCACACAAAGATGGATGGAAAGTCCCAGCTCCATCCTCACTGGCTGGCTCCTTAGTCCTACTGATCCCAGCCAAACTGTTCTGTAGAGCAGAGACAAACCCTCCAACTGCCCCCATCCCAGGTCATACAGTGTCCTCAACAGGGAACTTCTGTTGATTCCAAGCCTTTTGTTGTTCTTTATTTCCTTCCTATTTCTTCAGGAGAAGACACACCCCTTGCCCATGATGCACCCGCTAGCCTGGGATGTACCTTTCTTCTGTCCACATCTGACCACAGAAATGCTCTTTGTCAAGTTTCAGAAACTGCAGGGTATTCCTTCAGTCTGCCCATAGCTGCCCTCATCAAGCTACAGCCAGAGGGTTCATAACAATCTCATTTAGAGGAAGCTCTCCCAGCTGCCTGTGGAGGTCCTGGACAACTTTACTGCATCAAACTTACTGCAAAAACAGCAGGACTTTCCTGGCCAGATCTGGCAGGTGCCAGCCACGAGGTCCAAAGTCCCACTGAATGTTGGACCAAGTCTCCCAAGGGCTGAGGAATCCTGTCCCTAAAACACTGTTATACCTGTAACGTACCTCATCCTACCAGCTGCACCCAGATGAAAAGACAGAACTGGCAGCTCAATCCTGCACTTTCCAGTTCCCACTCCAATGATGAGGAACTCTCTTCCTCCTGGACTATTGGGCAGCAAACGTTTTTGTTTGTTTGTTTGGTTTGCTTGGTTTTTGTTTTTTGGAGACAGGGTTTCTCTGTGTAATAGGCCTGGTTATCCTAGACTCACTAGACCAGGCTGGCCTGAACTCACGGCGCTCCGCCTGCCTCTGCCCCCCCAGTGCTGGGATTAAAAGCGTGCGCCACCACGCTTGGCTTGGACAGCAAATTTGGTAAAGGCTTAAGAGTCTATCTTTCAGGTGAGCGTGGTAGCGCATGCCTTTAATCCCAGCACTCGGGAGGCAGAGGCAGGCAGATTGCTGTGAGTTCAAGGCCAGCCTGGTCTACAAAGTGAGTCCAGGATGGCCAAGGCTACACAGAGAAACCCTGTCTCCAAAAAAAAAAAAAAAAAAAAAAAAAAACAGAAGAAGAAGTCTGTCTAGCCCTCTAGAAGGGCAGGTGGCAGTCCGTATTCATATTTAGAGGGGACGGTTCATCAGCCTAGGGGGGAGCTAAGCCCCTGCATGCTGCATTCCCACCCACCCACTAATCCCCATATGTGCCTCAGGGGCAGGAGAGGGATGGGCTGCTCTATGTACACAACCAGGAGAGGCATACTTGTTGGGGAATAGGAAGGCTTAGCTCTCAGGAGGCTGAGAAAGGAGGAAGGTGAGTTCAAGGCCAGCCAGGGACAGCAGGACCTCATCAGAGCAGCAGCAGAAACCGTTCTTTGAAGTGGTAACCTTTCCAGTAATTTGTTCCCTCATATATTTGGGTGGGGCTAAATCTTATGTATGAACAAAGTCAGGATTTGGAGAAACGCCTTATTGGTTAAGAGCACTTACTGCTGCAGAGGACCTAGGTTCAGTTCCCCATACCCACATCAGGTAGCTCATAATCACCTTTAACTCAGGCTCCAAGGGGTCTTGATGTCCTCTGACCGCCACAGCCACACACACTCTCAGTGCACATAAACTCACGCAGCCTCATGCACACACAAACAAAAAATAATTAAAAAAAGAACGTCTGTACCTAAGAACTTGTTCAGTTACACTCAAGATGGTGCCTAAAGTATATTAGAATGACATGTGTATAAATGGAACCATCTCTCAAATCACATGCCAATCAAACACGTAATGCTAGCCTCTCCTCTCGTGGCTCTGGATTCTATCCCCTGGGGACCACCCCAAAGCTGCAATCTCACTGGAGCTGGTGGCAGAGGAAGAAGACATGCTCCTGTTTCAGACCACTTCACTTTTTAGACAGGGTCTAATGTAGCCCAGGCTGGCTTCAGATTTGCTATGTAGCAGATGATCAGCAACTTGTGAGCCTCCCACCTCTACTTCCCAGGTGCTGAAGCACAGGCATGCACCAGTACACCCGCCTCTGATGCAGTGCTAAGGACGGAACCAGGGCTCCATTAATAGCAAGCAAGGCTCAACCAACAGAACCACATCCCGCCGGGCGTAGTGGCGCACGCCTCTAATCCCAGCACTCGGGAGGCAGAGGCAGGAGGGTCTCTGTGAGTTTGAAGGTAGCCTGGTCTACAGGAGTGAGTCCAGGTCAGCCAGGGGTACACAGAGAAACCCTGTCTTCAAAAATCAAAAAAATTAAATAAAATAAATAAAAATAAAAAATAAAAAGAGAGCCACACCCCCAGATTTTGTTTGTTTGAGGTTTTTTGTTTGTTTGTTTTTTGTCCCCTCCCCCAAGATCAGGCTAGCCTGGAATTTGAGAGACCAGCCTGCTTCTGCCTCCCCAGGGCTGGGATCAAAGGCTTGTAACCACTCCCGGCGAGGGCTGACTTTTGATCAATGTTGGAAAGTTATTCCAATCTCGTGGCCTGTCTAGGACCTCCACAGGCAGCTGGGAGAGCTTCCTCTAAATGAGATTGTTATGAACCCTCTGGCTGTAGCTTGATCAGGGCAGCTATGGGCAGACTGAAGGAATACACTGCAGTTTCTGAGACTTGACAAAGAGCATTTCTGTGGTCAGAAGAAAGGAAAAGACAGGCAGTATGCCCTCATCCAAGGTACAGATGCAGGCAAACCAGCAGGAAGCCTGTCCCAAAGCTGGACAGGGTTCTGCAGGGCTGTGCATATGAACCCTCTTCTCCCTTGCGTGTAAACTCGGGGCTTACTGAATGGGGCTGGCTGATCCCACTGGCTGTTAATCTTCTCCCTAAACTGCCTTACTGCTGCACCACCATTCCCTCTACCACCCAATCCAAGATCTGCAAGTTACCGCCAGCATTTCTCATCCTTTGGAATACTGTGAGAGACCAGCAGCCTTTCCCACAAACAGGACTGACCTCTGCCCGCCTTCCCCATCTCTGCCACCTCTGCCCTGATCCAAGGCCCCACTAGCCTGCTGTCATTACTGCAGCATTCACTTTCTCCTCAGCCCACCGTTCTCCTGAAGCCAGAGGACTCTTTGGAAGCTGCAGGTCTAACACGTTCCCAGCATGAAAGCATCCATCACAATAGAATATCAGAGCTCGAGCATCTTCACTGGGTGCCTGCTTATTTCTCCAGTTTCTCTTTCCCATATGTCCTGTAGCCAAGTAAATCCTGTTACAACCTGCGATGGGACCCCTGTGCTACACACACACACACACACACACACACACACACACACCTCTGTGTGTGCACGTGTACCTAGCATGTGGCAATCACATGTGGGGAATTCACAGGTGTACGGCAGATTCTCCACATTGAACCACCATACACTTAAGTATGATGCACCACACATACATCATGTATGATGCTTCCCAATGACCTAACTTGGGTTCCAGACCAGACTCATTAGTCGAGATGCCAGAGAAATTGACATACATTTTCTCCACTTCAATAATTAAAATGATATTTATCAGCCAGGTGTGTGGAGGCACAAGCCTATAATCCCAGAACTGGGGAGGCGGAGGCAGGAGGATCAATACAAGTTTGAAGCCAGTCTGGACCACATAGAAAGACCCTATCTCACAAGGCCAAACACTTTCATCTCTCAGCAACTCCACTTTTACTCTGCTGGGGGTTGGGCTGGGTCTCTTCATGTAGCCTTAGCTGTCCTAGAACTCAGGAGGTAGATCAGGCTGGACTGGAACTCATAGAGATCCATCTGCCTCTGCCTCCCAGTGCTAGCATACCTAGCTCTGCTTTTCCTTTTTAAAAAGGTTTTTTGTTTGTTTGTTTTTTTTTTGGAGACAGGGTCTCTCTGTGTAGCCTTGGCTGTCTTGGACTTGCTTTGTAGACTAGGCTGTCCTCGAAATCACAGTGATCCGCCTGCCTCTGCCTCCCCAGTGCTGGGATTAAGGTGTGCACCACCACATCCGGCTTAAAAAAAGGTTTTATGGGGCTGGAGAGATGGTTAAGAGCACTGTCTGCTCTTCCTGGGTTCAATTCTCACAACCATCTATAATGATCTAATGCCCTCTTCTGGCATGCAGGTGTACATGCAGATAGAGCACTCATATACATAAAATAAATAAATCTTGGGGGGGCGGGGAAAGTGTTATGAAAGATCAAATCTGCACTGTTCCTATATAGCCTGGTAAAGTGTCCATTCTCTTTTCAGAAAGAATATAATAAAAGCCAGTGCTCCTCTGCCCTCTCAGGACAGTCCTGACAGCTCAATGGGACACAGCTTTAGTTCCTGGGACTTGCTACAAGTAGTTTCCAGAGGGTCTCCCTCCCCAGCAGCCTGGGAAGCATCTAGTACTCAGTGACCCTCCAACACCTATCCTAATCCTTAAAACTGCCCTGTTGGCTGCTTCTCTTTACAGTGAGAAATCTGGGCATAGAGAGGACATGTAACCTAGTTGCTGGCAGGGCTGGGATCAGAAGCAGATCTGTTTGAGGCCAAGGCAAGCTGCTAGCTTCTACAGCCTACTATCTTATTTATGAAAGGTACAAGAGAGAAATGAAACACCCTCTACAACTGGCCTTCTGCAAGGAAAGCCCTACTTTCCCAGCAGTTTAGGCAACCTGAAACTTCAGAAGGGGCACATGTGCAGACACCGCAAGGGGTTACCCACCTAGCACTGGCTGGCGTCTCAGCCCAGATCTAGTGTGCCTCTACCACTCTCTCGGAAGCATGTGGTGGTGTCCGCTAAGGTGTCTAGCTCTTTCACCTTCCTCCGCTCTTTACCTCTTTTGCACAGAGAATGCTATCTCAAACACGGATCTCATCATGTCCCTCCTCAGCTAGAAACATTTCACTGGCCTCTCACTGCGCTGAACATAAAAGTCCCAAGCTATCGAAGAGACGTTCGTTTCCTTGTTAACTTAGTTTGCTTTACTTTGTACCGTACCAGCTTCCACACCACTATACTTAATGGGCTGAGGTTTTTGGAATCAACTCAAATTTTTCTGCCTCTCTGTAATCCCATACAACATCCTCCACGTTCTTCTCACCTGGGTAAGCCTCCCCTGCTCTCTATCCTTCTAGCCTGGACTCCTGTCGCTGCTGTCCAGCTTTCCTGGGACACTCCTCCACTCCACGCCTCCCTGTCCCAGGCTGGCTGGCAGCTTTCCTTGCTGGGTTCCCTCAGCACTCAGTTCCCCTTGCTCTTGTAGATCACATTTCAACCATCTGCTAGCAGGTCGGTTTCCTCTCCCTAGACAGTGAACTAGCTCAGATAGAAATCTCTTTATTGCTGTTAACTTAACTCTCCACAATAACTCTTTATCACCGCCAGTGTTTTGCAAATGACGACACTGAGACAACCAGTCCAAGGCCACTTACCCAGAAAGCTGATGCACTGGAATTTCAATCTAGGGTGTAAGGGGCCAATTTAACCCCAGAATTTAAGGAGCATGGCTCGCTCCAAAGCCCACTAATATTACACAGCATTTGCCTCTGCAGGCAAGGTCCTTTTGTTATGTGAAAAAACGAAAGAAAGAAACAATGAATGAATGAACGAACGAATGAATGAGGACTATTGCTGGCAGGTCGAGGTCTAATCCACAAACCACTGAAATAACAGAGCCATTAAGGACGGAAGGAGGAACTCACAGCACTGTTTATAAATTAGGGCTCTACGATTGTGCTCTTCCTTATCTCATGCAAAACTACTCAGGCAAGAGGGAAAGGTGCCCAGCCCAGCATGACTACCCTCTTCCTCAATGATTCTCAAAACCAGCAAAGCCAACCGGTTTTCTCCGGTGACTTAAAACAGAGCAAAGTCTATCCTGCTACTTAAGGCGGCTGTCATCTTCTTCCTTCCGCCAACAACCTGGGGGGGAGTAGGGGCAGACAGAAGCCACGGAGAATCCGAAAGCTCCTACCCAATGTTGAAAGGTGGGGCCAAGCAGCGTAGTAGGAATGGGCGGGCCTGACCAGGACGGCAGGTGAAACACTGACCACAGCAGCAAGCTCTCCCACGGTGAAGACCGGCCCAACGTGGATCTGGCAAGCAGGTAGCTGTGACTCGCACCTGAACGCCGCCCAGGATGTGAAAATTCCCCAGCAGGGATGGTGTCGGTGCCAACGGGTGAGGGCTCCAGGAGAGAAGCCTTGGCTGGCTCTCCCTGGAGACTCGTCCTAACTTCCAAGTCACTCTCTAGGTCAGGAGAGAAGCTTGGAGAGCAGGAGAGGGGGTGGTGGGGTCTCTCTCGCGTAAAACCTAGAGCGGGTCAAACGCCGGCTGCTTCACTGACTGACCGACAGGGTCCTGGGCAAGACGGGCAGTGCCCACTTTCCAGGGCTGCGACGAAGACCGAGGCTCCCTGCGGCCGCCCGCCCCCGCCGCCGGGAAAGACAGACCCCCCCCCCAGAGGCGGAGGGGGAATTCGCTATGGCCATTTTTGTAGCGCCGGTCAGTTTCGGGCTGTCACCCGGGTCCCTCCGCCACGGCTACCCAGGCCCGCCCCGCCAGCACACAGCCCCCACCTGGCTCCGCGTCCCAGGACACCCGGCTTACCTTTCCCGGGTGATCAGCGCTGCTCGCCCATAGTCCGCAGCCCGGAGCCGGGGCTGCTCGGCGCTCCGTCCCGGTGGCCCGGGCCCGGCCGGGGGCGTGGGAGCCGCTCACCGCCGCCTCCCAGCGCAGTCGCCAGAGCCGCCGCCGCCGCCGCCTCCTTCCATGGCTGCGGCGCCGCCACCTGACAACGGAAGTGACGCACCGTCCTGCGGCCCCCGCCCCCCTCCCTCTTGCCTCAGCCTGGGGTTGGTGTGCCATCTTGAGGATGGGCGGAAGCCTTCAGGCAGGAGGCCCAGATAAGATCGCCGATTGGTTCTGGGTGGAGTCTGGGTCGAAATCTGTAAAACCATTGGGCAGCCAGGGGGAGGTACTTATGGCTAATCTAAATCTACAGTGGGACTAGGACGGAGGCGCCGCCCAGCCTCGACTCTGCAGGACCTCGACGACCCTACGTTTTGTTGGGGTTGGGGACGTCACTAAGTGGCTGCTAGAGCCGTGGACCGCACTGCAGTCAATAGAGAGGCGGACTTTCCTTGATCCCCATTTCTCGGCTTCTGGAAATCTGTACGAAAAAGCCCTGAAGTTGGGTTTACGCTACGTTCACAATTATTTCACTGTACGTCCTTTAGAAACCCCAGAGATGGCCAAGTTCATCCTGGACATCCCTGGAGCCAGGGAGATTACAGTGAAGAGTTCCAATGAACGATCTCTGTCTACCTCACTCGCTCCTGCCAGTTTCCGTCCCTTTCTCCTCCTCCAGCAACCACGCCCTCCATGAATCAGCTTCTTGCACCAGCAGATGAGCCCTTTAAAGGGATTGCATCAGTCTGGTGACTCACTGGGGGCCCTCGGAAAGCCTGGCTTCCCTCCACTGCCATGTAGAAGCAGCCAGAAGGGCTCGGTGGCAGCAGTACCAGCGGCCATAGTACCACTCCTTTGTCTCGGAGTTTAACAAGAGTACTTGATGACTCTCAGTTTTTTTCCTTCCCTCCCCTTGGTCATTCTATATCCACGCGTACAAACATGTGGCCACAACTGTGCCCTGTTAGGAGTAAGCGTGCATTTGTCATCTTACAAGGTGCTGCCAGGACATGAAAGCAGGTGTTAATGAGGTCTAGCTGTCCTAGCCTGCATCCTTAGTCCCTTTGAATCTTTGGTGGCTACTGAGCTACAGATAAGGCTGAATAACAGTAGTCATCAGAGCAGCTCCCAAGGTCTTGACTTAGGAAAAGTGAAGCACTTTAGAGTCCTGTTTACCGATGTGGAAGCTAGTGCTGAGACAGAAAGACAGACCTTTGCAATGACACTCAGCTAATAACGGTTGGGCTGTGGTTTGAAGAAAGTTTGGTGGGTTCCAAAAGGCTAGAGCTTGAATCCCTGTTGTATCATTTACAAGCTAGGTAACTTAGTGCAAATCCTGGCTGTCCAAATGGAGCTACCACATCACTCTATCTCTGGGAGGACCCAGTGAGTTTCAGATCCAGTTCACCACACCCTATGAATGTCCACTGGTTTGTCAGGGAACCTCTGTGAGGCACGTGACCCAGAGGCCAGGCTCACTTAGCTCCTCTCTCTGACAAAGGGGGAAGACTAAGGATTCCGGAAGCCCTGACTGACAGGAATGAGTTTTGGGTTTTCCGTATCTCTAATTATCAGTCAGATGAATCACTGGGTGCTGACACCACCACCCCAACTCCCTGTGGACTTTCAGCTGACTCAAAATATAGAATTTTGAACAAAGCAGAGGAGGAGAAAGAGGGTAAGGAATAGGAAGTAAAGGTGCCAGCCAGAGGAGATTAAAAAAAAAAAACAAAAAACAAAAACAAAAACAAAAAAACAACTGTCTTCAAGACACCAACTCAAGGATCTCTGAAATATACATGCGTGGTGACAGTCTCCTGCTGGCTTTCCAACTCTGGCTCACTGGCAGATGGTGCTGCCATAACAAAGTGACACCTGTCATAACAGCTCAAGATGGCTTCTTGACAAGGTATAGGCAGATTGTACTAGCACAGAAGGAGGGGAGGAGACCTCACCCCCAGGAGCGCTCCTTCAGATGACAGAACCCCAGGTCTCTGTAGTGGCTGGGTTTTAGCTTATGTCAAAGCTCCAAGGTTTGATGTTTTTTGGTTTTGTCTTTTTTGGTGCTTGGGACTGAACCTCTACGGCCTCTTCTGTGGTAGCAGATAGTTCACCAGTGAGCAGCCTCCGGTGCTTTGGTGTTTGAGATGGTCTCTACGAGTTGCTCAGGCTAGCAGTCCACGCAGTCTGGCCTTGAACCTCTAACCTGCCCTCACTTCCTCAGCAGACAGGATTGTAGGCCTGCACCACCAGATCCAGTGGGATGAGTGATAGAATGTCAGGAGTACTGGGAAACAGAAGAGTCACACACTGGCTGGCATTGTAGCCCAGATGGTACAACTTAGCAGGCCTTAGTAAGCATGAAGCTCTGAGTCCCATCCTTAAGTATTGCAATAAACCAGACATGTAAGCCCAGTGTCCTGGGAGGTGAAGGCTAGCTTGGAGACCGTGTGTTCAAAACAACCACAAAAGTGGTTAAGACAGCCAGGTGTGAGCCTGGCATGGTGTTGCATGCCTTTAGGAGGCAGAGGCAGGTGGATCGAGGTGAGTTCGAGGCTAGCCTGGTCTGTCTACAGAATGAGTCCAGGACAGCCAAGGTTACAGAGAGAAGCCCTATCTTGAAGGAAAAAAAAAAAAAGTGGTTAAGACATGAAATCTGGTACTAGGCAGGCCTGATTTCAAATTCCCTGGCTGTTGTTCACCCCAGCCCATCATTTTGCATGATTGTGTGACAAGGCTGTTAATACACATGGTGTAAGTCTGCAGCTCTGCCCTGGTGGAACTCACCAAGCTCCCAACATAGGGCGGGGCAGCAGCAACTGCTTCTGACTACCATTCTGCTGCCCAGGGGATCATTCATCTTCCTCAGCCACCTGCTGGGGAAGAGTCCCCTCCCTCTCTGGACCTGCTTTCTGAAGGGTGACATAATGGAGTGGGTCAGTGCTTCTTAGCCTTCCCACCCTTACAAACCCCCTTTTCCCCCCTCCAAAGGTTATTTTATCCTTTTCATTGATAACGTCCCTCTCCTACCCTTTTGGAGACAGGGTCTTACTATGTAGCCCTGGTCTAGGACTGTGTAGGCAGACCAGGCTGGTCTTGAACTCAAGAAGATCCTAGCCGGGCGTGGTGGTGCAGACATGTAATCTCAGCACTTGGGAGGCAGAGGCAGGGGGATCCCTGTGAGTTCGAGGCCAGCCAGGACTATTAGAAACCCTGTCTCGAAAAATCCAAAAAAAGGAGCCAGGCGTTGTGGCTGACACCTTTAATCCCAGCACTTGGGAGGCAGAGGCAGGGGTAATCTCTGTGAGTTTGAGGCCAGCCAGGTCTACAAAGTGAGTCCAGGACAGCCAGGACTATAATAGGAGAAACTCTGCCTCGAAGAAAGAAAAAAAAATGTATGTATCTCTGGGTCTTCCTGGAAAATTAATGAGAACTTCAAGGGCCCTTGCCTGCCCTTCAGCCAGAGGTGCCAGACTAGAGCTCACTGGACTGGTTTAAGTCCAGCCTGCTCAGCCATGCTGAGAAGTGGGCATATCAAAGTCCCTTGTGTGTCTCTGGTGTGAGCCGACTTGTTTTGTTTTTTGGTTTTTTTGGGGGGGGGGGGTTTGGTGGTGGTTTTATTTTTTTCCGAGATGTTTCTCCTTGTAGCCTTGGCTACCCTGAACTTGGCTTTGTAGACCAGGCTGGCCTGAACTCACAGCGATCCACCTATCTTTGCCTCCCTCCCAGAGTGCTGGGATTACAGGCATGCGCCTTCGCCCCTGTGAGGTAGCTGATTTGTAATCTGCATGCTTATTCAGCCTTTTAGCTTCAGTGCTCCCCTCCCTAACAAATAGCAGTCTTCCCTACCCCACCCCACACTCCCCAAAAAAACCCTCTTTTCTCCAGGAACAAAGTAGATATGAATGCTGCTTGAGCATGCAAGAGTTCTTGGGGGGCTCTGCCATCATTGGGAACCCCACTTTGGCTGGAGCGGCAAATAGGGTGGGATGTGAAAGGTTGAGCAAATGCTGTGACAATCTAAACTCCAATACCCTCTTAAAACACACTGCCAGTTTTCCTTGGTGTTCCTGGGCCCCTGTTGTTCCATTTGTTACCTCCGGGAACAGGAGACACAACAGAGTGCAGAGACTATTTTTAGTGTATGAATTCCAAAAGCCCAGGCTTCGAGAAGGAATGGTAAGAATGTCTACGTAGAAACAAACTTAGGAAAACCGTGGAAAAGGGGCGTGTGTGTGTGTGTGTGTGCGCGCGCATGCGTGCGCACAGACACTCCACATGAATCTCAGGGGCTGCCAGGAGACAAGAGCCAGCTCATTTCCCACTGTGAGGTAACAAGACCCTCCAGAGATCTATAGCTTTGGAGCTGTGGGCTGCATTTGGGCTAATTGATCTAAAATCCAAGAACTTCCTGGGACTAAGAGGACTTAGGGAGAGAGCAGCGAAGACCAGGATGCCCAAGCGGGCTGGAGTGGTGCGCTCCTACAGTACCAGCACTTGGGAGGCAGAAGCAGGAAGGTCACGAGTGCAAGCCTGGCTGGGAGGCATGAGACCGTGTCTCAAAATACTAACAGGAACAAAAATCTAAAACTTCTGGGTGGAATGTACCCTTTAATCCCAGGATTTCGGAGGTAGAGGCAGAGGCGGGGCTACATAGTGAAACTGTCTTGAAAAGAAATCAAAAAAAGAAGAAGAAGAAAAAAAAGGCTCTGTGCTGGAAAGACAGCTGAGCAATGTAGGGCCCTGGTTGTTCTTGCTCAGGACCCAGATTCGGTTCCCGGCATCCACATGGTGATCACAACTATTCATAACTCCAGCTATAGGGAAGCCAATGCTGCCTTCTGCCCTCTGAGGACACTAGATGTACACACAGTTGCCTGTGCATGCATGTAGGCAGAACACTCATGCAGAGAAATTTTCATTCAGAACATGGCTGTTCAGGCAAGAGATGACATTCACAGACTTCCAGGTCTCCGGTGATCTGTCTAGAATACAAACACACCTTTAATCTAGGAGACAGAGGCAGGCAGATCTGAGTACAAGACCAGCCTGGTATAGAGTAAATTTCAGGTAAAGAAAAGCTTAGGTCCAGGCAAGGTAACACCAGCCTTTAATCCCAAACAATGAAGGTAAAGATACTTTGTAGAAGCACCCTGCCTGGTGGTGCACACCTTTAATCCTAACACTTAGAAGGCAGAGGCAGGTGGATCACTGTGAGTTCGAGAACAGCCTGGTCTACAAAGTGAGTCCACGATAGCCAAAGTTACACAGAGAAACCCTGCTCAAAATAAATAAATAAATAAGTAGATTTATGGCCGGGAGGTGGTGGTGCACACCTTTAATCCCAGCATTTGGGAGGCAGAGGCAGGTGGATCGCTGTGAGTTCAAGCACAGCCTAGTCTACAAAGTGAGTCCACAACACCCAAGGTTACACAGAGAAACCTGTCTCTAAATAAATAAATAAATTAATTAATTAATTAATTTATGGCCGGGCAGTGGTGGTACACACCTTTATCCCAGCACTTCCGAGGATCGATGTGAGTTCAAGGACAGGCTGGTTTTCAAAGTGAGTCTAGGACAGCCAAGGCTACACAGAGAAACCCCATCTCAAAAAAAAAAAAAACCCCAAAAAACAAACAACAAAAAAAGATTATTTATGCCAGATTTATGCCAGAGTAAGATCTGACAGAATAGGATATGACCAACTCTTGGAAGCTACTTAAGGGAGCAACACAGAGAATGGGGACAAAGGAGGCAGTTTTACCAGGACAGTAAAGAGAGACAGGTTGCAGAAAGAGAACTCTAGACTGAATGAACAAGAGATTGAGAAGGAGCCAGGAGATTAGAGCAGACTGCTGGAGTTAGTTTGAGGCCAAGCAGAGCAATTTCGGGGCCAAGAGAGAAGCCAGAATGAGTAAGTCAGGTGGGAGAGGAGTTTGGACCCAAAGAGCTGAGCTGAACCAGTTAGCCAAGAGCTCAGTAAGAGCAAGAAAAGGTGAGCTTATGAAGCAGTAAGTCTCAGAGGATAAAACTTCCTTTTACATACTCATACACAGGGGGGGAAAAAAATCTAGCAGTGGTGCATGCCTCCAATCCCAGCAATCAGGAGGCTGAGGCAGGTGGAGTTCTGTGAGTTCGATGCCAGCCTGGTCTCTCTCTCAAAAAATAAAATAAACCTAACACTGGGGTCAGGAGTGACTGATGGAGGAATGGAGGAGTCTTCTGGTCAGGGAGCAGCAACATTTGAGGGTTGATATCAAGCACAGAATTTCAGGGGATGCTAAATAGATGACCCCCAAGTGAGACTTCCCTGTTGGGGCAGAAAAGACCTTCAGCTCCAAATAAGGAAAATAAGGGGACTGGGGCTGGAGAGATGGCTCAGAGGTTAAGAGCGCTGGCTGCTCTTCCAGAGGTCCTGAGTTCAATTCTCAGCAACCACATGGTGGCTCATAGCCATCTGTAATGTGATCTGATGCCCTCTTCTGGCCTGCAGGTGTATATGTAGGCAGAGCACTGTATATATAATAAATAGATAAATAAATAAATGGGATTGCTAAAGTAATTAAGGCTTCTTTTTCAAAAGAAATGGTAACCAGCCCTCCTTTCCCACAGCCTCACATCATTTCCCATATCTCACTGTCCTGCCCACCTGCCCTTCTCAGCGTAGGTACACAGAAATTCCATTTACAAGCTTTTCCAACTCAAGGTCTTTGCACTGGCAGTTTTCACTCCCTTTTTGTCTTACTTCCTCAGACCATTTTCTTTCTCCTTGTACTGTTTTTGTTCTTTGAGATAGGATTTCTCTGTGGAGCCCTGGCTGCTCCACAGATTTTTTTCCCCCCCCTGTGTATGAGTATGTAAAAGGAAGTTTTATCCTCTGAGACTTACTGCTTCATAAGCTCACCTTTTCTTGTTCTTACTGAGCAGCCATAGAACTCACCATGTAGCACAGGTTTGCCTTGAACTCAGACAGCCTCCTGCCTCTGCCTCCCTAGTGCTAGGGTCAAAGGCATGGCCACCACTTTCAGGTCATGATCCTCTTGCCTCCGGCTCTTCAGCGAATTCTACCATGTGTACCACTAGAATAAGTCTGTTTTGGTGTTTTGAGCTAGGATTTCACTGTTAGCCCAGGCTGGTCCTCCTGAGAGCCAGGATTATAAGTGTGAACCACTATGCCTGGCTGGGACTAATTTCTTATTAGCTGAACTCTCCATCCTGAGGGTAGGGGCCAAGGGTCTCTGGACTCTCTGCTTCAGTAAACAGCAGTAAAAAAAAAAAAAAAAGGCCACTTTCCACTAGATCTCTTTCATGGTACCTGGGAAACCTCAAGTCCTACTGCCTGGGTCACATTCTAGACCAAGTAAACCATGGTGTGCTCCCCAGCTCTCAAGCTGCACTCTTGAACTACAAAGGGGCCAGTAGACACCAGGGAGATGATCAGCCACAGCCGTGTATATATCCAAGTTTGGTTTTATGAGAAAAGAAACAAATGTCAAGAAACATGGAAGAGTTACAGGTGATTCACTCCAAACACTCAATAATCCTCACTGGCAGAGTCCTTCATCGTTGCCAGAGTCCAGAGTCAGTGACTGGAGATCCCAGATGCGAACGATCAACTACAGAGGGAACATCACCTACCCACAAGGCCACAGACAGGAGGAATTCTGGGTCCCAAGTTGTGTCTGAAAAGAGGAACCCTTTGAAAGGCAGCTGTTTGACAGGTGCCTGTCAGACACCAGGTCACTGGTGGGGAAAAAAAAAAACAAAAAAACAACGGCAGGGAGCAGGCTCAGAACTCTCAAGGAGCCTGAGGTGGTAGCGGAACTTTAATGAGGACACGGCCTCATGACTTTTTGGAGGGAAACTCGCGCCGACCTCGACCACCAAAGTTGCGCACGCGGTGGATGATGGCCAGCTGCTGCTCGATGGTGGCAGTGATATTCACACCGTCTGGGATATGGACGTATCGGACATTACGACCTGTCACAAAGAGGTCATCCAGTTCGACCTGATGTCCCCAGCGGTCAGTATAGGTGACGTTGGCCAGGCGGATGTTCATAAAAGCATCGACGTTGTCAATGCGTCCTCGGGCCACGCTCTCGTCTCGAAGGTCCACAGTGGTGACCTGGCCCTGGAGGCCCTGCAGCAGGATGATGAGGCTGTTCTCAGAGATGGTCCGCTCCTTCACGGAGTGGCTCAGTGCCATCGTTCCACATGGGCTGGCTGCTCACTGTGGGCAGGAGCACACGGATAGATGTAACTGACCACTGTCAAGCCCTGAAACTCCACACTTGTGGTCCAGAGGCCCCGCTGTGCACTAGAGTCACCTAGGGAAACTTTTCCTGGCCTTTAGGTCCCGCACATCCCAGGGGCCTAGGGAGGAGAGGTCCAGGCTTTCATTGTTGTTTTTTTTTTTTTTGCTTTTTGAGACAGGGTCTCTCTATGTCAGCCTTGGCTGTCCTGGACTCGATTTGTAGACCAGGCTGGCCTCGAACTCACAGAGATCCATCTGCCTCTGCCACCCGGGTGCTGGGATTAAAGGCGTGCACCACCACTCCCGGCTCATTGTTGTTTTTAAAGACAGGATCTCACTATACAGCCTTGACTAGCCTAGAACTTGATATGTAATGATAAGTAGACCAGTCTGGCGTGGAACTCACAAAGATCCACCTGCCTCTTCCTCACCAAGTGCTGGGATTCAAGGTGTGTGTTACCACATCCTGCCAAACATCCTATTTTAAAATTATGAGACAAGAAGCCAGGCAGTGGTGGTGCACACCTCGAAAAGCCATAAGTAAGTAAGTAAGTAAATAAATAAGAGGCAGGGTCTCTCTACATAGTTCTGGCTGTCCTGGAATTCTCTATGTAAACCAGGCTAGCCTAGAACTCAACGAGATCTGTCCACCTTTGCCTCTCTTTTTACTTTTTTCTTTTCTTTTCTTTCTTTCTTTTTTTTTTTTTTTTTGGTCTTTCGAGATAAGGTCTCTCTGTGTAGCCTTGGCTGCCCTGGACTCACTCTGTAGACCAGGTTGGTCTCGAACTCACAGCGATCCGCCTGCCTCTGCCTTCCGAGTGCTGGGATTAAAAGCGTGGGCCATCACGCCCGGCTCCACCTTTGCCTCTCAAGTGCCATGACTAAAGGCGTGGACCACTATGCCCGGTGTGCATTTTTTTTTTTAAGATTCCCCCCCAAATAATTCTAATGTGCTAATGAGCTTGGGAACCATTGCTGTAAGTTGTAGTTTATTTATGTCCTTCTGCCTGGTACTTGTTAATACATAATCTAGCCAAACATGGTGGTGCACACTTGTAATACCACCACTCTACAGGTCTAAGCAGGAGGAGCATCCCAAGTTCCAGGCCGGCATGAAGAACATCCGGGACTGTAGAGTGTGATACTGTTTCAAGACAAAACAAGCCAAACCTAGCCAAGACGCATGCCTTTAATCCCAGCACTCAGGAGGAAGAGGCAGGCTGATCTCTGAGTTCCAGACCAGTCTGGTCTACAAAACGACACCCTGTCTTAAAACAAACAAAACCCAAAAAGACCTCCAGGCAGGCCGGGACTTTAGCTCCGGCTCTGCCACTTCCTAGGGCTTGCCACTAGCGGTCAAGCTTGTTAGTTCCATCCGGAAACCCAGGGTGCCGAGTGCGCCCCTCTCCTCACCGCGTGTAAGGGGTTTGGGAAGAAGAGTCCGCAGCTGGTGCGCTAAGGCAAGAGGCCGCTCGCGTCCCAGCGCACCAGGATTCCCCACACTCGACCCTACTACCCACCGCGTGATGTCTTCCGCCTTCTGCGCGCTACGTCGCCAAAACCCGCCTTGGTCTAGGGACTCCACCCACCGCGGCTCAGAGAAGCCATGGCAACCGCGGGCGCCCCAGCACTTCGGAGCATGCGCCTCACAGACTGCGAACTACAAGTCCCATGAGGCCGCGCGCCGCAATCCAACCAACCCCCTCCCCCCCCACCCCAACCCCCTCCCGGTCTGGTTTCCCACCTTTTGTAGGCGCTAGGCTTGTAGCTGTGTCCCCATTATAATGGCATCCTATGTTGATGGCGCTGCGTGGGAGAGAACATCTGTAAGAAAATAATCCGAAAAAACAGGGTAAACGTTCTTCACCTGATTAAAATTGCGGTAATAAAACCCTGTCTCGAAAAACAAAAACAAAAAGGAAGAGACTGGAGAGATGGCTCAGAAGTTAAGGGCACTGACTACTCCTCCAGAGAGCCTGAGTTCAATTCCCAGCAACCACATGGTGGCTCACAACCACCTATAATGTGATCTGATGCCCTCTTCCGGCCTGCAGGGGCACATGCAGACAGAGCACTGTGCACCAAGCTGGCATGAACACCCAGGACTATGGAGTGTGATTCTATTTCTAGACAAAACAAGCCAAAACCAGCCAAATGCATGCTTTTAATCCCAGCACTCAGGAAGGCTGAGGCAAACGGATCGCTGTGAATTCAAGGCCGGCCTGCTCTACAAAGCGAGTCCTGGACAGCCAAGACTACAAAGAGAAACCATGTCTCCAAAAAAAAACCTAAGTAAATTTAAATAATAAATAAATAAAATTGCGGGAATGTGGCCGGATATGGTGGCACACTCCTTAATTTCAGCAACTCCGGGGGCAGAGGCAAGTGGATCACTGTGGCTTTGAGGCCAGCCTGGTCCTACAGAAAGTTTTTCAGGACAGCCAGGACTATGTAGACAGACCTTGTCTCAAAGAGGAAAACACAGGGCTATGGAAAGATGGTTTAGCTGCTAAACTTTAGCCGGGCGTCCTGAGTTCAATTCCCAGCAACCACATGATGGCTCATAGCCATCTATAATGTGATCTGGTGCCCTCTTCTGGTATGCAGGCATACATGTAAGCAGAGCACTGTATATGTAATAAAATAAATCTTTAAAAAAAGTTTTTTTTTTTTGTTTTTTTTTTACCTGTTTGAGTGTGTCTGTGTAAAGGTATACTGTGTGAGAGAGGCGTGGGTGCCCTCAGAGTTCAGAAGAAGGCATCAGTTCTCTGGAGCTGCAGCTAGAGGTGGCATGGTTCTGGGACATGAGCTCTGGTCCTCTGAAAGAGCAGTATGTGCTCTTTGTTTTTGTTTTGTTTTGTTTGTTTTTCGAGACAGGG
Source organism: Acomys minous (assembly GCF_964271855.1). Taxonomy (NCBI): domain Eukaryota; kingdom Metazoa; phylum Chordata; class Mammalia; order Rodentia; family Muridae; genus Acomys; species Acomys minous. The sequence continues at coordinate 101,865,350 of NC_140487.1, read as the reverse complement.
TTTCTCTGTGTTAGCCTTGGCTGTCCTGGACTCTCTTTGTAGACCAGGCTGATCTCGAACTCACAGTGATTCACCTGCATCTGCCGCCCGAGTGCTGGGGTTAAAGGTGTGCGCCACCACGCCCGGCTATTTTGTTTTGTTTTGTTTTTTTGTTGCAGTATGTGCTCTTATTAGCTGAGCCATCTATCCAGCTCCTAAAAATAACATCTTTATTTAAAAAGTGTGTGCAGTGCAGAAGAGGCTGTCTGATCCTCCGAAGCTGAAGTTATAGTTGTGAGCCTGTTGAGCTACTTGATGGAACCCAACCCACGTTCTCTGCAAGAGCAGTAGGTGCTCTTTGGGACAGGGACTCTCTCTATAGCCCTGGCTGTCCTGGAACTTGTTCTGTAGAGCAGGCTTGGCCTCAAACTCACTAAGATCTGCCTGCCTCTGCCTCCTGAGTGCTGGGATTACAGGTGTGTGCCACCACATTCTGCTGGCTGGAAAGTAACTACTATTAAAATGTGATTGTTTAATTTTTGTTTCGTTTTGCGACTGGGTCTCTAGGTGGCCCATGCTGCCTTGAATTCACTATGTCCTGGAGGACCTTGAACCTGATCTTCTGACCTCTGCCTGCCAAATACTGGGGCAATGCGTACAGGCCACTGTGCTGGCCCTGGCCATGCTCTAATTGATCGTATTGTTTGTTTTGAGTAAGGCCTGCTTTGCTCACTGTGTTATGCCAATCCCCAAACTGATGAATTTGGGGAGGGGAAGCTAATTTATGGGTACCCAAATATGAGACAGAGCCCACACTGTTGAAGATTATTAATTTTTTTGGTTTGGTTTGGTTTGGTTTTTCAAGACAGGGTTTCTCTGTGTAGCCTTGGCTCTCCTGGACTCACTTTATAGATCGGGCTGTCCTGGAACTCACAGCAATCTACCTGCCTCTGCCTCCCTAGTGCTGGGATTAAAGGCGTGTGCCACCACGCCTGGCAAAGAGTGTTATTTAATATTTATTATTTTAGTAAGTCAGTGGTTACTCCTTGGCCAGCTTTAAACCAACAGCAACACATGCCCCCACTCTCCAACCTGTGTTCCCCAGACAGGTTGGCCTAACCTGTAAGGAAAGAGAAGCAAACGATCTGTGTTCTGCACAGGGGTGATCAAACCTCACGGATCTTCACAGAGAAAATTCCAGAATTTTCCTGTTGGAAGTGTGAAGTTTGGTCCTAATCCAAAGGTCACCCAGCAGATACTTTCACAGGCCCTGGGGAAGGACGGGTGCTTTCAACCAGTTGGAATGGCTTCCAAGTTCCCTTTAAAAAAAAAAAAAAAGTAGGCAACTATTCCTATCAGAATCTAGGTCAGAGTGTCATCTGCAGTAAAACTACAGGGAGTAGACTGCTAAGTAACCTTTGGTGACAGGGCTTTATCAGGTTTTCTTGGACGCAGTGCCTGCTTCCATGCAGCCTTCTCTGCCACTCAAAACCCCGTGCCTAGCACTCAGCCAGACTGCTCTACAGATGTCCTCTCTCCAGGCATCTCTGTGGCGTATTTTCATGTCCTTCTGGTACTTAGAAATCACCAGGGGACAAATTCACCTAGACCTTACCCAAAGTAGAATTTTTGTTTTGTTTTTTGTTTTGTTGTGCTTGCTACCACTATTTTTTACTACCTACGTTGGGTACCTTCAGTAATCATGAAGTCCTTTTCCCCTTCCCACCTGCACTCCCTCCCTCCCTTCACCCCCCCCCTTTTTTTTTGAGACAGGGTTTCTCTGTGTAGCCTTGGCTGTCCTGGACTCTTTTTGTAGACCAGGCTGGCCTTGAACTCACAGCGATCCGCCTGCCTCTGCCTCCCCAGTGCTGGGATTAAAGGCGTGCGCCACCACCGCCCGGCTTACATTATTTCTTTTATGTGCGTGTGTGAGAGCCTGAGCATAGGTAGTGAGTGCGCCATGCTTGTGCAGTGCCTGAGGAGGCCAGGTGGTGTCAGATCCCCTGGAGCTGGAGTTACAGATGCTTATAATCCACTATGTGGGTGCTGGGAACTCAACCCGGCTACCCTGGAAGAGCATTCGGTATCCAGTACTCCTAACTGCTGAGCCATCTCCTCTCAATACCCTGCTCCCCGTCATTTCACTTTCGAGACAGGGTCTCATGTAACCTAGGTTGTCTCTAAACTCCAGATCTTCCTGTTTCTGCCCCCCCAAGAACTGGGATTATAGGTCTGTGCCTCTGAACTTGGCCTCTTGGCTCTTTTCTGTTTTCTAGTGCTGTTGTACCATGCTGCAAACACAGCTGCATGAAAAATAGATGGCTCTCTGACTTCCACGCCAGCCAGGGAGACAAAGTAAGATCCTGTCCCTTGCTCCCCAATTATTATTATTATTATTATTATTATTATTATTATTATTATGGTCTTTTGAGACAGGGTTTCTCTGTGTAGCCTTGGCTGTCCTGGACTCGCTTTGTAGACCAGGCTGGCCTCGAACTCACAGAGATCCGCCTGCCTCTGCCTCCCGAGTGCTGGGATTAAAGGCGTGTGCCACCACGCCCAGCTCCCAATTCTTTTTTTAAATTGTGTGTGCTGGGGGGAGGAGTTGTACACGATGGAAGTGCAAGCCAAACTGCTGACCCATCTCTCCAGAACCCAGGCTTGAATTTCTGACCCTCCTGATTCCACTCCGGAGTTCTGAGACTAGTCGGGCTCTGCTACCCTCAGCTCATGGTGGGAGTGAGACTGTGGGGTAGAAGAAAGGCCCAGCTTTTGTGCTTCCGTGATGTGCCACAGCCCTGTCAGAGTCAGGGAAGGAAGCAAAGGGCTTCTGCAGGTTGCTGACAACAGGTGTGTAGGACAATCCATCTGTGACTGTTCCTTTTGGTAGGAGGGGGCAGTCTGCTGCCCAGGACAGATGACTTGAAAGACAGATACTGTTTCTGATCCCTGTTAAGTACTCTATGGACTTGTGACCTCCTTAGGGCTTAGCAGGCTTTAAATCTGGAGCCAGTGACAACTGTTTCAGCTCAGTGCTGGTGTTGGTGTCACATGTTAATGTGCCAAGGCACCCATTGGTCCTCTGTAGCTGAGGCTGCTCCTGAACTTTTTTTTTTGTTTTGTTTGTTTTTGAGTCAGGGTTTCTCTGTGTAGCCTTGGCTGTCCTGGACTCTCTTTGTAGACCAGGCTGACCTCGAACTCACAGGGATCCACCTGCCTCTGCCTCCTAAGTGCTGGGACTAAAGGTGTGCGCCCCATGCCCAGCTGCTCCTGGACTCTTGATCCTCTGTTCCTATCTCCCAAGTGCTGAGATTACAAGCAAGTGCCAGCCAGTAATACTCATCTTACCTTGTTTTTTATTTTTGGAGTCAAGGTTTGGCTGTGTAGTCCAAGCTGATCTGGAACCCACAACTCTCCCATCGTCTTGCCGCAGGATTAGAGGCTGGAGAGGTGGCTCAATGGGTAGAGCATTTGCTTCTTTTCCAGAGGTCCCAGGTTCAATTCCCAGCACCCACATGCCAGCACATAGCTGTCTCTAATTCCAAGAGGCCCAATGCCTTCTTCTGACTTCAGTGGGTCCTGCATGCATGTGGTGCATAGACATTTGTATGGAAAAATATTCATACACATAATAAAATAAAAATGTAAAGTTTTAGGATTAAAGATGTGTGTCACCAACCTCAGCCAAAGTTTTACCTTTAAAAATGGTTACTTTTAGCCAGGCGTGGTGGCACACACCTTTAATCCCAGGACTTGGGAGGCAGAGGCAGGTAGGTATCTGTGAGTTCAAGACCAGCCTGGTCCACAAAGCAAGTTTAGGACAGCCAGGGCTGTTACACGCAGAAACCCTGTCTCAAAATGTGGACCAAAAAAATGACTTTCTTATTGGAACTGAGAGCTAAATACTTTTTCTCTTCTTTTTCCCCCCGCCTCTTTGGTTTTTTGGGACAGGGTTTCCCTGTACATCCCTGTCTGCCCTGGACTCACTTTGTAGACCAGGATGGCCTCCAACTCACAGAGATCCACCTGCCTCTGCCTCCCAAGTGCTGGGATTAAAGGTGTGAGCTACCATGCCCGGCCCTCATAATATTTATTTATTATTATGTATAAAGTGCTCTGTCTGCATGTACACCTGCAGGCCAGAAGAGAGTTTCAAATCACATTATAGATGGTTGTGAACCACCATGTGGTTGGTGGGGATTGAACTCAGGACCTCTGGAAGAGCAGTCAGTTCTCTTAACTGCTGAGCCATCTCTGCAGCCCCCCCCCCCCTTTTTTTTTTATTCCAGTTTTCTTTGAGCAACTTTTTGTTTTCTTTTTTGGTTTTTCGAGACAGGGTTTCACTGTGTAGCCTTGGCATCCTGGCCTCACTTTGTAGATCAGGTTAGCCTCGAACTCACAGCGATCCACCTGGCTCTGCTTCCAAGTGCTGGGATTAAAGGCACATTCTACCACCGCCTGGCTTTGAGCAACTAGTAAAGTCTCATCTTTTCCACAGCCTTGCCACTTTTACCTCTAGGGCCTCTAACTCTGTAAAAATAAGAGGGGGCATTATCTGGCCGTGGTGGCACATGCTTTTAATCCCAGCACTCAGGAGGCAGAGGCAGGTGGATCGCTATGAATTCGAGGCCAGCCTGGTCTACAAAGTGAGTCCAGGACAGCCAAGACTAACACAGAGAAACCCTGTCTTGAAAAACAAAACAACAAATATGAGGGGCCAATTTTTGACATTTTTTGCATTTAAGGTACATAGATGTTTCCCCTATAGGTTTGTCTGTATACTATGTGTGTACCTGGTACCTGTGAAGGCCAGAAGAAACTGATTCTGGAATTACAGACAATTGTGAAGCAGCATGTGGGTTCTGGGACTCGAACTTGGGTACTCTGAGTCCTCTCTTTAGCCGGTACAATTTGAGAAGAGGTCTTAGTCACAACAGGGCCAGAAGGGCAGGTGAACACAGGGGGAAGCAGTGCAAGGCTGCATGGAGAACATTCAAACCCCCAGCATCTCACCTGGGATGATAACTAGACTCTGGAGACTAAACACACTCAGTTGGGTCAGCAGGGATATAGCATTGAACTAGGTCTCCCTCTTTTTTTTTTCTTTTCCTTTTTTTTTTTTTTTCTGAAACAGGGTTTCGCTGTTTCTAGAATTGCCTTGTTGACCAGGCTGGCCTCAAACTCATGGAGTTCCGCTTGTCTCTGCCTTCCAAGCATTGGGATTAAAGCCCGTCATGTCATTCTCTTACAGTCGAGAGTACTGATGCTTTCTTGATGTGGTAACTGGCCCAAGACAACACAGTAAATTTGAGGCAGAGAGGGGGATCAGAGCACAGTGTCCCAATTCCAACCATGTTGGGCACGAGGCCCTTGTAACTTTTTGGTATTCACTTATTCATGCATTCATTTGTTTGTCGTGAGAGAGCACCTGACGCGTGGGTGCACCCTTTGGTCTGATTTGAAATGGAGACTTGTGTATATTACTTAGCTGAAATTGTAGGTAGAGTTCCTTTTTTTGCCCCCAGTGCTAGAAACGGAGCCTAGGGGTTCACACGCTATGCTGTACCACTGAGTCACACACCAGCTTTTTTTTTTTTTTTAATTCCCTTTCTGACTCCCATGCTTTAACCGGCATGCAAATAAACTTGTTTTTCTCAATATTTGTGCAGGCCTACAAGCATGAAACTCTGGGATTGCTTCATCAGCAGAGATGTGTATCTCTCTCTTGTTTATCTACTGAGAGGGCAGGTATGTTTCAGATTGTCAGCATCTCTGCAGGGCAGGTGGAGGAGGAGACCAGGATTTCTGGGCAGCATGTGTCCCCTCTTCTAGATTCAGTCCCAGATGACAGTGACATCTACATCTGTGACAAGTGTGGAGAGTCGCAGAACCTTCCCTTTGCCTTTCCCCAGGCAGTCCCCAGGTGCAGGCCGTAGTGCTGAGAGGCTAAACAGAACGCACGTGCTGTGTCTGGAGCACACAGAAACAGGTGGATCTAACCTGCAGCCCAGGGGATCAATGTGCCTCAGGATAACTATGAATGCAGCCTGACATGACGTAGAACTGTAATTTAGCTGCACTCCTTTAGTCCCAGCACTTGGGAGGCAGGGGCAAGGGGATCACTGTGAGTTTCCAGGCCAGCCTGGCCACATAGTAACAGGAGAGTCAGAGCTACACAGTGAGACCCTGTCTGAAAAAGCAAAAAGCAAAACAAAAAACAAAATACAATAACAAAACAACAACAAACCCCTTAGAATTGTAAACTAAGACATTAAAAAAGAGGCCAATTTAAAAAAAAAAAAAAGAAAGAAAAAGAAAAGAGCCGGGCATGGTGGCGCACACCTTTAGCCCCAGCATTCGGGAGGCAGAGACAGGCGGATCGCCGAGAGTTCGAGGCTAACCTGGTCTACAAAGCAAGTCCAGGACAGCCAAGGCTACACAGAGAAACTCTGTCTCAAAAAACCAAAAAGAAAAGAGAAGAGAAGAGGCCAGTGATGTGGCTCAGTGGATAAAGGTGCTCATTTCTAAGCTGAATGATCTGAGTTTGACTTGTGGGACCCACTGTGGAGTAAGAGAAAAGACCCTGAAAGTTGCCTTCTAACTTCCACATTCCTGTGTCACCCACATTAATACATTTGGCTTGGCTGATGAGCAGTTATGTTTTCAGCTCACTAGCCAATGTCCACTGATGTGGTTTATTTTTTCTTCTTCTTCTTCTTTTTTTTTTTTGATCTTGATCTTCCTTTTTTTAAATTAATTTATTCTTGTTATATCTCAATGGTTATATTTTTTCTTCTTTTCCTTCCTTTCTTTCCCTTTTTTCCTTCTTCCTTCTCCTCCTCTTCCTCCTCCTCTTCTTTTTTCTGAAGACAGGTTTCTCTGCGTAGCCTTGGCTGTCCTGGACTCGCTTTGTAGACCAGGCTGGCCTTGAACTCACAGTGATCTGATTGCCTCTGTCTCCTGAGTGATGGGATTAAAGGCATGTGCCACCCCCTGGCCCTCCTCCTCCTTTTCCTCTTCTTCTTGTTTGTTTGGTTTATTTATTTATTTATTTATTTATTTTTTGGTTTTGCGAGACAGGGTTTCTCTGTGTAGCTTTGGCTGTCCTAGACTCACTTTGTAAACCAGGCTGGCCTTGAACTCACAGCGATCTGCCTGCCTCTGCCTCCCAAGTGCTGGGATCAAAGGTGTGCGCCACCACGCCCAGCTTTGTTTGTTTGTTTTGGCAGGGTTTCTTGTTTACTGTTTTGGGACTTATTTTGTAGACCAGGCTGGCTTTGAACTCACAGAGATCTGCCTGCTGCTGCCTTCCAAGTACTGGGATTAAAGGCTTACCACCAGCTAAAACATGATTCAGAAAACAAAAAACAAAATGAAACAAACAAACAAAAAATCTCCCAACTCAGTTGTGCAGCAATGTGGTTGCAATGTCAAAATGTTGGAAACACCTGGTGGGAAGGGTGGCTTTCCTGGGTGAGTAATACCAAATTTATCTGGTAGCCTGATCTTGCATTCCAAAACTATATCAGCATCCTTTCCATGGGGTGTGGTCTCGGTGGTCCTTCAAGCTGTCCCTCAGTGTGTTCTTCACACAGTGGCCTGCTCAGTTGTGCTTCTCTGCCATTCAGATACTCCTCTCATAGGAACGGGGACTCTGACCGCTGACAGTTGGCTGGCGCTGAGGGAACTCAGGGTTACTTGGTCCCTGGAGGGAGCATATGGGACAGGGCCTCCTGGCCATTCAGAGCTATCTCAGGCAGCGCTGACCTGAGGCAACTCACATGAGTCCCTGGGGGAGGCACTCCACCCAACACTTGCTAGGCACCCAGCCTAAGGCTCCACCTGGTGTTTGATGGTGATTTTGAGGATCAGATGTCACAGCACATCAAGCTGATGTCTTTGTGATAAAGGTAGATGCAGGGGAAGAGTAAATGCATGGAAGGGCAAACATCTGGGCCCCCTGGTGTCCCCTCTGGGCCCAGCAAAGCCTTTCTTGCCATTGCCTGGCTTACTCTGCCTCTCAGAGGGTGGGGAGTGGGAGGCAGGGTGCCTATTAAGCTGAGCTATAATAGACTGTCTTAGGGTTTCTATTGCTGTGATGAAACGCCATGACTGAAGCAAGCTGGGGAGGAAAGGGCTTATTTGGTTTACTCTTCCACAGCATTGTTTATTATCAAAGGAAGTCTGGTTAGGAACTCCAATAGGACAAGAAGAACCTGGAGGCAGGAGCTGAGGCAGAGGCCATGGAGGGGTGCTGCTTACTGACTTGCTCCTCATAGCTTGCTCAGCTTGCTTTCTTATAGAACCCAGGACACCCAGCCCAGGGTTGGCCCCACCCACAATGGGTTGGGCCCTCCCTGTCAATCACTAATTAAGACAATGCCTTACAGCGGGGGCGTGGTGGCACAGGCCTTTAATCCTAGCACTCGGGAGGCAGAGGCAGAGGCAGAGGCAGGAGGATCGTTGTGAGTTCAAGGCCGGCCTGGTTTACAAAGTGAGTCCAGTACAGGCAAGGCTACACAGAGAAACCCTGTCTGAGGGCGGGGAGAGGGGAGGGAGGAGGAGAATGAGGCCCTGAGTTCAGATCCCAGGACTCACCTGAGGCCAGATGCTATGGAATGGCCTTGTACTCTCAGCATCCTGCAGGCAGATTTGAGGCAGAGGTAGGAGAATCCGTGGAATCTCACAGGCCAGCTAGCCAGGCTTTCCCAGCGAGAACCAACACCTGAAGAGCAGACGTCCACACGCGTGCCTCGGCACGCATAGCTGAACTTCTTACACATGCGCGCGCACACACACAAACATTTTTGAAAAATTTGAAAAATAGTCAAAGTTTTTGGTGGTGTTCTGTTCAGCAGTGGGTCTTGCAGGTGAGTTTGAGGTCAGAGAAAAGAACAGTTACCTCAGTGTATGGCTAAGCTTTACGTGAACTTGACACTAGCTAGAGTCAATGGAGAGACCAGAGCCTCGAGTGAGAAAGTGTCTCCGTAAGATCTGCTGTAGGCAAGCTTGTAAGGCATTTTCTTTCTTTTTTTCTTTTCTTTTTTTTTGGTTTTTCGAGACAGGGTTTCTCTGTGTAGCCTTGGCTGTCCTAGACTCACTTTGTAGACCAGGCTGGCCTCGAACTCACAGCGATCTGCCTGCCTCTGCCTCCAGAGTGCTGGGATTAAAGGCGTGTGCCACCACACCGGCTGTCAGGTCCTCATTCTTGTGCTGTTCATTACCCACTGAGCCATATCCCCAACCCTAGGTTTGCTTGCTGGTCTCAAACATATTGCTTAAGCTGGTCTTAAACTCCTGATTCTCTTCCTTCCACTTGTCGTGTGTGTGTGTGTGTGTGTGTGTGTGTGTGTGTGTGAGAGAGTGTGTGTGTTGCATGCCGTGCTTTGCATGTGGAGGTCCCGGGACAATGTTCATGAGCCCCTGGTTTCTGTTCTTGTTACTTACATACCTCAGGGGACCTGGCCTGCAAACTTGCAGAGCATTCTGTCTCCACTTCGCATCTTGCAGTAGAAGAGCTGGGATTACAGATGTGTGCTAGGGCTGGAGAGATGGCTCAGCGGATAAGAGAGCTGTCTACTCTTCCAGAGGTCCTGAGTTCAATTCCCAGCAACCATATGGTGGCTCACAACCGTATATACTGGGATCTGACCCCTTCTTCTGGCATGCAGGTGTACATGCAGATAGAGCACTCATACATAAGATAAATAAAATATTTATAGATGTGTGCTACCACATCAGCTCTTAAAAAATTAACTAAGCCGGGCAGTGGTGGTGCATGCCTTTAATCCCAGCACTTGAGACGTAGAGGCAGGCAGGCAGGCAGGCAGGCAGGCAGAGCTCTATGAGTTTGAGGCCAGCCTGCTCTACAGAGCAAGTTCCAGGAAAGCCAGAGCTATACAAAGAAACCGTCTCTAAAAAAAAAAAAAAAACTCCACAAAATTAATTAATTATGCATTTTGTGTATGCTTGTGTGCCATAAGAGGGCATCAGAACCCATTATAGCTGGGTGCTGGTGTCACACGCCTTAATCCCAGCACTTGGGATGCAGAGGCAGGTGGATCTCTCTGAGTTCAAGGTCAGCATGGTCTACAGACCAAGTTCCAGGATAGCCAGGGTTACACAGAGAAACCCTGTCTCGAAAAACCAGAATTAAACAACAACAAGAAGAACATAACCCATCATAGATGGTTGTGAGCCACCGTGTGCTTGCTAGAAATTGAACTCAGGACCCCTGGAAGAGCACCCATCTTTTAATTGCTGAGCCATCTCTCCAGTCCCCACATCAGATTCTTTTTTTTTTTAAATATTTTATTTAATTTTTTAATTTATGTGCGTTGGTGTGAGGGTATCAGATCCTAGAGTTACAGACAGTTGTGAGCTGCCATGTGGGTGCTGGGAATTGAACCCAGGTCCTTTGGAAGAGCAGGCAGTGCTCTTAACCACTGAGCCATCTCTCCAGTCCCCTACATCAGATTCTTGACATGTAGCTTCGAGGAATCAAATTCTGGTCACCAGGCTTGAATGTCTAGTGCATTTGCTCACTGAGTCCCCAACCCTTTCAGTTTTTTTTTTTTTTTCAAGACAGGGTTTCACTATGTAGCTTTGACTGTCCTGGACTCGCAGTGTAGACCAGGCTGGCCTCGAACTCACAGCAATCCACCTGCCTGTGCCTCCCGAGCGCTGGGATTAAAGGTGTACGCCACTACTGCCCAGCTACCCTTTTTGTTTTTTTGAGACAGGGTTTCTCTGTATAGTCTTGACTGTCCTGGACTAACTTTGTAGACCAGACTGGCCTTGAACTCACAGTGATCTGCCTGCCTCTGCCTGCCAAGTGCACCACCACTGCCTGACCCTTTTTGGTTTTTAAAAGAGGTGTTATGCTATGTAGCCAGAACAGACCAGAACTTCCTTATCCTCCTGCCTCAGGGCAGGGATTGCATGTGTTGCTTGTTTGTCCTTCTAGGCACTTGTGGCATGCAGGTCCCGGCAGGAAAGCTGCCATGGTTAACCCACAGTGGTAATTAATGGCCATGCCTCCTTGACTTGGGCTCAGCCTCTGGCCCAGGATGCTTGCATGGTCACCATAAAATTAATTCTAATGAGAAAGGTCTGGGTTAAGAGCCAGAATACATTTTGCTGAAAATACACACGTGTGTGGCTTCAGAAATGGATACTCTGAGAGATCTTCACAGTTTGTTCGACGTAAAAGTGGACCACAGGTGCCTCAGTTGGAGAATCCAGCAGTGGCACATTGGATCCGCAGCCATCTGTCCCCGAGTGCACATCTGCATGTCTACAACCTGTCCATCATGGCAAGCAAGTCATCTCCCTTGCTTGCGCTCTGCTCTGGCTGCTCTATGATCTCAAATTCCCCCATGATCCGGGCCAACTCCTCATTCCGTTGCTGGTCCTGCGGGAGAAGGGAGGGTGGAGGAAGGGAAAGGATGTGTCTGCAGGGCCCCGAGGCAGGGCAGAAGCATTCACATTTCCATGCCTCCAGATTGGGGGAAAACAGAAGAGGGGACCTTTGGCAATCGAATGTATAAAAGATTTGTTTTGGGGCTGGAGAGACGGCTCAGAGGTTAAGAGCACTGGCTGCTCTTCCAAAGGTCCTGAGTTCAATTCCCAGCAACTACATGGTAGCTCATAACTATCAAGAATGAAATCTGGCACCCTCTTCTGGCTTGCAAGTGTTACATGCTGGCAGAACACTGTATATATAATAAATAAATAAATCTTAAAATTTTTTGTTTTTGTTTTTGTTTTTTAGTTTTTTGAGAGATGGTTTCTCTGTGTAGACCTTGGCTGTCCTGGACTCTCTTTGTAGACCAGACTGGCCTCGAACTCACAGTGATCCGTCTGCCTCTGCCTCTGGGGTGCTGGGATTAAAGGTGTGCGTCACCACGCCCTGCTTTGTTTTGTTTTTGTTTTCTGTGCATAAATGTCTTGTCTTCGTGTATGTATGTGCATCATATGCATGCTTAGTGCCCAAGGAGGCCAGAAGAAGGCATCAGACCCCTTGGAACTGGAGTCACACAGACGGCTGTGAGCTGCCATTGCTGGGAGTTGGACTGGAGTCCTGCGAGAGCAGCCAGTGCTCTTAACCACTGAGCCATCTCCATGCTCTAAAATAGTTAAAAATTTTAATTTATTATAAATTATTCAGATTACACCCCAATTCTTATCCCCTGACTTGTGGCTTCCTGTTCCCACCCTCTCTCCCCCTTCTGCACTGTTCTCCTCCCCTAGACCTGTGACAGAAGGGGACCTCCACCCCCACCACATGACCACAGCCTATCAGGTTTCATCTGGACATGCTCTAAAACTTCAGAGCTTTTGGAAAGCAGTTTTTTGTTTTTGTTTTTTTTACCAGACGATGTTGATGAAGATAGGTCTGGACCCCGTGAGGCCCTCACGTACCTGTGTAGCCTGTATGCTGATGACTTCATAGGACAACTCCTCAGGCCTGGACTGCGCCGCATGTCTGGATGGGGCAGGAAGAAACAGCCCATGGTTACAAGGTTAGTGCTCCTCTTCTTAGCATGGTGAGCCACCTCGCGAGGACATGCTAACCTGCTTTCTCTGCCTCATCTTCTGTCACTTCCCCTCGCCTCCCCACCCCGCCTCCCTTCCACATTCCTATAGTTCAGAAAATGACATGTGTTTGCATGTCTGCCAACATTGCCCCTCTCTGCTCCACAAGCTCTGAGGCTCAGGTCATGTGGCAGCCCCTTCAGACTACAGCGCCAGTCAGCCTTCACTAAGGCGTTTGCGACCAGCAGCTGAAATCCTCCCACCAGGCTGGGAGCCTGAGGCTGGCTCAGGGTCCTGTACCCCTTCCTTGTATGTGTTCACAAGCGTGTGCACATGTGCCATGGCAAGCACGTGTGAGTCAGAAGACAACAGTGGGCATCAGTTCTCTCGCCCTACCGTGTGGGACCTGGGGCTGGAATTCAGGTGCCAGGCTTGGGACCGTTAGCTGCTCAGCCATCTTGCCCGCCCGCTCAGCCTGGTCACCCCCCCCCCCCCCCGAATGCTTCTTGTTTAGCTTTGTGTTCAGTAAGACTTTAGGGCTTTGGGGGAATGACTTCAGGAAGCTCCAGCTGTTTAATCCCCAGGGAGCCTTTAGCTAGGACAACACAGATGCTGGGATTTCACTTGTGGTTCTTGCATCTGTGTTTATGTGTGTTGGTCTGAAGTTGTCATGTCTGGGTTTTCATCACACCTAGGGGTTTACATACGTATTTACACTTGGTCTAAGCCATGGGGACAAGACATGTATTGTGTATCTTTAAAGACTAGGTTTAGGGCTGCAGGAGAGCAGTAGGGCACTAGCTCCAGCATGCACAAAAGCCCTGGATTCGATCCCATATAAACGGAGTGTGCTGGTACACACCTGCAGTCCCAGTGCTTGGGAGGCAGAGGCAGCAGGGTCAGGAGTTCAGGGCTACACAGTGAATCTGAGGCCTGTCAAAAGAGAAAGAGAGAAAGAGAGAAAGAAAAGAAAGGGAGAAAGAAAGAAAAAAAACAAAACAGGTTTTAAACGTACTCCTCCTCTTCATCAGTTGTAAAAAGATTCAGCCGGAATCCTGGTTCAGGGCCACTGGGTTTCTGGATCTCCATCCCTCCCATTAGCCTGGCCAAGAAATTCAGCTCTTCTTTGGCAAGAGGGTTTGGAGCAATGTTTTCCTGTAAGAAACAACCGTGTGATTTGTAGCCACACAGGGCGCTCACATTTCCTGCCAAGACCCCAGAGACCCAGAGAGGAATTATACAACAAGGCAAAAACAATAACGGTTTAAATTATTTCTGGGCTCAACGAATGCACAGAAAGTAAGCTGAGCCAGAAGAGTAATCCAGTCAGCAGCAGACGGGCTCCAGCAAAGAAGCAAACTGCTGACTCTCAACTTTGAAGCTGAGTGGAATGCCCCCAGGGAGCCACACTTCTCAGACTACCTTCCTCCTTGGAGGAGAGGAGAAGGCCCCACTTCCTCTTCAATTCTGTCAGTCCAGTTCCCTCTGCCAAGTGGCTCCTGTCAAGTCTGCAGGTCAGAGGTACCACTCTAGAGAAACTCCCATACTGCCCTCTGGTGGTGACATCCAGGAACACAGACAGACTCTAAGCCTTTCCTCTCTTACCACCACCTTTTCCAGACTTTACTATTTACCTTCCTACACAGCTCTGGGCTCTATCTAATCCGCTACCATCAGTTACCGAAAACAACAAAGCCCCCTATGTCTTGCATAAAGAACAAAATAAAGGCCGGGCGGTGGCGGCGCACTCCTTTAATCCTAGCACTTGGGAGGCAGAGGCAGGTGGATCTCTGTGAGTTTGAGACCAGCTTGGTCTACAGAGTGAGTCCAGGACAGGCAAGGCTACACAGAGAAACTCTGTCTCAAAAAACCACACACACACACACACACACACACACACACACACACACACACACACAGAACAAAATGGAGCCTAGTGATGATGGTGGTGATGGTGGCATACATCTTTAATCCGAGCACTTGGGAGGCAGAAGCAAGAGGCAGTTGGATCTCTGTGAGTTCACGGTTGGCCTGGTCTTCAGAGGAATTTCAGGACACCCAGTGCTACAGAGAGAAACCCTGTCTTGAAACACCCTATCCCCCCAACCTCTCAAAATATATAAACAAATAAATAAAAAACAAAAACAAACAAAACCCTCAAATGGAGTTAAGACCTTTTAAAATCGGGCTCTACTGTCCTTGGGACTAACAGAACCTCTGCCACCTGCTTCTGCTGTGCTATGGTCCAGCCACGTGGAGTCTAGCTGCCTCTCCAAACAAAGCGTGTTCCTCCTGTCTCTGCTTGTCCTGCCACCGTGACTGTCACCCGCTCCTCCTCTGCTACTTGCTGTCTTGCCTGCCCTGGAGCGCTATTTCCACTCCCCCCTCCTCTGAACGCCTTTTTGATCCCTTGTCCCCCTGATCCCACCCCGAAGGACAGATTACGAGGTTTTTTGGCACAGACTGTCAATATGCTCCTTCCCGCTTGTTGCTGTTTGTTTCTCCCATTGTCCTGCCCAGGGAGCCAAGAGCCTTGACCGTCTACACCAAGCCTCTGTCCCAGTACCCAACCCATGGGCACAGCTCCACTAATGTGGGGCTAGTTGGTGAAAATTGTAGACATGGGAGCTCAGAGGAATGAAAACCTAATTTTTAAGGTGGCCATAACGTCATGACAACCAGGAAGCATTGGAAAGGGATGATTTGATAACTGCATCTGCTCACAGGTTGGGCCCAGCAGCCATAGGCCTCATGGCTCTGGTACAAAACTATCTGTCAAGTCCTGCTATGTGGCTCCTATTTAATTACAGTGGTGAACCAATCCCCAAATTACCTAATTAGTCAGATCACTGGAAGGCTCTGAGCAAAGCGACAGTTAAAAACCTATGTACATGTAAGGCTGAAGGGGAAGATGGCGAACAATGAGGGGAAAGCTGACTGCCAGAGTTGCTCCCTCCTCCCCATGCAGATTGTTGTGTGTAGAAAGAAGCAAGGAGGACAAGAACGGGGGTGGGGGTGGGGGGACGGGACACAGACGCTCACCTGTGTCTTGGAGGCTGAGTTCTTTGATGTTGCAGATATGTGGGTTTCTACAGGACGACTCACACTGTACCTGGTGTCAACAGAAAACGGTGCTGTTATTCAGCCTGCTTCACTGACTTCCTTCTAATTGGTAAGCACAGCTGTGGGTGTGGGTGTGTTTTAAGATTGATTTATTTGTTATTTATACAGTATTTTGCCTGCATGCCAGAAGAGGGCACCAGATCTAATTACAGATGGTTGCCAGCCTCCCAGGGGTTGCTGGGAATTGAACTCAGGAACTTTGGAAGAGCAGCCGGTGTTCTTAACCGCTGAGGCATCTCTCCAGCCTAGTACAGGTTTTTTGTTTATTTGTTTTGTTTTCTGACAGGGTTTCTCTGTGGCCCTCCCCAGCAGAGACACTAACCACTTCTCCATGATTACTTAAGATTATATATCTTGGGGCCTGGAGAGATGGCTCAGAGGTTAAGAGCACTGGCTGCTTTTCCAAAGGTCCTGAGTTCAATTCCCAGCAACCACATGGTGGCTCACAACCATCCATAATATGATCTGATGCCCTCTTTTAGCCTGCAGGCACACATGTGGGCAGAATATTATATACTTAATAAATAAATCTTTTAAAAAATTATATATCTTTTGCCTATGGAACTGCCTAGGAACCGTTGGCAGTTAAATGTCAGGGATTATATTTGGGGAAAGGACTCCGGTGGTTTTGTTTTTCCCTACACATGCTCTCATGTATTCCAGGCTGGACTCAAACTCACTATGAAGCCCAGAATGACCTTGATGAACTTTTCATCTTCCAGCTTCCATACCCCAAATATTGAGATTACAGGCTCGTACCATCATGGCACTTTATGTGGTGCTGGGGTGGAGCACAGGGCTTCACACAGGCTCGGCAAGCACCCTATTAGCTGAGCCACATCCTCAGTAAAGTCAGTGGGGTTTTTAGAACAGAAGGTTTTTTGTTTGTTTTTGTTTTTGTTTGTTTTGTTTTTTGAGACAGGGTTTCTCTGTGTAGCCTTGGCTGTCCTGACTCCCTTTGTAGACCAGGCTAGCCTCGAACCCACAGTGATCCACCTGCCTCTGCCTCCCTAGTAGAAGGTTTTTCTTTTTTAATGAATCGAGCGACCTATGTGTATTCAAGTTCATTTGGGAGGAGGATTTGCTTACATGTTAGTTCCCAGTTTCAAGACTCGGTCTCCATAAAGTTCAAAAGAGCCTTCCTTGTGTGCAGCCACAAAGTTTCCACCATACGTGAATTTCATCTTCTTCACTTCTTCGCCTTTGTCATTGAACATCCTGAAATACAAAGTATGACTCGCTGGGGAGTTCTCTAAGCTTGGGCAGCCTCAGAGGCCAGCTCATCATTTGCACACAGCAGGACAAATAGGAATTTAATCCCCAAGATGATAGGTTGGAGGCGTAGCTCAGCACACTTGCTTAGCATGTGCAAGATCATGCCATCCCCAGTACCCCGAAAACCAACCAACCAACTGTGTCAGTTGGGCAGTGACAAGAGCTGTGTAAGCACTTCAGAGTGCGGCCACTGATTCTCCTTGCAACCACTTCTGGATGGGAAGACAGATGCTTGCCCCAGCATCCTCCCTTCCAGTGGCAAAGCTGAGATTAGATCCTTGACCTCCGTATAGCTGAGCTTTACTGAAGAGGGGACAGAGAAGCAGAGGCTTGGCAGGGCTGCAGTTTGTGGGGTGGGGACACTCTGGCCAGTCACCACAGAGGAGTTACCTGATCACTCCAGGAACTTCAGTTCCCCAGGGAACAGGCCCGGACACTGGCAACACAAAGTGACCGTTAGAATTCTGAACTTTGTCCTTTAGAAATGTGGATACCTGGAAAAAAAATATAAATTTGGTGTCATTTTTCTGGTATGTTATTTCTTTTTTTCTTTTTTCTTTTTTGGTTTTTCAAGACAGGGTTTCTCTGTGTAGCCTTGACTGTCCTAGACTGGCTTTATAGGCCAGGCTGGCCTCGAACTCATAGAGATCTGCCTGCCTCTGCCTTGCCCAACTGATATGTTTTCATGGACAAAAATCCTCTGGGGATGACCAGTGGGCAGTGGTTTGTGAATGGTATCTAGTGAGCGTGTAACACAAGGAGAGAAGCATACGCAAACTGACATACAGGGTTAGAGGTACCTCACCCACACGATGCCTTCATATATATTCATTTGTGCATATGTGTGAGCAAGTGTATGTACACTTACATATATGGGTGCCCGTGGAGGAGGCCAGAAGAGAGCAGTGGGTCCCCTGGAGCTGGAGTTATAGGGGGTTATGAGCAACCCAAGCTAGGTGCTCCTAACGGCTCAGCTCCTCCTCCAGTTCCACGTGATTGGATGACTTCTGAACTTCATCCTAAACCCTGCAAAGTGAACAGTGTTTTCCTATTTTAAAGATGAGAAACATTGTGCTGGAGAGATGGCTCAGAGCGATGTCTGCACTGGCTGCTCTTCCAAAGGTCCTGAGTTCAATTCCCAGCAACCACATGGGGGCTCACAAGCATCTGTAATGAGATCTGGTGCCCTCGTCTGGTGTGCACGTGTACATGTAGACAGACACTGTATACATAATAAATAAGTAAATCTTTTTTTTTTTTTTTTTTTGGTTTTTTAAGACAGGGTTTCTCTGTGTATCCTTGGCTGCCCTAGACTAACTTTGTAGACCAGGCTGGCCTTGAACTCACATCAATCCGCCTGCCTCTGCCTCCCGAGTGCTGGGATTAAAGATGTGCGCCACCACGCCTGGCTTTTTTGTTTTGTTTTTTTTTTTAAGACAGGGTTTCTCTGTGTAGCCTAAGCTGTCCTGGATTTGCTTTGTAGACCAGGCTGGCCTTGAACTCACAGCGATCTGCCTGCCTCTGCCTCCTGAGTGCTGGGATTAAAGGCGTGTGTCACCACTGCCCGGCAAAATTTTTTTTTAATAAGTAAATCTTAAAAAAAAAAAAAGACCTGGGAATGCAAGTCAGGAGTTGAATACAACCTAGCATGTGTAAGCCCTGGCATCAAGGATGGGGAGCAGGCAGAGCCTATACATAGCATGTCATTCTCTTTACTAGTCTGCTTGGAGGCCTAGGAGGTACTTAGTTTAGAGCACGTGCTGAGTGAGCATGGCTGTGGTGCTGGGTCCACACTCTAGAGCTAGAAAGAAAAAAAGAAAGAAAGAAAGAAAGAAAGAAAGAAAGAAAGAAAGAAAGGCCTATTTTGGACACAGGACACAAGTGTATGTGTAAAAGCACCACCTGGTGGTCTGAATGAGAATATGCCTAGGCTCCTATGCTTGAATATTTGGACCCCAGTTGGTGGAACTGTTTGGAACAGATTAGGAAGTGTGGCCCTGTTAGAGAAGGTGTAGCCTTGTCCCTCACTCTGTCATCGTAGACCCTAGTCCTTAAAAACCATAAGTAAGCCCAATTAAATGCTTTCTCTTATAAGTTGCCTTGGTCATGGTGCCACAGCCAACAACAGAAATATAACTAAGATACATTATAGGACATTCCACATAGTATACTTGAGCATAGCAGTTTATGAAGAGAGCAATGGCAGGTCAGGGATGCTGGGGGAGGGGATGCTGGAGCCAGGGATGCTGGGGCCTGGGATGCTAGGGGCTGGGATGCTGGGGCCTGGGATGCTAGGGGCTGGGATGCTGGGGCCTGGGATGCTAGGGGCTGGGATGCTGGGGCCTGGGATGCTGGGGGCTGGGATGCTAGGGGCTGGGATGCTGGAGCCAGGGATGCTGGGGGTGGGATGCTAGGGGCTGGGATGCTGGAGCCAGGGATGCTGGGGGTGGGATGCTAGGGGCTGGGATGCTGGGGGCTGGGATGCTAGGGCCTGGGATGCTGGGGCCTGGGATGCTAGGGGCTGGGATGCTGGGGGCTGGGATGCTAGGGGCTGGGATGCTGGAGCCAGGGATGCTGGGGGTGGGATGCTAGGGGCTGGGATGCTGGGGCCTGGGATGCTGGGGCCTGGGATGCTAGGGGCTGGGATGCTGGGGGTTGGGATGCTAGGGGCTGGGATGCTGGAGCCAGGGATGCTGGGGGTGGGATGCTAGGGGCTGGGATGCTGGGGGCTGGGATGCTGGGGCCTGGGATGCTGGGGCCTGGGATGCTGGGGGCTGGGATGCTGGGGGCTGGGATGCTAGGGGCTGGGATGCTGGAGCCAGGGATGCTGGGGGTGGGATGCTAGGGGCTGGGATGCTGGGGGCTGGGATGCTGGGGCCTGGGATGCTGTGGCCTGGGATGCTGGGGCCTGGGATGCTAGGGGCTGGGATGCTGGGGGCTGGGATGCTAGGGGCTGGGATGCTGGAGCCAGGGATGCTGGGGGTGGGATGCTAGGGGCTGGGATGCTGGGGGCTGGGATGCTGGGGCCTGGGATGCTGGAGCCTGGGATGCTAGGGGCTGGGATGCTAGGGGCTGGGATGCTGTTTGATCTGGAGGAAACAGGTATTTATTGTGTATGATGCTTCAGGAGCAGAAATGAGCAGGCACAAGTCATGTTCTAAGGGTAAATGGGCTTAATCAGGCGAGTGAAATGACCTTTAAGGAATTCTTCACTTTCAGACCCTGTGATGAAGGAATATGAGTTTAGCAGAGAGGAGAAAGCTGGGTCCACTGAATGCTCCTCTAACTAACCCTACTCTCTCCCAGCCTCTCTCATCCTTTAGAATGTCCAATCTTAGTGAGCACTATCCGGCCACCAAGCTAGCAATCTGAGCCACCTTCAGTTCCTTTCATTTTTCTCTTGGGTGGCAAGCCATGCCAGCGTAATGGGCTCCTTGTACCTGGCGTCCTTCTCTCCCCGACCTGCTGCTCCTCATTGCTGACCACCATCTCCTGCCTTCCTTATCTGTTTCGAGCCAACTCCCCATCCTAGTGCTCTTCTGGACTACTCAGCAACCATGTACCTTCCTTAAAGCCCTTGGCTTCCTGCTGCCCAACAGATCATGTCCAGCTGCAGGTGCATTTCTGACTCCTGTGTTCCCCATATGCAAGCGCTGAACCCCACCTCCAAGCCCTGGAAGCAATAGCCTTAGTTAGGTAACCGGGCCAGTATCCTTTGTTCCCACCCTGTCCCCATCCCTTTTTCCATGGGCCTGCCAAAAATGTGTCTTGGGGTAGAAGACAGAGGGGAGGGGGAGGAAGGGGGAGGAGAGAGAGAGAGAGAGAGAGAGAGAGAGAGAGAGAGAGAGAGAGAGAGAGAGAGAGAGAGAGAGAGAGAGAGAGAACACACACACACACACACGTACGTGCATGTGTGCACACTCAGTAGCTGCCTGCTGTGTAAGCATAAAGACCCAACTTCCCCTACAGTCCATGTGAAAACAGGAGTTTTACTGTAAGAGGAAGGGCAGCTTAGAGTCCCACCTGCAGCTGCTGCCAGAGGGCCCTGTCCATCCAAGGACAGCTGCTCAGGACAAATGGATACTAAGTAATGGCTCAAACAAATTTGTAGGTTACTCACCTATAACCCCAGATGAAAACAGGCAGGTTCCACAGGCTTGCAAGCCAGCCAGTGTAGTCTAATTGGCAAACCCAGACCCCAGTGGACATCTGTACCTCAGGAGATAAGGTGGAGGTGGGGTGTGGTGGTGCATGCCTTTGATCCCAGCATTTAAGAGGCAGAGGCAGGTGGATCTCCGTGAGTTCAAGCCTTGAGTTTGTTGATATGTAGCTGAAGGGGCTTGTGGGGCTGAGATGGTTGAGGGCCCTAATGGAAGTGGCCTTAGTGCAGTCTCCCTACAAATAGGGCAGGACTATGGCCACATTTATGATGCCTCACGTGGTTAAGGTATAGAAAGCTTGGTATTGGACATGGCAGCTTTGTATTTGCTCTAGTTTTTAAAAAAAAGCGAGAGTTCTTGGTGCAGAACTGTGTTTTCTTCATTTAGTTGGTTTTGCTAACAAATCTAAAAACTATCCATACTATTTTGAAAACAGAAAACTTGTATAGGCAATCACAAGTTGCAGCTGAGCAGAAACATTATTAAAGACCAGACTTGGGAACCCAGCCCAGATGTTAGGCTCATCAGAAGAGGGTTGCCAAGCTGTGGGAGTCGTCAGTCATCCTGCTTCCACACCCCCCACTCCCCACCCCCGCCGGGCTGGAGATGCAGCTGAGGACGCCTGTGAACTCCTGCTCCTCTTGCCTCTACCTCTAGAGTGGAGCATGTGCTGCCATGACTACCGTGACTTTGATGTTTCCTTGTCTACCCATTTAGCAATTAAAGCCCAATATATTTAGCGGCACAATACATTTTAATGATTTCACTATAGAATTATGATTAGCCATGCCTTTTCATTACAATGCATTTTATCTCCTCACAACTGAGAAATCAATATTGCTGTGTATATTAGTACAATCCATAAACTATGCCTGAATATGCATGGTCCTGGTACACTACTAAGTGGAATTTTCATTATGTTCAAATTGATTTTAAATCTGCTGCAGAATTTAAATCTTGCTAGTATTTTCATCATTTTATATTTTCACCCATAAACATTAGAGATCTTAGTTTATACATTAGAGGTTAGATTAGAACTTAGTTCTTGCTCCATCCACAGTGAATCCAATGAAATTACTCATGAGTGTTAAAAATAAAGTTGGCATTAGGGCTGAATGCCCTTCCTTGGAAGGGAAATACATTCAGGCACAGACTGTACTCAAGTCCCTTTCTTGGTTTGGTTTGGTGTGTGCATAGGTACGAGGCCCCAAAGGTGCAGAAGGGGTTGTGTTTTCTTGCTCTGCTTGTCCTCCACAGTTCCTCACTCCCAGGAGGTAGCACTGTGACCAATTTCTTGCATATTCTTTGTAGACGAGTTCTATGCCATTCACATATAAGCACACACATACATTGCGTATGCTCCTTCACTAGGTTCTTCTAGCAAACCCCAAACACATACAGTCATTTCCACTTTTCCAGGCCAAGGAGCTAGGATGCCAGAGCACAGGGCTTGGCATGCAATTGACACTGCCTAGCACCAGGGCCTCAGCTTTTGGGAGGAACAGAGCCCCATCCAGGAGAGTCACCCCCACCCAAGTTTAGAAGTGTGGTTTTGAAAGTTAGGGCATAGAACTGTTTGGAGTAGGCATGGCACAATGAGAGAGGGACCTTTAGGGGACAACAGATTGCAGGCTAAGGATGGAGCTCAGTGGCAGGGAACTTGCTTAGCACACACAAGGGCTTGGTCAGGGTGTCCCAGAAACTGGGAAAAAAAATAATGTGACCCTAAGCTAATGTGTTGGCAGCTTGGAGAGAAGGGCAGAGCTATAGGAAGAGCAAAACCTATGCACTTTAGAAGCAACTGGACAAGCCAAGGATGGCGAGTCAAAGTGACACCGGTTCTGGGCCACATGAATGGTGGAAAGGAAGTCCTCAACAGAAGCCAGAGAGTCAGGCACAGCTGGCTTTCAGGGAAGGGTTTAGTGGCAGACATGGACCTAAAGGCCGAATGATGGACTTCGGCAAGTAGGTGGATGGGTGAAGGCAGGAGGAGGGAAGCCTGGGGACAGGTGAAGGAAAGGCCAGAAGGGAAGTGGGAAAGCCAGGAAAGGGGAGCATCTCATGGGGCAGGAGGCAGCCATGCAGCAGTGGCTCATGCTGGGACCTTGAGGATGGTAAGCTGGGGAAAAGCTTTGAGATGACACTACTACCTGGACAGCACCGCTCTTTTGTAGAAGCAAAGGATGAGCCCACATTTCAAAGCAGCTCAATGGAGCTCGGGGGAAAAAATGGCTTAAATCTATCATGAGAATGCTGATAGTTGCATATTCAAATCATGATGGGCATCACTAGCTGGGCAAAATCCTGTTCCCAGTCTTTTCCAATGACTGGTGTGTGGCTAGGCAGCCAGGGGTGTGTGTGTGTGTGTGTGTGTGTGTGTGTGTGTGTGTGTGTGTGTGTGTGTGTGTGTGTGTTTTCCAGGCACTTACCCGGATATGCAGGTCTTGGAAGAAGATAAGCAGTGTCTGCCGGATCAGCTGGAACTCCCCAGCAGAGAGACTCCCATATGTCTGCAAGGTGGTAGGAAATATTGCATTTTCCACCATGGGATGAGTTGTGGGGACGTGTGGGGTTGGGGTACTCAGGGGTGGGATTCAGATAAGCAGGGACTTTGACAGCAGGAATGTCAGTACCCTCCCTCCCAAGTAGAACAGGCCCGGAATGTTTGCTCCCTACGATTGAGCCAACATGCAACTCCCCACACCCTTTCAGATGTCAGGGGAAAATTCTTTGTTGCTGTTTTCCCACTACAAAGGCGACAGCAGAGGGCATAAGATAACTGCCCATTGTAGTTACAAAATAGGCAGCTGTGGGATTTTAGAATGTTCTAGGAGAGTGGCAAGCTTTGGCCCTGTCCTTGTAATCATAGAGTCTGCTGGTTCTTACAGTTGACTGAGAACAAGGGCTGTGCCAGGGAGGGGACAGGCTGGTGGCATGCTTACTTCTGTCAGTTGCCGGAAGGTCTCGTCCACCTGATTCAGGATGGTTGGGGAGTCCTGGATGAATCCCCTGATGGAGTCTAAATGGTTGAAAGTGACCAGCAGCACATCCTTGGGACGTGGACACAGCAGGACTTGATATTTGAAAGCCATGATCATCAGGTCATAGAGCTGTCAACACGGACACAGGGTAGATGGGATCATACAAGCAGCTTAGAACCGTTGCTGAAAAGCACCCATGGGCGTGCCTCAGGTGACCACATGGATTGTCCTCCAAGCCAGAGCACTTCTGAGAATGTGAGGGGGTGGGTGATGCGAGTAACTAAGCTAAGACAGCAGGAGTAGCCAGAAGGTCCCTGGGAAACTGTGGTTTCTGGTCATCCTTTGTCTTCCTGATGGGACACATCTGAAACCCGACTGGCTGCTGTGAGTTCTGCACTGGGCACTGGATGGCCACCCTGTTTCTGCTTCTTCCCTTGGGGTGTCCAGGCCCACTGTGTACCGGGGCTCAACGGCAGGGACCACCATTTGAGAGGTGGAGGCAGGAGGATCAGAAGCTTGAGGTCATCCTTAGCTTCACAGTGAGCTGGAGCCTGGCCTGGGCGACGTTAAGACTCTAGCTAAGAGAAATCTCATT
This sequence comes from Acomys minous, assembly GCF_964271855.1. Taxonomy (NCBI): domain Eukaryota; kingdom Metazoa; phylum Chordata; class Mammalia; order Rodentia; family Muridae; genus Acomys; species Acomys minous. The sequence goes on along the minus strand of NC_140487.1, from coordinate 101,840,700 downwards.
AGTTTAGTTTCTCCCCAATGCCCTAGATTTTTATGTCTAAGGCCAATGTTGTCCTTAGGAGTGCCACCCACTTTTTTTTTTTTGTTTTTTGTTTTTGTTTTTTGGTTTTTCAAGACAGAGTTTCTCTGTGTAGCCTTGATTATCCTGGACTCGTTTTGTAGACCAGGCTGGCCTCGAACTCACAGCGATCCGCCTGCCTCTGCCTCCCGAGTGCCGGGATTAAAAGCATGAGCCACCACCGCCTGGCTCACCCACCTCTTTTGAGACAGGTTCTTTCATTGGTCTGGAGCTCACTGATTCAGCTAGGCTGGCTGGCTAGCAAGCCCCAGACATCTTCCTGTCTTTGTCTCCCTGGGATTATAAGTGCATGCCACCATGCCACCATTTGGGAGGATCAAACTCATGTTCTGGTGTCCTGTAAGGCAAGCACTTGTGACCGAGTCATTTCCCCAGCCCTAATGTCCCACTGTGCTGCAGGATCCCTCCAGAACAAACAATACATTTGGCTGCCAGGCTATTCTGGGTTCCTTTTGCCTTTGATGGCTTCACTGACTCTCCTCATTGGTCACATTGATTTTTTTAGATTTACTTTTTTGTTTGTTTTTCTTTTCTTTTCTTTTTAATATTTATTATGTATACAGTACTTTGCCTGCATGTACACCTGCAGGCCAGAAGAGGGTACCAGATCACATTATAGATGGTTGTGAGCCACCATGCGGTTGCTGGGAATTGAACTCAGGACTTCCAGAAGAGCAGTCAGTGCTCTTAACCGCTGAGCCATTTCTCCAGTCCCCTTGTTTGTTTTTCAAGACAAGGTTTCTCTGTGTAGCCTTGCCTGTCCTAGACTCCCCTAGTAGACAAGGCTGGCCTCGAATTCACAGAGATCCACCTGCCTCTGCCTCCTGAGTGTTGGGATTAAAGGCATGCGCCACCGCTGCCTGGCTAGATTTACTTTTATTTGTGTGTATACGTGTGTGTGCATGAATGTGTGTACAGGTAAAATGGAAGCTGAAAGAGAGTGTCTGATCTCCAGGAGCTGGAGTTACAGGCCACTGTGAGCCATCCCACCTGGGTACTGAAAACTGAACTTTTAGTCCTCTGAAAAAGTAACAGATGTACTTAGCCACTGAGCCACTTGGCCTGCTGCTCGGGTTTGCATTTTGTAGCATGCCAGTGCCATGTGTCTGACACTTTTCTTGTGGTCAGAATGGAGCTATGGGCTCTGTGGAGGAAGACCACAGGTGATGTGCCATTTTTATTCACACCATATAGGAGACATGATGCCAGCATCCCCATCACTGTGACGGGGCCCCTCCAACCTGCTGAAGAAGGCTGTTGAGTGTCTGCATGAGAAGCCCTGAAAATGCTTGGTTTTTCATGGCAGAGCTGAAATTTATTGCAAATGAAGTAGTGTTAAAGTTTTTCCTTTTATGGAACTGGAAAGATGGCTCAGCAGTTAAGAGCACTGACTGATTTTCCAGAAGACCCATTGTTCAATTCCCAGTGTCCACAAGGTAGCTTACTGTTGTCTGTAACTCCAGCATCCAACACTCTCACATAAACATACAGACAAAACACCAATAAAAACTAAAAAGTTTTCCTTTTAAAACATGATGATGATGATGATGATGATGATGATGGTATTTTTTGAGAGAGGGCTTCTCTGGTTAGTCTTGGCTGTCCTGGAACTTGCTCTATAGACCAGGCTGGTCTCAAACATCCAGAGATCCACCTGCCTCTGCCTCCAGAGTGCTGGGATCAAGGGCATGGTCACCACTACCTGGCTAAAACCTAATTGTTTTTTTGTTTTTGTTTTTGTTTTTTTTTCAAGACAGGGTTTTTCTGTGTAGTTTTGGCTGTCCGGCACTCGCTTTGTAGACCAGGCTGGCCTTGAACTCACAGCGATCCACCTGCCTCTGCCTCCCGAGTGCTGAGATTAAAGACGTGCGCTACCACTGCCCGACTAAAGCCTAATCCTTAACGTATATCTATTGCTTCTATTAATGGGTTTCACCGTGGCATCTGCATACACGCACACGCTTCGGGCACACTGGCTTGCCTAACTGCTCTCTCGTACCCTCTTCCAGAGGTAAAGCTCAGGGGGTTGAGTCCTTGATCTGGGGCAGCACATGCTCATGCCCATAAATAGGGATGTGAATGGCAGGGCTCTCTTTGGGCAGGTGCCACACAACAGAGAGATTGGGTACAGATGCCTCCTGAGATCCTGTCACCCTGGCAACTGGCCACAGCTCATAGTTTCATGTACCTGTTTCCCCCAAGACACTGCTGCATATGGAATCCTACTTGACCCCATCTGGGACTGTCCACAACAGGGGCAACTGCGGCAGCTAAGCTAAGCGGCTGCCTGCTCACCTTATCCATGCTGGCCTGGTTCAGTCGCATGATGGAGGCATGGGCCAGGCGGTCATACACAGTCCTCAGGGCCTTTTTGGAGTACAGTTCCTGGGGTTTGAACAGCTCCTCTATAAACTTTCTGTTGAACATGGTTGAGATGATGTCATTCAGAACTGTAGAGACAAGAGAGAATGCCGATAAGAGAGGGAGGTACCGCAAGAAGCCTTGCTTAGGGGTGCTGTCTGTGTATGAACGGAGCGAGGCACAGGCAGAGCCGAGATACGGAGTGCTTGGTTAAAGCAGCCCAGGTGTCCAAGAGGAAGCAGGGCTCAGGGGTGCTCTGTGGCAAGCTTTCAGGGCAAATGTCCATGGGGACAATATTCCAGAAGACCGTGCTTTAGATGGTACACCCCACTTCACAAACATTCTCTGCCTTGATAAAGAAACTATTTCTCTCTCCTCTCTCTCTCTCTCTCTCTCTCTTCCCACATCCCCCCCCACCCCTGGCTGTCCTGGATTCACTTTGTAGACCAGGCTGGCCTTGAACTCTGCCTCCCAAGTGCTGGGATTAAATGAAGGCATTACCATGCCTGGCAGAAAATCTTTCTTAAAAAAAAAAAAAGTACCACTTTGCTTTGCTCTGCAGTGGTGGAGCATACCTCTTGTCCCAGCTCTCAGGAGGCAAAGGCAGGTGGATCTCTGAGTTTGAAGCTAGCCTGGTCTACAGGATGAGTTCCAGGGCAGCAAGGCTACACAGAGAAACCATGCCTCAAAACCAAAACCAAAACCAAACCAAACCAACCAACCAACCAACCAACCAAAAAAAAAAAAAAAAAAAAAAAAAAAGAAAGAGGGAACAGGAAAAGAATGTGGGGCTGGAGAGACGGCTCATCTGTTGAGAGCATTTGTTGCTCTTGCAGAGGACTTGTGCTCAGTTTCCAGCACTCACATGATGGCTCTCAAGTGCCATTAACTACAGTTCCATGAGAGCCGATGCCCTCTTCAGATCTCTGAGGGCACCAGGCATGCAAACACTATACATACATACACATATGCAGGCAAAACACTTATACATACGAAATAAATAAATCCAAACCTTTTCTATTAAAAAGACTATTTAAACATATAAAGAGTATAAGTTAGAGCATATCCTTACAAAGAGAAACAGCACACACATTCTTAAAAAAAAATTATGCCAGGCATAGTGTCGCATGCCTTTAATCTCAGCACTTGAGAGGCACAGGCAGGTCTCTGAGATCGAGGCCGGCCTGGTCTACAGAGTGACTTTCAGGTGGGACGCTGTTTCATCAAAACAGTAACAAAAATCAAATAACTAAATGTAAGTGTTGTTACTAGTTTGTGTGGGGAGGTGTGTATGAGGTGTGGTGTGCTGTGTGGAGCTGAGAGGACAACTTTGTGCCCATTTGTCTTCCCTTCCACCTCACCAAGATTTGTGGGCACTGAAGTCGGGCTGTCAGGCTGCATGGTAAACATTTTAGCCGCTGAACCAACCCACTGGCCCTTTTACCAATAATAGTCTACCTTATTATTAGTGTGTGTGTGTGTGTGTGTGTGTGATGCATGCTGTTTTTCTTTTTTTTTGCAATCTAAATTGTTTTTCTCCTAAAATTAAACTTCATAAATATCAGGCAAACAATGGTGATTTACTTTTCGTAACAAATATCTCATGAAAATAGATATGCTGCCCCCTGGATATTGATTACAGCGTCTTTAGTGCTTCTACAAACCTGTGCCCTTCAGACTGCCCCATGCCAGCACGCCCTGACCCCTCTTTGACCTATGATATTGACTGCACAGCACTGGAACAGATCCCGCCCTGTTGGGCTGGTAAAACTCCCAGCTGTTGGGAATTAAAGACTCGGACAAGCCAACATGGCGTCAATCTCCTCATGTAGCCATTCTCGCTCCTCAGCAAGCACCCTAGTGAAGGCAGCGGGGACAGGCGAGCGTAGGTTGTTCTTCATTTTTTTCATATTGTTATTGTGGGGTGTGAGTGCGGTGGGGAGGTACATGTGTGCTAAGGTACATACGTAGAGGTCAGAGGAGAACAGTGTGGCATGGCTTCATTCCTGCCACCTTTGCAAGCCTTGTGGGGACTGGACTCAGGTTGGCACATTAGCTTGCCAGGTGCCCTGACCTGCCAGCCCAGATCAGTCTTGAAGAAAAATGTAAAATTTGTGTGTCTGTGTGCGTATATGTGCGGTGCCCTCAGAGGCTAGAGGGGACTGACCCAATGGATCTGGGATTGAAGGTGCTTGTCAGCCAGCTGACATGGGTGCTGGAACTGAACTAGGGTCCTCTGTGACAGTCGTACATGCTCTAATCACTGAGCCATTTCTCTAGCCCTCCAGATTAGTCCTAAGCCAGTTATTTTAGAATAAAGGGGAGAGTATACAGATATCAGAAGCATATATTCACAGACAACTGGGTTACTTAGTTACACAAAATGAATTAAAAAAAAAAAGAGTATTTTTAGCCAGGCATGGTGGTGCATGCCTTTAATCTGCCCCTGGGAGGCAGAGGCAGGCAGATTACTATGAGTTCGAGGCCAACGACAGCCAAGGCTAAACAGAGAATCTTTGTCTCTGTGGGGGAGGCGGGGAAAGAGTATTTTTAAAGATATATTTGTTGTTATATAAAGTGAAAATGCCAACCATTCAGTTTTACCAATGAAGACTCAGGAGCCAGATGCTGGGGTGAAAACCTGCTAGCTCAGAGAAGTAGAGAAAGCACCCAGCTGACCTTCCTACTCAGTTCACGTCCCAGAGGAAACACCATAAAGCTTACTAGCTCAGTTGACAGCCCAGGAGGAAAAGCCAAAAAACTAAAAGCCAAAGGCTTGCTAGCTCAAAGCTCAAAAAACCACTTCTTATCCATGCTGGTTTTTTTGTTTTTGTTTTTTGTTTTTGGTTTTTTGAGACAAGGTTTCTCTGTGTAGCCTTGGCTGTCGTAGATTTGCTTTGTAGACCAGGCTGGCCTCAAACTCACAGCGATCCACTTGCCTCTACCTCCCAAGTGCTAAGATTAAAGGTATGTGCCATCACACCTGGCTATCCTTGTTGTTTAAATACCCTTCAACTCAAAGTCCCTCCTACTCTTTAATCCCTGTCAACTGGTTTCTTGCTCTGCCTCTTGACCTAGGGTTAACTTTATTAAATCCTGCTTACAAAAAGTTCTTGTATTAAAGGTGTGTGCTAGGGCTGAACCATCCCACAACTAGAAACAGGTTTTTACAGTTCACAATCTTGGGATTCATAATGGGATGAAATATCCTCTCTCTCTCTATATATATATTTTAATCTATCAGTGCTCTAGCTGCACATACACTTGCAGGCCAGAAGAGGGCATCAGATCACATTATAGATGGTTATGAGCCACCATGTGGTTGCTGGGAATTGAACTCAGGACCTCTGGAAGTACAGAAAGTGCTCTTAACCTCTGAGCCATCTCTCCAGCCCCTTAACATATATTTTTATTGTTTTAATTGTGTGTGTGTGTGTGTGTTGTATAGGCATGTGCGAGAGAATGTAGGTACCCAACAGAAGCCACAGGAGTCGGGTCGCCTGGAGCAGAGTTACAGACAGCTGTGATCACTTGACTGTCCTGGACTCACTTTGTAGTCCAAGCTGGCCTCGAACTCACAGCGATCCACCTGCCTCTGCCTCCCGAGTGCTGGGATTAAAGGCATGTGCCACCACGCCCGGCTCGCCGGAGGGGGGGGGGTGGGGGGAAGGGGGGGAATGAATTCTTAATATGAGTGCTTAGTTTTTCTTCTTTTTTTCTCCTCCTCTTCCTCCTCCTCCCTGGATCTTGCTCAGTAGACCAGACTAGCCTCTGCTTCCCAGGCTCTGAGATTAAAGGCGTGTGCCACCACTATCCAGCATGAGTGCTTATTTCTGAAAGTGCTAGGTGGTTGGCTCTGGTCCTCTTAGAGAACTAAGGCAACAAAGAGTTGGAATTGTTTATTATTTTTTTTAAAAGATTGATTTATTTATTATGTATACAATGTTGTGTATGCACGTACAAATGTAGGCCAGAAGAGGGCTTCAGTTCTCAGTATAGATGGTAGTGAGCCATCATGTGGTTGCTGGGAATTGAACTCAGGACCTCTCAAAGCGTAGCCAGTGCTCTCAACCTCTGAGTCATCTCTCCAGCCCATTATTTTAAAATCATTTTATAAAGAAAAGAGAAGCAGAGGGCTGTACTTATTATTATTATTATTATCATCATCATTATTTTGGTTTTTCGAGACAGGGTTCCTCTGTGTAGCCTTTGCTTTCCTGGACTTTGTAGACCAGGCTGGCCTCGAACTCACAGTGATCCACCTGCCTCTGCCTCCTGAATGCTGGGATTAAAGGTGTGCTAAATTAATTTTTTTAAAAATAATTTTTATTTAATTTTAATTTATGTGCGTTGGTTTCAGATCTTGGAGTTACAGACAGTTGTGAGCTGCCATGTGGGTGCTGGGAATTGAACCCGGGTCCTTTGGAAGAGCAGGCAGTGCTCTCAACCTCTGAGTCATCTCTCCAGCCCTTAATTTTTTTTAAAGGCAGAGTCTCATGTAGTCTGGTCTGGATTTAAGTAAGGCCTGTAGCTAAGGATGGCCTTGAATTTCTAATATCTTTACCTCCACCTTCAGATTCAGAGTGCTGGGATTAGAGGCAGACAACTACACTCAGCTGGTACTTGACTTGCCCTCCACCCTCAGACAGGGTTTCTTTGTGTAGCTTTGCAGACCAGGTGGGCCTCAAACTCAGAGCTGTGCCCGCCTCTGCGTGTGCAGGGCCCCCAGCTGGTACTTGAATTTTAAATGGAATTGCTTCAGAGAGAGCGGGGAGGGGGTATATTTTCCTCCTGTACTGACTGTGGTGGTTTGAATGAGACTGGCTCCCAAACGCTCCTATGTTTGGACTCTTGGTCCCACATTGAAACTGTTTCTGAAGGCTTTCGAGGTGTGGCATTCCTGGAGCTGCAGTGTCACTCAGTGCAGGCTTTCAGGTTTCTTTGTTTGTTTGTTTTTGCTTTTTGAGACAGAATCTCTCTGTGTTAGCCTTGGCTGCCCTGGGCTAGCTTTGTAGACCAGGCTGGCCTCGAACTCACAGCAATCTGCCTGCCTCTGCCTCCCGAGTTCTGGGATTAAAGGCGTGCGCCACCACCGCCCGGCTGGCTTTCAGGTTTCCGGGGCCCACACCATTATTCCCAGCGTTCTCTCTCTGCCTTGTCCTTACTGATCAAAGATGTAAGCTCTCCGCAGTTCCTTCACTGGTCATCATGGCCTCTAACCCTCTGATGTCATAATCTCAATTAACCACTTTCTTTTATAAGTTTTGTTGGTCGTGGTGTTTTACCACAGCAACAGAAAAGTAAGAAAGACATGGACACATACAGCCGATTCCTTATAGAACCGTTGAACTCACACTTGACCTTTGGACTTTCACCCTGACTGTCCTGCTCCTCAGACAGGAAGAATGAGACCCACAGCCAGTGCAGGAGCCCTCACCCCTGAGAACCCCAGCCCAGCGTGGCTAGCGAACACTCCTCCCACAGGGCTGCTCAGAGACACAGGAAACATGCAGGGGCCTGCAATAAATTGGGTTTTCTAATGTTTTTTTTTTTCTCTCTCTCACCAAAGCCTTTGCATAAAGTACAGAATCTGCAAGGAACAGATGCCAGTGAAAACCCACAGAGTTCTCGGAAAAGAAAGAGTTTCCCACAGGTGACACGGGCAGGGAGGAAGGCGGCTAGTTAAGCCATTCCTTGGCAACTGTGATTGTGTTAAAGCTCACAAAGAGCTGAGTCATTTCTCTGGGGTCTTTGAGTTCACTCAGGATCCAGGAGAATAGCTTACCCTCAAATAAATCGGTTTGAAAAGTGACAAAACCCCAAGGAGATTGTTACTGACTTTGGCTAAGCAAAAAGAGACGAGAAGCCTTTCCCCAGGGACGTGGAACAGCCATGCCTCCCTGTGCTCCTGCAGCAGACCTAAGCGATGTTCACTCCTGAGAACTGACGGCAGCAGGGGCTGTCCCAGTGGGCACAGCAGGGCACACACGAGCCCCCGAGGAAGAAATGGAAGTTTCTGGGCCCTGGCATCCGGGATCCCTTGTCTCCTCTGCAATTATAGAAAAGATGAAACATCGGCCATCAGGTGCATATGCTAATTTGGCCGTGAGGTCATTGGCCAAAACAGTAGGAAATCTTTTCCCACAAGACAAGCCCCTCCTTTGGCGGATGCCAGCGCTCTACACAGCAGGGACTTAGGGAAATTTGAGTTCTTTGGAGTCTGCTGTTTCTACAGTATGACAGCTGACGGGAGGGGCACACGTGTCTTCAAGTAGAATCTCTCTTCCCCTGACAGGGCCAGGCTTCCACCTTGGTGCTTGTTTCTGGCACTCAAATGAGCTTTGCCACCTTCTCATGAGGCGGAGTGGAGTGGGAGTCAGACTTGATCATGAAGAGCATGAAGCCGGGGTGGGGGTGGGGGGAACAGTGGGGGGGTGGAGGGGTGGGAAGGTGGGTGGTGGTGGTGGTGGGTGCGGGGATGGGAGGACAGGGGGCGTCTTTCACAGGGACATCAGCAGGGCTGGGGATGAGGCTCCTGCTCTGGGCTCAGACAGATGATGAAGTCAGTGTCTGCTGAGTATTTTTGAACACTTAAGTTAAAACAAGCTCCAGCAATCTAATTACCCACATGAAAAGCCCTCAAGATGCACACTTCACACCTGAAATTCTGCCAGGCATCAAAGGACGGGCCAAAAATTGCTCAAGAGAAGTGTCAAAAGACGGTCGTGAAATATAATAAAAGCAACCCAGCACTTCAGCTGGGCTCCTCTGAACCCAGTCTGATGAAATAATTATCTTGATGAAAGCAATTCAGTTTCCATCAATTACCCCTGCTCTGAAATCACTTGTTTATGGAAATACACCCAGTGGAGCCAAGGATCCTCGAGAAGCCAGGGAACGGTCTGCACCATTACAATGCTTTCAGTCTTTAGGCTGTTCTAGACATTGGACTTAGAACTTTACATGCATTACCTCATTTAAAGTCGAAGGCAAGTCTAAATTATCCCCATTCCCATATTCCACTGAAGAGGGACATTTATTTATTTTAATTTATTACTATTATTGTTGTTATTATTATTTTGGTTTTTCAAGACAGGGTTTCTCTGTGTAGCCTCGGTTGTCCTGGACTCACTCTGTAGACCAGGCTGGCCTCGAACTTACAGAGATCCACCTGCCTCTGCCTCCCGAGTGCTAGGATTAAAGGCCTGTGCCACCACCACCCAGCTCTCTCTCTCTCTTTCTCTCTCTCTCTCCCTCCTTCCTCTCTCTCCCTCTCCTCTCTCTCTTCTCTCTCTCTCTCTCTCTCTCTCTCTCTCTCTCTCTCTCTCTCTCACACACACACACACACACTTTTTTTCAAGACAGGGTTTCTGTGTAACATCCTTGGCTGTCCTGGGAACTCACTTTGAGGATCAGGCTGGCTTGGAACTCAGAGATCTGCCTGCCTCTGCCTCTCAAGTCTTGGGATTAAAGGTGTGTCACATACACACACACACACACACACACACACACACACACACACACACACACATCATTGTTTATCTGAGACAGAGTATGTAGCCCTGGCTAACCTGGAACTCACTAAGTAGACTAGGTTGGTTTTGAAATCTCTGCCTCTGCCTCCTGAGTACTAGGGTTAAAAGTATGCACTAGGGGCTGGAGAGATGCTTCAGAGGTTAGGGGCACTGGCTGTCTTACAGAGGATGAAGGTTCAGTTCGCAGCACTTACATGGTGGCTCACATGCATTACTCCAGTTCCAGAGGACCAAATTCCCTCCTCTGACCTCTGTAGATACCAGGCATGAATATGGTACACATACATACATACATACAAGAAAAACACTCATACACATAAATAAATCTGTACGGCGCACCACCACATCCAGACTAATTTAATGTGAGTGAGAGTGTTTGTGAGTGTGCTTATACAGAGATCAGAGGACAAAGGCCTAGGGTCAGCTCTCTCCTACCATGTGGGTTCCAGAGGTCAAACTAAGGTTGTCAGTCAAGCATGGTGGAGCACGCCTTTAATCCCTGCACTCCAGGAGGCAGAGGTAGGTGGATCTCTGTGAGTTCCAGGACAGCCTGGTCTACAAAGCGAGTCCAGGACAGCCAGGGCTACACAGAGAGACTCAGGTTGTCAGGTTTGGTAGCAAGTGCCTTTACTCACTGAATCCAGTGATGGCTATTTTTTATTTTAATTTTTCCCTTAAGAGATAGCATCTCACGTATAGCCTTCATTGGCCTGGAACTCTGTAGACTAGGCTGGCTTCAAACCCTGGATCTGCCTGCCTCTGCCTCCTAAGTGGTAAGCTTAAAGGTGTGTGCCACTACACCCTGATGCACATGATGCTCTCACATATGGATTCAGAATATTGTAATCCATTAATATATCATACTTAGATCCACTTATCAAAATTTGCTAAATAGATATTTTCTATTTGTCTCTGCTTATCCTGCTCCAAGTTCTTCAATCCCTACCCTGGCATTATTTGTTTTAAATTTATTTTATAATTGTTTTTGTTTTCTATAATATCACATTTCAAGTAAATTTATATTGCAATTAGGAAAATATTTACAAATTCAAAAATATTATGTAATTATGTTAAAAACTTTCAATAATAAAGAAAACAAACCTACACCTTTAAAGTCAAAATCAGAAATACAGAAATGCTTTCAGTGGGCCTTTCATATTTTAAATATACATATATCTTATGCACAAAAATTCAAAAAAGTTTTTATCTAGTATATACTAATTATGCATAAAATGAGTTATGACGTTCTCACACATGTACATAATGTACCTTGATCATATTTACCATCATTATGCATTTAGGCATTATAAATATTCATAACTGGCATATCCGGTTTGATAAGAGATTTTAAAATACTGAGGATGGCTGACGGTAGGTGTAAACAATTCCCATTTGTCAAAGGAAGGCATATAAAGATTGAGAAAAGCTGAGGTCTTGGTCTGAGCCAGCCTCAGCCTTTCCAGGTTTGCAGCTAGTTGTGGCTGAGGGGGGGAAGCAAGATTTAACAAAAGGCAACAGTGCATGCATGATCCCATGCCTTCTGCCCACACTCCTGGCAGCCATGCAGCCACATGCTTCCATCCTCCTCAGCTGCTCCACGGGGACCTCTGTGTGCTAAGGCGGAGAGCTGGGGTGGGGCCACTCACACTGAAGGGCACCTGGTTACATCATAGTATCAGAAGGACGTCTTAGGACTACCGCAGTACTCAGGAATGGGGCGTCTGCCCTGGCTGTCCCCGAAAGCCTGGCACAATGACAATGACGACGATGACGACAGGGCAGTGGCGGGACCTGGGTGGGGGAGGTCTTCAGATGCAGTGTGGCCCCTCTACCAGAGCCTCACGAGTTTCAGATTACACACTGTGCTTACTCCTTCGCAGTAAAACATCCCAGGGTCCTAGCTGAAGAAAATCACATCTGTTTCCTACCTAGAAGTACTTAAAGTGGCCTTGCTTGAAAACAAATCCACTAACAACCAACCGAGCGAACCTGTGAACGCAGACTGAACGCATGCAGCCCAGAAATTAGCATACCTCGTTTTCTGTCCACCTCTGTCCATTCATCTATATGAAGCATACAAAAAGAAAACACCAGTTCATGAAGCAAGAGCATTAGTTACAAACACCACATCCACTTATCTGGCCTATTGAACTTTATTTTCTATATGAGTTTAATGTCTTATGTGCACACTCCACCTTCAGTTGGAAACTTTAAAAAAAAAATTCAGAGTTGGCAAAACTAGACAGATGACTAGTGAAAAAAAAAAATAGTGCAAGAGGCGTCTCGGGAGACCTAGCTACCTTGGGGCTCCTCTTGGAAGGCTGCAGAAGTAATGTTCTCTCTCCAACACTACAAGGACAGACAGGAAGCCAGGTGTGCTGGCATGTGAGTTCAATCCCAGCACTTAGGAGGCAGAGGAAGGCAGAGCTCTGTGAGTTCTGGGCCAGCGTGGTCTACACATTCAGACACAGTTTCAAAACAAAACACTCCCCCCTCCAAAAAAAAACAAAAACAAAGCAAGCTTTTAACACTAGCTCCCCAATGAAAAATAATTGCAAGAAAAGACAGAAAAAGAAGTTTCTTTTCACACAGTCTGATTTGTCCCCCCAAGAGCTGAGGCCCTGGGCATTTTAGCAGGCACGTGTTGCATCAGTCACCAGTCTCTCCCCTAAGCCCTGAAAATCAACTTTTCCCCTTTGTCGTTTCTTAAGTAGGAAAATTTCATTCTACACCTCCGCTGCTTGTATTTTCCCAGCCCAGCCCTTCCAACGCAGCGCTACACATACCCACATGTGGAAAACATTTCACAACTAATGACGTTTTGGGAAACACTTGCCACTATATTGTTTGGAAATGATTTCTGAAGTACACTGAAATTCTGCATGCCTTCACCAGCTACTGGCATAGCCTCAACATAGAATACAAACAGCTCTTTTTTGACCAGTGGGGACCATGCAAAGCCAAATTCTCCTGGAAGTTGCCATCTTTCTCAGGGGCCACCCGCTCAGCTGGGCCTGGGGACATAGGACTGGAATTCTCATTTCTCAGCAAGCTGAGGCATGATCCTACACAGTGGGTTCAAGGCCACTTAGTGAGACGGTGTCTCTAAATCATGTGAGCTGGAGAGGTAGCTCAGTGGCAGAGCGCTTGACTAGTGTGCATGAGGCTCTCGATCTGTTTCCCAGTACTGGGGGCGAGGGTGGTGAAGTTGCCGGCCTTTGTAGAGCGTTTACTAGGCAAGCAGGCCCTGTCTGGCCTTCCTAAAGCAGTTATTGCTTTTCTTTTCTTTTTTTTTTTTTTAAAGATTTTATTTATTTATTATGTATACAGATCTCACTATAGACAGTTGTGAGCCAACATATGGTTGCTGGGAATTGAACTCATGACCTTTGGAAGAATAGTCAGTGCTCTTAACCTTTGAGCCATCTCTCCAGGCCCAGGTATTTCTTTTTGGACATTGTATCAACTGTTTCTCTGCAGTGTTAGCATCAAAGGCTTGCAGTAATTTAGAGATGGGGAGTTTTCATCCTCCTGAGGGTATGTCTGGGGACAGTGATGTTCTGTCTGCTGTGGATAAAACAGAGCTGGAAAACACGGCAGTCACTCCAGTCTGCAATGGTACCCAGCGCCAGCAGAGGGCTCCAGAGAGCTGCTGGTTCCTCCCCACTTTCCTCCTTAAAGAGTCCCGCTGGGTACCCCAAGCTGTCTTCAGATGACTTGTTTGTGACATTCAAGTTTCAGTTATATTTTGCACAGGATGTAGGCTGTTACATCTGAACTGGAAAAACCAGAACAGAGCTCCATTGCTAATTATTCCTTCAGTAGGACACGTCTTAGGAAAACAAAACAAAACAAAACAAAACCCAAACAAACAAATCCAAGCAAACAAATAAAACAAAAACAAAAGGCCACGTCACAGTCATGTGATCATGTGTCTCAATTTCTCTCCTACAATGAGGAAGGTAAACAAAATGTAACAGGGTTTTAGTTGTACGGCTTTCACGAGGACAGAAGTGAGGCAAAAGGCAGCTTTTATTGCCCACCCTATTGCTTAAACTGTGGGACAGCTTTTAGTATGCAACTCTCACAAGCCACGCCGTTAGGAGCACACTTCCTCTCTGTTCAGCACTAAACTCCGGCTGCATTGTGGGAGAAACTGCAATGTCTCCACTGGTCTTCTGGGAACAGAGACGGCCTCCAGGAGACCAATTAGTTGTGTAAGAGAATGAAAACAGCTCCAAGAAATACGAGTTCCTTCAAAGCATCCACGGGGACTAATTTATCACGTCTGGGTTTTTATACAGGCACTCGTTTACAATGGCACTGGCTCTAGTTCCTACAGCCTCACTGACTTCCCCTCTCCCCCCAGCCTTAGCTGTCCTGGACTCCCATTGTAGACCAGGCTGGCCTTGAACTCACAGCGATCCACCAGCCTCTGCCTCCCAAATGCTGGGATTAAAGGCGTGCACCACCACGCCCGGCTCAGCCTCACTGACTTTTAAGAGTAGAATAGACATGCTCTTTTCAACTTTAAAATTTTATGCTGTTTTGCTTGCTTTCTCTTCTACAAAGCCTACTGACCAACTGCTTCATCTAGACTAACTGGGTATACACTATGCATACATGCATGCACATCGTGTGTGTGTGTGTGTGTGTGTGTGTGTGTGTGTGTGTGTGTATGTGTGTGTGTGTTTCAAAGTCTTCCCTCTCCTCCTGATTTAGCAACCCCACAAAGTTCCCACACAACCCCTTCAGGTGAGGCAGTGTAGTGCAGACTAAGGACGTGGTGACTCTGGTTAGGAGCTCAGCCTGGAGTGGCAGGACCACTTTCTCCTCCCTTAGCTATGCAACCCTGGGCAAAGCAGCTTTGGTTTTTCTTGTAAAGTGGGCGGTGGCGTTATCTATATGATAGACTAATTGTGGGCCTCAAAGTGTTTAAATGAAGTATTGATGCTGCTGAAAAAAGGGTTTCAGTAGTCACGCGTGGTGGCCTGTGTCTACGATCTCAGCACCTGGGAGGCTGAGGCAAGACGGCTGTTCGGATTCCAGGTCAATCCGTGCTGCGCAATGAGTTTGGGGACAGGTACAGTGTGAACCTTTTGTTGTTGTTGTTGTTGTTATGGAGCTGTCTTGGGTTTTAGAATCATTTCTGGATTGGACTCATCAACAGCCCCACTTTCAGGGACTGTACAGAAGGGCTTAATCCAGTTCTCTCCAGAATCTCACATGGAGCGACATCTGCCAACAACTCTAGAATGAGCGAGTGGATGAAAATGAGTTATTAAAGATCTATGAAACTCCATAAGGCTGGATCTAGGAAAACTAGAAAGACTATCTCCCCCCCTGCCCCCCCCTTTTTTTTTTTTGGCTTTCAAGACAAGGTTTCTCTGCGTAGCCTTGGCTGTCCTGGACTTGCTTTGTAGACCAGGCTGGCCTCGAACTCACAGCAATCCACCCGCCCCTGTGTCCCAAATGCTGGGATTAAAGTTGTGCATTACCATGCCTGGCTAAGACTATCACTCTTTTAAAAATGTCTTATTTCTGGGTACAGTGGAACACAACTGTGAGGATAGAGGGATCAGAGTTCAAGGCCAGCCTTTGCTACATGAGACCCTGCCTCAGAAAAACCAAAATAGTGGTAGAAAAAAATTTTTTTCTGTAGAAAAAAATATGTATATATTGTGCTTTTGAGATAGGTTCTTGGGCTGGAGAGACGGCTCAGAGGTTAAGAGCACTGAATGTTATTCTAATAGGTCCTGAGTTCAATTCCCAGCAACTACATGGTGGCTCATAACTATCTATAGTGAGCGCTAGTGCCCTCTTCTGGTGAGCAGGTGTACATGCAGGTAGAATAAGTATTAAAGTTGTTTGGTTCTTTTTTTTTTTTTGGTTTTTCGACAGGGTCTCTTTGTGTTAGCCTTGGCTGTCCTGGACTCACTTTGTAGACCAGGCTGGCCTCGAACTCACAGCGATCCACCTGCCTCTGCCTTCCAAGTGCTGGGATTAAAGGCGTGTGCCTCTACACCCGGCTAAAGTTGTTGGTTTTTACATTTTTAGTTTTTAGGGTTTTATTTGTTTGTTTGTTTGTTTGAGACAGAGTTTCTCTGTGTAAGGCTGTCCTGGAACTCTCTTTGTAGACCAGGCTGGTCTCGAATTCACATAGATTTGCCTGCCTCTGCCTCCTGGGTTCTGGGATTCCAGGTGTGTGCCACCATGCCCGGCTATTTTTATTTTTAATTATGTGTATATGTCAGGGTCTGTGCATGGAAATGCAGGTGCTCTAGGAAGCCAGAGGAAGGTGTTGGACTCCCTGGAACTAGATTGCAGGTGGCTGCAGGCTTCCCAGTGGATGCTGGGAATGGAAAACTGACCCTTTGAGAGGGCAGTAAGTGCTCCTAACTGAACTGATCCCTTTCTCTTGAGACTACAGTTCTTTTTTGTTATTGTTTTGAGACAGGATTTCTCTGTGTAGTCTTGACTATCCTGGACTCGCTTTGTAGACCAGGCTGGCCTCGAACTCACAGCGATCCGCCTGCCTCTGCCTCCCAAGTGCTGGGATTAAAGGCATGCGCCACCACTGCTCAGCTGTTAAAGAAAGCCTGGCCCATTGTACTCAGAGTCTTGCCCAGAACTCCTTGAAAGACAGACAACACCAACTACTAACTGCGTGAACATGAACTGCACATTCATCAGTCCTTACAGCTTTGCATTCAGGTGTGCATTTTGATTCCCATTTTATAGAGAAACAGGCTTACAGAGGTTACACCTCAAATCATGCAGCCAGCTAAACGTGGGATCTTGGCCTATCTTTCTCGAAAGGTTAGACTCCATCGCTAATTGACAAGGTGCAGACTACCTAGAGGATTCTAGCTCCTATCACTCCACTCAGGCCGTTAGCCGGAGCGAAATCACAGAACACAGGCAGCAAGATACCCAGGAGCCTCCCGGGGAAGGAACACGGGGCCACATCAAACAGCCAAGCTGCTCAGCAAACCTTTCCTGAGCACCGATTTATTCCATCTGGGTGTTGAGTGCTCGATGCTGAAGTACAAACACGAGTGAGTGGGACAAACAAGTGGGGAGACACACGGAAACGGGTGAGCGTAAAACAGCCGTGGGGTGAGGTGGAGAGACGCACGGACAGGGCGCTGTGAGAACACAGGCAGGTCCTTTTCCTACGGAGGGAGGCCTCTCAAAGGGTGATGAGTCTTCAGTCAGTGGTACAGTGGATCAGGAAAAGGGCAGAGGGGTAGGGAACGCAAGCACGGAGTCATGAAGGACATGCTTTAAAGATCTACAGACACGTTGGTGTGACTTGGGCTCAAAGTGTGAATCAAACAATGATGGGAAATCAGAATGGGAAGGGCCCAACATGTCCTGCATAGGACTCGGTCTCTGCTTAGGCAGGAGCGGGAAGTTGACTGCAGCTAAGCATATCTGCATTTTGTAAAGCCCTCTGGAAGCAATGCTCGGAACGAGTAGGAGGGAGTGACCTAGGGAGATCTCCTGTCTGTCTAAGCATGAATTTACACAATCAGACACAATAGTTACTTTCTGAATGTGCATGTTTAACACCAACCGAGTGTGGACTAGCTGTGGAGAGAAAAATAGTGTTTTCATCAGTGTTCATGTCAACTGTCTCTTATATAAACTTTTGCCCCCCGACCTATAAATATAGATCATAATCAATCCCAGGAAATTTAGTGAACAAAGTTGCCTGCTGAGAAGAAAAACTACGGTAGAGTGTCTGAGTGGCCGTTTCTCTGTGAATTAATATGACATAATTTTGCATTTTACATGTTTTCCAATAACATTTTCACAATTGCATTCCCTTCCAAACACCTGCAAAATAAAGAGGTATGTTTTCGTTGTTACCTATATTATTTTAGGACCCTACATTTCTAGAAATGGTTTCTGAAATGAGCAGACTAACCTTCAGCTTATGTGGGAGGACAGAGAGTGGGGGAATCAGAATCTGTTCCGTGGGGGTTAAAGAGGATGGCTGTACCAGCCAAAAGAAGATTGCCAGCTGAGAACTTCTTTTGGAAGGGGGCAAATTTCAAGAGACCTAGAAATCGAGGGCTCAAGCACTTTAACTATGACCAATGCATTAGGTTTCTCTGAGGGAAAATGTCCTTTTGGGGAATTAATTTGGCTCCTGGGGGGCTTCCAACTGCATGTGCGCTGCGTCTTTTGAGAAAGACACCCGAAAGACACCCGGCTGTCAAAGAGAAGTGCGCAGAGGCGCTGGTCTGGCTAGAGGGATGAAGTGAAGGGGACCAGGCCGGCCGTAGGTATGAGGGCGAAGGCGGGCAAGCGGGGCGGGCGTGGAGTTGTAGTGGGTACTAGGCTGCGGATCGGGATTGGGACATTTAGTGCAGTGACGAGGGACACCAGGCTGCAGGGGGCCTCTTACCTCTGCGGGCCTTGTCTCCAGGGATGTTCTGGGCCCTTAGTCGCTGGTCTAGGACGTAAAGCATCTCCCCGCCCAAGTTCAAAAAGAGCAGCGGCAGAGTCCGCACCGACATGGTGTTGGAAACCTGCAGGGCAGGTGATAGAAGAGCCCTCAGGGTTTGGGATTTCTGCAGCCTGGAGGCCCCTACGCGTCCCATAGCCTGGTTGCTGGGGCAACGCAGTAGCCAGAAAGGCGAACCAATCAGATGGCAGTTTGATGGGAGGTGGCCGAAGGACGGGCGCCCATTGGGCTAGGTGACAAAGACCGGTCCAGGGGAATTGTTCCGAAGGGAGGTTTGCGTCCCTGGCCTCCCCAGAGCGCTGGTTTTAAGTTTTCCCTTGAAGCCTCCTTCTTCTGGCTCGGAGCCTTCCAGTCAGCCCCAGCTTCTTGGGAGCCGCCAACCCCGCAGTAGCCTGCTGTGTCATCCCGGGCAGATTTGCGAACCAGGGCCTAGGGACGCTCAGAGGAACTAGGGAGGTCTCTGCACGCGCCAAGAAGGCGCTCTGAGTTATATCACTCCCTCATCTCGATTAGGTATATCATTTCTATTTCCTTTCTAAAACCTCCCGGAAGCGATACCACCCCGGATTTCCTACTTGGTGAAGCAAGCTGGCCCGGTCCTCCTAGCGCGTTTAGTAAGCCCCATAGATGTTTCTCCTCCCACTTTCCGGTCCAGGATCAAGTTCAGCTGGTCCTTTTCAGATAATTCTTGTAGATTTCTGCTAAGCATTCACCCTGCCAGCCGCAGCAATCTCGAGTCTTTAGCTTTGGCTCTCACACCCACCTCCCTGGGTCTTATTAATAATCAGCCACCTACTTTACTTGCGACCCTCTCACGTTTATCCCTCAATTTCCTTTTCTTTATTTGTGTGTTCCTCTGTTATCAGTGCTCTGCTGCACTACATTTCAGAAGATAGCACTCCAACAAAACAAAACAAAACAAAGCCGCACAGCACATTACTGCTTCTGGCATCCTCCACGTCACATTTTCCAGTCGTTTTCCTTTTTTTCTACCAGCCAAGCTTTTTGAAATTGTCTAGTACAACTTGATTAAAAAAAAAAAAAAATTTATTATGTATACAGTGCTCTGCCTGCAATTATACCTGCAGGCCAGAAGAGGGCATCAGATCACATTCTAGATGGTTGTGAGCCACCATGTGGTTGCTGAGAATTGAACTCAGGACCTCTTGAGGAGCAGTCAGTGCCCTTAACCTCTGAGCCACATTTTTTTTTTTTAAAACAGAGTTTCTGGTTGTCCTGGAACTTGCTCTGTAGGCCAGGCTGGCCTGGAACGCCGAGACCCACCTGGCTCCGCCTGGGATCCCACCTATAACACACATCTTTGTCGTACGCTGGGTCTTATACATTTTGTTACCTGTCTAGCTCCCAAAAATATTTGAAGCTCTGGCAACAGACCCTCTTTCTCTTAGACTTTTCCTTCTAGGTAATGTCAGATTGTAAATGGACTTTGGAATCAAAACAGAGATGGGGCAAGGTCTGCTGGCTGATGCCTTTGATCCCAGCACTTTGTAGGCAGAGTCTAGCCTGGCCTACACAACAAGCTATGGATAGTCAGGACTGGGAGTCTATCTTAAAAAACAAAAACAAAACAAAACACCACCACAACCCAAAACTAGAGAGAGTTAGGCTTGAACCCTAATCAACTTGTGAATTTGGACAAGTTGTCTAAGCTTTCTAAGCCTGCTTTCAATAGAAAGACAATCAGGCTGGGCCATGGTGGCTCAAGCCTTTAATCCTTTGGGAGGCAAGCAGATCTTTGTGCTCAAGGCTAGTCTGGTCTACAGCTCAAGTTCCAGGACAGCCAGAGCCACACAGGCAAACCCTGACTCTAACTGTATCCCCCCCACCCCCAAAGACAAATGAGTTTGAAGATTAAGAGATTGGAATATTAAGGCCAGGGTGGTGGTGGTGGCGTACACTTGGGAGGCAGAGGCAGGTGGATCTCTGTGAATTCGAGGCCAGCCTGGTCTACAGAGCGAGTTCCAGGACAGCTAGAGCTGTTACACAGAGAAACCCTATGGGGGTGGGGGTGGGGGTAGGATTTGAATATTAGGCAAGATAAAGTGCCCAAGGCAACATTCAAAACAGTGCCTTTCCTGCAGGCCAGATCCACTAGTGTGGCCTTTTCTCATTACCCTCTAAGTGTCCTGAAAGGTGGGCACCTGGCCCTGTAGCCCAGGACCTTTAAATAGGTGTTCACTCTAGGCCCATTTCAGTAAGGCCTTCCTTATTGTTCCTGGAGGTGACACCGAACATGTCCACCTGAGTCTCCTCCAACACATCACCTCCCCCTCCTCCAACACATCAAGGGGCACTCTGTGCCTCGGGCATCATTTCCCCATCCTGATATGGCCTAGTTTTCTTATATATTTCTTTCCTGGGCAACTTAAATTTTTCTTTCTTTCTTTTTTGGTCTTTTTGAGACAGGGTCTCTCTGTGTAGCCTTGGCTGTCCTGGACTCCCTTTGTAGACCAGGCTGGCCTCAAACTCACAGAGATCTGTCTGCCCTTGCCTCCGAATGCTGGGATGACAGGCGTGCTCCCCGTCCACTCCACTCGTTGACAACTTGTAGAGCTGCCCTCTTACCCTGCCAGCACTAGCATTCTGAAACACGCCACCTGATAATCTGTTTCTATGACTGCATCCTCTGGGGTGATGGCAGGGAGTCCTGCCTCTGAGATCCCAGAACCAGATGAAAAAGAAATTCCTCGAGTTGGGCTTGGTGGTGCACGCCTTTAATCCCAGCACTTGGATTGCTATGAGTTCGAGGCCAACCTGGTCTACAAAGCGAGTCTAGGACGGCCGAAGAAGAAGAAGAGGAGGAGGAGGAGGAGGAGGAAGAGGAGGAAGAAGAGGAAGAGGAGGAAGAGGAGAAAGAGGGGGAGGAGAAGGTGGAGAAGAAGAAGAAGAAATTCCTCTTCCTCAGGCTAATAACAAGTCCATCTTCTATACTCTTCAAGGCAGAACAGACTTTATTAGTTCTTTTTGTTCACCTCTGCTGGGCTTTCGAAGGGTCCTCTGGTACCCCCTGGTTATTTTGTTTTTTGGCAGCAGCTGCAGCAGCTTTTTGCTTCTTCAGCTTTTGTACCTCCTGGAAAACCTGGTGGTTGAGAGGGGGTAGGAAAAGACTTTGTAATTTTATGTAAAACCTCAGATTTGGAGCTGGGCTGAGGGAGCTATCTCGATGGAAACCTCATTCTTTCTCCATGTGTTGGTGGCCTGGGCCAGTTCTTGGCCTTGGTCAGAAACAGAAACAGACAACTTGTCCCTTCTACTCTTTCCCCTCAGTCCAGGGAGGCCGACCAAAGCAACCAACCATATTGATTCGTACCCGAATGCACAGGGCCTTCTTGGCCAGGAAGCGGCGGTGGACCTTCTGGAAATGCAGAGGGGGTAAGGTAAATTCCACCCCCAGCTCCTTGCAGGTCTTCTCAAAGACATCATAGTTGGTCTGACGGAGGATTCTCAGCATCTTTTTCCGCCGGTCAATGCTCATTAGCAGATGGCGTTTGTGGGCTTTGTCCTAAAGAAGAATCTGTGTTACTATTATTATTTGTTGTTCTGAAACAAGGTCTCACTCTGTAACCCAGGCTGTACTCAAACACCGGGCAATTCTGCCTTAGCTTCCAGCGTCCTGGGATGACAGGCCTAAGCCATCACACTCATTCTTACTTTTAGTATTCTGTAGGTATTAACATTGTTTACTATTAACGATATATAGTCATTTCATCATTTCACTGAAACATCCCTTCAATCTTATGCAGTCATTACTGTGGTTCTGCAGGGGAACTGTCATTGTTCATAGACAAGAAAATAAAGGTTTAGAGAGCGTATTTGATTTCTAATAGTTCTTTAGACTGTGACCTTGAGGTCATCTGGAGTCTGGGTCTACTGACTTGTGTGACTTCAAATCTCACAGCATCCCCTGTACCATCCACTCAACTGCTCCATCATTTAGCACATTGTCAGCTTCAGTAGCGAGATGTAGTACTTTATCTTCTGTTCTAGGTCTTGCTGTGTGAGAGGGCCTTTGCAATGGAGCGGATTCTATACCTCAAATGAGCAAAACTGTCACTTCCAAAGAGCATGCTTAGCCAGCTCCTGGGAGCACTCAAGGCTAGACCGTCTGTGTTCACAACTGCATACTTACTAAAAAAAACAGCAACCACACACAGTAGTTGGGTATGATGGCACATACCCTATAATTTAGCTCTCAGGCAGCTGAAGTGAAAGAACAGAGAGTTTAGCCTGGGGTGATGGCACATGCCTTTAATCCCTGCACTCGGAAGGCAGAGGCAGATTGATCTCTGCGAGTTCAAGGCCAGCCTGGCCTACAAAGCAAGTCTAGGACAGCCAAGGCTACACAGAGAAACCCTGTCTCGAAAAATCCTAAAACAAAACAAAACAAAACAAAAAACAAAAAGGACAAGGCTACACAGAGAAACCCTGTCTCGAAAAATCCTAAAACAAAACAAAACAAAACAAAAAACAAAAAGGACATGGTGACATTGCTCCTTTGGAAGATTGGAAAGAAACAGTTCTAAGGCTTACCACAGATGACGCTAAGACCCTAAAGAAGTGCCATGCACCACACCAACTGCTAGTGTGAGTTTTTGTAGTCCTTGCAGTGGCAGGATTTCTACTTTACAGATGTGAGAACACAGGCTCAGACCAATCAGCTTCCCAAAGTCACAGTGACTTTAAGTAGAAGTGACAGAGCTATTTATCCATGCATTTAAAAAATATTTATTAAAGCCAGGTATAGTGGCACAGGCCTTTAGTCCCAGCACTCAGGAGGCAGAGGCAGGGGCATTTCTGTGAGTTCAAGGCCAGCCTGGTCTACAAAGTAAGTCCAGGATAGCCAGGGCTACACAGAGAAACCCTGTCTAGGAAAAAAAGAAATTATTAAGTACCCACTATGTGTGAGACTGGCTGTGCTACGGTTTGTTTCCTTGACCACTGGTGCGCACTGTAAGGCTCTTTTTGTCCCTCTGCAGGCAGGAAGGGAGTGTTTTCCTACTAGAGTTGACACATGGCTGGCCTCTGGCACCACAGTCACTGGCTTCTTAGGACCAAGAGCCTTTTGCTCCCAGCCTCCCCTCCCCCTAGCCATTGTGGTTAGTTCTGAGTGAAGCCCAGGGTTTACCTTTCGGTGTTTCTGCATATGTTCTTCATAATTGCGGATCCTGACAGTCAAGGCAACAACTGAAACCACAAACCACAGAGGGTGAGAGTTGGGCACAGCGGAAGGAAAGCCCAGGCCCACCTCCTGTTTTAAGAACCAAAGGAGTAATAATCACCAATGCTTTTGTATAATTCTCTCTAAATCCCAAAGCACTCTGAATTGCAAGATCTCAAAAAACTCAATTACTGGTCAGGTGGTGGCGGCGCACACCTTTAATCTCAGCACTCGGGAGGCAGAGGCAGGCGGATCTATGTGTTTCAGGCCAGCCTGGTCTACAAAGTGAGTCCAGGACAGCCAAGGCTACACAGAGAAACCCTGTCTCAAAGACCTCTCCCCCTCAAAAAAGATTACTAGCTATTCTTCCAGAGGATCCAATTTGATTCCCAGAACATGGTGGTTCACAGCTGTCTGTAACTCCAGTTCAATGGGATCTGAAGCCCTTTTCTGACTTCCGCTGGCACCACGCATGCACATAGTGCACAGACATAAACACAGGCCAAAGACCCATACACATTAACACATTTTTAAAAAGTGAATGAGGCATAAAGGAGGAGGAGGCAATACAAGCTGTAGTGTAGGCCATGGGAAGAAAACATGCGGACACTGCATAAGGCCACCAGTTCACCCCACTGCTACACACTGGTTCAATGAAAGAGGCAGGCCTTCCCATCGAGTGAGGGATATTGCCAGTTCCAGCTGGAAACCAAACTAGGAACCTGGAAATGTTCTGTGCTGGCGGGCATGGCAGCACTCCACGGCTAGTCTCGATGATTGTTTCCAAGGTGTGTGCAAGCTTCTCAGTCTTGTCATCAGGTAAGAAATAATACTTCAGCCCTGTCCCCAGCCAGCTCCGTCTCCAGACTAGGAAGCAGAGACTCCAGAGAAGACAGGAGACCACACAGAGAAGTGGGCAGGACGGAGCTGACGACTCTAGCATCACTGAACTTGGAATCCGGAGCCCCAGCCCACCATGCCTCTCTCCTTCCCAAGCCACACCAAGAGCCCCAGGCCAGGCACCAGCTAGCAGACTCCTCTGTACCCCAATTTCCAAGGGCCCCTGGACCAACTTTTAGCTTCCAAGGTTCTGGAATCCTCAGGGTTTTCCGCAATCTTGTTCATCAATTGTTCTTGCTTGACTTTTAGCTTCTCTTTCTGTTGGAGAAAGAAATTTGGGGAGATCTGTGTTTATGGTTCTCTAAGGACTGACCTTCCTGAATGGAAGCTACAGTTGTAGCATCTAGGCCCAGAAAAATTGGGGTAGCGTTACATGACCTTGGCCTACCACACGGCCATCCAGATCCTCATGAGCCCAAGGCCAGGGCTACAGATACTTGCTTCCTCATTCATGTACACATCTGTGGTGGTTTGAATGAGAAGGAGCCCTTTGGTTCGTATGTTTGAATGCTTGATCATCAGGGAGTGGCACTACTTGAGAGGGCTTAGGAGCTGTGGCCTTGTTGGAGGAAGTGTGTCACCTGGAAGGGCTTTGACCTTTTCAAAAGCCCAAGCCAGTCCCAGTGTCTCTCTCTGCCTGTGGATCAGGATTCAGTTCTCAGCTGCTGCTCTGGTGTCTGCCTGCGTGCTGCCATGCTGGCAGCTGGTGCTAGTCCATGATGACACTGGACTAAACCTCTGAAACTACACAAAAGCCTCCATTTAAATGCTTTCTTCCTAAGAGTTCCTTGGTTACAGTGCCTCTTCCCAGAAACAGGCTGAACCCAGTAGTGCCTGAGACAACAGCTTTACTGCGCACCTGGTGCTTTCTCTGGGTAAGGAATGACAGTGGGATAAACGTTCTGACTGGGGAAGCTTGGGATGCAGGGATGGAGGGAGTTCGCAGGGAGAAGCCCGAGGAAAGCCCAGACACAGGGTGGAACAGGCACTCACCTTGTTGGCCATTTCCAAAGACAAGATTCTTTTCACAACATCATCAACCCTGAAGAAAAACCAGAGCAACGAGACAAGTATTGGAAGGGGAAGAAATGCTTCTCTCTTTAAGAATTTATGAAAAAAAATTTTATGTATTTGTATGTCTGTAGGTTGCACTCATAGGCACCTGGGTGACTGTGGAGGCCAGAAGAGGGTGTGTGACCCCCTGAGACTCTGACTTATAGGTGATTTTGAGCTGTCTGGTATGAGTGCTGGGAACAAAACTCCTGTCCTCTGGGTGAGCAGCAACACTCCTAACTATGGAGTCATCTAGTTTGTCCAGAAATGCTATTTTTACAGTAGTTTAAAAAGGAAGAATGGCTGGGTGTGGTGGCGCATGCCTTTAATCCCAGCACTCGGGAGGCAGAGGCAGGCGGATCACTGTGAGTTTGAGGCCAGCCTGGTGTACAAAGCGAGTCCAGGACAGCCAAGGCTACACAGACAGACCTTGTCTTGAAAAACTACCAAAAAAAAAAAAAAAAAAAAAAAAAAAGGAAGAATGGGCCGGGCGCGGTGGCACGCGCCTTTAATCCCAGGACTCAGGAGGCAGAGGCAGGCGGATCTCTGTGAGTTCCAGGGCAGCAAGTCCTGGGCAAGTCCAGGGCAGCAAAGGCTACACAGAAAATCCCTGACTTGAAAAAACAAAACAAAATAAAACAATAACCAGAAAAGGTGGTGCACGCCTTTGATCCTAGCACTTGGGAGGCAAAGACAGGAGGATCTCTGAGTTGGAGCCTGCCTGGTCTACAGAGTGAGTTCCGGGACAGCCAAGGCTACGCAGAGAAACTCTGTCTCGAAAAACAAACAAAATGGCAGAGTGGGCAGACTGAGCGCTATCTTAGAAGGGGTAGTGCCGCTAGGGAGGACTCCTCAGTGGTTAAGAGCACTTGCTGCTCTTGCAGAGAACCCAAGTTTCCAGCCCCTATATGTGGCTATAACCATTCAAACTTCAGTTCGGGGGGACTCAATGCCCTCTTCTGACCAATGTAAGTACCTGGCACACACGTGGCGCACAAACATACATGTGAGCAAAACATACACATAAATAAATAGCAACAACCGAAACCTCGCCTGCCCAATCAAGAATGGTGCTGGTCAGATGTATAAAGGTGCTTTCTGTGGAAGTCTGACAGTGGGGACTATACAGTCGTAAAGGAGAACTGACTGTGTGAAGCTGTCCTCCATTTACCCGTGGGAGCTTGGTAGGAGGCCCCCCCCCCCCATTACACACATGCACAATAATAACAAATACAAATTTGAAAAAGTCAGGGACTGGAAAGATGGCTCAGTGATTAAGAGCACGTGTTCTGGCTCATTTTCAATGACAGTTCCTTCCGGAAGGAATGCAGCTCTCTGGAAGCGGTAGTCATTTCTCAGGTACCCAAAGGCAACACGGCTCTGGTTTGTTGGGCTGAAGACAGAACCAGATAACTGGGGCTGTTGGCTTGACTGTTCAGGCCTTATCTCAGCGAAGGCAAAGGGAAGAGCTCCACCTCAGCGAGACACAGCCAGACTCACAGTAAGGAAGAGTGGAGCCAGCCCAGCTCCCACTGTGCAGAGGACCGGGGCTTCGGTGTCTGTCAGCTCTGGACCCTAGTCCCTAGTTCTGTCTCTCAGATGTGTAATACAGAGCAGTTAATACTCTATACAAACAGGACACGATTTCTTCTCTTACAGGGCTTTTTGAAGTTAAAGACGAGAGATTTCTACCAAGATCGGTAGAGCATGTTAGTTCTTTGGTATCTATTGGTACAAGGTCTTCACTCAGAGTACAGAGAGAAAAGGGCAGCTGAGCTCTGTGATCACCGGCTGCCCCAGCTGCCCACCTGAGCCTGCCACATCCAGGGCGCTTACCAGTGCTCACCACACCCAGGGCTCCACATGGCCAAGCTTCAAGGACAACAGGCCAAGTCTTTAAGTCGCCCTTTTCCCACTCCCTGCCTACCCTCCCAGGAACTCCTGTATCCTCAAGAAGGTTTCTTCCTGCTTACTTTTCCATGTTGGGGATGATGTCCTTGTATTCTTTGATGAATGTGGAAGGGGGTGGCTCATCATCTCGGCTGGGCTGGACTGTCAGATACAGGGATGGAAAACAGTGTTAACTCTCCTTCTCCCAGGCTCCACTCTTCTCCCTCCCTCCCTGAATGTGTGAGAAGTACCCACGGTCTCAACAAGGCAACGGGCGGATCAGTGCTCAGTTTCTCTTCTGCAAGCCCGTGGACGCCTGCTTTCGATATTTTCATGTGGCAAACAGACAGCCTTTCCCAAGACATGTCCTGTGCTTGCGCTTCTCACAGACCCACTTGGTTCTACAGTTAATAGATTCCTCACTGGGACAGCAGTGGGCTTGGCTTTGTGTGAGCCACTCAATTGCCAGTCTGGTCCAGGGTCTGGCCTACAATCAGCCCTTGACAAAGCTTGCTGGTTGACCACATGAAGGAAACAATGAGGTAGAGGAAGTGCAGCTGACTTTCGGGGGGAAATGTCAGTATCCAGTCTTGCCTGCTGTGTCCCTTGGAAGTGAGTTTGAGTCCAACCCAGTCCAGCCCAACCACGATGATCCATCTTCCCTAGTCAGACTCTGTTCTGCCACTATGCAAAGGGCACTAACGGCAATAAGTAGTATTATTATCTTACAGTTTATTGTGCACAGGGCTGAGTGCTTTCCAACGGATCCTTGGACACCCACTCATTTCAGCACTGGTCCACAAAAAGTAACTTGCCTCAAATAACATGTGTTCGTCAGAGGGCCCTAAGGCATACTAATTTGGGATGAGAAACTACATCCTTCATCTCGGAGTGGCAGATAAAAAGTGTTCCACTCTAGGAAGGTTATCAGTGATGGCAGTCAAGCACACACTCAGTTTCACTAACATCCCACTCCTGCCTCCTCGTGCTCCCCCAAAACAAAGGCTTCTGGCTTGGGCTCTAGATGACGTGGGTGTAGGGGTCTTCTGGCCCGACCCTTTGCTCAGTCTCCTTGTCCACCCCAAGGCTTCCAGGGGGGGTCTCTCTTCTACCTCAAGCCTCAGCCCGAGTCCTCCTACCTGGTTTCGGTTTCTGGGTGGCGTATGCTCGGGCGGCACGCAGGAGACCTGTGCAGAAGAGAAAAGAGCCTGAGACTCATTTCCTCGCGCAGCCCAGCGTGACCCTTCTACCACCGACTGCGTGCACCTGCACCTAACGAGCGCCCTACTTCCATCTCTCCCGTTTCGTCACCCCTTTCCTGGCCACCACCCTTTGTTTCTCATCCTGCCACTGCTTTGCTTCGGTCTCCGGGTGTCAGGTGTCCTCCATCTTCCAGCCCCACAGCTCCCTGCTCACTCGGAGGTTGCAGGCCACAGCGTGCTGAGGGCTGATAGGCGCTGCCTCCGCCCCGAAGCACAGAGACTGGGGCTTGTGCCACTGCCTGGGCACGAACAGAGCTCAGCGCGCGCCATGCGGCCCGCAGCATGGTGACTCCTGTCCCCGCAGGCCCGCGCTGCCTCCGTCCCTGCCGCGGTGGCTCCAGGTTACATGGGCGCAGCCATGACAGTTCAGGCTCGACCAATCGAGGCGAGAGCTCGACAGGAGCAGTGGAGGGCTGAGCGAATGGATTGACTCCGGAGTGCCTCGGAGCTGGGTGAATGAAGCCTTAGGGTTTGGCCTGGTGGATGATCTGACTCTACAGTTACTGGTGTGGAGCGCTCTGTAAGCTCTAAGAAGTCATGTATTGATCTTGCATCCTGCCTTAATCACTTCCTATGTGCTTGACCTTAGGTCAGTAGTTCTCAATCTGTGGGCCAGGACCCACGGAGGGGTCAAACAACCCTTTCCCAAGGATCCCACAGCTAATATCCTGCAAATCAGATATTTACATTATGATTAATAGCAGTAGCAAAGTTACAGTTACGAAGTAGCAATAAAAATAATTTTATGGGTGGGCATCACCAGAACACGAGGAACTGGTCACAACACTAAGAAGGTTGAGAATTACTGTCTTAGGTCCTCTTAGTTATTTAGGGGCTCTGTGGGACAGGCCATACCCTCCCAGAGGTTAATATTCTTTCTTGGCCCTTTTTCTCCAGATTCAGGGGCTCCATAAGAACCCTAAATCCTAGCCTTTTTGGGGCAGCTTTGTGTCCCAAGGACTAAGGATGGAGGTTTTGAAAGGGTGCTGAGCTGTTACTATGGGACCCTGTGGACAAAGTCCACCGTTCTGGGCCACAGTGTACTCAGACATCAAATGGGAATGGTAATAGTGCCTTTTAGGTTGTTTAGCCTGTAAACTGAGGCAGTTGTGTACAAAACACATGGTTAAATACTCAGCACTCTGTATTCAGTTAGTTGAGATAACAGTGAAGGAGGGGAAAGGGGCAAGGAAAGAGCACCCTGGCCCTGACTTGATTCTAAGCCTAAGGCCAGGGCTGGGGGGAAAGTAGATGTAGGCTTTTCTAAAACAAAGAACAAAAACCAAAACAGGAAATAATCCCAAGAATTGACGAATGTGGTTGCATGGAATTAAAATGGCTTTGGCACCTGGGGATGTGGTTTTGTTAGTAGAGTCCCTGCCTAGAATGCACAGGCCTGGGTTGGATCCCCAGCAGGACATAAAAACGGGGGGGTAGTGGCAGACGCCTGCAATCTCAAGACTTTGGAACTGAATGTCAGAGGATCAGAAATTGTTCAAGGTCATTCTTGTTTGCATAGCAGGTTTGAGGCCAGCCTGGGCTACTTGGGACTCTGTCTCAAAGGGGGGAGGGGCAGGGAAGATGGTTCAGTTGGCAAAGTGCCTGCCGTGTAAACATGAGGATCCGTGATTAGACCCCAGCAGCCGTGTGAAAGCCAGGCACAGTACGCATCATTCCCGGGCAGGGGTTCAGGGAGGTCAGGTAACGAACCCTTAGAGCCCATTGGCCACTTAGTAAGGCTGAATCGAGGGGCTCCAGGCTCAGTGAGAGACCATGCTTACACAGTGAGGTGAGACGCTGGGAGCGGTGGCACAAACCTGTAATCCCAGAACTGAGGGAGGCAGAGTCAGGTGGATTCTCTGTGAGCCTGAGGCCAACTTGGTCTACAAATAGAGTCCAGGACAGCCACGGGGACACAGAGAAACCCTGTTTCAAAAAGCCAGCTGATGGGGGTTGGTCCAGCCAACCAACCAAGCAACTAAAAAACCCCCGCCAAAACAAAGTGAAGGGAGGGCTGGAGAGGTGAACTCTGTTGCTCTTGCAGAGGACTTGGCTTTGGTTCCTAGCACCCACATGACAGTTTACAACCTTCTGTTAACTCCCATTCCTGGGGATCCGATGCTCTGTTCTCACCTCTGTGGGTGCCAGGCATGCACATGGTGCACACACACATATATATAGTCAAAACACTCATACATGTAAAATAAGCAAGTCTAAGAAAAAGGAAAAAATAAGTAAGGTGGGTGGGCACTGTGGTGCACACCTGTAGTCCCAGCACTTAGGAAGCAGAGACAGGTGGACTTCTGTGAGTTTGAGGCCAGCCTGGTCTATTTAGCAAGGTTCAGGCCAGCCAGAACTAGTGAGATCCTGTGTCAAAAAACAAAACAAAACAACAACCACACAAAGTAAAGTCCAGCCTTTGGTCTCTACATGTGTGTGGAGCCTACAAAATGGGAGAAAATTTGGCCAGTTAGTCATCTAATGAAATTATATATATAATACAAAGAACTTTAAATAATTAAACTCCCCATACCAAATCGTCTGTTGACACATAGACAAATGAATTGGTCAGATAGTTCTCAAAAGAAGAAATTGTCAATAGATAATTGAAAAAAATATTCAACAGACTTGGCTACAATGTATGTTTTGCTTGTGAGCCTAGCCTTTAATGGCTGAGCCATGGGCTACAATGTAAATGCAAATTAAAGGGGCATTGACATGCCCTCTCACTCAGGAAGAATGGCTGTCACCAGGAACATAAGTGACAGCAGATATTGATGAAGATGTGGAGAAAAAGAAAAATTTTTTTGTTTTGTTTTGAGACATGGTTTCTCTTTGTAGTCCTGGCTATCCTGGAACTCACTCTGTAGACCGGGCTGGCCTTGAACTCACAGAGATCTGCCTGCCTCCTCCTCCCGAGTGCTGGGATTAAAGGCATGTGCCACCACCGCCTGGTGAAAAAGAAATTCTTATACATTGCTGCTGGGAATGTATGTAATCACCACAGAAATCAGAACTGGAACTTCTTCACAGCGGGGAGAAGGAGAACAAAACCAACCAAGCAAATAACACAAACCAAACCAAACCAAATACCCTAAAAATAGGGCTGGATATAGGAGGCTCAGTGGTTAGGAGTGCTTGCTCATCTTGCAGAAGACCAGAGGTCAGTTTCAAGTAGCCACGTGGTGACTCACAACCATCTGTAATAACAGTTCTTGGGAACCATGTCCTCGTCTGACCTCTCTGGACACTGTGTACATGTGATGCACAGACATATGTGCAGGCAAATGCTCAGACACGGAAAAGTAAACATAAGTAAGCCCTTAAAAGAAAAAGGTCTGGAGAGATGGCTCAGCAGTTAAGAGCACTGGCCGCTCTTCCAGAGGACCTGGGTTCAATTCCCAGCAACCACATGGCAGCTCATAACTATAACTCCAGTTCCAGGGGATCCGACACCCTTACACAGACATACATGCAGGAAGAATACCAATGTACACAAAAGAAAAATTATATATAATATATGTAATATATAATATAATATATATATATATATATATATATATATATATATATATATATATATATTAAAGCTTGTTTTTGTAATTAGCCTCTTTAGTGATAGCCTGCCATGAATCTTACATTCTTGCTTAATGCTTACTAAATAATGATGCTGTTCTCCTTGGGGAAAGATTGGCAGCTGATTATTTTCTACCTGTGCTGAGACTCTTTTTTTTTTTTTTTTTTTTTTTTTTTTTTTTTTTTTGAGACAGAGTCTCTCTATGTAGCCTTGGCTGTCCTGGACTCACTTTGTAGACCAGGCTGGCCTCGAACTCACAGTGATCCGCCTGCCTCTGCCTCCCGAGTGCTGGGATTAAAGGCGTGCGCCACCATGCCCGGCTGTGCTGAGACTTTTAATACATGCTAGGCAGCTGTCCTACCACTGAGCTATATACTCAGACTTATTTACTCAGTAAGATTTTATTTGATTTCATATTATGGGTGTTTTGCCTGCATGCATCACCTGAGTGTCTGTTGCCACAGAGGCCAAAAGAGGGCATTGGGTCTCCTAGCTGCAATTACAGATAGTTATGAGCCACCAAACCTGGTGAGAATCAAACCTGGGTCCTCTGGAAGAGCAGCCAGAGCTTTTTAACTGCTAAGCCTTCTCTCCTGCCCTACACACATACACATACAGTGGTGGTGGGGCCTCTTGACTTGCTCTGTATCACAGTTTGGCCTCAAACATACTATCATTCTGTCTCAGCCTTCCACATGTTGGAATTATAGCAGCAAAGGAAACTGAGTAACCCGAACGCACCATGGGACGAACTCTTCACCAAGTTCCCCAACACTCTGATTCCTTCCAAGTTTTCCTCTGTTTCTTGATAATAGTTTCAGGTTTCCTTTGCCAGTATGGCCGCTCTCTGTAGGGGCTGAGCTGTCTGTCCTTTTTGAATCCTAGATGCTAGGCAAGAGCTGGCCAAAGGAAGGAAGGAAGAAACAAACAGATGGATAATTCTAAGAAACATCTTCCTGACTGCTGGGCCCTGAAAAGTTAAAAACAAAACAAAACACTACCAGGCAGTAGTGGTACACATCTTTAATCCCAGCACTCAGGAGGCAGAGGCAGGTGGATGTCTGAGTTAGAGGCCAGCCTTATCTAGAGAGTGAGTTCCCAAACAGCCATGGGCACACAGAGAAAGCCTGTCTTGAAAAAAACCAAACAACCAAACCAAACAAACAAAGGAAGTAAAAGACAGCCATGCTCAAGAGAGTCTTTCCTGGGACCAGTGAGATGGTGCTGAGCCATTGAGTATTGAGTGATCTTTGTGCACTCTGTAAAGATTTTTCTTGCATGCGCAAATGCTGATTTCTCTACCTGCAGAGAGCTGAGTACAGACTGGACTTTGTACTGTCATTCCCATGGCTGCGGCATATTTTGGAAACACTCCCTCCAACACCTTCTGATTGGTCAGATGAAGAGCTGACTGTCCTATAGGAAAGGCAGGAGGGAGGGGGCAGGACTGAAAGACTGGGTCTGAGATTGGAAATGGAGAGGAGGAGCTACCTGCTGGGCCTGGAGAAAAAAGCCAGGCCGAGAGACCTAGTGATGGCTGCCTTTAATCCCAGCACTAGGGAGACAGAAGCAGGTGGATCGCTGTGAGTACAAGGGCAGCATGGTCTACAAAGTGAGTCCAGGACAGCCAAGGCTACACAGGGAAACCCTGTCTCAGACTGAACAATAACGAACCATGTGGCAGAACATAGATTAATATAAATGGGTTAACTTAAGTTATAAGAGCAAGTTGGGAACAAGAGTAAGACAAGGCCAAAAGCTATATTATAAATGAACATGTCTCCATGTCATTATTTAGAGCTGGGGTAGATAGGAAGCTCATAGGATTACAATTAAACCTTGAGTTCAGTTCCCAGGATCCCCGTGCTGACCTCTGCATGAGAGCCTCCTGAGGGGACCCTCCCCAGGGACCCCAGACTCTTCCTCAAGTCCTCAGCTTGTTTGACTAGCCCAACTCCATGACAGGCTTCAGGTTTTTACTCTGCCTAACTAGGCCAAGTTTCTAAAAGTTCCTGGAAAAACCACAACACATGGGCAGCTCATGGAGAGCTCATGGGCAGCCAACCAGCATATAGGTCAAAGTGACCAGATACTATGTTTTTATTACTTTACGGCTTTGGTAAAGAACACAGCTGGCCCTATCCAACCAAATAAAAGGGCAACTCAGCCGGGCGTGGTGGCGCACGCCTTTAATCCCAGCACTCGGGAGGCAGATGCAGGTGGATCGCTGTGAGTTCGAGGCCAGCCTGGTCTACAAAGCGAGTCCAGGACAGCCAAGGCTACACAGAGAGACCCTGTCTTGAAAAACCAAAAAAAAAAAAAAAAAAAAAAAAAAAAAAAAGAAAAAGAAAAAAAAAAAAAGAGGGCAACTCCTGAGTAAGAGCCAAAACCTCAATGACTCAAAAAGTCCCCAGTAACCAAACAAGCAGCCAATCCTGAATCCCCTCTTATACTCTGACTCACTTCTAACCGATCAATTAAAGTTTGTCACAAATCCCTCTGACTGTCTATAAATTGAGCCTGTTTGCTCATTTTGGGGTCGCCCTCTAGAGGAGAGAGGCGGTCCCAGCATGCTGGAATAAATGCTTTGTTTTTGCATACTGCCTTGGGGTCTTTCTTTAGCAGCTCACCTGGACTCTTAACACTCCATCCCCAATAAAATAAAGAAATTAAATTTTAAAATGTTTATTATTTATTTAGCTTTTGCTTGTTTCGTTGTTGTTGTTGTTGTTGTTTGTTTGTTTGTTTTGTTTTTGTTTTAAACAGGCGCTCCTTACATAGCCCAGGCTGGCCTAGAACTTGCAATCTTCTTTCCTGTGTCTTCCTCCCAGGTGTTGGGATGATAGGCTTGAACCACTATGTCTGACAAGAATTTCTGAAAACGCCGGCCCCGACTCAAAACCTAAAATCAGTTTGACAGCCCGAAATTATAGGAAAAACAAAAGGTGAGTGGTGTGCTGGAAGCAGTATCTATCTGGACCTTAGAGTGCGTGGGTGACCTGGGGGTACAGCCTGTGGAGGTTGGGGCGAAGGAGAGGTACTAGGGGCCAGGGATGGATACACATTGGGCCTTTCTGCTTATCCCAGGGTTAGTAGTTTTCAGAGGAGAGCCCTTCTCCTTTAAGTAGGCTAGGGCCTTCATCAAGATGCAAGTCCTGGCCGGGTGTGGTGGCGCACGCCTGTAATCCCAGCACCCGGGAGGCAGAGGCAGGTGGATCACTGTGAGTTTGAGGCCAGCCTGGTCTACAAAGCCAGTCCAGGACATCCAGGGCTACACCGAGGAACCCTGTCTAGAAAGAGAAAAAGATGCAAGTTCTAGAAGCCTCCTTATTCTTCAACTCCATGGACCTGGAGCCCCTGAAAGAGGGGAAAATCAAACGGTGGCCCAAAGACACAGTCATCTTCCTGGTTTGGAGGTTGGGACACAAAGGTCTCCTGGAGTCTTGAATGGAACCAGGCATTTTCATAGGATTTAGGGCTGGGTGTGGGGCCCCCCAAGAGGGGCTGAGTGGAGTCACAGCGAAGGTACCGAACTCCTCCTGGGCTGGTGGGGCTCTCCAGCACCTGACCGTAAAAGATCTGGTCACTAGTGCCAGAGTGGGGCTGGAACTGGTTGGAAATTGCTCTTGGATCATCCTGGAGAACATAGGCCTGAACCAGGGCTGGAAGGCTGCTGGTCCCAAAGCTTTCATTGGAATCCCAATGGGGTGGTTTCTTGTCTTCCTCCAGTACAGTGATCTTGGTGATTGGTGGCAAGCCGGACTCCCAGAAGCTGGGCAGCTGGAAGATTTCCTAAATATGGGGATACAGAATGAGGCATGGTTTCTCCCAAATGTCTGCCCCACACATTGTACTTTCCTTAGATGAGGCAAGTCTCAAGTCTCTGATGGGGTGGAACATAGCAAAACACTATAAGTGTAACACGAATGTAATTTCTGATTATTTTAGGGTTCTTCTTGCTGTATATAGTTTATTGTATGTATATATGTGTAATAATATAAATGTATAGGCAAAGGGGGGCTTTTTATTAGACTAAAAGGGGGAATTGTGGAAGAATGCCTTAAGTGGATGTAGCAGTTGTCAATAAAGCACTGTTTAGCCAATCAGCTGGGCAGAAGGACAGGAAGTAGAAGGGGGGACTTCCATGGGAGGTGGGAGGAGCCTGGAGGGGTTGACATTTGACAGTTGGCAGATGGGGGAGAGAAGCCACTGGAGAAGGATCAGATTGGCAAGTGCTTGGGATATATGTAGGTTATGAGGATTAGAGTAGTCTATTTTAGTTTATTGTTAGATAAGTAGCAGTTTAGATTCTGCCCAGTTTAGTGCTTGCAACTTTAAAAATACAACTCAGTCTTATTGTGTCAGTTACTGGCTTCTTAGGCCGTACAAATAAGTCAACTGTAACAAATTGTGGGATCTCCCTTGTTGCTGTGTGGCAGAGCATACAGGGCTGTACTTGCTTGGCACTAGCTACATCCCTGGCATGTGCCTGACATGTGACACCCCCTCCCTGCTGCAACACCCATGCACCCATTGCATAGTGAGGTCAAACTCAGGCCTGCATCTCTCCAAGGCAGAGTGTGTGGTGGGGAAGTTGAGGCTCAGGTGTGTGCCGGAAGGGCAGAAGGCCATCCCTTTAGCGACCTTTAGGGCCTTGCCTGCCAATCACAGTCTCTCCCTTTGTCTCGTGATTACCTCTGTCATGATGGTAGGCACCCAGGAGCTCAGGCTGCTGTGGGCTGGGTCTGGCACATTTGGCCAGAAGAAATTCTTCCTGCTGGAGAAGGGGACACGCGAAGTTCAGGTTAGGCATGCCCTCTCAGCTTGCTGTCTGGCAGCTGAAGAGGGGAAGAGGTGGGAGGCCAGACACCCAGACTGGGGCCTGGAAGTCTAGGAAGGCAGGGAGGGACTTCCACACCCACGGGTAACAGGAAGTCACTCACCTCTTCTTGCACAAGCACCAGGAAGCTGCACAGAAGATGAAGAAAAATAGGAGGCAAAGTATGCTCAGGAAAATGTGTAGCTCTGTCTCTAGGGTGGGAGAAAGAAGGACGAGGTTAGCATGTGGCTTTTCCACAGCGGAACTGAAGGTGGGGGTGGTAAAATTTTGGCAGGAGTAAAAGGCTTCTAAAGAATATAACAATCGGGGCTGGAGAGATGGCTCAGCGGTTAAGAGCACTGACTGCTCTTCCAGAGGTCCTGAGTTCAATTCCCAGCAACCACATGGTGGCTCACAACCATCTATAATGTGATCTCATGCCCTCTTCTGGTGTGCAGGTGTACATGCAGGCAGAATATTGTATATATAATAAATAAATTAATCTTTGTTAAAAAAAAAAAAGAATATAACAATCAAGCCGGAAGCATTGTTGCATGCCTGTAATCCCAGCACTCAGGGAGGCAGAGTTCAAGGCCAGCTTGGTCTACAAAGTGAGTTCCAGGACAGCCAAGGCTATACAGAGAAACCCTGCCCATGCATACTATCACCTCACACAATATCACCACATATTACTTAAAACACCTTGGTTCAGATTCAAGACTATTGTACCCTAGGAAGCCCAGAATCTCAGTGTGTTTGCTGTACATACAAAGGTTTCTGCTACTACAGAAACATAATAGTTAATTCTGGGAAGCAAAGACTTTTTTTTTTTTTTTTTTTTTTTTTTGAGATAGAGTTTCTCTGTATAGCCCTGGCTGTCCTGGGACTTGCTTTGTAGTCCAGGCTGGCCTCAAACTCACAGAGATTCACCTGCCTCTGCCTCCCTGAGTGCTGGGACTAAAGGCGTGCACCATCATGCCTGGCTGAATAAAAAACAAAACAAAGACTTTTAATATTTTCCCGCCGTGTCTCCTCAGCATGTGGATATTAAATTAGTGTATGATTGGATTCTGTCATATTAAAATGATTGATTTAAGAACTGCTTTTCAAGTTGCTGACTTGAGTTTCACACAAAAGAAAATAAAATTGTTGGATGAATTCTGATTTGGGATCAAGCCAGAATTTCCAACAATTTCTGAAATGGCCCATTTGGCACTATATATTTATGCAATGTGTTCTCCCCAGCATTGATGACTGTAAAATTCAAAAAATATTGATTAACTCTGAAAAATGCTGAATGTGGTTGAAGATGCTCTTTGCTCTGCAGTTCCAAACATTCAGTCGACATTTAATTATCTGTGTAAAAAGAGGCAAGCACATCCATGTCACCAAGTACGTAGATTTGCTCTGATCTTTAATAAATGAAAATCTATATGCATACCAAAGAATTGTTTCAATATAAATGTATGTTTATGATCAGTGTTTGATCTGAATATGTTGTGTATGTGGGCAGACCTAGAATTATGTAAAAATTTCTTGTGTGGAAAGGGGTGAAAATTAGAAAGGTTAAACAGGCCATAGGCAGGAGTTTGTAAGTCAGGAATAATAGGCAGGGCTGGTTTCCTCTCATAGGTGAGGGTTTGTGGAAGGGCCCCTGGCCTCCCCTCAGATCAGGAGATCTTTTTTAAAAAAGATTTATTTATTATTATTATTTATACAGTATTCTGCCTGTCTATGAGCCAACAGGCCAGAAGAAGACAGCAGATCTCATTGTAGATGGTTATAAGCCACCATGTGGTTGCTGGGAATTGAACTCAAGATCTTTGGAAGAGCAGTCAGTGCTCTTAAGCCCAGATCAGGAGATCTTAAGGCAGGTCCCTATTACTCTCAAAATTAAGATTTTTCTTTTGTTTGTTTGTTTTTTTGAGACAGGGTCTCTCTTTGTAGCCCTGGCTGTCCTGGAACTCACTCTGTAGACCAGGCTGGCCTCAAACTCAGAGATCCGCCGGCCTCTGCCTCCTGAGTCCTGGGACTAAAAGGCATGTGCCACTGCCACCCAGTAAGTTTTTTCCTTTGTAAGCTTAAAAGAATAAAAATAAAAACACATTTACATAATCTCCTCTCCTCCCTTTAAATCATGTTTTTTTG
Organism: Acomys minous; assembly: GCF_964271855.1. Lineage (NCBI taxonomy): Eukaryota > Metazoa > Chordata > Mammalia > Rodentia > Muridae > Acomys > Acomys minous. Next base: position 101,801,422 of record NC_140487.1, on the reverse strand, counting down.
TTTTGTTTTTTGTTTTGAGGGAAGGGCTCACTGTGTAGCCCTGGTTGGCTTGAAACTCTCTATGTAGATCAGAATGACCTCACATTCTCAGGGCTCCAGCTGCCTCTGTGTCCTTAGAACTGAGATTACAGATGTATGTCAGTGCACCTGGCAAAATCCGGATTAAAAAAATATTTATTCATTTATTTATATAGTATTCTGCCTGCATGTATGCCTGACTGCCAGAAGAGGGCACCAGATCTCATTATAGATGGTTGTGAGCTACCATGTGGTTGCTGGGAATTGAACTCAGGACCTTGGGAAGAAGAGCCAGTGCTCTTAACCTCTGAGTCATCTCTTCAGCCCCCGGATTTTTTGAGAGACAAAGTGGGACACTCTCCCAACAGCCATCACTGTCAGGCTTCCCACTTACCTAGGGCCATGGTCATCAGCGTGAGGCTTGTACTGTTGGTGGAGCCTGCCCGGCTGGTGGCCATGAGGTAGACATGATACAAACTGGCAGGCTGCAGGTGGTTCAGAACAAAGCCACGGGAGGAGACGTTCAGGACGGTGGCTGTAGGTGGAGCATAGGGTCAGTTCGGGGTGCTAAAACGTCTCTGTGTTGGCTGAGGAACACCCCTTTCAGGCCTCCTAGGCTTTGTGGGGAGCTAAGGATAGACTCACAGAAGGATTGGTTGCGAGCATCGGTCCAGAAGATGGTGTAGTGGGTGAGGGGTATCATCCCCAGCCGAGGGGTCTGGGGTACCCACTCCAGCTGTGCCCAGGTCCTGCCAATGTGCTTTAGATGTAGCTCTGGAGCGTGAGGAAGGGCTGTGGGCGGAGAAAGAGAGAGAGAGAGAGAGAGAGAGAGAGAGAGAGAGAGAGAGAGAGGACGTAGAGGGCTAGTATGATCATATCAGGGCAATTGAACCTGACTGGGCTCCGGTGGTTTCTAGACCCAGGACCTGTGACATACTATAGATGACAGAGAAGTGACATCTCAAGGGGCTGACTGTGCTTATGAGTGTCCATAATCCTAGTGCTCTGGAGACTGAGGCAGGAGGGTTGCTGTGCATTTGAGGCCAGCCTGGGCTATGGTATAAGACCCTGTCCTAGAACAAATATAAAAGGAGCCAACAAAATGGCTCGGCAGGTAACTTTCTTGCCCTGCAAGGTTGGATGGAGACCTGAGTTCAAGCCCTGGGACCTCGTGCTCTGCTTTGCTTTTCTGTTGGCTGTGATACAGACCATGACCAAAAGTGACTTTGGGGAGGAAGGTTTCTATCAAGCTTACACTTCCAGTCATAAGTCATTGTTGAGGGAAGTCAGAATACCCTCAGGGAGGAACCGAGGCAGATGCCGTGGAGGGATGCTACTTGCTGGCTAGCTCTCTGGCTTGCTCATCTTATTACAGGCCATACCCCACCGCCTGAGTAGGGATGATGCTTCCCATAGTGGGCTGGGCTCTCCCACATCAGTCATCAGTGAAGACTGTTTCTCATAGACGTAATCACAGGCCACTGGGTGTGGGCAGTTGCTCAACCGAGGTTCGCTAGATCCAGGTGACTCTAGGTTGTGTCAGGATGATGATAAAAACTATCTAGCACACCAGGCGAAGGTGGAAGGGGAGAAGGAACTCCACAAAGCCACCCTCTGATCTCCACAGGCAACTCTGGCGTGGGTGCAACCATTCATGTACATCCAGGCACACATGATAATAAATGAGTTCAAACAACAGCAAAACCAACAAAAAGCAAACACAAAGTCCCCAAACAAAAGCAAATGTGTGTGTGTGAGACATATATATGTGTGTGTGTGTGTGTGTGTGTGTGTGTGTGTGTGTGTGTGTGTGTGTATCTCCCTTCCAAGAAGGCACTCTGCTTGTTTGATATAGGGGATCCCACCTCATGGCTCAGGTTGTCCCTGAAATCACAATCCTACCTTGTCAGAGTGGCCAGGCTCAGAGGTATACACCCCTTTATCCAGAGCCCCACCCCACCCTCTGCCAGGATTTCATCTGAGTTCCCTTTCTGGCTCCCAGAGGCAAAGCCTGGGTTTGAATCCAGTTCTGTCTGGTTGCAATCTTTGCTTTCCAATTGCTGTCACCCCTGGTTTTACCTGACTTGGTGTCTGATTTCTCACTGACCCTCTGAAGCATGCCGGGTACTCTGTTCAGTTCTATCAGACGCAGCACCGTGTTTCTGTTGGAGCCCTGGATGGATTCTGTGAACCTCCTCCCTGATTCTCTCAAATTCACCGCTCGCGTCTACTACCCCATATCCTGAATTCTTCCCAGCTTTGGGGAGCCCAGTGTAAGTAAGCCAGGATGGAAAGCATCGCTCTCTGAGGCCAGTAGTAAAAGTGTATCGTTTCCTCATACTCCCAGTCGCTAGGGCCCAGTCAGGGAGAGAGGAGAGGATTCTGGGAACAGGCTGTTGGTAGACAAACCTCTCTCTCCAGAGTAGGTATAGACATGTGCGGAGGGTCCCACGGTGCCTGGGTACAGGGGAGCCACCGTGATTTCGTAGAGCTGAAAGGGACTTATGTTGTCTGCAGAGAGAAAACAACATGGCATTACGGTTGAGGGCTAACCTCTGCTATCCAGCCTTAAATTTTCTTTTCTTTTCTTTTCTTTTCTTTCTTTTTTTTTTTTTTTTTTTTTTTTTTTTGCTGTTTTGAGACAGGGTTTCTCTGTGTAGTCTTGGCTGTCCTGGACTCCCTTTATAGACCAGGCTGGCCTCGAACTCACAGTGATCCACCTGCCTCTGCCTCCCAAGTGCTGGGATTAAAGGCGTGTGCCACCACGCCCGGCCTCAGCCTTAAATTTTCATTTCTGCGTGGTGTGAGGTTGACCGTGGGGCTAACCTCAGAGATTTCCTTTAGCTCACTTGGTGGACGTCACAAAGGGAAAGAGGAGCAGAGAATTAGAACAGGGCTAGACAAAGACCGGATCTGGCTAGAGTAGAGGGACAATGTCCCCCATGGAAGTGTTCAGAAAAAGCTGGGGAGGCTGTGTCTATCTGGGGGAGGTCCCAACTGCCCCCTGCTACCTCTAGGCACATACCACCCCCTCCGTTCCCTGGTCTTGTCCCTCGGCCCATCTCCCCCGTCCCAGGCTCGCCTCACCCTGTAACAGAATTCCAGTGATGCTCCCCTCAGCTTCTATCTTCCAGCTCTTATTGCCGTAACTGTGGCTGGGCCCCGGGCCCCACTCAATCAGATAGCCCCGGGGCAGGGAGCTTGGGGCTTCCCAGTCTACCCAGATACTCCCAGGGTCTCCGGCCATGGCATGGAGGCTGGTCACAGCGGGGCCTGGAGAGAAGGTGGGAAATAGGACCGAGGATGAAAAGTACGCAGGCCTCAAGGCTAGACGGACGGATCCAAATCCTGCCTTTGCTACCGATAGGCCTGTGATCCAGCATATGTCAACATCTGAGCCTCAATGTCCTCATCTGGAAAGTGACAACAACCCCCCCACCTCCCCCACCCCCCGACACAGAGGCTTGGTGTGAGTTAGAGGAGGCGGCATAGAACAAGGCAAGCACGGAGGCTGCTGGCCTGGGGATACTTCCTGGAGCTATTCAGCTTGATGGATAGGATTCACTGAGTTCTCTAGCAGTCACACCATGGAGGTGGCCTCCCTTTTTATCAATGAGTAAAGATGGGAGATGCAAGAAGCTGAGAAGCTTTTTAAATATTACAGAGCTCAGGGCTGGGGAGATAATTTACTTGGTAAAGTGTTGATAAGGCAAGCACAAAGCCTTGAATTTGATCCTGAGAATCCACGTGGAAACAGCAACAAATGGAACAGGCCAGTGGCATTTATAATCCCAGCACCGGGAAGGTAGATCCCTGGGGTAGATTCCTTTTTTTTTTTTTCTAAAAAGATTTATTTATTACATATACAGTGCTCTGCCTGCATGTATACTTGCACACCAGAAGAGGGCACCAGGTCTCATGATAAATGGTTGTGAGCCACCATGTGGTTGCTGAGAATTGAACTCAGGACCTCTGGGCAGACAGTGCTCTTAACCGCTGAGCCATCTCTCCAGCCCCCCCCTCTCCCCCCCCCCCCCAGGTAGATTCTATTCAGGGAATTTCAGACCAATGGGAGATCTTGTACCCAAACAAAGTGGACAGCACCTGAAGAATGACGTGCCAGCTGCTACTATACTTACACACACACACACACACACACACACACACACACACACACACACACACACACATACACACACACACTCACACTTTGTAAATGGGAATCTTTTAGCTTCTCTCTCTGTCTCTCTGTCTCTGTCTCCTCTGTCTCTGTCTCTCTGTCTCCTCTGTCTCTCTTTCTCTCTCTGTGCAGGTATGGATATTTTCCCAGATTAACCCAGTTCTGGCTAGCAACATTAACTTAGAAGTTGGCTCAAAGTTGGTTCTGGAGACAACAGGGCACAGAGAGGGAAGTCACTTGTCCAGGCCACTGTGTTAGTAAGTGGTTGGCCTAGACAGGAGCCTAGGCAGTTTAGCCTTCACACTCTCGCACTGCTGCCCACTGTTCGGCTGCCAGCCCCGTTTACCTTTGTTCTCCAGGAAAACGACTGGAGTAGGTAAAGAGGTCCCTGCTTCGTTGTAGGCCACAAGGGTCACGTTCTGGGCCTCTGAGGGCAGGTGGAAGGTACAGCTGAGCTCTGTGGTGTTGCAGAGGTGCATGTCCTGCCCTTGCTGAGCTGAGGGACTCCAGGAGAGCAGGTAGCCCTGGATCTGCCCACTGTCTTCCTGTAGGGGTGTTGGCTGTGATGTGTGAGGAAGAACATAGTGAGGGAGTTGTGTCGCTCATTGTGAATTGGTCAGTACCTGAGAGCCATGGACTTGCCATAGGAACTGCGCCCTAAGTCCTTTCTTTCCCCACCTCCCCTTCCCCTGTGGCAAGATCTAGGCGGGAAAGAAGGAAGAAGCCAGTTAGTACATCAGCAGTTGCTTAACTGTTCTCTGACTGGACCCTTTGGGGCACAGGTGACCCCAGAGCCGTGCGTTGTAGTCTCTCACCAAGGCCACTACCCAGCTCTAAGGCATGTGTAAAAGGCTATGCAAACTGCCTCCCAGCCCCCCAGGCACACTGCAGTCTTGAGCCCTAACTTGTTAGGATGGCGGTGAGGGAATCTCAGAGAGTCACCTTCCAGAACAGTCGCACACCCACTGTCCCGGGATCCAGTTGCTTCTTTTGCCACCATGTGTCCAGTCTGATGACAGGGGCTGTAGATGAGATGAGATGAAGGGTTTTTGACGGGGAGGGGCCCTGGGGGACTGGACTGAGCTCTGATGGCCACCCCTGGCTTCTCACCCTTAATGGTGGGCCTCAGCTGCAGGCCAGGGCTCCAGTTACTCCAGAGTCCAGGCAGAGGGGAGCGGATGCATCGCATCTGTAGGGTGTAGACTGGGTCCTGTTGGAGCCCACAGAGCTTGAACTGGTCCTTGCTGGAAGGCAGGTGGGACACCTGGTGCGTGGGAGGTGACACTAAATCCAACTTGTCCTCTCTCGGCCCCCTACCTCCATCTGGAGGTTGTTCACGGCCTTACCAGTGTCCAGTTGGCTCCTTCAAGCTGCGGCTGGTAGCGGAGTTCACACTCCTGCTCCATGAACTTGCTGGGTTCCCACGGCTTCCAGCTCAGCCACAGGCAGCCAGGCACACGTGGGACTCTATCAGAGCTGAGGTCCAGGGCCTGCAGCGTGGGAGGCTCCAATTTCACTGCAAGGGGTGAGGTTGTCAAACGTTTCCCTGCCTCGTGAGGAGGGCTCTGTCTTGGCTCCCTTTTCCTCCCTGGGTCTCTTTCAGTCTCTTTTTCTCTGTTGCCATATCTCTAGCTGTGCCTGGGTATGAATATCTGTATTTCTTACTAGGCGAAGACATGCCTCAGAGACTGTGAACTGGTTGTTAAGTCCGCTTCCAGCATTTTCTTTCCAGACATCCAGAGGCTGGCTCCCTCAGTTCCTCCCAGGGTCTACTTAGCTGTCAGCGTCTTAAGCCACCTGACATCCTGTTTTATTTATTTTGCCACCTAAATTGTTATAATAGTCTGAGGGTGAAACTTTTGAGGCTTCTTCACTGCCGTATCTTTAGGACTTCCACAGCCTAGCACGGGGTGAAGGTACGTCGGGAAATCAGCTGAAGGCTGGCAGAATGGGTCGCTGGGTAAAAGTGCTAGCTAACCAGGTGAGCCTGATAACCCAAGCTTGAGTTCAGTCCCCAAACCCAGGTCAAAAAGCCCAATGCAATGGTGCATGTCTGTAAGACCATCACTATTGTGGCTAACTGTGCGGTGGAGACAGGAAAATGACTCTGAAGCTCCCAGGCCATATGGCCCAGAGTCAAGGGCAGCATCAGAGACAAGAGAGACCCTGCCATCAAGGAGGAGGGAGAGAACTACTCCAGAAGGTTGCCACATATGTCTTATGATATATATGCACTCTCCTTGTAAATAACTAAGTCGGGTGCGGTGGCGCACGCCTGTAATCCCAGCATTTGGGAGGCAGAGGCAGGCGGATCTCTGTGAGTTTGAGGCCAGCCTGGTCTACAAAGCAAGTCCAGGACAGTCAAGGCTACACAGAGATACCCTGTCTCAAACATAACAGAACAAATAAATAACTAAATAGATAAACAAGCCAGGTGGTGGTGGTGGCACATTTTGAGACCAGCCTGGTCTACAGAGTGAGTTCTAGGTCAGATGTGGTGGTGCATGTCTTTAATCCCAGCCCTTGGGAAGCAGAGGCAGGTGGATCACTGTGAGTTCGAGGCCAGGCTGGTCTACAAAAGTGAGTCCAGGACAGCCAAAGTCACACAGAGAAACTCTGTCTCGAAAAACAAAAAAACGAAAAAACAGAATGAGTTCTAGGACAGCCAGTGTTACACAGAAAAACCTTGTCTTGAAAAACCAATGAGGGGGCTGGAGAGATGGCTCAGAGGTTAAGAGCACTGACTGCTCTTCCAGAGGTCCTGAGTTCAATTCCCAGCAACCACATGGTGGTTCAAAACCATCTATAATGTGATTTGATGCCTTCTTCTGGCCTGCAAGTGTACATGCAAGAAGAGCACTGTATATGTAATAAATAAAGATCTTGAAGAAGAAGAAGAAGAAGAAGAAGAAGAAGAAGAAGAAGAAGAAGAAGAAGAAGAAGAAAAGAAAACCAATGAGTAAATAAAAGAATGAACATGCTCCCCAGCCTCTGGTTCCCATTTCTCTCTTCTCTGCCTCCTTCTGGGTCTTCTAAAATCTCCTCGCCTGTGCCATGTCCTCCCTGTGCCTCTCTGGGTCTCCCAATTTGGGGATATCTCCCCTTTCTCACACCAAGGGTCACTCACCAACATCCATGGGGTCAAAGCACAGTTTTGGCGACTCGCTGGTCCCAAGCGCGTTCTCCGCTTGCACCCAGATAACCATATTCTGGTACAGGATCAAGTGTTTCCGGGGGATGGAGCAGCTGTTCTGCCTGTCCTCTGGCACACAGTCCAAGATGGGGTCCCTCTGGTATTGACAGTCAGTGCGGCTCCTGTCAACAGGCCGGGGCTTTGGTGCCAAGCATAGGAAGAAGGCAAGGCTTCCCCCACCCCCACACCCCGTCTCCCTCTCCCCCTCTTTCCCATGTCTTTGCCTCTGGCTCCTGACCCCCACAGGGACTTGTGTCCCAACCCAGGACCTGGAGGAAGGGGCTGACATGGAAACCCTACGTACTGGAAGCTCTTTAGGATGAAGCTGGTGGGCAGGTGGGTCTCAGGGCCTGGCTCCCACTGGCAGACCAGGCTGTTGGTGATGAGGTACATGAGGCAGGACAGATTGGAGGGGCTGGTAGGAGGATCTGGATAGGGAGGGAAGAATGTTAGATGCCCGCATGCACAGTGTGTGTGTGTGTATGTGTGTGTGTGTGTGTGTGTGTGTGTGTGTGTGTACATACATGCACATGTATGTGTACCTGTGGCCTTACTTCTTCGGCTCTTCTTTCTGCAGTATGGACCTGTAAGGGCAGCTATGTCACTGTTAGCTACAGGGGCAGGAATCTCAGATCCTTAGGACCCTGGTGGCTCCTTTATCAGTGACTGTGTAGCCTTGGTGGCTCCTTTATCAGTGACTGTGTAGCCTTGGCTTTATTCTGGTTTAGTTAGTCATTAATCATTTGATCTTCAAGTGACTGAACTGCTCTTTGTTGGTTTTTTTTTCTTTCTTTTTCTTCTTTCTTTCTTTCATTCTTCCTTCCTTCCTTCCTTCCTTTGAGACAGGGTTTCTCTGTGTATCCCTGGCTGTCCTAGAACTCACTCTGTAGACCAGGCTGGCCTCGAACTCACAGAGATCTGCCTGTCTCTGCCTCCAGAGTGCTGGAATCAAAGGCATGTGCTACTACCCCAGTTCTCCTAGGATTCTTTAAGGGCTATGGTGGTTTGATTGGGAACGAACCCCAAAGGCTCCTGTTTGAATAGTTAGTTCCCAGGTGGTGGAACTGTTTTTGGAAGTTTGTTGGAGGAGGTGTGGCATTGAGGTGGCTTTGGGGTTTTTAACGAACTTGTCCTATTTCCAGTTAGTCCTCTCTGTCTCCTGTTTGCTGTCCAAGATTTAAACTCTCAAATGTTTCTGTCACCGTGCTTTTGCTCCACTATCATGGACTCTGACCTTTTGGAATGCTCAGGCCAATTACGTGTTTTCTTTTATAAGTTTCCTTGGTTGTGATTTTTTTTTCCGAGACAGGGTTTCTCTGTGTAGCCTTGACTGCCCTGGACTCACTTTGTAGTCCAGGCTGGCCTCGAACTCACAGCGATCCGCCTGCCTCTGGTTGTGATGTTTTGTCATAGCGATAGAAAAGTAACTCACACCCCAGCTGAGTGACTTCCTATGTCAAGGGTACTCACAGATGTACCCATGCAGGTGGCAGCTGAGATGCCCACTGCTTTCTTCTTCTTCTGGAGATATAGGCCTTGTGATATAGTCCAGGCTGGTTTCTAACTCACATCCTCCTGTCTCAACTTCTAAGGACTAGACAGAAGTGTGGTTCCATACCTGGCTCTGTTATTGGTTGGTGTGGTGCTAGGATTCGAACCCAGAACCTTGCTCATGTTGAGTATGTATATATTCTACGATGGGGCTACATCTGTGGCCCTGGCTGTTTTGAGGGGACAGGATAGACAGGGTCTCACTATGTAGCCCTAGCTGCTGTGGAACTCTCAATGTAGAGCAAGCTGTCCTCAAAAATCACAGAGATCCTGGGAGGCAGAGAGCAAGAGGCATTTTCTGGGTGGTGGCAGCACACACCTTTAGTCCAAGCACCCAGGAGGCAGAGGCAGGCGGATCTCTGAGTTCAGGGCCAGCCAGGGCTACACAGAGACACTGTCTCAGAAAACAAACAAACAAACAAACAAGCAAAAAACAAAATCATAGATATCTATCCATCTTCCTCTGCTGGGATTAAAGATGCGGCCTCGTACCTTGGTTCTATCAGTTCCTTATACCATCCTGCTCAATTTGGGAAAAAACAACAACCTGGAAGCGGATTTAGGAGGAGCTGGAAGTAAGCCCCGCTTATGGCTAAGAAACTTGAGCTTGCTGAACAGCCACACAGACAGGTGGTTCCACAAGGGCCACTGTGGGGTGTGGCCTTCAGTAAGTGACTTGCCCTCGTTAGATATCGGTTTCCTCCTCTGGAGAATGGGCTCACTAACTCCTGACAGGAAGGACCACACCCTCTATCATACTCCCAAAAGGTGAGCTGTTAGCTCTCCCCGGTTTTGGCAGAGGGGCAATGGGGCATTGGAAGCAGATGGGTGGATGGCTGGAGGAACTTACAGCCTGCCCGTAGCTCAGCTTGATCCAGGACCTGGAAGCTGCTGGCCCATGGCACTAAGCAGGAGAGAAAAGCCTGGGTGTAGTTCAGGTGAGGCAGAGTGATGGTGGATTCCTGGGTCCCATCAGGCAGGTGCCGCTGTCTGTCCCCTTGCTGGTTCGGCTCGTCTCCCAGTCTCCATAGAATCTGTGGCTCTTGGTCCAGTTTGCTGCAGTTTGGGCTGAGGGTGCAGGAGGCTATGACAGGGTCCCCCAGGCGGACAACGGGGGTTGAGATCCTGATATGCCCGCAGCTCTCCAGACCTGAATTGGTAGAGAGAAGGCCCTGGAGGACTCTTTTGCCAGGCCAACATGGACCATGTCCAGACCTTTGGATTCCTAACCTCAGAGCCCGCCTCTGTCTTTTTACCCTCCTATCAGGACCTTGGGACTAAACATGAAGAGTAAATGTGAGGCCTGTAAGATGTACTATAGGGAGGGAGAGAGAACCATGTGCCGGCAAATGGTTTTCCATGGGCTCTGCAGAGAAAAGCAGCTCCTGACTTCTCTTGGTCACTTCCCATGGTGTGAACGCTCTCCATAGTGTGAACATTCCCCTGAGGTATGAACACTCCCAGAAGTATGACTACTTCCTGCGGTGTAAATACTCCCTGGCCTGTGAGCACTTCCTATCATGTGAGTGTGCCCCATGGTGTGAATGTGTGGTGTAAATACTTCCTGTGGTGTAAACGCCCTCCCCACGATGTGACTACCCCCTACCACATGAACCTTTGCATCCCGTGCCCTCCGTGAACGCAGTCATGAATGCAGCCTAGTCCTCCTAGCCAGCTCCGGTTCCCCACAATGGAGGGACTGGGTGGTGAAAGCCACAATCAGACTGATAAGAACCCCCAAGGCCACAGCAGCCCTTCTCAAGTTCAGATCTGATTGTAAGAGCCCGTTTTGATTGTGCCACTTCAAAGGCATGTGTCTGCGTGCAAAGGCAGGCTGGTGTGACGGGTGTGAGCCTGGACTAGACTGCATGCCTTACGTATTGTTAGTGACCCCGGTTACGTGAACTCGGGACTCCACGTTCTTTACTTCTTTCATCTGCGAACGGAGACTAAAGCAAAAACGAACCAGTCTCTACCAGTTAGATCCCAGAGCTGTCCCTGTAGAGTGGCTCAGCGGCGCTTACATTCTGTCTGGCACTTTCCCAAAGCTGCAAGGATCCTAGCGTGTCACTGCCCTGAGGTAGGGTGGGACAGTATGGTTAGCTTCCTATGGGATAGCCCTCTATCCTAGCCAGTGCCACCACTACTCTGATTACCCCTCCACTCTAAAGTAACTTCCTCTGTTCCGTGGGCTGCTGTCCCATCTCCACCATATTCCAGTGTCCTGTGGCCGGGCAGCTGGCATTGTCGAGGACCTGACTACTGGCAATTAAGTCTCAATGCGTGTCTGTGGTGAGTCAGCTTCAGGTTTGCTTTCCTCCTTTATCTACATTTGTGTCACTGGAAAAAATTTTTTGTTGTGTTTGTTTTCTTTGTTTGTTTGTTTTGAGACAGTTTCTCGGTGTAGCTTTGGCTGTCCTGGAACTCTCTCTGTACACCAGGCTGGCCTCGAACTCAGAGATCTGCTTGCCTTTACCTCCCTGAGTGCTGGGATTAAAGGCGTGTGCTACCGCCGCCCAGCTAAGAGAACCACGTGCTCTAACACAGTTGTGCAGAACAGTAGCTGGCAGGTCGGTACACACTGCCAGACCCTTCACGTAAGCCCCTGGCCTGGCCCTGGCCTCACTCTCACTGTGTCAGCTCAGACTGTGGTTTCTGCTCACAGACACCGGGTCTGTCCCTGAAGAAACAACACGATATCTCCCATGTGGGGGTCTTCGCACCTGCTGTGCCCGCCTCTCATGGTGCCCTGTGGACCCTCTCTCACCAGGTTGGCATGTGGGCATTCTGGTGAACCAGGCTATATCCTGGAGTTCCCCCACCACTTTGTAATTAGAGTCCTTAGACCTGATACCTCTAGTTTCTGTGCTGCAGAAGCTTTGGCTGTTTTGGTCATTGCTACACTCCCAGGGTCTGGCACACAGCAGTTTGGGGACCAGTGTCTCCCTTTATATCCCCCTCCCCAGCTCTAGACTTACCTCTGGGGAGCAGCAAGAAGATAAGGGTAACTCCAGTCAGGCTGCAGGCTCCCAGCCCCACCATTGTGCCAACGTGGTGTTTACCTGGAGGCAGTGAGAGACGGTTAAGAACAAGCTGTGTAGCCAAATCCTTGCCCACCCGCAGCCCGGCCAGGTTACCTGACCCCTGAGTCTCAGTGTTGGCAACATGGAGGAAGCACCACTTGTGCTGCCTAGGACTTTGAGAGGAAGACATGAAATGGTTCAAATCAAGGTGCCCCATCCCCACCCCCAGCTGGGCATCAAGGAAATAACTGTGTGTGTACATCACACCACCATGGTCAAACCTGCCCCCCAGAAAGAACAGGCATCAGAGCCACGAGGAACGCAAGCTCTTCCGCCGTCTTGCCCTGGTTATCTCTGTTTACTTATCCCTGTTTGGAAACTGTGCTGGCTAGTTCTGTGTCGACTTAATACAAGCTAGAGTCATTTGGGAAGACGGGACCTCAGTTGAGAAGATGTCCCCACGACAAGATTAGCTTGTGGGCAAGCCTGTGGTGCATTTTCTTGGTTGATGCTCGACGTGGGAGGACCCAGACCACTGTGGGTAGTGTCACCCCTAGATTGGTGGTCCCAGGGCTATAAGAAGGCAGGCTAGGCACACCATGGGGAGCAAGTCACTAGGAACACTCCTCCATGACTTCTGCACCAGTTCTTCCCTCAAATTCCTGCCCTGATGTCCTTCAGTGATGGCCTGTTACCTGGAAGGATAAAGCTGAAATAAACCCTTTCCTCCCCAAGCTGCTTTTGGTCAGGGTAGTTCTTTTTTTTTTTTTTTTTTTTTTTTTAAATCACAGCAATGGAAACCTTAACTAAGACAATCATCACCTCACCTCAGCACACCAGTTTGATATCTCTTGATATCACAAGCACACACACACACACACACACACACACACACACACACACACACGTGTACACACTGGCACACAGTAGTTTGGTTTCTGCTCACAGACACCACTGGGTGGGAAAGATAGCATCCCCCCCACCACCAGGGCTCAGGATGCTATTTCCCCTCTCCACTCGTTTGTGGTTGTAGCAGGCCTAGCCCATACCTGGTATCACCATATCCTTCCCACAGGCTTATGCCAAGAGCAGATAACTGAACAGAGAAGACCAGCATCCTCCATAGGTTGCCTGGGACTCGCATGTTTAGCATCAGCATAGTCCCTAAGAAGCCCTTGGGGGTGGCCCAAGTTGAGTAGGAGGAGCTTGGGCCTACTGGAGCCTATGCCTATTGTTTAAGGAAGAAGTAGGCAAAGAGGCCAGGAACCCAGTTCTGAGCCTGGCTCTACCACTTACCTGCCTGCTGACCGTGGATGAGTTACTTCACCTTTCAGCACCTCGTTTTCTCCATTTATGAGAAAGGGCTTAACCATCACACTCATGGCTCAGCAGGGCTGTAACGATGAGGTGAGACAGTTAAGGTTAGAGCCTTTGGCACGGGGCTGGGGGAACAGGCTCTCAGAAGCAGCGGACTTTATCTGTATGAGCCCTAAAGCAGGAAATCAGCCAACAGAACCAACAAGATTTAGTGCCAGGTCCCACAGCCTCCTGGGGCAGCCACCTTCTCTTCATCTGCACTGCACTGCATGGTCCCGTCTCTGGATCTACTTTTAGTACCGAGGGTCTCACGTTCCCATCACTCTGGCCACCTGTCCGGCTCCGCAGCTGCTCACTGTGCCCGCTGTGGACACAGCTGATGCCGTAAGTCACTGTGCCACGGCATCCTCCCTTCTCGCCTTTTACTCGCCGTTGCCAACTTTCTCCCTCGGCTCCCTTTCCTGATTCCTTCTGAAATCCTGTCTGTGGGAAGAGAGGGAGGAACGGAACATTGGGAATAAACGAAGGGAGAGCGCTTCCCAGGTGCGGCAGAGACAAAGTGAGTGGATAGACAGCTGCACTGATCGGTGGATGGGCTCGGGGAAAGGGATACACAGAGACGCACTGAGGCAGAGCCTGGCCCAGTGGCTTGGGCCAAGGATCGCAGCTGCTACCCTAGAAGTGGAGGCAGCGCTTGTATTACAAGTTCAAGTCCAGCCTGGATTACCGATGACATTCAAATCTATTTTGAGCAGCTTGGTGAGAACACATCTCAGAAATATAAAGCAACCGGGGATGGGGCTATAGCTCTGTTGGTAGAGGACTTGTCTGGCAGGCACAAAGACGTAGGCTTGAACCCCAGGACCACGCTGGGCACCAGGCATGGTGGTGGTGCAGGTCTGTAGTCTAGCAGCTGGGGTGCAGGAGGAGCTGAGGTTCAGGGTTCTTATTTGCTCACATGGAGATGCTCCTCATCTGCCTGAACGCTACATACCTCAACAACAACAACAACAACAACAACCAACAAACACCAGGCTGGGGAGACTCAGAGTGAAGTGGAGAGGCAGGCGGAGAAAGCTAGCCCCAGGGGATCTAGAGACGCAGAGGCTCGGCAGGCCTAGTCTTGCCCCAGCTGTGTAAAGAGGCAAAGGGAACTGGGAGAGGAAAAAGAGGCCCAGAGACTGAGACAGCCATGCTTGCCGAGAAGAAGCCGGGGGTCCAGGTGGCTGAAAACAGGAATTAGGCCGAGAGGGAAACTGGCAGAACTGGGCGTGTAGAACCCATCCGAGGGACGGAGACTCCTCATCGCTGAGCTCAGTTTCTTCCCAAAGAGATTTTAACTGACTGACTTCCTTGATGCTACACATACACACACACACACACACACACACACACACACACACACACACACACACACACACACACACACACACTCCCATTTCCCAAGGATCACCTGTCCCATGCCCCGCGGATGTCGCGGATGCTGGGGACTGAGCCGAGGCCTCCAGGGCTCTGCCCTCCTCTACTTACATTGGGGCCAGGGCGAGGTGCCCAGCTTCCGTGCGTGCGTGCTCTCTCTTCTCTTGTCTCCTCTCCTCTTGGGGCAAGTTCCCGAAACTTCTCTTTCTAGCCCGGTCGTTAATGACAGGCCAGGGGACCCAGGATTGCGACACCTTCCTGGCTTCCCTCCTGTACTACCCTGGGCCTTCACCCTCGAGGGGGGGGGGGCAGCATAGACAGCCCCTTCCTCTCAGGAAGAAGGTTGAGGGAAACTGGTGAGCTAGCGACCTTCCTGCCTCAGGGGTCTTAGAGGGCTGGGCATTGTGGCAACCTGGCCCGAGGAGGCCCGCTCTCCCTCCTCTCCGGATTTCCTGAGCTCTAAGCTTTGAGGCTGGGCAGGGCAACCGAGACAAGACAGGGCCAACGGAGGGCTGGGGTCTTCAAGTGTTTATTAAAAACTAAAGCAGGACAAAAAGACAGGGAAATTAAGGGGGCGCCCTCCCCACTGAGTCTGGCTGAAGCCCCTGCGGGTGGAGAATCAAGATTCCACAGGTAACATTTACTTAAGGTTTTCTTCCCTCAACAGCTTAAAACCTGCTGTTTTCTAGGACTTTCACCAGAAATCCCACCCCTACCTACAGTAAAAGGTCATGTCCTCACTCCTTCATCTAATCCCAGTGGCTTCTGGTTGTTTTGTTTTGTTTTGTTTTTCAAGACAGGGTTTCCCTGTGTAGCCTTAGCTGTCCTGGACTCACTTTGTAGACCAGGCTGGCCTGGAACTCACAGAGATCCGCCTGCCTCTGCCTCTTCAGTGCTGGGATTAAAAGTGTGCACCACCATGCTCAGCCTCTTCTAGTTTTATTTTATCAGGTTGTAATCCCTTTCAAAATGCCTCAGGACCCATTTATTTGTTTTTATTTGTATTATTATTTTTTCCAATTTGTCAAACCAAGCTTATTGGCGTTAGTTACAGAAACATGCATGCCTCAAATCAGGACCCATTTATAATTTCTTTCTTTCTTTCTTTCTTTTCTTTTCTTTCTTTCTGTAGCATTGGCTGTCCTGGACTCCCTTTGTAGACCAGGCTGGCCTCGAACTCACAGTGATCTGCCTGTCTCTGCTTCCCGAGTGCTGGGTTTTAAGGCGTGCACCGCCATGTCCGGCTCCATTTATGATTTCAATTATCAAGGAAAAAAAACAAAAACAAAACAAACAAACAAAAAAAAAAAAGAAAGAAAAGAAAAGAGAGGTTGGGGAAAGCTCTAGTTTGAAAAAAAAAAAAATCACCAAAACGGTATATATTAGTATATCAGTCAGAGTTCTCTAGGGCAGTGGTTCTCAGCCTTCCTACTGCTGTAACCCTTTAATACAGTTCCTCATGTTGCAGTGACATCCCCCCCCCCATAAATAAGTAAAATTATTTCCGTTGCTACTTCATAGCTCACTTGTTATTGTTAGGAATCGAAATGTAAATATCGTGTTTACCAATGGTCTTAGGCGACCCTTGTTGAGAGCCAACATAGTACACACACACACACACACACACACACACACACACACACACACACGAATTTATTAAGTTAGCTTATGCAATGCAGTGGAAGTAGTAGGAACAGCTATCATACACCCAAGTGAGAGCCCACCAGGGACCCTGGGCATGCTGGGAACCTCAGCCCTCCCAAGGTGGTACTGAAGACACTGAAGACCTGGAGGGTGTCTGGTTGAAAGCCCGGAAGCACTGGTTTTGACTTGAGCAAAGGAATCATCCCCATTGAGGAAGCAGCACCAGGGCAGATTAGCTACCAGCAGGAGGAAGGTCAGGTGAGCAGAGGCTGAACAGTCTTCTGTCTTCCATGTCCTGCATTTGACCTGGGCTTCGGCAACCAGAAGGTGACCCGTATTTAGGGTGAGTCTTCTCACATACATTAAGGCAGTCAAGATAATTTCTCAAAGGAGGGTTCCTGCTCAGGCCGCTCTGAACCATGGCAAGTTGACATTTCAGATCAGGCATCACCATCCATCCCTTGTCACCAGTACACAAACAGGTCATTTTGAAAACCATAACCTTCCACCCCTTATACCCCAAGTCTCATGTGTATATCACGATAAAAAAAATATAGTCTGGCTGGGCATGGTGGCGCATGCTTTTAATCCCAGCACTTGGGAGGCACAGGCAGAGGCAGAGGCAGGCGGATCACTATGAGTTTGAGGCCAGCCTGGTCTACAAAGGGAGTCCAGGATAGCCAAGGCTACACAGAGAAACCCTGTCTCGAAACCCCTCTCCCCGCAAAAAAGATAAATAAAATAAACTCTTTGCTCCCCAAAAATGCTTTTGCTCATGGTTTTATCACAGCCACAGAAAGCTAATTAGGACAGATATTTACTTAGTGCCATAAACTATTGAAAGTGTGATTTGCTTTTGATATTTCTTTAAGTTTTCAGTTAAGAGATTTGATACTTTTGTTGTTGTTTTGAGACCGTTTTATTTATTTATTTATTTATTTATTTATTTATTTATTTATTCCTGTGTGATCTGCCTGCCTCTGCCTCTCAAGTGTTGGGATTAAAAGTGTGCACCACCACCACCACCCAGTGGAAAGAGTTTATATTAATGTAACACTTCCAGGTCACACTCTAGCTTTGAGAGAAGTTAGGGCAGGAACTCTAGACAGGAGCAGAGGCAGGACCCGTAGAGGAAGGCTGCTCACTGGTCCATGCTCAGCTAGTGTTTGTATAATCCAGGACCTCCTTGCCCAGCGATGCTTCACAATGTGCACCAACCAAGACCGTCTGATCTGGGCATCTCCTCCATTGAGATTTCCTCTCTTACTTTACTCTAGGTTGTGTTAGGTGGCCAATCAAAAACCAACTAGCACACATGGCTACGAGAGCTTAGTGTGTCTATTTTGGGGAAGCTCATAGCTACCCTCTTAGGTGTGTCTTATTCTTTCCCTGAGGGTCTTTCTTATGTGTATGTATGAGTGTGTGTGTGTGTGTGTGTGTTTGTTTGTTTGTTTCAGACAGGGTTTCTCTGTGTAACCCTGGCTGTCCTGGAACTCATTATGTAGACCAGGTTGGCCTCACAGTCACAGAAATCCACCTGCCTCTGTATCCCAAGTGCTGGGATTAAAGACTAGTGCCACCATGTTGGGCTTTTCTACCTTGTTTTTTTGTTTTTTGTGTTTTTTATGTTTTTTTTTTGAGACAGTGTGACTCACAGTGGTTCATAGACATGAATGTTTTCCACAGTTGGAATTTTTTGTTGTTCATGTCCATTGTTCTCTCGCAGTTACCTACAGGTATCTTTCTGAGGATTCAGCCACTCACAGTTGTGTACAATTCATCACTTGATAAAGGTAAGGCACCAGCACACTGGTACCCGAAACATGTTAATCCCGTGACTCCTCCTTCCCAGTACACCCAGCATCCTGGGCATGGGAGTGCTCACAGTAACATTCAACTTGGCTCCTCTGTGTCTGAATATTTTCACAATCACGTGTTGGAATGGCGGCTGCCATGTTTCCCTCTGCCCCAAACTCTGTGATGGCTCCCATGTCACTTGGAGCCAAAAAAGAGGACTGTTCAGTGATCTGCGTGGCATCCTTTGCCACCCACAATCCTCTTCTCCAACCCCAAATCCCTCTCACTGATTTCTTCTAGCTTCTCTGCTTTCCTTGTTGGTTGAACTTGCTAGATGCTCTGACACCTCAGGGCGTTTGTGCTTGCTGCTTCTTTGGTCTGGATACTTTCCCCTCAAATGAGGGAGAAATGTGGGGTCACTCCCTTCCCTTTTCAGGTCTTTGCTCAAATATCACCATCCTATTGAAGTCTTCTGGGTACCCTTAAAAATTGTATCTTGTTGGGGCTGGAGAGATGGCTCAGCGGTTGAGAGCACTGACTGTTCTTCCCAAGGACCCAGGTTCAAGTCCCAGCACCTACATGGCAGCTCACAACTGTCTATAACTCTAAGATCTGACACCCTCATACAGACATACATGCAGGCAAAACACCAATGCACATAAAATTAAAATAAATAAATTTTAAAAATTGTATCTTGTCCCTTATTCTCTCTCTCTTTTGTCCCTTCTATCCCGTCCACTCTCTCTTTCCCTCTGATATTGGTTTCCCTCACCCCTGCTAGAATTGAACTTCCATGCTATAAAAATCTGTGCCTGTTCTGTTCAAAACAGCAGCCCCAGGTGATGGCCTTGGCACTTGGGAGGCCGAAGCAGGAGGTTAACTGTAGATTTGGGGCCAACCTGAGCTTCATAGTGAGTTCTAGTTCAGTCTGGATTACAGAGCGAGACCTCGTCTCAAGAGAAACGGGGCTCAAGAAGATAGCTCAGCTAGGAGCACTCAGTGCTCTCTCAGAGAACCCAGGTTCAGTTCCCAGCACCTACATGGCAGCTCACAAGTGTCTCTAACCCCAGTTCCAGGGGATCTGATGCCCTTTTCTGGCTTCCTTGGGCTCTAAGCACATATGTGGTATGCATACACGCACATAGGTGAAATATACATATAAGAAAAATAATTCTAAAAAAAAATTAAAAAAACACATACAAACAAAGCAAATGAAACCCCAAAACCAAATCAGCACCCCACTGTAGTCTCAGTCTCTACAACATGCTCATCACAAGGTGAGCCTGCAACCCATGCTTACTGAGTTATTGAAAGATTGGGTGTTCTTCGCTTCACCAAAACAGTCCTCAGCTCCCATTGACTTGTCTCAGCATTTGATCACATTTCCTTCCCCCCTCCAGGTGGGGTCTCTGCAAACACCATAGTCAGCAGAGTGTGGACCCTCGCTGTGAGGCAAGGAGGAAGTTAGGCTGGACATCCGTAGCTAGTGCTGGTTCCAACTTCAAGAGTCTAAAATTAGTTTAGGGTTTCTTAATTACAGCATAATTTGGAAAACGTTTCCTGGTCATCCTTACCTTGATCCTGTGTGCACCAATAAAGCTTAAAGGCATGATGACATTTCTTTGTGAAGAACACATGGCATCTTCCATAAAGATGGGTTCCATAAAGCCAGGTGTGGTGGATCAAGCCTTTAATCCCAGCACTCGGGAGGCAGAGGCAGGTGGATTGTGAGTTCGAGGCCAGCTTGGTCTACAAAGTGAGTCCAGGACACTAAGACTATGTGGGTTCTATAGATTGGCTACATGTGACATCTTAAGGGTCTGGGGGAGGGCTGGGCGTGACCTTAAGCGCACAGATAGTGCTAAGGTCACCAGCCCATAAACTACCTCCATTCCCAGCCTTCTGGGCAGAGATAGGGCTGGATAACCCTGCGTGTTTAACATTCCTGGTTTCCCTAATGGTTATCTGAGAGCACAGGACTTCATGCTTCTGCACACTTCACACCCTCCAGGGCCGCCACGCCCATCAGTTTTTCTGACTGAAGTGAATCTGGAGGACAGATTACTTGATTGAGTTTGCATCTGGGTGTGGATGGTGGTTCCAGCTCTGGCCTTTATAGACTTCTCAACTCTGTCTCCCTCCCACTCCAGCTCTGCATCTTGTCCCGCCCCTTTGCCTAACCTCAGAAGCCTGGTCCCCTAACTTCTTAGAGCAGTGGTTCTCAGCCTTCCTGATGCTGCAACCCTTTGACACAGTTCCTCATGTTGTAGTGACCCCCAGCCATAAAATTACCTCCTTGCTACTTCATAACTGTAATTCTGCCACTACCACTATTTTGAATTGTCACGTAGATTTTTTTTTTTTTGGAAATAGAGGTTTGTCAAAGGGGTGGTGACTCACAGGTTGAGAACTGTTGTCCCAGTGGTCCTAGTAAGCTGCCCATCTCTCCTCCCCTTGCATGCCCTCACTTTTACTTGCTTTATGCGCTGGTCAGGCAGAACGGCTTCTGTTTTCCAGCCTGCCTAGGCTCCGTGTGTTCTTGCCAGACAGGTGAGGCCCCATCATCTGTCCGCTTCCTGATCTTGGCTTCCATCTGCATCAGGTGTCCTCCTCGTCCACCTTGTAAACACAGTAGTGGACTGTGGCTGTCCGCTTCCTCCATTAAACTCCGAAGTCTACAGGGCCAGACAGTATACCTTGGCTTCCTGCTCCCAGCTCAGCACAGTTCGAAGTTACAGACAGAACTCCCTCCTATTGGGCTGTAGAATCCTAGGGACCTGGTTAATCCTCCAGCCTTGGCTTGCCCCCTTGCCAAGGGAAGATTAAAGGAACTCCCAGAAACGCGAGGTTGGAGCCCGCCGTACTAGCGCATGCCTGCAATCTCAGCACTCAGGAGGCTTGAGGTCCTACTAGACCTCAAGTTCCAGGCTAGCCTGGGCTACATATCCAGACCTTGTCTCAAAAGTACACACACATGGCTGGGCGGTGGTGGCACACGTCTTTAATCTCAGCACTTGGGAGGCAGAGGCAGGTGGATCTCTGTGAGTTGGAGGCCAGCCTGGTCTACAAAAGTGAGTCCAGGACAGTCAAGGCTACACAGAGAAACCTTGTCTCGAAAAACTAGGAAAAAAAAAAGCGCGCGCGCACACACACACATACAGCAACACAAGCCAACCAAATGAAACAGGAAAACAACAAAAAGAAGTACAAACAGTGCTCAGCATGGCACCCAGCTCATAGTAGGCATTCAATAACCCTGCTTTGTCTCTCCCTCTGCCAATTTTTATGTGGCTGGAGAGACAGCCATGGATGCTGGGAACCGAACTCTTCTATTTTTGGTTGTGAGCCTAGCCTTTAATGGCCGAGCCGTCTCTCCAGCTCCCCCGACCCCGACCCTCAACCCCTTCTGCCCATTTTGATATTTCAGAAAACCACTTTTCTATTCTCCTTGGTCCAATCTCCTCTGAGGACTCACGCTAGGAAATGGAACTGTTGGGTGGCTGAAGTGTAAATTAGATGTGAGGAAACGAAAGTTGGTTTTGCGGAAGCCCTTTTCTGGGCAAGAATTAGAGAGCAGAGAGGCTGAGAGCACGGGCTAAAAGAGTCACATTGCTTGTTTTTATTTGTCACTTCCTGTGTGACCTAGGCAAGTAATTTAAGGACTCTGGGCCCCAGGTTTGTGATATTTTTAAGACTTTATTTATCTCTCTGTGTGCCAGAGTGTGTGCACGTGCACTATATGCATGCAGCTGTCTGTAGAGGGCAGAGGGCATCAGATCCCCCAGAACTGGGGTTACCGGTAGCTGTGATCTATCTGATGGGGGGTTCTTGGAACTGAATCTGGATCCTCTACAAGAGAAGCAAGTCCTCTTAACAGCTAAACTGCCTCTCCTGTCCCCTCTCCCATTTTAGAGAATCTTTTGTTTTGTTTTATGTACACTAGTGTTTGCCTGCATAGACGTATGTGTACGGTGTACATGCCTGATGCTCTTGGAGGCCAGAAAACTGTGTCAGATCCCCTGGAACTGGAGTCACAGACAGCTGCTGTATGGATGCTGGGAACCAAACCTGGGTCCTCGGGATGAGTAGCCAGTACTCTTTAAAAAAAATTTTTTTTTTGGGATAGGGTTTCTCTATGTAGCCTTGGCTGTCCTGTACTCACTTTTGTAGAACGACTGACCTCGAACTCACAGAGATCCGCCTGCCTCTGCCTCCCGAGTGCTGGGATTAAAGGTGTGCGCCACCATGCCTGGCTATAACCAGTGTTCTTAACTGCTGAAACATCTCTTGAGCTCCTCCCTCCAACTTTTTTTTTTTTTTTTGGTAGCCTCATGCTGTCCAGGCTGACATTTAACTATCTTAAGTCGTGAATTTGAACTTCTGCTCCTCCTGTCTCCCTCCTGAGTGTTAAGATTACAAGCACGTGCCACCATGCCTAGTTTGAAATGTGCTGGGGTCAAACCCAGGACTTTGTCTATGCCAGGCAGTTGCTCCAGCAACTGAGCCGCATCCCTAGCCTGTTTCGACACCGTAAAGATAGTGATCACGGCATCTGCCTCGCAGGATCCTTGAGAGAAATCAGTGAGAAGTAAGGCTAATGGAACAGAGTGAGGGAGGCACCTGGGGAACACTTCAGGAGTGTTCAGCTATGGAGAGGTGACGTGGCATCCCTTCTTCACCTGCACCAGGCATTGGCTGTGTGGTACTTCCTCCTCTTATGCCCGTTCTTCCTCTGTGGGTTGGACCACCCCCTCCCTTCTCGGCATCGCCTTATTCTCAAAAGCCTGGACACCAAGAGCCGGACCGTGGGAGACTGTTTTGTGGGTCAGGGAACTGCCTGATCCAGAGGGGCTTGGTCAGGCAGTGTAGGTCAACAACGCAGCTTGACTGTGCACAAGTGGAGGCTGTGTTCCTCTGCCAGGGCTTGCTCTGGGTAGGATACAGCAGTCGTTGTCGGCGGCTGAGATTGTGCAAACAGGTTGTTATGCAAGCACATCCCCGTGTGTGACCTTGATTGTGCAAATAGGTGTTTACTGGAGACTACCCAGCTTGGGCAGTGTGTTTACAGAAAGTGCCAGAGTTGTCAGCTCAGAACCAGCATCTAAGCGGGGTGTCTAGGACGTGCCTCATCTTCCCAGTGCTCCAGAGGCAGGAAGATTAAGAGTTCCAGGACATGCTGGCCTGTGTAGGGAGACTGTCTCAGGAAACCACCTCCACCACCACCACCACCACCACCACCATCAACAACTGCCCTTCCAACAAACAGCATCATTTTATGTAGAACTTGATAGTTCACCCTTTCTTATTTCTAGGCTCAGAGACAACGCCCTCCTGTATTTCATCATAAAATTCCCCTCATTTGCATACTCTAGGCATTTGACTATCAAGATTTCTTGTAAAGCTTTTTTTTCCCACTCGAGACAGAGTTTCTCTGTGTAGCCTTGGCTGTCCTGGGACTTGTTTTTATAGACTAGGCTGGCTTAGTGTGTGGGACTCACAATGATCCACCTGCCTCTGTCTCCTGCATGCTGGGATTAAAGGCATGGCCACCATGCCTGGCCGCTTGTAAAACTTTTAAAAATGTATATCTATAATTTTATTTAGGATTAAAAAATATTTTATTTAATTTTAATTTATGTGCATTGGTGTGAGGGTGTCAGATCTTGGAGTTACAGACAGTTGTGAGCTGTCATGTGGGTGCTGAGAATTAAACTCAGGTCCTTTGAAAGAGCAGGCAGTGCTCTTAACCACTGAGCCATCTCTCCAGCCCCTTTATTTAGGGTTTTTAAACAGCTTGTGTGTGTACGTCTTTGTGTATGCCAGAGGAAGCTTTCAGGACCTATAGAGCTGGAGTTCAGGACGTTGTGAGCTATGAGACAAAGGTGCTGGGCATGGAATTCTGTCCTCTGTAAGAGCAGCAAGTGATCTTAACCTCTGAGTCTTCTCTGAAACCCTCTTAAGGCCATTTCAAGATGGCAATCTTCCCAAGTTCAAGAGTCTTTCCTTATTTGCTTCTGAGAGGTTAGGGACCTGAAGCTCAGCACAGGGGGAAAATGACCTGCTAAGGTCACACAGCATGAGGCTGGAGCCCTAGTTAGGCCACACCCCTCACCTCTCTTTCAGACCCACCCACTCCGGACCCTGGATCTGGCTCTAGTTCTAGAGTGGAATGGGACTCCTGCTGGGAACGGAGGGGTAGGTGGGATCTGAAAGAGAGAGTGTGCTGAGTGGAAGAACCGTGGGAACAAAGGCCTAGGGGCTGGATGAGGAGTGTGTGTGTGTGTGTGTGTGTGTGTGTGTGTCTGTTCATCAAAGAGGTAAGAGGAACTATGAAGGGCCTGCCACTCAGTGGCATGACGCTCTGCATTCTAAATTAGACAAGACCTTGACTCCGTAGGACCTTCAACAGCACCTGTGTTCTGGTCCTGCTTCCTGGGTTCCCATTTATGCCCTGAAGCCCCCAGACATGTCATTCCCTCACCCCAAACTGAGTTCCTGTGCATTTTCTTTTGAAAATCTACTTCCTGTTTTGTTGGGTAGCTCATCTGATGTCCCTCTGGCCTTTCACCTGCACATCTGACCTGGCATGCCTTCTGGTGGGTTCTGTTCCTTCTCTGCAACCTTGTTCCCCACCCCCCCATACCCCCCCCACAAACCCAGGACCCAGGATCCTGCTTGTTCGAATTGATAGAAACCAAAACCACTCTCCCCTCGAAAGAGTCCCTGTTGAGTAATTTATTAGGTTGGTTCTGTGAGCACGTCTGTAGGGGGATTGTCTTAAATGGCATAGGAGGCTCATCGTGATTGGCACCATTTCCTGGACTGTTTAAGAAAGCTTAGCTAGGGGATGGAGAGATGGCTTAGTGGTTAAGAGCACTGACTGCTCTTCCAGAGGTCCTGAGTTTAATTCCCAGCCACCACATGGTGGCTCACAAACATCTATAATGTGATCTGATGTCTTCTTCTGGCCTGCGGAAGTATAACCCAACAGACCCCGCCCCCAGCCCAACTAAATTGCTTTGGTCGGAGTCACAGCATCAGGAAGGGAAGAGGAACACTGTGGTCAGGTATCTGGATGGTTGTAATGGCTTCTAGCTTCATCTCTGGGACCCGGAGCTATGGAATGGCCACATGGGACAGCAGTGGAAAGTGGAATGGCTCAGTGTTGAGCTCACAGAGAGAAGAAACAAGGTGACAGGAAGAACCAAGGGAAGAGGCACCAGGGCTGGGAGAGACACAAAGGCCACCTGGAAACTTTATCCGGTGACCCAGGCTAGTCTTGTCCACTTTGCAGCAGTCAGCATGGCATTCTCATGCTTCCTTGGTACCCAGCTAGGCAGGATGCCCTCCCTGTTTCTGATGGGTGCTCCAGGGCAAGCAGTGAGTGACTCGGGGGTCATCTGACCCTCAATGATGGTGAAGTGTTTCCAGGACTGCAGGCTGAGAAGAGGCTTTACCAGGGGCTGTCTTGGGGAAGGAAGTAGAATTCTAAGTTACGCTTCTCTCCCATGTCCCCTGACTGTGACCAGCTGCCCATGGAGGACTTAGCTCAGCATCTTAGGACCTGTCTACGAGAGTATGGTTGCAGAAGGTTGTCCTGGTGGTGACTAGTGTGGAAATCAGAGGCATGTTTGGAAATAGACATGTACTTGTTCAGGTGCCCCTGGGCTGGGCCCCATCTGCCCCATCATGCACTTCGTTGGAAGAAGGATGTAGCTCCATTGTCTGGAGGCTGCCAACACCTCCCAAGCAGGCAGCTGGCTCCAGGGCTCTGAGGTAGGCAGGGAAAAGATGGGTGGATACATCTGTATATCTTTTCTTCCTAAAAAGCTCCTCAGAAGCAAAATGACAGGCTGAAGAGTAGCGAGAAGTGAAAGCAGAACAGGACTTCTGGACCACTGTCTCCATCTGCAGGTTCCCTGCTTCCCCAGTCTGAACTAGATCCTGAGAGGAAGGAGGGGTTCTGCTCCCAGGAGCAGCCAGTTCTTAGGCTCTGTGTCCTCTGCTCCTGCAGTCTGGACCCAGGGAGTGCAGGGTCAGACGCCCGCCCCACAGACAAGCCTTTGGTCTGGGGGAGGTACACAGGGCAGAAGGGCTGTGACTGTTGTGATTGTGGCATTCTTCGTTAGAAGACCACAGGCCGAGCTGGATTTGTGATCTCCAGCAGCTGTCTGGCCTCTCCTGTGCTATTTCCCCATGCTTTCTGGAACGCACAGTTTATTTCATTCATTCGTCCACTCATTCACCTCCTCACCACACTCGTGGCTTTCCTCTCTTTCTTTTTCCCATTCATTTCTACGTCACACACGTATCCATCCATCACCTGTTTATCACATCTGTCCATTCACCCTTCATCCATCTACCTTCTAAACCATTCATTCACCTACCCATTCATCCACTCAACCCCTCATCCATCCATCCATCCAACCATCCATCCATCCATCCATCCACCCACCCATCCACCCACCCACCTATTCATCAATCCTTTCATCCATCTGTGCATCCATCCATTCTCCATGCGCTCTTTCATCCAGCATTTTTTGAAAACCAACTCCATCAGCTCCCGAGCTTGAGACTAATACAGGAATCAGACTGCCTGCTTTTACAACCCATGGCAAGCAAACTTTTACCCGTCCGCATGGGTGTTATACCATCAGCCTTGTCCTGAGAACCTCCAAGTATCTCTCATCCCCAGGGGCGCCCTGCCACCTCCCTGCCACCCTCACAAATCGTCTCCCAAGCTCTAGGTATGGCAGGAGCCAGAGATATTGCTGGTGTCCCTACTGATTCTCAGGCTTGTGTCTGATGTGGTGTTGGATTCTCCGGAACTGGAGTTATAGATTGTCAGCACCTGATTGGGGTGGGGGTGTGGGGGGGACTGGGCTCTGAACCCAGGTCCTCTGCAAGAACATCTGAGCCATCTCTCCAGCCCTTACGTATTTTTTTATGTGGTATGTGTGTGTGCTGTTGTGTGTGTATTTGTGCATTTACACACATGCATGAGGAGGCTAGACCATGGTGTTGGGTAGCCTCCTCTATCTTTCTCTGCTATATTCCCTAGAGGCAGAGTCCCTCGCTCAACCTGCATCTCACTGTTGGTGGATAGAAGAAGAAAAAATTAAAAGTATCCAGAATAGAGCTAGAAATATAGCTCAACTCAGTGAGTGCTCGTCTAGTATACAAGAGGCCTGGGGCACATACCCATGTGCATGTGCACTGGGATACACCACACCCACCCACACCCACACACCCATAGCAGAATAGGCAAGGATAGAGAAGATAAATGATTGGGTAGGGGTAAGGGTGCCTGAGATGGTGGGAGCAACTACAATGGCCATTCCCTCCCCCCCCCCTCTCTCTCATCTTGTTGCCCCCTGGAATCTGTCTTGGGGGAGTTGAGGATGCACTGAAATGTTCGTACAGCTCCGGGAACACTCAAGGTATGCTTTAGATGAGTAAATTGTATGGTATGTGAATTACATTGCAACAGAATAGTTTTTATGAAAAAACAGTTTAAAAGGAAGCCCCTTCTTTCTCCTCTATAAGAAAGTAAGCCAATAGACGGATTCCTTTCTGTTGTTCTGTGTCAGTGTGCTTAATGGGAACTCTAGTTCTATCTGTAGACTGGAGGCTGCCCTAAACAAAGCTGAGGCAGGAGGATTGCGTTCGCAGCAAGATCTTACTATGTAGTCCTGGCTAGTATTATTCTGAGTTGCTGGGATTACAGGTTTGCATCACACTGTCTTTGTTTCCTATTGGTGATTTGTCTTGTTTTGGCATAGTGTTTCACTATGTCACCCAAGCCAGTCTTGAACTGGCAATCCTCCTGTCTCAGCTTCCAAGTGTTGGGAATACAGGCATGTGGCATTGTACCTAGCTATAGTTGGTGGATGTTCTGAGGGGGCTCCTTCTGTTCCAGGGGTCCATGTGAGCCATCTAAGCCAGCAACTTTGCTTTTCTCTGTTGGGATATCTGGTAGGGAAAATTCCCTCACTATCCCTTCCCTTTCCAGTGCTGTCTACGTATGTATCTTTGCTCTTCCAAGGGATTGTAGAGTTGTCTAGACCCATAGAAATTCTGAGTGATTTTGGTTGGAATCCCATTGATTTTATCAGTTTAGAGGAACTCAACATCTTTAAGTATCAAGTCTACCTTTTCATTGAAATATTTGTGTGTGTATCCTGCATAGGTGTGTATATGAGTGAGTGTGTGTGTGTGTGTGTGCACATGTGCCTGAATATGGAGGCTGAAGGACAACCTGGGATGTAATTCCGCAGGAGCAATTGATTTATGTTGGTTTTTATTTATTTTTATTTCTTAATCATTTTATTTTATATTACGTGTGTGAGTCTTTTGCCTGCATGTATGTCTGTGTACCACATGGGTGTTCTGCTCTTGAGAAGGTCAGAAGAGAGCATCAGATTCCTTATAACTGGAGTTCCACATAGTTGTGAACATCCATGTGGGTGCTGGGAATTGAAACTGGGCCCTCCAGAAGAGCAGCCAGTGCTCTTAACTGCAATTGCTGAGCCAGCTCTCTAGCCCCTGCCTTATTTTTTGAGAACCAATGCCCACAAGTTGTCCTTTCACCTTCACACTTGTGAACACACACACACACACACACACACACACACACACACACACACTGGGGGCAGAGCCAGGGAGAGGGAGGCAGAGGGAGAGAGATATTAAAAATAAATGTAATTTTAAATTATCTCAAATCTTCTAGAGATTTTGAGTAGATACAATCTTTTATTGTTAAGTTTCTCCTCTTAATTTTCCATTCATGATTTTTAAAAAAAAAAAATCACAAGTGTTAAATCATATCAAATACTTCTGTATTTATTGAAAAGATACTTAATAATAGAGTATTACACATTTCAAAATAGCTAAGAGACCAAATTTCAAATGTTCTCACCACAAACAGTAGTATTTGAAGTGACAAATATGCTAATTAGCTTGATTGTGTGCCTCAAACATAGCACCACTTTGCACTCCATAAACGCTTATGATTATAAATTGTCAATTTGTTATAAAGAAAAAACTACATATAGAAGAAAAGGATGAGAAGGATAATGCAGTCTTTCTCATTGACTTCATGAATGAGACACGTTCACTTACAGACTCAAAATATTACGACATCCTGGGAAGGCCTGGGGAAGCTGGGCTGTCGTCCCCACTGCTTAAGAGACAGAGGCTGTAGGATTTTGAGTTCAAGGCCAGCATGAGCAACTTAGAGAGACCCTGTCTCAAAAAGTGACAAGCAGGGCTGAGCATAACAGTGTCTAACATTCTCCAGGCCTTATCCAATCCCCAGTATCTGAGGGGGTCGGGGAGACAGCTCAGCAGGTCTAGGACGCTAATCATGTGGCACTGGCTTAAAATTGTTCTTCACCTCGGCCTCCTGTGTCTCTGCTCCATAGATTTTTTTCCCATCGTAAGGTCTGCTCATCCCATTTGGAGTCAAAATGAGGCTGTCCTGGGGAAGTGGGCGGGGCCTGCCTGAGCCTGTAGAAGCTGGAATGAGCTGGTCACACTCTTGCTTTCCGTCTTTCAAATCTCTTTTGGATTTTAATTTTCTTCTTTATTTTTAATAACAGTCTTTGGGTCTCTCCTTTGTTTTTTTGATCAATTTTGCTGGGGGTTTATCTTTTTATTAGTTTTTGCGAGAGACCAATTTTTGGCCTTGTTGATTTTATTTTTCATATTGCTTTTTTTTTTTTTTTGCTTTGATTTAATGATTTTTCTCTCTTCTTAGCTTGCTTATTACTTCCTTTGGGCTTATTCTATTTTTAAAAAAATATAACTCTTTAAGTTGGGGCTTACCTTATTAATTTTTTTGGATGAACTTTCAAGGCTCTGTATTTTGTTAAATGTACTACTTTGGTGCTTTCTCTGTTTTTAATTTAATTTTAATTGGCTACAATTTTACATATTTATGGGTACAGAGTGATATTTTGATACATGCATAGCATGTGCAATGATCAAATCAGGCTAATTAGCATATCCATCTTCTTAGAGCTTATTGTCTCTTGGTGTTGGGAGCAGTTCAAAGTCCTCCCTCCCAGCTATTTAAAAATAGACAATAGATCATTGTTAACTACAGTCAGCCTACTATGCCAGAGACCCAGAGCTTAGCCTTGCCCTCTCTGTTCTTGCCTCACCATCAAGCTTTTCTCTATGCTCTTCCTGTCTACCTGCATCAGACTCTGCTAATAAACCCTGCTACTCTTGTCCCCAACCAAGTCTCAGAATGTAACCCAGGCTGGCCTCGAACTCTCCATCCTCCTGAGTGCTGGGATTACAGACCTGTGCACCATGCCTGGCCACTGTTATGCTGTCTACTGCTACAAGATCAATTTTGTTGTTGTTGGAAACTGGGTCTCAGGTAGGCCAGGATGACCTTGAATTTCTAACCCTGCAGCTCTGTGCCTCCACCTCCTGAGTGCTGGGATTCCTGGTGTGTGCTGTGAAACTTGGTCCATGCAAAGCATGCCAGGCAAACGCTTACCAAGGGAGCCAGAGTCACACACTACCCCCACTCGGACCAACTTTTAGGAATTCCACCTTTGGGCCTCACAAGTTTTTGCTTCTTTGTTTTGATTTTCTTTTTCTTTCTTTCTTTCCTTCTTTCTTCCTTCCTTCTTTTTTTTTTTTCTTTTTTCTTTTTTTTTTTTGAGACAGGGTATCCTAGAACTGAATATATAGACCAGGCTGGCCTTGAACTCATAGAGATCTGCCTATCGCTGTCTCCTGAGTGCAAGAATTAAAGGTGTGTGCCACCCAGGGCTGACTTGACTGATAATTTTTTTTTTTTAAATTTTTACATTCTTGGCAATTATTTTTTTAAACATTTTTACTTATTAATCTTTTACACTTAAATTTTTATGTGCATTGGTGTTTTCCTGCATGTACGTCTGTGTGAGGGTGTCAGATCCCCCAGAACCGGAATTACATACAGTTATGAACTGCCATGTGGGTGCTGGGAATTGAAACTGGGTCCTTTGGAAGAGCAGCTAGTGTGCTTAACTGCTGAGCCATCTTTCCAGATCATTACATTAAGTGTGTATGTGTGTGTGTGTGTGTGTGTGTGTGTGTGTGTGTGTGTGCGTGCGCGCGCACAGAGGCCAGAGGCCAGCTCAGGAGTTGGTTCTCTTCTTCTACCAGGTGGAAGGGGGTGAATTAAGCTCAGGTCTTTAGACTTGGTGGCATATGCCTTTACTGTGCCATCTCGCTGACCTCTCACTGTCATTTTAAGTCCTTAAGGATTTCCGTTATGACTTATGAATTACTTAGAGGAAAGATTTGACACCAAACAGGTGTGTGGCTGCGTCACACTGATCTTCATCTTAGGTCTAAGTTAAAAGCCCTGAGGTGAACGGTCGTGGTCCTCAGAGCGAGACTTGCCTGATAGCTAATCTAGTACGTGACTACTTTAAAAAGAGCTTGGGGTTGTCACTCATCAGTAGAGTGCTTGCCTAGCATTTGAACTGTCCTAGATTCCGTCCCTAATGCCAGCAATGGGTGGAGCGTGGTGGGGGACACAATGCTTGCTGGCGGTTAGTCAGACTTTGAGAGACATATGGTTGGACACCCCTGACTAATATGCTGGCTGCTTGGCCATGGAAAGTCATGGAGAGGCAAGCATGAATCCTATCCTAGGAGTCCGTCGCTGCCTTAAAATAAAAAAGATTTGGCCATGCATGGTGGCGCACACCTTTAATCCCAGCACAGGCGGGTCGCTGTGAGTTCGAGGCCGGCCTGGTCTACAAAGAGAGTCCAGGACAGCCAAGGCTAACACAGACAGACCCTGTCCCAACAAACAAACAAACAAACAAAAAAATATTTATTGAGACAGGACTGTTATATAGTCCTGACTGGCCTGGAACTTACTGTGTAGACCAGGCTGGCCTTGAACTCACCTGCCTCTGCTTCCCAAGTGCTGGGATACAGGCATGTACGTCCAGGCCTGGCCCCAGCACTCTTTTGCTTGGCATTCTGATGGTCTTCAATCTGTCTCTTCACGTGTTAGGTGTACACAGGGAGGAGCTGAATGTTAAAATCCTATCCAACAACATGTCTTTTAAAGGGCACAGAATTTTTATGTGGACTGTGATTATTGATGTACTCCGACTTATTTTTATTATCTCATTTTCCTCCCCCTGTGCATTCTTTCTCCCCTCTCTTGTGCTTCCTCTGGCTGGATTTATTGGGTTTGTTAATTTTCTCGCTCCACTTTCTCCTACTCCCTTTGCAGGTTGGGAATGTACATGCCTCACTCTGTGTTTCTAGTGATAGCTTTTTAAAATGATTTTCACTTGTTGTTATGTGTATATGAGGCATGTATGTATGTATGTATGTATGTATGTATGTGCATGCCATGCATACGTGTGGAGGGTAAAGGAGCACTTTGGGGAGCTGGCTCTTTTCACGCTGGGTGCCACCATGAAAGTGGAGCTCAGCTTGTCAGGCTGGTGGGGCAGATGATTTTCTGCTGAGCCACCTTGTTACGAAATATAAATGCAGCGAGGGGGTACCATGGCAGGCCCATGACAAGGTGTGCCGGAGAAATGACTCCATGCAACAGATCTGGTATGAAGGGGGAAGAGAGAGGAGTGAGGGCCCGGAGAAGGGGTAGAGGAAGCGAGCAAGCCATGGGAGCAGAGAGGGGGGGAGCCAAGAACAGAGAGAGAAAAGGTGGGAACACAGAGAGAGTGAGAGACGGAGGTGGGGGGGTGGGGGTGGGGTGGGGGGGAGTGCTGGGGTTGCAGGCACCTTTTATTGGGTCTGCATACATCTGTTACACCTAGTGGTGGCAGGTGATGACATAAGCAATTGCCGGGTCCCTGAGGGCAGGCCTCCTGCAGAACTGCCTGTGCACTAACATATGAGCGCCCAGATGAACTTTCAGAGCCCAGAAGCACGCCATTGGGCGTCATCTTCCATCTCTGACTCGTTGCCTTGAGACAGGATCTGTCACTGAAGCAGTTTGGTTAGTCTGGGTGGCCTCTAATTACAGTACTAGGGAGACTGAGGCAGGAGGATTCCCTTGAGGCCCTGTTTCAACAAATCCAAACCAAAGCATAGAATACAACAACAAACAACCACGTTCAAGTCACATCTGTCTCTTAGCTTCTTCACAGTTGGTTCTCCACAAAGGACTGCTGGGTACCAGAATGTAAGCTGAAAGATGCTTTCTTGAACTGGACATTGACTAAATGGGGCTCCCTGCTTCCCCCACATTCTCACGGTCACACACTTCTTGGAAATGCAAGAAGTCCTCCCCAGACCTCCTCTC
This sequence comes from Acomys minous, assembly GCF_964271855.1. Classification (NCBI taxonomy): domain Eukaryota; kingdom Metazoa; phylum Chordata; class Mammalia; order Rodentia; family Muridae; genus Acomys; species Acomys minous. Next base: position 101,767,982 of record NC_140487.1, on the reverse strand, counting down.
CCCTCCCGTCCCCTCCCCTGACACCTGGGAATCAGACACAGCCTGTCAAACATACACTATGTGCTGCCCATCAACTGAGAGGCCTGGAATCTTCCATTTTGCCTCTACTCTGCCACATGACCTGAGCTCTCCCCAGAACTTCCATTATGGGGTCTTTTTTTTTGAGACAAGGTTTCTCTGTGTAGCCTTGGCTGTCCTGGACTCGCTTTGTAGACCAGGCTGGCTGGCCTCAAACTCACAGCGATCCACCTGCCTCTGCCTCCCGAGTGCTGGGATTAAAGACATGCGCCACCATGCCCGGCCCCATTATGGGGGTCTTAATCTCTTCCTCAAAGGATGATGTGCCTCATTGTCGTTCCCCTGCCCCCCCCACCAACCCCGAGCCACACATCTTGGCTTTTTTCAAAAGATAAAAGACAAGAGCCAGCTGAGCTGAGACCTGTGGAAATCTCAGGGTTTCTGAGCCACAGGCAAGACCTCCAGGACCTCCAGGCTTTTCTGCTTCTTGACTCTGCCCCATGTTGCTATCTAGCTCTTTAGAAGAGTTTATTATGCCATCCACGCAGATGTGTTCCTGGAAGTATCTGTCACCGTGAGGGAACTGATTAGCTTCCCCTTTCTGGTGAAAAGGGGAATCTCGGAACTTAGTGTTTCCTTTTCATCCCGCCTTCCAGGAAGCTCAAAGCTGAATTTCTGGATTTATCACGGCATCTCCAGGCAACCCTGAGGGTTGCCATTTTCTCCCTTGAGCACCATGAATCTGCTGACAAAATCAATCCATCTTGTTGTTTAGCCATCTTATGGCCTTTGGGGTGGTGGGGTGGTGGGGTGGTGGGGTGTGGGGTGTGGGGAGGGGAGTTAAATGGCTGCAAGTCCTAAATCTGCAACAACATTGTGTTCCATCAAAGCCACAGGGATGCTGGGGAGAGCCAGGCTGCCTCAGTGCAAACCCAACCCTGCCTGTCACTGCCCCAGGGCTCATGTGCAAGCGTCTAGTGATGTCACTGTCAGATAGCTGATGGGCTGGGAACCTGGTCCCAGTAGTGGCCCCTTTCTTAGTACATATGTAAATTAAGTCCACAGGAACATGAAGGAGAGCCAAGGAGGACAGAGATGGAGGAAACCTGGGGGAAACCTTCTGCACAAAGCAGGTGACCTTAGCATACATTGCTTTGGGGACAAGGAGGCAGGGAGTCAATCAGAAGTATGAGACAGGAAGGAGAGCAGAGTCCATAGCTCCTGGCACAGGAGGGGAGGGAGTGTGGGAACTCTGAGGGAGATGCTCTTCCCCAGCCCTCTCTGCTCATGTCCTTCCCTCCTCCTGTTTAAGTGCCACTCCCAGTGCCTTGCAGCTGCTCTGTGCTGTTCTCCAGAGCCTAAAGACCGAGAGGGGTCCAGGAGGTCAGCTGCAGTGCTACTCAGGGTAGTGGACAGGGCAAGGCTTGTTTGGAGAAGTGAAGCAGGCTGCGGGGAGTCCCTGTGGGTGGGGCCCTGGTGCTGAGGAAACAAATACTTTCCAACAGGTGACATGTGGGAAACAAAATAACAGAAGTCCTTTCTGGTCAGAGACTGCATGCTTCTGGAAGGGACACAGGACAGAAGAGAAAGAGCTATGTGTAAGAGTGTACCTGAAGCTGGGCGTGGTGGTGCACGCCTTTAATCCCAGCACTCGGGACGCAGAGGCAGGTGGATCTCTGTAAGTTCGAGGCCAGCCTGGTCTACAAGGTGAATCCAGGACAGGCAAGGCTACACAGAGAGACCCTGTCTCGAAAAACAAAACAAGGGCTGGAGAGATGGCTCAGAGGTTGACAGCACTGTCTGCTCTTCCAAAGGTCCTGAGTTCAATTCCCAGCAATCACATGGTGGCTCACAAACATCTGTAATGGGATCTAATGCCCTCTTCTGGCACGCAGGCACACGTGGGGACAGAATACTGTATAAATAATAAATAAATAAATAAAATCTAAAAAAAAAAAAAAACCCAGAAAAACAAAACAAAATGAGTGTACCTGAGCAGAGAGGGCAGTGTGATGTGGTGTGGGGAGTGTGGGCTGGGCATGTAACACAGAAGGACTAGAGACCCCTAAGCTTGCTGGGAAAACTGTGGGCCCAGAAACAGCCTCAGAGCTCAGAGCCCTTCCGTTTCCCATAGGAAAGAAAAGCAAAGCACCCAGCCATTTCACTGCAGCAAAAAAACCATTAGCTTGCATTAATCCCAACACTTGGGAGGCAGAGGCAGACAGTTCTTTATAAATTCAAAGCCAGGCTGGTCTAAATAGTGAGTTCCAGGCCAGCCAGGCCTATGGAGTAAGACTCTGTCTCCAAAAACCAATCAATCAATCAATCAATCAATCATCATCATCTGGAGTCCCTGAGAGGTTCCAGCAGCCTCTGGAAAATTCTAGGGTAGTGGCCCCTCATACTACTCATACCTTGGTGGCCCTTCACGCTCCCGGTGGAATTCTAGCACCTTCTCTATACTTCGAGTGACACTTCCTGAGAAACGTCTGTAGGAATGGAGACATCCTTTCTGAATGAGGCTGAGAACTCAAGGGCTGCCAAGGAAAGCAGTTAGGTTTGACCTCATAAAGTAAAACTCTCCTTCGCGATGAAGGGCGCCATAAAGGAAGTCAAAGGGCAAACATTGGTCCAGGTATGGAAGGGATAAGTAGAGAAAAACCTTCGATCCCCACACAGGGGTCGTGGGTCTCAGGAGGGGAGTTAGGGATAGGAGAATATAAGGGAGGGTCTGTCTCAAGCCACCCTGACTTTATGATCTTGGCTGTTCTGGAAGCTAAGCGCCATTGGGCCTGGATGAGAGGAAACGGAGGGGTGGGCAGTTGGATGCGTGTCTGATGCATGTCTTTGCTAGGTCCCTCTGAAAGGATGGTGGAACTCTATGAGTCACATTTTATAGGGGCTGCATTGATGGGACCACTTTGTCATTTGCGTTTTCCTGGCATCCCACTAGACCGAGTCCTGGGCTGGTTTATGGAGACAACAGCCTGATGCACTCCCTGTAAAGTCACATGGGTCACTTTGGTACTACACTAACAGCCAACTGTTCTAGTGAGATGGTGGAATTGTCCCCACCCTGTCCTAGTCCCACCACCAGGACACTGTCTGTAATGCCCCCAGCCTTTTACGCCCAGAGATTAGCTTGAGGGAGGCAAAGCACGTGGGACAGGGTGGGTGGGGCTGGTTCTGCCTGGGCGGGGAGGGGCTGCTGGGGAGTGAGCATGCAGCCAGGCCAGCATGCTCCTGGATGGGGCCAGGTTAACAGGCATCCAATCCTTCCCTGCCAAATACAGTAATAGAAAGGATGATAAAGCTGCTGCGGTCAGTCGGGGACAAGGAAGCCTGCACACAATTCCCTTCAGGAAAGGCTTATGGTACAAGACTGAACCTCACGGTGGAGGAAGAGCATCAGACAGACACTATGTGAGAATCAAACACAATGGGGCCTCAAGGGGAAGGAGGAGAGGCACCCCAACAATCTGTAATCCAGCCGGAGGGGACCCAGCGCCCTCTTCTGGTCTCTGTGTGTACCTGCACTCATGTGACATTCACTCACATACACACAAATAAAAGGAATACAAATACATCTTTTTTTAAAAAAAGTGAGAAGCCGGGCGTGGTGGCGCACGCCTTTAATCCCAGCACTCGGGAGGCAGAGGCAGGTGGATCACTGTGAGTTCGAGGCCAGCCTGGTCTACAAAGTGAGTCCAAGATGGCCAAGGCTACACAGAGAAACCCTCTCTCAAAAAAAAAAAAAAAAGTGAGAAAGAGAGGGAGAGAAAGACAGCCACCATAATGGGGGAAAGTGGGGCAAAGCCTGAGATGCCTCCTCAGATCAGTCTTGGGAGCAATCCCGAGGACAAAGAAGGTACTTGTGAGTTTTGGGGGCTGGCAAGAAGTTTCACATCATGTCTTTTTTTTTTTTTTTTTTGGTTTGTTTGTTTGTTTTTGCTTTTTTGAGACATGGTTTCTCTGTGTAACCCCAGCTGTCCTGGGAACTTGTTCTAGAGGCCAAGCTGGTCTCAAGCTCAGACATCCCCCCGCCTCTGCCCCCAGAGTGCTGGGACTGAAGGCGTGGGCCACCAACCACTACCCGACTCACATCGTGTTATTTAGTCAACATAGCCTAAGACATAACAAAGAGCATGGAAGAGCTAGGTACCAAGTTACAGCATAGATTGCTTCTTAACTATGTCCCGGGAGGTTACCAGGGCACGTGGCCTTCAGCCCTTCAGCCCTTCAGGCTGCAGGATTTGGATTAAATAGGAGTAGGCTGGTGTTTAACACCCCCCTCCCCTGACTTGAGTGTGCTGACAGCTCAGAGACGGCACCAGAAGATGGCCACTGAATCTTCCTGCACAGCCACCCTGCCAATGGCTGAATATGAGTATTTTAGGGGGAGGGGAGCGTCTGGGAGTGTCCTCTAGGAAGGCCAGTTACTGAAGAAACAGGGACTTTTGTACATGGGTTCCACTCAGGACCAGAACTACAGGGGTTGGGGGTCTCAGTGGTTTCACACAGAGAAGGGCAGCCTGGGCTGTAGGTCAGTTTAGATCAGTGGTTCCCAGTGTTCCTAATGTTACAACCACCTAATACAGCTCCTCATATCATGATTACTTCCAACCCTAGAATTATATCATCGCTACTTCATAGCTGTTGTTTTGCTACTGTTATGAATCATAATATAAATATCTGATATGCAGGATATTTGATAGTTGACACCCCTCCCCCCTTCCTGTAGGGGTCGAGACCCATAGGTTGAGAACCACTGTTTTAGACTTTATGCCCTGTGAATTTGGGGGCCTTTCTAACTTGTCAGAAGAGGTCCAGGCATGTGGGGTGTGGTGCTGATGGCTTATAGTCCCGGCTGTCAGGATGGATGTAGAGGCAGTGAGCTCAGATGTTTCAGGCCATCCTCAGCTATGTAGTAAGTAAATTGAAGGTCAGCATGGGCCACCAGCACAGGCCACATGAAACTGGAAAAAAAAAAAAGAGTAAGCAAGCAAGGGAGCAAGCAGTGGTCCAGGAATGAGGCTGTGTGGCCACTGATCTGCTGGGCTTGTCCTCAGGCCTCTGCAGTGACCCCTCAGGGTGAACGGGCCTCTTTAGGGGGAGGGTATTTTGGAGGTGGCAAGGCAGCAGTAGCCACCTTGTCCTTACCTAACAGTAGGTAGGGAGGAGTAGCAGGTGATTTGTTTCCTTTTGATTTCTATTGCTTTGATAATCTGACAAAAAAGCAACTTATGGGAGAAAGGCTTTATTTTAGCCTGGAGCTCCATGTTACAGACCACTATCATACAAGAACTTTCTTTCTTAAGATTTATTTATTTATTAGGTATACAGTGCTCTGCTTGCATGTACACCTGCATGCCAGAGGGGGGCACCAGATCTTCTTGTAGATGGTTGTGAGCCACCGTGTGGTTGCTGGGTATTGAACTCAGGACCTTTGGAAGAACAGACAGTGCTCTTAACCTCTGAGTCATCTCTCCTTTTCTTTCTTCCTTCCTTTCTTTCTTTTATTTCATTTTCTTTTTTCTTTTCTTTCTTTCTTTTTTCTTTTTCTTTTGGCTTTTCAAGACAGGGTTTCTCTGTGTAGCTCTGGCTGTCCAGGACTCGCTTTGTAGATCAGGCTGGCTTTAAACTCATAGTGATTTGCCTGCCTCTGCCTCCCTGTGTGCTGGGATAACAGGCGTGCGCTACCTTGCCTGGCTGTATTGATTTAGTTTAAAGGTTTCCTTATTTATACTGTATACAGTGTTCTGTCTGCATGTATACCTGCAGGGCACCAGATCTCATTATAGATGGTTGTGAGCCACCATGTGGTTGCTGGGAATTGAACTCAGGACCTCTGAGAGAACAGATAGTGTTCTTAACTTCGGAGCCATTTCTCCAGCCCTGTGCAAGAACTTTAAATAGCTAGTCACATCACTTCACAGCTCAGTGCAGAGAGAAATGTTGTGGTCTATCTGATAGCATCATTCTTACACAGTTTAGAATCCCCTGCCTAAAAAATAGTGCCACATCATCAGCCCTCTGGGTAGAATTTCTCAGAGAAAGGAACTTGGAAGAGAGAGAACTCACAACTGGTAGCTCCCTCTGTAGGCCAGAGGTGGACCCTTGAATAAGACCAGCAAGCTAAAAAACTTACCAGGAGCACCAGTGAAACAGCTCAGCAAGTAAGGCTCCTGTTGCCAAGCCTGGCCCTGAGTTGGAGCTCCACATGTGTACCATGGTGCACACACATGTGCATGCATGCACATACACACAAACACACACACACACACACACACACACACACACACACACACACACACTCACACACACTAAATGAGTGTAAAATTTAAAAAAAATTTAAAAGTAGCCAGACATAGTGGTACACACCATTGGTCCCAGGACTCAGGAGGGCAGAAGCAGGTGGATCTCTGAGTTCGAGGCCAGCCTGGTCTACAGAGGCAGTTCTAGGACAGCCAGGGCTACAGAGGGAAACCCTGCTTGGGCTCAAAAACAAAAAAACAGAAAAACAAAAAACCAAAACAACAACAACAACAAAAAAAAAAACCAAAAAAAACCCAAAACAAAACAAAACAAAAAAACCCTAAACTAAACCCAAAGCAAAACAAAACAAAAAGCAAACAAAAAATTAAAAGATCTACTTCTTCCAGCCTGCAGGATGGCCAGAAGAAGCAAGCCAGGACTGATGGTGCTCACTTTTTTTGGGGGGGGGAAGTAGTGATTACCTGGGGGACTTCAGCCCAGAACAGAAGCCTGCTAAGAGATGGTACAAGCTCTCCTTGCCCTACTCAGTCTGACAGGAGAGGCACCATTTATGAAAGGGACCAGGGAGCTGGACTTTCACCTGCAGCACATGCATGTGTTTATGCGTGCGTGTGCGCGCACGCACGCGCGCGTGCTTGTGAATTTAGGGAGAAATGAAAATACATTCCTTTTCCATAGAAGAGCTAAGACCCTGTTTGTTTCTAAGGCTGGGCTTCTTGGTACCGAGGAGCACATGTGTGCATGTGCAAGTAAAGTGTGTTTGCATGATGGAAGGGGTAGGGTGAGCTTTTCTGATCTTTTCAGTTATCCCCTAAGCACTTTTGTGTGAGAAGTGAGTCAAGGTTCAGTGTGGCTCAGCCCTACAGAAGGAAGGGCCATCAGGGAAAGGCAAACCAGAATGTGTTAACAGATGGAACGTAAGGCAGGGCACTGCCTCCCCTGGAAACTGACAGGCTGAGAAGTCATCAGCGTGCAAGGTGACAGACCCAAGGCCAGGAACCACTGGAAGCCATCAGCACCTTATAGGCGAGGAAGACAAGGGAGAAGGTAGGGGCCCAGGGCCCAGCCCCACTGGGGTGCTGACAAGCAAGGGTTGGCAGTGAGAAGTGGACACAACGGCCATCAGATGTGCTGCCCAGGTGGGATGGCTCTGGCTTATGGGTGCTGTGGGGGTGGGGTGGGGATTGTATGGGGTGGGCGTGGTTTAGAGCTGTCCATTGTGCTGGAGTGTGTGTGTGTGTGTGTGTGTGTGTGTGTGTGTGTGTGTGTATTTATGTATGTGAAGGTGAACAAGTATGTGGATGCCAAAGAATAACCATGGATCTCATTCCTTAGGAACCATCCACCTCGTGTTTTTGAGACTGTTTATTTATTTATTTTGCCTAGAGCTCTCTGATTGCCCAGCAAATCCAGACTATTGATCTCAGGGATCTGCTTGTTTCTACCTTCCCAGCATTGGGGTTACAAGTGCACATCACCACTGTGCTTGGTTGCTACTTTAAATTTAGATTTATTTAAAAATGTGTATGTGTGTGCGACGGTGCGCGCACACACACACACATACACACACACACACACACACACACACACACACACACACACACACGCATGAGTACAGGTGCCTATGGATGCCAGACATCAGATGTATTTCAAGCTGGAGTTACAGCCAGCTGTGAGCTGTCTGATATGGGTGCTTGGAGTTGAACTCAAGATTCTCTGGAAGAACAGCACTTGCTCTTAAACGATGAGCTGTCCCTCTGCCTGTGATGGCTACTCTTGGTTGTCAATTTGACAACATCTGGAATTAGCTAAAACCCAAATGACTGGGCACACACTCGAGGGATTTTTCTTAATTCTGGCATATTCTGAAGGCCAGTTGAGATATCCAGCCTCGTGGGCTGAACTACTTCTGTTCACAGGCAGCCATCGTTGGATTAGCTGGACTACAAACTGTGTGATGACCCTGAGGAAATACGTTCCAGAAGATTTTGCCTCAATGGTCCTGGTTTTTTTTTTTTTTTTTTTTTTTTTTTTTTTTTTGAGATAGGGTTTCTCTATGTAGCCTTGGCTGTCCAGGACTTGCTTTATAGACCAGGCTGGCCTTGAACTCATGCTGGTCTCTTCTTAATCACAGCTGATTCTTCAGCCCTAGTTAACTAGAACCACGGATTCTCAACTCAAATGGTCCAGTAAAGTTTTTGCTGTCCTCTTCAACATCACAAGATCACAAGCCAGGCCTTCATAGTCGCACTGAACTCAACATTCTTATTTTCCAGGCTCCTACAGAGTACTCCACTGAGCTTTCAACATCCGTGGCTTTTCTAGCTCAGATTTCCAAAGTCCTTCCAAATCACCTGCCCCACCCCCCATCCCAAACACGGTCAAGCCACAATTCTATCCCATCATGGTGGTACCAGTTTCTATCTTAGTTTCGGTTTCTTTTGCTGCACTGAAACACCATGACCAAAAGCAAGTTGTGGAGGAATGGGCTCATTTGACTTTGACTTACACTTCCAAATCTTAGCCCATCACTGAAGGAAGTCAGGACAAGAAATCAAATAGGGCAGGAAACCTGGAGACAGGAGCAGATGCAGAGGCCAGAGAGAGGTGCTTTCTAGCTCCCTATGGCTTGCTCAGCCAGCTTTAAAAAAAAAAAAAAAAAAAAAAAAAAAAAAAATATATATATATATATATATATATATATATATATATATATATATATATATACTTATTTCCTAGGACCACCTGCCCAGGAGTGTATCAATCACTAATTAAGAAAATGCCCTACAGCCTTGCCTGCAGCCCAATCTTACGGATACATTTTCTAAATTGAGGCTCCCTCCTCTCCACTTACTCTAGCTTGTGTCAAGTTGACATAAAACTAGTCAGCACAATGGGACCCCTTGACAGCTTGACAAACAAACACATTACTACTAAGCCACAACCTTCCCTTTCTTATTCATCCCCAAGGTCTCACACTGAAAACATAAATAACGTTAAAAGTGCCACAGTCTTTACACATTCAAACACATTAAAAGTTCATTCCCTTTAAAATGGTCACAGTCTCTCAACTGTGGGTTTCTATTAAAAAAAAAAAAAAGTAAGTGAAATACTTTCTTACTTCAAGAGGGAAGAGCCAGGGTACAGCCACAATCAATCAAAGCAAAGCCAAACTCGCACTGGGTAAGTAACTCAGGGCCTAATGTCGGGGGTTGGATTCACTCACCATCTTCTGAGCTCCTCCTCCAGAGGGCGTGGGCCCCTTCGCCAGCTCTGCCCTCTGGTGCTGCACACGCTGGGTGCCTCCCAGGCTCAGTGTGCCTCCAAGCCATTCCTTGCTGTCCTCCTCGGTGCTCATCCCATGACACTGGCATTGGCATCTTCTGCTGCAACCAGGCTGCACTTTCATCAATAGCCTCTCCTGGGCTCTCTTCGGAGACTCCAGCCCTGCCACACGGCTCCCTCAGTTGCTCTCCATGACTTCTTCGTGCCTTCAAAACTAGTACCACCTGGGAGACTTTACTTAGACTACCAAGTTCAGCTTCCAGGACTGCTTCTGGAATACAGCTTCTGTGTGATTCAAGGCATCAACGTAAAAAATATGAATGTATTCCAGGAACAGAAAACCAATACTTCCAACATCACTAGAGCCGAAAGGGCCATTTAATTAATTAATTAATTTATTTATTTATTTATTACATGTACAGTATTCTGCGTGCAGGCCAGAAGAGGGCATCAGACCTCCTTATAGATGGTTATGAGCCACCATGTGGTTGCTGGGAATTGAACTCAGGACCTTCGGAAGAACAGCCAGTGCTCTTAACCTCTGAGCCATCTCCTCAGCCCCCTATTTATTTATTTTTATTTTATTATTTATTTATTTATTTATTTTTGGTTTTCCAAGACAGAGTTTCTCTGTGTAGCCTTGGCTGTCCTGGACTCACTTTGTAGATCAGGCTGGCCTCGAACTCACAGCGATCCACCTGCCTCTGGCTCCCGAGTGCTGGGATTAAAGGCGTATGCCACCATGCCTGGCTTATTTATTTATTTATTTTTTAAAAATATAGATTCTAAGCCTTGAATTAAGGTCCTCTCTAAGGGTTGGGCTGAGGTTCTCGTGACTGCAAGTACTTCGCCAACCGAGCCATCTCTCTAGCCCGCACCATAGGAACTTTCTGAGGAAACTCCATGTTGCAAAATACTCTGGTTCAGAGGTACGGCGGGGAGAGTCAGGGAACGGGCTGATTTAGAGGAAGAGCCAATGGGCTGTAGACCGGCCTTATGTCCTTCTCCAGGCTGCGCGAGTTCCAGATCAGCGCGTAGGTAGAGAGCCTGGTGGAGCCCGGCTCAAAGAGGAAGCTTGTGGTTTACCCTTGGCACTCTGGGGCCCAGTCTGTGATAATGAGGTCCTGCTAGCACTGGGATTCTGAGGACAAAGGTCACATCTGGCCAATTGCCTGGCTTCAGGCTGCTCCGACAGCACTCCTCCCAGATCCTGGGACCGCCTTCCTCATGTTCCTTGGTCATGGTCATCCGTCATTCCCAGAGGCCAGAGCCCCACTCATCTGGAGGCCATAAGCTTCCTGACTGGGGGCTAGGCTGGCCAGATATTCCCATTTCTTGGCTCTGGTGGATGCCATACACTTCCCATGATCTTTTCTATTCCTGGTCCAGGTTCTCTGCTCACTGCTGGGCTGGCCTGCCGTTCCTGGGAAAGAGGACTGATGGCAGTTCTCAGGGCGGCCTAGCTTCCTCCTGACTATGAGCAAGCAGAAATCAGAGGCAGCGCTATAGGCTACGAGCCTTGAGCCCAGGGTACAGCCCACAACTTATGATACCCATTGCACAGATGGGGAAAACCCGTCCGACCAGAAAGAAGATGACATAGTCATCCATAGACTTGAGAATAACTCTGGCCATGGGCTTGGCCCTTGGGCAAGCTGTACCTCACCTGTTCTCCCGAGTGCTGGGATCAAAGGTGTGTGCCACCACTGCCTGGCTGATTTTTTTTTTTTTTTTTTTTTTTGAGATAGGGTTTCTTTGTGTAGCCTTGGCTGTCCCGGAACTCTCTCTGTAGACCAGGCTGGCCTCGAACTCACTGTGATCAGCCTGCCTCTGCCTCCCTGAGTGCTGGGATTAAAGGCGTGCGCCACCACGCCTGGCTTTCTTTCTTTTTAAAAAGATTTATTTATTATTATATATACAGTATTCTGCTTTCATGTACATCTGCAGGCCAGAAGAGGGCACCTGTTCTCATTATAGATGGTTGTGAGCCACCACGTGGTTGCTGGGAATTGAACTCAGGAGCCATCTCTCTCCAGCCTGCTACCCTTCATTTTGTACCCTGCTTCTAACCACTCAGACTGGCCAGACAGGGGCTCCGTTACGTCAAGAATTAGGCGGTCCCTTTCTTTCCAAGACGTAAGGCTACATAAAACATCTGAGACTTGAATCGAAGGGGGACGTGATCATTTTGCATTGCTGTGCCCTGTCACTTGAAGGAGATTTTGGTGGCCCCTGAAACAGAGACATCATCCTGGGTCCCAATATTATGCCTTTCTCCGAGAGGCCTTCGAACTGGCCTTTTTGTGGGTTGAGCAGCCCTCCCGTTCCAAGCTCTTTTTTTGGTGCTCTCCTCCGGTGGCCAGCAGGTGGTGCTGTGGCCCCAGTTTTGCAGGCCTCAGAGCTTAGCTCTCTGCTCATGCTTGGAGGCTGCTCTGCAGTCTGGGGTGGTTCCTATTAACTGTTGCCAGGTTGATGACCCTCTTTTTTCTATTATCTAGTGGGGACGGCCATGACCGAGGGCACAAGTTCACAGTGTGTCCTTTGTCCCAGCTCCTTGCTGAGAAACTACTCAGCCAGCTGCCTGGGCTGCTTTTGGTGTCCTGGGTACTTTAGTCACTAGTCATTTCCATGTATTGTGCACATTGGTAGATACAGCAGTCAGATCCTCCATCCACCACACAAGCATACGAAATACGGACCCCTGGCATGAGATGGTATCCCAAAGCCAGGGTAAAATCTTGTGAGGTGACCACCAAGGTCAGGGAAGACTGCACACCTAGCTTTGTTCTTGTCCTCTGCCTGGGCCATAGCCACATGCTAAGATAATAATACTGCTCTGAGACCAACAATCTTAAGGCTGAGCCCCTGTTCCCGGCTTACCAAACTATCTTTAGTGTTTGGGGTACATTGTCCACCTATGCCAAAAATGACAGTCCCAGAGGGCAGCTGGGTCCCGCCTGATGGGAGCGTGTACACTACAAGGGAGGGTCAGGGTAGGAGAGAGATGTCAGTCCCAGGTTGGAGACTATCTGCCTCCTTGCCCCATCCTCCTCCTCCTGCCCGCAGGTTCTCCCTTCTCCCGTGCCTGGCCCTCCCAACTCTGCCTCCGCGCCCCCTTTTTTTTTTTTTTACTGTGCCCGTCTCTGCCGCCCAGTCAGCCCGTCTTTCTCTCTTTCACATCCCTGTCTCTCTCCAACAGAATCAGAGTTAAGCGACAGAAGAAGAATGATCCCCTCCTGCCAGGGTTATTAAAATCGTGTTCTGCAATTGAGCGGCCAGAAGAGCTCTGGCTAATGACGGATGATGAGGCCACAGCGTCCCCGCCGCGGCAGCGAGGCTGCGCGAGGCTGCAGGATTACCACCAATTACTCTGCTTTCCCTCCGGATCATCCTTCTCCTGTTCCTGGCAGATAAAGTCTAACCCTTGGCAGGGGACGCTGGAGCTGGGATGTCGGGGGATGAGCAGAGTTACTGTGTGGCCCTGGAGGTCCAGGCACCCTTCGGCATGTGCGGGGACGACCTCATTCACTAGAGCGTCTGTCTGCACGCAGCCACCCCAGAGGCAGGCAGCACTGGGCTCTGAGCTCTAGAGAGATCGGGGGCTCAGAGAAGTTAGGTAAGTTGCCCAAGGTCACATAGCTTGGGAGTGACACAACTAGTACTTGAACCTCAGACTCCAGCATCCTTTTACTTACTGGGCAACTTTCTCTCCATGCAAGGAACATTGGGAAAGGGGAGTTTTGAACTCTGGAAAATGACAGTCACTGTCTACCAGGCTGTTGTGTGTACGTGTGCTGCATTTTCTTGTGTGTTGGAACGCATTTGTTGCCATGGGTGTGGAAGCCAGAGGTGACCTTTAGGTGTCATTTCCTAGGTGCTGTTGACCTTGGTTTCTGAGGGTCTCTGGAGGTACAAGGACAACTTGCAGTAGTTGGCACTCTTCCTCCACCATGTGGGAACCAGGAGATCAAACTCGGTTCATCAGGCTCGGCAGCAGGAGCATTTTTGCAACCATCTCCCTGGCGCGTTCACCTGTCTTTCTGCTTCCTTTGGCAGTGGGATTATAAACGTGTGCCATTGTGCCTGGCTGGCTGTTATAGGTGGCTTCTGGGGCAAACATTTTATTTACAGAGCTCTACCAGGCATTCTGCAGGGCACCAATGATAGTCCGCAACTGCAGGGGCTGGAGATACACTCAGTGGTTCAGAGCGCATACTGCTCCTACAGAGGATCTGAGTTCCCAGAACCCACCTCAGGTGACTCTCAACTGCCTCTTTATCTCTGACTCCAGGAGAGTCTAAAACTCTCTGGTCTTCTTGTGTGTTGCACTCACAGGCACAAACCCACATTCAGATACACATGCATGCATATAATTAAACTTTTTAAAAAAGTTAACAACTAGCCAGGTATGGTGGCACACGCCTTTAATCCCAACACTTGGGAGGCAGAAGCAATCTGATCTCTGTGAATTTGAGGCCAGCCTGCTCTACTAAGAGAGTTCCAGGACAGCCAGTGCTATTACACAGAGAAATCCTGTCTCAAACAAAACAAAACAAAAAAGTAAGCAACTACATCACAGGAAAGTGGAATTGAGTTAGACATTTGAAAGAAAGAGGGGTCTGAGAGCCTGTGATCACCTTTTTGGAAGATGTTTTGAAATCAAAGTAATATCCTGAAAGTCTTTCTAAGTCAGGCAGGGTTGAGGCTGCCTAACTCGGAAGGGAGCATTTGTTTATTTAACATAAAGGTGCTTTGTTGGTGCTGGGCAAGTCACCCAGAACATTTGAGTGTCCTGGGTGTGTATGTGGGATTGAGGAGGGTTGCTGAGGTTATTAAAGCAATCGCAAGGCTCTTTCGTTAGCCCAGGGCTGAGGCTGCACTGAAGAGCCAGGCCCTTTGGGTTAAATGGAGATGCTGCCTCTCATGGGTGCAGCCAGGCTCACCAGGCATTCCCACCTGCAGCTCCGTTCTGCTTTGATGCTCAGCCACCCTGTAGAGTGATCTCCCTGTTTTCCAGGTGAGTCCTGCAAGAGGGGAGTGTGTCTGTCAAGGTCACACTGGAAGATAAGACCCCAAGCCTTGGCTTCAAGTAGCTTCTTCCTATGTCACCAGGGTGCGAGGAAACCGTAGGGGGCTTTGGTGTCCTGTCCTCCCATCCTCCGTTCTGCAGCTAACCACCCCGGAGCTGGGACTCACACTGGCACCGCCGTCTGTTCAGGACGAATGAGTATCTCTTTCCCATCTGGATTCTATTATTTTTCAGTTTATACTAGTCAAAAAGCACAAGATGAACGTCCGGAGGAAAAAAATATATAATCTTTGAGAAAATTGAAAATATATATCATTGTTTGGGACTGAGGGCCCAGGGCCCCAAGAGAGTGGCTCTCTCTGTTTCAGCTCCAGCTTGGTTGGTGCCTGGCCAACCCTTCCTGGCACACAGCTGTCTGTCTGCTAGATTGCAGGCCCCCAACCCCCCTCAGGGGACGTCCCTCTTAGTCCTGGGCTCTGCCCAAGAACTGATCTCCAGAAAGGGTGTGTGTCCTTGAAAGACAGGGCGATGCTAGGGACAACCACCTCTCTCCTGTGGGAGACAGCTTTCCTGAATGTTTCCAGTTGTCCCGCAGAAGAAGCAGTACCCACCTTGGTGGTGACAGCCAAGGGCTGAGGGACTCCATCATGCCTGAACTCTTCGATGCGTTCCAAGGACTTTTCACCTTCTTCATCTCCAAGCCAATCCCGCATCTTTGTTATGAGAAAGCTTAGTCCCAGAGAACTGAGGGCAGATATCCAATCACACAGTGGGACTGAACAGGATGGAGCGACTCAAATCCGTGGCTGAATTGCGGGGTGCACTGGCCAGCCACTGCTTTGTCATTTTCCTCTATAACCAGAGAGGAGGGGCTAAGGAGGAGAGGAGAGAGAGCATGCATGTGGGGGAGGGTTTGAATGACTCGAATCATGTCTCCGTGTGGGGCTGGGAGGAGTACACAGTGGGTGCGTCCCATGAGCCATCGTGACTGTGTTTGTTCATTCATCTATCAGCCACATCTCATGTCTGTCTGTCCGTCCGTCCGTCCGTCCATCCATCATCTACTTCTCACCTATCTCTATCTGTCCATCCATCCGTCATCTATCTGCCTCGCTGTCTGTCTATAGCTACCATTTCTCATCTGTTTTAAGGCATCCAATCACAGGTAGGCGGGGCTGTTTCCAAGCATGTCTGTAAACATGCTATGCATATCTGAATGTGTATGACATGTGTCAGTATAGGTCTGGAGGCCCAGACCTGAATCACCAGAGACCCTTCTCCCATACCCAAAAAGCTACATGAAGAAGAGAAAGAAGAAGAGGCCCAGGGCCCTGGTTCCCCATAGAGCCCCAGCAGAGAGTTAATTAAACCCCTTTCTCAACAAGTGTGGTAATTAGTGCTAATGGCTCAGCTTCAGCTGGGCAGCTGAAGAGGCTCCTGCTGGTGTGTGTGTGTGGGGGGGTGGCATGTGTGTGTGTGGGGGCTTAGGGGGGGTATAGGTGGGGCTCTTGAGAGGACTCTATGCTTCTCAGCAGACCTATTTACAATCATTGGGAGCCCCAAGAGGCTGAGAGGGTGAGCCTCCCTCTGTCTCCTGGCTTGAGGGCCCTGGCTCTGTAAATGTGTGTAATTCAGCCTTGCTATTGAGTGTGCATGTGTGGCTGCCTGTGTGAATGAGGGACGCTGTGTACCTTGGTTTTGCTTATAAAGGACAAGTATGTAACAGCCGGTGGGCAGTGCCCCTTGAGTTAGCAAGGTGATAACCCTGACACACAGGCCACAGATGTGTGTGGCCTCCGTGTGTGCTGAGGTATACCTCAATGTGAGTTCTTGTGTGTGTGTGTATGTGTGTGTGTGCATGCGTGTGTGTGTGTGTGTGTGTGTGTGTGTGTGTGTGTGTGTGTGTGCCTGCCTGTGTGTGAGACAAAAGGCAGGGAGCAGCAGGGCAGCTGACTTCCCGGGGCCTGACTGACACCCCTTGCAAATAAATGTGACAATGAAATATAGTCCTGGAATTGCCGTGGATGCTCCATCAAGCAGGCGACAAAGAATAGGTGAAGTTGTAAAATGTTCCCTGGGGAGCAGCCGGGCTGAGTGACAGCCCATGCGCTGCCTTCCTTAGTGAGGCCCTGGGGCTGATGATGCTCATCCTGGGAGACTCAGGAGCCCCATCTACAGCTCATTTGAGGGGTGAGGGGCAGAGATGACCCCACAACCCTTCTCCCTGAAGGGTCGTCTTATTTACTGTCTTCAGAAGGGTGAGTCCCTAGCCTCCACTTCGTACAATCAGACCTCCTAAGGTCAGGGCCTGATTCCTTCAGACTAGGCTTCCCAAGCAGAGGGTCATGTCCCTCTGTAACTGCACTTCCAGAGGACACAGTTGTACCTCCCTTCCCTATGGCCATAGATAGGATCTCCACAGAGGACTGTCTAATGTTTCTTGGATATGTTTCTATGGCCACGGTTCACTCAGCACACTCTGGTTCTCTGGTTGTGTGTATATTGATGTGTGTTGAGTTTGGAGGCTGTACGGTAAGGAACACAGGAGCTGAGGCTATGGGGACTTGGTTCCAATCTTTTAAAAAATTTTTAAATTTTTAAAATTTTTTTTTGGTGGTTCAAGACAGGATTTCTCTGTGTAGCCTTGGCTGTCCTAGACTTGTGTTGTAGACCAGGCCAACCTTGAACTCACAGCGATCCGCTTGCCTCTGCCTCACGAGTGCTAGGATTAAAGGTATGCGCCACCACACCTGGCCTTGGTTCCAGTCATGCAATGACCTCAGTCATAGATGATGGCTTCTAGGAAGCCAGACTGCTCTGAAGGCTCTGACCACTGGCTGCCTGACCCGGAAGGGAACACATATTTATTTAACATCACAAAGGCGCTCTGCTGGGAGCCTCTGCTAACCCATTAGTCCAAAGTGGTCTCCAAGGCCCATAGCAGATGGCTGGGGTGGGAGGTGCTGGGGTCAGGCCTCTCTTCCTTTCCATCAGTCTGGGTTCCCTTCATCCTCTAGATATACTTCTGGGGGCCCCGCTACTGCTCTTCTGGGACTGTTCCCCTGAATCTTTCTGGGCACTAGAGGTCATGTGTAGAGAGAGGACACAGAGAGGGAAGTCCTTGTCACCTGTTGTGTGTCTCCAAGTCAGGACAAGGCCCAGTCCTATGGCAGTGGCTTGAGAAGTGCCTCTGAAGAGCCTGGAAGACCGTGAGCCCCGTGGGTGACACCGAGGAACCCAGGGCGTGGAATCTGTCCTGTGAACATGTTACCGTTCCAGGACCCATGAGTCCAAAGCCAGAACTTCTAGCATCCTGTGGGTCACTGCGGAGGGGAGCACAGCGGCTGCTCAGCTGGCAGGTTGTTCTGGAGGACTGTGGATGGGAGATACAGGTCAGCAAGACCCGGATGAGCCCCACTCAGGAGAGGTTTCCCCTCATCTTCCTGAGGCTGGGGTGAGGGCAGGGCACATACACTGTCTGTTAAGTTACTCGTAGACATGTTTGTGCACACATGCAGCTCAGCATGATGACCTGGCCCTGCAGGGAGACAACTGTCCTTATGCCTCTTGGTCTCCTTTCTGAAGGCTTTTAGCTTGTCCTCGGTTCTTCCAAGTAGGCCACGCATTGACCCCTGGGAGTCCTGAGGCCAATTTGAAAATTTCCAACCTCTTAATGGATCCTACGAGGCCTGACTATTTCACCTTCTGCAGACATAGTCCTGTTTACAGATGAGGTATAAAAATTAGCTCCTGGCTAGAGGCTCTGGCTTAACAAAAGCGCATATTCAGGCCAATTTAATCAGAACAAAGGAAAGACATCACGCAGGCATCTGATCTTCGAAATTGTTCAAAATCATTCCTGCTGGAAAGCAGCTGCCCACGCCCAGGTCACCGGTAATTTCACTTTTGTATCAGACTATTGTGTGGTGAATAATTACACACCTCAATGGCATGCGTGAAAGCTGGAATGAAGGTGTGTGTGTGTGGGGGGGAGTGGTGCTCAAGGCTCAGAGCACAGGCTTTCATTTTTCTGATAGTTACTTCGCCACTCCCCATCCCGGTTTCCATGACTCTAGGGTAAGAAGGACACCTGATTTGCAGGGCTTTTCATGAGAAGGAAGTCACAGTATGCGTGCAAGAGGCTGAGTTCATTGTTTTCCAAAAATTATTTGTCATATTGTTATTCCAGTGTCTGTGGTGTGCATGATGGACATCTGGAGGTGTGTGTGTGTTATGGATAATGTGCGTATGTGTGCGCACAACACACATGCATGTGTACATGCAATGGAGGGCAATGTATAATTGATACCTGTGTATATGCAATGGACATCTCAGTATCTGTTTGTGTGTATGTGATGAATCTATGTATTTGGGTACACGTGTGATATACGATGTATATGGATGCCCGTGTGTGTGTGGTGTGTGTGTGTGTGTGTGTGTGTGTGTGTGTGTAATGGACATCTGCCATAAATATTTATATGGTAGATAGTCACGATTGTGTATGAAGGATCCTATGTGTATCAGATTATTTATATATATTGTCAAATGATAAAATCACAATAAAATTAATTGAATTTTCTTCTTCTTCTTCTTCTTCTTCTTCTTCTTCTTCTTCTTCTTCTTCTGCTTCTTCTTTTTTCTTTTTTTTTTGGTGATATGGGAATTGAACCCAGGCCTTGTGCTTAGTCAAGCCCTCTGTCTCTGAGCTACTTCTCTAGGCTTCTTTTACCTTGAAAACATGTTTTAAGACAGCGTCTCAAAAGCTTGCCCAGGCTGGCTTTGAACTTGTGACTCTTGCATTAGGCATCAGTGTATGAAATTACAAGCCTAAGAACACTGTCATGGCTCTTGCTGCTAGAACTAACTGGCTTCCCCTTTCCATTCAAAGGCAGGCAGCCCTCGTTTGGTAGGGCTGAGTGGGCGTTCTACACAGAGAGAGCCCACAGAAGCAGGGACAGAACACAAACACCAGACTGCTCACTTCAAAGTGTCCTTTCTCATAAAGACTAAAGCAGGAGATGGCAGTTGGGGGATGGCACACTTCTTGGCCTGTCTGGAGAACTGGCTGGTGTCTCCCACTCTCCTGATGGCTGAAACATTAGCACAAGGCACTCCATTTCGAGTTGGTCTGTTTGACTTAGTGCAGCCCAAACTGGCAACTTCCTACAAGTTTTACTTGATAATTACAGAGTGCAGGGAGCTGGCACTGGTCAGGTCCTCGGAGCTCGGATTCTATTGCTTTGTATGTGACACGGAACAGACCCTTTTGCCCATGTGAAATCGAGATACTTAGTGAGTGCTCTCCTATGTGGCAGGCTAACAAAGGTGCTCTCACCCTGGGCACCTATGGGGTTTATGTCAGACTGACAGGTGGTGACTTATGCTTTTCACATTGAACTGTCCTGGTCACACAAGGGGCGAGGCCACTGAGGATGTGTCTGTGTGCACAGTGTCTTTCTCTGTTTCATAGCTGGGATGTAGGGACACACTCCTGTATAGAGACAGCTCCACCCACCTGAGTGTGCACACGCACCCACACACAGCCACATCTGTGCTCACACATGTCACGTGTCACTTCAGCCAGATCATGCTTTCCAACATGTGCCCGAGTGGGTGTAAATGTGCCTATGGGTGCACACGTGCATTCTGGTGCAAGCCCTGTTCCACTCCCACCCCCGCACACCTACTCACTAGCATCAGCACACAAACCCTTACCCATACGCTTGCAGTCGATGGAGGCTAAACCGTACTGAATTCTGGTGGTCATTTGTGCTTCCTGTGGCTGCCCCAAGAGGGCAACTTCAACCACCCAGACTTGTCTCCTTGAAGTTCTGAAGGCTGCAAATCTGAGATTGAGTCGTGGGTGGGCCAGACATGGATGAAACACCATGCCACTTCCATGCCTCAGTTTTCCTGTGTGTAAAATGGGGAAAAAAAATAACTGTACCTTCCTTATAGACTAGCCATAATAATTAAGTCTATTAATCTATGGGAAGGGCTTGGGCCAGAACTTGGCATCCACTAAGTGCTCAGTAAACAGTTGTTTAGATGGTCATCTATTATCTCATATTAGCAAGAGTCTCTCCTTTAAGATGAGTCTCTTATGCTGAACCTGTAGTGAAGAGTGGTCCAGGGACTGGGGTGGGGTGGGGGTTTCAAACCTCTCGGCTTGGTTTCCTGCTTAATGCTGATGGGACTGGAAAAGTGACGGCCAGTGTGGGTCAGTGTCAGAGAAGATGAGCCTGGTCACAGTGCCTGAACTCCTTAAGCGTCCGTGGAGTGTGACCTCTCTAGCAAGCATATGTCAGGGCCTGTTTGCTTTCCTCTCATCCTTCACAGAGCGGGAAGCTCTTTCTAGCTGCTGTCCTGAGCTGTGGGTGCATCCCTCTGTCCTCCATCCCCCCATCTACCCGCCGGAGCCCGCTACAAACCTGCTTCCGTCTCTAAATGGTTTCTCTTGGACTACAGAGCCACTGAGAAGGATTTCGTTTCAGTCCCAGGTTGGGGCCCAGCCAGTTCTTCAGCATATATAAACAAGGCGGACATTGAAAGAAAATGTTGGCTGGGCGTGGTGGCGCACGCCTTTAATCCCAGCACTTGGGAGGCAGAGGCGGGCGGATCTCTGTGAGTTTGAGGCCAGCCTGGTCTACAAAGTGAGTGTAGGACAGCCAAGACTACACAGAGAAACCCTGTCTTGAAAAACCAAAAAAAAAAAATGTTAATAGTGTTATTATTTTTCTTGATTTGAAAATGTAATATGTGCCCATTAAAAACTTCAGGCAACATAGGAAAACAGAGGAAGAAAGTAAAACCATTGCTTTAGCAACCAGAGCCAACCAGCACTAACATTTGTTAATTTAGTTTTTGAATAGGCAATACATTCACTGGATTCAAAATTAAAAAATTATAAAGAGGTGAAAAATTTCCTTCCCGCATCTCTGTCTTCCAGTTTCCCTGCCCCTCCCTGCAGCTGAAAAAAAAGTCATTAATTCACTATGTATTTATCTGAAGAGATTTTGTGTTTTATAAAGTTATTTTAAGATATTGCCCAGTTGGGGGCTGGAGAGATGGCTCAGCGGTTAACGTATGCTGATTACTTTTGCAGAGGATCCGAGTTTGGTTCTCAGTACAACCACATGTCCCTCCAGCTCCAGCGGGTCTGACCCTCCTCTTCTGGCCTCCTCATGTCCCTGCACTTATGCATGACATGAACACACACACACACACACACACACAGACACTCATGCGTGCACACATGCACACACAAAGACACAGACACAAAAAATAATAAATTAAGTATTAAAAATAGATACAACAGGGCTACTTTAAGTCTCTCTCTCTCTCTCTCTCTCTCTCTCTCTCTCTCTCTCTCTCTCTCTCTCTCTCCCTCTTCCCTTTTCTGCTGTTTGCTCAGCTGCTTGTGCTACAACCTGTTTCCTGAAGTTTTCAAGCTCAGCCACTTGGACTTTTTGGTCTAAGTGTGCTGTTTGAAGTCTGGGCATCACTGGACATTCTTCTGTCACCCCCCCCCAAACACCTTCAATGGTGCTGCCCATGAACCATTTAATCAACAGCTTCCACTGGCTATGATAGTCCTGCCTCACCCACATTCTGCAGAAATGAAAGCCTCTGGACAGCTCTGTGAGGCGGGACTCAGGTCCTCGGCACTTGGGAAGCTTATGCTTGTGGGCATAGTGGGTGGAATGTATATATTATATCTATGTCTATACATATATTATTTATATATATGTACACACACACTCACACACATACATGGGGCCTATGTAGCCCAGACTAATCTAAATTCACTATGTAGACCAGGTTAGCCTCAAACCTGTATCTATCTATCTGTCCTCTGCCCTCTGAGTGCTAGTATTTCAGGAGGGTACCTCCCCGAGGAGCTGAGCCACAGCTGCTCTGATGGGGTTCCTATTTCCCGGCGATGTTAACAATCATCAAATAAGTGCTCGTCCTGTCAGACACTGGGTTGAACTCCGGGTAGTGCTTACTCCATCCATAACCTTAGGAAGACCGCACTGTCACCAGGCTCAGTTTACACTGAGGGAAGGGTTTCAGAGAGGTGAGCTCACGTGCCTGAGGCCACACAGGTGTAGGCGCCAGCCTGGCTTGCGGGCCAGCCTCTGAGTTTCCCCAACCTGCTGGTGGTTTTATGACAGTGGAGTGATGCCCTGCAGAGTTCTGCCAGCGCTGGCCCCAGCCTCCTGTTCCTGCATAGCGGCTCTTCCACTGGGCTTGGTTGGCTCAGAGCTCCAGGCTTCATGATGGGGTCTCTCTCATCACTGGGCTCCAAGGGACACTGGTCCTCACGTTACCATGATCCTCCTTTGGGAAATTTCCCTTGCATGCTTTTGAGGAAAGTCCCCCCCACCCCCGACAGGGTTTCTCTGTGTAACCTTGGCTGTCCTAGACTCACTTTGTAGACCAGGCTGGCCTCGAACTCACAGTGATCCACCTGCCTCTGCCTACCGCATGCTGGGATTAAAGGCGTGTGACATGACGCCTGGCTTGAGGAAAGTTTTAAATTTCTCTTAAACATTATTCATTGACAGTATCATCCATGTATAAAGTATATTTTCAGCCTATCCCCCTTCTGTTCCCCCTCTCTCTTAGGGGGAGCCTTTCTCCCCCTAACACGACCCTCTCCTACTTTCATGATTTTTTCAGAAAAAAGAAATTACCCACTGAGTTTAAATACGGCAATGAGGTGGGCTTATTTACAGCAGCACGGGCAATCTGTTGGTAGCTATACCACTGGAGAAAGTTGACACCTCCTCCCCACCAGCCATGAACGCCAATAACTCCTGGACTTGGGGTGGTGTCTGCCTTTTGGGGTGATAAGGTCGGGGGTGGGTTGGGGACAGTGTGGTAAAGGGTCATTTGAAGGGTACAGGTTCAGAGGCCAGACCATACTTCAAGCACATCCCATCGCTCACGGCTGTGTGGTCTTGGACTGGCTTCCCAGCCTCTCTGGACTTCCTGTCCCTTTCTCTAAAGTGGCAAGGAGCAGGAGATGACGCGTGAGAAAGCCTGCACATTGGGGAGGTACTTTTGTGACTGCAGCAGCCAGAGGACCGAGGTTGCTCCCCTGGGCCATCTTTCCTGCCATTTCCCCAGCTTCTTCCTCTTCGGTTTTAGTCCCTGGCTAGGCACGACCATGGGGTAGCTGCAGAGCTACGATGTCCCAGGCCCTACCTCAGAGGCTCCAGCCTAGTCAGGGACCCAGGCAATGTCAGATGGGGGGCGCTGAGGCCCAGAAGGAGGGAGTTGGTCGGCCCACTCTCCTGTCTGACCCTGTTGTCTGAGTCAGTCCTCAGACATGCCCTGCTCTAGCTCCATCTTTTTCTGATAGAATCAGCCTCCCTTTCTCTGCCCCACCCCCATCCCCAGCCAGAAGTTGCCTTTGGTTGTTTTCCTCTGTCGGTGTCCACTACATACCTGGAAACAAGTTCTCTCACGGAGCCTGGAGCTCCTGGAATCTGTCAGATTGGTTGACCGGTGAGCGCCAAGGGTCTGCCTGACTCTGAGGTCCCTCCCCTCCCCTCTGGAGTGACATGGAGTTTTTTACATGGGTGCTGGAGATCTGAACATAGGTCATGACCGCACAGCAGGCATTTCACTGACAGAGCCACCTCCCCAGCTGCTGATTCTGGCATTTTGCCCCATCTGGCCCAGGGAAGCTAATGGTAAGATGCTGCTGATCTGACATACCCCGGCTCTGGTTGCAGCCCCCCTTTGAGACTGGTGGGCTCTGCTGCTGGGCTAGGTCTCTGTCCCAACTATGTCATTCCTCTCAAAATGAGAGGTCTCAGAGACAGAAAGACAGAGACACACAGAGAGACATAGACACAGAGAGACCGACAGAGACAGACACTGAGGGACAGAGACAGAGAGACAAAGTCACAGAGAGACAGAAACACACACAGACACACAGACACATACAGATACAGACACACAGGCGCGCGCATACACACACACACACACACACACACACACACACACACACACACACACACAGTCTGTGCTTCCCCAGAACAGAGCCCCCCTGCACTGCAATCAAGCCCTGGGTCTCCCCATCTCCTCTGACTAGGGTTTCCCTGGGGGCCAAGATGTGTCTCCCATAGGGTTATTCAGGGACAGAGATGTCATCTCCTTCAGACCAGACCCCCAACCTGTGCTGGGCATTGTCCTTGCTCAAACCGGGGCCTCCAGGGTCTCCCAGGCTGCTCTGGCATACCCTGGCCGGGAGTTCACTGCCAGGCACATAATTGAATTCTTGGACATTAACAAGTCAGTCATAGAACAGTAATGAGTGCCGAGTAATTTCAGACGTGTGTGTTAATTAAATAGCTGTCCCGCTCTTAATCCACTAGAAGTTAATCATTGGGGAATTAGAAGGTGTCAGTTGGGAACTTCATTAAGGCAGGGTGGGTGGGAGTGGCCAAGGGAAGGCCAGGGAGAAAGGGAAGGTGGCCTCTCCATCCTGACACCTGAGCTAAGGAACCCCGGTCCATCAGAGGGGTCAAGGCAGGGCATGCACCCTAGGGCCCAGTTCCTGCTTGCTTCAGGGTTAAGGCTAGCCTTAGTCAATGCTTTTGCCAAGCTTACAGAGTGAAGAGAACTCCTACTCACCCTACTATAACCCAAGCCTGGCTGCCCATCCCTGCTGCAGCTTCATTGTCTCTGCCTCCTAAGTGCTGGGAGTTTTCAAAGTATGTGCCATCATGCCCAGATCCTTGAACTTCTTTTTTTTAACTTTACAGTCTTCGTTAATTTTCTTTCTTTTAAAAATTTCTCACAATATATTTTGATCATAGTCTTTCCCCTCCCTCATAGCCTCCCTGAATGTTTTTGATTTTTCAGCTGGTGTATTTTGCAGCAGGTCGGAGTGTCTATGTTCTGTATATAAATACTTGGTTCTCATGAGTCTAGAGACTTAAGAAATCCCACCATCAGCTAGTCTCAAATCCTGTCGGTTCAAGACACAGAAATCAGGGCAGGGGAGACACTTCATCCTCATGGGATATGGTGGTCTGAATAAAATGGCCCACATAGGCCCAGAGGGGGTGGCACCATGAGGAGGTGTGTAGCCTTGTTGGAGTAGGTGTGGCCTTGTTGGAGGAAGTGCGTCACTAGGGGTGGGCCTTGAGGTCTCAGATGCTAAAGTCTGGCCAGTGTGTCAGGATCACTTCCTGCTGCCTGCCAATCAAGATGTAGAACTCTCAGCTCCTTCTCCAGCACCATGTCTGCCTGCACACGGCCATGCTTCCTGCCAGGATGATAATGGACTAAACCTCTGACAGTGTAAGCCAGTCCCAATGAAATGTTTTCCTTTATAAGAGTTGTCATGGTCATGGTCATGGACTCTCTCTCAAAAATTTTTATTTATTTATCTTATGTATATGAGTATGCTGTCTTCATGCACACCAGAAGAGGGCATCAGATCCTATCACAGATGGTTGTGAGCCACCATGTGGTTGCTGGGAATTGAACTCAGGTCCTCTGGAAGAGCAGCTGGTGCTCTTAACTGCTGAGCCATCTCTCCAGCGCCCCTGGTGTCTCTTAAGTGATAAATGCCTATTTGTGTGGTAATGACATGTCTTATGCTCACTGTCCCTCTTGGACAGCTCCAGAATGGTGATTGGTTACCAGGGCAACCAACTGTGTGACTGGAGGGTTGGTGCCATGCTGAGGCCTTCAAAGGGAAGAGAAGGCCAAAGGGTGAACTAACCATCAAGGCCAACGATTTAATCAATAGTGTCCATATAGTTAGTGAATTCTCCATAGAGCTCCACAGCCCAGGGAATGGGGGCTTTGAGGGCCCCAGACTTGCCGAGTGGGATACACCTGAGAGGGCTTGGATGCTCTGTACCCAGTCCTCCACTTTGTGCCTGTCACCCATCTTGGCTGTTCCTCTGTAACTTTCATAATATCCTTTGTGATAAATGGGTAAACCTAAATCAAGCATTTCCCCGAGTTCCGGGAGCTGGTCTAGTCAATTAATCAAACCTTAGGAAGGGGTCGTGGAAACCCTGATTTATAACTGGCTGGCCAGAGGCACAGGCTGCAACCGGGGGACTGCAACAGGGATCTGAAGTGGGGGAGGGGTCAGCTTTGTGGGATGGGCTCCCAACATGTACGGTCTGAGCATCTCTGAGGGAGTGAATCTCAGACCTGGGTCACTGTTAGAGGACTGTCGCGGGTGGTATATTCATGGGGCAAGGTGACCCTCTTTCCTTCCCAAATCACGGTGGATTAGGTTTCCTTTTGTGCTCAGTAGGGTTTTTTTTTTTTTTTTGTCAGGTTGATACAAGCTGGAGTCATCTGGGGAAAAAAGAACCTCAATTGATGAAAATGGCTTCCTTAGACTGTCTGTCAGGCAAGACTTTGGGGGCATTTTCTTGATTAATAAGCAAACCACAGGGGGCAAGCCAGGAAGCCATGTTCCTCCACAGTTCCTTCCTCCAGGTTCCTGCCTTGACTCCTCCTCATGATGCACAGCGGTCAGAAAATGCAAGCCAAACAAACCCCTTTCTCCCTGAGTTGCTTTCGGGCATGGTGATGCTAACAGCAACAGAAAAACAAAAACAAAAACAGAAACAGAAACCAAATCACAACCCCCTCCCCCAATACAATTAGGGTGCCCTTTTAGGGCAGTTTCCTCCACGATCCTCTAGAAAAACCTACAAGGGTGTCAAAACCCACTGAATGCAGCCAGTGCATGATCCCAGCAGAACCCCCCTTGGGGCAGAACTGTGGTCCCCTGGGACTCCCGTGAGGCCCTTGATGACGGTCTCCACCAGGACAAGGTGGTTGAAGTCAGGCCTAATCCCTGGACCGCAGCAGCCTGCACTGTTAGGGTTGAATAATCGTTTCCCCTGAGGATAAAACGGCGTTGTTTTTTTTTCAGGCCATAGGCAAGCTGTGGCCCCCTGTGCTGACGCTGACCCATACGAGCTGACCCTACATGGGACACTTCATCAGATAGTTGTCAAAGCTCTTTTTTTGCCATCTCCTTTATGACGCAGTTCATAGGCTTAGCCTTAGAAACGCTCTGTTATCCCTGCACTTAAGAGTTAGTCCTGCTGGGGCTGATTCACTTGGAAATCACACACGTGAGTCACAGCACAAGCTGGGATCACTTTCCAGCGTCCTCATAATCTCGTTCTCACTCCTCCTAAGGGTTTGCCAGGGTTTTTGCATGCTTAGTGGTCTCCTCTGGGGACCGGGGACCTCTGTGGGAATGTCTGCTACTTTATTTTCAGACTCCCAGCAACCCCACGCCGGTGTGATTCTGGGCTTCAAGGATGAGGGTACGCGACCGTCTCCTTCGGCTATTCCCTGCCTAGGAGCGGAGGCCATTTTTCTTTTCCACTGCTATGAAAAGTGAACACCTCATCTAGAAAGCTTTTCCCACTGGGCAGGGCCTGCAGCATGGGTTGTGGTCATGTTGGAATTTGGTTTGTCTTGAAAGAAGAGCTACACAGGCCACTAGAGTTGCAGGTGTGTCCTGCCACACCCATTTCCACCCATTTTTATTAGCCTATATTAATTATACATGGCACTTTTGCTTTCTTTTTGATGCAGGGTCGGTCTCACTATGTATTCTTGCTTGTCCTGAAACTCAAACTCACTATGTAGACCAAGTCAGCCTCAAAATCACAGAGGTTCCCCTGCCTCTGTCTCCTGGGTGTTGGGATTAAAGGCATACAACACCACACTTAGCTGGATGGCTACTTTTTATTGTCAAATTAATTGGATTAATAAGAGCCTAGGACATTGGTGAGACATACTCTGTGTGTGTCTATGAAGGTGTATCTAGACAAATTAGCAGCCTCTTGAATGTGGGTACCACTCCTGTGGGCTGCAGGCTCAGTCTGACTAAGAAGGGGAGGAGAAAGCCAACAGAATACCAGCCTGTATCTTTCTCTGCTTCCAGCAAGCATCCACACTTAACCGTATTAGTCAGGGTCCTCTAGGGATTATAGACTGAATCTCTCTCTATGCATAGAAAGGAGACTTTACAGGCAGTGGTCCAGCTAATCCAACAATGACTGTCTACCAATGGAAGAGGCATGAGTCCAGTAGGTGTTTAGTCCACAAGGCTGGATGTCTCATCTGGTCTTCTGTATACACTGGACTCCTGAAGAAGTAAGCTCCAATGCCAGTGAAGGAATGAGAGAGCAAGCAGGCAAAGAGAGGAAGCCTCCTGCTTCCGTGAGCTCTATACAGGCTGCCTGCTGGCAACAATGTGACCAGGACTAAAGGTGGATGTTCCCACCTCCAAGATCCAAATTAGAGGTGAGGTTTCCCACTTCAAATGATTTAATTAAGAAGAAAAAAAAAACTATCCCTCACAGGTGTGCCCATCCATTTGGGGTTTAATTAATCCCAGATGTAGTCCAGCTGACAACCAAGAGTAGCTGTCACACAGCCTTCTGCCACCAAAGCCACGAGCCACTCCTGACCTTATGCCTTTTCTACCACGAAGGACTGGACCCTCAGCTATGAGCAGAAAGCAACCTTTCCTCTCTCAAGCTGCCTTTTGTCAGGGACTTGGTCCTGCAGTCAGAAACTGTAGCTAATGCATGTAGGTTCCACACGTGAGGTGGGCTGGCTGGTTATTGTGTCGACCTGACACAAGCTATAGTCATCTGAGCAGAGGGACTCTCAATTGAGAAAATGCCTCTGTAGGATGGAGCCATAGGCAAGCCTGCGGGGCATTTTCTTAGTGATCGGTGTGGGAAGGTCCAGGCTGGAGGTCCTGGGTTCGGTAAGGAAACAGGTTGAGCAAGCGATGATGAGCAAGCCGGTAAGCAGCACTTCTCCGTGACCTCTGCATCAGCCCCTGCCTCCAGATTTCTGCGCTGCTTGAGTTCTTGGCCTCCCTGTTTTTGATAATAAACTGTTATATGAGCATGTGAGGGAAATGAGCCCTTTCCTCCCCAAGTTGCTTTGGGTTATTGTGTTTCATCACAACAATAGTCACCCGAACTAGAACATGAGGGGAAATACCGCTGTGTTTGTCTGAGCCTGGTTTATTTTGTTATACGTGACGGTCTCTAGTTCCATCCATTTTCCCACAAATGACATAAATTCATACATCTTTATTATTGGATAAAGCTCCGTTGTGAATATGAACCACATTTTTTCTTCTTTCCTTCATTTTTCCCCCCCAACAGGGTCGAGGTTTGAACTCAGGCTAACCTCAAACTCACTGTATCATCCAGGCTGGCCTTGAACTCCTCATCTTCCTGACTCATCTTCCTCAGAGCTGAACTTAGCATTGTATTCTGCTACCTTCCTTAGCGTGCTGTCTCCATCTCTCTGACCTGTGTGGCCTCAGTGGCTGCCTTGGCCCTCATCACTATTGTCAGAGTACAGCCACTGGCATTGCTGCAAATGTTTACTGAGCCCTTAGGGACCAAAGCACTTGGTGCTGTATACAGGTGTGGGTTTATTTTTTTTTTTACTATGATTTGTTTTTGTATCTTTTTGTTCACATTACGTCCTTGTTATAATTCCCTTGTTCTTATCTTCCCCTTCCCACCCTCCCTCCCTTTTCTGTTCTATTCCCTTCCCCTAGACCTGACAGGTAGGATTCGCCTTCCCCATAGCCTCTTAGGTCTCATCTGGATAGCCTGCATCCCCTTCCTCTGTGTTCCCACAGGGCCTCTCCCCTAAGGGGCAGTGATCAAATGGAGGGCACCAGAGTCCTTGTCAGATGCAGTCCTCTGTTCTTCCCCCTCCCCCTGTGGAGACTGCATCTGAACAGGGGGTCTAGGTCCTCTGCTTGCAATGTCCTTGGTTGGTGCATCAGTTTGTGCAGGCCAGGTTGGGGTTTTAAGCATCGTATAAAACCTACCAGTGGCTCCTGAAGTCAACTGAACTCCTTATCACTTTATAGACACACCTGGGGCCTAACTTTATGGTTCATTTTTGCTCACTTGCTCTGGCTGTAGGACTTTTTGTTGGTTCACAAACATACTACACACACATGCACACACACACACACACACACACACACACACACACAAACACACACGCTAAACTGGGATGTTAACACCTTAAGTCTTTCTAGGGAGGCCTTGGAGGCCCCAGGCTTCAGAAAATAAAGCTATATATGGGCAGGTCTCTCTGAAGCTCCTGTCAGTTTGACTCTTTGAGGCAGAGACTCTCCTGGGCCATACTGAATCCACTGCCACTTGGACCAGACATAGATTTTTCTCTGTGTCGTGCCACTGAGATTTGTTACTGTGGTGTGGACCAGCCCTTCCTGATGAGCACCATCTTCCTGATCTATGTCCCATCCTCTCCATATTTGTGGTCCACATCTCCTGTGCCGAGCGTGGGACTATAAATCGGTCCGGCCATCCTGGGAGACGATGTGGCCATCTGCATAGATGAAAAGCCCTAAATAAGTGTATTGTCTTTGACTCAGAAATTCTACTTCTAGAGATTTATCCTAAGAAAATAATTGGACAAGTTCAAGAAGTTGTCTAGATAAAGAGGATATTCATCACAGAAAATAGTGAGAAATTGGATCAGCCTAAATATCCCCCAACAGCAAATTGGTTAAATAAATTGTGATCCTGCTCTACAATGGAATAGTCGCCGCTGCCGCCTGTGATACATATTTATTGACATGAAGAGAGTCACACTCCATTGCGGTGCAGCGTATGCATAATGTGAGCCCATCTTTGTTAAGGAAATTTGCATGAAGCCAGTCTGGCTGGCTGTCAGCGATGGCTTAACAATGGTAATTTCAGAGTGTGGAATTGTAGGTGATTGTCTATCGATTGTTTTCTATTTTGCCTCCTTCTATTAATTTTTTTCCCTTCCGTGATTTTTGTATCATGTGTATAATTAAAAATGAAATGGGAGGGAAAGAAATGGCCGTCATCTTGGATGAGCGAACCTCTAAGGTTCAGTTAAAGCACATGTCACAGTGCACCCGGCACTTACAGGGTATGCCGTTCCCAAAGTCATTGTGACCATTGAACTAGGAGCATTAGAGGCCGGTGGGCTCATTAACGAACCCATTCATATAGCTGCTCATTCAATAAATATGTTCTGCAATCCGAGCACTTGGCTACATACTGGAGAAATGGAGACAGTGAAAGTAAGAATAGCAGCCGGGCGGTGGTGGTGCACGCCTTTAATCCGAGGACTCGGGAGGCAGAGGCAGGTGCATCGTGTGAGTTCGAGGCCAGCCTGGTCTACAAAGCGAGTCCAGGATAGCCAAGGATACACAGAGAAACCCTGTCTCGAAAAACTAAAAAAAATAAAATAAAATAAAAAAAAGAAAGTAAGAATAGCAAATACTTTGATGTCTTATAGTGTCGGAGAGCACCACACCCACCTTACGCTTATTAACTAATTAGCAGAAACGACCATTTCTGGCCTCTCAAGCTGAGGCATAGAGGCCAGGTGACCCACCTTAAGTCGCTAGGAGAAGGCCAGGAGAAGGCCATGTGACCCACCTGAAGCTGGCAGAAGGCTGAGCCAGGCAGTCAGCATTCTCAGCTGCTGAAGTATGTATGTACTTTTCTGAAGGAAGCTAAAGGTGGGTTCTATTCCGCCCTGGGGTCCTTGCTTGTCTCTTAGCTCGGAGGAACGGAGCTAAGGCCCGGCTGGTAGAGAAGCTCAACAGCTGGGCTGGAGATCTCAGAGCAATCAAAGTACCCGTGAGGTGCTAGCGGACAGTGGAGAGTTTTTATGAGGCAGCTCTCGGCTGAGCGGAGAACCGGGGACAAGACTGCTCTGCCCTGGGTCTCAAGAGGCCAGTCATGACTCACAGGATGCCTGGGCTCCTCTTGGTCAGGCCATAGGGTGGGGTCCCTATGGACTGTGCTCTCTGTGGCCAGGTGCTAGGTGAAGCGTCTTCCTGCATTACGTCATTTCAATCCTGGGGCAGTTCTGTGAAGTAAATGCTATTGCCAAGAACAGGAAACTGAGGCTCAGGGAGGTAAGGTGGGGCTGAGGATATGGCTCAGTTGGTAGTGTGCTTGCCGGTCCAGCACGAAGCTAGAACCCCTGGGTTTGATCCCCAGCACCGCATAGACCCGGCTTGGTGGTGTAGAACTGTAATCTAGGCACCTGGGCGGTAGAGACAGCGGAACAGAAGTTCAAAGCCATCTTTAGCTATACTGTGAGACTCTGCTTTTAAAACCTCTTAGAGAGGGGAAGTGGCTTTACTTAGCATCTTACATCTTGTCAGCAGGAAGCCTAGATCCCGAATAATGTCCTCAGACGGACTTCTAGACACTTCATTAGCATTCCTTTGGGGCCAGCCTTCTCCCCGCCCCCCCACCCCAGTTTAACCCCAGAGTTCCCTAGGAGCCGGGAGATTGGCTTCTGGTCTCACACGCAGGCTTACAGTTGCAGTTGCCAGGGCTCATGGTGCATCCACGGGACGCTGTCCTGTCAGAACAGAAGCAAGTGAGAAGCAGACACCTCTAGGGGTCACATGGTGACCCACGAGGGCATCCAGGATGGCAGTGAGCTAGGAGGAGTCCTTGGGAATAGGAACAGGCATGAATAAAGGACAGCCCAGGCTTTGGGTGGCACCCTAGGTTATAGCCTCTGTGTCCACCTTCCCTGGGTGTGTGTAACGAGATCCCTTTCGGCTCGATAAATTTGCTAGTCTGGGTCCCAGAACTCAGGGAAATGTGATTTGTGGCTACTGGGTTGTTGTTCAGGTACATTACACAGAAGACAGGCGGGCAATCAGATGGGTAGGGAGGGACGTTCACACCCTCTCTAGGAGTGCCCCGCCCCAGGTACTGCCCTGAGTTCAGCAATCCAGAACACCCAGGACCCCATCCTTCAGCTTTTAACGGAGACCTCCTTTCCCAGATGTGACCATAGAAATCACTGGCCGTTCTGTACTGATTTACTTCAGTCTCTTTTAATTTTCCTGGGGCGGGGGGAGGGGGGGGGATGAGGCAGAAAGCATATGCCTTAGTTGTGGTGGCCAGCCCCCCCTCCCTCCAAAGCTATGTAGGGCCACCAGCTGCCAGCCCTCTCAGCATATCCTATGGTCCGAATGCTGGGATCCCTACCCTGACCCTAGTTCATAGGTTGAGATCTACAGCTCAGGACAACGGTATTAAAAGGTGAGGCATTCAGGGATGTGATAAGCGTGAGGGCTCTGCCCTCACCCCTGAGGTTAGTACCCGTGTACGGTGCTGCCTGGTCCCTTCGGCCACTCCAGTCACGCGAAGATGCGCAGCCATGAGACGCCATCTACAGAGCCAATCTGCTGCCACCTTGATCTTGGGATTCCCAGCCTCCAGGGCTCCAAGAAAATAGAGTTCTTTCATTTATAAATTAGCCAGCCTAAGGTATTTTGTGATAGCCGTCCAAATGAAGTAAGGCAGTACACAAAAGATTTGTTATTCTGGGGGATTCAAAGTGCTTTAGGAACTGTGTGCCAGAAAATGGGACCCACGACCTAATCTAATATACATTTCACAACCGCACACCTTCCTTAAGTGTTGGCTGAAAGTCCCCAGGGAAGCCATCTCATTCTGAAGTTATCTTTGCGGGAAGGTTGTTACCTCAAATTCAGCTGGCTAAATAGATGTTCTTTTTTTTAATATCTGTGGAATCTTGGGCAGGGGAGATGGCTCAGTGGGTAAAAGTGCTTGCTGTCTAGGCCTAACGACCTCAGTTTGAATTCCTGGGGCACATATTGAGAGCTCAACGCAGTGGTACGCATCTATAATCTCAGTATTTTTTTTAATTAAAAATTATGTCTGTATGTGTGTGTTTGTATATGGGTCTGTGCATGTGAGTGCCGGGGCCTGTGGGATCCAGACGGCATCAGATTCCCCGGAACTGGAGTTATGGGTAGTTGTGAGCTGCCTGATGTGGGTGCCGGGAACTGAACTTGAGAGCAGTGTGCAAGATGGGAGGTGACGACAGGAAAATGGGCCGGAAGCTTGTGGGGCAGCTAGCCTGGAGTATGAAGGGTAGAAACAAGAGAGATCCTGCCTCAGCGAGGCCGAAGGAGAGAACTGACTCCTTAGAGTTGTCCTCTGACCTCACACACGCACATGCGTGGTGGTTTGAATGAGACTGGGCCCCCCTTCCCATAGGCTCACAGAGTTGAAAGCTTAGTCATCAGTTAGTTGGTAGATTGGGAAAGATCAGGAGGCGTGGTCTTGTTGGAGCATAGGAGTGGGCGTGGTCTTGTTGGAAGCGGTGGATCCTTGCGAATGGGCTTTGAAGTTTCAAAAGCCTAGGCCAGCCCAGTCAATCTGTCTATCTGTCCGTCGCTGTCTCTCTCTTTCTTTCCCTCCCTCCCTCCTCCCTCCCTCCCTCCCTCCCTCCCTCTCTCTCTGTAGATCACGATGTAGTGCTCAGCTATTTCTCCAGCACCATGCCTGTCTGTGGAGCCATGTTCCCCACCATGATGATAATGGACTCACCTTCTGAAACTGTAAGCAAGCCTCCAACGAAATGCTTTCTTCTCTAAGTTGCCTTGGTTGTGGTATCTTTTCACAGCAACACAACCGTGACTAAGACAGCATGTGACACACAAACAGAAGAATATCTACAGAGTCTGTAGTGATGTAATCCCTCTCATTTCTGGTACTGGTAAACACCTCACTCTTTCCCTGATTGGTCTAGCTGGAAGTTATTGGTTTATAGATTTCTTCAAACAAACATCTTTTGTCTCTATTAATTTCTTCTATTAATGTATAATTTATGGCTTTCAGTTTTAGTCTTTTTTTTTTTTTCCTGTTTACTTCAGGTTTAATTTGCTCCCTTTTTCTTAGTTTCTTTCTTTTTTAAGATTTATTTTTTTTGAGCCAGGTATGGTGGTGCACACCTTTGGTTCCAGCACTCAGGAGGCAGGGGCAGGCGGATCTCTGAGTTCAAGGCCAGTCTGGTCTACAGATTAAGTTCTAGTACAGCTAAGGGCAATATAGAGAAACCCTGTCTCAAAAAAACCAAACCAAACCAAAACAAAAAACAAAAACCCAAACAAATAAAAAACAAAACAAAACACCCCCCAAAACCAAAAACAACCACCACAAAAAATATTTACTTTTCAGTTTATGTATATGCATGTGTGTTGCTATGTGTATGTGTCCGTGTGTGGTGGTGCCCACTGAGGGCAGACAAGCATCTTAGACCTGTATTATTCAGGGTTCTCTAAAGAAACAAAACTGGTAGAATGAGCGTACGTATTAAAAGGGGGTTTATTAGACTGACTTACAGGATGTGGTCCAGGTTGTCTCAAGGATGAGAAGACTGAGAACCCAGCAGTCGTCTGTCCATGAGGCTGCGTGTCTCTTGTCTCCCCCCTCCCCCACCCACCTCCTTCAGGTGCTGGAGTCTGGGAGGGTTCCTGGAGAGCTTCTGGGCTTCACTCTACACTGAGATCCTGAAGAAGCTGGATTTCATACCAGCCACAGCAACAGGATAGACACTTGGCAGTGAGAGCCGGGGCAGCAGGCAGAAAGTAAAGCTTCCTTCTCCCAGGTTGGGTTTTATGTAGGCTGCTACCAGGAGGCGTGGCCCAGATTTAGGGTGGGTCTTCCTTCTGCTAATAATCTGATTAAGAAAATCTGTCTCCGTGGAGCTGGAGTCACAGGCAGTCGTGAGCCGTGATGTGAGTGGCTGGGAACTGAGCTCAGGTCCTCTGCAGGATCAACAAGCATCTTAGGGCTAAAGCATCTCTCCAGCCCCCTTTCCTGGTTCAGTAAGGCAGAAGCTGCAGTCACGGATGTTGGTCTTTTCCCACTAGCGGACTGGGCTCTCTCACCGTCCTCTTAGTGTTCTCACAGTGGCACTCCGCTAATTTTGAGTTTTCACTCACCTCAAAATACTTTGGGATTTCTCCTTTGACTTACAGGTTATTAAAAGTATTCGCCCTCTCTCTATCTCTCTTTGTGTCTCTGTGTCTGTGTCTGTCTGTCTGTCTGTCTGTCTCTCTCTCTCTCTCTGTGTGTGTGAGGGCACACACATGCATGCAGCACATGCAGCCGTCAGAGGACAACCCCTGCTGTTGATCTTGCCTTCTCCTTTGAGACATCACTTGTTTCCTGCTGCATGTTAGGCTAGCTGGTCCATGAGCTTCCAGGGAGTCTCCCGTCTCTGCCCTCATCTCCTAGGGTGTGCAGAACTGCGGATGCATGTACCCCGGCTTTTAGCTGGGCTCTGGGAACTCAGGTCCTCTGGCTTGTGTGGCAAGTGCATTCCCTTCTGGGGTATCTCTCCTCCTTACAGGCTCTTGCCCTGAACCCAAAGCTCACTGATTGGACTAAATTGGCTGGCCAGTAAGCCCCAGGGGTCCTCCTGTTCCCACTTACCAAGCTGGGATTACAGACACTGACTGCGGAGCCCAGCTTTTGATGGAGGTGCCAGGGATCTGAACCCAGGTCCTCACGTTTATGCAGTGAGCACTCTGCAGACTAAACCATCTTCCTAGGCTGTGATCTACTTTAAACATTTCCATGCGTACTTGAGAAGAATATGCATTCTGATGTTGAGTGGCGTGTTCTGAAAACATCAATTAGAGCAAGCTGTTTATAGTGCCGCTTAAATCTTCCGAATCTTTAGTGATTTTTTTCTGCCTGTCTGTTTTATCAGTTATTGAGAGATAGATATTGGGATCTCCGGCTGTAATTGTGGATCTGTCTGTCTCTTCTTGTCTGTTCTATTTTTTGCATCATGTATTTTGCAGCTTTGGCATGAGACGCATAAACAGTGTGAGTTGTTATGTTTTCCTGATTAATTGGCCCCTGGTCATTATGATCAGCAATATGGCTGTGATCTGAAATCCATGTTGTCTGGTGTCAGTGTAGTTACTCCAGCTTCTCTTCTCTTCTCTTCTCTTTCTTTCTTTTTTCTTTTCTTTGAGACAGGGTCTCAGGTATCTCAGGATGACCTTGAACTTGGTGTTTAGTTGAGGATGACCTTGAATTTCTGATTCTTCTGCTCCCACTACCCAAGTTCTTTGATTACAGGCATTCACATCTGGTTCAGTTTTAGTTTATTTAACATTAGGAAGACATGCCATTTTCCATTCTTTTATTCTTAATGTTCTTTTTGGGCGCAGGGTCTTACTATGTAGCCTTGGCTGACCTGGTACTCCCTGTGTAGACCCAGGCTTGTCTTCTTGTCTTTTCTTGTTTTGTTTTTTTTTGTTTTGTTTTGTTTGTTTGTTTGTTTGTTTTGAGACAGGGTCTCTCTGTGTAGTCTTGGCTGTCCCAGACTCGCTTTTTAGACCAGGCTGGCCTCGAACTCACAGAGATCCGCCTGCCTCTGCCTCCCAAGTGCTGGGATTAAAGGTGTGCACCACCATGCCCGGCCTCAGGCTGGTCTTGAACTCACTTACCTCTGCCTCCAAAGTGCTGGGATTAGAGATGTGAAAACCACACCCATCACATCCTTCTATTCTTAACCTACTTTATCTTTATATTTAATACACTTTTTTTTGGAGACAGGTTCTTGTTATATAGCCCTGGATGTCCTGGAACTAGCTAAGTAGACCAGGCTCATAGAGATCCCCTGGCCTCTGCCTCCTGAGTGCTGGGATTAAAGGTGTGTGTTTACCACCGTGCCTGGATTAATACTTCCTTTGAAACAACATGTAGTTGAGCCCTGCTTTAAAAAGGATTTATTTACTTTATTTTGTATGTTTGTGTGTGCCTGCATGAGTTTATTTGCATCATGTGCGTGCAGGAGCACTTTGAGGTCCAAATGAGGGTGTTGGATCCCTGGAGCAGGAGTTATACCTGGTCACGAGCAGCTATGTAGGCGCTGGGAACCAAACCTTGGTCCTCTGCCAGAGCAGAAAGTACTCTTAACTGGTGAACCATACATACCTCTAGCTCCAAGTTGTGTTGTTGTTGTTGTTTAATTTTTAATTTTTAAATCCAGCTGATTGCCTCTGCCTTTATAACTGTGGGTATTTGGGTCATTTACATTTAATCCAAATATTGATATCGGACTTAAGTATATCATCTGATTATCTACTTACTAGTTGTCTCATCTTTTTGTTTATTGGGCCACACAGATTTTTTTTTCCATCTTTTAGATTTTACTTGTAAGATTTGTTGGGGCCAGAGAAAAGTATTTAATTTAGGAGCACTTATTTCTCACTGTTAAGGCAGGACTCTGTGCGATCTACTCATAGTGCGTGAACTAGTTTCCGAGTCCCAGTACGTCCCAGTGATTCTGGGGCTGGGAATGGCTGCTCGTACTGTTCCCATTCTTCTGGATAGTTATCTCCTGGCCTTGGCTACTTTATTGAACACACATGCTGCCCAGTTCCCCGAAGGATGCTTAACAGGACCCTCTGTATATGTTCACAGTCAGAGAGAGCAGGAGGCACGAGAGGGCCAAGACAAGACATCGTCGTCAAAGGCCGGCTTCCTATGACCTACTTCCTTCAGCCGGGTTCAGCTTCCTCACGTCTTCAGAGCCCGACAGAATAGTGCCACCACCTGGGGACTAAGTGGTCTAAATATGAGCCTCTGGGGGGAATTGAAACAATTAACAATTGTCTAGGCTCTGCCAGCGGTAGAGTGTATGGCTTCTTTGAGCTCAGAGACTTGGTCTCCGTTAGGGCTGGTTTGCTTGTTTCTAGTACAATACTGGCATACAGTAGGTGCTCGGTGAAACAGAGCAGTGAATGAACGAATGAATAAATATATATATTTTTTACATTCGGCAGATCTACTTTCTGTGTGACCCTGGACCAGTAGACATGCGACACCTCAAGTGGCATCTTTAGCGGGCTCTGTCTACTCTGCATACGGTCTATGCTGGAGAGGGCGGGGTCTGCATGCAAGGATGATTGACAGCTCCAGGCTTTAATTGGCACAGTCACCACCAGAGGGCGCCCGATGCCCACACTATGGATTAGGGGCTTTCAGGAGCTCCCGGGGTACAGAGGTCTGGATGCAGATAGTGCAGAGCAGGTAGGTGATCTCAGCTTAGGTTCCCCACTTAGAGACAGCTCTGGAGGAATTTCCCACCCGTGTTTTCCCAAGTAAAGGAAAGAAGTAGACCCATCAGGGTAGGGCCCGTTTCAGATGCTCCATGACCTCCTCTGGGTCCTAGACTAGAGCGATGCAGCTGGGGTTTCTTATCTCTGGAACCCATCCGGAGCAGCGTCCTGCCCACTTAGGTCACTTCCTCAGGTCCAGGAAGACCCTTCAGATTCATCCCAGAAGGAAGGCTTCTGCAGGAGCAAGGAGAGGCTTCTGAGTGGGGAACTCGCGTGAGCAAGCTCATTTCATCCTTCCATGTGTTGGAATATATTTGCTATTGACATACATCCAGATGGGGAAACCGAGTTTCAGAGATGAGAGAGGGCAGCTTGAGGTCACATCTCAGCAGCGGGTATGTTTGGTCCCACTGCACCGGGTGTGCCACCAGGCCAGATGTTCCCTCCCAGAGAGGCCCTTCTGTGGCCATACCCCACCCCATCTACCCATCAGCTGCTCCTGTTGCCTCTAGAGCAGGGGTTCTCAACCTGAGGGTCGTGACCCATCCGGGAGACTCTAATGATCCTTTCACAGGGGTAGCATAGCAGATATCCGTATTATGATTCACAACAGTAGCACAACACTATAGCTGTGAAGAGGCAATGAAAACAATATTGTGTTTGGGGGTTACCACACCCTGAGGAACTGTATAAAAGGGTCGCGGCATGAGGAAGGTTGAGAACCACTGCTGTCGAGCACTTTTCACCATCACGACGACGACGACGTCTGCCATGTTCCTGGCTTCCGATGGATGGTGCTGTCACTCGTTAGCAGGAAGGCCCATGGCCAGCTTGTTTTCTGAACAGGCTGTGTATTGGCACTTGGCAGTCAGTGGGAGGAGCCGTGTGAGCATTGCTGAGCGAGGGAATGCTGGCATCCTGCAGGTCCTCAGGCAGCTGAGTGCATCTTCAGTTCCTCCGGGTAAACTCTGGCTTTTTACTATCGATGGGGACAGAGTTGTGGCTAGGAGTCAGCGCAGCGGGAGAGAGGCTTTTTGTGGGTATGTCTTCGTGTGAATTTTGAAGTACATGCATGCATCGACTGGTTTAAAAGATGAATAAGAGGTTAGGGAGATGCCTCAGGGGGTAAACTGTATAGGAACATGAGGACCAGAGTTTCATCTCCAGAACCCAAGTACAAAGCCAGGTGCTGCGGCAAGCATTTGGAATCCCAGCACTGAGGAAGGGTAGACAGGTGGATTCCGGGGTCCACTGGCCAGCTTAGCTCAATTGGACAGTCTCCAGTCAAGCTATGAGAGGACGCCATTTCAATATACCCACCCATGTACCCACGCCCGCACGCACTAAAAATAAATACCCCCAAACCAAAAACAAAACGAAACAACCCCCCCCCAAAAAAACCCCCAAAAAACAAACAAACAAACAAAAAACCCACAAAGTGGATGATTCCTCAGGTGACTAGAAATGAACCTCTGGCCTCCACATGCACTCACACGCACGTGCAGCCATATGCACCAATAATGACGCGCTCCCACCTACACCTTGCCCCGCCATGAACAAACAACAAATCTAGGAAGTCAAGCCAGCCAGCCCAGGCAGACCCTGTAGACCACGGTCAAGCCTAGGAACTGACAGAAGCTGCTAAGGGGGGAAGTTTGGGGCTGCCCACTGTACCACACTGTCTTTGGGCAGCCCCTGCCTGTGCAGTCAGGTGAGGCAGAGGCCACAGTCCTCTTGCAGTGTGAGGGATGGGGGCACTTGTCTTAACTCTCATCCGTGCAGCTTGGTCACCGAGACCGTGGCACAGCACTCTAAACTCAATTAGAAATTTAACAAACCTTATAAATCCTCCCTAGCTTGAGCCTTGTAAATCTCCAGAGTGGGGCTGGCTTAGCACTTATCCATCTCCGGCTAATGACCTCCCCAGCCCAGCCTTGGAGTGATTCCGGCTGGCGACAGGTCTAATTAGAGAGCAGGATCTGTAGCTCCCTGGCACCACAGGGAGGAAGGGCGGGTTGTCCCTATCCCGGGAGCTCCGGCCCTTGTCTATCCCAGGTCCCAAGAGGCTGGTCCTTGAGAAGAGAGGCGAGAAGGGGGTGACAATATTGGTGTTTAGTGCTGTTGAAACTCCCGTGTGTGCCACTGTTTAGGGATGGCTGCTGTGTGGTCAAGGGCCGCCAGGCCCTCAAGTGGTCTCCCAGGTGGGAGCAGGCTTGTAGAATGGTCTGAGGCCATGTTATCAGCGTGTGTGTGGTGGAGTTTGGCTGAGGAGCCTGACCTCCCGGTGCATGTCAGAGCATGTGGCCAGAAAGGGTTCAGGAAACTTCATTTGTAAGGAAGGGTTCCAGCTCAGCCTTAATGGAGAGGGTGGACTTTCCAGCCCTGGGAGGAAGCTGAGCCCCCTGTACATGGATCTACAGCGCAGGACTTTGGGCTGTCATGGAGGCTCTACTGTGACCCTCGGCTGACACTGGAGCCCAGCTCCGCCTTGACCTTGGACCTCTCATGTTCTAGAACCACAAGAAGTAAATGTTTATTGTTTTGGGCCGCCTTGTTTACAAGTTTTTGTCACAGCTGCCCAAGGGCCCATGACAC
Source organism: Acomys minous (assembly GCF_964271855.1). Taxonomy (NCBI): domain Eukaryota; kingdom Metazoa; phylum Chordata; class Mammalia; order Rodentia; family Muridae; genus Acomys; species Acomys minous. The sequence continues at coordinate 101,725,791 of NC_140487.1, read as the reverse complement.
TGAGGGTGTAGGTGTGAGGTCCTCTTTTCTACCCATGGCTCCCCAAGCCCAGGTGAAAGAAGCACCTTGGCTCTGTTGGCCTGAGATGACAAATGCCAGCTTTTACGTCTCCCAGGCTCCTCTGACTCCCCCTGCCCTGACCTCAGAGAGAGCAGGCACCGGGAGGAGGTCCCGGTAATTGGTTTCATCCAACCCTCATCTTCAGTGGTGTGAAAGGGAAAGTTATAAATATTTTTTATCTATAACTCAGGACGAATAAAAATTTAATTACACTGAAAAATTTAAATTTCATAAGAAATAAATATTAATCTTGGAGAGTGACTTTTGTGGGAAGTTAACTTTCGAACGCCTTCAGTCTGGAGGGAACCTGAGGTCTGAGAGGGAGCAGGTGGCTGGTCTTTCTGGTTCTGGATCTGGGTGTGGGGCCACGGTTGCCAATCCCAGGAGCTCAGGCCTCCAGGCCGGAGCAGCTGTCCCCTTGGCAGCCTAAGAGTACAGATAGGACTGCAGCGCTCAGCCCGATGGCTTGCCTTCCCTACTTCCTGCTCAGCCTCAGGGCACCCCCTCCCCCTTTCACCAGCAATAATAAATCACTTACCAGGCCCAGACATTTTACTAGGTTCTGACGAATACCGGCTGGAGGGATATCAAGGTTTGTCCTTGTCTGTGATCTGTGTAGGTCACATGAAGGGGGCAGACAGGAACCTAATGGGGACAGTACCATCCTCTGCTGGCCACGCCTTCTCAGATTCATTACTATTACCTTATCATTGAAGAATTCAAACATAATTCGCAGTAAGAAAGGAGCATGAGGCACATGTGGCTCGGTGGCTGACAATAATTTGTGGAAACACACATTGCCTGTGTTAGGGAACACAATAGTCCCCTGTGCTGGGCATTTGGGGGTAGGGAAGGCCTTGCCTTGAGGTTCTTCACAGGATGATGGGCGGTTTCTGGAAGTCTGACCAGGGAGATAATGGCTTGAGGGTAGGACAGCCAAATAATACTAACATCTCAATGCATAGTGAACATTCGTCATGCACTGGCTAAATTGTATAAACTTGAGGGGTATCAGCTCCTTGGCCCTGAAGAAACCCCTGGAGCAGGTGCTGTTAAGTTCCCCACTTTATATATGAAAAGATGCCTCACATGGAGCTTATGTAACAAATTCAAGGTCACTGAGGTCATAGGAGGCAATGCTGGCTTACACATGGACCCCCCCTGGTTTGGGGCCCCCAAGCTCCTCAGCAATGGAATACTCAGGCTTTGGTCCTAGGAAGCCTGGGTGCTTCTGACCCCTGCTGGTCCAGTCGGTACCTTTGTGGTTCTCTGCTGGGGAGCCTTGGGCCAGGCTCTCAATCTTTCTGGGCATCAGTTTCCTCTTTCGAGGCATGGTGATGAATACTTCACTTTGTTCGTGCCAGGGCTTGCAGGGGGTGGGGCCAGGTGGCAGAGGCAGGTGTCTCTTGTCCTCTGGACTGAGCCTCTCTGGCCACGCTGGTGGATTCTGGGTCACTAAGTATGCGACCACCTCACTCGCTTTCACTTTAAGCATCAGTCTCTGTTAATCCCAAGGTCCCTGGGAAGGACAGAAGAGGATAAAGTGGCCCAAAACCTCCCTGGGGGAGTCCCGGGGGAGAGTGAGTGAGGACCTGCCATCCAGGAGGGTCCTGCACCAGCGGACGTTTGGAGGAGGGTGTTGTGTGGGTGTTGTGTCGGGGACTGCAGCATCTTCTGCTGTGCCAAGCTGAGGCTGGCCTGCATTGTGAGTTGGATCACAGCCATGTTTCCACCCCATAGAGACAAGGGCAGAGGCCATCGAGGCTGTACCCAGATGAAGGAGGAGGCAGGAAGTGGCAGAAGAAGGGCTTATCTTGAAATATAAACCCTGCCCCCTTGATCCTGAGACTAGTGTCTGCTCAGGGCAGTGGACTGAAGCCCAGAGGTCTTGCAAGCCTCCAGGTGCCAGCGATATGGTTGGCTGGGACACTACGGTTTTGTATGACAAAGAGAGTCCAGAGGGGTCTATATTCCTTTGGTGGCTCTCCATGGAAGTGGAATAGGCTATCTGTCCTTCTCTAGGGACTAAACAAACCAGGGCCCTCTCGGAATTGGGAAGTGCCTGGATTTTTATGTGGCTGACTCAGGCCTCTGCAAGTGGCAGAGGGGAAAGTCCATTGTTTGTATATGCGAGTGTTGTGTGTTGTCTGTATGAGCTCATTCCTGTGTGACTGCGTGTGTAGGCTAGAGGTTGACGTGGGGTGTCTTCCTCCGTCGTTCTCCGCTTTGATTTTAAAGATGGGGTCACAGGTTGGCTAGACTAGCTGGCTAGCAAGCTCAGGAATCCACCTGCTTACTCACCCCGAGCTGGGATGACGGACATGCATCGACACAGCTGGTTTTTATTACATGGGTCCTGGGGAGCCAAACTCAAGGCCTCATGCTTGTGCGGCAGGCTCTTTGCTGACTATGCCATCTTCCTCAGCCCTGGCATTATCCTCCTTTTACACCCCCAAAACTCATGAAAACTTGGTTCTCCTCCAGACACACCCACCGCTCCCACTTCCAGGCATGGGTGACACATGCACACATGCATACGCACAAACCCAGGCGTGCTTCACAGACCCGTGTGCCCACACACATTCCTTCATTGGCGCCCACACCATTGGGAAACCGGGTGCTTGCGTGTCCCTGAAAACCCACCCTCCTGGCTTCATTCTGCTGATGGAATGCTGTAATATTTTTCTATTAAATGTTGCATTTGTTGTGCCTTTTAGTAGCTTCCCTCATTAAAAATGATATTATCCCCATAAATAAGCTGGTGCCCAGGAAGAGTCCCGACTGCATTTCTCTTTCTAATTGAGACACTTAGCTTTGATTTGCACGTCGGCACGTAGTGAGCGGATTAATTTTCAATTAATGCTCCTGGGCGGGCGGCTGCAAGCAGCGTGGGCGTGCAGCCCAGTGGCCTGGGAACAGCTGCCTTAGCAGGGGCCTGGGGTAGGCAGGGGCCGGGTGGAAACAAGAGGCCCCTGGAGACGTTCTGGAGTTTCGTGGTTTTGTTCTTGGAGGCAGAGGGGTCCCTGGGGGCTCATCTGTGGGAAGTGCCCCACTCTAGCATCGGGAGGAACCCCCACTCCCCGCCCCCCACCGTACTCTCGCCCTTTGGTAGTAGAAGCCACTGAGCCTGCTTAGTTCTTGGCTGTTGCGGCTCCTACTTTGGAGACATGGCAGGTTTGAATGGAGCAGGACCAGAGTCACCCCCTGCTGCCTGCCTGACAGCCTCATGTGCGGCTCCCTTTTCTCTTTGACCTGCAAGATCGTGGGGCCTTGTGGGAGCAAGAGGTGTGAGCATTCTCACATTCATTTAGTTTACTCTTTTCTTTTCTTTTTGGGTCTGATGTAGAATGGGCTGTCCTTGAACTTGCCATGTAGCTGAGGGTGGCCTTGAACTCCTGATCCTCCTGCTTCACCGCCCCAGGCTGCTGAGTTTACGGGCATGCACTTCTAGGCCTGCTTCTTACATTTATTGCCTTTTGTTTTATTTTGTTTTGTTTTGTTTTATAGTTAGGTCTCTCTATGTAGTACAGGCTGGCCTGGAACTCAGAGAAACTCCCCTGTCTTGACCTCCTGAGAGCTGGGATTGCAGGTGGGTGGCACCACACCCGGTCAAGCCTTCCCACATTTGTAGTTTTTCTTTGGTGGCACCAGTGAGGTCATCCCCGAATCCTGGGTCCCAAGCAAGTCTTCTTAGCTCCAGAAGCTTCCAACCCCCACTCTCTGTCTTGGTTCTCTAGCCTTTTGCCAGTACAGTTGACTATTTATATTACACAGTAAACCAGCTTGGAGCTTTTCCATGAAGGCAGAAGTTTCTAGAACCAGCCGGCACCTGTCTTCTGGTTACAACAGTGCCTACTCTCCAAGTCACAGCTTCCAGAGCATATTGCTACTGTGTCCCCCACCTCCCTGCAGGCCTCTGGCTTCCCTGTAAATGCTTGGGAGACGGTAGAGCACCAGGGTGGGTGACAGACTCAAGCCAGACCCCCTGGCTTCACATACTGATTTTTCTACTTAGCCAGTACTTTGATCACATTAGCCCATCTCTCTAAGCTTTAGTTTCTGCTGTCAAATAAGGATGATGGCAGAAGGACCTGCCTCATTGCATGCTGTGGCAGCTACATGAGATAAAACAGTCGATCCTGACACTCTAGGGGTGGCCTCTGGACAGCACAGCACCGGGGGCTCAGCTCATACGTGCTGGGTCCAGTCTGTATTTCAACAAAGCACCCAGGGGTATCCGATGCACCACCAAGTTGGAGGAGTTGTGGTTTGGGCTGGAGTGCCTCCTTCTGCCTCTCTCCTCCTCTTGTTCCTCTCTGGGAACATGGAGAAAATGGGTCCATCTCTTGGAGCAGATGGAAGGTTGAAGATGAGTCAGAAAGTGCTTCTGGAGGTTAGGGAGGCCAACCATCACACACACACACACACACACACACACACACACACACACACACGCACGCACGCACGCACGCACCATTGCATGCAGGCACACATGCATACATGCATACACACACATTGAGATAGGGCCCTGCAGTCCAGGCTGGTTTTGAACCGGCTGTGTAACCAAGGATGACCTTAAGCTCCTGATCCGATCTTCCTGCCTCTGCCTCTTTAGTGCTGGGATCACAGACATGTGCCATTATGCCTGACTGATATTTTTGGAAGCATTCTTGCTTGCGCTTTACTTGACACTGCCTCCTATTCCCATTTTAAGCTTTCAAAATTATCACAATTATCATCATGTGTTTGTGACTACGGGTGTGCAAGCCTCATAGTACACATACAGAGGCCAGAGGACAACTGTATCTTGCCCTCTATCATGTTAAGGCAGGGCCCGCCTCCTTGTTTCCTCTGCACCGTGTGTTCCAGGCTGGCTGCTTCTCCTATCTCTACCTCCTGTCTCATGTTGGGACTTCTGGGAGGTCAGATGTGCATTCCTACATCTGGCTTTTTACATGGATTCCAGGAGTTGGACTCAGGTCATCAGCTGATCACTTTAACCCGCTAAGCCATCCTGTTGGCCTGCTGTTCTCACTTTACAGGTCCAAAAAGGAGCTTTCATAAACTCTTGGAGCTGACTGGTTCCTGAACTGAGTCTAGTCCTCAGATCTCAGTCTGTGGTCAGTGAGGGACTCCTGGGTCACCAGATTGGCCATTCAGAGTCTATGTGTGGGTCCCGCTTACCTGCCTGTCACCCAGGGGCACCTACCTGGCCTATTGTACTGTGACCAGTGAATGCTGCTTGTTTGCTTGTGTTGAGGACCATGGTGACTGCAGAGTGGAAAGGGTCGGGAGGGAGAGGTGGAACCACTCTGGGATCTGACGGTTAATTAAAATGTCCTCAGAGGTGATCAATCCACAGTCAATGACTTGAATCTGCAATGACCTGGCTCCTTTGGCTGAGTGCTCAGCCTTGGCCTTGCTGAGGCAGTAGGCAGGAAGCCTGGCTGACCTCCTTCTGGTCCTCGGAGGCCTGGCACTGGGCACCGCTGTCCACACAGCCTCCCAAATATTCCTGTCTTGTTTCCATAATAGCTTCTGTCACTGCTCTTGACAGGCCAGCCATTAAGTCTTTGGCAAAATTGTAAGAATTATTAACATACGAGGTTTTATACTATTTGACAGCTGTCGGCTCCTTTAGAATCCCATCATCCCATTCCCTCCCTCCACCCCGTCATCCCCCACCCCCATCCTAGGGGGAAGGGAGGAACCTTTCAGTCACTGTGTAATAGAAAGAAGGCCAATCATTTTTTAAAAATTGTATATTCGAGTTAGGGTCCTGCTATGCAACCCAAGCTGGTTTTGACCTTGTAATCCCCCTGCCTCTGCATCCCTAGCATTGGGATAAAAGGATGCAATAAACCACATTGGTCTTCCAGAGAGTCTTCCAGGGAGGTCCCCTCATGGTTCCTCCGATACATCTGTGGACTACTGCTGTGTTCCCTGGGCCCTGTGTCTGGGCTTCATCTGGAACCTTCCTCAACATGGGGCAACATCACGGTCTCTGCTTCTGTGCCTCTGTGAGACTCCAGCTCGCTCTCTGTTCTAGCTCTGCTTGCTGGGCACAGTCACATGCTCACTACACCTAGGACACTCTAGGATGCTGCAGACCTCTTCCCAACAGGACCCCAGGCCCTCACGTCTTCCATGGTTCCCCACATGATGTCTGTGACTTTCTCCACACTGCTTCCTAGAAGTTCTCACCTCCACCTTCTCTTCCCCTAAAGCCTTGGCCCTTTCCTGATCTCGCTCTCTCTTACTGAGCCACTGCACATATGTGCTTGGTGGCAGTGCCCTGGCCCCCTCTCCATGCCTGCTCCCTTCCATTGGCCTAGCGTTTCTGGGTGGTTCCAGGAAGGTCAAGGGATGTTTGGGTCTCTCTCTGCCATGGTCAATGGTAGCAGCAGGGTAAGACCTCAGCTCCTTCACTATGGGTGGGACAAAGTACTCAGAGTCAATTCTCTGAAAGCTCCATCCATAGTGTATGGATTGTTGAGGTCCCTCCTTCCCTCTCTCCCCTCCCTCCCTCCTTCCCTCCTTCCCTCTCATGCACTGCCTCTTTTCCTGTTCCCCCTCTGATCAATCCTTGCTTAAAAGTCAGCTTTCAGGGACTCACAAGGAGACATTCCCATGTCCTTCCAGCATGCAGCAGGCCTACATTTTTATTTTCTTATAAGTTTGTTAGGATGATTGAACACTTTGGAGTTTCAAGTCCAGCCTCATGGTGATGTTTTGGTAGTATGGTCTTCCTGGGGTCACGACCCAGCTCTGGATAACTTGGGTCTCTACAGGAGCTGCGAACAGTTGCCCATAGGTCAAAAGTTGTCTCAGACCTCAAAGAGAATGCTCTTCTGAGAGCTTGTAAAGATAAAGTTTGGTGTTTACACAGTTATCAAGTAACAGGTCCAGGGTGCTAATGTTGAAGAGAAAGACCTTCCTAGACATCAGACTACGTCATAAGCCAGGCCAGACAAAGCTTGTGTTGGTTAGCAAAAAGGGGAACAGATTTACAGGTCAGTTCCCAGTAAATGATAAGAAGTGACATTTCAAATCCGTGTGGAGAGGGTTCAATTTGTCTTGAAATGGTAAGGGCTATTAATCAACTGCTCGTGGAACATAAAGATGCCCAGATCATGCAGATGCCAAGTGTGTGTCACAACATTCCTGTGCAAAGAAATTCACACAAGAGCGATAAGCAGAAAAGGATGAGGGGGGCCTTGGAGCACAGAGAGAAGGCGCAGACCAACCAAACACAAAGAATACTACTGGTAAAAGTGGCTGGTCTGGCCCGGCTGTGGTGGTGCATGCTTGTAATGCCTGCACTCTGGAAGCAGAGGCAAGTTGATCCCTGAGTTTGCGGCCAGCCTGGTCTGCAGAGTGAGTTCCAGAACAGCCAAGGATACACAAAGAAACTCTGTCTTGGAAAAGAACAAGAAAACCAAATGAAACAACACAAAAGCAGCCAGCCTGTGGTTAAGAGGACATGCTACTCATGCAGAGACCCTGCATTTGGTTCCCAGCGCCTGAAGGTGGCTCACAACTGTTTACAACTTCAGCTCCAAGGATTCTGACATCTTCTTGTGGTCTTTGAGGGGCACTTTCACTCCCATGCATACACACACACACACACACACACACACACACACACACACAGAGAGAGAGAGAGAGAGAGAGAGAGAAGAGAGAGAGAGAGAGAGAGAGAGAGAGAGAGAGAGAGAGAGAGAGAGACACACACACACATACATACACATGCACACACACGTTCTAGGACTTATAACATGGCTCAGTCAGGAAAGGAGTTTTATGCTAAGCCCAACAACCTAGGTTTGACTCCACAAGTTGTCCTCTGACCTCTGCAGATATGCTGTGGCATGTGTGTGCCCTGCCCCCCAACACACACAAAATAAAGGAATAAATGTTCAAAAAAATTAAAACTAAACAGGCCAGCTGGGAAACTATCTTGGCATGTTCTATTACAAACAAAAACAAAAACAAAACAAAACAACAAAATACGAAAACAAAAAAACCAACCAACCAACCAAACAAACAAAAACCCAGAAAGAACTGGTATGGGGTCCAGTTGTTCAGCTCACTTCAGCTGGCTCGTGTGTTCAGTACTATGTACTTAACAGTTAGCCAAAGCTAGGACAAATCCCGAAAAGGTAAAGACTTGGTCATCTCTTGGTGAGACACTTACCATCCTGAAGTTCTTTTGTTGTCTAGCTTGCATTCCTCTTGCTGCAGAATAGTTTCTTCTGTTTTTCAGTTCCCAGAGGAGTGGGAGGACCTCTTCCCCTGAGGTGACTCCACAAACAGTATGTGGCTCCCAGGGCATCAAGGGACTGGGTGTGGACGCATTGGTTCAGTGACATCCACAGTCCAGGAGAAGGTCTTTTAGGGTGGTTGTCTCAGACATATGGCCCCAGCTGATTCCAGTCTCCAATCTGCTCATCTCCCCCTTCAGAGACCACGGTGAGCCCTCCAACCCGTGGCGTGGTCCTGCCTTCGGCTGGAGCCTGAGCTGCCCTTGAAGGGTGGTGGTTACCCCAAGCTGGCCCGACTGTGACTGCGTAGGCAACAGCTGGCCCCCCGTGGATTGGCGGCAGCGCAGAAGCTAATCCACTTTTATCTCGTTATGGTGACAGCCGCCCCGTTAAATGGAATGGACTATCGATTTGGGGCTCACTTCCAGCCCCAGGATTTTCCATCACAGGCCTGAGTAGAATAGAAGAAAAGCAACACTTATTAACTCGAGTGCCAGTCAGGGGCAGGTGCCGGCTGAGGGGTGGAGGGTGGCTGCAGCTGAGGAGGGGTAGCCACAAGCTGGGAGGTGGAGCCATGGGACCTGGCCAGGGTAGGGGAGCCTGTTTCAGTGCCTCTCTCCATGAGGGGGACAAGGGCTGTTGTGCTGTTGCATACCTGTTCACACAAAGCACATGCACACCCAGTGCAGGAATACATAATAAATACAACCCCACGTGGCATCTTGAATCACACATCTGTTAGCACACTTGTGAGTCCATTTCCCCCCACCCCCCACATGCACACACACACATACACACACACACACACACACACACACACACACACACACACACACACCTACACAATACCATCACAGACATTGCCAATACCAACACAGGCACACTTCTTCTTTTTTCTGAGACAGTGTTTCTCTGTGTAGCCTTGGCTTCCCTGGACTCACTTTGTAGACAAGGCTGGCCTGGAACTCGTAGCACTCTGACTGCCTCTGCATCCCAGAGTGCTGGGATTAAAGGCGTGCGCCACTGTGTCCAGCTGGCCCACATACTTCTAATCCCAACACATATGTATACTCCCAATATCAACACCCTGAGCATTTGCAGTCCCAATACCAGCGCTATGTGTGTGTGTGCATTCTCAGTTCCAATACACACACCAATTCCAACACCCCCAATACCAACAACCTCCTAATACCAACATATACTTCCAAAACCAACACTCACCAATGCTAACACACACTCCCAATACCAACCCCCTCTCCCAAACCAACAGTTCTCCAATACCAACATACACCCCAAATACCAACACACACCCCAAATACCCACACACATACCCAATACCAATACACATACACCATTGACGACACATCACACATACACTACCAATAGCTACACACACTCAGTTCCTACACCTATACATACGTGTGTATGCCAGGTTGGCACACATTCAACCCCGCACACACCCTTGTGTGCTATATATTGACACAGGTCCATACAACAGTGACACATATTATCATGCTGGCATACATAGAACACAATTGGATACATGCATTGTTGACACAAGTTGACATGTACCTATACATATATCTAGTACTGACAGACAGAAGCACACAAGGCTGTTTTCAACCATGACAATCACACATAGTCAGACAATGCAGACTCACACAGAGACACATACACATCACTGGCATAGATACATGTACGCAGCACTATTCCCAATTCTTTCTTTCTCTCTCCCACACATACGCTGAAGCATGCAACGATACAATTCTGATATAAGTAGGTAACACAAACATGACACACTGTAACACACTACTACTGACAAATATGTGAATTATCCATCAACACACAGTTATACACAGTCAATACGGACACATGCATGTACTCGCCCCCCGACACACAGCTACATACAGTCAACACTGACACATGCATTGACCTACTCCTGACACACAGCTACATACAGTCAACACTGATAGCCTATACTGACAAAAAAACACATCTATACAGTACCATGCATATGTACAGACACAGGGACAGACACACCCAATGTGGTGGGTAATCTCCATCAACCTGACTGTATTTAAAATCTCCTGGGAGACCAGGCACACACACCTCTGGGTGTGTCTGGGTTTCCAGAGAGGTTTGACTTAGGGGGAGTGGCTTGTGCGGAGGCAGCATTTTTCTTTTCCAGGATCCTGCCTGCCACCTCTCTGCTCCTCATGCCCTTCCCACTATGATGGAATGAAGCCTTTAAAATGAGGAACTAAAGGAAATTAGTGCTTTGGTCATAGCAATGCAAAGGAGCTAATACATCATCCATCAGGGGCCCAGGTATACACCAACCTCGCCACACTGTACCTCTAGTGCTTACACACACTTGCACTACTACACACAATGCTGACACACGTACGGACGCAGAAACACATGGTGTGCATGCCTCCCAACACAGTTCACAGGTACACCCACACCCGCACCATACACATCACTGGTCCACATGTTTTAACATATCCATCACCTGCTGGTGCCTATATCCAAATGACACACATATGCTACTGATAGTCATAAGCGCAGCATTGACACTGCCACTAGCCATCTATTACTGATACAAAAACTGATGGTGTGTACGTATGCACATGCGCAGACACTAGCTGGCTCCTTTGCCCGAAGTCTCTGAGGCTGGCTTTCTGCTCTGTCCAGGGTGATGCTGGGGCTCCACGGGTATCCTGCTTAGGTTTTTATTGCTGTGACAGACTTGGGGGAAAAAAGAGTTTATTTCAGCTTGCAGTTGGAGTTGTCCTCAAGGGAGGTCAGGGAAAGACAGGGCGGAAACTCAAGGCAGGAACCTGGAAGCAGGAACTGAAGTGGAAGTTAATGAGGACAGCTGCTCACTGGCTTGTTCCTCTGGGCTTACTCAGCCTGCTTTCTTTTCCTTCTTTCTTCTTTGTTTCTTTCCTTCTTTCTTTTTTTAAAGACAGGGTTTCTCTGTGTAGCCTTGACTGTCCTGGACTCCCTTTGTAGACCAGGCTGGCCTCGAACTCACAGAGAGCCACCTGCCTCTGCCTCCCTAAGTGCTGGGATTACAGGCGTGTGCCACCGCTCCCAGCTTTCATCCTGCTTTCTTATATATAAGACCACCTGCCCAGGGGTGGCACCACCCCACAGTGGTCTGGGCTCTTGGACATCAATTGTTCATTAAGTAAATACCCCTTAGGCTTGCCTACAAGCCCACTTGATGGAAGTGTTTTTCTCAATGGAGATTCCCTTTTTTCCGATGACCTTTGCTTGTGTCGTGTTGAAGAACAAACAAACAAGCAAAATCCCTCCAAAACCCATCCAGCAGAAGGAGGGAAGGGAGTGAGGCTCAAGCCCTGCCTTCAAGCAGCTCTTCATCTAGTGGGCTTGTGGGCTCACAGCTAACTCTTCCACCACTCAGTGGTCCAGCACTTTTCAAATGTCCATCTAAATATGTCTTCACAGGGAGCTGGGGAGGTGGCTCAGCAATTAAGAGCAATGGCTGCTCTTCCAGAAGACCCGGGTGTGATTCCCAGCACCCCAAGTGGCAGCTCTCAAGGATCTGTAATTTCAGTTCTAAAGGACCAGATGCTCTTCTTCTGGCCTCCGTGGGCACCAGGCATGCGTGTGGTGCACAGACAAAGTACCAATACACACAAAAGAAAAATAAAGCCTTCAATCCCAGCACTCAGGAGGCAGAGGCAGGTGGATCACTGTGAGTCTGAGGCTATCCTGGTCTACAAAGTGAGAATTTTTTTAAAAAAAAGGGAAAACCCGTTATTAATCCTATTTGTAGATGAGGGATCTGGACACAGGGTTAAGAAGGGCTGAGTGACTGGCCTAAGCTTACACATCTCTGAATTTGTACAGATGGGAACTGAACCCAGAACATCAAGGTTCAGGGTCTGCATGCCCAACCCTTTAGCAATCCCATGCCCCACATGGTCACATGTGGACCTGTGTGTACACGCAGGCACATTCCTCCAGCCTCGGTACGGCGCACTAGAAAGACCCAAATGGTTCACCAGGGAAGTCCATCAATGCCGGCCCCTTGCCCACACTTCCTGGCAGGGCAGAGTGGGAGGTGGGTCCTCGGGGTGGGGTTAGGGCTCCTGCTGGGAAAGGCAGCAGGGGAAGTCTAAGTGCAGGGTGGGGTTTTTTCCCCTGGGGAAGTCTAGGCCAGCAGCAGCCCCGTACCCCATGACCCCTCCTGCCCCTCCTGGGCCCCTGCCCCATTCCCAGGCCTTTGTACACCATCCATGACTGCTTTATGTAGCTGGGGTCTCATAGAGACCAGGGTCTGGGGGCTAAACACTACCAGGCAGTCATTCTCTCAACAGCAGAGGTGGGCAGCAGAGTCAGGAATCAGCAGTGTGCTGGGCTTTGGGGCTTTACTTCTTGGGAGTAGTGTTGGAACGGTGCACTTGGGAGGCTGCAGTCTCCTGACAAGAGCACAGAACTGGATTAAACTGGTCAAATCCCAATCATCTGACCACGGGCAGGCCACTCAGTCACTCTAATCCTCAGTTTCCCCTTTGGAACATGGTGCTAATATCATCTGAAACACAAAAGTACTAGAGAGATTGAGTCAAATGACACATGCCAGGCTGGGAGCATGGCTCAGTTTGCAGAGCACCTGCTTAGCATACTGAGTCCCTGAGTTCGATCCCCAGCACTCACTGCATAAAATGTGTGTTAGTCAGTAGCACACACTTGTAGTCCCAGCATGTGGAGGCAGGATGATCAGGAATTCAAAGTTACATTGAAGCTAGACATCACACCTTTTTTTTTTTTCTTGTTTTTTCGAGACAGGATTTCTCTGTGTAGCCTTGGCTGCCCTGGACTCACTTTGTAGACCAGGCTGGCCTCGAACTCACCGAACTCTGTCTGCCTCTGCCTCCCTGAGTGCTGGAAGCTTGTCTTAAAAAAAAAAAGCACATAAGGTGGTGGGCACAGTAGGGTAGAGACAAATGGGCTTCCATGCCCCCTCCCTTTCCCACTCTTTGATGAACTCTTTGGAGTTTTACTTGTGGTTCTTGTCTGAGGCGGCTTGCTGTACTTGTGGCTAGGCCAGGATGTCCCCTCCTCGGATCAGCTGTCCCCTCCTCAGCTCAGCTGTCCTCTCTTCAGCTCAGTTGTCCCTTCCTCAGCTCAGCTGTCTCCTCCTCAGCTCAGCTGTCCCCTCCTAGCCCAGCTGTCCCCTCCCAGCCCAGCTGTCCCCTCCTAGCCCAGCTGTCCCCTCCTAGCCCAGCTGTCCCCTCCTAGCCCAGCTGTCCCCTCCTAGCCCAGCTGTCCCCTCCTAGCCCAGCTGTCCCCTCCCCAGTTCTGCTGTCTCTCCCTCAGTCCAGCTGTTTGCCCCTTCAGCCAAGCTGTCAGTGTAGTTGCTCTCTGTCAGCCAACCATTTTCCCTTATTAACTTTGGTGGCTCCCTCACCTCGGGTCATGTGTCACCCCTCAAGTTGTTCTTCCTCAGCATCTCTAATGCTTCGACTCACCCCTTCTTGCACACAGCTGCCCCTTCCGCATCTGTTGGATGTTCTCCCAGCCTCTTCAGTCAGCCCAGCTGTTCCAGTGGCTGGCGCTCCTCCCCTGATGTGGGCACAGCCTTTCCAGGGCTTAGAAAGGCCACTCTGCTCCAGCTGCCTCTTCCAAGGCTGCCTAATCCTAGGGTATCTCAGATCGTGGGGGAGTCTCCAAGACTGGGAGAGGAGAGAGGACTCCCTCCCATTGGCTAGAGGCCACCCCTGTGTCCTAGGCCCCGCCCCCTCCCCATATAGTAACCGCCCCCCCCCCCAACCACTGAGGGTTCTTTCAGCATCACCCTAGCCTCTCCCAGAGCCAGGGATAGATCTGGGCATACCCCAGCCCCAAAAGGCAGGGGCCACCTTAGGAATGCCTCAGTTATGACTCCAGGCGGGTGGGCTAGGTAGCTTTCCCCTTCCCCTCCTGCCCCTCCCCAGGCAAGATCAATCTGAGCCTCCAGAGGATTAAAGACAGAGGCTGATTAAATATGAAAATTCAGGCAGATGGCGGATCCTGGTGATGGACAGGTTGTCAGTGGAGCATGTCACTCTGCTATGTGTGCGGGCCTGTGCCATGGGTGAGGGAGGCATTGCTGGGGGTGGGGGTGGGGTGGGGTGGAGCCTGGGCCACAGGGGTGGCCTCTAGCCAATGGGCTGAGCTTCCTGAGTCCAGAGTGAAGGGAGGAAGGAGGTTGACTTTCCACAACCAGTCAGCTCTCTCTGCATCTGGCTCGCCAGGTTGGTCTCTCCACGCCAGGATGCTAATACCAGCAGCACAGGGCTGAGCCGGGCCAGGAGGGGATTCGTTAGTATAATCTGCACCTGTATCCCTGCTGTTGCCATCGGCCAAACAATAAAAGACACAATATTTATACAACTTACCGGGGGAAGCAATATTGGGCCATTGATTTTGTGTCCCTTGGATTTCCACGGTCTAAACCTTAATGGTTTTTAATCATAAAATATTAGCACCGCAGGGCACTTAGTGCTGGCACCTCACTGCTGAGGGATGGCAGCCCCCTCTGCAGCTCCAAAGGGGCGGTACTCCCTGAGGAGGAGGGGCTGCGTCCCCTTGCACACACCCCTGGAGCACTTCCCAGGCACTGCTGTGGAACTGACTCAGGCTTAGGCCTGGAGGATGCCCACCTGTTAGTCTCTGAGGGCTAGAATCCGGGCAGGCCTGGAAAAATGAAACTGTCTGGAGAATGTGAAACCTTCATCGGGGACTTTAGAAATAAAAGGCATTCTTAGAGCTGTCTTAGGTGAGGTGTTCCGAGAGGATCTGACTCGGTGCCTGGACCTCACTGTGGGTGTGGTAGACCAGGGGTTCTCAACCTGTGGGTCACAGCCCCCATGGGGGTTGCATATCAGACATCCTGCATATCAGACATGTATATTACAAGATGGTTATGAAGTAGCAATGAAATAATCTTACGGATGGGGTCACCACAACGTGAGGAGCTGTATTAAAGAGTCGAAGCATTGGGAAGGTTGAGTGCTAGGCTCTCACATGGGATTCAAAGAGGTGATTTTCACCAGGCCTTTAATCCCAGCACTCGGAAGGCAGAGAGGCCAGGAGAATCACTGTGAGTTTGAGGCCAGCGTGGTCTACAAAGTGAGTCTAGGACAGCCAAGGCTGAACAGAGAAACCCTGTCTGGAAAAACAAAAACAAAATCAAAGAGATGATTTTCATTCATTCATTCATTCGTTCGTTCATTCATTCATGATTACCCACTAAGTATTCTGTCTCAGAGAGGAGACGGCAGGCCCTACCCTTGCCATGGTGAGGTGATACAGGAGACACGCGTGCAGGGACCTGGAAGGAGAATGGAAGGAGAATGAAGGCAGCTCAGGAGAGGAGCTGGATAATGGGATGGAAGAAAGCTTGTTTTCTTCAAAACAAAACAAAACAAAAATCCCCCCCAAAACAAAAAAACACTATTTTTATTCCAGACATGTGTTTGTGTCTGGGTGACTACATACCATGTATATGTGGGAGCCCATGGAGGCTAAAAGAGGTTATTGGGGTCGCTAGAACTGGGTTTGCAGGTGGTCGTGAGCTATCTGACGCGGGTGCTAGGGATCCAACCCAGGTCCTCTGAAAGAGCCAAAAGTGCTCTTAGCCACTGAGCCGCCTCTCCATTCCTGGGTGGACTTTTCAGAAAGGGGGAAGCCTCTCCAGTATCAGATGTGGGGATGCTGGGATCTGAGCCCATCACAGCCCCTTCTGGCCCTGGCCTGGAGGACTTCCTGCACAGGGCTTCTAGGGGGTGACATTTGGCCACTGCGTGTGTATGTGTGCATTCGTGCGTGTGTATGTGTGTTTGTGTTGTGTGTGTGTGCACATATGTGTGTATCTACATGCCTTGGGAGGTCTCACTCACAGCCTGAAAGAGGGTTTCTCTGATGCAGAGGAAGAGATGGGCGGGGCTGATCACTGCTCTTGTTTATTTTTTCTGAGAGTGAACACACTGCCCCTGCCCCCAGTGCTGGCGGGGAAGTCGATAGCGATGGATTAAACTGCAAGAGGAAGGCCGAGAGCGCAATTGGAAGAAAGATAAAGATAATTAAAACTAATTCCAACTTCTCTCAGAGAAATCAATTTCATAACTTGCTCATGTCCCTAAACTTGCTCCCGAGGCAGCATTGAGCAAAGGGCACATGCGTGCGGCATGCAGACACGGGCGTGAGTATGGATGCTTGTGCCTGCGTATGTGCGCATCTCCGGCTTCATACACGTGTGTGCATGCTTGTATGCTGGTTTCCTCCTATACACTTGGGGGAACTGAGGCCCAGAGTATGGAAACGTGCCATGAACCAAAGCAGTTGAGGAGCCAGGCTGCGGCTAGATAAAGGTTTCCTCAACCCTGGTGGACTCTCTGGCCATTCAGGGGAGGCGACAGGGAGCAGGAGAGCTAATCCGACACCCCATGTTGCCACCTCACCTTGCCCACTCACGCATCCTTCAAGCTCGGCTGCACACCTGCCATGTGACAGGCCCTGCGGGGGTCTCAAGCTTGGTTGGGCTAGAGGACAGGGCTCTTCAGCTAGGGAACTGGAGGATGATGCTTTGTGTCCCCCCACTGAGGCACAGGGCTCTGGATAGTCGCCGGCGTTGCTGTCATAACTGGTCACTTCATAGAAGGACCTCATGGCTTGTCTCTCAGGGAACTTCCTGGTGTGGTCCCTGGTGGGAGAGAGCCAGGTATGAGGCCATGTCCACAGTCTCCATTTTTGTTGGGTACAGCCAAGGCGGGGTCTGATCTGCACGGGCCATGGCACCCAGTAGACCCTTTTCCACACAGGACTGGCCCGCTAGTGAGCCTTTGAACTAATATGGACTTCCTTCAGTAATGAAGCCGCAGATTTGCCTGCATTGGAACTAGGTGTCAATTGCTCAAAAAGAGTGTTTTCCTTCACTCGAGGGACCCTTTCTCGTCTTTAAAATAGGGGCAATAGGGCCTCGAGATGAAACTCGGTTGGTAGCCCTAGGGCACACGAGTCCCTGAGTTTGAGTCCCAGCACCATGCAAATCAGGGTACAGGTCTGTTGTCCCAGCACTGGGAAGGTCAGGAGGGTCAGGGGTTCAAGGTCATCTTTGGCTGCATGCATAGTTTGAAGCTAGTTTGGGCTGTGTATGGCCCTGTCTCAAAGATCAAGTAAAGTAAAACAAAACAGAACAGAACTAGGCAATAGAATTGACAAGGCAGATTCTGTAAGTCTGACACAAGGTACCAAGTTTACATGTTCCCTTCTTGGAAACTCTGAGCCGCCAGATGGGGGTCGACCAATGAGCAAGGAGCCAGGAAACCCTTCCTCCATGGCTACAACTGCCTAGGGGTAGAAGGATGGATGAGATGCGGCCTCTCTGTGCCTCCAGGGCAGGGCAGGGTGTCTGTGTATTTCCTTCCATCTTTAGAGCTTCACGCTGCAGTGGGCCTAGAAGAGGAAGGCGCACCCTTGGGGCTTCAGTGCCTGTGCCTGCAGTGCCTGAGGCAACCTCTAGATGGCAGCATTGGCGAGCTGGAGCCAGGTGAGAGTTGCTAGGAGGGGGCTGGGCTGGAGTTGCCTGAAGGTAGCTGACAGCCCCGGGGGTCCTTTATGTCACACCCCTCTCTACCCCTGAGGGCAGAAAAGGACTGGGGGGTGGGGGGGGGGAGGGAGCAGTAAGAGGCATTCTGGGATTCCTGGATTGGGAGGGAGGCCAGTCCTTTCTCTTCCAGAGACAGTGTCTCTGGAGCGAAGTGTCCTGTCCTGCTGTCTGCCTGGGTAGGACCTTTTTTTTTTTTCCCACAAAACCTGCACCCCGTTGGGAAGGCCACAGTCTGGACGCCTCTGCTTCTGTACCCTCACAGTCCCTTTCTGAGATGGGGTGAGAGGAGCTCCTAGGATCAGGGCCAGGGGTACCCAGGCAGCCCCCAACATAAGTCAACCTTGGAACTATGTTCTCCCCTCGTCTCTCCTAGAATTTGCACTCTCCTTTCCCAAGAAGTCCAAGTGGCAGCAGATGGAAACTCGCAGCCCCTTCTCAGGGGTTCGCAGGGATAGAGAGCTGGGATCAGCAGATGTTTAGAGGGTGGGACTCTTGGCTAATTCTCCATGGGCCTTAGACCTTTGAGGGCCCAGGAGCAGCTCCTCCTGGTCCCTTCTGCAACCTAAGGGAGTGGCTGGGAGGAGCCTCAGCTCTCCAGGCAGCTGTATGATAGAGCCTGAACTGAAGCTGGAGCACCACACAGCCTGAGGGCCAGCCAGGCTCCAGCCAAGCAGCCAGGCAGTGGCAACTCCCAGGCCAAGGACACAGGAGCCTGCGTGTGCCATTGTGGCCTGCAGCAGACCGCTGTCTCTCCATCACATGGCCAATAATAATAATAATAATAATAATAATAATAATAATAATAATAATAATAATAATAATAATAATAAAAAAAATAAATATATATATATATATATATGCCCCTGTCTACTGGACATGGCATTTTAAATGGACTTATGTAATACCAGTGACTTCCCTCAGGGAAGAAATGGGGACTCACAGGTGAGTGAGTGACTTGTCCAAGGTCACATACACTAAATAGCAAGGACTCAGATCCAGGACAATCTGAAGTCCAGCCTCTCGCATCCCTCTTGACAGAGTGTGTGACTCCCCTGTCCTGATGCCTCCCACGGAGGCTTGGGTGTGCATGCACGGGGGGAGGTCAGTCATGGTAGGTTTTCCGTGTAGCCAACCACAGCCTAGGACATCTGGCTAAATTTGAGTGTCAGATGACAAAAATGCAAACTTAATATGTTTCATACAATATTTGGAGCATGTGGCCAAATATATGAAATATGAATTTGTTATTTGTCTGGAAATTCTGGAGGGTACGGTGCGTTTGTGTCCAGCACTTACTAAGTACCGAGGCAGAGGGGTGGGGGCTGAAGAGAGGACAGTGGGGACATATGTGTGGGGTCGCGCTTCGCTACTCACCTTGGCTTAGGACCAGCTCCTTCACTCATAACATGGAGAAGAGGGGAGCCCTTCCTCTTCCCCCTTTTAAGGGACGATGCTTAGATGAAGATGGCTTGAAAGCGTCCACAGTGTGGCAAGATAAGGCCTGGGTTGGTTAGTGGCGAATTCAACCTGAGACTCAGACTCCTCAGACTCTCTCATCGCTCTCCAGGCACGCGTTATCCTCATAACCAGCGGCAGAGAAAAAGACAGGAGCAGGCTGGGGAAAACAGGGGGGACAAAGCCATGTCACAGGAAATCAGAGGTGACTGTACTCTTGCTGGTTAGGGCTGGTCCCCAGGAAGCCGCATGTACACCCCAGCCTCGCCCTTTCCAGTCCAGAAGCCCCTCACTTCTCAGAGCGTCCATTCCAACATGTGTGAGCGGAGGAGACAAGTCTTTGGCTCCCACAGGCTGTTGTGAAAGTGCAAAGAGAGGGTAGAGGAGGCATCCAGGGTGTCTCTGCCTCTGCCCTGCCCCAGCATCATCTTGTTGTCAGGGACACAGGACACACAACCAACGACATCACCTCTGCCTGCAGTCAATGGGTATTTGGGAAGATAATCCACTGTTCCTAGGGGTCTGGCCTGAGGCTTACTTGTGGAGGTAAGTGATGTGAACTGCACATGTGCACACACATGTAAGTGCTGGTGCAGTATTGCACTCAGCGCACGCTCATGTCCACTCTATTTTGACAGGAGGGTCCCCTCTTGTGCATTTTCCCTGACAGTGGTCTGACTGGGGCTCTCTCGTTCTCCACTCAAACCACAGCCTGCAGCCTCCCCATCTTGCCATTTTGGAAGCTCCTCTCTGCAAGCCTATTAGTCCCTGGGCTTTAGCTCCCTCAGGCTGAGTTACTGCTAGCTGGCTGCATTTGTTTCCAGCCTCGTTTTATGCTGAAGTTGTGTAATTCAATTAAATAAGTAAACCAAGGCACTGTGAACAGGCACCGAGTTGTTGTTTCTATAAAATGAAATTGAAATCTTTAGGATGACTCTATAAAGGTGAATTGCTAAAACCAAAAATTGCTGTCAAATTAAGGGTGGATAAGCAACTGTGAGATACGACGGGGGGACAAAATTGTTAAAATCTAGAAGATTCTACTCTCATACCACGTCTCAAGAGTCTTTTAAGTTCTTGTTCCACTTCCAAGAAATTGAAATAGGGAATTGTGGGTGATGTGTTGTCAAGTTAGTTTACCCTAGAAAGATGAACCAGCTGTAGTCAGAAGACACATAAGCAATGGTGAGGCTCTGCCTGCGTGAAAGGACATTAAAAAGCCAAACAGCTTATATACTCTGAGTGGAAATAAAATGCTGGTCAGAGGAGGTTTTTTTTTTTTTTTTTTTTTTTTTTAATGAGTCTTCTCAGAACCTTTGAATTTTGTCTTGTTTGACACAGGGTCTCACAGGGTCTCACACAGCCCAGACTGGCTTGGAACATGCCAGGTACCTGAGCTTGGCCTTGGACTCTTGATCCTTTTTGCTCCTCCTTACAAGTGCTGGGATGGCAGGTGTGCACCACCACATTTGGCCTGTGTGTATGTGTGTTTGTGTACTAGCATGCATGCCTGAACACATGTGTGCAACCACAGGTGTGTGTGTGTGTGTGTGTGTGTGTGTGTGTGTGTGTGTGTGTGTGTGTGTGATATACTCATGTGTCTGTGCATGTGTGTGTACAGGTGTCTGTGCATATATATGACAGTGGAGGCCAGGACTTGGTAGCTGGGTATCCCTCTCAATGGATATCTACTTTGCTTTTGGAGGCGGGGCCTCTCATTGAACCTGGAGCGCACTGGTTTGACTAGAGTGGCTGAGCAGCGAGCCCCCAGCCTCATCTAATCAGCGCCTCTCCAGCACCGGGATGATAGTGCTGCAGAGCCTAGCTGCCTATGTGGGTGATGGAGCTCTGAACTCAGGTCCTCATGTTTGTGTGACTAGCACTGTTATCAACTGAGTCACCTTCCTAGCTCCTAGTGCAGTTATTATGTTTTAAATTAACCCAAACTAATGATTGTAGTTTAACCAGAAGTTGTTTCCATACTAAAGAACCTGTGTGTGTGTATATGTGTGTATATACACACATATACACACACAGAGAGCCAAAGAGCTTCATTGAACACACCCACATATACACACACACTCATACTTGCCCTTGTATATGTAAATACACACTATCACACTGCTGGGGTTCACATATATCTCCTCTGAAGTCCACACTGCCAGGAGCAGCCTGCACACACGTACATGCATTTACAAGCCGGAACCTTTCCTCCTGCAAGAACAGCCAGAGCGGTGAGCAAGCAGAAGCTGGTTTTAATCAGAAATTCACCCTTTGGCTCTGTGGCAGGATTGGGAGGACAGGGGTTGGGGGGAGGTGGGGAGGTAGATGGAGGCAGGCAGGAGGAGAGCTGGCTGGAGAAGTCAGGCCTCCCCTGGATTTCTCCCCAGGCGCCAGCTGGGTTGGAGCTGCATTATTGAGAACCCTGTTCCTCTTGCTTTTATCTCTAAGGCAGCCAGACTCGCCTTGGAAGGAGGTCACCCCAGGAGCTGCATCCCAGGACATAGCTTCCCCTGAAAAGAAGCATCTTACCCCGCCCAGCCTCTCCCTTGCTGTTTCCAGGGGCCTCATTTAGGTTTTCTTGACGGAGGCTTCCAGGCTTGGTGACAGATTCCTGACTGAAGGGACTCCAGCCAGCCTGGGCATGGCGAGCATGACTCTGGCAGGCCTTGCCCTTCCTCCCAACTCCCTCTGCCTTGTTAAAAACATTCCTAAAGCTAGCCCCAAGGTCTAGTCCCCTATTTGGCCACTTCCTCCTCCTGAGGCCGACCATCGAGGTCCAGCTATCAAAGTACTGATCCAGCTATCAAAAGCCCCCTTTGGCTCACCTAATTAACATGTCTAATTAAAATTAAACACCTCATCCTATCATGGGGGTTTCCGCCTTTACCTTTATAAACTGCCATTTGCCATGGGCCACATGCGACTCCTGTCTGTCCAGAGGCAGTTTTCTGTGTGGCTCCCCTTAACCTATCCCGGATAAGCACCCCTCCCCCTCCCTTGTTCCCTTCCTGTTCTTTTTTCTGCTATCTCCTGTCTTTGTTGCTTATTCCCTGACCTTTGTCCCAACGGGGCAAATAAATCTCCTTTGTGTTGAGACCTCCGTCTTGGGGTGTCCTGAGCAGATTCTGCTCTCTTTCCTCATTGACACCTGGATCCATGAGTCAGCCTGATTTTCCCTGGTGACTCTGATGTGTAGACACCTTGAAGGAGAGCATTTCACTGCCATCTTAAGGGACCTTTCTTGGGGAATTGCAGAATGTGTTGTGTCCCTATTTCCTCAAGAGCCTGTGCCATCTTGGTGATGGGAAATTTCTAATACAAGGGTAGAGTTTGGAATTCTGAGAGAGAGGAAATAAATCTCACGGAGGCATGTTCTCTCTCTCTCTCTCTCTCTTTAAAAAATATTTTATTACTCAGGGAGGCAGAGGCAGGCAGATCCTGTGAGTTCAGGACAGCCAAGGCTACACAGAGAATCCATGTCTTGAAAAACAAAACAAACAAAAAATATATTATTTAAAAAATTTTAAATTATGAACGTGTGTGTGTGTGTGTGTGTGTGTGTGTGTGTGTGTGTGTATGTGTCTGTGTGGGATTGTGCACAAGAATACAGTGCCTTCAGAAGCCAGAAGAGGGCACCAACTCCCATGGGAGCTGAAGTAATAGATGGCTGTGAGCCATCTGATGTGGGTGTTAGGAACCAAACTCAAGTCTTTTTTTCCAAGAGCAGTATGTGTTTGGCCATCTTTCCAGCCCCAGGTCATCTCTGTTATGAAAGAGACAGAGGTCTGGAGGGGAAAAACTTGCCAGGGCCACTCTGACAGTCAGTGAAATGGCTGGGATTAGATCCAGGACTGTGGAGGGCCCAGAGTACCTGTTTTCTTTGTCAGGCCAGACGGTTGTGCAGTACTGTAACAAATACCCTTGAGTCTCACTGGTTGAAGACAACACAGACAACAAAAGTTAGCAACAGTTAGCTCACCCAGGTCACTCCAGATCTGGCTGGTGGTACAGCTGCCATTTTGGATTTACCAATTTCTGGGACAGAAAGATAGATCAGGAGGTTGTGTTGGCCAGCCTGTGTGCTGGCCTGGAATTGGCGGTCATTGGCCAGAACTGGTCATGTGCCTCCATCTAGCTGCAGGAAGGATGGGAATTAAAAATAGGGAACAGTGTCAATCACGCCCACTTTTCCAACACCCTCATGTGATCCAGAGACCAGGAAGCACCGCTGTGCCCGCCAACTTGGGACGGCCCTCAGGCCCTGATCTCCACTTCAGCTGCTCAGCCTCAGTGGCCCTGTCTCCCCCCCCACCCCCCCACCCCGCAATCCAGTCTGGGTGGGGGTTTTACAATCTAGCTCTGGCTTTGCCCCTAACCACTGTGCAGGATGCCCCAGGTCAGCCTTCTCTTGTTAGCTGGGCTCAATTTCTCCATCTGTGTTCTGGGATTCTGCCTTCAACCTTGCCGCAACCCCCCCCCCCCCCCCCCCGCCGCCGCTGTGGAAGCATTTCTGGAGGCCGCTGCTTGTTGAGACAACAGACCTGGGGGAACAGATTTCATTTTCTCTCCTTTCCCGTCCCTGTTTTAGAAGATCCCACATATGTTGGGCCTGAAGGCATCCCACGCATGCTTGGAGCTGAAGGGGCTACGGCAACGCTGCCAGGAAAATGCCTCCTTGGAGGTGGGTGTTCTCCCCAAAATGGAGCTGGGCCAGACCAGTCCCCTTCCTTCTCACTCCTGTTGGGATAGGGGCAGCTCCTGGGACACAAGAGAGCAATGTTAGCCAGTGCATCAGGCTAAAGCCTTGGCAGTTTCTCACCTGTTCTCTGGAGACTGCCCAAATAGGGAGCTTTGTAGCCTGAGGTCTTTAGATGAAACTGGCTGGGGGTGTTCAGGGGGGTATGGCTATAGGCAGCTTGAAGGATTTAGGTTTTCTGTCCAGGTAGAAATAGCTACTGTGTGAGAAGAGGACGCTTGGAGCTTCTTCTCTGACCTATATTTAATTTTTAAAATTTAAATTATATATATATATATATATATATATATATAGTTTGTTTGTTTGTTTGTTTGTTTGTTTTTTGCAATAGGGATTCTCTGTGTAGCCCTGGCTGTCCTGGAACTTGCTCTGCAGACCAGGCTGGCCTTGAATTCACAGAGATCCGCCCCTATATTTGATTTTAAACTTGTCTATGAAGCTCAGCCATCTTGCTGTGTAGTTGGAGGTGACCTTGAACTTCCGACCCTCTGGCTTCCTCTTCCCAAGTGCATGCCTCATCATCACGGCCTGCATGCCTCATTATAAAAAACAAGTTTCATGCTACCCTGGGAATTGAACCCAGGGCTTTTTACATATAAAACAAACACTCTATCACCCAAGCTATATGCCCAGCTCTTTAACATTTGTAAAGTTTGTTTTTAGCCCTCTGTGGTGACACCTATAATCCTAACACTCGGGAGATGGAGGCAGGAAATCAGGAGTTCAAGGCCTGCTTCAGGTACATAGGGAGTTTAAGGTCAGCCTGTGTTACTTGAGATCCTGTCAGAAACAGAACTAAACAGAAAGAACTAAAAATGGAGTCTGGGCTGCGTTCTTGATACTGTGGAATGTGGAGCATCTTCTGTGTTTTTTTTTTTTTTTGGTGGGTTGATCGATATTTTGGTTTGGTAATCATCAATGCTGAGAAAGGCACTTTGCATAAATACACAGAACAAAACAGCCAAAAGTGCGTGTGGTAGGACCGTTTCGGAAACCGTTGGAAGTTCTCTGTCTTACTCCCAAGCCAGAATTCATCTAATGAGCTTTTATGAAATTCAAGTCAGCAGCTCAAACAGCAATTTTAAAAAATCAAACATCCCAGCACAATACAATTCACAGGTACACAAATTTGGTACTTACGTACTGAAGGATGGTGGTAGGGACCTAGGGAAAGAGCTTCTTGTAATTAAAGTGTCCTGTTTCGGTTGCAGCAGGAAACGGTGAGGAGGGAGAACCTCTGCGTTTGTCTTAGCTGGGGTTTCTATTGCTGCAACCAAACACCGTGGCCTAGAAGCAAGGTGGGGAGGAAAGGGTTTATTCAGCTTACACTTCCACCTCACTGTTCATCGTCAAAGGAAGCCAGGACAGGAACTCAAACGGGGCAGGAACCTGGAGGCAGGAGCTGAGGCAGAGGCCACGGAGGGGTGCTGCTTACTAGCTTGCTCCCCATGGCTTGCTCAGCCTGCTTTGTTATAGAACGCAGGACCCGTAGCGTAGGGACGGCACCACCCACAGTGGGCTGGATGCTCCCGCATTGATCACAAATTGAGAAAATGCCTTACAGCTGGTTCTCCCAGATGGCATTTCCTCAGCTGAGGCTCCTTCCTCTCCCATGAGTCTGGCTTGAGTCAAGGGACACAAAAATCAGCCACTACAGCACTCATCACGTACGGTCATCTTGGATCTGGGTGAGGTCTTTAAGCCATCGTTCGCTGGTGAGTGGTGAAGGCAGCACACACAGCCTGAAACGGCCATGCTGTGTGTGGTGAGGCCACGCGGGACAGCATCGTCCAGCGCGGACAGAAACAACTCAGATTCACAAGGCTTTTGACTTTGAATTACCTCTTGGCCGTGGTGCACTCAGAAAGCTTTTTTTTTTTTTTTTGCAACCTCCACATTCATTTACATGACTCCACATGGGACTGTGATGCACAGTTTGAGAAGTTGGAGTCGAAGTCCACGTTCGTACCCACCCCCTGTGCTCTATCTCCCTACAGGCACTTGCACACCAACACAGGCTTTGCAATACTTCCTTAGCAAACTAGGGCTGTCTTTGTTCATGAATGTTCTAGACCCCATCTTCTACCACCAGTCCACTCACTTTTCTCTTTAAAAAGGATCTTTATTTTACGTATATGGGTGTTTTGCCTGCATGTATACCTGTGCACCACTTCCGTGCCTGGTACCTGCAGAGGCCAGAAGAGAGTGCCAGAGCCCCTGGGCCTGGAGTTACAGACTATTCTTAGCCACTATGTAGCCAATTCTTGCTGGATTCGGACCCCCCCCTCCCCTGCAAGAGCAGCTAGTGCAGCCGTTAAGAGCACCCGCAGATTTGATTCACATCTGCTCCGGTGTTAGGGCCACAGGGCTCTTTTGTGGTCCCCTGCCTGAGATCCTTAGCTTTGCCAAGGGGCAGTCCCCGGTGTCACTTATTGAGTGCCTGATGTGTGCCAGAGGCTGTCTTTCAGGTCCCAGAATCACCAGGCTGCCCTTCCATCTTAAAGCTGGGGGGTTAGACACTCCTCCAGGGGGTGGCTTTCTATAGCTGCCCAGCCTCTGGGCACTCTTCTTTCCCTCCCTGACTTCCTCACTGGAATATAAATTCGTCCTCAAGAGCGAGGCATGTCATCAGGTGTCAAGTCCGCATGTATCATTTCTAGGCCCTTGAAGAAGCTAACTTTAAAAAAAAAAAAAAAAGACTTTCACTGGCTTCATGCACTTAAGAAACAGGGTAAGACTTAGAGGGAAGGGCTCTGCCCCCCCATGTCTTTCATTCCATTTCTCAAGAAAGCTACAACCCTCCCTGCCCTCCCGCAATCCCCACCCTGCCCCACTGTCCTAATTAGGCTCACTATTGCTGGGATGGAACGCCACAGCCAAAAGCTGCTTGAGGAGGAAAGGATTTATATGGCTCCCATAGGAGAGTCACGGTCCACCGAGGGCAGCCAAGGCAGGAACTCAAGCAGGGCAGGAAGCTGGAGGCAGGAGCTGAAGCAGAGACCATGGAGGGGGTCTGCTTCCTGGCTTGCTCAGCCTGCTTCCTTATAGAACCCAGGACCACAAGCCACAGCAGGCTGGCGTCTCTCCGTCAATCACTAATTAAGAAAGTGCTCTACGGCAGGTTTTCAACTTCCCACTTTGATGTGACCCTTCAAAAACAGTTCCTCGCGTTGTGGTGACCACCTCCCCCCCCTCCGACCATAAAATTATTTTTCATTGCTGCTTCATAACTGTAATTTTGCTACTGTAGTTGTAATGTAAATACCTTGGTTTGCCAAAGGGGTTGGCGACCCCACTGGTTGAGAACCACACCCTACAGGTGTGTCTTCAGCCCGATCTTGTGGAGGCATTGCCTCCTCTCAGACGACTTTAGCTTTCGTCAAGTCGACATAAAACTCACCAGAACACCCTTCCAACAAACCCTGGCTAAGTGTCCGGGTGCACTCGGAACCTTACCAGCTAGAACAGTTAGTCTCTAAAGTCCTTGTCCGGGCTTGAACACTTTATTTGATTGGGAACTCATCGACACTCTCTGCTGGCCTGTCCCTGAGATGGGAAGTCTCGTCGAGTTAGCACAGGATAGCCCCTGGGCACCAGCCAACAATGTCTTCTCTCTTTACAGTCATAGGAGCTGTCTCAGAGTCACACAGCAAGTGAATCTGCAGTGAGAACCTGGGACCTGCCCTCTACTTCAATGCCACTCCCCTCACCAAAAGGTCCAGGCTCTGGCCTCTGGGCATGCCTGGCTGATGACTTTCCTCTGGCTCAGGCATGTGGTGACCGAAGCTACGACCTTGGAGCCTTTTTCCATGCCCACTCCCCCATCCAGGCCAGTGCTATGTGGCTGAGACAGAAGCTGCAAGCCTGGAAGGCTGCTGTTTGGCCCCACACCCACTTCCGCCCCCCTTCCCCAGTTCCTCTCATTTTTCCTCTGAAAGGGAAAAATTAATAGAAAATGTAAGTGAGCAATCTCACAGGCGAGGCGGGTTTTCATTATTTGCGGCTGGGGAAGGCAGGCCGGGACTCGGGTCCCAGCGAAGCGTGGATCTTGCCAGAGCCTCGGGGAGATAATTGAGAATCGGCAGACGCAGGGCGGGTGCCGTGCGAAGGCTGTATTATCATTAGAATTTACATGACACATTAGCCAGAAGTGGCAGCGTTCATCTCTCTAACCAAATCCCATTTACCAAATGAGCAGCCTGTGATGCCAGCCACCAGCTGGCTTAGTTCCCTGTGGCCTTCTGCTTAGAGCATTCTAGTGGCCTGCTGTCCCCCCTAGGTGGGAACGAGGGGGCCCCTGACATCCATTGAGGGCCCATTCTGTGTTAGACGCTTTCTTGCCTGGTACTGCTTTCCCCACCACCCACCTCCTCACTGTGGGCCGGTGGTGTTAATTAGACCCACTTGATGGACAGGCAGACTGAGGCTGTGAGGTTCTGTTTTGTTTTGCATTGCTCCCACGATGAGTAAACTTTGAAGGCGGACTTCCTGGGCTTCAGCCTTGATTCGTTTTCTTGTCAGCTGTGCAGCTTGGGGAAGTCACTTAACCTGTCTGAATCCTTCTCTCTTCACCCCAGAGATGATGCTAATAATGGTGTCTACAGTCAAGCTGTTGTGAAGATGCAAAAGATACCAACGAGGGTGAAGAGGTTAGCTCTGGGTGAACTTTAACCTCGTGAGCAATTGGCATGGGTTATTGCCGTTACTACTTTGCTTGCTGACATTTGCGATGCTCCAGTAAGTAAAGGCTGTTAGGCACTCAGCATCCAAAATGGCCTTTGATTCTCTGAGAACACTGTTGTCCTCCTCCCCCTGTGTCATTTCCCCCCTCCCCCCAACCTCCCCCACCCCCGGCCCATAGGTGAGCTGCTTTGCCCAAGGTCATCCAGCTCCAGAGTGGAGAAGCTGGTTTCTGAACTGGA
Organism: Acomys minous; assembly: GCF_964271855.1. Classification (NCBI taxonomy): domain Eukaryota; kingdom Metazoa; phylum Chordata; class Mammalia; order Rodentia; family Muridae; genus Acomys; species Acomys minous. Next base: position 101,696,706 of record NC_140487.1, on the reverse strand, counting down.
GTCTGGTCTTTCTGTGCCAGCTGTTTCCCAACGGATAGAGTTTTCCCCTAGATCAGCGTGGTGACCTTGCCAGTCGGCAGCTCCCGGTTCCAGCCTCTCTCCTTGTCTCCCAGGCAGCCTGTGTGTGTCTGTCAGTCTGTGTATCTGAGTCTGTGTCTGTGTATCTGTGCCCTTCTGGATTGCTTTTATTGCTTTCTGTGTGTATCTGTGCCTGTCTGTCTGTTTCTCTGTGTGTGTCTGCTGTGTATCTCTGTGTTCCCTCTCTGTGTTTCTCTCTCTCTCTCTCTCTCTCTCTCTCTCTCTCTCTCTGTGTGTGTGTGTGTGTGTGTATGTTTGTGTCTGTGTCTATGACTACTCTGCCTTCGGCAATGTCTGTTGCCAGCCCATCACTCATTCATGGGGAGGTGAAGAGGGTTAACAGGCAGGGAACCCCCGACTGAGCACCTACTATGCACCAGGCCCTGGGGCCGGACAGAGACGAATGGGACGCAGCCTCCAATGACAACACAAAGGGTATCACCTGACAGAGCATGATTAATTGCCAGGACGCACACAGGCAGCGGCTGGAGTGTGCAGGCTGGAGTGTGCAGGCGAGGGCTCTGCATCCCGAGCCACAGCCGTGGGAAGGGCTTGCCTATAGCCAGGAGCTTGTTGAGGGCCTGCTATGTGCCAGCATCTCTTCTAGGAGCTTAGGACTGTTGCTGGGAACAACCCAGACAAGGCATCTGCTCCCCTAGAGTTTATAGTCTTGAGGGAGTGACCAGAAATAATTACTGAAGGAGAATCTGGTGGCATATGCTGTTAATCTCAGCCTTGGAGAGGCTGAGGCAGGATTGCAAGTTCTGGGCTAGTCTGAGCCCGAACATAACAAACAGCAACGGAACCACAACAGCCACGATGACCTATGACCCAACATGGCTGCCTACAGGTGGGAAGGGCTCTGAAGGCAGTGAGAAGGCAGGACTTAGCATCTGAGGGTGGGCTGCACCGGGAGATGGAGCCGGCCATCTCTGGACTTGTGGGAAGGGTGTTGCAGACCTAGGGAAACTGTGGAGGTTCTGGGGGCAGCCGTAAAAGCAGCTGACGTAAACACCACCCAGGCTGGCGTAGGAGAGAGCTGAGGGAGGGGAGAGGGAATGCAGGCCCAGTGCCTAGAGGCCTCAGCAGACCACCCCTGCCCTCTCTTCTCAGTGGCCTCTTGGTCTGTCTTTGTCCGCCTTGTCAGTACCCTTCCTGCTTGAAGGTGCTGTGGGTGCTTGTTCAGCCATCTCCTGGGATCGGAGTCCCCTCAGATGCCTTCTCTACAGTGTCATCTCTGCTGCTCCTTTGACTTTGCAGGGCACTCAGGGGCTCTTCCACAGCTGGGTCTTTGATTTTTACTACACTCTTCACTTTGGAATCCCAGCACTGCTTCTATGGGGCCAACTCCTATATATCCTTTAGTCCTGGTAAGACGGGGGACACTTAAGGGAAGGTTGGCCTCCTTCTCTGAGTCCCTCTATCCCCAAGCTACCTCTTCTAGAAAGCACCAGGCACTGCTTTGTAGTCACTTGTTTCCTGGAGGTCAGGGCCTTACTCCTAAATGTCTCTGGGGAGTGACAGAACCATGGCTCTTTTTGTCTGGACCTGTGACTTAGTCCTGGGTTGGGTTTCAAACTCAGGCCTCTGGGATGTCCCTCAGGGTCCTGCTGAGGTTGGTGGGGAAGGGGAGAACAAAGCAGGCTATCCCTACCTGGCCCCACCCCCATGGGGGCGGGGCATCCTAAGCTCGGGGCGGGGCTGCAGCTGTGCTCCTGAGCTCCTGCTCCTGCGTGAGGGGAAATGACTTGGAGATGCTCTGTCAAGCACGAGATATAAATTGCAGGCAGTTTTTAAACGTTTGGAGAGATTGCTTTTTGAGTGGCAACCCGCATCTGTGCGTATCGGAGGGGGCGGGGCAGAGGTTCACATCCTTTTTTTCTATTTGTTCTCCTCTCTGGGGCTTAAGTTCCTTGTTGGCCGGCCAGGACCCTTGCTCAGCTTGGGGGAAGAGGCAGGGGCTGTGGGAAAGGTCAAGACTGACTGTGGAAGCTGGGCAAGGGGCTGGTAGGCCGCTACTGGACAGGCCTGTGGGCAGTACTGCAGAACTAACTGCTGGTGGTGGGCCAAGGGACCCACCCATCAGTGCTTCCTAGTGCTTCTGGCGTCCAGGGTCTTGATTTTATTGCCTTTCTCTCATTTCAGCCAACTCATCAGATTCCAGCGCCAGCACAGCTTAAGCACCCTCGCCGTCCAGACCCTTTGGGGTCATAGGTTGAGCCCTTGAGCCCCCTGTGGCATGAGGTAGGTGAGACCATCTGTCAGCCCTGATGATTGCAGTGGGGTCAACTGCTGACCCCAGAAGCAATAATTTACCTGCCCCTTCATTCACTCACGGTAGGAATGTTCTGAGCGGTTCGGTTACTCAATGCTCAGTGTGATCTTGGGAGCTGGAAATACAGGGGTTGGGGGAATGAAACTAGATACGATTTACCTTGGAGTTTACATACGTTTTCTTTCTTAATTTTGCACCCTCTCACCCCCCAGTTTTACTCCTCCTGATCCACAGCGGAACAGCTCTGCAAGCAGTCCCTCAGGAACCTACTGCCTCAGTCTAGCCTCGTTTTCTGGTACAGCAAGAGAGGGCCCTCACCTCTGCATCCAGAGACAGGAAGCTGGATGAAGTCGAGAATCTGTGGTCAAACCGGACAGGGAATAGACTTGCAGAGGTGAGGGCTTCTCTCTCTGTTGGGAAGGGGCTAACTGCTGTCCTTGTGCAAGGGGACCTGCCCTGGGACACAGTCTGGGCTAGTCATTGGAGGTAGCAGCTCCTGGGTATTGGGGGTGGTGGCTGGTGGCTGGCGCTGGGCTGGGCTGGGTTCAAGGCAGCTGCCACGCGCCATGCGCCATGCGATTCCCACCCCTGGCGTGGGAAAGGAGCTGGCAGTTCCTCACCGTGGTTGGGAGGGTTCCCAGGAGACCTGGCCTTCCCACTGCTCACAGAAAGCTGGTTACAGTTTGAGTTAATGCTCCTTAGAAGGAGCTGATGGGTCCCTCAGGGGCCTTTCAGGGGATTACAGATTGCATTCAAACCCATCCACCCTGGAGGGGGGGGGGGCGGGAAGGAGTCGAGCCTCACTGTATTGGCTGACTGAGTCCAGAAGCTAGGACAGCGGGCCAGGCTTGAGTTAGCCAAAGAATTAGGATGGGGGACACAGAGGGAAAGCTGTGTAGAGGCCACAGGTATGATCACTCACCTGGCCTCAACCCCCACCTGTCACGTGGTCACGTTACCACGCTTGTGTGACACATGAGGAGGTAGGCACAACAGAGGGGAAGGCATGATGTCACATCTGGGCTAGCTCTGAGATTTGAACTCGCAAAGCCCGGCCCTCAGAGAAGCAGTACCATCCACTGAGCGACATGGTAAGTCTGGGGATTTGGACGTGGAGCTACAAGCAAAATGGGTCCAACTAGGACAGGGGTGGTACGAGGACCTGGGCTGCAGCCATGCGCCAGTCGGAGTTTATTCTACCGCCGAGAGTAATTCCTGTCTGTGATGTCCTGTGGCTTAAGGGGAGGCACGGGGCTTAGATCTCTGGCATCCCTCCCCCACCCTGGAGTCTTAACGGGTCCAGGCTCTGAGAGATGTTCTATTGCTACTCTCTTGGCCCCACCTACCTGACTGCTGGCTTCTTTTTCTACCTAGGCAGGCTGCTTGAAGGAGAGGATGCTCGGGGCCGGAGACGGGTCTGTTCTGGGATGAGGGAGGTCTAGGGGGCCTGGGAACAGCAAGGGAAGCTATATTATGAGTTACACACGCTTCAGGTCCTGGCGGCCCTGTCTCCTATCCTTGGGTCTACAGAGAAACGCAGATCTGACCTCAGGTTGGCCCAGGGGATGTTTCTGAAGCTCCTAACCTGGAGGCAGAGGGAAGTGGTATGGATAGGACCCAGAGACCTTCAAAACTTGTTACCCTAGAATCCAAGGGACCGGGCCTCTGTCCCTGGGGATCTCGGGTAACTGAAGTGCCAGGCCGCTTTCTATCTTAGGCACCAGTTGGTGGTCCATAAAGTTCCGCTTGCGTTGTACAGAATTTCCAGAGTTCTTTTTATCTCAGATCCCTGGGGTTATGCCAGAGTTCAAGGGTCCTGGAGACTGATTGTGTATTCTCTTGGCTCCTGGACAGACGTGATGGATAATTCAAGGCTCTGTTGGACACTTGCTTCTCTGGACACGCTCTGGCTCTTGGCCTGCAGTACTGGCTGATTTGCTGAGTTGTCTCAACAGGGAGGGACCCAGTCCTTTCTCCCACCCTGGACTGGGAGTCCGGATCCCTTTCTCTGTGTTTCTGGGACCTCATCCCACAGTCTTGGCTTTGATGGAGGTGACCAAAACAATGAAAAGCTGCAAGTCACAACTTACACTGTGTGGAAACAGAGGACAGCATCCCTGTGTCTCCCACTGTCTTTTTAAATTTGGTCTCTACGGTTTATTGGCTCATGGTGGGTAATAGGTCTATTTTAAATGGCCACTTTTAAGCATTAAATGGGGTTTCAATTACAAAATTAGAATGTGCAATCTCTGATAAGAATCCACATTTTGCTGAGTGGTGGTGGTGCACGCCTTTAATCCCAGCTCTTGGAGGCAGGTGGATCTCTGAGTTTGAGGCCAGCCTGGTCTACAGAGTGTGTTTCAGGACACCAAGGGCTACACAGAGAAACCTTTCTCAAAAAACAAAACAAAAAACCAAATCTACATTTCAAGTGTGTGTCAGTGTTGACACTACTCTTTCTTAGGCCAGGGCAGCTGACAGGTTGTAGGGAACAGGGAACGTGGCTGCTGTGGGAAGGGACAGGCGGCAGCCCCTTCTTCCGTTGGGTCTGGGTTTTGCATTCCTAGGGCTGGCTGGCTGCAACTCCTTCCTCTCAGCTTCCAGTCTCCTGTGGTCCCCTCACATCACACTTGCATTGCCTGGCAGTTCCCTTGCTCAGTACTGAAAGCAGTGGCCAGTTATTTTCTCTCCTCAGTTCTGCATTTATTCAGTCTTTGTCCCCATAGGCTCTGGGTGTATAGGCCACCCCCAGGGCAGAGCGTCTCCTGTCCCAGGATAGTCAGGTCTCCCAGGTAGAAATTAGACCAGCGTGGATGCTTGGCCTCGGCAGGTAGGCAGCAGGCATTGGTGCCTCGACTCCTTGTTAATGTACATAATGGAAAACTCTTCTTGCTGTCTGCCACCAAGAGGGCCGCCCATGGGTGTCTAGTGATGGTCCAGTCCAGCTCAGAGGCTCCATTTTCTGGCTACGAGAAAATAAAATAGAGGTTTCCTTAGGACATGGATATTGGATCCCAGCTCCACCCCAAATGAGCTATGTCGTCACCTTGATAGCTGACTTAACCAGTTCTGTCATCTGTAAAACAGAGACACCGGTGCCACCTTATAGATGGCTTAGAAGAATAAATGATGTAACTAAACCATGTGGAGCAGGGTGCCTGCCTGGTCCATGTGCACACTAAGTGACAATGAACCATAGAGTCTTGGACCTTGGGGGTAGAGAGACAGCGGTGAGAACATAACTCCTGGAACTGGGGATAAGAGTGAGGAGTTAGATTCTAATTCAAGTTCTGTGACCCTGAGAAGAGCAGCCGGCCTCTCCTGAGCCTCAGTTTCCACCTTGCAAAGTGGCCTTTCAGGAATGCTTTTTGTCTTAGGGCCGTTGGGTGGATTTATTGAGATAATCTGTGATGCTCGGAGCTCGTGCTTAGTTTATGGAAGGCACTTGATAAAAGATAGCCACTGTCTTGTATTACTGACGGGAGCCAGGCTTTTCCTAGTGGGCTAAGAAGCGTCTGTGCTCTCACATACTCCTTTAAATCAGCCACCCCTCCTTGGCTTATCTGTTCCACTTTAATCACCCAAGAAACAGTGGAGGGACCCAGATACTCCCAGGAAGCCCTTGATTTATAATTACTGTTCCTCTCAGGCAGTAATTTCTCCCCCACCAACCCTATCCTGGTCTTGCGTGCCCGGAACACAGTTAGCTCTCCATTGTCAGAGCCGGGAACTTCAGTATCAAATTAAATGCAAACAGATGGATCTTGCTCATCTGTGTTTTTCTCGAGTCCCTCAGCCATCCTGGGGAAAAAAAAAAACAAGGCAGCGACGAGGACATCTCTGGCCCGCCTCGCTAATGAGCAAGCTCATTTTCCTTGTCCTCCTCCTGCCACAAGGAGAGAAGGATTGTTTCTGTGTTTGGCAAGCCAGTATCAATATTTCCAGAGTGATGCAATGAAGAAAACGGCCCCAGGCTTGAACGGTGATTGAGGCTGCCACAAGACAGCTGGGCAGGGGGCTCGCTCTCTTTCTGGTCTTTCCTCTACTCATGTCCACCAGCCCAGTGGTAAGCCAGGCTAGGGATGGCCCAGCTGGAAATTTATCATCCTCTCTATCCACCCATAGGCCGCCTTGCCCATCTTCTGTCAAATGGAGGCCCAGGCAGAGCAAAGAATGAGCCCGAATTCATAGGGCAAAGATGAGGCTGGGACCAGGCTTCCTGGCTTACACTTCCTTGCTTTCCCATGTGTGCTGGTTTGAACGAAAAATGACCTCCATAGACTTATACGGAGTGGCGTTATTGGAGGCGTGGCCTTGTTGGAGTGGGTGTGGCCTTGTTGGAGTGGGTGTGGCCTTGTTGGAGTGGGTGTGGCCTTGTTGGAGTGGGTGTGGCCTTGTTGGAAGAAGTATGTCTCTGGGGTGGGTTTTGAGGTTCAGAAGCTCAAGCCTGGCCCAGTATCACTCTCTCTTCCTGCTGCCTGAGGATCCAGATGTAGAACTCTCAGTTCCCCTCCAGCATCATGTCTGTCATGTGTGCTGCCATGCTGATAATGGACTGAACCTCTGAACTATAAGCCGGTCTCATCTAAATGTTTTTCTTTAGAAGAGTTGCCGCGATCATGGTGTCTCTTCACAGCAATAGAAACCCTAACTAAGACACCATGATACCACAAAGCTATACAATCTTTTAGGAAGCAAGGTGCTTAGAATAAAGTGAGGCCAGCAAGAGTGAAAGAGGCAGGAGCCCAGTCCAGGCACCTTACACTCACGTTGACACTTGAAGTGCCTTTAAGGAGCCCTGGGCCTCTGTTAGCACCTGGCTTGACAACCTCTACGGTAAACTCTTAGCATTTTGATTCCTTTTATCTGTGTTTGTGTTTCTAAATCAGCAAGGCATTTGGGGTCCTGGTTTGTTGGTCCTCTTTCTACCCTGGGCACCAAGTAAGAAGGGATGAGGAACCCACCTCCCATGTTCAGGATGGCCAGTCAAGCAGAGACCAGACTCTGAGCCAGGGAACTCTGCCTTTACCCTAGTTGGGTCTGCTTTATGTTTGCCTTGGGGTACAGTGAGAGCTAGCCTTGGGGTACAGTGAGAGCCAGCCTTGGGGTACAGTGAGAGCCAGCCTTGGGGTGCAGTGAGAGCCAGCCTTGGGGTGCAGTGAGAGCCAGCCTTGGGGTACAGTGAGAGCCAGCCTATAAAGGGTCATTCCTACCCTCTGCATCACGGAGGAGAGGGGCTGGGGTTCTCAGCCTCTAGCTGTCTGCGTCCACTGGGAGGACAACTGATTGCTCCAAGATGTCTGCTGAATGGAGAGTCACCTCAGCCCTGGGACGGAGACAACGACAGCATTGTGACCTGGAGTATTGGAAGACCCAGTGAGGTGGGTGGTGTGGAAGTGACAGATGAAGTTTCTGGCTGCAGTGTTCCATATGCACTGCTCCTTAACTTCCTGTGTTCATTTTTTATTCAACAAATGTCGATGTGGAAACCCTGGGCCCTGGCTGGTTGCCAAGGATACGCACTGGCTGGGAGGGCTGCTGGGTGTGAAGGGCAGAGCTGCACAGGATGCTTGGGTTCCCTGTTCACACCTGTGGGATGCTGTGTGTTGGCTGTGGCACTTTCTCCTCAGGGGGGAGTGGGGTTACAGCAGCTAGTGGTCTCATCTATCTTCTATCTATCTATCTATCTATCTATCTATCTATCTATCTATCTTTTTAACAAGAAGCTTCCAAAAAAGAATGATGAGTGACTGCCAGGCCTGAGGACTTCCTGTAGGGCACTGTCTCAGCTCCTGGTAGCCCCATGACTCAAATCACACCTACTCGGCAGTTGAAATAATTAAGAAATTGTTCCATGATGGTCCGGATGCCAAGGAATTTATGTGAATTCCAACGCACGAGCAAGATGGAAATGGGTCTTGAGGAGTTGGGTGGGACGCTGACTTTTTCTCCTTTCCCTCCCCCACCACACAGCTGCGGTCCATATACCTCTAAACTGTGGCTACAGCTCAACTTTCTCATCGTGCAGAAAGGGAAACTGAGGCCCTGAGAGACTTACAGTCCACTCAGCTAGCCAGTAGCAGAGCTTGAAGTGTACACTCGGGTGTCTGGAGCTTGTTCTTGGCTGCATCTGGTAAACCGGAGCATCATTTTGCCACTCTGGACACCTTCTCCATCCTTGACCTTTGCAATCAGCGGTCTGAGTCATTGCTCTCCTTAGGTGGGGCTGGGCTGGGCTGGGCTGGGGGTGCGCGGTGGGCTGGAGGAAAGAAAGGATTTACTTCAGAGGCAGCCCCTAGCTCAGCCGGCCTCCTCTAACTTAAGTTTCAGGCCACACAATTAAGGCCTTGCTAATAAGCCATCAGTCTTGTCCCACAAAGAGCTCAGGCAGGCCTCCCACCGGCTCCCTCCTCCTTTGGGAGGGGATCAATGCCTTATCTCAGTCGGGCCTGTGTGCTGGGGAAAGGAGGGAAATGAAAGCACTTAATTAAGGCGCAGAGGAGCAGAAAGGGAACTGGCTGCTGCGACATCTCTGCCTCCTAGTGTCCCCTCTCTGAAGACAGCATGCAGTGGCAGAGTCCAGGGAGACTGCTGCTTAGGGGGTCTACTCAGGCCACAGCCTTCTGTGGGGAACTCAGGATGAGATGGTAAAGATCAGAGGCTCTCAGGGCCCACTACAGCTTGTCCCCACTGGACCCACCTGATTTCTTCCTTGCCTACCTCACCCCAACAGTGAACCGGCCTGGCCCTGCCTGTGGGCAGTGAACTGGGACCATGAGCCAAGGAAACGCTGCATGAATTTCGTGTTCTTTCAGGTAAGAAAAGCTTTCTTGACCCTGTTTTTCTTGTGTGCCCGTGAATGGAATGCCTTTATATGCTTTGGAGAGGAAGGGGCTGTGTTTGTGTGTGTGTGCGCGCGAGCGCGCGAGCACGTGCAGACATCCACACTTCTGCTCTGGGTCTTGGATGTAGAATGCTTTCCTTAGGCCCTATGCTTGAGCACATGATCACCAGATGGTGGCGCTGTTTTGCGAGGCTGTGAACTATTTAAAAGGCAGCATATGAGAGAGAGAAGGAAAGGGAGAGGGAGAGAGAGGGAGAGAGAGGGAGAGAGGGAGAGAGAGAGGGAGAGAGAGGGAGAGAGAGGGAGAGAGGGAGAGAGAGGGAGAGAGAGAGGGAGAGAGAGGGAGAGAGAGGGAGAGGGAGCGAGCACGCTGTCTCTGTCTTGCCGGGAGTGGTGGTGAATGTCTTTACTCCTAGAACTTTACAAAGTTGGAAGACTCCCTCTGAATTCTCCCTCTGAATTCCCTCCTCTCTCAGGTGAGTCTCTGTCCTCTGTGGGCCCGGTTGGTGACATGTGCCATCTCTTGGTTTCTACATCCATTGTCCTTACCTATGACTTAGCCCTTCGAAGCTGGGCTGCCTCTGGCCTAGGTAGAATTCCCACCTCTGGGGCTTCTGTTTCACTCTAGGCTTTCACATCCACCCCGGGACAGTTGGCGGCACCTTTTTAGTTATGTGGCTACCACAATCCTGCGGGGGGGGGGGGGGGGGGGCGGGGCGGAGGGGTAAGGTGGGGGGGGAGCGGGGAGACATACTCTATGGAGACATACCTGCAGACCCTGAGAATAAGGCAGTGATGTGTTGGAGCTGGCTCATATTGGCCACAAGCACAGCTGCATGTCCAGAAAACTTACCAGGCAGATGGGGAACTGTCCGAAGCTGTCTTTGCCACCCCCACCCGACCCCCATGCACGCTAGACAAGTGCTCTGTCCCTGAGTCACGTCCTCAGTCCTATAGCTTGAAATCAACTTTGGTAAGAATATTTATACCAGGGCCATTGGCAGGTGCTACAGATGACCACTTGGATTCTCACCTGTGGGTGTTTGTTTGTTTGTTTGCCCTCTGCTGAGATAGGCAATGCTCATCCTGTGGCTGATCCCTTATGCAGGGGCTCAGGTACTGTTGGGTAAACTGTCTTCCTTCCTGGTCCTCAGTTGACAAATCAGAGGCATGCTGCACAAGGGTATCTTCCTTCTTCCCGGCAGGCCAAGCGTTTGTTCTCACAGCGATGGCTAGTCAGTGGATGCATCCTGCTATTGGATTTCTGTCTTCCTCACTTTATTTGCTACAACCACGACCCTTACTTCTGTGGACACACACTCTCCACAGGCTGTTTCTTTGCGAGCTATTGTCCCAGAGCAAAAGCTTGGACTCTTCCTTGAACTACAGGCTTTATCTCCTTCCGTTTGCCCAGAGTGAAGCGTTTCTGTGCTTTCATTCTTTGGGTTTTTTGTTGTTGTTTTTTTCTGTGCCTAGGTGCGACTGTACAGAGTCTCCCTCAAGCAATGACTCCGGGTTGCCTTTGAGTGTCTTCAGTGGGAGCGGAGAAGATTTTTAAAATATTCAGTTGATTTAGACAGCAGAAGGAATGCTTTCTGGCCTGGGTATCACCTGTGAGTCTCCGGCCTGAGACTCTCACAGCTTCCCTCTCTGGCTGATTTAGTTTCCATTTGCAAGTATAACCACCACCTGTGTCGCCTGCTATGCGTTGCATTTCTCCCGCCACTTGACAGTCACAGCGGCCCGGGTACCACAGCCTCCACCCTCAAGTCATCGAGGCAGCTCTAGACTGAACACATATTACACGCCCAGTTTCTAACTCAACGCTGCTCAAACTTCCGCTCGCTGACATGTGATCTGTGACTCAGTTTCCCATTTTCAGTTGACGGGTTGCACCCAGTTGCATGGATTGCAACTAACCGAGCAGGTCTGGTGACAGCTGGGAAGAGTTCTAGTTAACTGGCACCATGGACCGGAGTAGCTCTGGCAGTCCTGTGCTTGTGTCTTTGAGGTAGTCACATTCCAAGAAAACCAGGCTGGGCAGAAGGCACCGATCTCTCTGTCCTTCTGTTAAAGGACACCAGGATAAGAAGGCTTAGCAGGGACAAGTAACTTTATCAGGTGATCTTAGGGAGGTCACGTTATCTGGGTACACTTAATGAGATCACGTGAGTCCTTGCAGGGGTGGTGGTGGTGGGGAGGGTTGGCCAAAGAGGAAGACAGACTTGATGCTCTATGGCTGCCACGTGTGTGAGTGCATGGACACCTCATGCCTGCTCATAGCTAGCGTCCTCATCTCCAGCCCCCCCCCCCCCCCCCCCGGACCTCCAGGGTTAACACTCCGCTCAGGCGCTGAGAAGTGCAGCCTCTCCACGTTGGTAATTGAAATCAATTTCTCAGCCTTATCTTTAGGAAACTTATATAGTACAGACTGTAATCTGAAAGCTTAGCTCAGGCAACTTTTAAATGAAAACCCTCTGTCCCCCCTGGCAGGGGTTGGAGAGGAAGAAAGGAACAAGTGGCTTCACCTCTTGTCGGGATTTCTCAAGCACAAGTGGGGGCGGGGGCGGGGGTGGGGGTGGGGTCTTGCATTTTCCTTTGGGCGGCTAGTTTTGAGTATGTGGCAGTGTGCTGGAAGATCTGTGAGTAATGTGTGTGGGTGAAGATGTGAATGCTGGGGACTCCATATTAGTGTGTGTGTGTGTGTGTGTGTGTGTGTGTGTGTGTGTGTGTGTGTGTAAGACTGGACATGTGTGCAGTGACCACCTTTTTGTGTTTGTCTTTGCCTCTGAACCTGGGACCTTGTGCATGAGGGAGGTGGTGAGTGACAGCTGTGGGTATGTGTGCAGGTGTGTGGAATACATGCTCAGGCTTGTAGCCGACTAGGACACTGATGCGCATGCCCATGCCACTCATTTCAGAGGGTGTCAGCCATCTGGGCCATCACCTCACCATTCTCCTGGGCCCAGAACAGCCACTCACTCCTGGTGGCTTCACCGATTTGCCACTCACTCCTCAAGTCCTTCTCGTCTCCCATTGGCTACTAGAAAGCTTTCTCAAACATCCATCTTGTTGCCCAAATCCTTCCCAATTCTCCTCTGAACAGATCTCTAAGGGATGCCATGCCAGTGGACAGAAAGCCTGGCTTGGCTCAATCTGCTGGTCTGACCGCTGGGCATCCCTCATTAATCTCTAAGGCGGCTGGGGGGAGGGGGGTACTCAGGCCTATTCTTCAAGCCTCAAGGTAGATGCATGCTCCCTTTGTCACAGCCCATGCAGGTAAGGGCAGCTCCTTCTTCTGTCCCCGACCCCTACCCCAGCAGAGGGACCCCGCTCTCCTCAAAGCCCCATGGATTTCTCATTTGAAGTCAATCAGCCTTGAAATCCTTGCCAGTCCTGCAGAGTAATTGTTGAGCTGGTAATCAATGCTAGACGCTCAGCTGCCCAGGGTGGGGGTAACGGAGGCACAGCCTTCCCTTGGCTCCAGCAAAGCCTGGAAGAGGGAGTGACAGCAGGATCAGAGGGGCCCAGCTCAGAGACAGCCTCGCCCCATCTGGGGCTCAGGTCTTCAACTCATATGGGGAGAGACTGGGAGGGAGGCAGGAGGACTTTCTCCCAGGGACAGGGTGGCTGTGGCAGCAGAGGGGACATGCATCATGCTGGTCCAAGGACAATCAGGAAGTTGGAGGTGGATACAAAGTCCACATTGGAAAGCCAAACCAACCAACCAACCAACCAAACAAACAAACAAACAAACAAACCCAGCTTTGGATTTGTGATAAGTTGTCATTAGCCACGGAGGGTCTGAGACCCATACTTCTCCCTGTTCATTTATTCAGTGCCCAGAGGACCCCCCACCCCCACCCCCGCCCCCTTGGACCTGATGATCTGTTCTGGTAAGTGACAGAGATGCTGGTGTATTCGCAATGGTGGCAGCAGCGATGGGTTGAGTCATAGTGATAATTAATACAGAGGAGGAGAATGTGGAGCTGGGGTAGGGGTTAGGCTGTCTTCATAAGTGATTTGAGGAAGAGTGGGCGTGACTGGTGTGGGGAGGCTGCGGTGGTGGTGGTGGTGGTGGTGGTGGTGGCGGCTGGGGAGCGGGAAGGTAAGCAATGGTGAAGGCGGCTGGGTAACTGGAGGGCTCTGGTCTTGGGGGTGGTGATGGCAGAGATGGGTAGTGGAGCAGAGGATGAGGACTTTGGGGGAAGGAAATCAGAGGCAGGATGTGGACTCAAGGCTGCATGAGACCTAGTGGCGCAGCTACAGCAGCAGAGGAGGGAGTTGGCCTCAGAGCTTCAGACATGCCAGGGATGGCTTAGGATGGTTGGTGAGCTGCTCATGCGGGAGGTAGACATTCTAAAAATGCCCAAGTCATTAAAGCTGGGCAGTGGGTCACCTTCCCAGTGGCCACACGTGCTGTAGGTCCCCTGCGGGTCTCAAAATCTGTGAAGGGAAGACTCAGATCCCTGAGGGTTGGAAGAGCCAAGGGTTAAGGAGCAAGTGGTTAAGGATGGACGGATACAGCTGTGGGACGGGGATGCTCTGAGGAAGTGGGGCTGCTCAGGACAGAGGGCACAGGAAGCGGGAGCAGAGGTAGCAGACCAACGGCTGCCACTGTGCACCAAGGCACAGAGACCCAGAAAAGCAGAGAGGCGAGAGGCAAGATGGCTCAGTGAGTAAAGGTGCTTGCCACAGAGCCTGATGACCTGAGTTCAATCCCCAGGACCTACATGGTAGAAAGGAGAGAGAGCACCCACAAGTTGTCCTCTGACCTTCGCAATCATGCCATAGCATGCTCATCCCCCCTCCCCCGCCACCTCTGTATAAATAAATAAATTAATAAAAATGTTTTAGAGAAATATATGGAAGGAGGGGAGAGTAACAGATCAAAAGATACCCACAGAGGCAGTCACACACACACACACACACACACACACATACACACACACACACACACCACACGCAGACATACACATACTCTCAGGTACAGGTACACAAGGAGACACACAGACACATGAACCCAGACCTGGGGTGGCACAGTAGGAAATGCAAGTGGGCACACATCTACATAGAGAGAAATGTCACTTTACACGGTGGGTAAGCATGGAACCAAGGTAAAGTGGCAGAGTACTATGCTGGGCATGGGGCTGCCTGAGTGGAGCTGCCTTGTCTAGCAGCTGCTGATCAGGTTGGGGGATTTGGGGGAGATTAACGGGGTCTTGGAGACCTGCCTCGTTCCTGGGTCTGAGGTCTGCCCTATGTTGGAGGGGAGGGGAGGTGTGTCTTGGTGCTGTGGGGTGGGGTTTGCTGGGGGAAGGCCGTGATGGAGGAAAACATGGCACAGGGCAGGGTGACCTGTCTAGGTGTGCCGGAGGATGCCTTCTCAGCCCATTGCTCATCCGCCCCAGGCATGGCAGGGACACGGCTGTCCTTTCTCTTCCTGGAACGCTGTTTCAGGCAAGACCTCCAGAGGGCACTGGACACAGAAAGAAGGCCCCTTGGAGACCTCTAGACAAACCCCAGTGCTCACGGTTTTTTGTTTTTGTGTTTGTTTTTTGCAGTAGCAGCTCAGTTGGGCCAATGTCAGGCATGGGGTGACACTGTAAGTCGGAGCATTTTTGGTGCAGAAAATCTGGAAACATGAGCCTATGAATTGTAATGGAGCATGACGAAATCTCATCAACAGAAGTAAATATGAAATGCAAGCGGATAGGACCCGCGGCCGTGTATGCTCTTCCTGTCTGCAGATCCACCCGAGCTATATCCTCCTCACACACACCATATCAGCCCTGGGTAAGTTTGGAGGCCATTGGACCCCTGAGTTCTTCATGTCCGTGTTTAAGAACTCTTGTCAGTTGCTTGTTTTCCAGATGAACACTCCGCCTTCCCTGTGTGGCATAGACTCTTGGTAAGAAGAGTCTAGAGTCCAATTCTGACACACCTACTGCAGGCCTGGAGCTGGCAACAGACAGCACATGTTTACTGTCTGAGCCTTGCTGGACACCGTCCCTATCCCGCCCTCCTGCAGACCTACTGAGGGTCTTTGCTGCACTACTCTGTAGGCTCCAACATGGGGCCGGAGCAGACTGAGTTTTGTAACTGTATCTGGCCACTGTCAGTTTGTTCTTGGTGTCAGCCATCTTCTGGCTTTAGCTTATATCCTTGGGATAATGTTGGGATAAGGTTAGAAGGCCCCAGTGGGAGGACCTTCGTTTGGACTCTAGCTTGGGGGGCAGGCAGAAGTGTCCCAGTCTTCTGACTTTTTGAGAAGAACAATACTCATGACAGACTAGAGATGCTGTGAGATGAAGGGGTGGCCTCCTTCTTGAAGAAGGTGGCAGAATCTGGTTTTAGATACACTGGGTCTGTCCAAGTGAACCACAGCAGAGAGATAGGTAGGTACATAGGTAGATAGGTAGACAGACAGGCAATGAATTAATGTGATACCAGGGCTGTAGTCAGTGAACACCTCTGAATGGCAGCCCCCCTCCATCTCTCATTGGGCAGAGTGCAGAGCTCGCCCTGGAAGCCCCTCACCCAGGCAGTTGCACTAACAGACTTGCATGAAAACAGTCTTGGCTTAATGGAAGGAGAAATTGGAGAGACCAGAGATTCCTCAAACGTTATGATGGGAGGAAGACAGCTCACGGAGAGGCACTCAGGGACATGTGCACACAGGTATGTCATCTGTTATACATCACGGGTGGAGCCCCAGCCTCCCCCCCATGTATTTCACGGAGCTCTAGCCCACGGCCCCCATTCATATCTTGAGTGGCCTTCCCTTCTCACATGAGGGAAGCAGCTAGGAACAGGACAGCACGTCACTCATAGTTTTTAGAAAATGTGAAGAGATCTCTTTCAGAGGTAACTGAATATTTTTTTTCCAGCCCCTGGGATTGACTCTAAAAGCTTTTGGCATGCTAGGCAAGTGGTCTCCCCTGAGCTGTAGTCTCCACTTTTCATCTTGAGACACGGTCTTGCTAAGTTCTCTAGGCTAGCCTTGACCTCTCTCTGGATGTAGCCAAAGCTGAGACATGGAGTTGTGATCCTCTTGTCTCACCATTTCAAGCGGCTGGGGTGGGAAGCTTAAAGTCCATCTTAGAAATTAAGGATTGTAATTCGGTGGCTTTGAGTTAATGAAAAGGAAGTGGGCCTGGCTGGATCTGGTTGGATCAGGAGAGGGTCTGGAGGTGGAAGGGGGAGCACTTCTGCTAACTTTGAAGAGGCGTGCTGCAAATACTCCTGGAAACAAACAGGGTCCACCAGCAGCCACATGAACTTGGAGCACAGCTTGAATGACGTGATGCCGTGTTGGCTTTCCCAGCCCATGGACGCTGTGATATGATGCTTGGCATTTTAAAATGCTATTCTGTGGTCCCACGCGACCAAGGTACATGAATACAGACAAACACATTCATGTGCACATAGACACCATAACGAAGACATTCATGTATCCCCTTACGTGCTCATTATAGGGACACATTTACACACAACACAATATTTATACACATGAATATATGTGTAAGCACGAGTGTGTATGTATTCTTAGATGTACATGTATACATCTCAACATGGATGGAGGTATACAAAATCTGCATAAACATCCCTAGTCACATGAACACAGACATGGGCACCTGCCCATGTGCACACATCAGAATGGTGTCCCCAAGCTGCTTGCTTTGTATGAGCTGGCCACTGCTCTCAGTTCTTCACGTCCATTAACCCAACGGATTGGTAACCGTACAGATGCATACATGTGGTCTGTGCACATTGACCTGTGTTATCAGACTTCTGTAAGAAACTACACTGTCCTGAGCCTCCAGGGGCAAGAGGAAGAAGCTCCCAGGTACAGCAGCCCCCCCCCCCCATGGTTTCTGGGGAGTGTGCCCTGCTCCTTCTAGTGCCTACTTGCAGGTCAATCCAGGCGTTCTCACACCTGGCCACAGTCACCCACATGTGGATTTCAGTTTTCCCCCACTAGGTGGCGCTAAATTGGCACCTTGGGTTTGATGGGCAAGGCACCTTGGGTTTAAGGCGTGTAGAGGTGGGGGGCAGGGCAGAACAGTAAACACTTTGAGCCACCACAGCCCTATTTTCCCATCTGCCCTTTTATTTCAACGTGGTCCAATAAGTCCTTGAAGTCCCCAGCTCCTGAGGCCAGCCATTGCTGCAGTCCCTAGCCAGCAGCCAAGCAGCAGCTGAGAGTGCTGGCCAGTCCTGGGCTTGCTTGACAACCTCACTGCTGAAGACACCCGCTCAACCTTTATTAATTTGTTTTTAAAAACACTTGTGCACCATTCACTGCACCTCAGGGACTGTTCCAAGTGCCTCATATGGGTCCCCTAACAACCTTATGAGGTAGGACTTTAAAAATATTATTTATCGTGTGTGTGTGTGTGTGTGTGTGTGTGTGTGTGTGTGTGTGTGTATGTATGTATGTATGTATGTGTATATACCTGCAGAGGCCATAAGGCATTGGATCCCCTGAAGCTGGACTTACAGACTTCTGTGAGCCACCTGACATGGGTACTGGGAACCAAATTTGGGTCTTGTGAAAGACGAGCAAGCACTTACCACGGAGTGATGCCTCTCGCCTCTTAGGGAGGCACTTAGGATATTAGAAGTGTAGGAACAGAGCTGAGGTAACTTGTCCGAGCTCACACAGTGATGGAAGGTAAAGATTCTTCATCCCGTTTTCGAGATGGAGAAATGCAGCAGAGGGTCTGGAGGAGCCTGGCTTTGAACTTGGAGTTCAAACCCAGGGCAGGGATTTCACGTGGGAGCATGAGAAGATTCCAGAAGAAGGCTTAGGTTGTTGATGAGTTAATGATTTGTGACTGGAAACAAAACGAAACACTGTGGTGCTTCAGTGACCCTTCCGTAGGGCTTGCAGTCCTGGAAGCCACTTCCTAGGCAAGGGGGCTTGTTTTTTGGGTTTTCATGTGGAGGCTACAGAAAAGGCATAAAAGACAGGGCGGGTTCCCAGCTCACGCGCAGCTGCGGGTGAGTCTATAGACTCAGCCGGCCGCCGGAATGGGCCTTTTACAAGATACACAACCCATTCTACACTCAATTGCATCCCATAAATCAGGTTAACCTTTTCAGCGCGGCTCGGGGAAAATTAATTACTCATATCGGAGCACATGACCTTTTTCCTGGCCAGCACGAGGCAAGCCGCAGGGGAGTGCTGCCTTCCTGTCCCTTGTACTATAGCAGCCTGGCCTCCAGGAACCCACCCAGGGCCACACAGTCAGCCAGGGAGAGCGGCTACCTATGGGTTTCCCAGCGGTATTCCCACGGGGCTTCCCAGCGCTCTCTTCACCCCGCAGAGACTGAGTTATCATCCGGGCCACAGGGGGCGTATGGCAGGAAGGTCCTCTTCCGGGGCCTGGCTGTGTTGGGAAGGGGAGGTCTCAGGGGAAAGGACAAACCATTAAAGGTTCTGTGTTCCCTCCTGGGAGACCTTGCAGGACGTTCACAGCGTTCAAGAATGGGCCATCTCCCACCCAAGCAACAGCCAACATCTGAGCAAACAGCGGCCCATCACCGTGCTGAGGAGACAGCCACACAGGCAGTTTGCACTGGAATTTGCGTTTTTCTCAAGCTTTGGGGAGTAAGGGTAAAAGATCCAAGCCCTCTAGAGATTTCTAGATTGACTCAGTGCAGATTTACAGAATAGGCGAGGCAGGCTCTCGACCAATCCTGAATAGTTCTGTTCTAACAGGAGCTGGTGTGTGTGTGTGTGTGTATATGCGTGCGCACATGTGTGTGCAGATGAGCATGCACGTATATGTAGAAGCCAGAGGCCAAGCTCAAGTCGACTATTTGTTACAGTCTGTCCACCTTATGTTTTGAGACAGGGTCTCTCATTGGCCCAGCCATTGGCAGGCCAGCCAATGAACACCGGGGATCGCCACTCTTGCCTCTCTAGTGCTGGGATTACAAGACCGCACCACTATGTCTGGCTTTTTACTTGAGTGCTGGGGACTGACCGCAGATACTCATGTTTTCAAAGCAAGCACTTCACCAAGTGAGCTGTCTCTCCAGCCCCCTCGTTTCCCTCTACCCCCCGCCAAGTGCCTGTGATTGTTGCTGGCTGGCATCAGAGGCAAAGCATTCTGGGAAAAGTAGTCCTTCGACCATTATCCCAACCACAGATGTGAGGATAGGGTGGAGAGGTTCGGAGTTTTGCCTTTGAAGCTAGATAGAATTTTTAAAAATTGAAACCTGGCTCTGCTCCTTGGGCAAGCTACCTAAACTCTGAACATTCATTTTGTTGTTGTTAATCAAAAGGAAAAGGAAGGTCTCGTTAGGATGCACCTTTCAGGGCAGCTGTGGGAAGTCATGAGGTAGTGTCTGGAGAGTGCTCAGCACAGTGCCTGGTACTTAGCAAATGCTCATTAGACACCAACTGTAGTAATTACTACGATCAGCTGCCTGTATGATTCCTGGCAGCCTGGTGAGTCCAGTTCTGAACCCGATCTGGAGAAATCCTGTGCTTTGGAGTAAGTGTTTCAGAGGACACTGCAAAGTATGTTGCTGGAGCTGGGTGTGGGGGTTCATGTGTGGGATTCCAGTCTTTGGGGGGAATGGAGGCAAGGACAGGATGAGCTCAAAGGCAGCCTCGTCTCCATAGTAATCTCCAGGCTAGGTGTGGCTATCTAATAAGACCCTGTTTCAAAGACACAAAACCAACACAAGGGGGGGAAAAAAAGGGGGCACAATGCCAGTCAGCTCGCTTCCTTGTGTCTGGACTGAGGTGTCTGCACTTCAAGCAGCAGAGTTTCCTCGCTGTTTTGCCTCCATCGTAGAGAAGGACGTTTAGTTTCCGGCCCTGCGAATAGAGGTAGCCTTTCTCCCTTCTCCATCTTTTCACGGTGGGTTGCTGCTCTTGAGGCCACCAGCAGGTTGCTTGCCTGAAGGGCCTGATGTTTCTGTAAGTACAGCCACCCCCGCCCCTCACCCAGGGATTCTTGGGATGCAGCAGGCGAGGTGAGTGGAGGTGAGGGGCTGGCTGAAGGCAGAGGAAGTGTGGACCACAGGCCTCGCATGAGAAGATGCGTGGAGGGGCAGGCCACACGGTGTGTCAAAAGATGGGGTAGGTTCACGATGCCAAAGAAGCAGCTGGGACACTGTGGGGCTGCTGGGGGGCAGGTGTAAGCCCAATTAGAAATGGGGGGGGGGTTACTGTGGAGAGGAAGCAGACTGACATCTGTCGTGTGCCCCTGGTCCCATCTTCAGCCCACAGGATCCCATCACTGTTTTTAGTCAGCGTCACCTGCATCCCCCAAGACCCCGAGATGGACTGGCCCACAGGCAGCCAGCGGCAGCCTTGAGTTCCAGACCTGCACATCCATGAGCCAATAGGAGGCCTAACCTTTGTATGACCTCAAGGACCTTGTTTACCACCAGCCCCTAAGCTTTTTCCTCTATATCCTTTGCCTGAGAACTGCTAGTCATCCCTTACGGCTGGTGCCAGCAGCTCCATCGCTATGAGCCTCTGTCCCAAGCCATGGCTGCCTGGACTCAAGCTTAGCCACTGAGATTTTCTGTAGCAGGACACAGTCACCTTTGGTTGTCAGGTGCATGGGGAAGCTGAAGGACAAGAGGAGGTTCCAGGTAGACGGTGGGAGGAGGCCTCCATTGGCTTTCCAGTCCTTTGGCAGTTGGGCTGTGTTGCTTCCTATGGTGGCACCAAACATCCCCATATCGTTAGAGCATCCTCACTTTAGTGGGTTCTGTTTTTTCCCCCCCTTTGGGTTCTGTGACTGGCAACTTGAAAACTTTTTTACAGCTGTCAGGTTGACGAGTGTCCTGGTCACACCGGGGACAAGGGACAGGCAAGGGAAGGTGAGTAATGGGAGCCTGGTCTAATGTGTATGGCAGTATATGCCACAGGAGGGTGAGGGGGACAAGGGGACTGGTGGTTCATTGTGGGTGGTGTCTCTCTGTGTATGACATGGACAGAAAGAGACTGAATGAGACTAGATATCAATGACTTATATCACTTCAGAGATAGGGTGGGCGATGTTGGGGGGTGAGGGGAGGAGGGGGCAGGGGAGGGAGCAAAGGGACCACGGAGATGACTGTAAGCCCACAAAGACAGGATAAGGCTTTTTCTCTTGCCCATGGCCTCCCAGCTGAGACTGCTGGGAGACAGCAGGGGCATGTGACACAGAGCCTGCCCTGGGCCTGCCCCACCTATGGCCATGCTGCACGGCTGGGTGGAGACCCTCTGCTAACCCCAGGGGCCTCCTCTGTGGGCACTGCATGGGGCTCAATAAAAGCCCCATGGTTGATCAGGCATGATGTGTGATCTGTCCCGCCTTTATTTCGCCCCCCCCCCCCCCCCCGCACAGTGACACACAGACACAGTGACATAGACATGCCTTCTCTGTCACACACATTGACATGTAGTATAGATATATGCAAATGCACACACACACAGGCATATGCGCAGTAGTACTTTGGTACACATAGGCACATAGGCACACTGAAACACAGGCATGGACACACAATGTACATAATAACACAGAGACACCTGTTGCACACTGTGAACCCCGAGATTGTGTACTAGAAAAACCCCTTTCTAGCTGTGGAGCAGCTCAGCCCTAGCACACACCTTTAATCCAACAACTTTCTGTAAACAGGATTAAATAAAGTCAATAATAGGTTAAGAGGCAGAGCAAGCAACCAGTTGACAGGGACTAAACATAGGAAAAAACCCACAGAGAGTTAGAGGAAGTCCCAAGGATGGATAGAGAGACGCACAGGAAGTAGATAGGAGGGCCATTCGATTTGAAGTATTTTTAAGACACTGTGGAGAAGGAGAGGGCCTTTTTCCTTCTGGGATATCAGCTGAGTAAGAAGGTCAGCTGGGCACTTTCTGAGATAGCAGCCTTTCACCCCAGCATCTGGCTCCTGAGTCTCTATTGGTAAAACCAAACATTTAGGATTTTGTTTAAAAGACACCCATATGTGTGTGGACGGACACCAACACAAAGATCCAGACAAATGTACAAAATGCCAGAGCAGAAGGATGCACAGTGACCCCAAAATACATAGGAGCCCCCCCAAGTATGGACAAGTGCAGATGACAGGCATACTCACTGATCTCAGCCTCTCCTGATAAATGCAGACAGCTTTGCAGACACTTATGGACATGCAGAGGCTGACTGGGCCAGCAGATGTGTGCCATGAACACCCATGTACATGGGTACTGGGCACATAGATGCCCACGGATATATAGCACCGTGAAGACATAGCCTGGACCCTTAGGTGGCTCTGGTGGGCAGGGCTCACGCTGGCTGTGTCTTGAGGTTTGCTCTCCAGTCTACGTGTCCTTCAGTATCTGGAGCAAATACAGTGCAAGGGTGGGAATGGATTGTTCTGCATTGTCATCCCAGCAGTGGCATCTGTGCTTAGCGGGCTCCTGTGTTCACTTGGCCTTCAGGAGTGGGATGGGTGTGGCAGGATTCCTGGCAAGTGCCAGCACTGGGGAGGGCCTGGCAGGTGCACTTAAGGAGCAACAGAACTGGGCTCCATTCTAGGCTGAGGGTCAAGCCTGGCTTCCCTTGCTGGGGGTACAGAAAACAGGGTTTCCTGGGTCTCACTGGAGCTAAGGTCTAGCCAAGCTCTTGTGCAGAACTGGAAGTCTTTAGCCTGGGCCTGGAGATATGGCCGTGACCATGTTTGTGCCTGCAAGTGTTTGCAACTGTGCATGCACACATGTGGGTACACATACATACATATGTAATCACATCCCTGAAATCGTCCCCATGTTTGCACTGCTTTAAGTGTGAAAGTGCATTCATACGCACATGGGCACAACACATATGTGTAGGTCTGGTGTGTTTGTATGTGTGTGTGCTCAGACGTGACTGTGTGCGTGTCTGTGGTTGTGTGTCTTCTGAGCTGCCAGCGCTGCCATTGCTGTGTACCTCAGCCTGGGGGCAGCTCCAGATGTTGTTCCAACATTTCCCACTCATTGCAGAAAATCAAACAAACAAATGAAAAATTAACGCCATTGTTAGCCAGGGATGCCCCCAAGCGGATGAAGCTGCCTCCAGCCAGCCCAGCTGGCGCAGATGGCGGAGGCTCCGGGACTCACCTTGGGCTTTGGCGCTGGCCCAGAATAGATCAACAATGGGCTGGAGAAAGTGGGCTGCTGTGGGTAGTAAAGCCCGGATGTGACTGGGGAGGCCTCGAGGGAGTGCCTGTCTCTTCAGGCATTTCTGACGAAGCATCTTCTCTGGTTCCAGGGCAGGAGGGCGGGATGCGTCAGGCACGGAGTACATAAAGGCTAGCAGGTACTCATTGGGTAGCGTTAGCCTGGCCGACAGAGAGGGAAACTGAGGCTTGGATAAGTTGCTTAGGTTGCTCAGTGCTATGATGCTCATATGTTGAGGCAGTGATGGCAGTGAGCCATTTCTAGAGTCCCTGCAGCTCAGGGACTTCTTGCTACCGTGTGATTGATGAATTAGAGACGGCTGCAAAATTTCCGCCATTTTCCCCACGGAGAGGTGGCATCTGATCAAGCTGTGGGTTGTGGCTGGGCTTCAAGACATCCTGGGCTCAGCTCTGACAAGCCTTGGAGCTTCTAACCTGTCAGGAACCTCTCTGGGAATGCTGAGCCATCTCATGAGAAGGCCTCTGTCCTGCGACTGTCCTGTGTAGGAGCTGTGTGTGGGTGTTCGGTGAAGGCTGTGACGGAGCCAGCTCCTCTTGGCACCAGCTGTGTGAGGAGTCATCTTGGACCCAGACCACCCTGACCTCCTTTGGGAGCTGCTGTTTCTGTTACTGTCCCACTGGGTTTGTAAGAAAATTGCCATGCCAGGGACATTTCATTGGTTTTCATTTTCTTTTTAAAAAAGATTTTCTTTTTTATCTTTATTTACACCATACCACACACATACACGCACACCACACACAAACATACACACACCACATATAAACACACACACACACATATAGACACACACCACACGCCACACCTTCCTCTTTAATCTTCCATAAATGCATGCACTTAGATACATACACAGCAAGTCCCCCACTCCCACTGGCCAAGAAGCACCGCACTTCTGCGTGCTGTCCCACCCTTCTTCCTGTGTGGGATGTGCTCACACCCAGAGAAAAGACAATGGCGCCTCATCAAGCAGCCGAGATCATTGTTTGTGGACTTTCTCATTTGAATTCTTCCCAAGAATCGGGAACGAGTAATTTCATACAGAAATGCAGAAGAAGAAGAAGAAAAAAACAATAATTACTGCGGTTGTGTCATAGTAAACAGTTCTGCTGAGTGGCTTCTCTGCAGCCGCCGTCACGCCTTTCACATCTGCTCCAGCCTTGCACCTACAACCCGGGGGTCTGGGATGAGGGTTGGCTGCCCTGGGAAGCAATGGAATGTACTGGATAAAGGGAAGAAGGGGCCATGGGGGTCCCTGGGTTTATATCCAAAAGTTGAGAAAGGTCACCCTAGGCCCAGGCTCCAAATGCCATGTACCACTAGTTGGCTGGGCCCCGTGAGTGCCATCCTGGGTGATATATGCCTTCCTGTGTGTATGTGGTTGTGTTGATGGGTGTTAGACCGTGGGAGGGGAATGTTAGGCTATGCGTGTGGCCATATGTGTGTTAGCATCTACTTGTGAATATAACTATGGCTGTAAATACCCATGTGGCAGTGTGTGACACCATGTACCTGCAGGTCCCTAGTGATGATTTCATCAGCCAATAAATATATATATTTGAGGGTGGGTGGGATGGGGGAGCCACCTGTCTTTGTGTCTCTGTGTAGGACTGAATGGGTCATTAGCTGTGTGTGTGTTCCTGGGAAAACAACTTGTCATGGGCAGAAGAACAAATGTATTCGTGCCTACACTCACATGTATGCATGTATGTATGTGAGTGTGCATTTGTGTGTGTGCGCGTATGTGTGCACATGCATGTCACAGGGACCATGTGGACTGTGTGTTTTGATGAGAGGCCATGATCCTATTGGGGTACGGAAGAGTAACAGAATTTGCCTGAAGACGAAGGTCATTTCCATGGTCGAGCCAGGGGCGTTTAATACTAATCGTTCAAGCCTTTCTGGGTATCAATATTGTACATCCATCCAGTGAGGGACAAAATAGGGAAGACCACGCACTGTTGAAACTTAGTCCCAAAGAAATGACAGAGAAGAACTAATATCATATCCTGATAATTATGCCATCATAATTTCCAGGAGGTTGCTATGAAGGTAAAGGACCCAGGGTTGTGTGGGACCCCACTGCTCTATTGTAGCCTGAGGATGTCAAAGCTAAAGAGACTTTCTCTGAAGAAGCCACAAGAGACTGAGGCCTAAGGAAAGGTGAGGACCAGACAGGCAGAGGGGCGTGGAGACAGAGTGGCGGGAAGTGTCGCGTGGGGAACAGCACACGCAGAACCTCCGACAGGGGTATCCTGGAGCAAGTTCCTGTGAGGAAACACAGGAAGGGAAGGGCTGGGAGGTGGAAGGGAACACCAGCCCTCTGGAGCCTTCTGGGACAGGTCAAAGGTTTGGTCCTTTTTCTACAAGCAGCAGAAAGGGTGGGGAATGTTCCGAGCTGAGCATGTCCACTGTGCCATGAGCCTACTGTCAGACTGCAGAGTGAGTAAAGGTAGTGGAGGGGGAGGTAGGTGTGGTCCCCAGGTGAAGCGGGAGGAAGGGAGGAGGGTCCAGGAGTATCTTGGGAGTGGGAACTGACAGGCATGGATGATGCCTAAAAGTGAGACAGACATTTGGGAGGCTCTCAGGCCCACTGTCTGTCCCAGCTCGCTACAAGAGCCAGGGATGGAGATGATGCAGTGTGAGGAGCGGTGGCTTCTGGGGAGGGAGGAATCAAATGATCTTGTGCTCAAGTTGAACTGGGCACTCAGACAGGCGCAGACGCCTGGAGGTTGGGATAGACCAAAAGTCTGGGGTCAGGAAGGAAGGCTTTTCCAGGAGACAGGGACTTATGCAAAGGGGAACCAAGATCTATGTAGCAGAGGTGGGTGGGTGATGGACAATTCAGGTGACGGACCTGGGAAGGAAGGGGTGTGTGTGTCAACTTTTATTTTCTTAAACGCAACATATGTAGGGTAGGAGTAGTGAGCTAGTCAGCCAGATTCCGCATTGCTTCAAGGTATGTACACTTCTTGCAAGCATACACTGCTCATTGTGGCAGTAGCCACAGGAGCCACAAGGCAGAGCCAGCTCAGTGTCACCAGTGGACAAACTGTTGGCCTTGGGGTGCAATAGAATGTCACTCAGCTTCAGAAAGGAAGGGTGTTCTCACATTTGCTGTCTCGAAACACTGCTGGAGGAAACTTGAAGTTGCTGGATAAAAGCAAGCCAGATACTGGGCCGGGAGAGATGGCCCAGTGGTTAAGAACACTGGCTGCTCTTCTAGAGGACCCAGCACTCACTTGGCAGCTCACAACTGTCTGTAACTTCAGTTCCGGGGCATCCGACACCCTCACACAGACATTATATGCAGTCGAAAACATCAATGCACATGAAAATAAATAAATCTTCAAAACAGAAGTCAGACAAAAAAGGGCAAAGCCAGGGCCAGGGCTTTGTCACACAAACCCTTTGCCTCACAGACATGAGAACCTGAGTCCGGATCCTCAGCACCCCCCCACCCCACGTGAAGCATCTGTAAGCCCAGTGCTCTAGTATTGAGGTGGGAGTCTGAGGCAGGAGAATTCCCTGAAGCTTGTGGGGTGGGCAGCTAGCCTGGTGTACAGAGCAAAGAACAAAGGACTCTGTGTCACCCTGTCTTACCCAGGGTTGTCTTCCAAGCCCACCAGGCACACCGAAGCACGTCCGTGCCTGTATTCACATACATGAACATGAAACAGAACACACACACACACACACACACACACACACACACACACACACACAGGGGGGAGTACATGCTTCCATGCGTATGGAAGACCTGCTGTCATTAGAGCCAAAGAGGAAGTAGTACAGTGCTGGAGAGGAGGCAGGGAGTCATGGGGACAGCCCTTGCAGCCTGGGCTATGCTAATGTTCTGGAGATAGATGGTACAGATGGTTGTGTAACAACGCGAACACACTTAATGCCACCAAATTACACAATTAAAACCGGCAAATTGTATGTTATGATATTGTAACACAATTAAAAACTAAGATCCCAGACTCTGGAGCCAGTTATTTCGCTATCATTTCTTGGGTGTGCAGCTTAAGGAGAAAGGGCGGTGGGGTGTGTGTGTGTGTGTGTGTGTGTGTGTGTGATAATTAACGGAGCATTTGCTCCAGTCAAATGCCACCTACTAAATCAAAACTATACTTTGAATTCTAATAAGAGTGACTAACTCTGCCTAGGAGAGGTGGGAAGGGAGAACCAGGGAGGGGCTGGGCTCTGGAGCATGAATAGGAGTCCTTGAGGAAAGCAACGATCTCACAAGGTGAAGCAAGAAGAAACAGACTTTAAAGAAGAAGTGAGACAGGATCAAATCCTCGCTCGCTCATTAGCTGTGTGAGCTACAGCATCCAGCTACTCCCCACCTCAGCCTATAGATTAAGTTTAATAGAACAACAACAACAACAACAACAACAACAAAACTGCATTGGGGTTACTGCAGAGATTGGCCTGGAGGACCGAGTGATCAATACACGGTGAGCAGAATCCTCTTGCTTGTGGGCACTTGTGTTCCGAAGGCAGAGGCCAGCCAAGGGCTGACAGGACTGCAGGTGTGCTCAGGAATTCCGCAGGCTCAGTCAAGTTCATGGGAGCCCAGAGCCTTGCCCGCCCCACCCTCGGCAGAAGGTCTGGGTCCCAGCTCCATCGAGAGGTGTGGCAGAGGAGGGAGGTCCCTGGAACCTTCCTGGACTGCTGTTCCCAAGTCAGCGCCAAGGGTGAGTACCATAACCCCTGAGAGACCCAAGTGCAGAGTCTCAGGGCAGCTCATTACACCCTGTGTCCCAGTGACTATATGGTTAGGAACTCTGCCAGCTCTGTCAAGTTCATGGGGCTCAGACCCAACCAAGTCCTCCTTGAGGTGACCTTAGGCATAACACACACACACACACACACACACACACACCCCTCTGAGCCTTGGTTTTCCCATTGGGATCATAGGCTGCTAGGGCTACGGGTAAATTTAGATGAACTAATAGCTTATAGGACCCTTGGCTGCTGTGGGGATGGGGCATGACAGTGAAGGTGACCGTCTCAGTGCTCACCGGAGTCTCAGGAAGGCTTTAATCCTTTTTGATGCCCCTGGCTCATTACTGTCAAGGACTGGCTCTGGAGCGTCTTTGGTGTATCCTCGTCAGCTCTTGGTTTACTCAAGCCTTTTAGGAGTGTAGGTCTTAGTGGATAGGCTGCAGCTGGAAGCGGCTGACTTAGAAGCCCTCAGAGTGCAGCCTCTGGCCCCACGGTCCCAGCCTCATCAGGGGTCTTCACAGACACACACACATTCTCAGACTCTGGACCAGACCCTTAAAGCAAGCTTGGGGGCACCCCTCAAGTGATGCTGATACTTGAAGTCAGAGCCATTGCTAGGGTTCCACCCTCCCGTGCACTCTTGGAGTGGGGTGGGGGGTAGGGGAGGATGGGGGGGGTTGTGGGGGGTTGGGGGGTGGAGGTGGCCCTGTGTCCCAGCTGAGAGCATTCTGCCAGCAGGAGGCTCAGACCCAGCCGAGTCTCTCTGTGACTATGGCATGGGCGGGGACTCTTCCCTCAGCCTCAACAGCAGGGTGGATGCCAGGGGATCTGCATAGCTCATTAGCTTGTCTCTGGGCTTCAATCCCTCTTAATTAGTTTTGCAAAAATTATTCATTAAAAAAACCTCAAATTCATTACAAATCAAACATGGATTCTTGCTAAGTTTATGTGTGTGTGTGTGTGTGTGTGTGTGTGTGTGTGTGTGTGTGCGCACACGGCGTGCGCGTGCGCAGATGTATATATATGTGAAGATACGAGTACATGCGTGTGTTCATATGTATGGAGGTCAGAGGATAGCCTTCAGTCTTGTACACTGGTCTGGAATCTGCCAGTTAATCTAGGCTGTCTGTCCAGCAAGCCCCAGGAATCTATCTGTCTCTACCTCCTCAGCCCTGGAATTATAGGTATGCACCACCATGCCTGACCTTTTTTAAAAATGTGGGTTCTGGAATTGAACTCAGATCTTTAGAACTTTACTGACTAAACTATCTCCCCAGCTGCATGTCTCAGGGCCCACAGCTGGCAGTTTTGATGGCCAGGATGGACTATTGTAGACCTGTCCTGGCAGCTGGGTAGCCAGGGAGACAGCAGCGTCCACTGCTGGTGAAGATGTGGTTAAGACCAGTGTCTGATTCAGGACTGGTCCAGTCTGAGGACATTGGGTTACACGTCTCATGGTCTCTGATGCCTGAACTCTCTAGGCATTAGATCTCTTGGAGCTGGTGGTTGTAAGCTGTCTGACACGGGTGCTGAGAACCAAACTCAGGTCCTTCGTAAGAGCAGCAAGGGCCCTTAGCTGCCCATCCATCTCTCCAGACCCGAGGCGTCTTTATTCGATATCCCCTGGTCCTATCTCTTTAATAATTCTCAGAACTCTGGGATGAAATTCTCAGCGCTGCCCCCCACCTCTACCCCAGGAGAAGCTAGCAAGAGAGCTGACTGGAGGGCTGGAGCCAGGAGGGTGTGTGTGTGTGTGTGTGTGTGTGTGTGTGTGTGTGTGTCTGTCCAGAGATGTCAGGCCTAGAGTCTGGACCACCTCCTGATCCTCTCTCCCACCATCTCCATCCTCCCCGGGTGCCTTGCCTGCTGGGAGCAGCCCCATTTGGAGCCAAGTAAATTTATGGCATAATTCCGCATGGAAATGCATGGAAATACTGCCAATTACCATCAAGGCAGGAGGGGGAGGCTGCGTCCCCCATGCCCTCCTTGGTCTGCTGTCTGCTGGCTCCCAGCCTTCCCGAAACCACAGGGAGCTAGGAGCCAGCCTGCATGGCCCAGATTATCGGAGTGGGGACATTTGTATAAAACTCCTGATTCATCTCACCTGGCGTCGGTGGTTTGTGGCAGGAAGGGCTCCTTCACGTTAAACGTGAAGCGGACCTGGAAAATGTCATTCCCCAGCCTCAGCAAAGCCGACAGCTGATGCGACTTATCTAACTGCAAATCAGTTCATCAAACTTGGGTAGGGCTCAGCCGCTGGAAAGACTGGGATGGAGGGGCGGGGGGGGGGGGGCGGTGGGAAGTCTGATACAATAGGGTCTGTTTAAAATGGAAAGGCTCAGAAGATTTGGGGGATGCTGTAAGGGGAGTCTTATTGGGGGGTGGGGGACTTGTTTAGCAGGTGCTGAGCCAAGCTGGGGGGAGGGGCACCAGCTGACCAAGTTCCCTGAGTGTAAGCCTACAGAAGCAGGAGGGCGGAGCCTCTGCCCACTTTCAGAATCTGCTCTGTGCTGGCCACATGTGCTGGTGGAGCCTTGTCCATCCTGTCCACGAGGAAGGATGCCATCCACTATGTGCTTCTGAGGGGTTGCAGTAAGGGTGATGTAAGGCCCTACCCCATCTCTGAAAGCCTCACAGTCTAAGGAAAGAGGCAGGCAGAGATACGGGAGCATGGAGCCTATGACAGGGCTATGTGTGAGAGTCTCAGGGTGGACTCAAGTCTCAAGGTAAGAGGTCAGGGTGAGAGAGGCTCATGGCAAAGCGCTCAGACCCCATGGTCACATGAGCTTGGTTCGAACCTGGGTCCTGTCATTTGCTTGCCAAGTGCGTGTGCTCTTGGGTGAGTCATGACCCGTCTCTGAACTCTACTTCCTCACTTGTGAAATGGGAAACAACTCCTTTTGAGGAGAGGATGGCTAACATTGTGTATGTGATGTTTGGCGTTAGGGTTGGCATACTGTAAGTGATTGGGGCGGGGGACGGTGGGTCACATAAACCGAAGGAATCTGTGAAGTCTGGTGAGGCGGTGGGAGGCCATCAAGGCTTTGGCAGATGGGAAAGGCTTTAATTGATACACAGGTGAAGGAATGGGCCCTAATAATGAAGAGGGACCCGCATGGAAGCTGGCTGGCTGATGTCACCATCCCCACCACAGTTGCTGGAGGGGCAGAAGGGCAGGTCCCCAGGACTGGACTGCCAGGGGCTTGTCTCTGAAGAGCAGCTTTTCTCTCCTCTATCAGCTGCTCCTTACTCCTCTCTCCCTTTCTTCGTGCAGCTCCCCTCCTCCATGAGTGTGTAATCATTTGGCCTGAGCTGGGTTAGAGACCATCTCAGCAGTGGGCAGCACTGAGACCCAAGCAGGATAAGAAGGGATGCCCCGTGTTGTCCTTTTGGGATATAATGCTCCATCCTGCCCATCCCAGGATGCCCTCTTTCCCTATTGTCAGCTAAGCTCCCAGGAAAGGGGCGGGGCGGAGGTGGGTGGGATTCTAGTTCCTGGAGGGAGGAAAGAGCCAGAGCTGTAATTGGCTGGGATGGAGGGACTGTGTGTGGGCCAAGGTGAGGCTTGGCAGTGAGATAAGGACTACTTGGGCAAGGTCCCCTAAAGCAGGCCATTGATATTCTGGATCTAACTCGATGGAGCAGGAAGACAGAGGCTCATGGGGGAAACTGAGGCAGCAGCATCAGGAAAGAGTTGTGGAGGTATGGCTCCAGCTGTGGCAAGACTAGGGTTCTCCCCAGGCGTTCAGTCTCAGGGGTCCAGGCTATTGGGTACCTTCAGCTTGAGTGGAACATTCTTCAGAGGTCCAGGTGACCATGGAGGACAGCCTACCTACTCCAAGAAGTCATCCCCTTGGGTCAAGGGCCATTCCTAGCTTTGCAGAGCCTCTTCATGTTCCTATCACTTTAGCTAGACACGAAGCTGCAATTAACTGAAAACTTATTATATGCCAGGCTGTGGGCCAGCACTTAACATATATTAATTTATTTAAGTCTTTATCAACTTGAAGAGACAGACTTGAGGAAAATTAACTCTTCTTCCCCTCCCTGTACAAATGGATTCTGAGTGGCTGGATAATTGCACAAGGTCTTATTTCAAAGTCACCTCTGCAGAAAATCCTACCTTGGGTGCTAACGCCATGGTTCAGTGGGGAAAGTGCATTTGGCATAGGCGTGAGGACCCTAGTTCAAATCCACGCATCTCCTGTAAAAGCCGGGGTGACGATGCACTTGTAACCCTAGTGCCAAGGGTATAGAAGCAGGTAGATCTTGGGGCTCATTGCCAGCCAGCCTATCTGATGGTTTGGGTGAGGAGAGAGAGAGAGAGAGAGAGAGAGAGAGAGAGAGAGAGAGAGAGAGAAAGAGAGACAGAGACACATATAGAGACAGAGAAACACAGAGACAGACTGAGAGACATACAGAGACAGAGAGACAGAGAAAGACACACACACACACACACACACACACACACACACACAGAGTCCCTGTTTCAAAGATAAGGTGGACAGTACAAAGAAGAGACACTGGAGTCAATCTCTGATCTCCACATAGGTGTGCAAGTATATACAACACACACACACACACACACACACACACACACACACACCACCACCACCACCACCACCACCACCACCACCACCTTTTCCTTCAGTTCCTCCCTCTTTCTCTCCCACCCTCCTCTCCCTCCAGGCTTGTCTGCCTTATGGCTGTGTTTTCTTTTTGATTTGTTTATTGTCTGCCTTCCAGTTACTGGGTAAGCTCCACGATGGCAGGGGCTTTGCCGTCCCATTCTCACAGCGTCTCCAACAAGGAATACATTTGTTGAATGGATGAGAATGGATGAATAAATGCATGAACGAATGAGTGAGTGAATGCTGCCTGCCTAATTTTGACAGAGCATGGATTCCAACCAGGTGTCTGCTTCTAAAAAGCCCTACCTGTTTGCAGCCATTGAATAACACGGCCAGCCACTGTCAAGGGCAAAGCAGGTGAGAGGGAGGGAGGGAATTAAAGCTTATAAAATGAACAGCATTGAGTCAGAGAGGCAAAATACAGACCCCGGTCCTTCCTTGCAGTGACCTTTTTAGTACTGGGACAGAGGTAGGATGGGGAAGGGCTGTCCCCAGATCCTTACCTATAATGGGACCTGGGGGAATCTGTCATCTCTGGGGAGCGGGAAGCATGCAGCCTGCAGAAGCTGGCTGGAGCCTCTGCAAGGCTGGGCACTGCACCCTGAGTTCAGACATTCATTAGGATTTGGGCCAGGGGGAGGGAGTCTATTTGTCTGGCAATGACAGGAACCGGGGAGAAGGGCTGCTGGAGATGAGTGGCAGGAGAGATAAGCCTGATGTGTGACTTCTGATGCTTGGTTGGTTTGAAAATGAGTCCTGGGCCCAGATATGGGATTGACAGTGGGATCAGAGAGGGCTGTTCAGCTTTCTGCCTTCTGCTTTTGAAAGGGGGTCCCTGGAGGATGAAACTGGGTCCTAGTGCCAGAGGGATGAGCTGGCTGGGCCAAGGGTCACCTTGGCTAAGCTGCTGGGCACAGAGGGGATCCTGAGATTGCGTGTTTGGGAGACAGCCTCAGTGTCTCTGGGCAGGCCTTTTCTTTTCTTTTGAAAGCCAGAGGGCTTGCTGGTGGTGCCGGCCAGTTGTCCAGCCTCCACATACCTGTCTTTATGTCCCCTCTGTCTTTTTTCCCAGTTATGTGTGAGAAAACTGTGGGATAGGGACACCTGAGTGGACCTTTTGTCCTGCTGGGAGCCATGAGCAGGGAGGAAGGTCAGGCTATGGATTTCACCTCTTGTCCTTCTGGCTGAGTGGTTGGAGGTTATCACCCTCTGCGAAGGCCTTAGACACGGTCCTTCTTAAGCCTTTATGTCAGCTGCTTGCTCAGTCAGGCTCAGGTCCTGTGCTGCACTCTGTTGACACCCTGGGGTCACACTCTATGTCATACTCTGTTGACATCCGTACTAATTTCAGTTAAATGTGAATGCGACACCTGCTTCTTGCTAGGATCATCATAGACCACTTTCAGGAAAGTTGTTCCAAGTGTCCCTTGCTTTAGTGGTGTTTGGGGGAGGCAGACCCAGGGATGCCCCACTCTCCAACCTCCTCTTCAGTCACCACCTACAGGGTTGTCATGGTCTTTGCCATCCCTTGTGTTCTGGGTGAGCTTCTCTCTCTCTCTCTCTCTCTCTCTCTCTCTCTCTCTCTCTCTCTCTCTCTTTAAAAAAGATTTTATTTATTTATTATATATACAGCATTCTGCCTGCAGGCTACAAGCAAGTACCAGATTTCTTTATAGATGGTTGTGAGCCACCATGTGGTTGGCTGGGAATTGAACTCATGACCTTTGGAAGAGTAGTAGTCAGTGCTCTTAACCTCTGAGCCATCTCTCCAGCCCCTGGATGAGCTTATCATTGCCAATCAACCTTGAGCTTCCGGATGGTCCAGATCACCCCACTGAGCTGGGGGCTGCAATCAACAGTCCGGTGTGTCCCTATCTGCAGGCCTCCTGTTCCTTGCCTGTCTTGGTCTTTTGTTTGATCTTAGTGGTGTGGACCAAGAGGGCTTGGGTGACTAGAGCTGATGGAAGAGAAAGGAAAGGATGCGGGAAAGAAACCTAAGTGTGAGCTGGGAGTGCTGCTGCTGTCTCTCTTCCAGGAATTGCAGACGCCATTCCAAAGTGTAGGCTGCAGCTGTGTGGGCCATGGAGGCCGCCAGGGCTCCAGGAAGATGCTGAATCAGTCCTCTGGATCCGCATGGTCAGGGCTCTACTCACAGGAGCCCTCCTCTCTCCCTGACTTCCGGGGGCAATTGCTTTGTAGGGAAGGAAGTAAGGTGCAAGGAGATGAACAGCTTCCGTGGGCTGCCTGGCTCAAGGCTGAGGCAAAGGCTCACCTACAAGTGCCACTAGGAGCCTCCGGAGCCTGGACCTCTGAGAGGGTCTCTTGTGTTCCCTGGTAGTAGAACTTCTGCCTAGGCTTCTTTATCCAGCCACCGCCCTGCAGTTCTAACCAGAGCAGGACTAAATGAAGACAGCAAAACTTGTGCAGCAATAGAAACAGGAAGAGCTGCTTCCACAGCACCCTCTAAAGCCCAGGAAGAAGCAAGGAGGCAGCTTTGGTGCCTGGGCTTTCAGTAACATTAACTTCTTACCTGAGCAAGTTGGTCCAGCCTTAGGGCCAAGAGTGAGTCCCATCACTGGGGGTTGGGGAGTGGGTGAGCATGATAGACCCAACTCTGCCTTCTCATCCTCTCTGCCCAGGACCTCAAACTTCTCATCTGTAGAATGGGGGAAGCGATAATGTGGTGAGCAGCAGGTGCCAGCACTCAGTGCATGGAGGTCTTATGCAGTGACGTCTCTTAGCATCCCTGATTGCCAGGGAGGACGTGGAGGCTCAAAGAGGGGAAGCGATCTGTTCAAGTTTGTGGCGCCTACATCAAGTCTGTCTAGTCTCATGGTCCTTACACCTTCTCTGCCCATCTTCTTGAGATGTTTGAGGAAAGCCATACTCCTGCCAGCTCTGCACTGGGGCCATTTCACAAGATGGCTGTTGCTCAGCATGGGGACAGGACCCCATGGCTGTGGGCTTGGCCGAGTAGGTGCTTTGAACAATAGGACAGTAATGAATTTGGTGCAAGCCCAAAGCTTGCTTCTGGAAGACAGAGGCTGTGGAGCAGAGCCAAGCCCCCTCAGGTAATTCTCTGTCTCGTGTCCAGTTGGCCATGGAGCTCCGGGAGGAGGGCAGGGGCTATTGAGGTTTGGATGTAAAATCCCCACCACAGGCTTGCATTTTGAAATCTTCCTCCACAGCTTGTGGTGCTTTCTGGGGGAAGTCTGCAGATCTTTTGGGAGGTGTGGCCTCACTGATGAAGCAGCTCACTGGTCAGGGGAGGTGGTACTCAGACCTGCTTCCTGTTCTGTTGTGGTGCCAATCACCTCTGTCACAGGCTTCCATTGCTATGTGCTGAGCAGCTTGGCCAAACCCTTCCCACCATGTTGGACTGAACACTCTGGAACAGCTGGAAGGGGCCTTCTTCTCTTCCTTGTGTTATATCTATCAGGTATTATGGTCCCCATGATGCAAAGCCCACGTCTGCTCTGTCTCTGTAGGCCAGGCCCAGCCCAGGGCAGGCACACACAGTTTGCTGTCATTGGCAAGAGTGACTCAGTGGGCTCAGAAGAGGATTACCAAGCCAGGACCTCTCTCGGCCTGTCCTACTCCCAATCTTCCCTACGGCTCCTAGAAGCTGGCTCTGATTCCCAGGACTACACACCAAAGCCCTTCTTTCTTTCTTTCTTTCTTTCTTTCTTTCTTTCTTTCTTTCTTTCTTTCTTCCTTCCTTCCTTCCTTCCTTCCTTCCTTCCTTCCTTCTTTCCTTTCTCTTCCTCCTCCTCTTCTTCTTCTTTTTCTTCTTCTTCTTCAAGATTTATTTATTTATTATGTATACAGTGTTCTGCCTGCATGTAATGTCTGTAGTCCAGAAGAGGGCACAGATCTCATTATAGATGGTTGTGAGCCATCTTGTGGTTGCTGGGAATTGAACTCAGGACCTATGGAAGAGCAGTCAGTACTCTTAAGCTCTGAGCCATCTCTCCAGTCCCCAAAGCCCTCTTTTTCTAGAATGAATCACTTGAGTCCCTTCTTCTTCTTCTTCTTCTTCTTCTTCTTCTTCTTCTTCTTCTTCTTCTTCTTCTTCTTCTGTTTTTCAAGACAGGGTTTCTCTGTGTTAGCCTTGGCTGTCTTGGACTTGCTTTGTAGACCAAGCTGGCCTCAAACTCACAGTGATCTGCCTGCCTCTGCCTCCCCTTGCCCCCTACGAGTGCTGGGATTAAAGGCATGCGCCACTATTGGTGGCCACTTGAGTTCCTTTTTCCCTTCTTCTTTGTCCCTCCCACTGTCCCTTGGTCATGTCCTTGTGTGGCTCCAGCTAGGCCTTGCCAGAGCCCCCAGTGGTCTTGGACCATCCCCACCACTCAGACCTAAGGATGGCTGGACTCAGGTACCTGGATCCCAGGCCTTTCTCCTCCTCCTTCATTACAGTGAATTCCCACATTTGACAGAAGGGTCACTTTGATTTTTACATTTAAATTCAATTTAATATTTGAATAGGCAATAAATTCTC
Source organism: Acomys minous (assembly GCF_964271855.1). Taxonomy (NCBI): domain Eukaryota; kingdom Metazoa; phylum Chordata; class Mammalia; order Rodentia; family Muridae; genus Acomys; species Acomys minous. The sequence continues at coordinate 101,659,455 of NC_140487.1, read as the reverse complement.
ATGGTTCAAGGATATCTACAATGCGAAGTTTCCCTCCAGCCCCACCCCCCAGACTCCTAGATTTCTCACTAAGGCTGTATCACCAAGTCTTTGTACTCTTCAGGACAGTTTGGGAAGGCAGAGGCAGGTCTGCACACACACAGAGTTCTGAGCTTTGTCCCTCATGGGGCACTGTCTTTTAGAGCAGTGGTTCTCAACCTGTGGGTTATGACCCCTTTGGGGTTGAATGATCCTTTAGCAGGGGTCACCTAAGACCATTGGAAATATCAGATATTTACATAATGATTCATAACAGTTTCAAAATTACAATTAGGAAGTGGCAATGAAAATAATTTTATGGTTGGAGGTCACCCAGGAACTGTATTAAAGGGTCACAGCATTAGAAAGGTTTAGAACCACTGTTTTATATAGATGGTACCCTTTTTTTTGTTCTTGGAGATAGAACTCATACATGATAAAATTCACCCTTTAAAAGCTCACATATATATATGTGGATGTTTTTGCCTGCAGGTATGTATTATGCGTCATGTGCGTGCAGTGTCAATGGCGGCCAGAAGAGGGAACTAGATCCCCTGGAGCTGTAGATACACACAGCTATGAGTCACTATATGAGTTCTGGCAACTGAGCCTAGGTCCTCTGAAAGAGCAGTCATCACTCTTAACACCTGAGCCATCTCTCCAACTCCATTATTTATCTTTTAACTTCGCTGTCCTAAAGAAGTTTTCTACTTTTATATAGGCAAAATAGCCTCCCGACTCCTCTCTTCTGAGGGCCTTGTCAGAGGACTTTTCACACACTAAAACTTATAAAAAAAATTTATCTGTGGTTCCTTTTAGGCCAATTATGTCATTAAAAACATCTCAATCTTTGATCCACCTACATCTTGCGTTGGAATAAGGCATGCCATATGGATCTAATTTTACGTTTTCTCAATGGCTAATTGAGTATCCTAATAATATTTATAAGTGGCTCATCTTCTCAGTGATTTTTGTTTTCCTCCCCAACTTTATTGAAGTACAGCTGACAAATAAACCTTATACATTTGGGGTGCATATTATATTTTGCTTTGGGCATACATTATGAAATGTTAAATCAAGTCAATTAACGTATCCATCCCCTCATCATTATCATGGTTTAAATGATAATATTAAACGTCCCTCATGGTATCACAGTTGGTGGAGTTTTTAGGGAGTTCTGGAAACTTCAGGAGGTGGGGCCCATGATCATGGGTGCACGTCTTAATGAGTGCAATCATTGGCTTCTTCCAGGCTTTCACCGTGCTCCCCATCTGCTGGGATGTCAGCAGTGGTGGTCCCCCACCACGTGCTCTTGCCGTCACGATGTTCTGTTTAAGTGTGTAGGGCCAAGCATGCATGGTCTGAACCTTCTGAGGTCCTGAACTTAAATCCATATCTCCTTCCGTAGCTACAAGGTGGCCGTAGTGGGGTATGTCTGTCAGGTGTTCTGTCGAAGCAATGAGAAAAGCAGCTTTATGATTTCAATGTGAAATATCCCCTGCAGACTAATGTATTTGAGCAGTCGGTCCCTGGAGAGTGGTGATGTTTGGGGAGGCTGCAGAACCTTTAGGATGCAGAGCATCAGTGGTAGGGATGGATCACTGAGGGACCAGCCTTGAGGGTTATAGTCTGTCTGTGCCTCAGGCTGAGCTCTTAGCTTTCCCGTTCCAGCAAGATGTAAACAAGCCGGGGCAAAGAGAGCTCTTCTGGAAGATTCTGCCTCCACAGACAGGGGGCCATGCTTTCCCTGCCATGACCCTTACAAGTTCTTCCTCCCTTGAGTATTTGGTCAGAGCAACAAAGTAACTAACACAGCAGCAGAGGCACTTACACACATTCTTGAAGTAAGACCATTTACAATCTAACCTCCTGGTGATTTTCAGATAACCAAAGAAACCAGTCCATCCAAGACCAGGTTGGTAAAGCCATGGATTAATTGGGGTTACTTTTGGAGCATGGGTGACACAAGGCAGGTGCATCACTGAACAGCCCCACCCCAGCACAGATGGTACCTCATGCAGGCAGCATTTACAGCTCGCCATATAGCTTGCAGACAGCTGTCCCACCAGAGTCTCCTCCCTCTGCCTTCACTGGTGTTCACTGATTACGTAACTTCCAGGTGGGGCCTGGTGAATTTTATCTCAGGTGATTCATGAACCCCCTTCCCAACCTCCAGGAGTGATGCTCCGTTCTAGAAGAAACCATATTGTTTTATTGTTGTCACTATAACAGAGTGCCTGAGGGAATTATATGGGAAGAAAGGTTTCCCAAGGGCTCACAGTCTGGAGAGTTTCAGTTTGTAACCCGATGGTCTGTTGACTCAGCACGTCAGATGAGGCAGGGTATCATGGTTGGAGGACACAGCAGAGGTAAACCATGGCATCTTCTCCTTTGCAGCCCAGTGTTAAAATATCTTTTATCTAATTTTCATCTCCTAGGCTTACTACCTCCATCTGCTAACCTAGGCCTAGTCCTGGAAGCTTCTAGCCTCCTTGTAACCATATCACGAGGCTGGCTACACGGCAGGAAGCACTCTTTAATGCCTCTCCTTTCCTGCATCTCCTTGCCGCCTCTCAGTCCTGGTAACTGTCATTCTATGCTCTGCTTCTGTGAGTTCAACTCTTTTAAGTTCTAGGTATAAATGAAACCACGTAAGGCTTTCCATGCCTGGCCTATTTCATTTGGCATAAAAGCCTTCAGGATTCCCAGACTCCTATTTCCCAGCATCTTAAAGTAAGGAACATCTCTCCACAGGGTCTTGTGGATGAAATGTGGGGTTACAAAAATACTTGGGAGTACTGGAGACCAATACTGATCCAAAATCAAACGTGTACTGGATCCAGGGTGTGTAGGCAGTGCTTGCCTGTGTTGTGTCATGTGACTTCACTGCAGCCTTGGTTCTGCACACATGACATCAGCTTTTTGCACTGGTGCAGGCTGTCACAGCACACAACACCAGTGGACACTGCCAGAGAGACGCCTTGGCTGAGCGTGGAGACGATTCTGTGTTATGAACCGCACTGTTCTTTACTGTGCACACAGAGCTTGCGGCTCTTGTAGAAAGAGAATGTTTCATTACAGAAAGTAGGCTTTTAATATTTTCCTACCCCCATTCCCCAGCATGTGAGTATCAAGTGGGGTATAGCTTTGGATTATATTGTGTTAGAATGTTTGACTTTAAAAATTACTGTTTGAGTTGCTGACTTGAATTTCATACAAAAAAAAATCAAGTCATTAAATGAATTTTGGCTGGATACAGGGACAGACTTTCCAACAGTCTCTGAAGTGGCCCTATGCATACTTCTGCCATTTTGTGCTAAGTATTTATGCAAAACAGTATTCTCAGTATTGGCAATAATAGATCAATAATATGAATCTATTATGGAAATATTCAAGAAGTTCCATGTCCTTCAGCACCAAATTTATTCTTTAATTAAGAATAAACTAGCACATACAACTCAGTAGCATGCATGTTTGCATTTGTTTTTAATGCAACAGTAAAATTCTATATGTAGTAGGGAGTTGTTTTTAAATAAACTTCTTTATGATTTATTACCAGTAACTGTTTGATTTATATACCTATTTTATATCCTTATATACCTAGAGTCTTGTGGAAGGAGGTTGTAAGTGGGAAAGAAGTTCAGAAATCCTGCTCTGTTCAGAGGCTGAATAGTGGGCTGGGAGTTGGCTCAGGTGCCAAGCAGGTTGCCATGTGATCATGTGCACCAGAATACCATCCCCAGTGCCCATGAAAAGTCAAGACATGCTAGTGTGCACTTGCCATCTCAGAGCTGGGGAGGTAGCTAGCCAGCCTAGCATGCACGCACGCACACACACACACATGTGTACCCATACCCCCCACACCCTCACATGCACACACGCACACACACATGCATGCATGCAAACACATGCACGCATGCACACATGTGCACTCACACACACACACACACACACACACACACACACACACACACCCTCACACACATGTGCACCCACATCCCCACACTCCCACACGCACCCACACACACACAGCACATACATGTGTACCTGCACACACATTTAAAGGCTGCATGGTATTCCATCACGTATGTAATTCATATTTTATGTACCCATTCATCCACTGATGAACACTCAGTGTGATCCCACATCGTGGCTAGTTTGATTAGCATGGGGAGCAGATGTTGCTTTGAGAATTTGGTTTCAGTCCCTTAGCTGCATACCCAGAAGCAGAAATGCCAGATCATATACTAGTTCTTTAAAAAAAATTTTTTTTGGAGGAACTTCTGTACTATTCCCCATTCTGATTATGCCAGTTTGCATCCCCATAATATACAAGTGTTCCCTTCTCCCCGCATTCTTATCAACATTCCAGGTATTTTATCTTTTTGGTTGCAATTGTAAATGTCATCTGTTTTCCCATTACATGCTCCAGCTGGTTGTCACTGTAAAATATGGAGGCCATTGATTTTTGCATATTAATTTTGAAGCTGGCCACATCACTAAATTTCCATTTTCTTGGTAGTCCTCTTTCAGCCCATCCTCTTGGGTACAGCGTGGATACGCTCGTGTCTTCTGGAAAGAGTGATGATTTCACTCCTCTCATTTCCATTGGAGGGAACTTTCCCCCAAAGGCTTGTGGGTAGACACTTGGTTCTCAGTTGGTGATTGATGGAAGGTGCTGGGCGCTCCACTATGTGGGGCATGGCTGGACGGGCGTATTGGGACTCCTTCCCAGTCACCATGACATAAGCCATCTCTTCCTCCCCTCCCACTCACTTCTGTCATGATGTCCTGCTTGCCACGCACACAAAGAGAAGGGACTGAAAACGCTGAAGCCCCAAGACGCAGTTGTTCCTCCTCGTAAGTTAATCATCCCCAGTGACTTGCCGGAGAGCTGGAAGGCCAACTGACGCAACTCCGCAATCTCGGTACAGACACTTCTCAACTTACATCTTGATAAGCTTGCTGTAAGTTGAAAATAGATAAGTAGAAATGGATTTATAGTACCATACATAGTGTATCTCATATCATAATTCAGCAGCGTATTCGCTGTAGAGGGTGAGTTATTACTCCCGCGATCATGTGACCAACGGGGAGCCGCAGCTCAGGTCACTGCCGAGCACTGCAAGAAAATATCGGGTCACAGTTGTCAGTCCAGGAGCCCTAAGGATATAATCTATATACAGTTTCTACTGGACTCACGTGGCCATTGCTGCACTGTGAGGTCAGAAGTCCTAAACTGAACTGTAAGAGGAGTGGTTTGGTGCGTGGTGCAGTGTTTTTTCTTATCTTATTGCACTAGCTAGTACTTACGCTGTATTTTTAGTACTTATAGAGGGAAGCGGGGAGCTACTGGATGCCCTAGTCTTGCCCTAACTTTAACGGAAACACTTTTAATATCTCCTCAATTGGGGCTAATATATACCATATCAGAAGTAGCTATTTGTTTTTTATTGAACTAAGAGCTTAAAAATTAAGACCGGTGGATGGGCAGTGGCGGCGCACGCCTTTAATCCCAGCACTTGGGAGGCAGATGTAGGTGGATCGCTGTGAGTTCCAGGCCAGCCTGGTCTACAAAGCGAGTCCAGGACAGCCAAGGCTACACAGAGAAACCTGTCTGGAAAAACAAAACAAAACAAAACAAAACAGAACAACAACAACAAAAAGAATGGCTACTATATGCAGATGAATTATACTTAAACTCTCTAATGTAAATTAACAGCTTTCCTGACACCTCCCTCCCTCCCCAGCCTCTACTCTCCCTAGCCTCTCTCTCCTTCCTTCCTTCCTTCCTTCCTTCCTTCCTTCCTTCCTTCCTAGGCAGGCTCTCATGTAACCCAGGCTTGCCTTGAGCTCCATGTACAGTCAAGGATGACCTTGAACTTCGGATCCTCCTGCCTCTGTTTCCCAGGTGCTGAGATTACAGGCCTGTGGCCCAGCACCCCGTTTACATGGGGCTGGGGAATGAAGCCAGAGTCCCGTGCACAATAGACAAGGCCTCTCTCGACCCACTGAGCTGTTTCCTCAGCCCGGCGGAGCATTTCTGTGGCGCCAGTGGCTCATGATGTATTTTCTTCTGTGCTGCTGGATCCTGTTACTATTTCATTTAGATTTGTTCCAGTGAAATTCATGAGTCGGATTGCTATCTGATTCTCTCTCTCTTTCACTCACTCAGAGAGAGAGAGAGAGAGAGAGAGAGAGAGAGAGAGAGAGAGACAGACAGACAGACAGACAGACAGACAGAGGGAAAGAGAAGGAGAGAGGGAAAAGACAGGGAGGGAGGGAGGGAGGGAGGGAGGGAGGAAGGGGGAGCTAGCATGTCCATGCATCTGGGCACTGCTATCAATGTTAATACTATGACACTCTATGAACAGGATCTAGAAACTTCCCTTCTTTTCCCATGCCTTGCAACATTTTAAACAGCGCCCGAGAGATCCACTTAAAGGTCCCAACCCCACCCCGCTGCTGGCATATGTGGACTTACATAGCCCCATTCTTTTTTGCAGTTGTCCAGTGGGGCAATTTACCATAGACCTCAGAGCCAGGGCCTCCCGTGTCCTACCTCCCCGAATCCTGGGACTGTACGCCGGGCAGCCTGCCAGCCTTCCAAATGAAAAGGTCAGCGCAAAGCTGCCTGGGAGCCTACAGCCCAGGGAACAAAGACCTAGGCTTGTCAGGCTGTGAGGTAGGCTACCGAGGCTGGGCTCTGCTTGCTACTGTCTCTCCTCCCTCTCTGGGTAGCTGGGCTGCCCCAAGCCACCCGTCACAACAGCAGCCCGATGCTCCTTCTGTCTTTAGGTCTCTAGGTGGCCACAGGGCCTCTGTCTGGTTCACCTTCTGTTGGGACGCTCTGTGCCCAGTGACGCAGCAGCAGGCGAGCGGTGTCTATTCTTTTCCATTTTGCCCAAGGTTGCTCCTTGCTGACACTCCATAAACTCCACCTCATAAGCTGCAGGTATCTCTCCTCACCCGCCCCATCCTCTCTCTTGCTCCCGCCCCTTCAAGCCTGCTGGCACAGTTTAATTTCCAGCCCTGGTATTTCTTCCTAGCCCGTGACAACCTCAGGTGGAAGCAATTTCACCGTCTTGTAACTCACCAGGTCATTATAATTAGTATCCGGGCACCTGGGGCGAGGGCGGAAGGAACAGAAGAAAGAGTTGATCCAGTCAGGCAGGCAGAGAGCAGCCTTGGTGGACACAGGAGGGGAGGTGTGGGCACCCCCTCCTCTGCTTCAGCTTGTAAGTAAGAGTTTCCCAGGGTCCTGAGTTTACTGGCTCCCGTTCCCCTTTGCCTGGTAAGTGGGAAGAATTTGCAGTGAGATGGGCAATCCCGGTCTTGGGTTCCCATAGCAGTTAGCTATGACTTGAGAGTGGGGTTCTAGGGACCCACTTCACCTGAACTGAGGCCCAGTTCAGGTGAGAGGCTCAGGAAGGAGAAAGTGGCTCAGTCCCTCTTTTTTCCCTTCTGCACCCAAGGGCCACTCTCCAAGAATGTGCCCTACGTGGCCCTGAGTCCTTGCCATCTCAGAGTCTGAGTAGTGGCAACAGTGAGGCCAGGCTAGGGACATGCAGGGCATGGCAAGGTGTGTGTGTGTGTGTGTGTGTGTGTGTGTGTGTGTGTGTGAGAGAGAGAGAGAGAGAGAGAGAGAGAGAGAGAGAGAGAGAGAGAGAGAGAGATAACAGAACACATCAGGAAGCAAAGCTATTCTTTATGCTGGGAAAGGGGTTTGGGCTCAGGGAAGAAAGGAGCTTGAACTCAGGATGTTGAGTCAGTGTCTCAAAGGTCAGAAAAGTCCCCCAGCAGGACAGAAGTCACCCTAAGAAGCCTGGAGTTGGAAGACTGGGTCTCCTTCCCAGCTCACAAGCCTCAAATGGCTCTGTTTTCACAACCCCTTGTTTGTGTTTCTAGGCCAAACACTCCACATTAGGCTGGTGGGGCTTCTGAGCTGGAGAACAGGAAAGTGGGCAAGACACACTTGATCCCTGAGGGGAGGGGTGGTCGAAGATGGGATGTGGTTGGCAGATGCACAGATAAAAATCACTAGCTGACCTTCCAAAGGACTTTAGTTCCATTTCCAGCACCAAAAGGGTAGTTCATAACCACTTCTTTTTTTGCTTTTTTTTTTTTTTTTTTTTTTTTTTGGTTTTTTTGAGACAGGGTCTCTCTGTGTTGGCCTTGGCTGTCCTAGACTCACTTTGTAGACCAGGCTGGCCTCGAACTCACAGCAATCCGACTGCCTCTGCCTCCCGAGTGCTGGGATTAAAGGCGTGCGCCACTACGCTAACGCCAGTCCTGGGTTAGGGTGTGTGTGTGTGTGTGTGTGGGTGCATCTGATGCCCCCTTCTGGCCTCCATGGGCACTGCATGTGTAGACATACACACAAGACAAAACACCCACCCACATAAAAATAAAGGACAAAAAAAATTTAAATTCCAAACTCTTCAGAGGCTCATTCATCCTGCTACCCATTCACCCATCTGATATTTACTGAGCCCTTGCTGTGTGGCAGGCAGACATCCAGCACTACAGATGTAGCACTTATCCAATGAGACCGCATTTTCCTCCCATCGAATGTGGTAGGGGCTGAATAGTCATGGCTTCCTCTGAATCAGGTGTCTAATCAGCTGCAGTTTCGGGCGGGATGGGGCTGCGAAACACCCAGCCACCCAAAAATGCTCTAAGACAATAATCAACATAGCCCATGAAGAAATACACATTCGTTCTTGGTTGACGTCACAAAAAGCAGGCTGCAAGCTTAACAGAAAGAGGCAGGACCCAAGTCACATAGGCAGGAAGCACTTGCTCTGAACAGACCGGGTGTCCTCAAGGATGGGGCTGCTCTAGCCCCCACCTCCTGGTCGCTCTGCATCTTCCCTTACCCAACAACGGAAGCAGGACCCGTGGCTGCATTACCGACTGGGACTAGGGTGAGGGATGAACCTGCCCTCTCTCTGCTCCCTTCTCCTCCTGCTGGAAGCTCCCATAGACAGAGACCAGAAGCTCCTGCTATGTGCCCTAGGAGCTAGCCCAGGGCTTGGGCATCCTAGGTAAGGGCTGTGACAGAGCTTTGACGTTCCATCTTTCCCCATCCGTCCCCTCAGGGATCAACTCTGTGTTGCTCACTGTCCGCCCCTACCTACTCTCCAGCTCAGAAGGCTCCTCAGCTTCCCTCCTATCCCCTTCTCGTCTATCTTGGGCTTTTTTCCTGGGGACTCTGGGGTCCCTGGAAGTACCGTCTAGGAGACTTTTCTCATCAGTCACTGAGGGACTCCCAACTTGATTTGGTCTGCACTTAATTCAAGAGGCCTGGGCCACCATTCCTTCTAGGCAGAGCCTTGTAAGGGGACCACTTACAATAATACGATTGTTCTTTGTATCCGGAGGCGGCGGGGGGGGGGGGGCAGCAGGCTGAGGGCCCCCCTGAAGCAGGCCTGCCATTAGAACCCTGCAGAAACAAAGTAATAGCCTGTACAGAGAGCCATTTGTAATGTTTCTGTAATTCCCATGATTCATTAAACAGGAATGGAAAATGATAACATTTCCCCCGGAAAGAACCCCTCTCTGTGGAGCCGCACGCTGCGTTCACTCAGCTCAGCTATTGGATTGACTAAGCATCTTGTTTGTGCTGATGTGAGGAAGGCTCATGCCCAGTGCCATTTGCTTTTTACATCAGCTGAGAAGGAAGCAGGTGATGGTCTGGGGGGCGGGAGAGGGGGGGCAGGGCAGAGGCAGGGCTTGACCTTGTAAAATGGATTTACTGTCCCACCTCGGATGGCTCAGTCTGGCATCTCCTTCAGGTCGAGACCGTTTAGGGCTCGGGGGAGGGGGGTCCATTGAACCAAGGATGGTTCAGTATCCAGGAAGGGAGTACTGGGGCTGGCTTGGATCTGCCTGGGTCTGGGTCCCACACTGACCCTATTCCATCTCAGTGGGGTACCTACTGTGGAAGGTCACACAGCATGCATCCGGCTCTCCTTAGCAGAAGCTCTGGGAGCCCGGGATGCTTGCTGATGTCTCCTTTTGCTTCATGTGGTCTCAGACTGCTCCCTACCCAGTTTCCAGTTTAACACTGGGTATGACCTTATGTCTTTCTTTCTAGGTAGCAGCCAGGTCCTGGGGAGTGTTGGCACAGAGGCCTCCAGTCCTTTTCCTACACCTTCTCTCCCTCCAGGTACCTGTTCTGACTTAGCCTACCACCTCCTGCCCTCCTGCCATGCCTTGCCCTGCTCCCTTACCTGTGTGCTTAGCAAGGTCTCTCCATGGCCACTGTCCTGGAAGGCCATCTCACAACCGCCCTGCTCCTCATGGGCTCAGTCGAGATCTACTGGATGTGTGTGTTCAGGGCCTTTTCCAGGGGAGCCAAGGTTTCTCTTTTCATTTCCCCTCCATACTGGCCTCCCTCTCCCATGTACCCCAGGCCTTCAAGAGGCCCTCTCATGCTTTCTCTCTGCATGCCCCCAGATAGAAATGCTCCCGCCTTCTGGGTGTGTGGCAGTTTCTCAAAGGAGACTCAAGAGGCTTCTGTTGCCACATTGTCCTCATAACTCCCTAGTCTAGCAGGACCTTCTATCAGGACCGTCCTCAGGAGGAGACTGAGGACTCCGTGAGAGTCAGTGACACAGCGTGAACGAATCCCCAGGTCTCTTGGGTGACAGACATGACCCCTGCTGTGGTGGTGGGTAGGGCAGATCACCCACACATTCCTCAACTGGCCTCTCCCGAGCCAGTCATCACTGTCCAGTGCTCAGGCCATAGTGTTTCCTGACTCAGAACTGCTCTGAAGCTCACTACCACCCCACCTGATAGAGTGGCCTTCCTAGAAATGCCATTGACCAGAAGCTGGGCAGGATGGAGCCCAGCTGAGAGCCCCTCCTCCCTCACGTGATACCAGGAACAGAGCTACGCACTAGGAATGGAGAACAGGACTCAGGATTGGGACTCCAGACCTAGTAGATCCAAGGGTTCAAGCCCCACCCCCTCCTCTGTGACTGCCGATTGCCAATACTCCTTGGCAATCAGCACTGCCCAGAGAATGCCCAGCGTCCTGGACCTACTCTAGCCATGAGCCCCAGACATGGGTATAGGAGCCAGGCTCTCCCTAACAGAGCTAAACCCAGCCTGGCTAGGTGTTCAGAGGTGTCGGGATGATTTTTACTAGGGTAAGAGCTGGTCTCTCCCCACTGCCTGAGTGAGCTTTTCTTTGTGGCTCTACCGGGAAAGTTGTTTAGCTGTTCCTTGAATAACTCCCTGGGATGGGGAGGCCCATCCCTAACAGAGTTCTGGATCTGAACACCAGAATCCAAATGCAAGGAGCTTATTGTAGAGGTGACCAGGAAATGGGATGGGGACAGGGCAGTGAGACAAGGGAAAGGAAGAAGCTGTGGAGTGACATGTGTTTACACTGTGGGCATTGAGAGTATAATTTGCAGGTGACCGAGTGGTCTTGCCGACAATCCCCTCAGTCACTGGCTGTGTGACCCTTGGGCATATTCAGCCTTGTGCAGTAGGTTAGCATGCTTCCTTCTCTAGAAAGCATCATGGGTGTTGGGGCAAGCTGAAGGATCTGTTACCCATGACCTTGCTCGTCTCTGGTGCTCGGACACTGTCCACCTTCAACATTTCCTCTCAGGACACTAGTGCCCTCAGACTTCTCACCTCATTCTGCATCCTACTCCTAAAGCTCTGGCTTGTGTCCCACCCAGTCCACAATGTCAGCCCCTCCCTGCAACCCAGCTCCCCAGGAGTTCCCATCACCTGCTTTGGCTCCTCCCACCCAGCCTTTTCCCTTTGCCAATGCAAGCTTTTCAAACTCTCATTGCCCTGGTCACATCGCACAAGCATTGATGTGAATCGCCATTACTTGCACGTCAGCTATGTCTTTGTAGAGCATCTTAGAGGACGAGACCGGGGCTACTACTAGTGGTCCTGCACTTAGCAGGTGGGTCAGTGAACTTCCTGTTGCTAAGATCAGTACCTGAGAGAGCCAACTTGAAGGGAGAAAAGGCTATTTTGGCTCATGGGCTCAGAGGTTTCAGACCCTGGTTGTTTAATCCTGTGGTAAGGTGGTGTGGTGGGAGAACATGAGAGAGGAGGCTGCTCGCTTCATGGAAGTCAGGAAGTAGGGGCGGCCACGGGGACCCAACATCCTCTCTATGGCCCACCCTCAGTGACCTCACTTCCGTCCCAAGGTTCACTTCCTAAAGACTCCACGCCAACAGCTAATAGTACCACAGGCTGTTGTAGGACCACTTGACAGGAAGCAAATTAAAGGGAGGAAGGCCTAGTTGGAGGGCATGCAGTCATCCGGTTGGGAAGGATTGTGTCAGGTTTCTCCTTGGCAGGAGAGTGCAGCCAGGACACTATTGCTGGGAGAATAGGTGGACATGAAAGTGCCACACTTCCTCTAGCCAAGTGCCACTTCCTAAAGTCTGGATCCACAACCTTTTAAAGGGAGGGAACTGAGTGTCTAAACACATGTGCCATGTGTGGGGGATTTCATATTTAAAATGTGACCTCTGAGGACCTTTGCGGGGACCTTTGAGATCTGGACCAAAACAGGACCCAGCCACTACACACAGACAGATATGAATTGGCAATGAGACTGGTTCCATCTTTCCTCTGCTAGCAGACTTCCTGGCTCCCTACTGCCCTGAGGGGAGGCCCTGTGCCCACCACTCCAGCATCCTGTGCAGCAGGCTCTGTCCTGGAGGACCTCTCCAGATATGAGTTCCAGAATGTTCTTTCCCGGATGTCCATCTACCCATGCAGGAGCCCTGTGCATTCCTTCCTGGGATCTAGCAAGATAATAAGGCCAGCAGGCAAGGACTGAGGCAGCCTAGGGTACCAGTAGGGCGGGAACAACAGTGGGAGATCAAGAACAGCCATGAGCTAATATCCATCCCATCACAGGCATTTGTATCCCAGTGCTCAGCACATGTGGGATATGCTGGTCTCACTGGGGCGCTGCTGAAGGAATGCAGCCTGCCTTGCACGTAGCACCCGCCTGCTGTCATTCCCCACGTCACCTCCTCCATGAAGTGCGCAAGGATTCTGCCCACAGGATGGACTCTTGTCTCCTTCTATGCCTTAACATTTTGGATTCCTGTTGGGCTAGTTGTGCTCCCTTAGAAAATGAGCCCTTGCAAGATGCAAGCTCACATTCCCAGGAGACACAGCATACCTCATCTCACTTAATGCATATGTTATCTCAATATTTCTCTGTTGTTGAGCAACAGAAGACAAGAGCATATAACAAGTAATTAGAAAGGAGCCATACACGTTAAGTAATGATCTCATAAAAATAGAACCTTGTAATTGAGGTGAATAACAGAGAAATGAAGGAATTGACTCTTGGTCACGCAGGAAATAAGTAGGACTGGGATTTGAACTCGAGACTGGCTGGCTTAGGTATGTGAGCCCATCACCCTTCAGCTACACAGTGCTCAGTTTAATGTGAGTTTCAGGTAAACTATAAATAACTTCCTAACAGTTCTATCTCAAGTTCATAATTGATGGCGTGCTATGGTGTAGGCATGTGTCCCCCAAAGGCTACCGTATTAAAGGCTGGGTCCCCAGGGTGGTGGGGTTGAAGAACCTTTAGGAAGTAGGACTAATTAGGGGGCTCTTAGGATGTTGGGAATGTGCCTTTGATGGAGATTATGGGACCTTGGGCTGTCGAGAAATTTTAATCCAGAACATGGCTGCTTTGGCAAGTGATCACATCCAAAGACTGTTAAGGTCTGTGGGATCTGACTGGAATATAGATACACCTTTAATCCCAGGAGACAGAGGCCAGCAGATCTGAGTTCAAGATCCGCCTGGTATAGATCAAGTTTTAGGTAAAGAAAAGCTTAGGTCCAGGATTGGTGGTGCATGCCTTTAATCCCAGCACGTGAGACAGAGGTAAGCAGATTTCTGACTTCTAGTCAGTTCTGTTCAGGCAGTTCAGTTGAGTCAGTGAGTTGAGAGGCCGTTCAGTTCATGGAACTCAGAGGCGGTTTTACCGGGTGAGTTTTGCAGAGACAGACTGAAGAGAGAACGAGCCAGAGAGTGAGGAGCCAGTAGAACAGATTGCTAGACTTAGCTTGAGTCAGAAACAGCTGAGCCGAACCAGCCAAAGCCAGAATTCAGAAAGAGGCAGAAAGGGTGAGCTTATTCAGCAGTAAGTCTCAGAGGCTGAGAACATTCTAGGCCTAGATAAGATTATATGGAGGCTAGAAGCTTCCAGGACTAGGCCTAGGTTAGCAGATAGAGGTAGTAAGCCTAGGAGATGAAAATTAGATAAAAGATATTTTAACACTGGGCTGCAAAGGAGAAGATGCCATGGTTTACCTCTGCTGTGTCCTCCGACCATGATACCTTGCCTCATCTGACGTGCAAAGTCAACAGACCATTGGGTTACAAACTGAAACTCTCCAAACTGTAAGCCCTTGGGAAACCTTTCTTCCCATATAATTCCCTCAGGCACTCTGTTATAGTGACGACAATAAAACAATAGGTAGAATATTCTATGTTGACAATGGTCCACGGTCTTCCTGCAGGGCTGAGTCTGGGTCTCTCCTTTCTCTTTAGGATGTCCTTATAGGAGACATCTTTGTCTCGTTCACATCTGAGCTCCCCACATACACCCCGGGCCAGGCTCAGATGGTGCTCAGTAAATGCTACACACGTGGGTTGGATTCCTGCAAGACTTTGGCCAGTTTTGATTCACTTTGGTCCTGCTTCTTTGCTTAGCAGCCCCTGAGTGTTTTCAGAGCGAATGGACACTTTGGCTTCTTCTTTACCCTGACCCTGATCTGCTCCAGCTGTGCGAGCTACAGAGCTAAAACGTCTTGCAGGACTAGCTGGGGCAGAACTCTGGCCCAAGGCACATGAGGACCCGGAGAGGAGGACTGTAATTTGAGGACTGTGAGGCAAGGCGTGGTGCTTCCGTTTTACAGACCTGGAAACTCAGCTCTCAAGGCCGTGATGTGCCAGTGTTTGGATGGTCTAAAGGGATGCTCAACACTATGCTGGGAGTGGAGTTTGGAGCTTGGTCTTTCTGATTTGTGTGCCCCCTCCCTAGCCCTGGCCTGTGGACTCCCCAACTCTGGGGTGGGGAAGGGATGAGGCTTGTCAGGTGAAGGATGGGTAATGGTGGCAACGCCCCAGCCAGTGACACGATTGGGAGGAAACTCTAGGGGCCAAGCAGTCCCTCCAAAGCCTCAGGAAAGACCAATTCTGCCATCATGCGCCAGGAGGTAGGGCTGTTTAGGAATGGCTCCTTTGTCGGAAGACTCCAGGCTGCTCTTTCATTGCTTCAGGCTTCTTTCACCCCATTGGGCAAAACCAAAACAAACAAAACAAAACAAACTTCCAAGTCATTCATCAGCCACTAGGCTAATTACAAGCAAGTTCTTGGTCCTTGGCTCTGAAGCTCTGCTGGAGGCCTTTGGGGGACTTTATATGTGCTCCCTGGATGTGCTCCAGGTCTTCCCAGCTTCTAGATTCAGTCCAAAGTCAACTTGTTTAAGATCCAAGGTCAAATAAAGCCTTCTCTGCTCCCAGCCCCAGCCCTAACCTCCACTGCATCTCCAGACTCGATCTCAGCACTCAGGAGGCAATGGCAGGCAGATTGCTATGAGTTCAATGCCCGCCTGGTCTACAAAGCAAGTTTAGGACAGGTAAGTCAACACAGAGAAACTCTGTCTCCAAAACCCAAGAACCACAGTAGACTCCTGGGGTCTGAAGGCCACAGTAGCCCACAGGCACCAGCTCAGCTTTGGTTTCTCTTGGGCTCCCCTGAGGACTGGCTCTTCAGCGCTGCCACAGTGGCAGACATGCAAAGTCAAGCAACAAGGACCCAGCTGTGATTGGCCCAGTTCTACTTGAATCTGTTTGCATATAGGAGGACTACCAGTGCCAGACTTACCTCTGAAGGGCTAGCCTGGGCACTTGAGACGGCTTCTTGCCAGCTTTGCCTGTAGGCCCTCAGATCCTCTGAACCAGTATGGACGGCCTGGCATGTAGGTTGCCTCTTCTCTGCAGCAGCTATGTACTTGGGTTGCGTCATATAGGTCCATAGGCGTGGACTGAATAAGTCATGTTCATGTGTGTCTCACTGGCATGTCCTGGGTACCCCTAGATCTGTGCTGTTTAGAGCACACTTGTCCACACCTGAGCCTTCCACAGGAGGGACCTGCACAAACTGGAGTGTGTCCAGAGGAGCTACTGAGGGTGGGAGGGTTTATGAGTCCTACTGAGAAAGGCCCTTAGGAAAGGCAGACAGCAAACTTTCCTTTCCACCATGGCTGCAGTGGGCTGGACAGGGGGCTTCCTATACCTGCCTGGGTGTGTGCCCTCAGATCCAACTCACTGCTGATCAAAAATACCTGGAAAAGATTTGCATCTGTAATGAGCATGTGCAGACTCTTTCCCTTGTTATTACTCCCTAAACAATATGGTCTGACAACTATTTACATAGCATGGACATGGTATTAGGTGTTTTCAGTAATCTAGAGGTGCCTTCAAGCATGCAGGGGCATATGGAGGTTACATAAGATGCTGTGCCGTTTCCTATAAGGCCCTTAAACATCATGAGTTATGGTATGGGGGGATGCCTCAGAGCTAATGCCCATGATACTGAAAGGCAGCTACACCTCCCTATGCAGCTCAGGGTTGGGGGTCATGACAAAATCATACCCTGGGCCATCACCTCCCATCCTGGGGTGTCCTCTGATAACCAGAAGCCATGAAATGGTGTGTTTCAGTTCCCTGAGTCAGAAACAGACAGACTGTGGCAAGAACAACCTGCCTTTCACATATAGGCAACTCCTGCTCAGGCTGGAGGCTGAAGGCCCAACATTTCATCTCCCCCCACACCCCTTCCCCTCAGAACAGTGTGGTCTGACCTCAGGCAGGCAGGCAGGCATGGTTGGGGGACACAATCTTCTTACCTTGGGGACAAAAGGGGAGAAACCCCATCTCTCTTCTTCTGGAGGCCCCAGGGGACCCTATGGCCCCCCACAGCTGACTGTATTCTGTTCCACAGTACCTGTCCCTCAGCTCAGCTCACTTCAACAACAAACTTATTTATGACTTTGTTTTATAACTAATATCTTTCTATGTTGCCCAGGTTTGTTTTGAGCTCCTGAGCTCAGGTGATCCTCCTGCCTCAGCCCCCTGAGTAGTTGGGCCTATCAGCATTCACTGCCATGTCCAGTTTTAACAAGCATGTCTGAAACACCCAATGGAGACATCTTTCTAGGCCACCCTCTGGGAGACACGGTAGATGACACACCCACTAGGAAGTGAAAAAAGAGTTTGTCAGAGCTGCGGGGTGCTGCGGGGGCACGCCAATATTCCCAGCATTCTGGGAGGCAGAGGTAGGCGGATCTCTCTCTCTTTATTTTTTAAAGATTTATTTTTTATATAGTATTCTACCCACATGTGTGCCTGCAGGCCAGAAGAGGGCGCCAGATCTCACTATAGATGGTTTGTGAGCCACCATGTGGTTGCTGGGAATTGAACTCAGGACCTTTGGAAGAACAGACAGTGCTCTTAACCTCTGAGCCATCTCTCCAGCCCCTAGTAGGCGGATCTCTTGTGAGTTCAAAGCTGGGCTGGTTTACAAAGCATCTCTACAAAAGCTAAGACTACACAAAGAAACCTTGTCTTAAAAAAAAAAAAAAGAGTTTGTGGGATATGATGAGTTTCATGGAGAAAAAGCGTTCAGGCACAGGGTGAGATAAGACCCCCTGCCGTGGGCTCGGAGCTGGGGCAGAGCCTATAGCCAACCGGCATAGCTTCAGCATTTGCCTTCTACTTCCTGTGCACTGCCACCAGCCAGGCTCGGTGCTGGGTGTCCCCACAGCATCGTCTCGGTAATCTCACAAAGATGCTGGGAGTTCTACACCTATTTCCACTGAATAGACCCGGAAACTGAAGCTGGAGAGGTGGCAACACTGTCCAGAGCAACACAGAGCACAGCACCCCGATTCGGACAGGGTAGGGGCTCTCGCGCCGAACTCTGAATCCTTCCAAGCCTTTCAGAGTCGGGAAGACGAAGCCATCGTTTATCTTTATCCTATCCTCACGGCAGGGGGATTTGAACTTAGGCCCCTAGGAGTCTCCTGGAAGGTAAGCCCTAGGATCAGAGCTTCTGCTTGTGTATGGTGGTGGCACCTGTAATCCCAGCTCCCCAGACACGGAGGCAGGGGAGTCATGAACTGAAGGCCAGCTTGGGCCATCCAGTGAAGCATGGCTTCCAAACACACAAACCCCCACATGACGCCTATCCGTTCCCTTCAAGCTTCTCTTGAATTTCCTTATTTGCAGTTCGGGGATCCTCTGTTTTCCAGGGTGTAGACAGCACCCTCAGGGTGTTTGGAGTTTCCATGACAGCAGACCAATTTCTGCCTTGCCTCTCACCCCAAGAAGTCTTCCAAGATCCACTTGGGAGGCAGAGGCAGGTGGATCGCTGTGAGTTCGAGGCCAGCCTGGTCTACAAAGCGAGTCCAGGACAGCCAAGGCTACACAGAGAGACCCTGTCTCAAAAAACAAAAACAAAAACAACAAAAAAAAGAAGTCTTCCAAGATTGAGTCCTTGATACCAGCCTGCCTGTCTCTCCGTCTAACCATCAAAGAGTGCCTTCATCCTGTCTCCTCAGCTGCCTCCTATATGAGGTCTAACACGTCCCCTCTGACCAAAACCATAGGTTGATGTTGTCACCTCTGCTTCTTCAGAACATGACAATGTTTGGAGACAGCATTTTTGAAGAGATAATTAAGTGAAATGTGGTTCTTGTTTGTTTGTTGAGACAGGGTCTCTGTCTGGCTGTCATGGAACTCCCTTTGTAGACCAGGCTGGCCTTGGCCTCAGAGATCCACCTACCTCTGCCTCCTGAGTGCTGGGTCCAATGGCGTGTCTCACCCTGCCCAGCCTGAAAAGTGGTTCTTAGGATGGGACCCCAATCCAATATGGCATCTTCAAAACAAAAGTGTAAAGGGCTGGGAATAGAGCTTAGTGGGAGAATGTTTGCCTGATGTGTAGGAGGCCCCAGTTTCAATCAGAAAAAGGAGGGAAGGAAATCAGGTAGGATGGCAAGAAGGCAAAAAGGAAGGAAGGAAGGAGGGCAGGCAGCCAGGAAGGGAGGGAGGGAGGGAGAAAGGAAGGCAGGCAGGGAGGGAGGGAGAGAGGGAGGGATGGAGGAAGGGAGGGAAGGAGAAGGCAGCCAGGCAGGCAGGCAGGGAGGGAGGGAAGGATTGAGGAAGGTATTAGAATGCACACATCTGCAGAGGAACAGTCTAGTGGGGACAGGAAGAAGGAGAGCAGTCCTCTACCAGCCAGAGAGAGGCACCCAGGAGCCCTGTAGCTTCCTTGACCTGCCCTTCCAGCGTTAAGAGCCATAGGGCAATACCTTTCTGCTGTTTAAGTCATTCCTCTGCCAGTACTATGTTACTGCAGCCACAGGAACTCTACCTCCACACCTCCCTCTCCCACATCTGTTAGGCCACCTCTCCCTGGATGGCAGTGCAGCCCCCGATTTCTGGTACTGCTTGGGCCAGTTCTTGGGAATAGAGGTCAAGGCTTACTGGCATCCTATCTGCCAACAGGGCCGTCAGAGCTGTGTTTCCTGGCTGACACTCCAATCTGCAACCCTTCCGCCACGCCGCTCTCACCACATAGGCATTCCGCGCGCGCCCTGTCATTCCGATCTGCCTGCAGTCAGCAACACTCACATTTTGTTCCTGCAGGATTCTGCCAAGCTGACGTGGAGAAACATCAGCTTTTCGGGCGAGACAGCTGCATACCACCAGTCTGACATCTCTCAGGCTCTGTGGATGTCCCCAGACCTCCGGCTCACTGGCCCCCTCCTTATGCTGACCTGCCTGTGCAATTGTGAGGGTTGGCTAGCTTTCCACTCTGACCTCCCTGCTAATGATCCGTCCTTCCCCATGTGTTACCAGCACCCTGTTCACCCCCGTGACCTCTTTGCGTTCCTCTTCATGTGGGACCCTCCTCACTCTCCTGGCTCCATCCTGCCTGCCCCGAGACCAGACCCCTTTCCCAAGCCCCTCAACCCTGTGTCCTATGCTAACCGCTTTTGTTCAGCCTCAAGGCCCTTGGCGAGTGTTCAGCCACTCATGCAACCTTCCGGGGTGGCCCTGCTCTTTATCTGGTGTGTGAGTTGCTCTTTTCTAACTGAGCAGATGTGGCTGTACTCTAGCAAGGGAGGCCTCTCCACAGGTTGGCCATGGTTCACTGACCTGGCTATGTTCACGACACTTCTGACACCAGGAGCGTGGAGTCTCCTGACACCGGGACTGATTCTCTGCTTCTCTGGACATCAAGTGGGTATCCAGCCACCCAGATCAACCCTGATGCTATCAACCTGGACTATCAGACCCCTACACATTGAGGGACTCAGTCTTCAGGACTTGCACCAGGTTTAAGTTCTAGGCCTTCTGTTGGTTGTGTGTGTGTGGGGTTACCCCTAGCCTCCACTACAGGCTCCATAATTTGCTTGAATGGCTTTGCATGGCTCTAAGGGACTCTTACCTTATGACACTATCTCACTGTTAGGAATGTGACTCAGGGGCTGGGGGGATGACTCTGTCAGTAAAATGCTTGTTGTA
Organism: Acomys minous; assembly: GCF_964271855.1. Lineage (NCBI taxonomy): Eukaryota > Metazoa > Chordata > Mammalia > Rodentia > Muridae > Acomys > Acomys minous. Next base: position 101,638,821 of record NC_140487.1, on the reverse strand, counting down.
TAAATGTGAGGACCTGGGTTCGATTCCCAGCACCTACATAAAAGTGGGGGCATGCTAGCATGTGTTTGTAACCTCTGGGCTGGGGAGACAAAGGTAGGAGGATCCCTGGGACTTGAGGATCAGCCATTCTAGTCAAAATGGTAAGCTCTGGGTTCAGGGAGGGACCCTGTCTCAAATAACAAGGTGGAGAGTATTTGGAGACAAACACTTGATGTCAGCCTCTCACCTCAAGAAGCACGCGCGAGCGCGCATGCGTGCATGCACGCACACACACACACACACACACACACACACACACACACACACACACAGAATGGGAGGGGAAAATACAGCTCAGGTGCAAGAGTCAAGTCCACAAGATGTACAGGGCCAGGAGCATGTTAGGAATGTGTCTCAGGGACATCCCAGGCTCTCCTGTCCTCTCTGGATGCTGTAGTCTTCCAGCATCTCCGGGTACCTCTTGCTCACTAGCCCCCTCCCCCTCATTCAGCAGTTTTTGGAGGCTGGTGGCCAATGGCAGACAAGTTCCCATTCTGGTGTCAGCCATCTGTGATGAGCTGATATGTCCCTCCTCCCCTCTCTACGGAAAGTGGGGTGAGGAGCTGCCATTTTTCCAGCCTCTCTCATAAGGTCCCCTCCTGAAGCAATTTAGGGGTCTCCAGCCACTAGAAATCTTATTAGCATGCAAAAGACATCCTTATCTTCATGGAGAGACAAGGGTTTTAGAGGCTGTGTGCCAGGATTTGGGTCCAGAGACTAAATATGTTTTTTTTATTGTTATATCACACCTGGCCACATGTATGAGTTCAACATATTTTCCTTTTCCCTGAAGTAATGAATGAGTCTGTTTGCTGACACCAAATGTCCCCCCAAGTGGTTCTTTTGCTTGCACCAACTTCCCTTCTTTTCTCACCACTCCAAACCCTGCTACCCTCAAGTTCTAGAATCTAAACTCAGGCATGGATATAAACTGTGTGACCTTGACTCAGTGAACCTCCGTCTCTTCATCTGGGAATTAGAAGGGGCAAGACCGGCACTCACGCCACAGCGTTGATGTGTGGAGCAATGGAAGGCTTAGGAAACCTGGAGCTGGTTTGGCCTCTGGAGCCAAACTGCCTTTGTTAGATCTTTCTACTGCCCCTGACTAGCCGGGTGGCCTTGGCATGGTTGCTCAACATCTCAGGCTGCTGTGTGCAACAGTGAATTTCCCAGTGGTAATCACCACCTAGAATTATTGTGAGAATTAAGTGTCTTAGCAGGATAGAAGCCCCAATCAGGGTAACATAGAACAACTTTTATGTGAGTATTAGCTGCTGGTCTTCTTAAGTGTAGGTAACACATACGTTGCCAGCGTATCTCCATGTTATCACATACCTTGCTGGTTGTGTTTGTATCTATGCTAGTACCATCAGTCCACACAGTTGCAGTTTGAATTGAAATTTTGACACGACAGGATGTTCCCACCAGCCTTTGATAGCTATAAGTGTGACTCCACACGGCATCTCAAGCCCTGACCTCAATGTCCTTACGGTGTCTCATCCATGTGTCCACAAAGCATAGGCTGCATTGGGAGGAGAAATCCACTACCCATGAGAACAGGTCTCCATGCATAGGTTAGAGGAAGCCTGTCCACACCGGGTTGCCCCCAACCTTCAGGAGGAGGTAGAGTCTCAGAGAAGTGGAGCCATGTGCTCCAGGTCATGTGGGGTGGGTAACAGAGCCACAGTTCACACCTTTGCCTTTCTGACTTTAGTATTTGCATGTGGTCAACTCTGCTTGTGCCTGGAGTTGTTCCATTTCTAAGGTCTGGGGCTCTGCAAGCCTCCTTTCTGAGAACAGACTTTTCTCTCAAAGGAGACCCCGCCCCTCCCACATGGCCCCTCCCACATAGCCCCTCCTACATCCCTGAGTCCATCAGACTAGAAGGTTCTTCTGCTGCCTGCCTAGTGTGGCAAGGCAAGTAAAATAGGGGCTTGAGAAGCCGCTCAGTGATTAATAACACTGGCAGCTCTTCTAGAGGACCCAGGTGTGATTCCCACAAGCCACGTGGCAGCTCACAACCATCTGTGACTATTTATTTATTATTTATACAGTATTCTGCTTGCATGTGTGCCTATGTGCCAGAGGAGGGCACCAGATTTCATTATAGATGGTTGTGAGCCACCATGTAGTTGCTGGGAATCGAACTCAGGACCTTTGGAAGAACAGCCAGTGCTCTTAATCTCTGAGCCATCTTTCCAGCCCCTACCTGTAACTCTAGTTCTAGGAGCTTTGACATCTTCTTTTAGCCTCTGAGGACACTAGGCATATAAATGGTGTCTAATTAGGGTTAGCATTGCTGTGATGAAACACCATAACCAAAGCAACTTGGAGAGAAAAGGCTTTATTTCAGCTTATACTTCCAGGTAATAGTCCGTCACTGAGAGACGCCAGGGCAGGAACTCAAACAGGGAAGGAAGCTGGAGGCAGGAGCTGATGCAGAGGCCATGGAGGGGGCTGCTTACTGGCTTACTCCACATGCCTTTCTCAGCCTGCTTTCTTATAGAACCCAGGGCCATCAGTCCAGGGATAGTGCCACCCACAAAGGGCTGGGTCCTCTCCCACCATCAGTCAGTAATTAAGAAAATGCCTTACAACCTACAAGCTTGCCTACAGCCGATCTTATGAAGGCATTTTCTTCATGGTGGTCCACCCCCTGCCCCCAAGATGGCTTTAGCTTGTGTCAAGTTGAAATAAAACTATGTAGCACACATGATACCCAGACATGCATGAGAGAGAGGGAGAGTAGCAGAATAAAGGCAGGCATTGTGCTCATGCTTGTAATTCTAGCAGCTGGGAGGCTGAGGCAGGTGGACTGTGAGTTCAAGGTCAGCCTGGACCACATATCATGACCCGGTCTCTAAAAACCAAAACAAAACCTTGGCAAGCCCTAAGATTTTCCATATTGGTGGTGCTCACATCCACATTCTAGGATCCTTCCCCCCCCCCCTTTGTCCCTAAGACAGAAGGGAAGCCGTGGAGCTAGTAAGTGCCACGGACCTAACAGTCATGTTTGAGTGCTGCCTCTTCCTCTGGGGCTGCATGGCCCTGGATGTTCTTGATGGGACGCTGTGCTGGCTGGTCTTATGTTAACTGGATACATAAACTAGATACACAGCTTGGTACACAAATCTGAAAGGAGGAAATGTCAATTGAGAAGGTGCCTCCATAAGGTCCAGCTGTAAGGCATTTTCTTAATTAGTGATTGATGAGGAGGGCCCAGCCCATTGTGAGTGGTACCACCCCTGGGCTGGAGGTTCTGGGTTCTATAAGAAAGCAGGCTGAGCAAGCCATGGGGAGCAAGCCAGTAAGCAGCACCCCATCCACAGCCTCTGCATCAGCTCCTGCATCCAGGCTCCTGCCCAGTTTGAGTTCCTGCCTTGGCTTCTTTCAATAAGCTGTGACTCATGTGAATCTGTGGTTCTCCTTTGTTCCTGGGGTCTTTGGCCAATGGTCCTCAGGAACAAGGCAGCAGAAGCAATGAACTGGGCATTCGGTGGCTCATGAGCACAAACAGAAATGACCTTTGGGGATCAGCTTCAGGGAGGCAGATAAGTTTTACTCGGGGTGAACAAGGGTTATATAGAACTTTGGGGAGGGGGTGGGGATATCCAAGGTAAGTAAAGAGCATTGGCTGAAGGTCTAAAGTACTGAGATGCCTCTTGTACATGGAGAGGCATTCCAGGAATCCTAGGTGCTGAACAGGAGTTGGACCTGTAATTTCCCTAAGGACTAAGTGACATTTCTTAGATAGAGGGTGTGGGGATCTGGGATCCCTGAGCAGAGAAGAGGAAGCCTCACTGACAATTGGGAGTCTTCCATTTGACCCGAGCTTAGGGCTTTCAGGTCACAGCAGACTGTGACCTTAGCAGCAGGGTGTCCCAACATGAATCGGATAAATCCTTTCCTCCTCAAGTTGCTTATTGGTCATGGTGCTTCGTCACAGCAATTGAAACCGTAACTAAGACCGATGGTTTGTAGATAATTGGTAGAAGCTGCTTTATAAAAGGCACAGAGCATGTGTGTGGTAACCCCGTTGTGTAAATGGCACAGTCACATGATATTATCTCTTACCGGCGAGGCATCCCCTCCATAGTACAGGATGGTTGCATGTCCTTGGGTTGTGAGCTCTTGGGGGACAGGGCTGTTTCTGAGTTCCCTTTACCCGTCCCCTTTACACAGGGTCTGACATGGATCAGAGAACTGTCTGTGGGACAAGCAGATTTGGGCCTCAGCTCTGGCAGCTACTTCTGCCCTTTGGACAGTCACATGACCTCTCCCATACCACTGTATAGAACTTTCCTCTGAGATGAAATATTCCAATCCAGGAGAAGCTCTGTAAGACTCATGAAGTTGTAAAGGAGGTTCCTTAAGGCTCAGGAAATAAACAACTCACAAGTCTCAGGAAGTCCCTGAAACTTATCCCAAGCCGCAACCCCCCCCCACCTCCACAAAGTTATATAAGTAGTAAAAACTGCTGAGGAGAGGAGAATCTTCTACTGGTTGAGCTGTCTGCACGTGTGCAGAGGGTTGCAGCTTTCATGACCTGTCACCCAGGCTAGGGTGGGTCTTCAGTGATGCAGCTTGCTTTGTGTCATCCATGCTCCTGTGAGTAACCCCTCACCCATACGGCGGTGAGTAACACTAATACACTTGGGAGTTCACCAAGTTGGACTTTGGTGGTATAATTACTTTGGTCTGTTGTTGGTGCCCTATCCAGTAGATACGTGTTTATATCTCCTCAGGTGCAGTATCACACAATACACACCTGCTTTGTCTACATCCATTTTGTGATTTGCTGAGAGGAAAGCCTGTGTGACCCATTTGTTCATAGTGAATAGTGACACCATCTGCATCTAGCCTGGGACATCTAACCTAGGACGTCTAGCCTGGTGCACCTAGCCTGGTGCATCTAGTCTGGTGCATCTAGTCTGGTACATCAAGCCTGGTGCATCTAGCCTGGTGCATCTAGCCTGGCGCATCTAGCCTGGTGTATCTAGCCTGCTACATCTAGCCTGGTAATTGTCCTTAGCTCAGTTAACCAGCATACCAGGCTTCAAGGTTACCCTTCTCTTCTGGGCCTGGTCATCCTCCAGATCATGGATTCTGCCTCTATGCGACCTGAGCCCCACCCCCAGCACATCTGCCTGCTGCCTTATAGACAGCCTTTAACCTACAATAATTCAACTTCTGACTTCTGACTTAACGGTGGTGGAAAAGGGATTCACTTTCAGTAGCAGCCACACTTCTGTAGAGAATTTTGATTTTTTCTCCCCCACCTAGCTGTTTGCAGGGCGCTTTACTTTCTTGATGCAGGCGAGCAGCAGTGAGCGCAGCGCCAGGCAGACACACTCTGATGAGGGAAGACAGCTGATGTTCTGCAGTGTCTGTGCGCTGAGCTGTGACGCTCAGCAGGACAGGTGCATTTTTTTGTATAAGATGCATTTTTGGTCACTGATCATGTCCAGCAATGACAGGCTGTTATGCCCACTATCAGTGGAGGGACATGTGTGTATATAACATATTCTTAGGAAACTATATCCCCATCCGTAGAGTCCCTTGAATGTGTCCCTTTCCCTATACTTCCTTACTTTCTCTCTGAGACAAATTTCTAGAAGTAATAGTCTAAACAGAGTTCACTCAAATCTCGGCTTTGTTTTCAGCTGGCCACCTTGGCAAGCTTTTTCCTCGGTGCCTTGGTTTCCTCCCCCCCGTAAAGGGGCTTAATAATCTTCACCTCACCATCACGTAAGAAGGATCGGAGGAGTTTAATGCTGGCTACGCGCACAGTGCAGCCTGACGCAGTAACAGCCGATTGCAGAAGTCACCGCTGTTCGTGTTGCTTTGCTCGTGTCTGAGGAGCCTCACCTCCCATGCCATCTTCAGCTGGCTGCAACCCTTCCCGTCACCTACCAAATGTGTCCCAGTGTCTGAATCACCCACCGCCTCCCAGTGGCCACTCCACCCACCTTCCAGGTATCAACTTCTCTGCAGTGTTTGACAGGACAGAAAGTAATCTAGAAGGGTGGTGGCTGCAGAAGTCCTGGGAGTACATAAACCCGTGGCCAGGAAAGCTCATGGACAGCCCTATGGTGAAAAGGGCCCATGATACGGGATATTTCGGTGCTCGGTATATGGCCTGGAATACTGAGGGCAAGCCAGGGGGCAGTGACTGGATTTCTGTTAACTACCCCAGAGTGGCACCTGGGGGTTCTCTGATGACTGACCAGCAGGCCTGGGAAACAGCACCGGGTCATGTGTGCAGCTGGGAGAAGGTGCGGGAGGTGTATGCCAGGGGAGGGGAGGCCTGGGGGTGCGTGGGAGAGTGTTAATCCTCCACGTTCAGTCCCCAGTCCCCAGGAGGATGCTCTTCCTTTTTAGCTCCGGCAACCTGACTTCTGTGCTGCACAGAGTTGCCTGGTTTGATCTCTTATTTATTACAGAGAATATTCTCTGTCATGGTGAGAGGAGGGGAAGGAGTCTGGGGAGCCTCAGTTTTCACTGCTGACCTCCCAGCTGGCCTGTTCCTGAACCTGGCATCTCCAAGGGCCACCCCGACACTGCGTCTTTTGTCTACCCATTCATTGTTTTCACTCATCGAGTGTGCCAGGCACTCTTTGGTCCCCAAGTCTTTAGCCAGGCAGAGGACAGGCTAGAGCCAACATAGAAACATGGAAACAAACTGTGATTCAGGTTGAATAACCGTCCTGAGTGCCTGCTCCTCACCCCCATCTCAGCACCTGTGTTTCCTTCCTTAGATGGCAGTGTAGACCATGCAGACCGGTGAAAGAGTCTTGAGAACAGAGAGGGGCTCTCAGCCTGGCCAGGTGGAACCAATCAACATCTTCACAGGCTTCTCGGAGGTGAAGGCAAGATCTTTGGCACAGAGGAGGGTGCTGTAAACAGACAGAATGACACTGGGGTTCTGTGAGCGTGCAGGAGGGAGCTGCACACCAAGGAATGCAGGCAGCCATTAGATCCTGAGAGGGTCAAGAAACAGACCCTGTTTTTGGAGGTTCCAGAAGGAACCAGCTCGACACACCTTCACCTCAACCTGGCGGGAGTGACTGTGAACTTCTGGCCTCAAAGCTGTAACAGAACAAGTTAATGTTCTCAGTCACTGTCTTATTCAGGATCTGAAGAGACGCCTGAAGACACACCTGTGAAGAGACATCATGACCGTGGCAACCCTTACAAAGGAAAGGATTTAACTGGGGCTGGCTTACAGCTTCAGAGGCTTTAGTCCATTATCGTCATGGTGGGAAGCATGGCAGCACACGGGCAGACATGGTGCTGGAGAGGGAGCCGAGAGTTCTGCATCTGGATCCGAAGGCAGCAGGAAGAGAGAGTGACACTGGGCCTGGCTTGAGCTTCTGAAACCTCAAAGTCTACCCTCCAAGTGACACACCTACTCCAACAAGGACACACCTTCAATAATGCCACTCCCTATGAGTCTATGGGAGCCATTTTCATCCAAACCATCACATTCCACACCCTGTTCATCATAGGCTTGTAGCCATATCATAATGCAAACGGCATTTAGTTTAACTTCAAAAGTCCTCAGATCCTATAAGTCTCAATTCTGTTTAAAAGTCCAGAATCTCTACTGAGCCATGTAATCTATTAACTATAATCCCCTATAAAATAAAAATTTAAAAAAGCAGACCACGTACTTCCAACATGGAGTGGCACAGGATATACATTGCCATTCCAATAGGGGAGGAAAGGGAAGCATAGGGCAGAAAATACTGAAAACCAGCTGGACAAACTCCAAACTCCGCATCTCCATGTGTGATGTCAAAATGCTTTTCAGATCTCCGACTCCTTTCGGCTTTGTTGACTGCAGCACACTTCTTTCTCTTGGGCTGGTTCCACTCCCTGTTAGCAGCTCTCCTTAGCAGGTGTCCTACGTCTCAGGCATCTCCAACATCGAGGGTCTCCAAGGCAACCCAGGCTTCACCTTCCCAGCCTCACATAATGGCCTCTCTGAGCCTCCATACAGGAAAACCCCTGACACACACCCGGCCCCCGCGGCTTTCCTTAGTTGTGCAGGAAGATTCCATAACCCTTTTCTTGTTTCCTTGACTTTAAAGCCAGAACCTGGCACAACTGCCAAGCTCTCCTGCTTCCCGGGACTAGAACATGGCGCCCTTGTTGAAAGATATTTTTTTTTACCAGCTTTCTGTTTTTGATGGTTTCCTTCAATGGCTAAACTTGGCTGTCCTGATATTTGCTCAGGCTGGCTTCAAATGCAGAAATCCACTGGCCTCTGTCTCTGCAGCGCTGGCATTAAAGGTGCTTGCCACCAGACTGAGCCCCAAGCTTTTCTTTAACTACTTTTCACAAATCGGAAGCTGAGCTGGGTGGAGTCTTGCCCCGAGGTTACCATTCCCTTTCTTCCATTTCACATCAGAACTTTTCTCTAGTCTGTTTATCTCCTTGAGGACAGACAGTATTTAGTTCCATCTCACTTCCTGGAAGCCATTTTTCTCAAGCTGTACATTTTGTATCTACACTTGCTCAGCTTCTTCCTTTTCGTTTAGATCTTTCATAAGAGTGAACACTAATCACCATGTGACAGAGTCGATACTAGGCTGTTTTGAGATTTTCTTTAGCAACTTTGCAATTAATCTAAAACTCTTCTGTTTAGCCTCAGACACAGTTTTTGGACAAGGGGAATGGTTTTGAATCACACTGAGACTGAACTGCATTGGCTGCTGGGGTCCTGAAGGCCATGGAACAGAGAAAATGAAAGAGCTGCAAGTTCCTTAAAAACGGTGGCTGTAGAGGGTGCCATAAAGGTATTTCCTGAGGATGGGGGTGTTATCTGGGGTTTGTTGATGGTTCTGAAGTAGTCTGAGTTAGACTTAAAAAAAATGCTTGGAGCCAGGCATAATGGCACATGCCCATGATCCCAGCACTAGAGGGCTGAAACTCAAGGCTAGTCTGGAGCACCCAGTGGGTTCCAAGGAAGCCTGGGCTACCCATTGAGACCCAGTCTCAAGAGACAAACCAACAACCAAAATAAAGAGCACTGTTGAGCAGCTAACTAGACTGTAGAGGGTGAGCATGGCAGGTGAGAGGCAAAGGAACCAGGGTCAGTTTAGTGGTCCAGGGCAGAGACGTGGTCCAGAACGGGAGCTGAGCAAGTGAAGGACTGGAAGAAGTGGCCTATTTGGGATGCGTGCTCCATGCCAACCCCATCCTCCTTTTCTCTCTCTCTCTCTCTCTCTCTTTTTTTTTTTTTTTTTTTTTTGGAGACCAGAAAGCCTCAGCAATGGCTTGGGCTATGTGAGCATGCCTGTGCGGATTGAAGAGAAGAATAGGATGATTTCCAGGTTTTTGCCTGGATGCTGGGTGAGGAGTAGAAACACTCTTTGCAGGTGTGGGCTTATTTTGCTTTGGGGATGCTGGGCTTGAGATATTTGTTAGAGATGCAGAAGCAGACACGAGAGGGGCTGGTGAGAGTGTGAACAGGCAGCAGCAAAGGAGATCTGGGCTTTGGTGAACTTGGAACATTTAAAGTCACGGGGCCTGCTGAGCGTTGTGAGGAGGGGTGAAGGCTGCAGGATGGGTGGGTGGAGTTCAAACTACACAGTACCTTCTAATACCAGGAGGATGGTGGCCTTGGCTGTGTCCCTTTGCGTGACTGTAGGCTGGGGACAACAGGCATGCCCGGCATGTAGCAGGTGCTTCACAGTATGAGAAGAGGTGGGCCTGCCCTAGTTGGGCAGGCCAAGGGCGGGGTCACGTGACAGTGTCATCCTGCTGCCTTCGCTCACCCATTTCCTATGTCTGACGTGACCTGGAAAGTGCAGGACTCAGACTCTCAGCAAACCTCGCTGTTCTTACTACCAAGCCACTGTGTGGCTAAGCACACTGTGTCTGAGCCACCTGTGGCCAGCCTGCCTTTTGAACTCTTGTCCACTGGAGGGTTGAGAGGTCACTTTAAATCTTTGGAGTTTCCTTGAGCAGAAAGAGGACCGAGGTAAGTATCCCTCAAGTGTGGCTTGAACCCTGGGACACCTTCCCTATTCACAAAACGGAGACACCTGCTGCCAGGTACCCCCAACCTGGCTTTCCAGAATTTCTTGGGTTTTCTTGCACGCCTCCTGAGAATTTTCCAGATCTAGAGATGTACCCTGGGCTTTTATTCTTTGTGCCCTGATCCTCTTGGCTTTTTTTTTGAGCCAGGCAACTCAGAGGTTTGGTGGTTCCCTTAGGGGCTGCCACTCTGCCCTAGCCAGTGCTTTTTTTCTGCATAGACTTCCCAATAAGTCACTGCCGGAGAAACAGCAGCAAGAGGCACCAAGGGAGCTAGCCATGCCAGAAAGCGAGGGAACAGGCCCCATCAGGAGGCCAAGAAAGTCTAGGAAGTCCTGGAGAGAGAAGGGGGGGGGGAAACCTGCCAGCCGGCACAATGCCTCCGCTTTATAAAACACAGTTTGAAAAGTGTACCAAAGGATCCTTTTTGAGCCCATCACACAAGGGAACCTTAGGCCCGCCTATTGCTCCTCCCCAGGACTCCCTAGGTGCTAGCTGTCTCCCCCATTTCCCTCTGAAGCCCTGGCCAAAGGCTGGCAGCAGTCTATGAAGAAACTGCTTTTGAAGCCACCTTATCCCCTTGGGACAGTCACCAGTCAGATGGCGGTGTGTTTTGGCTCCTTCTGGCACAGCTAAGCCCCTAGGTGCCCTTCCCTTTGCTTCCCTAGTGGTCATGTACTGGAAAGTCTGTCCAGAAACCGTCCATTCTCATCAGTCCGTTACCCTGTCCGCCTCAGGTTTGGCTTCCTATAGATGCATATGACATCATCATCAGCAGCAGCCCCTGACTGCTAGGGTTGTTCAAAGATAAAACGAGGGCCTTGAATGATGACTCAGAGGGCCAGAGGACCCTGGTTTGCTTCCCAGCATCCGCACAGCAGCTTACAGCCATCAGTCCCTGTGGTTCTAAGTGATCCGATGCCTTCATCTGATCTCTGTGGGGACCAGGCACAGATGTGGTACCCATACATACGTGTAGGCAGAAGACTTATATACATAAAAAATGAATAAAATCCAAAAATGATTATATGAGATAGCAGGTCCCAGTGTTCCCAGTGCAGTGAGCTTTGGAGGCCCTGGATCGCCTTCGTCTCTCTTCACTTTCCTAGGCTTCCTTTCATTCCTGGCATTTGTTTCCCTCTCTTGTACCTTTAGGCTGGGAACCCCTCCGGAGTGCCCTGGCCATAAGCCCCTGGTGGGAGACGGAAGGCTGCTGTTCTCACCTCTAGAGGACCAGTCACCTGCTTTTACCTAGAGCCCAAGGGCTTTTGATTCACAGATTTTCAGGGCCCACCCTCGGGAAGTGCCAGGCAGACCAGGTCTCCTTGTCACCTTGCGCACTTGTAGACACTCTGGGGCCAGGATCAGGCTCCACCCATGCTGTCTCTGATTTACCTGGGACAATAAGCTAGAACCTTCTTACAGCTGTGGGTGGTTGCAGCTGCAGGGCCAGGGGCACTGATATGTAAATTCATGCCTTAATCCTTGGTGGGGGGGAGACTCCTAGCTCCAACCCCTTGTGGGTGGGTAATCAGGGCTGTTCAGGCGGTGGCCCTAAAACCATCAGAGCTGCCAGCATTGGCTCTTTCACACCGATGGTCACTGATAGGCCCAGTCATTTTCCATCAGCCACTTACCTGACATCATAGTGCCATATGCAAGTCAATTACCACGAATTTCCCCGGGAGACACATATCCAATCTGGGTCAGCTGCTATAGCATGCAGAAACTTCTAGGTTTCACCTGACAGCTCCTGGCTGTCTGGGAAGCAGGCTCCAAAAGGCTCTTTCATTTTTTTGCTGCACTAGCTTGAGGCTGGGTCTTGGCTCCAAGAAGCAGACTCCTATCCCCAGGACACTGGCTGGTGGGACAGGGCCTATGTGAGTAAGTCCTTGGGCTCCCCTTTACCTGGACACGGTCTTTGGTGTTCACTTCCAAACCCTGCATTCACTTACTGTGCAGCCTCGGGGATAATAACCACCAGCTCTGGTCCTGCTCAGTTTATAACCTGTAGAGTTGATCGATGGTCAACAGGAGATCACTGTAGGACAAAGCGCCTGTCTTGGCGTGATGCTCTTTTGTGGGCTGGGGAGTGGGTCTGGGCCTTCACACACGCTAGGCAAGATCTCTACCACTGAGCCCAACCCACAGCCTCTATTTACTTTCTTTGTTTGTTTTTGTTTTTTAAGACAGGGTTTCTCTTGTAGCCCTGGCTGTCCTGGACTTGCTTTGTAGACCAGGCTGGCCTCGAACTCACAGAGATCCTCCTGCCTCTGCCTCCCAGGTGCTGGGATTAAAGGTGTGAGCCACCACACCCAGCTCTCTAATTTACTTTTTATTTTGAGACAGGGTCTCACTAGGTTGCCCACGCTAGCCTTGAAGTCACCCTAAAGTCCAGCCAAGGCCTTACCATTGCAATCCTCCTGCCTCAGACTCTATGGTAGCTGGGATTACTGGCCTGAGCCACCACACCCAGCTCCGGGGGCTTCCCAGAGTTTCCTTTGGTTATCTGTGAGCTGGGCGATGGATCACAGGAGGTTGGGATGCCTCCAGCAGGACACTAGACACGACGTCACTATATATGTGGAGTGCTGTGCACCCTAAGCAGCAACAGAAAAGTCTTGAGGCGGAGGCTTTGGGGGAGATGAGCCAGTTCTTTGTTTTTCTTTAATACCATGGGGGGTGGGGGAGGAGCCAGAGAGGGTAAGCTGCATGCTACATGTGGGAGCTGGGATGAAAACTATGGACAGTAAAGCCCACTGAGAGTGATGGATGACAAAGGCCCACTGCCTGATCGCCTGGGCTACTGGTTTTTTTTCTCACTGCACTCTCCCACCCTGCCTGGCTGCATTGATTTACTTGAAAGTTTTAATGGGTTATAATTGGAAAAGGCCTGGGTGAGATTTGCATATTGATTTGACATTTAAGTATATGATTAAATAAAAGCTGACTGAGGTCATCACTTGACTAAATTGGCTTAATGAGTGTTGATTACCCTGTGCATGTTAATTTCATTTACTCTGATTACTCCATCTATCTTTCCCAGAGATCTATCAGCACCTTTGACTCAATTGGACTTGATGGGACACGAAAGAGGGTAGGGGTCAGTGGGTGGGGGGGAGTCCTTAGTCCATCTGCCTGGTTACCCAGCTGTCCCTAGAGCCTGGCAGGCTCTGACCCACTGCTGTGTTCTCTCTCTCTCTCTCTCTCTCTCTCTCTCTCTCTCTCTCTCTCTCTCTCTCTCTCTGTCCCTGACTCCCACCCTCTCCCTCCTAATCACATGAGCTGATCACCAACCCTTTCTAACCAGGAGTACTGCCACTTTGCTGCCAGAAAGAAATCAGGCGCTGGCAGGGAGCAGAGTGTAGGGGGGTGACCGTGACACCCATGAGAAGTGTTTCTAGTTCCCCACATCGCAGCCCTCCCTTCCTGACATACGCAGGAAACTGCTTTGGATGTCTGAGCCTTCTGTTCCCCCACCCCACGAGTCTACTTCTATTCTTTACTGCCAAGGCAGTGTCTGCAAGAAAGGGTCCCTATGGTGGGGCTCCATTCACTTCTCAAGTCTTGTGTTTGCTCCTCCAGACCCAATCTCTGGCTTTGTCCAGCCCATTCTGTTCCCTCCCTTGTGCTGACCTGCAGGGACCCATAAATGAGGGTTCTATCGCCTTCTGGCTTCCTGTGGGTGTTCAGCCAATGGGAGCCCAGCAGGGGACTGGAGGGAGGGAGGAAAGCGGGGCTGGCTGTTTGTTTATCTCTGGTGTTCATCCCTGTGGGCTGAGCAAAGGTCTCCATCAGCCACTAGCTTCTCTGAGGGCTCCTCTCAGTCCCTTCGGCTCCCTAGGGAGATGAACGTGGTGACAGCCCCCTCCAGCCGTCTACAAGCCTGAGGGAACTGCACTGTTGATGCAGTTCCCCACACCTTGCCCACACCTTTGTAAACAGATCTTCCACAAGCTTTCCTTAAATCACCCAATTTGAGTGTGCCATCTGTTTCCCACTGAGACCCTAACTGATACAGCAGGTGACATATTTTTCCTTTCAGAAACCGGGACACATAGTCTGACAGTCAGAGAGTGATCACAGAACACAGGACCAGGTCCAGACTGGCAGAGCCATGCCTCCTCTGCCCTGGCCCTGGCCCCTGCCTGATAGATACATCACCACTCAGGACCCTTTTGCACGCCCCCTCCTTTCCATTCCCCTCACTGTCTTGACCAGCCACCTGGACCTTCTGGAGTGCTTGGCCCCTCCCTGGCTTCACTCAGCAGCTGCACTTGGCTCCCTTAGAACAGCAGTGGGATGGGGAGTTCCTTGGTGCAAGCTTTCTCACCCTGCCTTGGCTGGTCTCTTAGGATCATGTCCTCTCCTCCAGGTCCCACCCTCTTTCCCTCTTTCCCCTACCCCTTAGAAAAGGGAGCCCCCACCCTCCCCTCACCCCAGCATATAAAGTCGCACTAGGACTGAGCACATCCACTTCCATGGTGGCCTGACAAGGCAGCCCCATCAAGGGGAAATGATCAAAAAGCATGCAACAGAGAGTCTGAGAGAGCACTCGCTCCCCTTACTAGGGGACCCACATGAAGACCAAGCTGGCCATCCAGTAAATATGTATAGGGGGCCTATGTCCAGTTCATGCATGGCCCAGTTCATGGGCCGAGGTTAGTTGGCTCTGTTGGTCTTCTTGTGGAGCCCCTGTCCCTTCCAGGTCCTTCTATCCTTTCCCCCACTCTTCCACAAGACTTCCTGAACTCCACCTCATGTTTGGTCACGAGTCTCAGCATCTGTTTTGATCTGCTGCTGGGTGGAGCCTCTCAGAGGACAGCTATGCTAGGTTCCTGTCTGCAAGCATAGTAGAGTGTTGTTAATAGTGTCAGATGTTGGTTCTCTCCTACTGGGTGGGTTTCAGGTTGGGCCAGGCACTGGTTGGACATTCCCTCAGTCTCTGCTCTATCTTTATTCCTGCACATCGTGTAGGCAAGACAAGATTTGGGTTGAAGCTTTTGTGGGTGGGTTGGTGTTCCCTTCTTTCTTCAGTCTCCATGGCCCTTGCTACTAGAGGTCTCAGCTAGAGTCACCCCCATATTCTCCCAGGAGCCTACCTTGTCATAGGCCACCAGCTTGTCACAGAGATGACCCTACCCATGGTTTTTTTTTTCTCTCTCTGCAAGCCCTCTTTCCTTCCACCTCCCTCCCCACATCTGATTCCCGCTCTCATTTCCCTCAGCACTCCCTCTCCTACCCTGTTCCCGCTCTTCAACCACTTCCACTGTTTATTCTATTGCCTCTTCTGAGTGAGATTCAAGCATCCTCCCTTGGGCCCTCTTTGTTATCTAGTTTCTTTGGTTATCCTGCACTATATGGCTCATATCAACTTATAAGTCAATATATACCATGTGTGTCTTTGGGTCTAGGTTACCTCACTCAAGATGATCTTTTCTAGGCCCATCCATTTGCCTGCAAATTTCATGATTTCCTTACTTTTAATAGCTGAGTAGCATTCCACTGTGTAAATGCACCACACTTTCTTTATCAGTCTTCAGTCGAGGCACATCTGGATTGTTTCCAGTTTCTGGCTATTACGAATAAAGCTGCTATGAACATAGTTGAGCAAATGTCCTTGTCCTATGGTGGAATATCTTCTGGGTATATGCCTAGGAGTGGCATAGCTGAGTCCTGAGGTAGAGCTATTCCAAATTTTCTGAAAAAGCACCATATTGATTTCCAAAGTGGTTATACAAGCTTTGTATCCCCACCAGCAATGGAGGAGTGTTCCCCCCTTTCCACATCCTCACCAGCATGTGCTGTCACTTGAGTTTTTATCTTAGCTATTCTGATGGGTTAAGATGGAATCTTAGAGTCATTTTGATTTTCACTTCTCTGATGACTAATGATGTTGAACATTTCTTTAAGTGCTTTTCAGCCATTTGAGATTCCTTTGTTGAGAATTCTTTTTTTTTTTTTTTTTAGCTCTGTATCACAAATTTTAATTGAAAATTTTTTGGTGTTTCATTTCTTGAGTTCTTTATATATTTTGGATATTAGCCCTTTGTCAGATGTAGTGATGATCTTTTCCTAATCTGTAGGCTGCCATCTTGTTTGTTGGCAGTATTCTTTGCCTTACAGAAACTTTTCAGTTACATGAGGTCCCATTTATTAATTGTTGATCTTAGAGTCTTAGCTGTTGGTGTTCTGTTCAGGAAGTTGTCTCTGGTGCCAGTAAGTTCAAGGCTTATTCCTAGTTAGTGTGTCTGGTTTTATGTTGATGTCTTTGATCCACTTGGGCTTGAGTTTTGACCCAGAGTGATAAATATGGATCTATTTGCATTTTCTACATGTAGACATCCAGTTAGATCAGCACCATTTGTTACAGATGCTTTTTTTTTTTTCATTGTATGGTTTTGGCTTCTTTGTCAAAAACCAAATGTCTGTAGGTGTGTGGGTTTATTTCTGGGTGTTTGATTTGATTCCACTGATCAACCAGTCTGCTTCTTTGCCAGTACCATGCAGTTTTTATTACTATTGCTCTGCAGTACAGCTTGAGCAAGGGATGGAGATACCTCCAGAAGTTTTTTTTATCGTAAAGGGTTGTTTAGCTATTCTGGTTTTTTCTCCAAATGAAATTGAGAATTGTTCTTTCAAGGTCTGTAAAGAATTGTGTTGGTATTTTGATGGAATTGCATTGAATCTATAGATTGCTTTTAGTTAGATGGCCATCTTTACTATGTTAATTCTACCAATCCATGAGCATGGGAGAGCTTTACATCTTCTGATATCTTCGTCAATTTCTTTTTCAGGGACTTGAAGTTCTTGTCACTTGCTTGGTTAGAGTTACATCAAGTTACTTTATATTATTTGTGCCTATTGTGAAGGGTGCTGTTTCCCTAATTTCTTTCTCAGCCTATTTGTCGTTTGTATTCAGGAGGGCTACTGATTTTTTTGAGTTAATTTTGTATCCAGCTACTTTGCTGAAGGTGTTTATCAGCTTTAGGAGTTCTATGGTAGAGTTTTGGGGGTCACTTATGTATACTATCATATCATCTGCAATAGGGATACTTTGACTTCTTCTTTTCTAATTTATATCCCTTTGATCTTCTTTAGTTGCCTTATTGCTCTCGCTAGAACCTCAAGTACTATATTGAAGGGATATGGAAAGTGTGGGCAACCTTTTCTTGTCCCTGATTTTAGTGGAATTTCTTTGAGTTTCTCTCCATTTAGTTGATGTTGGCTATCAGCTTGCTGTATATTGCCTTTATTTTATTTAGGTACTGGCCTTATACTTAATCCTTGTACCTTGTTCTTGATTTCTTCAAAACTTTTATCGTGAAGGAGTGTTGGATTTTGTCAAAGGCTTTTTCTGTATCTAATGAGATGATCATCTGATCTTTTTTTCTTTCAGTTTGTTATATGGTGGATTGCATTGGTGGGTTTTCATATGTTGAATCATCGCTGCATCCCTGGGATAAAGGCGGTAGATAATGTAGATCATGGTAGATAATGTATTTGATGTATTCTTGGATTTGGTTTTCAAGTATTTTATTGAGTATTTTCCCACTGATTTTCATGAGGGATATAGGTCTGAAATTTTCTTTCTTTGTTGAGTTTTGTGTGGTTTATGTATTAGGGTGACTGTGGTCTCATAGAATGAGTTTGGCAACGTTGTTTTGTTTCTATTTTGAGGAATAGTTTGAGGAGTATTGGTATTAGCTCTTCTTTGAAAGTATGATAGAATTCTGTGCTAAAACACTGTGGCCTTGGACTTTTTTTGGTTGGGAAACTTTTGATGACTGCTCGCATTTCCTTAGGAGTTATAGAACTATTTAAACTGCTTGCCTGCTCTTGATTTAACTTTGGTAAATGAAATCTATCAAGAAAATCATCTGTTTCCTTTAAATATTCCAATTATGTGGAATGTGGGCATTTGAAGTAAGGCCTAATGATTCTTTGGATTTCCTCAGTGTTTGTTGTTATGTCCCCTTTTCATTTCTGATTTTGTAAAGTTGGATACTGTCTCTCTGCCTTTTAGTTAGTTTGGTCTGTCTTGTCCATTTTCTCAAAGAACAAGCTCTTGGCTTTATTGATTCTTTGTATTGTTCTCTTTGTTTCTAAGTTATTGATTTCAACCCTGAGTTTGATTATTTCTTGTTGTCTACTCCTCTTGGGTATGTTTGCTTCTTTTTTGTTCTAGAGCTTTCAGGTGTGCTTTTAAATTGCTAGTGTGAGATATCTCCAATTTCCTTATAAAGGAGTTTAGTGCTATGAACTTTCCCCTTAGCACTGGTTTCATTGCATCCCATAGGTTTGGGTATGCTTTGCCTTCATTTTCATTGAATTCTAGAAAGTCTTTAATTTCTTTTTTAATTTTTTTCTCTGACCCAGTGATCATTGAGTAGGGAGTTGTTCAGTTTCTTTGAGTTTGTAGGTATTCTCTTGTTTCTGTTATTGTTGAAATCTATCTTTAACCTATGGTGGTCTGATAAAATACAAGGGGTTATTTCAAGGTTTTTTTTTTCAATTGGTTGAGGCTTCTTTGTGACCAAGTATGTGGTCAGTTTTGGAGAAGGTTCTGTGAGGTGCTGAGAAGAAGGTATATTTTTTCGTGTTTTGGTGAAATGTTCTATAGATAGATATCTGTTAGGTGCATTTGATTCATGACATCTGTTAGTTTCATTATTTCTTTGTTTAGTTTCTGTCTCGATGATCTGTCATTGGTGAGAGTGGAGTTTTGACGTCTCCCACTATTAATGTGTGTGGTTTGATATGTGATTTAAGCTTTAGTAATGTTTCTTTTATGAATGTAGGTGTCCTTGTATTTGGGGCATAGATGTTCAGAATTGAGATGACATCTTTGTGGAGTTTTTCTTTGATAAGTATGAAGTTTCCTTCCCTATCTTTTTTTTTATTTATTAATTTTGGCTGAAAGTCTATTTTATTAGATACTATAATGGCTACTCCAGCTTGCTTCTTGGGTCTGCTCATGTGGAAAACATTTTTCCAGCCTTTTACTCTGAAATAATGTCTATCTTTGTTGTTGAGGTATGCTTCTTTCTTTTTTTCTTCTTTTTTTGGTTTTTCTATACAGAGTTGCTCTATGTAGCCCTTGGCTGTCCTGGACTCACTTTGTAGACCAGGCTGGCTTAAAACTTATAGCAATCTGCCTGCCTCTGCCTCCCAAGTGCTGGGATTAAATGTGTGTGCCACCACATTCGGCTGAGGTGTGTTTCATGTATGCAACAGAATGATGGATCTTGTTTTTGCATCCATTCTGTTAGCCTGTGCCTTTTTATTAGGGAATTGACTTCATTGATGTTGAGAGATATTAATGACCAATGATTGTTAATTCCTGTTTTGATGTTGTTGTTGGTAGAGTATATGTGTGTGCTTCCATTCTTTTGATCTTGCTGATGTGGGGTTATTTATTTTCTGTGTTTTCCTGGGAGTGCTTAGCTTCCTTGGGTTGGAGTTTTCCTTCTATATATTCTGTAGGGCTGGGTTTGTCGATAGATATTGTTTACATTTGTTTTTGTCATGGAATATCTTGTTTTCTTCATCTAAGGTGATTAAAAGTTTTGCTGGGTATAGTAGTCGAGGCTGGCATCTGTGGTCTCTAAGTGTCTATAAGATATCTGCCCAGGCCCTTCTGACTTTTTGAGCCCCTTTTGAGAAGTAAGGTGTAATTCTGAAAAGTCTGCCTTTATATGTGACTTGGCCCCTTTCCCTTGCAGCTTTTAATATTCTTTCTTTGTTCTGTACATTTAGTGTTTTGATTATTACGTGGAGGGAGGATTTTATTTACTGGTCCAATCTATTTGGTGTTCCAGGCTTCTTGTATGTTTATAGGCATCTCTTTCTTTAGGCTATGATTTGTTGAAAATATTTTCTGGGCCTTGGAGCTGGGACTCTCCTTCTTCTATTCCAATTATTCTTAGGTTTGGTCTTTTCATAGTGTCCCAGATTTCTTGGATATTTTGTGTCAAGAACTTTCTAGATTTAACATTTTCTTTGACTGATGTATCAAAAATTTCAATGCTATCGTCTACACTTGAGATTCTTTCTTCCATCTCTTGTATTCTGTTAAGTGATGCTTGTGTCTGTAGTTTCTGTTCTCTTCCCTAGGTTTTCCATCTCCAAGTTTACTTCAGTTTGTGTTTTCTTTATTGTTTCTATTTCTATCTTCAGGTCTTGGGTAGTTTTACTTATTTCCTTCATTTGTTTAATTGTACTTTCCTGTATTGAATTTGGTGATTTATTCATTTTCTTCACCCATTTGAATGAATTTTCTTGTATTTCTTTAAGAGATTTATTTATATCCTTTCTTAAGGCCTCTATCTGCTTTATGAGGTTGGATTAAGGTTACATTCTTTTTCTTCAGCTGTGTCAGTGTGTTCAGGGCTTGTTGTAGTAGGCTAGCTGGGCTTTGGTGCTGTCATGCTGCCCTGGCTCTTGTTCACTGTGTTCTTACACTGGCCTTTAGTCATCTTGTTGTCCCACGTGTTGGCTGGGTGTTCCTGATGCTGACAGGATTCCTTGGGGAGGCATGCAGAACCTTGGGCCTGATAGTGGAGCTCAGGGCATAGTGGACTTCTCACCTCTGCTGGCTGGGTATTCCTGGGCATCTGGAGTCTGGATGTTCCTCTGTTGGCTGTGTCCAGGTGGGAAGAAGAGAGGCTGGGCAGGCTCTCACCTGGGTGTTCCTGTGGACCTGCAGGCCTGCATGATCCTGGGACTGGCAGCGGTAGTGTGATTATTAAAATGACTGTCTTTTAAAACTTGGTTTTATAAACTTATTTTTAAAAACTTGCAAATAAGGACATCACCTGCCAAAATTAACCAGACCCAAAGTCTGTGTAACTCAGCAAACTTCTATACAGTTAGAATTGGCATCCGGAACAGAGGCTGGGAAGTATCATATCAGTTTACACCTTCAGTTTCAAATATATTTAATGCACTTATCCACCATCCAAACCAAAAAGCCCAGGACAAAATTAGAACTAGAGGAACAATTAACTTTACATCCTCCTTCACAACTCATGCCTTTTTTCTGCATTTGGTCTTTCCTCATCCCCTAATGTTTAGCCTCCCTTGTGCTCTTTTCAGCAGGTTATACTGGACAAATGGGTACATTTGTTCACACACACACACACACACACACACACACACACACACACACACACGTGATCAGCCAGATCCCACATATGAGAGAGAACATGCCATGTTTTTCTTTCTGAGACTGTGTGACCTTATATAATATTATACATTCTAAGTTCATACATTTTCCTGCCAATTTTTTAACTTCATTTTTCTTTAGAGCTGACTAGTGTTGTATTATACATTTATATATGATATATTCAAATATGTATCTATTTGATAATGTATGTAAATAGATATTCTCAAAATGTCATTATCCATTATCTGTTGATCCAGAAAGAAACAAAGGAAGGAAGAAAAAGAAGGAAGAGAGGGAGGGAGAGAGAGAGAGAGAGAGAGAGAGAGAGAGAGAGAGAGAGAGAAGGAAAGAAAAAGAGAGAGACATTAGGACCCTGACCTATTCCTCTCTGTCTCTGGTCCTGCTTCTTGGCTGGGATGAGCAGCCTCCTGCATCACACACTCCTAGCCATGATCTCCTCTTGTTTAGGTCCCAAATGATGGGCCAAGTGACCATTGACTAAAACCTCTGAAACTGAGAGCGAAAACCAAACCTTTTCTCTTTTTAAATTGGTTAGCTCAGGTATTTTGTCATAGCAAGGGAGAACTGATCAATGTATCACAAAAAAACTCTTAGAGTGTTTGAGAATGAGAGATGAGAAATCAGGCCTTGGGTGACAAGCAGGGCCTTATGGCCATGGAAAGGCAGCTGGAAAGGGGTGACCCCAGGGGTGACCTCAGGGGTGACCCCAAGGGCCATGTGACTTCCATTGGCAGGAGGCTGGTGCTAGCTGATAAAAAAGCCAAGGATGCTGCTGGAGGTGTGAGATGGGCTGGGAAGGAGCTAGTCCTGGCAGTGGTCCAGTGCAAGCTTAAAGAGGATTGGCTCTTTGTGCCTCTTGGAAACGTAGGAGAGGCGGAGTGTGTTGTTGAGGACCAAGCCAGACACCAGACCTGGAAAGAAAGCTGAGTCACAGCTGATCCCCATCCCTGAGTGCATGTTTGCCCTGGGCCTACCCACACATGGCCATCTCATCTGTGAGCTCTGGGGATCCGCATTTTCAGCTTATTTTTTCCTTACTGAGAAATTCTGCAACATCTCTAGAGGATATGATGTGTGTGTGTGTGTGTGTGTGTGTGTGTGTGTGTGTGTGTGTGTGTCGGTGAGGGGGTGTCCTTGGATCCCTGCCTTCTGTTTACTAGGTGGCCCTACCTTCTGACCTGGCAGGGACTTGCAGAGCTGACTCTTCTCTGGGCCTATGGTTCCTTCCCCTCTGGTCCTTCTGCCTATGTTAACTGTCTGGGGTTGAGCCTAACCTTCATGAGGAGGGGGCTGTTTCCCAGGCAACCGATGGGGAGCAGAAGGAGTGGCTTGGAGGAAGCAAATGCCACCCTGGCTGCACCGTGAATTATTCACAGCAGTGAGAACTGACTCACTCTCCAGTCTGCCATCTTCTGGAACCTTCTTGTTGACTCCTCCTTGGCCAGCTTCCTCCGCTTTAGTGCGCAGGACTTCACTCCTTGCCTTGGGCCGCCATCCCCAGGAGGCTCCCTCTTCTTTTATGATCTCCTCGCCTTTTTCTCCCAATTTTGGCTGTTTCCTCTCTACCAACTACTGTGCTAAGTGCCCAGGGTGACTCAAGGCAGGGAAAGAATCTGTCCCAGATCATATGGTTTTTGAAGGGATGGGATCAGAATGCAAACTGGAGTCTGGCTCTAGCCTGTGTCCCCCCGAAGTGACCCTTGCAATGGTGGAGACTGGCTGTTTAAGACTCTGCCCTGAGGCTGTCTTGGGGCTGGAGAGAAGGTGTGAGATGGAGCAAATGAAGTTGAAACAGAGACTCATTCGTGCTGGCTGTGGAGCTGCTTGCCTGCCCATCAGGTGTGGGGTGCAGCCAGTTGTAGTAGTTCTCTCACTGGGCCAAGACTACTGTAGCTCTAACTAGAGCCATGGTTTCTCAGAGACTGCCCTCCCTCTAAGGCCTCAGGCTGGGCCTGAGGAGCACAGGCTTCCCTGCAAGTCTGCAGTTCTCTCTCCTTTGTACTCCAAAGCTCTGAGGGAGGAAACACAGTTCTGGATTGGGGTCCCAGAGCTTGAGTGAAAGCAGTTCAACACATCAGGGGAAAGGATGATGGGCCCTGGGAATGTCCTAGACTGGGCTGTGATTCAAGATGGCTACATTTGTGGTGGCCACACATGGGCTGTGGATGGGGGCTCTTGTTCCAAGTGGAACTGTGTCAGCCTTCAAACATGGATGCATTGGTCTAGTTCTCTGTGTCAGGCCCAAGGTTGGGGACTCAGAGGTGCTTATAGACAAAATGCCCTGGGGCGCTGGAGGAGGCTTCTTGTTTCTCAGCTCACGGGCCTTGACCCAAACAAACGCTGCTGTTTTGGAGGTGGGTCGTGGGGTCTCCAGGAACCAGGGAGGTTTTCCTGAGAGACAGTGTTCTGGGGTGTCAGATCCCCTGGGTAGTGTCCCCCCCACTCCAAGTCACTTCTACGGCTTCTGATATTCCATGCTGATGGGCCTTGGGGCACACTGTCAACTTGGGGATCAGGTCAAGAGAGGAAATGCCACTGAGGCTCAAACAAGTCACCGTGTGGAGGGTGGGGCTTTGGGCCTTTGGTAGCATCTACAAAGAAAGCGATTTCCAGTGATCCCACTGCTTTGCACCCCAGAGAGCTCGGGATGGGGCCAGGTTTTGATTTATAGCTGCATGAGGCGAGAGGCTGAAGGGGTACCGTGAGGTGGAGGGTTCAGCCGAGACAGGTGTGTTGTTTCCTCTTTCACTTGTTAGCCTTGCGGCCCTTTCCACGCATCCATGCCAAAAAGGCACCTGATTGGAATGGCTGAAGTCTTTAGGAACTGCTCTCCCTTCCTTCTCTCATTGGCCATTTTACTGCATTTCAGGTCACTTTCAGACCCTTCTGGAGACCCCCCCCCCTTTGTCCCCACCACCACCACCTTCCCTCTGGCTCCTCAGCTTACTTCCTGGATATGTGATTCCTAGCTTGGGCTCTCACCATCGCCCTCTTCCTCTCCATACCTATCCAGGGTCTCTCATTGTGGGCCTGGGTGCCTCAAACACCAGCCTAGTCACCTTAACCTCCCTGGCCTCCAAGAACCCCCCCCAGTATTCCAGCTCCCACTTGCTTTCAAGTAGTCATCCTGATAGTGACCTCGTGCTCCCCCAACATTAGACTCAGCCTGCTTCCCCTTTATTAGCCTGACCACCTTTCTAGTGTTAGAAGCAGATAGGCTTGGCCTGGGAGTTATGCCTGCAGTTCCATTAACTACCACTAGGCGGGCTGTAGGGTCTGGCCTGGGTAATTAAGAGACATTTAATATCAAGTCTAATGCATCGCAAAAATCAAACAAACAGGAATCTCTGTCTCTCCGTGTGTACATATTGTGTACATGCATGTATAGCAGAATTGATTAAATAAAAGACTGTTGGCCAATTTAATGACTGCAGATAAAAAGTGCAGGCTAATTTGGAAGAAGATGTAGAAATAGCCTAACACTTAGGTAAATCAGGCACCCTCATTAGCCCTTGACTGCTAATAATTAAGCTTAATTTTGCTTTTTACTATTCATTACTTCTTTGAGCAATTTAATTTGGGCTTCTTTGAGTCATGTCTGAGCCCCCGGAGACCTCCGGTCAGCCACTCAAGGTGTTAAGCCACCTTCCTCCGCATTCCCCTCCTGCGGCTTTAACTGCCCCATGAAAGAACCTTATCTGTGATTGCTTTCTGCAAATCCCTGGAAAGGCCTTTGGTCTCCTTTGTGTGAGCTTCCAGCCCCTACATCTTCTGCACACAGAGTGCAAAACCGGAGAGTGAGGGATCATGAGACACTCTGCTCTATTTTCCCGGGGCTTTTTTTTTTTTTCCAATTAAGAAAAGTGTTTGCTCCCCTGATCTCATCTCCTGGCCAACCCCTCCACCTTTGGAGCTGGGTCTTGTCTCCAATCTGTTTGCTTCTAATTCTCGAGGTCCTCCGCTGACCTTGGTCTTTGTAGCGTGTTGGGTGCACGACCTTGTCACCGTGGCAGGCTGTTCTCTGTGATCTAGGGCCACTCCACATCATCTCGTGTGGCGTCTTTTAAACTGCAGGAAAACCGTCGTGCGATGACATTTCGGGATGTGAGCCCGAGGGTTCCTCACAGAGGGCCATGACCACACAAGATCTCAAGCCCAGCTGGGATGCAAAAACACAGCCTCCCTCCTCCCTCCTGCCCCAGGAAAATCCCCAGGTCTTGTTCTTCTTGCTGCTTGACCCAGAGTCCTGACAGCCTTCGAGACCTAGGTCGGGAGCAAGCCAGGGGAGCTAGAAAGCAGAGGAGGACGGGCAGAAGCCCAGCGCTCTATTTGAAGTTCCAGGCATAGTTCAGAGCCTGGCCAGCTGGCAAGGCCGCGCTCACACCGGGGAGGGTAACAATGTAAGATGAAAACATTGAGTTCCTTGTCCAAGATTTAAAATGTCAAGATGGTCACAGCAGTGCTCCTGCTCCAAAGGGAATGGGATAGGAGAAAGGTCAAGGCGTCCCAAGGTGCCCTGGGATTTAGTGGAACACCCTCTGGAAAACACTAGAAACGGAACCGAGATGGCCGAAATACAGGCAGGGTTGCCTGGGAGAGTACAGGAAGTAGGAATTCGAAAGTACAGGAAGTAGATATTTGAGAGTACAGGAAGTAGGTATTCGAGAGGACAGGAAGTAGATATTAGAGAGGACCCGAAGTAGTGATGAGCGGGAAGGGACCACAGATAGGGAAGGAGAAGCCTACGTAGCTAGAGGAGAGGGGAGGGGAGACTAAGGAGTGAGGGAGGGATTGGAAGGCAACGAGGGAAGGGGCTACAATTGGGATGTAAAGTGAACAAATTAAAAAAAAAAAAAGAATAAGTGGGCAGGCATGATGGCGCACACCTTTAATCCCAGCACTCTGGGAGGCAGAGGCAGGTGGATCTCTATGAGTTTCAGCCCAGCCTGGCCTACAAAGTGAGTTCAGGACAGCCAGGGCTACACAGAGAAACCCTGTCTCTAAAAACAAAATAAAGCAAAACAAAACGACAATAACAAAGAATAGGTGAGCCTGAAGCTGGAGAGATGGCTTAGCTATTATGAGGGCTGGCTGTTCTTCCAGAGGCTCCAGGTTCAATTCCTGGCATTCACATGGCTGTTCACAACTGCCTGTAACTTCCAGTTTCACCCTCTTTCTGGTCTCCCCAGGCACCAGACATGCAGGTGGTGCACAGGCATGCAGGTGGTGCACAGACATGCAGGTGGTGCACAGACATGCAGGTGGTGCACAGACATGCAGGTGGTGCACAGGCATGCAGGTGGTGCACAGACATGCAGGTGGTGCACAGACATGCAGGTGGTGCACAGACATGCAGGTGGTGCACAGACATGCAGGTGGTGCACAGGCATGCAGGTGGTGCACAGGCATGCAGGTGGTGCGCAGGCATGCAGGTGGTGCGCAGACATGCAGGTGGTACGCAGACATGCAGGTGGTGCGCAGACATGCAGGTGGTGCGCAGGCATGCAGGTGGTGCGCAGGCATGCAGGTGGTGCGCAGACATGCAGGTGGTGCACAAGCATGCAGGTGGTGCACAGGCATGCAGGTGGTGCACAGGCATGCAGGTGGTGCACAGGCATGCAGGTGGTGCACAGGCATGCAGGTGGTGCACAGGCATGCAGGTGGTGCACAGGCATGGGTGCAGATAAAACACTCACCCACCCACACTAAAAAAAAAAAAAGTGGTCTGCTTCTGGGGGCAGTAGGACCAACGACTTCCTGAGAAGCCTCCTTTCTCCATCCGGTCCTCAAAGCAGAAGGATGTCCAGGATGCTCACTCTGGGGCAATAACTCCCAGCTGAACTGTATGGCTAAGAAGGCCCCGGGCTCCTGGAAGGCTTGCTCTGGTCCTGAGGCAGAAGTAGAAAGACACCTCGAGTGGCAGTTGAAGTGTGATTGTCAGTACGAGACAGATCTGAGGCGGGGAGGAAGTGGTCTCTGTACCCCAGGAAGATGGGACAGGAGTCTTCTCTTCTGGACCCCAACTTCCCCTCCCCGCTCTAATTAGCTCCAGGTTCTCATCCTCTTGAGGCCTAGTTATTTCCTGCTGCCACAGCGATCAGGGGTCTGGGCTGGGCTGATGAGCTCTCTGGGGCCGTGGAGTGGGTTGTAGGAAGTTGCCGTCTAAGCAGCCTGCTGCCCTCCCATTTGTCACTGGCATTAGTGCTCACACAATGACCTGTCCGCTGATGACGAGGGGCCCAGAGTTCTGGAGAACGGGTCCCGGATGGCCAACGCAGATAGCCAATTTAGAATTTCTGTCCATTTACCAGTGAGTCGCCCCAAAAGAACACCATTTACGGAGTTGACAAAGGCCAAATTAGATTTCAGATTCTAGTGTGCGCGGGTGACAGCGGAGGGGATGAAATAGTGCGCCAAAAGCGGCAAACTCCGAGCTTGCGAGTTTGCCCAGGAAATCTCGGCTCGCCCCACTCTCGGCTCTCCAGAAGCTCCCTGGCCGTATGGATGACTCGGTGGCTTTTATCTGTACAGATGTTGGCATTTATTCTGGGGCCCCTCTCCACAGCCTCCCATGGCCCCTGCCTGGCTCTATTCTCAGCACCTCTCTTTGCCCCTCCTCCTCTTTCTACTTCCTGATCTCTGACTTCCTCCATATCTGTTTTCTAGGGGTTCTGCCCCATTCTCTGTTAATTTTGGGGGGGGTTGCCTTAGCAGATGAGGATATTTATTCTGTGTGATTAGAGGGTGGCCGTAGAGATAAAGTGAAGTGTTCGCCAAATCCTGTTTTATTCTTTCTCTCTCTGGGTAGATTGTAAGACTACATTTTCCCAGCCTTAAAAAAAAAAAAAAAAAGATGATGCTGGGTTGGTAAAATGGCTCAGCTCATAAAGGTGCTCGCAGCCCAGGCTAATGACCTGAATTCCATGCCAGGGATCCAAAAGGAGAAAGAAGAGAATCAACTTCCACAATTGTCCTTTGACCTCCACACATACATCATGGTATGTGTGTTAGTGTTTCTTTTTCTTTTTCTTTTCTTTTCTTTTCTTTTCTTTCCTTCTCTTCTCTTCTTCCTCTTCCTCCTCCTCTTCTTTGGCTTTTCTTTTTTTCTTTCTTTCTTTCTTTTGTTTTTTTGAGACAAGGTTTCTCTGTGTAGCCTTGACTGTCCTGGACTTGCTTTGTAGACCAGGCTGGCCTCGAACTCACAGTGATCTGCCTGCCTCTGCCTCCTGAGTGCTGGGATGAAAGGCGTGCGCCACTGTGCCCGGTGAGCTTCTTCAGTTTTTCAAAATAGGGTTTCTCTGTGTAGCCTTGGTTGTCCTGGACTCACTTTGTAGACCAGGCTGGCCTCAAACTCGTAGCGATCCACCTGCCTCTGCCTCTGCCTCTGCCTCCGTGAGTGCAGGAATTACAGGTGAACACCACCATACCTGGCTGTGTCTTCGTGTTTCTATTGTTGTGATAAAACACCATAACCAAAAGCAACTTGGGGAAGAAAGGGTTTATTTCTTTTACACTTCCACATCACAGTCCATCGCTGGAGAAAGACATGCAGGAACTAAAGGCAGAAACTAAAGGCAGGAATCTGGAGGCAGGAACCTGGAGGCAGGAATCTGGAGGCGGGAACCTGGAGGCAGAAACTAAAGGCAGGAACCTGGAGGCAGGAACCTGGAGGCAGGAACCTGGAGGCAGGAATCTGGAGGCAGGAGCCTGGAGGACAGGAACCTGGAGGCAGGAACTAGAGGCAGGAACTAAAAGCAGGAACCTGGAGGCAGGAACTGAAGAAGAGGCCATGGAGGAACACTGCTTCTTAGGCTGCTTTCTCGTGGCTTTCTTAGCTCGCTTTCTTATAGCACCCAGGAACATCATGTCGGGGTGACACCACCCACAATGAGCTAGGCCCTCTCTCAACAACGCTAGTGAAGAAGAGCACCATAGACTTGCCCACAGGCAAATTTTATGGACTTGTTTTTCAGTCAAGAGTTCCTCTTCCCAAAGGACTCAAACTTGTGTCAAGTTGACAAAACTAGCCAGGGCAGCATGGGAGTGCCCATACACAGGCACACAAACAAACAAATCAATGAATGTAATAAAAAAAAAAATAAGAAGATGATGTTTAAGTGCAAGCTGGGAGGAAGCCAAATTAGCTTAGAGGGTTAAGAATAGAGAAATAACTGCTCAGTTCCTGTGTTGTGAAGCTTATCATTAAACAAATATATAAAAGAGTCTCAATTATTTATGTGATAGCTGGGTTCAGAGAGAAACTGAGAAACAAGCATGTTATTAAAAATAACTTTTAACATTTTTTTTCCCCTGCTACTTGAATTAGGAATTTACCTGCCTCGGCCAGCAAGGACATCTTGAAATGTTCTCTGCCATTGCTAAGAGCAGGGCATACCTGCCAATACGCCGGACTCTCCCTGGTCCTAGAAGAATAAGAGACCTGGACAGGAGACCAAAACTCAAATATGTGGCCAGTATCGCAGATCAGTCAAGGGCAGACAGAACAGCCAAAACCCAGCCAACAGACACCGAGTCAGGGGAGAGACGGCTGCGTAGGATTGTCATGGCGTTAAGGAGACGGATGAACTGAAGTGGAGTTGTGGGGTTGAAGGTTGACATGATGAGCAGGACCAGTTTACACAGCCAGGGTAGGAGTCTGGATGGGAAGTCTTTGGAAGACTTCACGCTCTAGGTACAGGGATAGACACAGGTGACTGATCTTATTGTGCAGATGGGAGAAACTGAGGCACACTGGACTTAAGCTGGTTGATTGATATCACAATGACAGAGTGGAATAGCTCCAGCTGCCCAGGTCACTAAGGAGCAGCCTGAGTTCTGCTCAGTGTTACCTTTCCTGGTCTCTTCTCCAGGCTCTTGGATGATGCTTCTCTCTCTCCCTCCCTCTCTCTCTCTCTCTCTCTCTCTCTCTCTCTCTCTCTCTCTCTCTCCCTGCGTTCTATCTCTTGCATAGCTCTGGTGTGCTCTGCTGTCCTAACCCATGTCAGTCCCTCAGCAGTTAGTTGGCCTCCTTTTTTCCGCAGGCCCCAGCCACTATTCTCTGATGATCCCACCAGTCCTCTGACCCCATGATACCGCTGGTCAGCACCATCCTAAGCCCTGAGCTGATCCCACATCACTGTCTCCTCTCTGGGATGACAGGCAGTGCTGAAGACAACAGACAACTACAGGGTATGGTTCATCAGTTGGTGTTGGGGGCATGAGGCTTGGCATCTGTAGCCCTGTATGTTACTTACGGTGGTGTGTTTTATGTTATTAAGTGTTACAAGTTACTCAGTTTCACTGTGCCTCAGCTTTCTTTTTGTTGTTGCTGTTTTGGTTTCTTTTTTTTTTTTTTTTTTTTGTCTGTGCATTAGAGACAAAGAAGTCTCTCTGGGCTCTTATGACAATGAAATTATGTAAGGACAGACACTCAATGAATGGACATTGACAATGGCTTCTAACTGCTTTCTCTGTACCCCTGTTCCCTGATTATCCATTTTTCCCACCTCTCTCTTCCCCACACTATGGTCACATACTGCACGTTGCTTTTACCCTTTACTGTGTAGGTCAAGATCATTGGCTGTGAGTTCCCTCAATTTCCCATAAGGCTTTCTGGGGCTCCCTCCTGGGCTGCTGGTTTCAGGCAGCTCCCAGGCCTTCCTCCAACAGGTCTCCGGCGCTTTGTTTACACCTTCGTTCATTCCTCCACCCAATGTCCCTGGCCTTTCTCCAGTGGCGGAAGGCTCAAGCGTTTCCAGCCTCAGAGCTCGGCGGTGCTGCCTCAACATCTCCCACATTTCTTCTCCTCACTTTGTATCACTTTCCTGAGAAGCTTCCTTCCAGTTCCCTGCTTCCTCTGTGCTCCCTCCTCCTCCTTTCCACCCACTTCTATTCTCCCTGCTGGCTCCGCTTACGCCACTCTCGCCAAGGCCACCAGCGACCCACTTACCCAATCTAGAGACACTTGTCTTATCCTACTAATCTCCTGGCAGCACTTGACAAGGTCAGCGGTGTTGTTCTGCCTACTCTCTTCCGTGGTCTGAAACACCGGCTTTGCCCAGACTCCTCCAGTCTCCTCTCTCCCCAGTCCTTTCTGTGGTTACTGTGGCTCCTTCGGGAAACAGTTCTTGGCCTGTTTGATCTTTTTCTTTGGAGATGTACGTAACCACATACCCTTTAATCTTCTAACCCTGAGTCTTCAGACCAGATGCGGCTCCTAGTCCATCTAGACAGCAACTTACAGGTGCCTGGACCCATGGTCCTTCCTTCTCCAAGCCCCTACTGCCATTTTGAGTTTCCCTTTCGGTTAGCCATGCATCTCACTGGTCTTGTCCTATTCACCCCCATCATGCAACCAGTTGCTGAGTCCTGGCAAATGTGCCATCCCTAAGCCTTCTCTCAGGAGCATCTTCTGACTATCACAACACACAGACAGACAGACAGACAGACACACCCGTTACTCCACTGCTCTCTTGTATTAGTGCAACAGCCGGGACATCAACTATCACACTTCCTGCCTATCTTCCTGCCTGACTGTAGCTCTTCCAGAGCCAGAGCTATAGCCTCAGGACACAGGACACAGCTTGATGACTGTGACATATCAGTGGCTTCACAGATCCTTGAGGACATGGGTAGCAAGGAAGAAGACTCCGGGTTGGGGTGAGGGTGGGGACAAGGCCTCATTGGTGTCTACTTGAGAACACAGAGTCAAGTGACACACAGATTGCTGAGTCCCTTTGCGCACGTCTTCCACTAGACCGGCTACTGAGCCTTTTGTTCTGTTGACAGGCGAGGAGGCAGCTACAAGCTCCTTAATCACCTCTCCACAAACACGGGGAAGCCTCATTAATCCCACTGGCTGATGATCTATTGTCGTCAGCTCAGGCCTCTCAGGCTGGCCTTCCTCTGCTGAGGCAGAAGGCCCCTAGGCTAGAGTGCTGCCCCTTCACTCTTGCAGAAGAAGCCCCATGCTTTTAGGGCTAGTACTCTGACCCCACCGGGAGTCTGTGGTCTGCACTGAGACCAGGGTGGGACTTCCACCAGGTACAGGACAACGCTTGGTGCTGACAGAACCACAAGGGAAATAAGTTCATGGGACAGGTGTGTGTGTGTGTGTGTGTGTGTGTGTGTGTGTGTGTGTGTGTGTGTGTGTGTGTGTGTTTTGTATGAGCAGTTAGCTCCATTAACTCTGGAGTTGGTGCAGGTTGAAATTATGTGGCTGTGGACAAGCCATTTGTTTTCCCATGTCTTAGGTTTTGGGTGGGAAAGGCGAGGTAGCCACAGTGTCTACTCATAAGGTTGCCATGAGGACAGCACATTAACCAATGAATGATCTTGGTTTTGGTGCATGTTTCATCTGAAATGGAATGCTTTGGAAGTCCTATTCCCTATCCTCATCACAAACTAGGGGGAACCAAAGGTTTGCCATGGCAACTGTGGGTTAGAGGAGCAGGGCTCTCATTGGCTGTTCTTTGTTTGGTGCTTTGGGCTCCTTAGAATTGAGACCCAGTGGCCCTCAACCCAGATCAGCCCCCACGGTGTGGCTAAATACTTTACCCTCTTGGATGGGGTCAGAGGCCAGGACCTCTGAGTTCTCTTTCTGGTTTTGCTTCTGAATTGTGTGAATGTGGGCAGTTTGCTTTTTCATTGGGCCTCAGTATTTCTATCTGTACAGAGGAGGAGCTGGCATAGAAAGAAAATACATGTGGTTTCATATACTATTATGGATGTCGTGGCTGAGTACTTGGACTAAGAAGCATTGTGAAGCTCTGTTAAGGCTCAATAGGACAGAGTATCTGCCACTGATTAGTGATGTCTGCAGTGGACATAGGATGGAGAAGGGGTGCTCTGTATGTCTTGTCTTTGCTACCTCTAAGGTGGTTGCTTGATTCTGGAAGAGTCCACAGCCTTTATCTAAAAGCCTCTCTGTGCTGTGAATGTTCACAATGACACGAATGGTCTGGACAAAATCTGGCATTAATTCAAGGAAACCCCATTCACCGTACTTCATTATTACCCAGATTGGAAGGGACAGAATCTACTATAAATCTGTGGTATAGAGTGTGTGGTCACCATGAAGGGAAGAGAGCCTTTGACTTGAGGGAGGAGAGTCTAGGAAGGGAAGCATATATGTGACCATGGCTAGCTAGGCAGGGGCAGGGGACAGGCCTGTGAGTGCCACAAGATGCCAGAAGCAGGCAGGCCTGTCAGGGTTGTCTGTGAACTTGGGCCTGGAACCAGAAGTGTTTTAGTCAATGAAACTTAGGAAGCCAGTCTCACAGGTGGCTTTCCCCATTGTCTAGGTGGTAGGGCCGGGACACAGCAAGCCTCTGCACCAGGAACTTCTCTCTCAGCCATATTGGCCTATAGTTCTTGCCAGAGCTGCCTCCTGGACATGGGCTGCAGGGAAGATGGGAAGGCTGAGATGACTTGGCCGGTAAATTGGAAGTTCTAAAACAGTTTCCTGGAGTTTTCACAGGGACATGAGGTCCTTTTCGTTTGCAGGATTATAGGTAGCTAGAGCTGAGGGTAGCAGGGAGTGGGTGCCACCCTTGAGGGCACTTTGGGAGGTTATATGTCACAGGCACAAGGGGTCCCGACATGGAGGCCTTTGGAGGATTGATCAAGTTCACGAGCACAGAGCCCAGTCATCAATTAAGCTCATGTAACCATCTTTCTCTTTGCAAATTCATGGAAAGGCAGGGGAATGGATTTCCTTGTACTTTTATTTAGTGTCTGCTGCTCACTCAATCAAGGTTCTTTTAGCCACTTAATTGTGTTGCTGTTCAGAAAGTCCTAGCTCAACAAGAGTGTCAGGAAATGGAGTGGATAGTTTTCAAAACTATTCTATAGTCATCAAGGGCCCTTTTTCCTACCTCTGGATCCTGAGTAATTGTCTGTACTTGGGTGGTACAACAGTGAGCACAGGTCAAGGGCGTGGGTTTCCTTGAGCAAGTGACAATCACCTCACATCTCAGATTCTTTGTTTATATAATGGGCACAGTTCTAATGACCTGGTAAGAGTGTTGGAAGAGTTAGCAAGGCAATTGTTGGTGCAGCTAATAGCAAAACAGAAAAAAATGGAAGGCGCGCAGGATCCACCCGTCCCCACCTCTCCCTGAGCCCTGGTGTTATAGACATGTACTAACACACATGTTTTATTTTTTTCTTCTTCTTTTAATGGGGATGCTGGAGATCTGAACTCAGGCCCTCATGCTGTTGTAGCAGTCAGTGTGCCCACTGAGCTGTGGCCCCTGACCCAGAAGGTACTAAACTCACAGCAGCTAATTGTTCTGTCATTGGTGTGAGTGCAAATTCACAGTAATATTTACGGTGCCATAGTAAAACATGGCTTCAGGATGAAATGTCACCACGCTCAGACACAGTAACAAAACTACGAGGACACACAGTTCTCAGGACACAAGGAGAGACCTGCACACAGCCGCGTGCAGCTGTAGGAATGTCGTTGCAGTAACGCGCAGCAGCAGTTACACAGGCGCAGAATAATGTTAGCTACACCAAGGTAGAGTATCAGTGAGGTAACAGGGCCACGGTGTGAACATGCAGTACCATACAGCTATGGCAATATATGTGCCACATTCGTATAAAGGGATATTAGCATGAAAATAGAGGCCATCAGTTGCAGTTAGAGTGACAATTCCTATGAGGAATAGATAGCAGGGAATTATGGGTCATGTAATATGGTTACAGTTTCTTAAAGGGATTACAATACATATGCCCAATCATATGTAGTCAGAGTAATAGATGTGTATTGGTCTGTGGGGCTGCTGCGGCACACAGGCCAGGCCAGGCTGTCTCCAGCACCCTGTCTGCCCTCGGACTTCTTACCTGCGTGTTTAACAGTGTGTACCTGAACTTCATAAAGAACCACGGATGTTCTTCAAGGGGGGAAAACCCATCAAAGGTATTTTTATGTGGGGCAAGATTCTGCATCTGCATGGCCTGTCCTCCTGTCTGATGGTTAATGTCTGGGTATCCCGGGTTCATACATGTGAGGGTCAGAGTAAGAAGTAGAAAGCTCTCCAGAGAGCAGACTTCAGTCCACAGCCAGTCCTCATCCGGGCTGCTGCCTCAGTTCTCTTTCTGGTAGCTGGATGCCAATTTGATGTGGCTTTTATGTGGCCTTGTTCTCCATGCTACTGGAACAAATTTGATCATCTCTGTCCTCTCTTTCTTCTCTCCCTCCCTCCCTCCCTCCCTTCTCCCTCCCTCCCTTCTCCCCCCACCCTCTATTGTTTGCTCTATCTCACTGTGGTTTTGAGATCTGAAAGCTTTTGCTTTGTTTGAGCAAAAGGGCCATTTAAACCAATATCCTATGAAGGTCAGAAAGTCACTTCCAGAGAGCCTGTGTCACAGGTCAGAAGTTCTGTCATACGGGGGGTGGGGGGGGGTGTTGGTAACATTTGTAGCCCAGTTGGTTGAGGGCTGCAGTAGAAGAGAAGTAATTCCCTAGGGAAGGTGGTGTCCACTGCAGCTAAACTGATGAGCTGACTTTTTTACGGTCACCCTTTTGTGGACAAGCTTGGGATCCAGTCCCGTGTAGCAATAGTTAGCTATTACTGTGTAACAAAACATCCCACTGTTTGTTTATGGCAGCACAGTTTGTTATTCCTCATGACTCTGCAGGTCGGATAAATGGCTTTTCTGCCAAGGAGAAGGCTCGGCTGGTTTGGGCTGGGGACACCCAGGCCTTGGTGGTTAGCTGGCTGTTCTGGTGGCCTTGGCTTAAGGGAGTCGTATACTCAGTGGAGTAATCATGTGTCTCTTACATTCCTACAGGTGGCTTGTTCCCAAGGCAGCATCAGGTAAAAATGGGAGAAAGGAAGAGAGGGAGAGAGGGAGAGAGGGAGAGCAGGTCCTTTGAATTCTCAGCTTACCTGGGCTCCATCAGCTCTGCTGTATTCTATTAGCTGAATCAAGGCACAAAGATAGGCCAGATTCACTGACAGAACCAGACCTCACTTCCCGATGGGGGAGCTGCAGTCACACCATTAGGGACTGGCATGGTGGAGTCCCTTGCTGCCCAGGAGGGCTTCCCAGGCCTCTGCCATGCCTACTTTAGAGCCCTGGACAGAGCCACGCTGGGACTTTAGACCCTGTATACAGGAGGGTTGGTGTCTTATGGGTAACAGTGATTTTTTAAAAAACTATGTGAACTCACGTAAGCGTGGCCTTCTCTCAGCTGACTGGCCTGGAGTGGACCCCTGACCCCCACAGGCTTCTCATGCCTTGTGCCTAGAAATATTCTTTCCCAACAAGGAGCTGGGCCTCATTTCCATACAGAAAATTTGAAACTGAGGCCGAGAGACTTGAGGCCTCAAGTGACGAGTGGAGGCTAAGAGGCCATGGTGTAGAGCTACAGTTGGAGACGTTGGGGAGTAGAGCTCAGGAGAGACAAAGGGAGGGGTCCAGTGAACCTGAATACAGTTAAGAGAGAAAGGGCCTGTTCTCCTAGCTCTGGATTCCTGATCAAAAAGTAAGATCTGCGAAACCCACTTCCTTATAACACAGTGCCTTCTTGATTCAGAAGGTCCGATGGGGCCTCTAGTCCTTGTAGCTTAACACCATAAAGAAAAGGGCCTCTTTGTGTGAAAGGCCACATAGCCGGGACGCCAGCTCATGCCAAGCACCACACAACTCCCATAACATTGCACTGCTGGGGATGGGAGAGCTCAGCTTTAAAATAATGAGATATAAAGGCAGGGCTAGGGTTGCCACTTGGTGACGTGCTCCGTGTTCACAAGGCCCTGGGTTCACTCTCTACTACAGGGAAACCGTGAAGCAGCGCTGTGTGGCTAGTCTCAGGCAGATGCCTAAGGCCCAAGAAAGGATCATCAGGGTTCATTCCCGAGTGTGCTCACGCTCACAGCCTGGCATTTGGAGATGCAATGATGCCCTTAAGCCACACCACAATGTTTCCCTTCTACACAGGGATGGTTTTGAAAGGGATTGCTGCATTGTCTTTAAGACACCCACCTAGAGGATGCCCAATGCTTCTCTATGTGCCCGGAGATGCCTGCTGGGCATGCTGGCATATGCATGCAATCCCAGCACCTGGGGTGCAAGAGAACAAAAAGTTCAAAGCCAGCCAGAAACATAAAGTGAGACCCTGTCTCAAAAAACAAACAAACAAACAAACAACAACAACAACAACAAAACAAGGGTTGGGAAAGTGTAGTTGCCAGCATACACAAAGGGTGGTATGGAGAGGAAGAGAGAAAAGAGCCTTTAAATCAAGCTTCTCTTTTATTTTTCATGGTTGCTAGGAAGCTCACCCTCAAGTTTACCACCACTTAGTCACTTACATACAGTTCTGAACATTCAGGCTTCCTGTGCCTGGAAGTCTGAACTCCTCTGGCTGAGAGAGACATTGCTTTGCGGCTTTTAAGCAATGAAGAAATAGAGGATGAGAAGCCAACATAGCACGAGCAGACTTGTGTAAATGCGCCCGTGCGCGGTGTGTGCATGCATGTATCCATGAGCTTCTTATTGCTACTGTAACGATTTGCCACGAGTTTAATGGCTCGGAACAACAAGCACTTGCTATTTTACAATTCTGGAGGTCAGAAATCTAAAATGAGTCTTGCAGGGGAGGATGAAGGTGTTTACAGAGCTGTGCTCCTCCTCAAGTGCCCCATGGAAGAATCCACTTCCTTGCACTTTCCAGCTCCTAGAAGCTTCCTGCCTTCTTTGGCTCATGACTTCTCTTGTCTTCAAATCCAGCAATGGGGTGTTTTCCAGTCCTCTACCCATTCCCGTTCCCTCATGCTGTTGCTCATGCCTTCCTCTCACGTGATCATTTATGGTGGTCTTGAGCCTTTAGATAACCCAAGAGAGTATTTTCCCTCTTGAGGACTTGTTATTTTTTGTCTTTTGAGATGTGGTATCATTTTGTAGTTCATGCTGGCCTTGAACTCTTGACCTTTTGTCTTAGTCGACTGAAGACTTGGATTACAGACACGCACCATGATGTGTCCCACCTTGAAATTCTTAATCAAATCTGCAACGCCCCTTTTAGTAAATAAAAGAATATGTTTGCATGCTCTGGGGCTGGGATAGGGGTGTCAGGGGTCGGGGTTTGCTCACAGCAGTAGCCCACTCAGGAACACTTCCCACTCCCCTTCTCATCCACCTTCCCTCCTTTCTGAGATAGGTACAGCCTAGGCTGTTCTGGAACTTGTGGTAATCCTCCTGCCTTAGCCTTGTTTTCCTGTCTTATGTCCCCATTTTCACATGATCTTGGGAATCACATCTCAGATAAAGCATGTACGCCCTTGGTGTTGTCTTAGGGTCTATTTGGAAGAAGCAGGAGTGAGTTTAGAATGCCGTGAGTCTGAGTTATGGGTATGTTCTCTCTTTCTTGGGGTCCTTTGAGCAACCAACCAACCAACCAAACTTCCTTCCTTCCTTCCTTCCTTCCTTCCTTCCTTCCTTCCTTCCTTCCTTCCTTCGTGTGTGTGTGTGTGTGTGTGTGTGTGTGTGTGTGTGTGTGTGTGTATGCATGTGCGCACAGGCACGCACAGGCCTGATTATTTCTTCTTTTTATTCTTTGAGGCACAGTCTCTCGGTTGAATCCAGAGCCTGCTGAATGGACTGGTCTAGCTAGCTAGCTTGCTCAGGAATTTTTTTCTTTGCCTTTCAAGTGTTAGAATTACAGGTGGGTTACCACACCTGCCTGGCATTTATGTGAGCGTGGGGAGTGTAAAGTCCAGCCCTCACAGTTGCACGACAGGCGCTTCATCCACTGTATTGTCTCCCCAGGCCCCTGTGAGTTTTCTTTATATTTTTTATGGTTATGTTATTAAACAAAACCCAATAACAAACAACACAGTGCAGGAAGAGTGCATGTGTCTTCCAGCACAGATTCAAATGGAAACAATTTCTTATGGAGAATGTGACTTAAAGCACCCTTGAGTCTCTGCAGCTTTTCTCTATTGCCCAAAGCACCCCAGCCCCACCCCTCTGGCTAGTATAGTGTTAGAGGAAAGTGTTTCCTGTCACCAGGGTATGCTGAATGTTGGTTTCAGCTCAGTATTGATTTCAGGATGGGGTGGGATGCCACAGACTTCTGGTCTTATTTTGCTTAATAAGGCCTCTTAGCTTTGCATTCCTTAGCCTCATGGATTTCCTCTATTCAAGTTTTCAGGTTCCCTGTGTGGTGGCTCTCATCACATGAACACTGGGAGGCGTCAGAGAAGAAGTCTGTGCTGTGGGCCCTGTCCATGGTCCTGATGCAAGCTGAAAACCTACTGGAGCAGCAGCAGTCTGCAAAGCGGGCTGTTTAAAAAAAAAAAAAAAATCCTGCGGAGTTGGAGAGAAAACATTAAAGCCCGTGATTTACACTGACTGGTCTACTTTAAAGACCTGAGTTCATCTTTGCTATTTAACACACGGATTGATATCAGTGTTTTGTCATCTGTTGGGCAGTTGCCGCGCATGGGGGTGGGGTGAAGTGTGCAGGGGTGGGGGGGTGGGGCGTGGGGGCCGTGGGGGGGACGGTTAGAAAGTCAAGTTCCAGGGCTAACGTCAGTGGCTGCGCTCCTACATCTCTTTTGTCTCTGTCTCCAGTCTGCACTTTTGCTGGTTGCAAGACCTATGAATTACACAGGCTACTCTAAACTTAAACTTCTGGGTGAGATATAGTTTATATACAAGGAAACAGGCGTACACTTTAAGGGCTGCAGGTCGATGAATTTTATGACACAAACATGTCCATACGGTCAGCATCCAGATTAGGAAACAAAACAAAATTGGGGCTGGAGAGACAGCTCAGTGGTTAAGAGCACTTGCTGCTCTTGCAGAGGATCTGGGTTCGGTTCCTAGCACTCATTTGGCAGTTCACAACTGCCTATAACTCTAATTCTAGGGGACCTGATGGATGTACTCCTCTGGCCTCTGGGGGAACACATGCATGTACTGCATAGATATGCATGTAGGCAAAACACCCATACACACGAAAAGAAAAGAAAAGAAAAGAAAGAAAAGAAAGAAAAGAAAACTACTGGCGTGCCAGAAGTCAAATTTTACATTGCCTTGCCCTTACTATCTACCCCATCCTGGTTTTTGGAACCATCTATGATTTTCACACATTTTGGAGTTTCATGTGGATGAACCAGTTACACAAAACAGCTACCCCGCAGCAAGCTTTGCATCAATGAGGCCGGCCCTCATCTACTTTAGTGTGGTTTGCTCATTTGCCTAATATCCCATTGCACACGCCTCTCTGCTCTCCTGTCAATGGTCATTTTCGGTTTTTATGCTTTGGGAGCTGTGGTGGCTTATATCGTCAACCACCTTGATGGGATCAAGGACCACCTCGGAGGTATGTCTGTTGCATGCCCGTGAGGGACTTTGGGTTAATCAAGGTAAATTAATGTAGGTAGGAAGTAGTCCATGGACTGTGGTCCTAGACCATGTGAAAAAGGAGAAAGGGGACTTGGGAACATGTATTCATCTCTCTGTTCCCTGGGTGCAGATGCAACGGCACCCACTGCCTCGGGCTGATGCTGTCATG
This sequence comes from Acomys minous, assembly GCF_964271855.1. Taxonomy (NCBI): domain Eukaryota; kingdom Metazoa; phylum Chordata; class Mammalia; order Rodentia; family Muridae; genus Acomys; species Acomys minous. The sequence goes on along the minus strand of NC_140487.1, from coordinate 101,598,016 downwards.
TTTTCTCTGCCACAATGGACTGAACCTCTGAAGTATGAGCCCAAATAAACCCCTCCTCTCTTAACTTGCCTCAGGCAGGTGTTTAGTCACCAAGACAAGGAAAGTAACTGATACAGAGATGTTATGAGCAGTGACACCAAGAACATTCAAATGTGTCTTATAAGGGAACGATGCAGTTTGAACTAGACCTCTATAAAATGTTCCCGTGGCCTTACTACAAGGCCCACCAAATGAGAGTGCAGACCACCACTCAGATTAGCCAAGTCTGCCTTAATCTTTATTATATGTGCATACTATAGCTGCTCCTGTGACTGCTTCTTTCTAAATGAGGGATTTGAGTGGTCAGCCTTGAGCAGAGGGAAAGCTGTGTTTTTATTGCCTCAAAATCAGGGTGGGGGATTTCCAGAGGAGTTTTGGTTACATGGAAGCTTGCAGAACACCCCAACATTATCTGGAAGAGCAACTTATCTGATGAGGGTGGATGTAGGTCGAGACTCAGTTGGGGGTAGAGCAAGCTGAATATCAGGAAGGTTCAAGGTTCTGTCAGGTCAAATTCTTAGGCACAGAAACTTGGGTTTTACAGAAAACAGAAGCGAACTTATTTTGACCTCGTAACAGGATGGCTGCTGATCTCAAGATGGAGTCAGGCTGGTTCATCATACAGTGGATTGAAGACAACAGTTGTAAACAGATGGGAGTACAACAAGCCGTTGTGAATTTGCAGATTGGCACTTCCGCTCTGAGCAAATGATGGTTTAATCAGAGCCAATAGGAAACTAGGTGAAGAGGAAAATCTTATTCTAAAAAGATGTAATGCAGTGTGCCTGGACCCTAGAGTGAGGCCACAGCACAGCTGACATATGATGCCATGCAGTGTGTGGTGAGCTTATGCTGTGTTGAGCCACATGTGGGAGTGTTCATTATCACAGCGCACACTTAGCCTTCCCTGACTGAATACCATATCATTAACAAGGAAACATTCATATTACAGAGCCGCACTTCTACTGCCCCCACCCCCTGCCCCAGCCATGTCGAAAGTTGAGTGGTGGCTCCTCTGATTCCTTAGTTTGTGACAAGTATTTAGATGTTTCTTTTGAGAGTATTTTTTACTTAATAGTGACAGATAAAAAGCCTCATGCCATCAAGAAAGTGCTTGTTCTTCCTGCCTTGGGAAAAAATAGATGAAATAACTCACAGAAAACAATCCATGCACAAACTTAAATGCATCTCTTTGTCAGCAAGTGCATCTGGAGGATGCGATAGAACTCGGATCAAGATGGGAAGAGGTGAGCACAGGGCGAAATTGGGCCGTGCTGGGGATCTGCCGTGTCGCCAATGTGGCCTCTCAGCAGATGCTACCCGCTGGATTTGGGTCTCAGTACCAAAACACACAAAGAATTACTTTTTTATGAGATGTACCGAGGAAGATTTAGTTTCTAATAATCAGTGACTTATTTAACGAAAACAATGTTTTATGGAAAAAAACAGTAATAATGTAACGGCAAGAGGTTGGACGCTCAACTGCCGTACATGAAGGATTCAGGACTGAGGGCCCACAGATTATGAAGACATGACATCCATTCAAGACCAGCTGTGGAGATAAAGAAGTCGGCGGCGGAAGAGCAAAATGACACTAAGAGCAGGATGTCATTGGTGTGGGTTAATATAAAATAAGACCTTTAGCATTGGCAGAATTCTCAGTGTTTTATAACAAGCGTGCGGAGCTTTGGGGGTTGTCTGGCAAACTAATGAGACAGGAAACATGAAGATGAGTCTTGGTCTTTCTTTTTCAAAACGAGAAGCAGTTCAAACTTGCCGGCTACTTTTGTGTCAATTTTATGCTCCAAAGGTTTGTGATAGGATAAAAAAAAACTTTCTGTTTGTTTGTTTTTTGAGACAGGGTCTCTCTATTTAGCCCTGGCTGGCCTGACACTCACTGTGTAGACCAGGCTAGTCTCAAACTCAAAGCAGATCCTCCTGTGTCTGCTGGGATTAAAGGTGTGAAGGTGTGCTCCATCATGCCCAGCTGAAACCTCTTAAGTAAATTAAATAAAAAAAAAAAATGAGATCTTGAAATCTTGATTCTCCTGCCTCAACCTCCCCTGTGGCACAGGTGACACAGAGCAGGTAAGGAGGCGGCAGTGGGGATCACTTCCTTCTTTCCACCACGCAGTTTCTGGCCATTGAGCTCTCTGTCCTCAGGTATGTGCGTGTTGGTAAGCACCTTTACCCCCAACACAACTTTTTATGTAATCGGGGTAGGTTTATGAAAACTAAGAATTGACACCAAGGCCATGCGTTTTGATCAGTGCAGCACTCAGGGCACTGAGGCGGGAAGCTCCTGAGTCCTGGGCCAGCCTGGATGCATAGGGAGATCTTGTTCAAACAACTGGAAGAGTGTTATTGCTGTATTATCAGCAAATCTTCAGGCCCCATGTGGATTTCACCAGCTCTCCCACAAACAGCTCTCTTGTGTCCCACAGTCCGTTCCAGGACACCACATTGCATTGAGGCAACAGAGATGTTGGGGGAAAAAAACCAGACATATTTTCTCTGCCTCCCTCCAGTATGTCTGATATGTAAATAATAACTGGAGGAGACATTATTTTCCAAAAGGAACCAGAAGAGAGTATTTTTAAAACAAACATTTGGACGTGTTTGCATTGTTGTGTGAGTCTTCCTGACGGGAAGCATTTTACACACGTCACCTATTACAGCTCCTGTGTATGTAAACTTTAAGAACTTGGAAGCAGAATAATTTAACCTGATTAAAAAAAAAATATCTTCCCAAGTGTTCCAGAACCTATTTGCTAAAAATATAAAAATGTAACACCTTTTGATTAGTTTGTAAGAACTGCTGATTGACATGGGGGAAGATGGAAATCTGCTTGCTGAATTTCAACAAAAAACTTTGCATAATTGGTGGATGGGAAGGAAAAATAACTGTGAGGATTTAGTAAGCTCAGCCTGGCACTGCCGTCTTCCCGTTTGGATCAGTGCATCTTTACAGGGTATCTTTTTCTGTTTTTTTTTTCTTCTCCCAGCCATAACAGCAATTAAAACAAAGTATGAAAATAATCTGAATTAGGGACCAGACCCTTGAGTTGTTGTATCACAAAGCTTTGTTTTTTGAAAATTAGAGCACTTCCAATCACATGGTTTGCACAAAGAATTTTTAGCAAGAGCAAAAAAAAAAAAGCTTTGAGCCATTAAATGTATGCAATAATTTAAAATGCTTTATCTTATCACTTCGATTCTAAATAATTTCAATTATATCTTATAATGAATATAAAGTATTAGCGCAGTGGCATGGGGATGTGATTTATAAGCGAATATACCAAATGCAGGCACACATTTTGTCAGAACTGATGGAGGTGCTGGAGAGATGGCTCAGTGGATAAGAGTGCTTGCTGCTCTTGCAGGGGTCTGTGTTTGGTCCTCAGAATCCACATTGGGCAGCTCACAGCCACCTGGGACACTGGCCCCAGGGAATCTTACATTGCCTTCCGGCCTTGTAGGCAACTGCATACTTGTACACACACATAACATTAAAATCTAATAAATCTTTTTCTCCTATGTCCAGCAAGCGGAAGGATTGTAAGAAGCAGAGTACCATTCCCTTTCAGGTGTGGGGAAGACGGAGTCTAAAGTCAGCCCTGAAACTGGCATCCTAAGCCCCAGAGTTTGGCCACATGCTAAAAGCTTGGTTCAGCAGTGCGTGGGGCTACTGAGAGAAGGCAGAAGCTTTGGGAGGTGGGGCCTAATGGGAGGAAGTGAGGTCATTGGAGGCAGGTCCTTGAATGATATTGAGACGTCCACCCCCTTCCTGTGACTCTGTGATGTGCTCAGCTTTGTACCACTGATGCTTTTCCTCATCACAGGCCCCAAAGCCGCAGAGCCAAATGGGGACCGGAGACTCTGAGCCAAAAGAAACCCTTTTCTCCTTCAAGTTGATCTGCCTCAGATATTTTGTCATAGTGGGGTAAAGCTGAGGTGACCATTTTAGACTGTAGCCATTCTACAAACAGTGGAGATGTGTACACCCCACTGATCTTGCTGCCAGTACCCAAGGCTTTCCGGGTGCTGAACTTTCAGGCTGCTTGCCTCTGTCTGGTCTTGCTTTCCTTAGACCAGGCAAGGTCCTCTCCTGCCCTGAAACCTTTTTTTTTTTTTCAGTCCTTTTTCATTGTCTGTCGGGGCCTTCAGTCATCTGAGGCCATGGCTGGCTTCCTCTTGCGTGCAAGATCATCACTGTGATAGGTAATTGACGATTCCCTAAAAATATGTGCCACATCTTTACCCCGAGGATTGGTTAGGGTGAACTTATCTGGAACAAAAGGTCTTTGCAAACATGGTTGAGTGAAGGGTAGTGTGAAAAGATGGTGCTGGATGACGCCTGGTGGGCCCTGCCTGCATCTGATGAGAGCTGCCCTTATCACGGAAGAGAAAAAACATGCGTGTACAGAGTGGAGGGTCTGTGAAGCCAGGCAGAAGGGGTGCTGGCTGCTGCCAAAATCTGGGCAAGGCAAGGATAGGTTGGGTCCTGGAGCATTTGGGGGGAATAGAGCTTGTTTTCCGTTCTGGTCTCTGGGGCTATGAGAGAATGTGCTCAGCTTGCGGGTAACCTTGGGAAACCAATGCGTTCCCTTGCGTTTGAGCCCTGGCATGGACTTCTGGGAAGTTTTCCCTGTTTGTCTGGGGTTGCAGCCCCCTCCCTTGGATGGGATGTCACATCACCCAGGCTAGGCTCGAATTGATCGTGTAGCTGAGGATGACTTTGGACTTCTGATCCTCCTTCCTCCATTTCCCCAAGTGCTGGCTGACAGGTATGCACACAATTCTGGGGTTCAAACCTAGAGATTCAGACATGCTACGCCAACATTCTACCAGTGGCGCTACATGCCCAGACTTCCCTCCCTCGGGCTTCTGACTTCTGCATGAGTGATCGCGAGGATGTATGGGCGTCTGTTAGGACAGATTCCATGCACTGGAGAGGCAGCCGGCCTGCCTGCCTGGTACTTCCCTGGGCAGAGCTGTGCTGATGCGCATGGCAGAAGTGATGACAATCCTTCTCCTTGGAGAACTCACATAGTAAAAGGCTGTGTTCTAAGAGCGCCGAGTGCGTTGACTCTTCATCCCTTGCGCCATCACCTTGTAGAAAGTATTATGATTGGTCCCATTTGTAGATGAGGATAGTCGAGGCTGCAGTAGGTGATGTGATCTGCCGGGGCGCATCCCATTGTGGGTAGCAACACTGTGGTTTGAACTCAGACCTCCGTCTGACTCCCGAGTTTGCACTCTTCACCTCTGTTGCCTGGCTTAGTAAGTTCCCAGTGTCAGTTTCATTTGTTGAATGAGTAAATCCTTTTGGCCACGGCTCCATAGCAAGAATCCGTCTAGCACACACGAGTCTCGTCAGTGCTGGTGATCTGGTTTCACAGCCCAGAGCAGAGAGACATGACCCCCCCTCAGCCCCCCCACCCCCCCCACCCCCCGCTGCAGAGGCTGCAGGAGGCAGTCATCTGGTGACAGGCAGAAGCTTGCTGGAAAGTAGCCAAGTGGTCCCCACCTTCGCCAGCTCCAGGGCAACGTCAGATTCCTCTCGCTTCAGCTCTGCGTGTTCATGGACAAGCAAAACATACAGGCCAAGTCCAGTCCGTTTTCATCAGCCTCACCGAGTGTGTATTGGTGGTGGGGAGAGAGGTAGGGAGGACAGATGGACGAGGGAGTGACACAATCCCATTTTCTTTCTTTCTTTTTTTTTTCTTTCTCCAGTCAGAACCAGTTGAAACGAAAACAACATTTTGGAGCCTAAAGGGGGTTAAAAAAAAAAAAACCAAAACCAAACCAAACACTTCACTTACCTTGAAATTTTCCTTCTGAGGAAAAAAAAAATCCTTTCTGATAAACAATGGAGTTGTTAAACAAGCAGAGTGTTATCATAGTATTAATATTGTCAATACTAACAAATATTTACACAGTGTTTTACAAGCTACCTGGCACCGACTCATTAATTCACTCACTCACGCACTCAGTTACTCAGTCAGTCACTGGCCACTACATCAGGGGACTGTTTATAGCCACAAGCACCTGAATATCCAAGCAGAGGTGGCTTGAACACAGTGGGCACAGACAGATAAGGAACAAGTTTCTTGGTAAGAGGTCCCAGGGTTGGTTCTAGCCTACCTGAGGACCCAGGCTCTACTCTTCCCTCCACTGTCCTCGATAATGGTAGCATTGTACCCTGGTTTGCCATTTGGCTAAGTTTTCCAAACGTCCTTAGTGCCTCCACTATACGGGAGAGCGGGGTGATAGACACCAGCAGCTTCCCTTATGTGGCTTCTTCTTTTGAACCTCTTCCCAGAAGCCTCAGCAGCTTCCCTTTATATCACATTGGCTGGAGCTGGGCCACATGCCCAGTCACCGGAAAGTGTTTTGATCCCAGGAGGTAGAATTACCCACCTGAACTGGGCTCTGAGAGCAAGAACCAAAGCAGAGTGCTGGCCGGGGATGGGCTCATTGTTCCTTCCTTCTGCGGACACGTTTCCTGTGCTGTGTTCTGACTACAAAGGATGCACAGATAAGGGCTGGGGTGATGGCCCAGCCAGGAAGAGCATTTGCTATGTGAACCTGGGGACCTGAGTTAGAATCCCAGAAGCTATATAAGAAGCCAAGTGCAGCCAGGCACTTACGTGCAAACCAGGGTGGGGGGCTGGGGACAAAGACTGGATCCTCCACCATCAGCCAAAGTTAAGGTTCAATGAGATTACCCTGTCTTTCTCTAGAGAATAAGGTCAGGAGCAGTGACCAGGACAACTGGCAGTCCTGGGAGTAGATATGTGCACCTTTCTCCATGCATACACAAGACACACACATGCACACTTAAACATACACACATGCGCACACACACCTGTGTGGGCATGCATGCCTGCATAAGTAACTCACATGGGGTTCTGGTGACATCTGCCTTATGTTACCCTCACGTATGGAGAGAGGATCTGGCTCCAATTGCTGAGCTCACTTTCCCAAAGCCCCTGCAATGAAGGTGAATCCACAGCTCCATCCCACATCGTCTCAAAGCCCTGCCCGCTCCCTCCACACAAGTCACTTCTCTGCCCAGAGCTTCCCAGAGCACCCCCCCCCCCAAATACCATGGCCTAGGCTTCCCATGGCAGGACACCAAAAGGGCTGTGTTTTATGCCATGGCAGTCCTGAGTGCTACAGAGTGCCAGGCTGCTCCCCCCAGAATGCAGATGGGAGATGTGTCCCCCACCCTCCTCTAGTGAGCAGGCAGGCTCCCTGCAGATGGGACCCAGATGGTGGCATTAGCTGAGCAGTGGATGGAGCCAGGAAAGGGATGTTGGAAGAGAACGGGGACAAGTTTGGCCAGCCACATGCTGCGTGGAGAAGATGATAAGGTAGAAGGGTGGTGCCTGGGAGTTTCAGAATTGCTAGCCCGAGACCGGCTGAGGTCGGTACTGTGGCCCTGAGCTTGCCCTTGCCTCTATGTGTGGATTGGCATGGTTCACTGTGTAGCAGACACTAATGCAGATGTGGAACCCATCAGAGGACCTGAGAGGTTCTGAGTGAGGGGTCAAGGATATGATCTTACATGTCCTCTGAAGGCCCATTTGCTAAGAGGCTTGGTTCCCAGTCTGGGTTCAATGGTGAGGTGGCAGAAACTTCAGAAGGCGGGGCTTAGTAAGAAGGTAGGTCATGGGGGCGTGTCTTGGGGAGACAGACTATTGGGGCCCTAGTGTCTCCTTTTACCTCTATTTCTTTCTTGCCCCTCCCCTCAGTCTCTCTCTCTCTCTCTCTCTCTCTCTCTCTCTCTCTCTCTCTCTCTCTCTCTCTCTCTCTCTCTCCTTGCTGGCTGTGGTAGGGTGGGCAGCTTTATTGCACTGTGGCTCTGCCATAGGACCCAGCCCAAAGCAACATGCCAGCTAACTGTGGACCAAGATCTCCGTAGATATGTGCCAACATGAGCCTCTCCTTCATGCTGATTTCCTCAGCCCAAAGTAGAATGAATCCAGTCTCATGGGCTTCGAATCCATCCACCCAGACAGGAACGCAGGCAGAGAGGGGCAGGACGTGACATGTCATATGGCACGTGGATTGGGCTGGGAGAGACTTGGACAGGGGCTTCTCCCTGGATAGCAGTCTGGGTGCCAAGGAGAAGATTCTGTGCCCACAACCTCCCCCAAATCCCTTTGCCACCATCCCTGGAATTAAAGGTCCAGGGACATGTGCTCTGTATACAGCCTGGCTGCTCTGGGTGAGAGATCCTGGCTAGGTCCTTTCTCTCTCTGGGCTTTCTCTCTATTATGGGGACCTGGAGGCTCTGCCAGAATTCTCTTCCTCTTGGTGGGAAACTTCTGCGTTGGGGGTCCCACTGGGGCCTCGTGTGGACACACTTGCCACAGGATGGATGGGGAGCCAGGGTTGACTTGGATCCTACAGCTTCTTTGGGGCTCTGAAGGAGAAGAGCTTCCTCCCTGTACTATAGCCAGGCTTGGGCTTTCTCACCACAGAACCACAGAGCACATGGGTCTTGCCATAGTATGTATGTGCTTGTGTCTGGGTGCCCATGTATGTGTTTGTCTGTGTGCACTGTATGCAGGTGAATCTCTTTCTTTGCACCTCTCTCTCTATCTCGCTCTGTATCTCTCTGTCTCTCTGTCTGCTTATCTCTCTCTGTCTCCGTCTCTCTCTCCTCATAATTGTGTGTGTGTGTTTTTGTTGCTCATAGGCTGAACCTTAAATACTTCTTGCTTCCTTCAGGCCCTGGTTCCAGAGCCTTGTGCAAGCTCAACCCCTTGCCCCATACACTCCAGACCACATCTCTTCTCAGTCCTAAGTATGAGCTGTAAAAGCCCAGCTCCTGGCTTCCCAGTCTTCTCCTAAGAGAAGTAATGCCAGAGGAGGACCTCTTGGTGGGCTGTGGCTTCCTTCCTTCTGCTGGCTGGCATTGCTTCTCTGTTTCAGTCTCAGCACCCTGTCTCCCCGTCCTCTCCCCTTGTCCTCCCAATTCCCTGTGAGGTGCTCCTCCCTCCCAGTCTGCCTCTCCTTTCCCTAAACTGTTCTCTCCGTCACTCTCTCCACCGTCCTGGCCACCAGCACATGCCGACAGCTGCTCCTCTGGGAGGTGTGAAGACGAGCTGGCAGCTGAGTTTCTATAGGGGTGCTGAGCCAGGAGTCCCTGAGGCTGCTCGGCATTGGGGACGGGGGCGGCTGTGTCCTTGAGGGGAGAGGAGCCCTGAGAAGGTGTAAAGAGGAAGGGGTGGGTCATTGCTAGGAGAGGACCAAAGCCTATGGAGAGCTGGAAGCCAGTGCGGATGGGGGATGCGGTGCTGAGGATGGAGAGCATGTGTGCATGTGTGTGCAAAGACAAGAATGTCTCAGAAAGGAAGAGTCGGCTGCTCTGAGGCTCATCCTGTCTCCTCTATCCCAGCAGAGGCCGGGGCCATGCACACAGAGCCACAGCAATGGTACAAGCACTCAGTCCCTGAGAGCCAATGCTGCATCAGACCTATAAGGGTCTTTTGCCTTGGTGGCTGGTGTCCAGAGCGCATCTCTGCCCCACCAAGGATAGTGAGGGGCTTTGGAGGAAGGAGGGAGGGGGGGAGTAGGAGCCAGTATTCTCCAGGGTCATGACTTTGCTGCTCAGCCAGGAAAGTGACCTGAAAGGTCAAGGTCCTCAGAGTCTCCGTGGACATGGTAGGCCAGGGGTTCACAGTTCATTCTGTGTTCAGATAGCAGTGTCTCTTTGAAAGAACAAACAAGGCCCCCCCCAACTCCTACCCATCTTTAAAAGCCCTGATTAGGTGTCACCTTGCTATAGAAACCCTTCATGACTCTGTCTTCCCGGGCATGCCCCTGCCTCATACCTGCTTCTGTCATAGCACTATGCCCCATAATGTCTGTGCACCTATGGGTCATCTTCATGACACTGGGAATTCTCTGAGGGGAGAGAAAATACCAGATTTAGTTCTCTGGTGTCCAATGTGGGGGTCCCAGAGTGGGTTTCTGAGTTAGGCTCAGATCTTGGTGGCGGTTAAGTTTGCAGGGCAGAATTCAGCAGGTCACAGGGCATCCATTGTAGTGGTCCTCTCTGAGTATCCCAGGGTGGGCCAGGTTGGCTAAGGGTGTGGTTGCCCCTCCCTGCATCTGGGACTTGATCAGGTGGGATGTGAACACCATGGATAAGGGGCTGCTTTAGGTACAGCTTGCCTTGGAACAATGGGACAGAAAAAATATGAAGATGTACCAGGGGCCTCTGCCCCTAGACCAGAGAAGGAAGATGTGACCTGGGTGGGGTCGGGGGGGGGGTGAAGGGTGGGGAATCTCCCCATCTTCCACCTGACTCGTCACTAGCAGTCTGATGATGTGTCTGTCTGTCCCTTCTTTAATTCAGCTGGAATGCAATTCCTCCACCCCCAGTCCCGTGTCTAATGAACTTGACATTCAGAGAAAATGTCTTCAGAAAAGGTCACAGGAGGGAGGTGGCAGCTCCCTGACAGCACCTGCCCTTCCCGCTCCAGCTCTCTCCTTCAAGACAAAGGATCAGGACTTGTGTCCCTTGAGGTGCCAGCACTCCCCCCACCCCCACCTGCCACCGTTCGACACCTCCAGTGGGTTTCCCCAAGCTCTCAATCTGCATCTCTTCCCACTAAGACACAACCCAAGTCCCATGTCGCCATCCCCATTGGCCACAGAGGATGAAGGACTTGGTTCCCAGCTCTACCATGAGGAGGTGGGTGGTGAACCCTGGGGACAGCTACCCTGATATTACCATGGCAGATATCTATGCCAGTGTAAGGAACCAGACAAGGAAGTAGAAGGGTGTGCCCTGTGATGTGCCCTGACCTTGAGAAGTTGGTGAGCCGCTGAAGAGCTTGAGCAGAAGATGTGCTCAAAGAACTTTCCAGACGTTTCTCTGGCTGAGCAATGGAGGGTAGGCATGCATATGGGCCAGAGGCTCAGTTAGCAAGGGGTGGGGAGAACTAGGGGTGGGAGCCAGGCGTTGGCTTTACAGAGCTAAGAAAGGCAGGCAGGGAGCACCAGCCGTACACTGGAACATACTGTAGTGTTCTGTTGGCAATGCTGCTGGGATGGTGATGTGCAGTGGGCTGCTGGGAAGGGCACCCAAGGCTCAGGGTGCAAGTCTGTGCAGGGACAGGTACCTGTGGCTGACACAGACTGTTGAAACAGGAAATGACGGGTGTGGAGGAGTTTTCAAGGACAGTACGAAGACTGAGCAGAACGGAGTGCCAGGGTTGGCTTCTTTGAAGACACTGGTACTGAGAGCTGGAAGCGACGCAGACTCTGAACAGGAAATAGTCACAGAGGGGACTTCTAGGGAGAGTGGCCGGCACCTGTCCTCCTTGTTTGACAGGTAATAATGAGACATGAGCCGCTCAGGGCAGAGCTGAGTCAGCCTTGGCTTCATCCAACCCCGAAGGTTGCACTGTGGTTCACCCATAAAGGCCTGCTGCTAGACCTTTCCCTGTGGTCATACACTGGGCCCCCCAGGACAAGGGCCTTGAGGGGGGCACCTCATCAGGTAGAGCACCCACTCTAGATATGCCGCAGTGGATCGAGCGCTTGGGAGGCCCACCCCTCACCCTTCAGATCACCACTATTCACAAACCTCAGGTCTTTGGGGGAAAGAGGTGGCCTGTTCCTCTGAAGTGAACAGCCACAGCCGATCCCTTCCAAGGGCTTGGAGTTGGCAGACAGCAGTGAGAGAGCAGCCCTGTCTGTCCCATCAGAGGTTAGAGTGTTCCCCAGGATATGGGAGAAGAACTAGGAAGAGGCTTCGGAAGATGGCACAAACTGAACAGCGTGGTGGGAGCCTCTGCCTTGAAGATGGGAAATGACCAATGGCAGCCATAGTTGAGGCCCAAGAGTATCTGTTCAGTGTTCAGCAACACACCATCGTGTTGTCTCCCTCAGACTCTGAAACCTTCAGTGACACTCTCGCCTAAGGAGCAGTGTTGTGACCATGGGTGCTTTGCAGAATCAAGGCAAAGGACCAGTACAGGGCAGAGAGAAGGTTCTAATTGTAGACACCAGAGAGTCCAACCAAGGAAGAAAACCCACACAGGTTACACTGAAGTGAAATAAGGTTTCTGGACTGTGTTGGGAAAGCAGGGGTTTTGGCTGTGTAAGAGAAATGCATGTTGGGACCATTTTATTCAACAATAAAGAAGGGCGAAGCTCAGGGCTGGAGGAGATTGCTCAGTAGGTGAAATGTCTGCTGTGCAAGCATGGGGACCCAAGTTCAGATCTTCACACCCCTGTAAGAGCCAGGTGTGGTGGCCTCCAGGTGTGGTGGCCTCCAGGTGTGGTGGCCTGCATCTGTGACCCCAGCCCGCCTAGTGGAATCCATGGACCCCAGGTTCATTGAGAGATTCAGACTCAAAGACTAAGATGGAAAAGAACAAGGGAAGATACCTAATGTCAATCTCTACATTCTACACACACACACACACACACACACAGAGAGAGAGAGAGAGAGAGAGAGAGAGAGAGAGAGAGAGAGAGAGAGAGAGAGAGAGAGAGAGAGAGAGAGAGAAGTTCATAAGCCTGGATGGAGTGGGGCCAGCTGGTACCCTGGTGCTCTGAAAACAATCCTGGCTCCCACTGCTGGCCTGGGAGAGGGAGGCTAAGCCAGACACTCTAATAAGGATGGGAATGTGCCTCCCCTCAAAGTTGGATCTGCAATCAGGAGCCCCCAAGAGCCCTTCCAGGCTTCCTGTTCCTTTGTAAGCAGGGAACCCCAGGGGAGTGAACCTGTTCCCTTGGCCAATTTCCTGGGTAACTTTTCCAGAGCTTTCCAAACCTCAGATTGCTAAGTGCACTTAATTTCTCATAAACAAGACTCAATAAAAGTTGCTAAATGATCAGGAAGGGACTAGTTTATTTGTTTGTGCCTCCCTCCCCCTCTCTCTCTGTCTTGTGATGTGGCTGGAATGTTTATTCTTCCTGTCACGGAGCCTTTGCTCCCTCTGGTCAGAATGGCATTCCCCTAGGCTCTTCTAGCTCGTTTCCACCCATTCTTCAGGCCTCATGGGATGGCTTACCAAGGAACCACTCCTCAGTTCCAGATTCCTTTCTTACAGGGCAGAGTTCTTTTCCTTCACATCTCCACCTGAGGGATTATGGGAAAGGGACCTGTATGACTCAGTGGACAGCTGCAGGGCTATGGTGGAGTTTTTCCATTTTGCGGCCAGCACCAGTGCAACAGGCCCAGAGGATTTGCTTGCTTACTAGAAGTCTTCTGAAGTAAACAAAAATGTTCTTGGTTCTACAGGAAAGACATGACCCCATCTATGAGTTTTAAGATTGGTGGGGGTCATGCCCTCTTGGGTCCCCAGTCCTGACTTGTACACTCCCACCCACCCACCATGTGACTGAGGCCTAGCTGTCACGCAGGAATGGCAGTGGGAAAGCATTACAGAGACAAGCAGAGCTTGGGACACAGTCTTAGAAAGGTGGGCAGGGAGCCTTCCTCACGGTAGTGTTCTTCAGAGTGTTCAGAGCTGACTGCCAAGCCACACAGTGAATCTCCCTAAGGAGGGGGCTGCCCTGCAGGCCCGTGATGCAGCTGATCTTGAGACTTATTGATTTATTGATTTGTGCAGAGCAAAAGTAGATCTCGTGTTTATAGATAATTCTTTGGGGGGAAATGCTGACCTACAGAATAAAGTCTGAGTGTTCCTAGCTCTCTGTTTACGTTGGTGTAGACCGGCGCCCTGCACTTCTCCACTTTCTGCATGTTCATGCTTGGCTCCAGCCTACCATGAAGCACATTCATCCAATCACCAGGCGATACCTTTTGTTCCAGCCCTTCTTTGGGGATGTCAGTCCTATTATTGGCTGAACGCCTAGCAATTCCTTGAGGCCTTGACCAAAGCTGCTTCTTCTGTGAGGTTCTCTTTGACCCTTTAGAGTTCCTCAAGCCTCCAAATGAGGTTTCCTGTCAGGACATGGCCACGGTGTGCTGAAAGGAGCCGCCGACACACCAGCTTCTGCTCGCCTCGAAACTCCTCAGTCAAGGTCAAAGCCATATCTTGTTCATGGCCAGATCTCCAGTGATTAACACAGGACTTAAATAGTCATGTGATGGATATTGACATGAAAGGAGGCATGTATAGAAAGACTTCCAGTCTTAAAAACAACAGCAAGGGCAGGGAGGCGGCCTCTCCTGGCTAGCCTATAGGAAAAACCTCCACCTCTCTCCATATATGCCCTCTGCTCCTGCAGTGGGCCCATCCTGAGCACCTGAAGGTGTTAAGTGACACAGGGACAGTGTGTGTGTGTGTGTGTGTGTGTGTGTGTGTGTGTGTGTGTGTGTATGTGGCTTTGGAGACTTCAAAATCTAAGATCTTTGGCTTTCTTTTTCTCATCATTACAAAGTGTATGAGCTTGGTGTTGGGGGTACACACACAGCCTATATCCCCTGCACTCAGGAGGCTGAGAAAGAAGGATTTCAAGTCCAAAACCAACCTGGACTATATAACAAGACCCTGTCTCAAAAAAAAATTTGAGTTAAGATCTCACTATGTAGACCAGGCTGGCCTCCAATGAAGAGATCAGCTTGCTTCTGCCTCCTAAGTGCTGGATTAAAAGTGTGCACCACCACACCTGTCAGGAAAAAAAAAATTATGAGAGGATGAGGGACCAGGTATAAATGGGGACATAACTAGGCACAGGGGTGGGTGGCACATAGAGCATGTTCCCTAATCAAGGTCATTTCCCAGACTTTGCTGGCCAGTTCCTGGCCTTCCTCACACTCAGTGGCTCACAGACACTGTCTCCTTGACATCAAATTTCCCCCCTTGCTTTCCAGGACTCACATTCTAGACAACACGTGCCTTCTCTTTTCTCCATGTTGGGTCTCTGGATGTTGGGGGAGGTCTTGGTCTAGACCACCTCCCCTTCGGGACACTCCACACACCTCTCCTGTTTGGTATCACTTCTATGCTGACCCCTCTCACCCTGCATCTGCATACATCTGCGCTGATCTCTCTCGTTATACGTCCCTTGTGAAGATGTACGAGGCGCCAAGGCCAGCAGGGCCAAGGGCAGGTTCTGACTCTGCTCTCCCTTCAGCCTCTCCTCATTTCAGAGAAGGAACGCTGCTCGCTTAGCTGCTAAAGCTCGGAGCCCTTCGGCGAGTTACCACGTCAGCCTCAGCTGTAAGTGAGGCTCCTAAATAAAGCCAAAAGTTGCCATTAGCGGCCATCATTTCTGTGAGGGTGCCACCACCGCCTCTTGTGGGGACCACTGCAGAGCATCTGCACTGAGCCCTCATCTTCACTGGCCTCCACCATCCTCTGAAAGGCCACACAGAGAGTGAATGGGAATCATGGAGCAGACCTGGCCGTGTACACTGATGTCCGCGAGTTATCCGTGTGACATTGAAGCGATCAACACAGGCTCTTTCTTGCTCTGGTTAGATGGATATGGAGAAGTTCTGGGGGGTGGGGAGAGTTCACTAGGAGGGAATACAATCAGAAGAACTCCATGGGAGAAATGTATTTGGAAAAATAAACGGGCTAAATTTGGGGCCCGTTATAAGCAGATGTAGTGACTGTCAGCCTTGCCATGGATGAGTTACATAGACTGATGACTTTCAAAACAGCCCCGTGAGATACACCTGTGGGGAAGACTTGGGGTGCTTGCGCAGCTTGCTCAAAGTCACAGGCCACAGGGTCAAAAATCTTCAACCTTGTCTCCTCTGATCCAGACAAGCCCACACGTTTCCCTTTGCGTGGCTGGATCTACAGAGAGCACAGCCCTACCTGCACAGGGAAAGCGTCCTGTAGCAGGGAGCCTTGGGCTTGGGGCTGGACATGAGCTTGGGTCTTAGCTCCTTGGTTCATAACGTACTTGTCTCGCCAAGCCACTGTGTCCCCATTTCTTTGTCTTGAGAGGTATGTGATGTGGAGAGGGTGGCTGGCACCTCACCAGGTGGTGTGAAATCAAATGCAGCATTATGTGCTAAAGTGTTCCGTAAACAATAAGCACACACAGGCCCAGAGAGGCTGTGCTGCTCTTTGGGGGCTCAGTCCTGCCTCGCTGGGGGAGCCCCTCTGCATGCAGAATCACTACAGTGCCCTTATAGCTCTTCTTACTTTCTCCTTTTGCTTTCTCCTCAGGGCTCCGTCTCTACGTCCACTGCTCTGGCCTCTTGGGAAACTTGTTTAGATGCTTTCCCTTGGAGGCAGCTCCTGTTGTATATTACTATTCTCACCCTAGGGAAAGCAGAAGGACTCTCAGCCTATGTGTAAAACAAAATTATTTTTTGCTTGTTTGTTTTTTATGCACTCCTATGTCTGGAGATAGATTTTTCTAATAGAACTATTCTGTGAGACTTTTGGCTTCTGCTTGTTTTCTTTTCCCTTCCTTCCTTCCTTCCTTCCTTCCCTCCCTCCTTCCTTCCTTCCTTCCTTCCTCCCTTCTTTTCTCCCTCCCTTCATGTGTGTGTGCGTGCGTGCATGTGTGCATGTGTGTGTGCGCGCGCGCGCGTGTGTGTGTGTGTGTGTATGTCTTTCCCAGACAGGTCTCTCTGTAGCTTTGAATGTCTTGGAAGTCGCTCTGTAGACCAGGTTGGCCTCGAAGTCATGGAGATCTTGTCTGCCTCAGCTTCCCGAGTGCTAGGTGGGCCACCAATTTTGGTTTTTGTGATGCAGCCCTCAACCTGTCCTAGGACTGTGGAGCTGGTACAGTGGCTACGTGTGGTCAGTAGGGGGGCTGCAGAGGGCAGAAGAGACAATCACAAGGGGCTGATGGAGGTATGGTGCTACATCCTATGTGGGTATAGGCTTGGTGGAGGGGTGTGGTCACTGAGTCCATGTGTTCCTAGTTTCCAGGTCACACCCTGCAGACCTGCCTGGATTTGGTAGCAGAGGTGAGGGAATTGCCTCCGCAGGGCTGGTGGAGAGAACGTGTGTGTAGCTGCAGAACTGACAGTGGGTGCAAGCAACAGAGTCCCAGTTAAAGACGATTAAGGCAAGAAGATTTGACAGGCTCCAGGGTTTCAGGGATTCCAGTGTTGGGAAGGTTCCCTTGCCCTGGGTTGGCACTTTTCCTTTCTTCCTGAAGATCTGTCCCTTGTAGGACTTCAGCCATAGCCACAAAACAGAGGCAACTTCTCGCTTCTGTGCTATCGGACTCTTCCCCCAGTCTTGAGTGGATGACCCTCAGGGGTGGACTATTCATTGTCCTGGGTTGAGTTATGTCCCCCCAGTGGCCAAGGGTTCTGTCCCCAGGTAGCCGGGACTGTGTGTCTCCTCCCAGTGAAGGAACAGCTGGGGACACAATAGGCAGACACAACAACACATCTACACAGCCCATGGTAGAGAGCGACACTTTCCCTTTGGTATAAAGGCACCGGCTCACTTCTCAGGGCTCCCCCACCCCAGTCTACCTCTCCTGGTCTTCCTGCTTTCTGACCTTTGCCCTATGAAGATAGGCCTGACTGTGAGGTCATCCTGAAATCAAACCCATACTTTGGGTAAGGGAGGAGATGGATCTAGGCTCCTTGGGAGGCCTCAATTAGAGTCTGCAAATGAGAGATTATAGCAAGCATTTTGCTGGAGACACCGTAAAAAGTGTCTGACATTTCCCCAAAGCCCAAGAGCTAAGCAGGGGCTGCCTATACTGCAATAAATGTCACCATCTGAGTGTTATTCACTGTGGCTTCTGACCTATGGGGGTCACCCAATGAATCACAGACAGCAGGGGGATCATGGAGGCTCTAGGAACCCTGAGCAGTGTCCTGGAGTCCCCTGGAGGGCGAGGCAGCAAGGATGGGAGATGGTGTCACATTCCTCTGGGAGTTGGATCTGCCAAGGTGTGGTACAGATGGAAACACAGGCCTGAGACCATCTGGCCAAGCTTTGGGGCAACGTTTTCCCAGTTCTGCAAGCAAAGCATTTGCATGTCTTTGCCTTGTTCTGCCCTGATGGGTTTTTTGGCTCCATTTTACAGCAGAGGAGACTGAGGCTGAGAGAAACTGACCTGTTGTAAAAACCCTAAAGTTGGCTGGCAGATGGGAGTCCAAGTCTCAGGACTCCTGATGCTCAGACAAGGTTGCTGTCTATTCCTTCGAGGGCAGGACAGAGACAGGAAGAGAAAAAGAGAAGATTGCTGATAGGTTGCCATGGTGCCCAGTGGATGGAGACCCAGCCAGAAGGCTGAGCCAGGGTCAGACGTTTTTTGGCCCCTATAGGGGATTCAAGGGGTTCTGTAATGTGAGGTCCTAATAATGTATTAATGGTTCCCCCTTAAGCAAATGGTTATTTGGTACTATTTCCTGTGCATATCTGCGTTCCTCTTCTAGCATTTTCTTTACACCCAGAACTCTTCTTGAGTGTCCAGTCTGCATTTGTATCAGGGACACCTCCCTACTGGAAGGACCACAGGCATCTCAGATGGCTCAGAGTATAAGCTGCTAGTCTTTCATCTAGAGTCTGTTGCCTGAGCGCATGGCATTTCCCCTACACCCCCCAATTACACAAGTCAAAAATATGAGCAACTCCAATGTCTACGACCGCCCACGTCTGATCAGTCTTCCGGTCCCCTGCTTTCTTCGCCTCAATGCCCTTTAAATACTTTCGGCACAGGTCTTACGCCATGCCAGGAAACCCAGGCCATGCTTCCTCCCAGAAGGTGGCAGAAGGTCCCCACGTGCCAGCTCGTGATGGAGACAATGAGAGACCCACCCATCGAGGGAGGGCGGCTGTCTCTGCTCTCCTCTGGAGAAGGAAAGTGGGCATGGAACAGAACTGTTGACAGACTCCAGGCTGCTATATTGGGAAGATTTGACAACACACACAAGGAGAGAGTGAGGGCGCGTTGACGGCTGGTGAGAGGCGCGGGGGGCCGGCTTGGGGATGTGTTGCTGCCACCCACGCAGGAGGAAGTTGGGAACATATTGCTTGGGACTGGTGCCAGCCTCCTGAAGAGCCATCCGCTTTCCTCCCCTCTCTCACGTCTCTGGCACTTGCTGAGCAAGGAGGAAGAGGCTGCCTAGTATAGCCAGGCTAGCAGAGGACACAGGCGTCAAAGGTAGCACTGAGATGAGAGCCAGGCTGTGTACAGTGAGACCTTCCTGCCAGTCAGGATGGCTGGTCCCAACCCTCTCCATCTCACCCATCTCATGCCATCCTGTCCCTCCTATTCCTTCCCATTAATCCCACGCCACCCCATTCCATCCCACCCCAACACCCAGGCACTCCATTCTACCCAAATCAATCCCCTAACAGCATCCTCACACACATTTATAGTCTGATCTCACACACAACCCATCTCATCCCTTTCCTATCTCCAGATCTCCCACAGTCTCATCCTACCCCACATCCATCACCCCGGTACTTTCTTCGCAGTTTGGTTCATTACCTCACCTTGAAGGGACAGGAAACAAGAAGTGAGTTTATCTATTTGCTTTTCGGTGCTTAGGATGGTAATTAATCACCGCCCTTCCCCACCAAGCTGGCGTGGAACCAACTGCGCAGCGACACAGAAGCGGAGCAGATGGAGGTGAGGCTATTGCCCATGTTTCTCATAAGTCATGAAGGGTGAGGCTTGGAAATGTGGCCACACTGTACCCTAAGTCCTTTTTCTTTCTCCTCCCCTACTGGGCAGAGGCCGGATGGGACAAACTGTGGGTCTCTCCCCTGGGACAGCTCGAGGCTTCAAACCACACTCCGGGAATTTCTCTCTAGTCTTCCTGCAGATGAGGCTTTCCTTTTGGAGTTGTGCGTGCGTGCGTGTGTGCGTGCGTGCGTGTGTATGTGTGCTCTTTTGATTCTGTACTTTGGGGCATAGGGTGAGACTGCACTCCTCGCTCTGGAATAGAGGAAGGCCCCCTATGAACCAACCAGGAAGTGGTTGCTGTGCATGTGTCCACCAAGACCCATGTGGGACTTCCCCCATTACTGCTGAGGTCTTAGGAAGAAATAAAAACACGAGAAGCAACTTTTGTTTAAGGTGCTTGATGTGAGAGCTCAATTTACGGAATGAATGCCAGTGAGTGAGAACGGGACCCATCACCTTTGACCTCTCCAGTCAGCCAGAGCCTCCTGCGATGCCACTTTCTTCTCTCCTCAGTATCTCCTGGAGTCAGTCCACTGGCACGGACGCCTCATTCCCAGGGGGTGTGTTGACTCCTAGAGGCCCGGATCATGGGGGACGGTGGCAGATCCTGAGACACTGGCATCTATAGATCTGGGAGGGGCCCTTGATGGTCTCTTTCTCCATCTCCCAGGCTTGTTTACCTCAACTTGCTGGTTCCTGTGTGACCCCCTCTGCCCTCCACATTGGCTTTGCACACCTGCTCGCCCATTCTGGCCAGAACCAGGCTGTGTTTGCCTACTTTACCCATTCTCTGGAAAATGGCTGATCTGAGGGATTGGCTGTCACGACCTTTGTGACCAGACATTTGTCACATTGTCCTCAGTGCCTCTCAAATGACAGTGAGGTCTCAAATGCCTGGGGAAAAGGCCAGAGATTCCTAAGTGCTAGGGAGGACTTAAGTAGCTACTAGTGTGTGTGTGTGTGTGTGTGTGTGTGTGTGTGTGTGTGTGTGTGTGTGAGAGAGAGAG
Organism: Acomys minous; assembly: GCF_964271855.1. NCBI lineage: Eukaryota > Metazoa > Chordata > Mammalia > Rodentia > Muridae > Acomys > Acomys minous. The sequence continues at coordinate 101,577,401 of NC_140487.1, read as the reverse complement.
AGAGAGAGAGAGAGAGAGAGAGAGAGAGAGAGAGAGTGACAGTCTGTGAAGGCCCCAGAGCAGATCCATTAGTAACATCTGTAAACCTCTGGGCCACGAGGGGATATTTCTGGATATAAATTCAAATATCCACTCATGTTTTGTCATTGACCACTTGTAACCACGCACAAGCTTCTTGGGCCTGTACATTGGGTGTGCGTGGCATGCACGGTTCCCTGCTGGGGTGGTCAATGAACTGCTGTCACTGTCATCATCAATGACAGTTCTCACCAGTTATCACACTCATGGAGATCCCCCTGTCTCTGTCAGTGTTGGGATTGAAGGATTAAAGGTTAGTGCCGCTACGGCCTGGATAAAGAGTGTTCTTAATTAGTGACTGATGGGGGAGGGCCCAGCCTACTGTGGGTGGGGCCACCCCTTGGGATGGTGGTTTTTGGGTTCTATAAGGAATCAGGCTGAAAAAGTCATGGGGAGCAAGCCAGTAAGCAGCACCCATCCATGGCCTCTTGGAGTTCCTGCCTCCAGGTGCCTGCCCTCTTTGAGTTCCTGTCCTGACTTCGGTGATGAACAGTGATGCAGAAATGTAAGCCAAATTAAATTAACACACTTTCCTCCCTAGGTTGCTTTTGGTCATGGTGTTTCAACACAGCAATAGTGGCCCTAAGTAGGACGGAATTCTAGGGTACATGATGGCATACATGAGAATCCGGGGGAACTGGTTTGTGGAACCTTGGGCAGTTTAGGCAAGAGAGATGAAAAGCTCAACCTGGCCACTGAACCTCTGTAAAAATAAAACCAAAAAAACCAAACAAACCCAACAACAATAAATGGGCAAAGAACATCTCAAAGAGGGCCATTCAAAGGCAATTTGGTGCATCTCAGAGATGAGATCCAAGTTTCTAGGTTCTTCTAATTCCAGAGGTCTTGAATGCTCAGCTAAGGCATTGGATTTGGCCCTCAGCCCCAGGAAGCCACTAATACCTTTGGAATGTGGCGGTGACTGTGGACAGCGGCTTGAGGTTTTAAAATCTTGTTGCCCCCAAATGTTGACACAAACATACCTGGGTCTGCTGGGGGGTGGTGCCGACCTGGTGCCTCTCTATACTAGGCCAGACCACTAGCCTGCATGCAGACAGGAGGTCCCCAGGAACCTGTATGTCAGAGTCACCTAGAGAGAGTGGGACTGAAAAAGCCAGGCCAGGTTTGGTCTCTGACATCCATTTCCCGACAGGTGAGTCCTTTCAGCCAGTGGGATTTTCTTGCCTCCATAGAGGCAGCCTTGGGAGGATGAGACCCTTTTCCTAAGAGTACCTGAAGTGTAATTTACCATAGCTACATTTTTCCCAGGCTTTTAGATGAGGGCGGAGATGGCGACCACATGCCCAGCGTTCTAACCTGGACCTAGGTTTCTAATCGTATTGCTCTACCCTGTCGGGATCAGACCCTCAGGCCAGTTCTAATGATAAAATTACCCTGCCACCAGCATTGGCCATGGCTTCTTAGCCATAGCCTGTCTCTAGTATGTCATTAAAACTCAATGTTAATATCTCGCATATCCACCCCTGTGTTCATTAGCATCCTGGACTTGCCTGCTGCCGCCTAGCTGGGGAGGGAGTGGAAGGTGGGTCCCCTGGCCTGGCTGCTCTGCCCAAACTGGGTGGGGGACCGAAGGGGACAGGCCAGCTTGTTAAATCTAATTACCTGGCTGCAGAAGGCCGCCACTGTAGCTCTTCAGAGAACCAGATCAGCTCACCGTAATCCTCTGACTGCCTTTCCACCATAACGAGGGGCCGCCACCAGCTGCCGCAGCTAGATGGGCCTGAGTTTAATTGCTACCAAAATGTCAGCCCTTTCAAACCCACAGTATTTCATCACTTACCTTTAAAGAAGAGGGGGAAAAAAAATCAATTTGGACCGTGAGTTCGGCAGCAAAGCCGGCAGAAAGGGCTGCCCAGTTCTTCAGGGGAGCTGTTCTTTTCATTAAAATAGCTATTTTTAAAACTCTTTCCCCCCTCTCTCTCTTTAAAAACGAGATGAAAAATCCCAGCTACAAGAAGAAACCCTTTCAAGAGGGAATAATAATATAAAAAAAGAGTTTAAAAAAGCCCACTTCTAAAATGGGTCCCTTTTTTTTTAACCTCTCAAAGGTTAAAAAAAAAAAAAAACGAAGAGAAAGGTTTTATTCTCAAAGGGCTTTTACATGTGTGATCTCATTTCACCACAGATGCGTGGGGTGGTGAGGAGGGCAGATGTCACTGTCCCCATTCTATGGATGAAGGATGGAGGCTCGTGAGGCCAATGGCTCGGCTTGGTATGGGTGGGGTGCGCATCTGTTTAGAGGGCCGGACAAAGGACAGTGATTTCTGTTGCCCTGATTGGTCTCTTTCTCTGACACCCTGTAGCCAGACCCTAAATACACCCTCCTCCTCCTCCTCCCAAGTCCTATTTACTCATTAACTCTGGAAGGCCATAGAAATGGAGGGCGGGTGTTAAAAAGTAAGAACCAACCCACAGAGGCTCATTGGAGTTTAACACTCATTTACTTTTCTGTGAGATCACAGCCATCCTTTCCTCCCCGGGGAGACTTTTTCCTCTCTTCCTTAGAAGAAAGGAATGTAATTCTTTTGGAGATTACATTCCAGGAAAACTGGTTTCTTAAGCTTCTGTCTGAAGAGGCGTTTCGGGAAGTCAGCAGACTAATTAACCCCATTGTTTGGAATTAATCACTTCAGGAATATTGGGAGTCAACAAGAAATGTATCAATTGGGCTCTTAATAACCCCAAATAAATGCCTCAGCATAAAGGCATGGGAGATAGACTTTTCAAAATATTACCTCCAGCCACTGATGTCCCGGAGCTAGGCAGCACATTTGATCTTAATTGGCGGTTTATTAACGCCACGCATTGCCATCAGCTGTGCTAGTCCCCTCACTTCGCCTGCTAAAATGACAACCTTTTTGTTTTATTGAGGGGGTAGGCGCTTGGAGTTTTCCATGAATGAAGGTGGAGGAAAAAGGCCCTCCATGTCCCTGTTCATACTAGAGGCCAGAGGAGGTACGAGGCTCCCTGACCACGCCCTCCTGTGAGCTGCGAATCCCTCGGGGATGTACAGGTAGGGGATGTACACGCAGGGCTGCTGTCTCCTAGGGTGGGTGCTCTAGAGTGCCCGAGGCAGGGAGTCAGGCATGGGTGGAGGTGGAGGTGGAGCCTTGAGAAGTTGCTTGGACTCTGTGTGACATTGCTCCCAAAGCTTGGGGACCATCTCTAATCCCTCCTTCTCAAGATCCTTCCAATTCCTTCCTTCCTTCCTCCCTTCCTCCCTCCCTCCCTCCCTTTCTTTCTCTCTCTTTTTTTCCAAGACAGCATTTCTCTGTGTAGCTCTGGCTGTCCTAGAACTTGCTCTCTCTTGACCAGGCTGGCCTCAAAACACAGAGAACCACCTGTCTCTGCCTCCTGAGGGCTGGGACTAAAGGTGTGTGCTGCCACCAATCAGCTAAAATGTCTTAAATAGTAATTCTGCCCAGAGTCTGAGGTAAATGTCAAGGGGCTCTCCCAAACTGTCCCTAGCAATCTCAGAACATCAGTCAGAAAAAAAGGGGGGCTTATTTCAAGGCACATTGTGCAGCCTGGCTGTGTCCTGGGTGTCTGTGACTCCTCTGACAGGCCTTTCTCTAGGCTGTCCTTCCATCTCTCTCTCTGCTCCATCTCTCTGTTCTCGTATAACTCCAAGGGACATGGTTTTTAGGTTTGTCTCAGCTGGGTGAGGTGGTGGCCCACGTTGTTCTGGAGTCACTGTTGCTTGTGGTGAGCAGACAGAGGGGAGGAGAGCATGGGAAGGACACGGCACAGTCCTGGGGTGGGGACTGCATCCTTGAGCAGCCTCTGAGAGCAGTGGAGAGAGGAGGCTGCTCGCTGCCCCCGATGGAGACTAAGGGAGGGCAGCACCTGGCAGTGTGGCCGCAGCACATTGTCAGTCCGTATTAGAGTCCCACAGTAAATAGTTAGTCAGGGCATAGGCCACACGGGTGACTTGCTTGCCTCAGTTAACATCTATAAAAGGAGAGAGTAACAGTGGCGTTTAAAGGGACTTTAAAACCTATTTTATGAGCTAGGTGTGGTGGTGCATGCCTTTAATCCCAGCGCTTGGGAGGCAGAGGCAGGCGGATTGCTGTGAGTTCGAGGCCAGCATGGTCTACAAAGCAAGTCCAGGATAGCAAAGGCTAACACAGAGAGACCCTACCTGGGAAAAACAAACAAACAAACAACCCCAACAAAACAAAACAAAACCCAACAACAAAACCCAATCCCAAAACCAAACCAAAACAAAAATCCCTATTTTACGTGTATGAGGTGTTCTGCCTGCATCTGTGTACTGCATGCATGCAGTACCTGTGGATGCCAGAAGAGGGCATCAGATTACCTGGAGCTGGGCACACAGAGCATCGTGAGCCACTTTGGAGACGCTGGGAACAGAACCAGGTCCTCTGGCAGAGCAGCCAGTGAGTGCTCTTACTGATGAGCCATCTCTCTAGCCCTGTAAAAGGATTTTTACAGTGGACACACCATACTATAAAGTTCTTAGAACTGTTCCTGACAGAATAAGAGCCACCTCTATGCCTAACCTCACACTAACTAAAAACAAAAAAACAAAAACAAAAACAAAACAAAACAGAAAAAAATTAAAACAACAAAAGGGGAAGAAAGCAGTTGAGTTATTGCGCGTTCTCTGTGGTGTCACAAAAGGCCCAGGTTGGGAACAAATGTGAAAAGAAGACAGAGAAGGGTCAGAGTCTCCAGATTGGTAAGGCACTGCCGTGAGTGTGCTCCTGCTGGGATCTGATGTCACAGGGACAGTGAAGCCACACAGGGCCCCACACATTCTACATGAACTCTGAATCTTAGGGGAGAGCCCTAAAGTTTGGGTGTGGCTGGCCTCCCGGGGTTTCATCTGTTGGGAAGTTGGCTAAGAGCACAACTGTTCTTGCAGGGGAATAAGATTCCGTGGTCACCAGCAGCTTACAAACACCTGTAACTCCAGCTCTGATATTTTCTTCTGGCTTCCTCAGACATCTACACACATGTTCACACACACACACATGCACACACACACACATTAAATATAAATAATAAGATATTTTAAAACTGCCTACCGAATGGTAGACTAGAATCCTGAATATATAAAGAATTCTTGCAATCCAACAACAGAAAGAGAACCCAGTTTTGAAAAAAGCACCCCACGTAACTATGTCATGTAGGCCAGGCTGAAGGCCAAAGCACCCCTGCCTTATACTACGATGAGCAAACGTGTGATGAAGAGGTGGGAAAGATGGAAGAATGAAACGCTGTGTGTGTGTGTGTGTGTGTGTGTGTGGTGTGTGGAGAGAGGCTGAACTGGAACACAATGGTGATGTTAGTCGTGAGGGATGGCTGAGGTTGACAGTGTAACATGCCATTGCCCAGTGGGGTCAGCAGTGTGGCCTGAAGCTTACAAAGAAGAAGAATTAACTCCCCCAGCCGCACCCCAACAGGCCAGTCAGCCTCAATAGTGCCCGTAAGACAATGACCAGGGCTGAGATGAGGAACTGTTCATTTTCTGGATTAGATCTGCTCAAAGGACCACTGTGGTTGGTGATGCTGCTGAGGGCCATATGTGGGTCAGTGGTCCTGATGTGGCCTGGGGGCTGGGTTGATTCCGTGGCCTGTGTTGCCACCTCACACACACTGTGCGGGTGTGTGTGGTCTATGCTGCAGCCTGAAGCTATGCTGATGTCCGTGGGTCGTGCTGCCCCCAGGAGCCATATTGATGTGAGTGGTCGCGCTACCAACTGAGGCCATGATAATGTCTGTGGTCCTGCTGCAGCCAGGGGCTACAATATCTGTGGTCTGTGCTGTCACCAGAAACCATGAGGAAATCTACGCTCCGAGCTCCCGCTGAAGAGCAAGGAAGCTACTTTGGCAGTGATACGGATGACTGCAGTCACACAGTTGAGAGAGAGGACATGGAAGGCTTCTGTTGACAACCTTAACTGCCACCCCACTCCAACCCCCCACCCTGGTTCCCCACAGGAAACCATCAAACAGAACTCTTAAAAATTGTGATAAGGATACGGAACTCTCCACAACTGATGGCTTCTGGTGGGGGTGCCAGTGGAGAAGGACTCAGTTTTTTTGCTTTGTTTTTTAGGGGGCAGGCTGCTGGGAATTTGACCATGCTCCAGTGAGTGTCTGGACAACATAAATTGGATTTTTAAGTCTTTCTTTCTTTCTTTCTTTTTGGGTTTAGGGGGGGTTGAGACAGAGTTTTCCTGTGTAGCCTCAGCTGTCCTGGACTCACTTTGTAGGCCAGGCTGGCCTTGAACTCACAGCAATCTATCTGCCTCTGCCTCCCGAGTGCTGGGATTAAAGGCGTGCGCTGCCACCACCACCCGGCTTCTTTCTTTCTTTCTGTTGGGGAGAAAGTGATGGCAGGGGGCAGACACGGAAGGACCGTGAATGTGATTGGGGTGAATGATGCGACATTTCCAAAGAATAAATAAAAATATTATCTTGAAGAAAAGCAAAGAATTTAAAATTTAAAATTAAAATTGAGATAAACATGTCTCAAAATAAAACAAAAGGCCAATAAACTTATGAAATAGAAAAAGAAGCATCTATTCATTAGGAAAATGAAAGCTAAAAACCACACCGAGATTCCACTTTACTCCAACTAGGATGGCTTTGTAAAAATAAATAAATAAATAAATAAATAAATAAATAAAGGAAAATAACAAGTGTTGACAAGAACTCGAAGACCCTGGAACCTTCGTATGTTGCTGCTGGGAACAGAAAACAGTGCAGTCAATGTGGAAAGCATATTGGCAGCACTTCATAAAGCTAAACACAGGGATCACCATCCTGCCCGCTAATTCTACTCGGAGATATTTATCCAGAAAAGTTGAAGATGTATGCATCCACAGATCCTGTGCTGGTGCAGAACATCCCAGGAGTCAGAATAGCCCAACTGTCCATCAATGGGTGAGAGACTGAACACAATGTTATGTGGGGTACCACTTCTGCCTGTGGGGGTTACTGACCATGAGGGAGAAAGTAGTGGCCCACGGTCCATGATGAGCCTTGAAGAGATAGTGCTAAGTGAGAGAAACAGTATATAAGTTCCTATGTGACAAAGATCCATATGTATAAAATTGCCCAGACATGATGACAATTCCAGACAGACAGTCAGACAGACCGACAGCAGATTAAAGGTTGCCAGGGGCTAGAAGGTGACAGGAGCTGCATGGCTTACTCTGGAGGACTGTGGAGACATTCTGCAGTTAGTGATGAAAAAACATGAAAAGCAAGGAGTAATAATATTTAAAAATGGTGAGCTTTATGCCACTTACATTTTCTTTTTCTTTCTTTCTTTCTTTCTTTCTTTCTTTTTTTTTTTTTTTTTGAGACAAGGTTTCTCTGTGTAGCCTTGGTTTGTCCTGGACTCACTTAGTAGACCAAAGTGGCCTCGGACTCACAGCGATCCGCCTGCCTCTGCCTCCCCAAGTGCTGAGCTGGCTAGCTCTCTATTCTCACTTTCTCATCGCCTCTGACAAGATTCCTGAGAGAAGCAGCATAGGGAGGGAAGGGCTTGGCTTGGCTCACAGCTCCAAGAGTCGTCAGTTCATCACGGCAGGCCAGGCATGGAGGGAGGGGTGGCTCAGTCTGAGCTGGCAGAACAGGAGGCAGAGCGTGCCGGGATGACAAGCCCTCAAGGACACACCCCAGGGACCTACTTCCTCCACTAAGGCATCACCTCCTAAAGATTTTACTGCCTCTCAAAGGGACCAGCAGCTGGGACCAAGTATTAAGCACATGAGCCAGTAGGGAACATTAAAAACTCAAGCCATAGAAGTTTCAACTAAAAAAAAAAAAAAAAAAAAAAAGAATTGCAAAAAGAAATTGCAGAGCTGAACAGTGAGTCTGCAGCCTGGAAGCCCTTCCTGGCTTTCCTCCATTGTTCCCAAGCCTGCCAGGGAACTCTTGGTTCCACTTCTCTGGTTTCCTGAATTTTCTCTAGTTCCCTAAAGGGAACGTGTCAGCCTCCTCCCACTCCGGATCTGAACCTTTGCACAGGCTAGCCCACTACCTGAAACATTCTTGTTTCACTCTCTGCATCTCTCATGGAAGTTTCCATGACCTTCCAAACAGGCCAAGATGGCTCAAAAGAAGTAGTTCCTTGTTATTTCCTTCTGAGCCACCCCTATTTGTGTGCGTGCATGCACACAGATGCACAAGCACACATACATGCAAGCCCCCCCCCACATACAAGCAGGCATACACACATGCAAGCCCACACACACACATAAGCAAGCATATATAATATATGCATGCAAGCATGTGTACCCGCAAGCACATACACACACATACACACACATAAGCAAGCATATACATATGTAAGCACACACACACACACACACACACACACACACACGCATACACATACATATGCAAGCATACGCACACACACAGGCAAGCACATACACATGTAAGCACACACACACAGAAGCACACACACACACTCACACGTGCATACACATGCTAGGACACGTACAGACACACATGGGGATTATTGACTAACGGCTTCCCTTCTTTTGTGCCTGACTCACCAAATTTCCCTGTCCCCAGCAGTGCCCCGCACACAGCTTGTGTGTGTGTGTGTGTGTGTGTGTGTACCTTCCTATGTAGATTCAGGAGCGGATGGTGTTCCTGAAGCTGGGTGTGATTCCTCCAGCTCAGCTGGACTAATTAGAAATAAGGCTTCAAAATATGACAGGCTTGGCTGCAGCTAGACAGGACAATTGTAGTTTCTGCTTCGGACCAACCCAAGGGACATTTTCAATCTAACCAAGTGCCTTAGTGTGCGGCCAGAGGTGAGCAGCACAGCCTTGCCTCCTGACCACACGCCAGCTCTCCCTTTCCCTGTGTCACATCACGACACTCCACTCTACTCAAGTCACCACTGGGGGTGGATTCTGCGCCTCTGGGTGTGGCCATGGCCTCTCTTTGGCCAAGGCTGTTCCTGTCTTCCCCCAGCTCCGTCCTCCACTGTGGTGAATTGGTGAGGCTCTTCTCCAACACTTATTTTGCACTAGTATTGCTTGTATACAGTAGAAAAGCCTGAGGAGCGCCCTCACAAGTTCAGGTGTCCGGGTTCAGGCGTGTTTGGAAGCCCAGGCTGTCTCTGCCTGGGGAGGGAGGGGAGGGTCTCTTGTGCAGAGGCCAGAGAGACCCCAGAGTCTGTTCCTGAGAGGAAAATAGGGAGGTATTGGGAGGAGACTGGGGGTGGCAGGTGCTTAGGGAGGAAAGAGACCTGGGCCTGGTGCCTCATACCACTAATCCCAGCACCCAGCAGGCTGAGGCAGGGGGATTGTTGTGAGTTAAGTAAGTGAGAACCCCTGTCTCAAAACACAAAATCAGGCCAGTGAGATGTCTGCACAGGGAAAGGTCTTTTGTTCGATCCTCAGAAGCACACAGAGAGGTAGAAGAGGAAACCAGCAATATGGGGTCTATCCTCTGACCCTACAGGCATGATGTGGCATGCAGGTCCTTCTCTCATCATACCTAAACATCACACACACACACACACACACACACACACACACACACACACACACAAACACACACACGCACAATGCCCGCACCTACACGTTCACGTACACTCTCACACACACACTACCACTACCACCACCAATAACAACCCACTCTAAACCAAAATCAATAAAACAGGAAGCTGTGTTGTTTTAACTTTGTTGCATGTTATAGATCAAACCAGAAAGAATTTTATAACAATGACTTTGTAAGTTATAAAGAATTAAGAAGAAGATAGTGCCTTTCCATGTCAAAGGACTTTATTACATCCTCCCTCCCTCTCTCCCTTCCTTCCTTCCTTGTTTTTTTTTTTTTTTCATGTAGCTTTGGGGTAAAGTGGTGAAAGTTTGGGGGAAGGCCAAAGCTGTCCCTTGGCATCGCCTCTAGAGAGGTGTCTCCAGTCTTCTCAGGACGCCCCATTTCTCTGCATCTTAGAGTGAGGATAAAACTTGACTCTTCTCACATCTTCTGTACATAGACTTTACAAGGAGCTGTGGTAGGTTTGTTTTCATTCTGCCGCCAACCCCATGCATGGGCGCCAACCTCCACTTCTTTTTATCAAACAGCAACGGTAACACAACCAACCTACTTCTCTGGGTTTGGAAATACTCAGGGAGCTGAAAAGTGGAAAGGTACAGTGTCCGTACAGAGTGCGCTCTCAAGAAAGTTCCTTAACACTAACTCTATGGCAGCTGCTAAGATGGCTCTGTGGATAAAGCAGCCTGCTGCCAAGCTTGATGGTTGAGTTCAATCCCCAGGACCAGTGTGGCAGAAAGCAAGAACTGACTCCTCCATGTTTTTCAGTACAAGATGCTTCTATCTCTCCTTCTCCCCTCCCTCCCTCCCTCCCTCCCTCCCTCCCTCCCTCCTTTTCTCCCTCCCTCCCTCCCTCCCTCCCTCCCTCCTTTTCCCCCTCCCTCCCTTCCTCCCCCCCTCTAACCTTACTTTAAGAGCTATAACATGCCCCCACCTTCCCCTTACATAGAAGCGAGACCCAGGAAGCACATTTCTGGGTCTGCCCCTGAGGCACCACATCGTCTAACACACATAATCTCATGAAAAATGGAAGAAAAGTTGGGCATTAATATTTAACCTGTGCTCTGCTTTGCTGATATTTTATAACGTGGGCTTGATTTTGAAATGATTATTATTATTATTATTATTTTTTTTTTGAGTTTTGAATAACAGGATAGTAACCTTTTTTTCTAAGCGGCCCACACTTGTTTTATGCATTCATTCTGACGTGCAACCTCCTGGGTAGGCAGGCAGCCTGCGATAGATCTGGACTGTTCCCAGCTCAGACCAGAGGCCTGGGCGTATGAACAGGTCGTCGTAGATCCCCTGCTGCTGTTGAGCTCACAGTACCCAGCCTTGTGGATGAAGGGAGAGAGAAAGCTGCTGAGGAGACGTGGAGTGTAATGGACAGGATTGAGTACACCACTTGTCAGGGATGTTTGGGTCTCTCAATTCTGGCTCTGTCACATGAGAGCCCTGGGGAAGCTATCGGCCCTCAGCCGAATGTGTAGCCAGCGCTGAAGGGCTGCAGTGATCAGCATCGACTGGTCTGGGTACTTTTGTAGCACCTAGGATCAATATTTGTAAACACCACCAAGAAACACAGCTTCCTGCACGCATGGGGGCCACACTGCCTCCCAGAACAAGGCTCTGTCCCCTCAGCTGTTAGACCCCCCGCCACCCCCACCCCTCCCACCCCCTATCTCCCCCCCACCCCCCACCCCCACCCCTCCCACCCCCTATCTCCCCCCCACCCCCCACCCCTCCCTCTCCCACTGTCAAAGAACTCGCGTTTCTTCGTCTTCTTCCCACAGACACACTCCATAGCTGGACTGCCACTTGGCTGGTGACTGAGCTCTCTGGGCCTCAGTTTCCCCTTTGATACTTTGGGAATAATCACGAGACCTCAGTGGTGTTGCTGTGACATTTAGAATTAGCCTGGGCAGCACAGGAAGGCAAACCCTGACTGTTCATGCCCACTCCGGGAAGCTGCAAAGTCTGATTCCATTGGACAGAGTGGGATGAGGTCCCCAGAGGCCAGAGGGGAACAAGACTGGGAGAGAGAGAGGTCAGGCATGGACTTTGCAGCGATTTATTAAACAGTTTGAAAGATCTAGCCGAGAAGGTGCTTACACAGCTCGGAGACAAAATGACAAATGTTCAAGGAGATGTGAGGCTGACTTGTTCATCATATGCAGTGTGTGTCTGTGTGTGTGTCCACATGCGCGCATGCACTTGTGTGTGCGCACATGTGTATATGGAGGCCAGAGGGTGCAGTGGTCTGCTTCACCTTGCTTTTCTGAAGTTGAACTGGTGATTATCAATTTGGCAAGGCTAGCCGGTCAGTGAGCCTCAGAGACCAGCCTGTCCCCACCCTCCCAGCACTGGGGTTACAGATGTGTGTCGCTGCTGCACCCAGCTTTTCTATATGGGTTCAGGAATCCAAACTCATGCACTTTAGGGACCAAGTCATCCGCCAGCCCCATGTATATAAGTTTTAAACAATCACATTTGTGCCCTGTAAATACGCACAAGGATTATGTGCCATTAAAATATTCATTAGCAAAACTGTTCTGTCAAATGTTCCCTAAATACCTGATAAGTGTCAGTTATAATCCTGACCAAGTCCTGTGCAAACAGGGGCAGCGTTTCCTGCTTTTCCTCACACCCTGAAGTAGTATGCAGGGGCCGTGGCCTGTCCATCTTCATCATCTTAGAGCCTGTGGCAGGTGCCTGAACGACGGCGAATTCTCAGCCGGGCTTGTAGGGTTGAGATGGTGAGTCCAGTTCTGGAGAGGGAAACCATGGGGGTGGGGGTGGGGGTGGGGGTGGGCATGGGGGAGTGGGATCGGGGTTCTATTCTGAGCCACATGTGTTGCTAGCTGGTGCTGAATCTGGAATTTTGCCTAGCTAGCCTCATCTTTCCTCTCCATTAGATGCAGCAGCAGTGGGCGGGGCGGCGGCAAAGCCCTCCTGGCTCAAGGCAGGCTCCACCCAGCCACAGCACTTCCTCACTGCAAGGAAAGTGTGCTCACACTTGGGAAAAAGGCCTTTCCAGGGCCAATCCTGTTCCAGGGCCTGGATGGAAATTCTATACTTACCAGACACGAAGCTTTGGGGTGGGGCACTGACCAGGAGACAGGAAAGAGCAAGGGAGCCTCTCCTGTGGGTGTGTGGGTGTGTGGGTGTGTGGTGTAGCAGCAGCTCCTTGGGTGAAGAGGCAAGTCATGGGGGAAGGTGCAGATTCCGAGGTGGAGGAGGGCTATGAGGGCCATTCCTGGCCCCAAAAGTCTCCTCTAAATGTTAGAGGGCTCCAGCAGGGGGATTGCCTGTCAGGTGTTATGGGTAGGGGCTGGGAGCAGAGTGACCAGAACCTGTCAGTCTACTCCCAGGATGTTCAGAGGGATAGAAGAAGGGAGAGGAGGATGGAAGGTGTGGCCTGGGGATGGTGGATCCCAGTGGCTGATGCCATCACCGTAGAGGGTTCTGGGGCCAGCGCCTGGATTGCCACTTTGTTGTCCTGGTTGTGTTAAGGTTGTGTCTACTTGATTTTCACAACTGTTTAATGACCCTGAAGCTGCTTCTCCCCATTTTACAGAGGATAAAATCAGGGCTGGGTAGGTTACTTTTTGTGTAACACCACCAAGCCAGAGTGGCCGTCTTGTTCAAGAGGCAACTACTCGTGACAGGAATATAAGACCTCACAGATAAATTAGAACTCACTACTCACGTAAAGTCTGAAGACGGCTGGGCCCAAGAGTTCATGTGATGATTCTGGTCTGCCTCCTCTGCCTTCTCAGGGTGGTGATTGGCAGATGAGAGTCTCACCCCAAAAAGAAAGAGTAAAAAGGTTCAAGGCCCTGTTTCCAAGGTCAGCTTACGTGGGCCAAACAGTCTGTCCCTGTGCTGCCTTCTTGCTGTGTGGCCCTGGGCATACTCATCACCTTCTCTGGTCTGTTCCCTGTCTGTGAAATGAGGATGAAAACAGCAGTCAACGTGTAGGGATGCTGTGAAGAGCAAATGTAATGTATAACAAACTTCTTAAGAAACCATGAGAGGGGGACTGGAGGGATGACTCAGCTGGTAAGAGCACACTGTTTGCTCTTGAAATAGTTTGCTTCCCAGCACCCCTGTCAGGTGGCTAACAAGGGTCTGCAACTCCAGCTCCGGGAGACTTGGGTGCCCTCTTCTGGCCTCTGTGAACATAAGCATGCAAGTGT